>NC_141876.1:463484094-464734094 GCF_056163025.1 Triticum urartu | reverse complement strand
CCAAAAGGATCGAACTAAGAAAAACGGTAAAGATAGGAGTATGATGGTGATACGATACCGGGGCACTCTCCCAAGCTTGGTAGTTGCCAAGGGGAGTGCCCATACCCATGTATTGATGTCTCTTTCTTCGGAGGTGAAGGAGATGGTGATGATGATGACGTAGGCTTGTCGTCCAACATCAAGCGTAGGAGGTGCTCCAACTTACGAATAATTCCCTTGAGTGCGGTGATATGTTCTTGCAACAGAATATTTTCACGAGTTAGATACTTGTTTTGCACTCGAACTATTTCAATCATCTTGAAAGCTTCAATTTCAGTAAGGGTAAGAAGATTGTAATGAGGTTGAAGGATGTCTTCTTCTTCTGCTGCTGCTGGAGCTTGATCCTCCATGGCCTTCTTGATCCCATCATCCTTGTTGATCTCCCCGAATTCTTCTCTCTTCAGCTCTATATTCATTAGCCAAGCATCGTCACCCTCGTTGTTGGAGGAAGGGGACGACATGATGCCTGGCCTTGACAACTCTCGCAGAAAATAGCTCAAAACAAAAGCAGAGGTTATTTGTGTGGTACGGTGGTCAAAACCTTCGGGAGATTATATAATAAATTTTTACTGACCAAAATAAGTATCGTGCAAGAAAATGGAGTCCGGAGGGCACACGAGGTGCCCACAAGGCAGGGGGCGCGCCCAGGGGGTAGGGCGCGCCCTCCACCCTCATGGACGCCTCGTGTCCTTTCCGGACTGCTTCTTATTTTCCTGTTTTCTTAAATATTCCAAAACGGAGAAAAATTGCTATTAGAATTGTTTTGGATTCAGTTTACTTACCGTACCACATACCTCTTCCTTTTCGGAGGCTGAAACGTTCAAGAAGGTGTCCCTTATATACTCCTCCGGGGTTACGGTTTCAATAACATTAGTTTCAACATTTATAGGATTACCTAAGATATAATGTTTGATTCTTTGACCATTCACCACCCTCGGATTTGTGCCTTCAAAGTTATTGATTTTTATGGCACCGGAACGATAGATCTCCTCGATAACGTAAGGACCTTCCCATTTATAGAGGAGTTTTCTTGCAAAAAATCTTAAAAGAGAGTTGTATAACAATACATAATCACCTACATTAAACTCACATTTTTGTATCCTTTTGTCATGCCATCTTTTAACTTTTTCTTTAAACAGTTTGGCATTCTCATAGGCCTGGTGATGCGGAGCATCCTACGGACATCACCATGTACACCTTCATAGCACATCAAGCTCCAAGTGGACCTAACGAACCTAAGGTGAACCCGCTCCTCTTCAAGATTTACATGAATATCTACTGGACTTGGTTGCTACCTCACCACGTAACATTGTGCATCATTAGGTACGAGGACGACCGCCACCCGACAGCTATGGAGCATCCCGGAGGCCGTGGAGAAGGACCCCAAGGCCACGAGGGAGAAGGAGAAGCACAACCGCAGCTGGACAGGAGGTCCCAGGCGACCACGTGTGCACGAGCCCCCAAGACCCCGTGCCCACGGGCTACACAGGGCGTTACGGCTGTAGCACCCCGTGCGCACGGGCCCGACTTACCCCGTGCACACGGGCTCTACAGGATGGGCGACCAAGATTGCATCTTCAACTCCCCCTCCGCCTCCACTTCGTCCCTCACCTCCAGCCACCTATATATATTCCGTACCTAGACCATTTGTTAGGGTTAGCTAAGAATAGATCTAAACATTAGAGCTTAGCTCATGTACCTCCCCTTGTGGGATTCCTCTTGAGAGAGAGAAGACTCCATTGGTGAATCACCACTTGAATGCTTGGTTTTGCACTAATGCTAACCACATTTGTTTTCCAAGTGTTTGTTGTTCGTGCTCCTTTTGAAGGAATCACAAGATGGTGCGACATCGGAGAGTGCACATTTGGAACTACAAGATGACGAATGCTTGGTGATCGTCCACTTCTACACGACGCCATCATCTCTTTCCCATGGCGATTTAGATTTCGATCCGAGGTCGGATCTTTCCCAAGGGGGAGGGGATGATGCGGAGGATCCTACGGACATTACCATGTACACCTTCATAGCACATCAAGCTCCAAGTGGACCTAACGAACCTAAGGTGAACCCGCTCCTCTTCAAGATTTACATGAATATCTATTGGACTTGGTTGCTACCTCACCACGGAACATTGTGCATCATTAGGTACAAGGACGACCACCACCCGGCAGCTATGGAGCATCCCGGAGGCCATGGAGAAGGACCCCAAGGCCACGAGGGAGAAGGAGAAGCACAACCGCAGCTGGACAGGAGGTCCCAGGCAACACTGTCGCACGGGCCCCTGAGACCCCATGCCCATAGGCTACACATGGCGCTACGGCTGTAGCACCCCATGTGCATGAGCGTGTACCATGCGCACGGGCCCCCTGCGCATGGGCCCAACTTACCCCGCGCACACGGGCTCTACAGGATGGGCGGCCGAGATTGCATCTTCAACTCCCCCTCCGCCTCAACTTCGTTTCTCACCTCCAGCCACCTATATATTCCATACCTAGACCATTTGTTAGGGTTAGCTAAGAATAGATCTAAACATTAGAGCTTAGCTCATGTACCTCCCCTTGTGGGATTCCTCTTGAGAGAGAGAGAAGACTCCATTGGAGTTCAAGACCTCCATTGGAGAAGATCCCTTGTGGATAAAGACCCCCTTGTGGGAAGGATCTATCTAGATCATCAAGCCCTCATCTCCTTCATAGGATTTGGGATGAACTCTACCATGTATCTTGTTTCCCTTTGATTGTTCATGTACCTTGTGGATCTTGTGTGTTTGTAGGTCTAGTGGATGTGTGATTGGACTTGTTCATGAGTGTTCCTCTTGTTTTCCCCTTGTGTTCTTCTTGTTCTTGGGGATTCCCCCTCCAATTCATGAAAGATCCCCACTTAGGGTTCCACCCTACAACATCTTTGTATCATGAGCAAGGTTGATCACGAAATTGGAGCCCCCCTCTTTGTTTTCTAGCCTAGTTTTGTTGTTTTTGTCCCAATTTCAAAAATTCCCCACCAAAAAATAGCCCCAATTTTTTTGTGATTTTTTGGTTTGATGAGGTTTTGTTGGATTTGATCCATGGATTTGCTTGGTTTCAAGTGGATCTATCTTTCCTCCATCTTTCCCCCGCCATCCATCCCCAAAATCTCTCCAATTTTGCCCAAGAAATCCTCATTTTCCGCCCGGAAATTGTGAAATTTCCGCCTACCCCGTGCCCACGGGCCACTGCGTAGTCCCAGGTGACCCCGTGCCCTTGGTATGTGTACCGTGCGCGCGGGACCCCGTGTGCACAGGCCTTGGACCCCGTGTGCACGGCCCTCCCAGAATCAGCCACGTCCACTTTATGTTTTCGGTCATAACTTCCACTCCTGAACTCCGATTTGGGTGTTCTTTGGCTCGTTGAAAAGCTAGCGACGTGCCCGAGCTGCTCATCTTGGTTTTACCACCATTTGACTCCATAAAATTTCCTCCATTTTTGCATCTTTTGCATAGGCCATCCGCCATAACTTCCGCACCACCGCATAAGACTTCGGCAACCAAACCCTTTTTGGTTCTTTTGGCATTTGTGATTGTTTGAGTTGTGATTTCAGTCTCCTAAGGTGTTTCAGCTACTTAGGGACAGTTAAATCTTAATCCACCACCGGTGACTTGTATCGATCCATCGACTACATCCACCACGAGCTTCCACATCGACGACGACCATCCATCCTTTGAGGCCATCTTCAACCGGAAGCAAGGCCGGTTACCCCCCGACTTCGTGAAAGGTTAAGGGTGACGAAGGTATCCATTCCGTCATAAACTTTTCCTTCCTTGCCATTACATCTTGATAGCCCTACCATCTTTGCGCATACCTTCATACCTATTGAGACTTGCTATCCGAGTATTGTCGGGCTTCGCGAAAACTTGTGCGCCATAGTGATACGATATCATATTGTTGCATCATTAGATATATCATATTGGGCAATTGCTTGCTCCCGTGCATATATTGTGATACCTATCTCATATGTGTGGTTGAGGCTCATTAAGCATAGTGGAAAGGAAGAGCAAAAAAAGAAAAAAAAAGCTTTTAATCAAGAAAAGAAAGATCATAAGCTTATAAGCAAAAGAGAGTTGAGCATGAAGAGATATACTTGTGCATGAGGATACATGGAATAGGGAACATTTAGCTTGCATGCATATAGGTTGGTGCCAAGTGGTGAATCGTGCCCAAGTGTGCAATCAAGCTAGTGCTCTCCTAGTGTTTGTGCAACACGAGCTTAGTCTTCGTTAGGCAATTTTGTATTGCTCATCCCTATAGTTGCACAAGCCCCATTATCCCACTGTGTGTTTCATTATTGCCCTCCTCTATATTTGTGATCACTTGCTTTGCATTTTGAGTCCTTTGGATTTATTTCAACAATTACATGAAATTTGTGCCACTTGTCCTAACCAAGCCACTCGATAAGCTTTTACTTGTAGGTGTTAGTGAACAAGTCCGGTACCAATTCCCCTATTCTTTCATCTCACATTGAGTGATACGAGATACATCCTCAACGTTGGGAAAAGGTAGCTTGGTATTGTTTATCTCATTTCCTACTCACCTTTGCTCAAGTCTTGTGATGGATAGGCAAGGCATTTCATCTCCGGTCTTCCACGACAACGACGGCGCGAACAACTACATCACCCAAACGCCCATCTTCGGACTACAACGAGCAATGCGAGGCATTGAGTGACTCACCATCGACATTGACCAACACGAAGCATGGACAAGGGACTACATCGACACCCAGTTGGACGCACAATTGGATGATATCCGACACATGTGGGCCAACTACAAGTCTTCTTCCTCTTCGTCATATTCAAGGCGGAGACGCTCAAGTCGCAAGTCTTCGTTACGACCACGCGATGCAAGTACCACGCGACACCGTCATCATCTTCGAGGCGACTGCCAATAACACGGACAAGACCATGAAGAGCGACCTTCGGGACGAGAGTTGGCTTCTCTTCCACCCCCGTGCACATGGGCCTTGGACCCCCGTGCACATGGGACCCTATGCCCACGGCCTCATGCACCCCCGTGTGCACGGGCTCTACATAACAGCACCATCGACCCCAAGGCTGCGGCTTCGACAAAAACTTTGGCATCTTCGCCAAGTGACGTCAAGGCATCTTCGCCTTTGGACGTACAACATCTTCGCCTACTTGCCACGAGTACGCCTACTTCGACATCATCAAGTCCAAGGCGATCACCTACGAGCGAGGGCGACACTTCCATCTTCGGAAGCCCCTCAAGGGATATGGTTGAGCATGGGATTTTCCCTTCGACCACAGCGACATATGATGACTTGAGTGACTTGTGCCACCGTATTGAGAGTGAGAGTGACTTCACCACTAGCCCCATATATGATGAGTTGCCACAACTCCTATGTGAGGAGAGCCACAACCCCCACCACCTGAGTAAGATGAGTGACTCCACCATATGTGAGTTTGAGTGCACCTACTTTAAGAGAGTGAGTGAACCACCACATAGAGAGAGTGAGATAGTTGATAGGTCATGTGAGGCCACTTTCAACTCTAACGACTTGACCTCTACCTCTATTGTGTCTTCTCATTTCGTGCTAGGTCCCATTTATGATGATGCACCGATCCTCGACGACTTCGTCCTTCCTATGGACAAGATGATGGCCATGGTGGAATACGATGCACCCCCCACATGGTTCCATCACGATGAAGATGACCACGACTCGGTCTTCGACACCTCACCTACACCACATGAGTGGAGCTCCAAAGGTAACATAGGTGATGGTGCTTCTCTTGTCCCACTAGTGGACTATACTCACAATGATTGCTTGCATGATGATGATAACCTTATGGATTCACCACATACTTTGTCTTCTACATGCTTAGATATGCCACCCATTTATGAAAAATATGATGATGAGCATGTTGAATTTCCTAGTTGTGATGCCATGCTCCATAGGATATCATGTGAAAATTCTTTTGGTCACATCATGTTTGACAATCCATTAACCTTGTCATATGCTATGAGTGAGATATCCCATATTGCATCATTTCAATCTCAACATAGTAACTATGCATGCCCCATTAAAATAAATCCTATTTGCACATATGGCATAGATGACGAGATGATGGTCATTGGCTTTTGTTTTTCATGTGATGATATTGCCATGCTTCCCTTACATGACTCGTGCAATTCATCTCATATGCCATGCCATGAAAATTATTGTGTTTCGCATGATTACATCCCTTGTGTGCACAATATGTACTCCATGAATAACAATGCTCTAGATATTTCCCATGATGCATTACACAACTTGAGTCTCCATTATGCTATACATAACAACAAACCCATCATGATGGATGACATGTTTCTATATCATGCAACTCATTTATTTGAGCATTGCATATTTTGTGCTAACCAACACAAGAACGTGTGCATCATGATGAGATGTGTACATCTACCACGCACACACCATTTTCCCTTTGTTTTTGTTGTGTGTAGGTACTCATGTATACTTGTCAACCTCTCAATCCCAAGACTTGATGAAACGAGCTCTTGAGAGTAACGACGATTTGGGATCCCGTGGATTGTCCTTCCTACCATTCTCTTCGCGCAATGACTACACGCATCTCTTCTACTTGGCTGTCACAAGGCTATGGGATATATATCACTTGTTACGTTATGCCCATTTTCTCGTGTTCACTTTGCATGCGATGCCTCTTTCCATGCCTTTGCCATGAAATTATGACCCTTGCTTGCATCTACCCATGATTCATCTTTACACTACTTCTATGTGTATTTGCATGCTTGGTGGAGATCCTAGTAGCTATTGCCATGATTTCTTTGTGCCCAATGCTTTTGATGCTTGTTGTGCTGGGAGAGTCATTATGCCCCATTGCTATTTACATATGGCCTCTCCCCAATACATTGATGATGTTTTGCTCATATGTTGCTTTCACGCTTGTGCTATGTCATGTGAATTATTCATGCCCACTATTTGTACACATGACATGCTAGCCATGATTCCTTCTAGTATGTTGCATCTTCGCACTACTAGCTTGCACTACTTGATCACTATGATTGCCTCGCACATGTGGAACAATTGCTCTTTCTATTGTGTTGAGCGCCTTATGCACGCTTTCTATGTGTTTGAGGTAGATGCTTCTTCTCTTGTTACACATATTTGCATCACTACCTCACATTCACATGCTTGTCCCCATGATATCTTTGCTTGTGCTCAATTTATGTGCTTACATGCCATGTCACAATCCTTTGTTACACCATATGCTATACATGATGACGACACTTGTTCGGTGAATCACCACTTGAATGCTTGGTTTTGCACTAATGCTAACCACATTTGTTTTCCAAGTGTTTGTTGTTCGTGCTCCTTTTGAAGGAATCACAAGATGGTGCGACATCGGAGAGTGCACATTTGGAACTACAAGATGACGAATGCTTGGTGATCGTCCACTTCTACACGACGCCATCATCTCTTTCCCATGGCGATTTAGATTTCGATCCGAGGTCGGATCTTTCCCAAGGGGGAGGGGATGATGCGGAGGATCCTACGGACATTACCATGTACACCTTCATAGCACATCAAGCTCCAAGTGGACCTAACGAACCTAAGGTGAACCCGCTCCTCTTCAAGATTTACATGAATATCTATTGGACTTGGTTGCTACCTCACCACGGAACATTGTGCATCATTAGGTACAAGGACGACCACCACCCGGCAGCTATGGAGCATCCCGGAGGCCATGGAGAAGGACCCCAAGGCCACGAGGGAGAAGGAGAAGCACAACCGCAGCTGGACAGGAGGTCCCAGGCAACACTGTCGCACGGGCCCCTGAGACCCCATGCCCATAGGCTACACATGGCGCTACGGCTGTAGCACCCCATGTGCATGAGCGTGTACCATGCGCACGGGCCCCCTGCGCATGGGCCCAACTTACCCCGCGCACACGGGCTCTACAGGATGGGCGTCCGAGATTGCATCTTCAACTCCCCCTCCGCCTCAACTTCGTTTCTCACCTCCAGCCACCTATATATTCCATACCTAGACCATTTGTTAGGGTTAGCTAAGAATAGATCTAAACATTAGAGCTTAGCTCATGTACCTCCCCTTGTGGGATTCCTCTTGAGAGAGAGAGAAGACTCCATTGGAGTTCAAGACCTCCATTGGAGAAGATCCCTTGTGGATAAAGACCCCCTTGTGGGAAGGATCTATCTAGATCATCAAGCCCTCATCTCCTTCATAGGATTTGGGATGAACTCTACCATGTATATTGTTTCCCTTTGATTGTTCATGTACCTTGTGGATCTTGTGTGTTTGTTGGTCTAGTGGATGTGTGATTGGACTTGTTCTTGAGTGTTCCTCTTGTTTCCCCCTATGTTCTTCTTGTTCTTGGGAATTCCCCCTCCAATTCATAAAAGATCCCCACTTAGGGTTCCACCCTACAACACCTAGGTTCTCCACTCATCAAGTGAGCTAATTTCAAATAATCTCTTCTCACCGGCAAGTTTGAAATCATAATTGAGCTCTTTAATGGCCTAATATGCCTTATGTTCTAGTTCGAGAGGTAAGTTACATGCTTTTCCATAAACCATTTTATCTGGAGACATACCCATAGGATTTTTATATGCAGTTCTATAGGCCCATAATGCATCATCAAGTTTCTTGTACCAATTCTTTCTAGATCTATTAACAGTCTTTTGCAAAATTAATTTAAGCTCTTTATTGCTCAGTTCTACTTGACCACTAGACTATGGGTGATATGGGGATGCAATTCTATGATTAACATCATACTTAGCAAGCATTTTACGAAAGGCACCATGAATAAAATGTGAACCACCATAAATCATTAAATATCTAGGGACTCCAAACCTTGGAAAAATAACTTCTTTAAGCATCTTAATAGAGGTGTTATGATCAGCTCTACTAGTTGGAATAGCTTCTACCCACTTAGTAACATAATCAACATCAACTAAAATATGTGTATACCCATTAGAGGAAGAAAACAGTCCGATATAATCAAAGCCCCAAACATCAAATGGTTCAATAACAAGTAAATAATTCATAGGCATTTCTTGACGTCTACTGATATTACCAATTCTTTGACATTCATCACAGGACAAGACAAACTTACGGGCATCCTTGAAGAGAGTATGCCAATAAAAACCGGATTGCAATACCTTATGTGCAGTTCTATCTCCAGCATGGTGTCCTCCGTAAGCCTCAGAGTGACACTTGCGTAGGATCTGTTCCTGTTCATGCTCAGGTACACAATGTGTAATAACACCATCTACTCCCTCTTTATAAAGGTGTGGGTCATCCCAGAAGTAATGTCTTAAATCATAGATTTTTTTGTTTTGCTGGTATGTGAAACTAGGTGGTATAAATTTAGCAACAATGTAATTAGCATAATCAGCATACCATGGAGCAGTACGAGAAGCATTCATGACAGCTAATTGTTCATCAGGAAAGCTATCATCAATAGGTAGTGGGTGATACGTCTCCAACGTATCTATAATTTTTTATTGTTCCATCCTATTATATTATCTGTTTTGGATGTTAATGGGCTTATTTATACACTTTTACATTATTTTTGGGACTAACCTACTAACCCAAGGCCGAGTGCAAATTGCTGTTTTTTTGCCTATTTCAGTGTTTCGCAGAAAAGGAATATCAAATGGAATCCAAACGTAATGAAACCTTCAGGAGAGTTATTTTTGGAATAAACGTGATCTAGGGGACTTGGAGTAGACGTCAAGAAATCAACGAGGAGGCCACGAAGCAGGGAGCCGCGCCTGCCCCCCTGGGCGCGCCCCCACCCTCGTGGGCCCCTCGTGGCTCCACCGACCTACTTCTTCCTCCTATATATGTCCACATACCCCAAAAACATCCAGGAGCACCACGAAACCCTATTTCCACCGCCGCAACCTTCTATACCCAAGAGATCCCATCTTGGGGCCTTTTCCGGAGCTCCGCCGGAGGGGGAATCGATCACGAAGGGCTTCTACATCAACACCATAGCCTCTCCGATGATGTGTGAGTAGTTTACCACAGACCTTCGGGTCCATAGTTATTAGCTAGATTGCTTCTTCTCTCTCTTTGGATCTCTATACAATGTTCTCCTTGATCTTCTTGTAGATCTATTTGTTGTAACTCTTTTTGCGGTGTGTTTGTCAAGATCCGATGAATTGTGGGTTTATGATCAAGTTTATCTATGAACAATATTTGATTCTTCTCAAAAATCTTTTATGTATGATTGGTTATCTTTGCAAGTCTCTTTGAATTATCAGTTTGGTTTGGCCTACTAGATTGATCGTTCTTGCAATGGGAGAAGTGCTTAGCTTTGGGTTCAATCTTGTGGTGTCCTTTCCCAGTGACAGCAGGGGCAGCAAGGCATGTATTGTATTGTTGCCATCGAGGATAAAAAGATGGGGTTTATATCATATTGCTTGAGTTTATCCCTCTACATCATGTCAGCTTGCCTAATGCATTACTCTGTTCTTATGGACTTAATACTCTAGATGCATGCTGGATAGCGGTCGATGTGTGGAGTAATAGTAGTAGATGCAGAATCGTTTCGGTCTACTTGTCGCAGACGTGATGCCTATATACATGATCATGCCTAGATATTCTCATAATTATTCACTTTTCTATCAATTGCTCGACAGTAATTTGTTCACCCACCGTAATACTTATGCTATCTTGAGAGAAGCCACTAGTGAAACCTACGGCCCCCGGGTCTATCTTTTATCATATGAGTTTCCAATCTACTTTATTTTGCAATCTTTATTTTCCAATCTATATCACAAAAATACCAAAAATATTTATTTTATTATTATTATCTCTATCAGATCTCACTCTCGTAAGTGACCGTGAATGGATTGACAAGCCCTTTATCGCGTTGGTTGCGAGGTTCTTATTTGTTTGTGTAGGTACAAGGGACTTGCGTGTAGTCTCCTACTGGATTGATACCTTGGTTCTCAAAAACTGAGGGAAATACTTACGCTACTTTGCTGCATCACCCTTTCCTCTTCAAGGGAAAACCAACGCAGTGCTCAAGAGGTAGCAAGAAGGATTTCTGGCGACGTTGCCGGGGAGATCTACGCACAAGTCAAGACATACCAAGTACCCATCACAAACTCTTATCCCTCGCATTACATTATTTTCCATTTGCCTCTCATTTTCCTCTCCCCCACTTCACCCTTGCCATTTTATTCGCCCTCTTCTCCGCTGGCCATTTTTCCGTTCGCCTCTTTTTCGCTCACTTCTTGTGTGCTTGTGTGTTGGATTATTTGTGACGATGGCTCAAGATAATACTAAATTGTGTCATTTTTCCAATACCAACAATAATGTTTTTATTAGCACTCCGACTTCTCCTCTTACCGATGCTGAATCTTGTGAAATTAATACTGCTTTGCTGACTCTTGTCATGAAAGATCCGTTTTCCGGCCTTCCTAGTGAAGATGCTGCTACCCATCTAAACAACTTTGTTGATTTGTGTGATATGCAAAAGAAGAAAGATGTGGATAATGATATTGTTAAATTGAAGTTATTCCCGTTTTCGCTTAGAGATTGTGCTAAAACTTGGTTTTCCTCTTTGCCTAAAAGTACTATTGATTCTTGGAATAAGTGCAAAGATGCTTTTATCTCTAAGTATTTCCTCCCGCGAAGATCATCTCTCTTAGAAACGACATTATGAACTTTAAGCAACTATATCATGAGCATGTTGCACAATCTTGGGAGAGGATGAAATTAATGATTCGTAATTGCTCTACACATGGTTTGAATTTATGGATGATCATACAATATTTTTATGCTGGATTGAATTTTGCTTCTAGAAATCTTTTAGATTCGGCCGCGGGAGGCACTTTTATGGAAATCACTTTAGGAGAAGCTACCAAACTCCTAGATAATATGGTTAATTATTCTCAATGGCACACTGAAAGATCTACTAGTAAAAAGGTTCATGCTATAGAAGAAATTAATGTTTTGAGTGGAAAGATGGATGAACTTATGAAATTGTTTGCTAATAAGAGTGCTTCTTCTGATGCTAATGATATGACTTTGTCTACCTTGATTGAGAATAATAATGAATCTATGGATGTGAATTTTGTTGGTAGGAACAATTTTGGTAACAACGCGTATAGAGGAAACTTTAATCCTATGCCATATCCTAGTAATTCCTCTAATAATTATGGTAATTCCTACAACAATTCTTATGGAAATAATAATAAGATGCCCTCTGATTTTGAATATGGTATTAAATAATTTATTAGTTCGCAAAATAGTTTCAATGCTTTGATTGAAGAAAAATTGTCTAAGATTGATGAGTTGGCTAGGAACGTGGATATAATTTCTCTTGATGTTGATTCTTTGAAACTTATATCTATTCCACCTAAGCATGATATCAATTAGTCTCTCAAAGCCATGATAATTTCCATTTATGAGTGCAAAGAAAGAACCGCTAGGATGCGTGCTAAAAAGGATTGCCTTATAAAAATGTGTTCTTCTAGTTTTGATGATAATAAGGATGAAGATCTTAAAGTGATTGATGTGACTCCTATTAAATCTTTGTCTTGCAATATGAATCTTGATAATGATGGGACTGGAGATGAGTCAACTTTAGTTAAAAGGTGTCCCAATGATTCGGAGTTTTTAGATCTTGATGCAAAAATTGGTAAAAGTGGGATTGGAGAGGTCAAAACTTTACATAGCAATGAGCCCACTATTTTGGATTTCAAGGAATTTAATTATGATAATTGTTCTTTAATAGATTGTATTTCCTTGTTGCAATCCATGCTAAATTCTCCGCATGCTTATAGTCAAAATAAAGCTTTTACCAAACATATCGTTGATGCTTTGATGCAATCTTATGAAGAAAAGCTTGAATTAGAAGTTTATATCCCTAGAAAACTTCATGATGAGTGGGAACCTACTATTAAAATTAAAATTTGCATCATGAATGCTATGCTTTATGTGATTTCGGTGCTAGCGTTTCCATGATTCGAAAAACTTTGTGTAATGTGTTAGGTTTCCGTGAATTTGATGATTGTTCTTTAAATTTGCATCTTGCGGATTCCACTATTAAGAAACCTATGGGAAGGATTAATGATGTTCTTATTTTTTCAAATAGGAATTATGTGCTCGTAGATTTCATTGTTCTTGATATTGATTGCAATCCTACATGTCCTATTATTTTTGGTAGACCTTTCCTTAGAACGATTGGTGCAATTATTGATATGAAAGAAGCGAATATTAGATTCCAATTTCCGTTAAGGAAAGGCATGGAAAACTTTTCTAGGAAGAAAATTAAATTATCTTACGAATCTATTATGATATCCACCTATGAATTGCATACAAAGATGATAATAGCTAGATCTATTCTTGCTTTTATGCCTAGCTAGGGGCGTTAAACGATAGCGCTTGTTGGGAGGCAACCCAATTTTATTTTTGTTTCTTGATTTTTGGTTCTGTTTAGTAAGGAATAATTCATCTATAATCTGTTTCGATGTGGTTTTATGCTTTTAATTAGTGTTTGTGCCAAGTAGAACCTTTGGGAAGACTTGGGGGAAGTTTTAGTGATCTTGCTGTAAAAAATAAAAACTTTAGCGCTCACGAGATTTGCTGCCATTTTTTACTGGAGAGTGCGATTAGGTTGATTCTTTTGGTATATGATTAATAGAAAAATTCCTCACGTCCAACAATTTATTTAAGAATTGTTGAGGTTACAGAAGTATTCGAAACCTACAGATTACTACAGACTATTCTGTTTTTGACAGATTCTGTTTTTCGTGTGTTGTTTGCTTATTTTGATGAATCTATGGCTAGTATTGGAGGGTATGAACCATAGAGAAGTTGGAATATATTAGGTTTAACACCAATATAAATAAGGAATGATTTCATTACAGTACCTTAAGTGGTGGTTTGTTTTCTTATACTAACGGAGCTTATGAGATTTTCTGTTGAGTTTTGTGTTGTGTAGTTTTCAAGTTTTGGGTAAAGATTTGATGGATTATGGAATAAGGAGTGGCAAGAGCCTAAGCTTGGGTATTCACAAGGCACCCCAAGGTAATATTCAAGGACAACCAAAATCCTAAGCTTGGGGATGCCCCGGAAGGCATCCACTCTTTCGTCTTCTTCCATCGGTAACTTTACTTGAGGCTATATTTTTATTCACCACATGATGTGTGTTTTGCTTGGAGCGTCTTGTATGATTTGATTCTTTTCTTTTTAGTTTACCACAATCATCCTTGATGTACACACCTTTTGGGAGATACACACATGAATTGGAATTTATTAGAATACTCTATGTGCTTCACTTATATCTTTTAAGCCAGATAATTTTGCTCTAGTGCTTCACTTATATCTTTTATAGCACGGTGGTGGTTTTATTTTATAGAAATTATTGATCTCTCATGCTTAACTTATATTATTTTGAGAGTCCTTTATAACAGCATGGTAATTTGCTTTGGTTATAAAATTGGTCCTAATATGATAGGCATCCAAGATTGGTATAATAAAAACTTGCATAAAAAGTGTGTTGAATACTATGAGAAGTTGGATGCTTGATAATTGTTATGAGATATAAAGATGGTGATATTAGAGTTGTGCTAGTTGAGTAGTTTTGAATTTGAGAAATACTTGTGTTGAAGATTGCAAGTCCCGTAGCATGCACGCATGGTAACAGTTGTGTAACAAATTTGAAACATGAGGTGTTCTTTGATTGTCTTCCTTATGAATGGCGGTCGGGGACGAGCGATGGTCTTTTCCTACCAATCTATACCCCTAGGAGCATGCGTGTAGTGCTTGGTTTTTGATGACTTGTAGATTTTTGCAATAAATATATGAGTTCTTTATGACTAATGTTGAGTCCACGGATTATACGCACTCTCACCCTTCCATCATTACTAGCCTCTTCGGTACCGTGCATTGCCCTTTCTCACCATGAGAGTTCGTGCAAACTTCACCGGTGCATCCAAACCCCGTGATATGATATGCTCTGTCACACATAAACCTCCTTATATCTTCCTCAAAACAGCCACCATACCTACCTATTATGGCATTTCCATAGCCATTCCAAGATATATTGCCATGCAACTTTCCACCGTTTCATTTATGACACGCTTCATCATTCTCATATTGCTTTGCATGATCATGTAGTTGACATCGTATTTGTGGCAAAGCCACCGTGCTTAATTTATCATACATGGCACTCTTGATTCATTGCCCTTCCCGATACACCGCCGGAGGCATTCATATATAGTCATATTTTGTTCTAGTATCGAGTTGTAATCATTGACTTGTAAATAAATAGAAGTTTGATGATCAGCATTAATAGAGCATTGTCCCAAATATAAAAAGAATAAAAAAATAAAGGCCAACAAAAGGAAAGTCCAAAAAAACAAATAAAAAGGGACAATGCTACTATCCTCTTTTTCCACACTTGTGCTTCAAAGTAGCACCATGATCTTTATGATAGAGAGTCTCTTGTTTTGTCACTTTCATATACTAGTGGGAATTTTTCATTATAGAATTTGGCTTCTATATTCCAACAATGGGCTTCCTCAAATGCCCTAGGTCTTCGTGAGCAAGCAAGTTGGATGCACACCCACTTAGTTTATTTTGTTGAGCTTCCATACATTTATAGCTCTAGTGCATCCGTTGCATGGCAATCCCTACTCCCTGCATTGACATCAATTGATGGGCATCTCCCTAGCCTGTTGATTAGCCGTGTCAATGTGAGACTTTCTCCTTTTTTGTCTTCTCCACATAACCCCCATCATATTATTCTATTCCACCCATAGTGCTATATCCATGGCTCACGCTCATGTATTGCGTGAAAGTTGAAAAAAGTTTGAGATTACTAAAGTATGAAACAATTGCTTGGCTTGTCATTGGGGCTGTGCAAGATGAGAGCATTCTTGTGTGACGAAAATGGAGCATGACCAAACTATATGATTTTGTAGGGATGAACTTTCTTTTGCCATGTTATTTTGAGAAGAAATGATTGCTTAGTTAGTATGCTTGAAGTATTATTTTTTTATGTCAATATTAAACTTTTGTCTTGAATCTTTCAGATCTGAATATTCATGCCACAATAAAGAAAATTACATTGAGAATTATGCTAGGGAGCATTGCACATCAAAAATTCTGTTTTTATCATTTACCTACTCGAGGACGAGCAGGAATTAAGCTTGGGGATGCTTGATGCGTCTCCAACGTATATATAATTTTTGATTGTTCCATGCTATTATATTATCTATTTTGGATGTTAATGGGCTTATTTATACACTTTTATATTATTTTTGGGACTAAGCTACTAACCCAAGGCCTAGTGCACATTGCTGTTTTTTGCCCGTTTCAGTGTTTCGCAGAAAAGGAATATCAAATGGAAACCAAACGGAATGAAACCTTCGGGAGAGTTATTTTTGGAACAAACGTGATCTAGGGGACTTGGAGTAGACGTCAAGAAATCAATGAGGAGGCCACGAGGCAGGGAGGCGCGCTTGCCCCCCTGGGCGCGCCCCCCACCCTCGTGGGCCCCTTGTGGCTCCACCAACCTACTTCTTCCTCCTATATATGTCCACATACCTCGAAAACATCTAGGAGCACCACGAAACCCTATTTCCACCGCCGCAACCTTCTGTACCCAAGAGATCCCATCTTGGGCCTTTTCCGGAGCTCCGTCGGAGGGGGAATCGATCACGGAGGGCTTCTACATCAACACCATAGCCTCTCCGATGATGTGTGTGTAGTTTATCACAGACCTTCAGGTCTATAGTTATTAGCTAGATGGCTTCTTCTCTCTCTTTGGATCTCAATACAATGTTCTCCTCGATCTTCTTGGAGATCTATTTGATGTAACTCTTTTTGCGGTATGTTTGTCGAGATTCGATGAATTGTGGGTTTATGATCAAGTTTATCTATGAACAATATTTGATTCTTCTCTGAAATATTTTAGTTATGATTGTTTATGTTTGCAAGTCTCTTTGAATTATCAATTTGGTTTGGCCTACTAGATTGATCTTTCTTGCAATGGGAGAAGTGCTTAGCTTTGGGTTCAATCTTGTGGTGTCCTTTCCCAGTAACAACAGCGGCAGCAAGGCACGTATTGTATTGTTGCCATCGAGGATAAAAAGATGAGGTTTATATCATATTGCTTGAGTTTATCCCTCTACATCATCTCATCTTGCCTAATGCATTACTCTGTTCTTATGAACTTAGTACTCTAGATGCATGCTGGATAGCGGTCAATGTGTGGAGTAATAGTAGTAGATGCAGAATCATTTCGGTCTACTTGTCATGGATGTGATTCCTATATACATGATCATGCCTAGATATTCTCATAATTATTCATTTTTCTATCAAATGCTCAATAGTAATTTGTTCACCCACCGTAATACTTGTGCTATCTTGAGAGAAGCCACTAGTGAAACCTATGGCCCTGGGTCTATCTTTTATCATATAAGTTTCCAACCTACTTTGTTTTTGCAATATTTATTTTCCAATCTAAAATATTTATCTTATTATTATTATCTCTATCAGATCTCACTCTCGTAAGTGACCGTGAAGGGATTGACAACCCCTTTATCACGTTAGTTGCGAGGTTCTTATTTGTTTGTGTAGGTACGAGGGACTTGCGTGTAGTCTCCTACTGGATTGATACCTTGGTTCTCAAAAACTGAGGGAAATACTTACGCTACTTTGCTGCATCACCCTTTCCTCTTCAAGGGAAAACCAACGCAGTGCTCAAGAGGTAGAAGTGGGTCGTCAAGAACATTCTCTAACCGAGACAAGTTGTCTGCAACGGGGTTCTCAGCTCCCTTTCTATCAATAATATGCGAATCAAATTCTTGTAGTAGGAGAACCAATCTAATAAGTCTAGGTTTAGCATCTTTCTTTACCATAAGATATTTAATAGCATCATGATCAGTGTGAACAGTTACTTTAGAATCAACAATATAAGGTCTGAACTTATCACAAGAAAACACAACTGCTAAAAATTCCTTTTCAGTAGTGGCATAATTTCTCTGGGCACTGTCTAGAGTTTTACTAGCATATTGGATAACATTTAATTTCTTATCAACTCTTTGTCCTAGATCAACACCTATAGCATAATCACTAGCACCACACATAATTTCAAAGGGTAAATTCCAATCAGGAGGCTAAACAATAGGATCAACAGTATAAGTGATAGTCTTTTCTTCAACTTTAGTAGGTTCAACTGCTTTTACTTCAATGGGAGGATTATATTTAAGCCACTTCTCCATAGGGAGATCAACATGAGTAGCAAATGATTCACAAAAATAAGCTACTATCTCAGAGTCAAGTCCATATTTAGTGCTAAATTCACGAAAAGCATCGGTATCCATAAAAGATTTAACACAATCAAACTTAGGTGTTATACCCGACTCCTTACCTTCGTCGAGTTCCCAATCTTCAGAGTCGCATTTAATTCTTTCCAATAAATCCCATTTGAATTCAATATTCTTCATCATAAAAGAACCAGTACAAGAAGTATCGAGCATGGAGCGATTACTAAGAGAAAGTCGAGCATGAAAATTTTGAATAATAATTTCTCTTGAGAGCTCATGATTGGGGCATGAATATAACATTGACTTAAGCCTCCCCCAATCTTGAGCGATGCTTTCTCCTTCATGAGGCCAAAAAGTATATATATAATTACGATCACGATGAACCAGATGCATAGGATAAAACTTCTGATGAAACTCCAATTTCAATCGGTTATAGTTCCATGATCCAATATCATCACATAGCCTAAACCATGTCAATGCCTTTCCCTTCAAAGATAAAGCGAAGACTTCTTCTTGATAACATCTTCGGGCATACCTGCAAGCTTAAATAATCCACAAATTTAATCCACATAGATTAGGTGCAAATCGGGTTGCAATGTTCCATCTCCTGTAAAAGGATTAGCTAGCAGTTTCTCTATCACACCCAAAGGAATTTCAAAGTAAACATTTTCAGTAGGTTCAGTAGGTTGAGGAGCAACTCTTTTCTCAACTGGTCGGGGTGAAGATACCCCGAACAAGCCCCTCAAAGGATTAGTTTCCATAGTAACAAGTGACAGTAAATTTCAGCACACTATATAAATTTTTCCTTACCGAATTCCACTTATCAAAGGCACTTAACTCCCCGGCAAAAGCGCCAGAAAAGAGTCTTGATGAACCACAAGTATAGGGGATCTATCGTAGTCCTTTCGATAAGTAAGAGTGTCGAACCCAACGAGGAGCAGAAGGAAAGGATAAGCAGTTTTCAGTAAAGTATTCTCTGCAAGCACTAAAATTATCGGTAACAGATAGTTTTCTGATAAGGTAATTTGTAACAGGTAACAAGTAATAAAAGTAAATAAGGTGCAGCAAGATGGCCCAATCCTTTTGTAGCAAAGGACAAGCCTGGACATACTCTTATATAAAGAAAAGCGCCCCCGAGGACACATGGGAATTATCGTCAAGCTAGTTTTCATCACGTTCATATGATTAGCGTTCAGTACTTTGATAACTTGATATGTGGGTGGACCGGTGCTTGGGTACTGCCCTTTCTTGGACAAGCATCCCACTTATGATTAACCCCTCTTGCAAGCATCCGCAACTGCGAAAGAAGTATTAAGGTAAACCTAACTGTAGCATGAAACATATGGATCGAAATCAGCCCCTTACGAAGCAACCCATAAACTAGGGTTTAAGCTTCTGTCACTCTAGCAACCCATCATCTACTTATTACTTCCCAATGCCTTCCCCTAGGCCCAAACAATGGTGAAGTGTCATGTAGTCGACGTTCACATGACACCACTAGAGGAAAGACAACATACATCTCATCAAAATATCGAACAAATACCAAATTCACATGACTACTTATAGCAAGACTTCTCCCATGTCCTCAGGAACAAACGTAACTACTCACAAATCATATTCATGTTCATAATCAGAGGGGTATTAATATGCATAAAGGATTTGAACATATAATCTTCCACCAAATAAACCAACTAGCATCAACTACAAGGAGTAATCAATACTACTAGCAACCCACATGTACCAATCTGAGGTTTTGGGACAAAGATTGGATACAAGAGATGAACTAGGGTTTGAGCGGGGATGGTGCTGGTGAAGATGTTGATGGAGATTGACCCCCTCCCGATGAGAGGATCGATGGTGATGATTTCCCCCTCCCGGAGGGATGCTTCCCCGACAGAACAGCTCCGCCGGAGCCCTATATTGGTTCTGCCAAGGTTCCACCTCGTGGCGGCGGCGCTTCGTCCCGAAAGCTTGCTTTCCGAGTTTCTCCAGGGCAAAAGACTTCATATAGCCAAAGATGCGTACTGGAGGCCTGCTAGGGGGCCCACGAGACAAGGGGCGCGCCCAGGGGTAGGGCGCGCCCCCCACCCTCGTGGATGGTGGGTGGCCCCCTTTGGTGCTTTCTTTGCCCAATTTTTTTATATATTCCAAAACTGACTTCCGTGGAGTTTCAGGACTTTTGGAGTTGTGCAGAATAGGTCTCTAATATTCGCCCCTTTTCCAGCCCAGAATTCCAGCTGCCGGCATTCTCCCTCTTCTTGCAAACCTTGTAACATAAGAGAGAGAATATGCATAAGTATTGTGACATAATGTGTAATAACAGCCCATAATGCAATAAATATCGGTATAAAAGCACGATGCAAAATGGATGTATCAGCTCACGAAGAAACCATCTCTAAGATGGAAGGGCATAGTCGTGAGTATGCCGATGAGATATCGGATCTCTCTAATGCGCTTGAGGAAGAGCGTGGTCATCATTTGGCTCTTGAGGAGTCACACAATGATGACCATGCTAAATTAAAGAAAGATCTTGATCATGCTCTTGTTTTATCTCGTGTGCTCAATTTCGAGAAGGCGAAACTTGGGGTTGACCATGATAGACTCACAGAGGAATTTGATATACTTGACAAGGCTCACAAGGCCTTGAAGAGTGCTCATGCTAGCCTCAAAGAGTCTCATGATCAACTCCAAGTGAAGCTAACCAAGGAGAAAGCCACATTTCCTCATATGGTTTTAATTGATAATGCAAATGCTACTAACCCGTGTTGTGAGCATGTGCGTCTTGTGGAGGAGAATTCCAAGTTGAAGGAGAAACTTGAGAAAGGCCTTGTGTCTTGCATACAAGGTGAGAAGAACCTCAACGACCTTTTGAGAAATCAAAAGGAAGTTGTGGGCAAGGAGGGGATTGGGTTTCCACCCAAGTCCAAGAATAAGAAGAAGAATGACAAGGCCAAACGACCTCCTCCTCTCAAGCAAACTTTTGTGAAGGAGGGAGAGGGCGCTTCTAAGGAGAAGAAGAACAATGTGAAGGGTGGTGGTGTCAAGAAGGGCAATGCCACCCCTTCCAGCAAAGCCGGCGACTTTAACCCTTATGTGTTATGTCGTGCTAGTGATGGGCATGTTTATGCCAAATTTGTTGGTTCTTCTTATGAGTACATTGAATGGTCTATTTGGGTTCCTAAGACCCTTATTACTAACATCAAAGGACCCATTACAAAATGGGTACCTAAAACCAAGCATTGATCTCTTGTAGGTGTTTGCTTCCGGTGGGGGATCATGGTTGCTCGATAGTGGAGCCACAAAACATATGACCGGAAGCAAGGACTTGGTGGTGGATGTGCACAAAGTTTCATCTATGCCCACCAATGTCAAATGGGGTGATGATACGTCTCCAACGTATCTATAATTTTTTATTGTTCCATGCTATATTATATCCTGTTTTGGACATTATTGGGCTTTATTATACACTTTTATATTATTTTTGGGACTAACCTATTAACCGGAGGCCCAGCCCAGAATTGCTGTTTTTTGCCTATTTTAGGGTTTCGTAGAAAAAGAATATCAAACGGAGTCCAAACGGAATGAAACCTTCGGGAACGTGATTTTTGGAACGAACATGATCCAGAGGACTTGGACCCTATGTCAAGAAAGCAACCAGGAGGGCATGAGGTAGGGGGGCGTGCCTACCCCCCCCCCCCCCAAGCGTGCCCTCCACCCTTGTGGGGCCCACATTGCTCCACCGACATACTCCTTCCTCCTATATATACCTATGTACCCCCAAACTACCAGATACGGAGCCAAAACACTAATTCCATCGCCGTAACTTTCTGTATCCACGAGATCCCATCTTGGGGCCTTTTCCGGAGCTCCGCCGGAGGGGGTATCGATCATGGAGGGCTTCTACATCAACACCATAGCCTCTCCGATGAAGTGTGAGTAGTTTACTTCAGACCTACGGGTCCATAGTTATTAGCTAGATGGATTCTTCTCTCTTTTTGGATCTCAATACAAAGTTCTCCCCCTCTCTTGTGGAGATCTATTCGATGTAATCTTCTTTTGTGGTGTGTTTGTTGAGATTGATGAATTGTGGGTTTATGATCAAGTTTATCTATGAACAATATTTGAATCTTCTCTGAATTCTTTTATGTATGATTGGTTATCTTTGCAAGTATCTTCGAATTATCAGTTTGGTTTGGCCTACTAGATTGATCTTTCTTGCAATGGGAGAAGTGCTTAGCTTTGGGTTCAATCTTGCGGTGTCCTTTCCCAGTGATAGTAGGGGAAGCAAGGCACATATTGTATTGTTGCCATCGAGGATAACAAGATGGGGTTTATATCATATTGCATGAGTTTATCCCTCTACATCATGTCATCTTGCTTAAAGTGTTACTCTGTTCTATTGAACTTAATACTCTAGATGCATGCTGGATAGCGGTCGATGCATGGAGTAATAGTAGTAGATGCAGGTATGAGTCGGTCTACTTGTCTTGGACGTGATGCCTATATACATGATCATACCTAGATATTATCATAACTATGCTCAATTCTGTCAATTGCTCAACAGTAATTTGTTCACCCACCATAATACTTATGCTCTCGAGAGAAGCCTCTAGTGAAACCTATGGCCCCCGGGTCTATTTTCCATCATATTAATCTTCCAATACTTAGTTATTTCCTTTACCATTTATTTTACTTGCATCTTTATTTCTCTTTATCATAAAAATACCAAAAATATTATCTTATCATATCTATCAGATCTCGCTCTCGTAGGTGACCGTGAAGGGATTGACAACCCCTTTATTGCGTTGGTTGCGAGGAGTTTATTTGTTTGTGTAGGTGCGAGGGACTCATGCGTGGCCTCCTACTAGATTGATACCTTGGTTCTCAAAAAATGAGGGAAATACTTACACTGTTCTGCTGCATCACCCTTGCCTCTTCAAGGGAAAACCAACGCAGTGCTCAAGACGTAGCAAGAAGGATTTCTCGCGCCGTTGCCGGGGAGTCTACGCAAAAGTCAACATACCAAGTACCCATCACAAACCCGTATCTCCGCATTACATTATTTTCCATTTGCCTCTCGTTTTCCTCTCCCCCCTCTTCACCCTTGCTGTTTTATTCGTCCCCTCTCTCTCCATCCTCCCTCTCTTTCTTTATTCGCCTCTTTTTGCCCGTATCTTGTTTGCTTGTGTGTCAGATTGCTCGCTTGTCATGATGGCTCAAGGTAATACCAAATTGTGTGACTTTACCAATAACAACAACAATGATTTTATTAGCACTCTGATTTCTCCTCTTATCGATGCTGAATCTTGTGAAATAAATGTTGCTTTGCTGAATCTTGTCATGAAAGATCCGTTTTCCGGCCTTCCTAGTGAAGATGCCGCTACCCATCTAAACAACTTTGTTGATTTGTGTGATATGCAAAAGAAGAAAGATGTGGACAATGATATTGTTAAATTGAAGCTATTTCCTTTTTCACTTAGAGATCGTGCTAAAGCTTGGTTTTCGTCTTTGCCTAAAAACAGTATTGATTCGTGGAATAAGTGCAAAGATGCTTTTATCTCTAAGTATTTTCCTCCAGCTAAGATTATCTCTCTTAAAAACGATATTATGAATTTTAAGCAACTTGATCATGAACATGTTGCACATGCTTGGGAGAGGATGAAATTAATGATACGTAATTGCCCTACACATGGTTTGAATTAGTGGATGATTATACAAAAAATTTATGTTGGATTGAATTTTGCTTCTAGAAATCTTTTAGATTCGGCCACGGGAGGCACTTTTATGGAAATCACTCTAGGAGAAGCTACTAAACTCCTAGATAATATTATGGTTAATCATTCTCAATGGCACACTGAAAGATCTACTAATAAGAAAGTGCATGCGATAGAAGAAAATAATGTTTTGAGTGGTAAGATGGATGAACTTATGAAATTATTTGCTAATAAAAGTGTTTCTTCTGATCCTAATGATATGCCTTTGTCTACCTTGATTGAGAATAATAATGAATCTTTGGATGTGAATTTTGTTGGTAGGAATAATTTTGGTAACAACGCGTATAGAGGAAACTTTAATCCTAGGCCGTATCCTAGTAATTCCTCTAATAATTATGGTAATTCCTACAACAATTCTAATGGAAATTTTAATAAGATACCCTCTTATTTTGAATCTAATATTAAAGAATTTATTACCTCGCAAAAGAATTTCAATGCTTTGATTGAAGAAAAATTGCTTAAGATTGATGAGTTGGCTAGGAACGTTGATATAATTTCTCTTGATGTTGATTCTGTGAAACTTAGATCTATTGCTCCTAAGCATGATATCAATGAGTCTCTCAAAGCCATGAGAATTTCCATTGATGAGTGCAAAGAAAGAACCACTAGGATGCGTGCTAAGAAAGATTGCTTTCTAAAAGTGTGTTCTTATAGTTTCCATGATAATAAAGATGAAGATCTAAAAGTTATTGATGTGTCCCCTATTAAATCTTTGTTTTTGTAATATGAATCTTGATAATGATGGGACTGAATATGATCCACCTTTACCTAGAAGGCGTTCCAAAAATTTGGAGCCTTTAGATCTTGATGCTAAAATTGTTAAAAGTGGGATTGAAGAAGTCAAAACTTTAAGTATTAATGAGCCCACTATTTTGGATTTCAAGGAATTTAATTATGATAATTGCTATTTGATAGATTGTATTTCCTTGTTGCAATCCGTGCTAAATTCTCCTCATGCTTATAGTCAAAATAAAGCCTTTACCAAACATATCATTGATGCTTTGATGCAATCTTATGAAGAAAAACTTGAGTTGGAAGTTTCCATCCCTAGAAAACTTTATGATGAGTGGGAACCTACTATTGAAATTAAGATTAAATATCATGAATTCTATGCTTTGTGTGATTTGGGTGCTAGTGTTTCCACGATTCCAAAGACTTTGTGTGATTTGCTAGGTTTCCGTGATTTTGATGATTGCTCTTTAAACTTGCACCTTGCGGATTCCACTATTAAGAAACCTATGGGAAGAATTAATGATGTTCTTATTGTTGCAAATAGGAATTATGTGCCCGTGGATTTTATTGTTCTTGACATAGATTGCAATTCTTCATGTCCTATTATTCTTGGTAGACCTTTCCTTAGAATGATTGGTGCAATTATTCATATGAAGGAAGGGAATATTAGATTCCAATTTACGTTAAGGAAAGGCATGGAACACTTCCCTAGAAAGAAAATTAAATTACCTTATGAATCTATTATGAGATCCACTTATGGATTGTCTTCCAAAGATGGCAATACCTAGATCTATCTTCGCTTTTATGCCTAGCTAGGGGCGTTAAACGATAGCGCTTGTTGGGAGGAAACCCAATTTTATTTTTATTCCTTGATTTTTTCTACTGTTTAGTAATAAATAATTTATCTAGCCTCTTTTTTGGTTGTGTTTTTTGTGTTTAATTAGTGTTTGTGCCAACTAGAACCGTTGGGAAGACTTGGGGAAAGTCTTTTTAATCTTGCTGTAAAAAACAGAAACTTTAGCGCTCACGAGAACTGCTGCATTTTTATTTGGAAAGTCATATTTAGTTAATTATTTTTTCAGATTATTAATAGATAAATTCCTCACGTCAAGAAATTTATTTCAGAATTTTTGGGGTTCCATAACTTGCGTTAGCTGCAGATTACTACAGACTGTTCTGTTTTTGACAGATTCTGTTTTCCGTGTGTTGTTTGCTTATTTTGATGAATCTATGGCTAGTAAAATAGTTTATAAACCATAGAGAAGTTGCAATACAGTAGGTTTAACACCAATATAAATAAATAATGAGTTAATTACAGTACCTTGAAGTGGTGTTTTGTTTTCTTTCGCTAACAGAGCTCACAAGATTTTCTACTTTAAGTTTTGTGTTGTGAAGTTTTCAAGTTTTGGGTAAAGATTTGATGGATTATGGAACAAGGAGTGGCAATAGCCTAAGCTTGGGGATGCCCATGGCACCCCCAAGATAATCTAAGGACACCTAAAAGCCAAAGCTTGGGGATGCCCCGGAAGGCATCCCCTCTTTCGTCTACTTCTATCGGTAACTTTACTTGGAGCTATATTTTTATGCACCACATGATATGTGTTTTACTTGGAGCGTCCTGTATTATTTGAGTCTTTATTTGTTAGTTTTCCACAATCATCCTTGCTTTACACACCTTTTTGAGAGAGACACACATGATTCAGAAATTGTTAGAATACTCTATGTGCTTCACTTATATCTTTTGAGTTATATAGTTTTTGCTCTAGTGCTTCACTTATATCTTTTAGAGCACGTTGGTGGATTTGTTTTATATAAACTTTTGTTCTCTCATGATTCACTTAGATTATTTTGAGAGTCCTACAAAACATCATGGTAAATTGCTTTAGTTATGTTAGGCATTCAAGATTAATAATAAAATTTTCTTATAAGTGTGTTGAATACTACGAGAAGTTTGATACTTGATAATTGTTTTGAGATATGGAGATGGTGATATTAGAGTTGTGCTAGTTGAGTAGTTGTGAATTTGAGAAATACTTGTGTTGAAGTTTGAGATTCCCGTAGCATGCACGTATGGTGAACCGTTATGTGATGAAGTCGGAGCATGATTTATTTATTGATTGTCTTCCTTATGAGTGGCGGTCGGGGACGAGCGATGGTCTTTTCCTACCAATCTATCCCCCTAGGAGCATGCGCGTAAAACTTTGCTTTGATAACTTGTAGATTTTTGCAATAAGTATATGAGTTCTTTATGACTAATGTTGAGTCCATGGATTATACACAATCTCACCCTTCCACCATTGCTAGCCTCTCTAACACCGCACACCTCTCGCCGGTATCATACACCCACCATATACCTTCCTAAAAAAAGCCACCATACCTACCTATCATGGCATTTCCATAGCCATTCCGAGATATTTCCATGCAACTTTCCACCGTTCCGTTTACTATGACACGCTTCATCATTGTCATATTGCTTTTCATGATCATGTAGTTGACATTGTATTTGTAGCAAAGCCACCATTCCTAATTCTTTCATACATGTCACTCATGCATCATTGCATATCCCGGTACACCGCCGGAGGCATTCACATAGATTCATATTTTGTTCTAAGTATTGAGTTGCAATTGTTGAGTTGTAAGTAAATAAAAAGGTTTGATGATCATCATTATTAGAGCATTGTCCCAAGTGAGGAAAGAATGATGGAGACTATGATTCCCCCACAATTTGGGATGAGACTCCGGACTAAAAAATAGGCCATAAAAAGAAGAAGAGAAAAGGCCCAAATAAAAAAATGAGAGAAAAGGAGAAAAGGGACAATGCTACTATCCTTTTACCACACTTATGCTTCAAAGTAGCACCAAGATCTTCATGATAGAGAGTCTCCTATGTTATCACTTTCATATACTAGTGGGAATTTTTCATTATAGAACTTGGCTTGTATATTCCAATGATGGGCTTCCTTAAAATGCCCTAGGTCTTCGTGAGCAAGCAATTTGGATGCACACCCACTTAGTTTCTTTTGTTGAGCTTTCATATACTTATAGCTCTAGTGCATCCGTTGCATGGCAATCCCTACTCACTCACATTGATATCTATTAATGGGCATCTCCATAGCCCGTTGATACGCCTAGTTGATGTGAGACTATCTTTCCCCTTTTTGTCTTCTCCCCAACCACCATTCTATTCCACCTATAGTGCTATGTCCATGGCTCACGCTCATGTATTGTGTGAAGATTCCAAAAGTTTGAGAACACTAAAAGTATGAAACAATTGCTTGGCTTGTCATCGGGGTTGTGCATGATTTAAATACTTTGTGTGGTGAAGATGGAGCATAGCCAGACTATATGATTTTGTAGGGATAACTTTATTTGGCCATGTTATTTTGAAGAGACATAATTGCTTAGTTAGTATGCTTGAAGTATTATTATTTCTATGTCAATATTGAACTTTTGTCTTGAATCTTTCGGATCTGAATATTCATACCACAATTAAGAAGAATTACATTGAAATTATGCCAAGTAGCATTCCACATCAAAAATTCTGTTTTTATCATTTACCTACTCAAGGACGAGCAGGAATTAAGCTTGGGGATGCTTGATACGTCTCCAAGTATCTATAATTTTTGATTGTTCCATGCTATATTATATCATGATTTGGACATTATTGGGCTTTATTATACACTTTTATATTATTTTTGGGACTAACCTATTAACCGGAGGCCCAGCCCAGAATTGCTGTTTTTTGCCTATTTTAGGGCTCCGTAGAAAAAGAATATCAAACGGAGTCCAAATGAAATGAAACCTTCGGGAACGTGGTTTTTGGAACAAACATGATCCAGAGGACTTGGACCCTACGTCAAGAAAGCAACCAGGAGGGCACGAGGTAGGAGGGCGCACCTACCCCCCCCAGGCGCGCCCTCCACCCTCGAGGGGCCCACGTTGCTCCACCGACGTACCCCTTCCTCCTATATATACCTACGTACCCCCAAACTACCAGATACGGAGCCAAAACCCTAATTCCACCGCCATAACTTTCTGTATCCACGAGATCCCATCTTGGGGCCTTTTTCGGAGCTCCGCCGGAGGGGGTATCAATCACAGAGGGATTCTACATCAGCACCATAGCCTCTTCGATGAAGTGTGAGTAGTTTACTTCAGACCTACGGGTCCATAGTTATTAGCTAGATGGATTCTTCTCTCTTTTTGGATCTCAATACAAAGTTCTCCCCCTCTCTTGTGGAGATCTATTCGATGTAATCTTCTTTTTTGGTGTGTTTGTTGAGATCGATGAATTGTGGGTTTATGATCAAGTTTATCTATGAACAATATTTGAATCTTCTCTGAATTCTTTTATGTATGATTGGTTATCTTTGCAAGTCTCTTTGAATTATTAGTTTGGTTTGGCCTACTAGATTGATCTTTCTTGCAATGGGAGAAGTGCTTAGCTTTGGGTTCAATCTTGCGGTGTCCTTTCCCAGTGATAGTAGGGGTGGCAAGGCACGTATTGTATTGTTGCCATCGAGGATAACAAGATGGGGTTTATATCATATTGCATGAGTTTATCCCTCTACATCATGCCATCTTCCTTAAAGCGTTACTCTATTCTCTTGAACTTAATACTCTAGATGCATGCTGGATAGCGGTCGATGTGTGGAGTAATAGTAGTAGATGCAGGCAGGAGTCGGTCTACTTGTCTTGGACGTGATGCCTATATACATGATCATACCTAGATATTCTCATAACTATGCTCAATTCTGTCAATTGCTCAACAGTAATTTGTTCACCCACCGTAATACTTATGCTCTCGAGAGAAGCCTCTAGTGAAACCTATGGCCCCTGGGCCTATTTTCCATCATATTAATCTTCCAATATTTAGTTATTTCCTTTTCCATTTATTTTACTTGCATCTTTATTTCTCTTTATCATAAAAATACCAAAAATATTGTCTTATCATATCTATCAGATCTCACTCTCGTAGGTGACCGTGAAGGGATTGACAACCCCTTTATCGCGTTGGTTGCGAGGAGTTTATTTGTTTGTGTAGGTGAGAGGGACTCGTGCGTGGCCTCCTACTGGGTTGATACCTTGGTTCTCAAAAACTGAGGGAAATACTTACGCTGCTCCGCTACATCACCCTTTCATCTTCAAGGGAAAACCAACGCAGTGCTCAAGAGGTAGCAGGTGATGCTTCATATTCTAAGCTATTGGGTCTTGGCAAGGTTGTAATTTCTCATGATCTCACGATCGAGAAAGTCATGTTTGTTGAGTCCCTTGCATACAACTTACTTTCCGTTCGTCAACTTGCACTCATGGGCTTTGCCACCTTCCTTGATATTGATACCATGGCCCTCTTGTGGAGCAAGACTCTTAAAGTAGCCTTTGTTGGTCATGTCGAGAACGCTCTTTATGTGATTAACTTTTCGGAGCGACCCACTAAGACCGCGACATGCCTAATGGATAAAGTTGGCGTGGGATGGCTTTGGCATCGCCGTTTTGCCCACATCAATATGAGATCTTTGCAAAGTCTTCTCAAGGGGGACCATGTCCGTGGACTAATAAATGTTAGTTTTTCCAAAGATCGTGCTTGCAGTGCTTGTATCGAAGGAAAGCTACATGATAAGGCTCACCCTCCCAAGACTATCATCTACTCGAAGAGGCCCTTGGAGCTCCTTCACAGGGATCTCTTTGGGCCTCCATCCTTTGATAGTCTTGGGGGTAGAAAGTATTGCTTGGTGATTGTGGATGATTATTCAAGATACACTCAGGTATATTTCTTCAAGAGGACGAGTGAGACCCAACAAACCATCATCGACTTTGCAAATGAAGCTCAACGTCAACACAATGCAAAGATCTTGACAATAAGAAGTGACAATGGCACCGAGTTCAAGAACTACACCTTGGATGAGTTTGTTAGTGATGAGGGAATCAAGCATTGATAACCCACAAGTATAGGGGATCGCAACAGTTTTTGATAAGTAAGAGTGTCGAACCCAACGAGGAGCTAAAGGTAGAACAAATATTCCCTCAAGTTCTATCGACCACCGATACAACTCTACGCACGCTTGACGTTCGCTTTACCTAGAACAAGTATGAAACTAGAAGTACTTTGTAGGTGTTGTTGGATAGGTTTGCAAGATAATAAAGATTACGAAAATAAAAAGTAGGGTTTGTTTAGATAAAGAAACAATAAAGTAAATATAGCGAGTGTGGAAAAGTGGTGGTAGGAGTTGCGAAATTGCCCCTGAGCAATTGACTACTTTACTAGACCGATAGCAAGTATTATGTGGGAGAGGCCACTGCTAGCATGTCATCCCTGACTTGGAATTCTATGCACTTATGATTGGAACTATTAGCAAGCATCCACAACTACTAATGTTCATTAAGGTAAAACCCAACCATAGCATTAAGATATATTGGTCCCCCTTCAATCCCGTATGCATCAATTTCTATGCTAGGTTGAAGCTTCTGTCACTCTTTCCCTCCAATACATAGTCCTATCAACATACAACTAACCCTAGGGTGTGATCCACGCGCGCAATCATATGATGGGCACCAAAGGACAGCAACATAACGACAAGAAAATTAAATCAATCATAGCAATTCATCAACCACCGATAGGACAACGAAAATCTACTCAGACATCATAGGATGGCAACACATCATTGGATAATAATATGAAGCATAAAGCACCATGTTCAAGTAGAGAGTACAGCGGGTTGCGGGAGAGTGGACCTCTGTAGATAGAGGGGGGAAGGTGATGGAGATGTTGGTGAAGATGGCGGAGGTGTTGGTGTAGATCGCGATGATGATGATGACCCCGGTGGCACTCCGGTGCCACCGGAAGCAAGGGGGAGAGAGCGCCCCTCCTTCTTCTTCTTCCTTGACCTCCTCCCTAAATGGGAGAAGGGTTTCCCCTCTGGTACGTGGCCTCCATGGCACGGGAGGGGTGAGAGCCCCTCCGAGATTGGATCTGTCTCTCTGTCTCTCTCTGTTTCTTCGTTCTCAGATTCTACCCTTTCACCATTTCTTATATTCCCGGAGATCCGTAACTCCGATTGGGCTGAAATTTTGACACGATCTCTATCCAGATATTAGCTTTCTTGCAGCGAAAGAAGGGCATCAACCGCCTTACGGGGTGGCCACGAGGGTCAGGGGCGCGCCTGCCCCCCTGGGGCGCCCCCTGCCTCGTGGGCCCCTCGAGCATCGTCTCACGTGGATTTTTCTTCCCAAAAATCATATATATTCCAAAAAAAATTCCGTCAGTTTTTATTCCGTTTGGACTCCGTTTGATATGGATATTCTGCGAAACAAAAAACATGCAACAAACATGAACTGGCACTGGGCACTGGATCAATATGTTAGTCCCAAAAATAGTATAAAAAGTTGCCAAAAGTATTTGAAAGTTGTAGAATATTGGCATGGAACAATCAAAAATTATAGATACGATAGAGACGTATCAGCATCCCCAAGCTTAATTCCTGCTCGTCCTCGAGTAGGTAAATGATAAAAAAGATAATTTTTGATGTGGAATGCTACCTAGCATAATCTTGATCACATATCTAATCATGGCATGAATATTAAGATACGAGTGATTCAAAGCAATAGTCTATCACTTGACATAAAAACAATAGTACTTCAAGCCTACTAATAAAGCAATCATGTCTTTTCAAAATAACATGGCCAAAGAAAGTTATCCCTACAAAATCATATAGTCTGGCTATGCTCCATCTTCACCACACAAAATATTCACATCATGCACAACCCCGATGACAAGCCAAGCAATTGTTTCATACTTTTGACGTTCTCAAACCATTTCAACTTTCACGCAATACATGAGCGTGAGCCATGGACATAGCACTATAGATGGAATAGAATATGATGGTGGAGAAGACAAAAAGGAGAAGATAGTCTCACATCAACTAGGCGCATCAACGGGCTATGGAGATACCCATCAATAGATATCAATATGAGTGAGCAGGGATTGACATGCAACGGATGCACTAGAGCTATGAGTGTATGAAAGCTCCAACTAAAACTAAGTGGGTGTGCATCCAACTTGTTTGCTCATGAAGACCTCGGGCATTTGAGGAAGCCCATCATCGGAATATACAAGCCAAGTTCTATAATGAAAATTCCCACTAGTATATGAAAATGATAACTCAAGAGACTCTCTATATGAAGAACATGGTGCTACTTTGAAGCACAAGTGTGGAAAAAGGATAGTAGCACTGCCCCTTCTATCTTTTTCTCTCATTTTTTTGTTTTTTTGGTGGGCTTCTTTGGCCTCTTTTTCTTATTTGGGCTTCTTTGGCCTCTTTTATTTTTTTGTAAAGTCCGGAGTCTCATCCTGACTTATGGGGGAATCATTGTCTCCATCATCCTTTCCTCACTGGGGCAATGCTCTAATGATGATCATCACACTTTTATTTACTTACAACTCAATATTACAACTCAATGTCTAGAACAAAGTATGACTCTATATGGATGCCTCCGGTGGTGTACCGGGATGTGCAATGATCTAGCGTAGCAATGACATCAAAAAACGGACAAGCCATGAAAACATCATGCTAGCTATCTTACAATCATGCAAAGCAATATGACAATGAATGCTCAAGTCATGTATATGATGATGATGGAAGATGCATGGAAATATATCTCGGAAAGGCTATGGAAATGCCATGATAGGTAGGTATGGTGGTTGTTTTGAGGAAGATATATGGTGGGTTTAAGGTACCGACGAAAGTTGCGCGATACTAGAGAGGCTAGCAATGGTGGAAGGGTGAGAGTGCGTATAATCCATGGACTCAACATTAGTCATAAAGAACTCACGTACTTATTGCAAAAATCTTTTAGTCATCGAAACAAAGTACTACGCGCATGCTCCTAGGGGGATAGATTGGTAGGAAAAGACCATCACTCGTCCCCGACCACCACTCATAAGGAAGACAATCAATAAATAAATCATGCTCCGACTTCATCACAGAACGGTTCACCATACGTGCATGCTACGGGAATCACAAACTTCAACACAAGTATTTCTACAATCCACAACTACCCACTAGCATGACTCTAATATCACCATCTTTATATCGCAAAACTATTGCAAGGAATCAAACATATCATATTCAGTGACTACAAGTTTTATGTAGGATTTTATGACTAACCATGTGAATGACCAATTCCTGTCATCTCTCTAAATAGATATAAGTGAAGCAAGAGAGTTTAATTCTTTCTACAAAAGATATGCCCGTGCTCTAACAAATCTAAGTGAAGCAAAAGAGCATTCTACAAATGGCGGTTTTCTATGTAAAGAGAAACAGGCAATCCAAACTTCAATAGATATAAGTGAAGCACATGAAGCATTCTATAAAGCCATACTCAAAAGATATAAGTGAAGTGCAAAGAGCATTCTATAAATCAACCAAGGACCATCTCATACCAGCATGGTGCATAAAAGAAAAAAAGAAAAGTAAATGCAAAATACGCTCCAAGATTGCACATATCGCATGAACAAAACGTATCCGAAAACATACCGATACTTGTTGAAGAAAGAGGGGATGCCTTCCAGGGCATCCCCAAGCTTAGACGCTTGAGTCTCCTTGAATATTTACTTGGGGTGCCTCAGGCATCCCCAAGCTTGATATCTTGCCTCTCTTCCTTCTTCTCACATCAAGACCTTCTCGATCATCGAACACTTCATCCACACAAAACTTCAACAGGAAACTCGGTAAGATCCGTTAGTATAATGAAGCAAATCACTACTCTAAGTACTGTTGCAAACCAATTATTATTATTTTTTGCATTGTGTCTACTGTAATATAACTTTTTCATGTCTTAATCCACTGATATGAATCGATAGTTTCATCAAAACAAGCAAACTATGCATCAAAAACAGAATCTGTGTAAAACAGAACAGTCTGTAATAATCTGAACATTCACCATAATTCTGATACTTGAAACATTCTACAAAAATTAGGAAAAATAAACAATTTGTATAGTAAGACAGTGCAAAAAGAATCAGAACCATTTGACATTCCAGCTAAAAATGTAAAATCGCGCACTATAGACAAAGTTTCTGTCCTGCACCGTACAAACCATCAAGCAAATGTAAACATCCTAAAGGCAAACCTTGGCACATTATTTTGTAATACAATGGATTTGAGCAAGGGGATAATTATTTTTATTGAAAAGTTTCTGTAATCAAGATTCACAAAGTTTCCGTGAGCATGAACAAAGTTCAAGTCTAGCTCCCACTTCAACAATGTTTGTCTTTCTCACTTCCGCTTTCCCTTTTGAAAAAGTTTTGGGTTCCCCACTTTATTTTTTTGTTTTTAAACTATATAAAAGCACTCAACAGAAATAAATGACTCTCTAAAACTTCTAGGTTGTCTCCCTGGCAGCGCTTTCTTTAAAGCCATTAAGCTAGGCATATAGTGCTCAAGTAATGGATCCACCCAGATCCCAAGGTATATCAAAGCCAATTTTAATTAACAATGATTCGTAATTTAGTGGTGAGCACAAGGTAACATATATCATGTAATGACGAAGTCTAACTCTCTTCCTATGCATCGGCATGTCATAAAAGAACAAGTCATGCACACAAAGTAAAGGCCAATGCATACTATAAACAGTTTCTTGCAATTTTATCATATTGGAAACATAGAGAGGTGGAGATATAGTTCCTCTCTCATAATAATTGCAAGTAGGAGCAGCAAGCAGATGCATATTATATTCATCAAAATCATCATGTGCAACGGTAAAAGGCAACCCATCAATATATTCCTTAATAAGAGCAAACTTCTCCGATATAGTGTAGTTTGGAGAATTCAAAAAGATAATAGGACTATCATGTGTGGGTGCAATAGAAACAATTTCATGTTTAACATAAGGAACTATAGCAAGTTCATCTCCACAGGCATAATTCATATTGGCGTCTTGGCCACAAGCATAGCAAGCATCATCAAAAAGGGATATTTCAAGAGAATCAACGGGATCATAACAATCATCATAGCAATCATCCTTCGGTAAGAACGAAGGGAAATTAAACAATGTATGAGTTGAAGAGTTACTCTCATTAGAAGCTGGGCACGGGTAGCTAATCCGCTCTTCCTCCTTTTGTTCTTCGCTCTCTTCCTCATCTTTTTCATCCAATGAGCTCACAGTTTCATCAATTTCTTCTTCCTTAGACTCCTGCAAAATATTAGTCTCTTCTTGGACAGAGGAGTAGTCCTCAATATATAGTTCAACATAGGCATTAGAAGCATAATTATCATAGCAATATTTAAGTATGGCAAAAAATTTAGATTTGTAAAGAGTAGCATCATGCTTTTCAATCAAAGAAGCAATTTCGCAAGCACCCTTAAAAGCAACAAATTCTTCAATTTGTTGAACATCATAGTAATTATAAACACCCTTAGCATACGAAGATACGATTCCATTATCACTAGACTCACATTGATAGGGAAGGTGTTTCTTAGGGTTTTCAGAACAACAAGTAAAATCATTGCAAACGATGAATTTGATCCAGTAAAGTTTTCCCTTTTTTAGATATTCGGTGTCGCACATAATAAGCATGCTCATCTAAAGATTTTCCCTCAACTAAGCTAGTTGGGGTTTCAGCACGAGCACATAGGGATCGAAGATGATCCAAGTAATAAGCTTCAGCAGTGTGATAGATTTTGAGTGGTTCTTCAACCATTCGTTTAGTAGGTACAACTAATTTTTTTGGTATTTTGCATTTCCTACCCAGAACTAAAGATAGAAAACAACTAAGAACAGCAAATAAAAATTACTTAGTGATAAAGCAAACAAGCACACACGAGAATATTCACCCTACGCTATTGCTCCCTGGCAACGGCGCCAGAAAAAGGTCTTGATAACCCACAAGTATAGGGGATCGCAACAGTTTTCGATAAGTAAGAGTGTCGAACCAAACGAGGAGCTGAAGGTAGAACAAACATTCCCTCAAGTTCTATCGATCACCGATAGAACTCTACACACGCTTGACGTTCGCTTTACCTAGAACAAGTATGAAACTAGAAGTACTTTGTAGGTGTTGTTGGATAGGTTTGCAAGATAATAAAGATTACATAAATAAAAAGTAGGGGCTGTTTAGATAAATAAACAATAAAGTAAATATAGCGAGTGTGGAAAAGTGGTCGTAGGAGGTGCGAAATTGCCCCTAAGTAATTGACTACTTTACTAGACCGATAGCAAGTATTATGTGGGAGAGGCCACTGCTAGCATGCCATCCCTGACTTGGAATTCTATGCACTTATGATTGGAACTATTAGCAAGCATCCGCAACTACTAATGTTCATTAAGGTAAAACCCAACCATAGCATTAAGATATATTGGTCCCCTTTCAATCCCGTATGCATCAATTTCTATGCTAGGTTGAAGCTTCTGTCACACTTGCCCTCCAATACATAGTCCTATCAACATACAACTAACCCTAGGGTGTGATCCATGCGCGCAATCATATGATGGGCACCAAAGGACAACAACATAACCATAAGAAAGTTAAATCAATCATAGCAATTCATCAACCACTGATAGGACAACGAAAATCTACTCAGACATCATAGGATGGCAACACATCATTGGATAATAATATGAAGCATAAAGCACCATGTTCAAGTAGAGGGTACAGAGGGTTGCGGGAGAGTGTACCGATGTAGATAGAGGAGGGGAAGGTGATGGAGATGTTGGTGAAGATGGCGGAGGTGTTGGTGTAGATCGCAGTGGTGATGATGGCCCCCGGTGGCACTCCGGTGCCATCGGAAGCAAGGGGGAGAGAGCCCCCCTCCTTCTTCTTCTTCCTTGACCTCCTCCCTAGATGGGAGAAGGGTTTCCCCTCTGGTCCATGGCCTCCATGGCACGGGAGGGTCGACAGCCCCTCCGAGATTGGATCTGTCTCTCTGTCTCTCTCTGTTTCTGCGTTCTCAGATTCTACCCTTTCACCGTTTCTTATATTCCCGGAGATCCGTAACTCCGATTGGCTGAAATTTTGACACGATCTCTATCCGGATATTAGGTTTCTTGCGGAGAAAGAAGGGCATCAACCGCCGTACGGGGTGGCCACGAGGGTCAGGGGCGCGCCACCTGCCTCGTTGGCCCCTCGAGCATCGTCTCGCGGGGATTTTTCTTCCCAAAAATCATATATATTCCAAAAAAATCTCCGCCAGTTTTTATTCCGTTTGGACTCCGTTTGATATGGATATTCTGTGAAACAAAAAACATGCAACAAATAGGAACTGGCACTGGGCACTGGATCAATATGTTAGTCCCAAAAATAGTATAAAAAGTTGCCAAAAGTATATGAAAGTTGTAGAATATTGGCATGGAACAATCAAAAATTATAGATACGACGGAGACGTATCAAGCATCAATATTCTACACCTTACACCCCTCAACAAAATGGTGTAGCGGAGAGGAAGAGCCGGACTTTGATGGACGTGGCAAGAACCATGATGGCGGAGTTCAAGTCTCCTTACAACTTTTGGGCCGAAGCCATGAACACCGCTTGTCATGCATCCAATCGGCTCTATCTCCACAAGGGCTTGAACAAGACTCCATATGAGATATCACCGGCAACAAGCCCAACCTCAAGTACTTCCGGGTGTTCACTTGTAAGTGTTTCATTCTCCAGAAAGGTGTTCATTTGTCTAAATTTGAGACTAGAGCTCATGAGGGCATATTTGTTGGTTATGCTACAAACTCTCATGCTTACCGTGTCCTCAACAAGTCCATAGAACTCATTGAGGAGACGTGTAACATGGAGTTTGATGAGAATAACGGCTCCCAAGTGGAGCAAAGTGGTACTTGTGATGTAGGTGATGAAATTCCTCCCCAAGCCATACGAAGAATGGGTGTTGGTCATATCCTACCCATTGAGAAACCCCTTATGGCCGAAGGAGAAGGACAGTGTTCCACTCAAGTGGAACCATCACCAACCCAAGACCCACACGCTTCCGAAGAACAAAGTGAAGGCCCTCAACCAATTGAACAAGATCAAGGGCAAGATCAACCTCAAGATAGTGGTGAACCACCAAGTGATGCCCAAGGCCAAGGTCTCACTACCGAGCAAGTTCAAGATCAAGAGCAAGCTCAAGATCAAGAACAAGCTCAAGATGACGCTCAAGTTACCCCTCCTCAACTCTCTCTTGAGGAGGAATTGGAGCGTCGAGCCGCCAAGATTGCGTCCAAGCTCACTACCAAAGATCATCTCATGAAGAATGTGTGATACGTCTCCAACCTATCTATAATTTTTGATTGTTCCATGTTGTTATATTATCAATATTTGATGTTTTATAACCATTTTATATCATTTTTTGGTACTAACCTATTGACATAGTGCCAAGTGCCACTTGCTGTTTTTTGCATGTTTTTTACATCGCAAGCAATCAATATCAAAGGAGTCCAAATGCAGTGAAACTTTTTGTGGATTTTTTTTGGAGAATAAGACAACCAATGGGCCAAAGAAGCACCTGGGGACTGCTCCGAGGGGAGCACAACCCACCAGGGCATGCCTGGAGGCCCAGGCATGCCCTGGTGGGTTGTGCCCACCTCAAGTTCCCATGGACCACCTCTTTACTCTATAGATACCCCAATATTCCAGAAAACCCTAGGGGAGTCGACGAAAATCAATTCCAGCCACTGCAGAGTCCAAAACCACCATATCCAATCTAGGCACCATCACAGAGGGGTTCACCCCTTCCATTGGTGCCTCTCCGATGATGCGTGACTAGTTCTTTGTAGACCTTTGTGTCCTTAGTTAGTAGCTAGATGGCTTCCTCTCTCCCGTTTGATTCTCAATACAATGGTCTCTTGGAGATCCATATGATGTAATTCTTTTCTGGTGTGTTTGTTGGGATCTGATGAACTTTGAGTTTATGATCAGATCTATCTCTTTTTATCCATGAGAGTTATTTGAGTTTCTTTGATCTCTTATATGCATGATTGCTTGTAGCCTCGTATTTCTTCTCCGATATTTGGGTTTTGTTTGGTCAACTTGATCTATTTATCTTGCAATGGGAAGAGGTGCTTTGTAGTGGGTTCGATCTTACGGTGCTTGATCCCAGTGACAGAAGGGGAACCGACACGTATGTGTCGTTGCTACTAAGGATAAAACGATTGGGTCTATTTCTAACATATATAGATCTTGTCTACATCATGTCATCGTTCTTATTGCATTACTCTGTTTCTCCATGAACTTAATACACTAGATGCATGCTGGATAGCGGTCGATGTGTGGAGTAATAGTAGTAGATGCAGGCAGGAGTCTGTCTACTAATCTTGGACGTGATGCATATATAATGATCATTTCCTGGATATCGTCATGATTATTTGAAGTTCTATCAATTGCCCAACAGTAATTTGTATACCCACCGTTTACTATTTTTCTCGAGAGAAGCCACTAGTGAAACCTACAGCCCCCGGGTCTCTTTCTCATATTATTTGCCTTTGCGATCTATTTTATTTGCCTTTTATTTTCATATCTATTAAACCAAAAGTACAAAAATTACCTTGTTGCAATTTATTCTTATTAGCAAAAAGGCTCGTGTGTTGCAACGGGATATGCATGCCTCCTTTTTACCTTTTTCATGCATGTCCTTTTTTTCTTATATATAGGAGAATAGCGCAACATCTCATCTTTATCGGATCTCCTCTGCACTGTATCTTTTATTTTTTTATAGTGGACATCACATCTTTATTGGGTCCTTCTTTTTTTCTTGTCATGCATATCCTTATTTATTGGGTGTCTCTAGCAAATTTATCTTCTATTTCATGTCCAATCCTGATTTTGGTGAGGTGTTCATCCCCAATTTGAATCAGTACTGGTATGAAAAAAGATGAATAATGCATTCTTGATTAACATTGCAGCATAGAATAGCATTTTTAAATTGTTAACAGGTAAAATAACATCATATTTAGATTCTACATATTTTTCTAATCAAATTCCATATATAACATGTTAGATTTGGAGTTACGGTTTAGAAGATATGAGTATTTAAAAAACAGTTGATATGTACTGTGGGTTTAATGTTAGAAACATCAGGGGGGTTTCTACAAAATAGCATGACAGACTAAGAATACCTATTTCTTTTATTAGAAAAAACATTAGGGGGTTTTCTACAAAATAGCATGACGGACTAAGAATACCTATTTCTTTTATTAGAAAAAACATTAGGGGGTTTTCTACAAAATAGCATGACAGACTAAGAATACTTATTTCTTGTATTAGTAGGTATAGATTTCTTTTATCTGGCGTCCCATCTACCAATCTACTACAATTTATTCACGTATGTTTGCCAATTTGTGGCACCGTTACCCGAAAGGGATTGACAACCCCTTTTACAAGTCGGGTTGCGAGTAATTGTTATTGTTGTGCAAGTGTTGTTTACGTAGTGTTTTTTTTGACTGGACACTGTGAGGCAACAGCCCCACAGTCTTTTATTAAAGCTTGGCCAAACAAATACAAGGATTTTAAAAGGTAATGCTAACTAGGAGACAGGGGAACCTACCTATATCTGTACAAATATACAAATATACAAATATACAACAGCATATGCCACAAGATTAAGGCAAAGCATGAATCCAGTCTAGGAGAGGTTGCTTGATAGAGGCCTTCATCCTATAGGAGTGCAGAGTAATGTCATGGATGAATTTGTCTTTCCATCTGCCAAAGCTTGGCCTAATATGCCTGAAGATCCTGTCATTCCTTGTGGTCCAAATGCTCCAGGCAGCAAGGTAGACTACTTCAAAAAAGAAAGGATGGTCGAAACTTCTCTTGGCAGCCAGAATGCATTCACGAGGAGTTAGCCCAGCATACCAGTTGATTTGCAGATAATTCCAAACCCTGGTGCTGAAAGAGCAGTGGAAAAAAAGATGATTCTTGTCTTCATGCAAGTGGGCTATGCACAGTGGGCATGAGTTATCATCCTCCTGTGATCTCCAATGTCTTCGTAGCAACATATCCCTCGTATTGAGTCTATCATTCAGCATGAGCCAGGCAAAGACTTTTATTTTCATAACACACTTACTCTTCCATATCCATTTACAGGGATCGTCATCAGGTAAGTGAGCATGGGCCATAATGTAAAAACTCTTGGCAGAGTATTGACCATTACCAGGTGTCCATGACCAAGTGTCAGGTTCAAGGAGCCTCCTTTGCAGTGTGGATAGATGAGATGTTAGAGACATCAGTTCATCCATTGCTTCCTGGGACAATGGCAGTTGGAAGTAGGTTGAAATATCAAAATCCTCAATGAAATCTCTGACTGAAATCTTATCATCCAGTGTGAATGAAAACAACCTAGGAAATCTCTCTTTAATTGGTTGGTGGCTTCCACCTAAGATCCATGTATCATGCCAAAAGAGAGAGCTATTTCCATCATTGATTGTAATAATACAGTGATTTCTGTAGGTGTCATGTAGTTTCATGATGTCTCTCCACCAAAAGGATCCACATTGAACTGTTGCATGAGGAACCACTCCATCATAGTAGGTGTCCCAGATCAAGGAAACCCATGGTATATCAGCCCTATTGTAAAACTTGTGTAAGTGTTTGGTAAGAAGGGCCTTGTTCTGGATTGCAAGGTTTATTATGCCCATGCCTCCCTTATCTTTTGGTTTACAAACCATTGGCCAGGCAGCTAATGAATGTTTAGGTGTATCAGAGTTTCCCCTCCATAAGCATTGCCTCATAATTCTCTCAAGCTGTTTAATGATAGTAGCTAGCAAGCTAAGACTGCAAAGGAAATATATTGGCAAGGAGGTAAGAACAGACACTAGCAGTTGTAGTCTAGCCCCCTGGGAGAGGAGGGAGGAGCTAGCAGAGAGTCTTCTTTCCACTCTATCTACCACAGGCACTAGGTCTTGAACTCTTGGTTTTGTGGTGCCCACAGGTAGGCCTAGGTAGGTAAAAGGGAGGTACCCAACCTGACATCCAAAAATTGCTGCCAATCTATTAGTTTCTTCCTGGGAGACATTAATTGGAAGAATGCAGGACTTCTGAAAGTTGACTTTCAAACCAGTTGATTTGGAAAAGGCCAGCAACATTTGCTTTAGGGCTAGGAGTTGTACTTCATCAGCTTGGGTGATTAACAAGGTGTCATCTGCATATTGGACAATTGGAAAATCTGGATCATTAGAGGGAATGGGTAGAGTAAGCAGTCCCTGTTGTAGCATATGGTTGACCACAGATTGGAGAAGGTCAGCAGCAATCACAAACAGAAGAGGAGAAAGGGGATCCCCCTATCTGACACCACGTTTACAAACAAATTGTTTGCCAGGCACAACATTCAATAAGATAGAAGAAGATCCTGATGACAATAGTTCCTTGACCCATCCAATCCATTTGGCATCAAAACCCTTATATTTCAACATCAGTAGGATGAGGTCATGTTCAACAGTATCAAATGCTTTAGCAAAATCCAACTTGATGATAAGAATGGGTCTTTTGGACTGGTGACACTGATGTATGTATTCCAAGCTCCAAGCAATGCAGTCCTGAATAGACCTTGACTTAAGGAAGCCATATTGATTTTTATGGATGCATGTGAGGATGACTTTCTGCAGTCTATTAGCCAATAGCTTAGTTAGGAACTTCAGACAAGTATTTGTGAGAGATATTGGCCTAAAGTCATTTGGCCCCTCAGGAGAAAGGATTTTTGGGATGAGTGTGACAAGAGATCCATTGATACTCTGTAAGGAGATTCTTCCTTCGTAGAAGTCCTGCATTAACTTGAGGAAATCATCTTTAATTATGTGCCAGCATTTCTTAACAAACATTCCAGTAAAGCCATCTGGTCCTGGGCTCTGTCAAGAGGTAGAAATTTCAAAACCTCATTTATCTCATCCTCAGTAAAAGGCCCAGATAAGCTCTCTAAGCCAGGGACTGGTTGTATCAAGGCCCTAAGATCAAACAACATGTCAATTCCACATTTAACTCCCAATCTGTCTTTATATGAGGACCAGAGTAGTCCAGCCATTTCATTGTGAGTTGATAAAGTCACACCATCCTCAGTTACCAAGCTGGAAATGGAATTCCTTCTAAACCTCTCTGTTGCCATAGCTTGAAAAAACTTGGAATTTTCCTCACCCACTTTGATCCACCTGATGGTACACCTTTGTTTCCAATAAATGTACTACAGGTGAAGGAGCTCTTCCAGGTGTAATTTCACAATTTTCCTGAAATTAAATTCTGGTCTAAAAAGTGGTCTGGTTTCCTCTAAGTTATCAAAAGCTAGGATGACTACATTGCAGGCATTCATCAATAGCTTCAGCCTGGATATTCCTGTGTGCCATTTCTTAAGCTCTGACCTTAACCTTTTAAACTTATGGGTGAGGATTGCAGCAGATTTAGAGAAGTGCGTGGGGGCAGACCAGGACCTTTCAACACATTCCATAAACCCAGGCATATCAACCCAGTAGTTTTCAAAACGAAAGACCTTAGCTTTTGGTATGGAGGTAGAGATTGAGACCACACAAGGCACATGATCAGAAGTAGTTTTGGCCAGTGGGTAGACCATGGTGTTGGGATACTCTGCAGTCCAAGAAGGAGTTGTGAAGAACCAGTCCAACTGTTCCAAAAGAGGAGTTTCTTGCATGTTTGACCAGGTATATGATCTCCCCTTGACTGGCAACTCAATAAGGCCAAGATTGCCAATGATCTCATTAAAAATGAACATATCATTAATGTCACCCCCAGGCATATTTCTATTATCCAGTGATCTGATGAAGTTAAAATCTCCTAGAAATAACCAAAGTTCATCCTGTGGGATTTGAATATGATATAACCAATTCACAAAAGCATCTCTAAGCTCTCCCTGGCATGGACCATAGACATTGACTAAGGTCCAAGTTTGGTTATTTTGTGTGGAGGAGAAATTTATAACAATACCATAGCTCTGCAGATCAATAAGAGTACCAACCAGAGCAGATGAACACCATAGGATGATGATCCCACCAGAAGCACCCACAGAAGGAGAGTATACAAAATTATCGAATCTTCTAGGACAAAACTTCCTAATAGACCTTTGATCGAAGTAATCACACTTAGTTTCTTGTAAGCAGACAACAGAGCATTGGCTTTCTTCAATTTTAGCTCGCACAGCCCTCTGCCTAGCTTCAGAATTCAAACCTCTTACATTCCAGCAGAGAACTTTCCAGTTCTTATTAATGTAAGTACTCATGATAAACCAATGTGAGGGAATAGGGCAAGCACAGTATCACATAATAATACTGACACACAATATAAGCAGCATACTGCATGAGATAGTTTAAAGGAGTCTGCACAACCATAAAGCCACAGTGGTCTGAAGAATGTAATAGCAGACCTAACAGATAATAAATGCCAGGACAAAGGGCCTGCCTCCCTATGATATTACAACACAAATCACTCATCATTGGACATGTCTGGTTGCTGAGCTTGTTTGGGCTCAGCCATAAGCTGATCCACAGATAGTTTCTCCAGAGGGATGCGCAAAGAGGCACCTAGAGTCTGCATAACCTGGATTGGTATAGGTGCTGGTCTGGGATCTGACGCCATGGGGCTTCCATTCTGATCAGTTGTCTCTTGAAGCTTGGGCTTCTTCGCCCGTGGCTGTCTCAGAGGTCTGGGCTTGACTGGAATTGGAGATGTTGGCTTGAAACCATGCAGCTTGGCAGCACTTCTAGTCATTCGCCTATCTGAGAAATCTGCCTGAGGAGCCACCAGAGACTTTGGCTTTCTTCCCTTTTTTTGCACAACAAGAGGTTCACTGACAAAAGGTTGTGAAGCTTGTTTACGTAGTGTTGCTTGGTTCTCCTACTGGTTCGATAACCTTGGTTTCATCACTAAGGGAAATACCTACCGTCGTTGTGCTGCATCATCCCTTCCTCTTTGGGGAAATACTGCCGTAGCTTCAAGCCGCATCAATGTGCTTGGAAGCTTAAGAAAGGGGGTTAGCACTCGTCGACAATTAGCAAACTATTGTGAACATCATGCGTTTGTTTCTTGTGTTGAACCCCAAAAGGTCTATGAGACGCTGGAGGACGCAGATTGGCTTAATGCCATGCATGAAGAACTCAACAACTTCGAGCACAACTGTGACGCCCGGGTAATCAAGCTACAGTAACCTCTGCTAATGATGCCACGTCACCTTGATTACTGTTGCTAATCTCGTGTTAGTTCGAAAACGGTTCGATTTCAAATTCAAAATCAAGCAAACATTAAAAGTTATCAAATATTAAAACTAAAATGTTCGGGGTGATTCAAATAATCCATATTAAATATTGGTGAAGAAACCCTACTGTTATAAAATCTTTAAATACTCTAAAGCAAATAAAACAGTAGCAAAACAATTATTGAAATGCCTTTTATAATTAATAAAATGTTAAGCTATCCTATTTAGGGACTAAACTTTATATGGTAGTGGGTTTAGTGGTAGTACTAATTTAGGGGTCATTTTGTACTTTACAAAGCTAAAATTAAGGAGGAACAAAGTAAAACAGAAAAGAAACAAAATACATAAAAGAAGATTAAACAAAAAAAACAAAAAAAGGGCCTCGTGGCCAACTGGACCTCGGCCCAGCCAGTGACCCAGCTGGTCCCAGCCACCCGAATGGGCCGGCCCACCCCGCGCCCTAGCCTACTAATCCCCCCCACGACCGAAACCCTAACCTACCCCCACCCCCGCTCTCCCCACGACGCTCCCCTCCTCTCTCCCGATCTGGATCGGGATCCAGAGGAGGCCGACGCCGCTCGACGCCGCCCCCCACGCCAGGACGCCGCCACCTCGCCATCCTCCTCCACTTCGTCGCGCGTCTCCGTGCCCCTCCACAACGGCCCTCCCTGGCCTCCACCGACCCCTGCTGCCCCGCTCCCGACAACGCACCGTGAGCCGCCCCCTCCTCCTTTCCCCGCGGTCACCGCCGCTCACGCGCCCGCCGCCCGCGCCCGCTGCCGCTCGGCCATGCCCTTGGCCGCGGCTTCCACCCCGCGCGCGCTCCGGCCCCGCGCTCACCGCTGCCGCGCCGTGCCCTGGCCGCGTGCCGCTCCGCTTGGCTGCGCTCGTCGCCCCACCCCGACGTGCCTCGCCTGCGCCGCTCGCTCGCCGTGGCCGGCATCCACGCCCGCACGCGCTCGCTTGGGCCGTCCCGTGCCACCGCAGCCCCTCCCGCTCCTGCCTTTTGCCTTGGCCGCGCGCGCCTGCGCTGCGCGCCCCCTTGTCGTGCTGCTCCGGCGCCCTGCCATGGCCAGTGCCCCGCCGTGGCCAGCACCCCCTGGTAACATGGGCGTGTGCCCAAACGGGCAGCGCCCAGCGCCCGCATCCGCACCTGTGCGCCGGCGCCCGCTAAGGCCCCCTGACCCAATGACATGTGGGGCCTAGCCCCTGGAACGTTTAAAAAAAAGATTAAAAGGAAATAATAAAAAAATATTAATTAATTAATTGGTTAATTAAATTAATTAACTTAACTAATCCTGATTAGATTAACCTAATAACTAATTAACTACTGTTAATTAACATAACTAATCTGTTAACTAAACTAATTAACCTGGTTAATTAGTTAACAGACAATGACATGTGGGTCCCACTCGACCCACCTGTCTGTTTGACTGGTCAACCGACCAGTTGACCTGCTGACATCACTCTGATGTCATGTCTGCGTCATCATTCACTGTTCTGGATAATGTTGGGTTTCAATAAATAATTAAAATCAGAAAATGATTTAAATCTTTAGAAATCATATCTTTTAATCCGTAATTCGGATGAAAATACTTTATACATGAAAGTTGCTCAGAACGACGAGACGAATTCGAATACGCAGCCCGTTCGTCCGCCACACATCCCTAGCATAGCAAACATGCAACTTTTCCTCTCCGATTCATCTGTTCGAAAACGCGAAACACCGGGGATATTTTCCCGGGTGTTTTCCCCCTTCACCGGTATCACCTCATACCGCGTTAGAACATGTTTAGCTCTGCCTATTGTCCTAATATGCACTTGCTTGCTATGTATTTACTGTTTCTCCCCCCTCTTCTCTTCGATAGACCCCGTGACGATGCTGATGTCCCTGTGGTCGACTACGTCACCGACGACCCCTCCTTCTTGTCTGAGCAACCAGGCAAGCCCCCCCCTTTGATCACCAGATATCGCCTACTCTTCTCTATACTGCTTGCATTAGAGTAGTGTAGCATGTTACTGCTTTCCGTTAATCCTATCCTGATGCATAGCCTGTCCTTGCTACTACTGTTGTTATCATTACCTGCTATCCTACTGCTTAGTATAGGATGCTAGTGTTCCATCAGTGGCCCTACACTCTTGTCCGTCTGCCATGCTATACTACTGGGCCGTGATCACTTCGGGAGGTGATCACGGGCATATACAATATACTTTACACAGTTACATTACCTGTGATACTGTTCGGAGATGGGGGCTGAAGGGGCAGGTGGCTCCATCCCGGTAGAGGTGGGCCTGGGTTCCCAACGGCCCCCGATGGTTACTTTGAGGCGGAGCGACAGGGCAGGTTGAGACCACCTAGGAGAGAGGTGGGCCTGGCCCTGGTCAGCGTCCGTGGTTATTTCAGAATAACACGTTAACGAGATCTTGGTATTTGATCTGAGTCTGGCTACTGGCCTATACGCACTAACCATCTACGCGGGGACAGTTATGGGCACTCGACGTTGTGGTATCAGCCGAAGCACTTCGTGGCGCCAGCGACTGAGCGGCGCGCGCCGGGTTGGACCGCATAACGTGACTTCCTTTGTAATGGAGGTTGCTTGGTCTGCTCTCCGGCCGCGTACGCAACGTGCAGGTGTGCTATGGGCGATGGGCCCAGACCCCTGTGCGCTTAGGTTTAGACCGGCGTGCTGGCCTCTCTGTTGTGCCTAGGTGGGGCTGCGACGTGTTGATCTTCCGCGGCCGGGCATGACCCAGAAAAGTGTGTCTGGCCAAATGGGATCGAGTGTGTTGGGTTATGTGGTGCACCCCTGCAGGGAAGTTAATCTATTCGAATAGCCGTGATCTTCGGTAACATGACGACTTGGAGTTGTACCTTGACCTTATGACAACTAGAAACGGATACTTAATAAAACACACCCTTCCAAGTGCCAGATACAACCGGTGATCGCTCTCTCACAGGGCGACGAGGGGAGGATCATCGGTTAGGATTATGCTATGTGATGATACTTGGAGGACTTCAGTCTACTCTTTTCTACATGCCGCAAGATGGAGGTGGCCAGAAGCGTAGTCTTCGACAGGATTAGTTATCCCCCTCTTATTCTGGCATTCTGCAGTTCAGTCCACATATGATACCCTTATTACATTTGATACCCATGCATATGTAGTGTAGCTCCTTGCTTGCGAGTACTTTGGATGAGTACTCATGGTTGCTTTCTCCCTCTTTTCCCCCTATCCCTTCTACCTGGTTGTCGCAACCAGATGTTGGAGCCCAGGAGCTAGACGCCACCTTCGACGACGACTCCTACTACACCGGAGGTGCCTACTACTACGTGCTGCCCGCTGACGACGACCAGGAGTAGTTTAGGAGGATCCCAGGCAGGAGGCCTGCACCTCTTTCGATCTGTATCCCAGTTTGTGCTAGCCTTCTTAAGGCATACTTGTTTAACTTATGTCTGTACTCAGATATTGTTGCTTCCGCTGACTCCTCTATGATCGAGCCCTTATATTCGAGCCCTCGAGGCCCCTGGCTTGTAATATGATGCTTGTATGACTTATTTTATTTGTAGAGTTGTGTTGTGATATCTTCCCGTGAGTCCCTGATCTTGATCGTACATGTTTGCGTGTATGATTAGTGTACGGTCAAATCGGGGGCGTCACAACAACAAGGTGTGGACATTGGTGCCAAGACCATAGGAGAACCATGATGTTATTGGAACCAAGTGGATATTCAAGAACACGCAAGATTCTCATGGGATTATTGTTCACAACAAGGCTCGTCTGGTGGCACAAGGCTACTCCCAAGTCAAGGGCATCGACTACGGTGAAACCTTTGTTCTCGTTCCCCACCTTGAATCTATTCGTTTGTTGATTGCTTATGCTTCTCATCATAAATTCAAGTTGCAACAAATGGATGTGAAGAGTGCTTTTCTAAATGGTCCTATTAATGAGTTGGTGTAAGTCGAACAACCCCCGGGGTTTGAGGATCCTGAGTTTCCCAATCATGTGTACCAACTCGATAAGGCACTCTATGGCATCAAACAAGCCCCACGTGCGTGGTATGAGCACCTTACCGAGTTGTTGCAAGATTATGGGTTTGAAATTGGGAAAATTGACCCCACTCTTTTTACTAAGAAGGTCAAAGGGGAGTTGTTTGTATGCCAACTATATGTTGATGATATTATCTTTGTTTCTCCTAACAAAGCTTTCAATGAGGATTTTGCCACACTCATGACCTCAAAGTTCAAGATGTCCATGATGGGAGAGTTGAAGTTCTTTCTTGGTTTTGAAATCAAACAAAGAAGAGAAGGAACCTTCACCAACCATGCCAAATACACTGAAGACATGCTCAAGAGATTTAAGCTAGGTGATGTCAAGCCGACTTCTACTCCAATGCCCGTCAAATGCCAACTTGACATCGATCCCAATGGTAAAGCGGTGGATCAAAAGGTATATCGTTCTACGATTGGCTCCTTGCTTTACCTTTGTGCATCTAGACAGGATATCATGTTGAGTGTGGGAATTTATGCACGGTCTCAAGCCTCACCTAAGGAAAGCAACTATGTGGCGGTCAAGCGAATCTTTCGATATTTGGCTCATACCCCAAACTATGGCTTATGGTACCCTAGAGGAGCAAACTTCAACCTCGTGGTCTTTTCGGACTCGGATTGGGTGGGAGACAAAGTGGATAGGAAGTCAACTTCCGGAGGGTGCCAATTTCTTGGTTGCTCTTTGGTGAGTTGGTCTTCTAAGAAGCAAAGTTGTGTGTCTCTCTCCTCCACCGAAGCTGAGTATGTGGCCGCCGGTAGTTCTTGTGCTCAGCTTCTATGGATGAGGCAAACTTTAAAGGATTACAGTGTCATTTGTGACAAAGTGCCTCTTTGGTGTGACAATGGAAGTGCCATCAAGATTTCTCTCAACCCGGTGCAACACTTCAAGACGAAGCATATTGAGATTCAGTATCACTTCATCCGGGATAACATTAGGCGAGGGGAGATTGAGCTCAACTATGTCAACACTCATGATAACCTTGCAGATATTTTCACGAAGCCTTTGGATGAAGCAAGATTTTGTGAGTTAAGGCATGAGCTAAATATCATTGATTTGAGCAATGTGGCTTGAACCTTTGCACACCCCACCATACTCATCTCGATGTCTTGTTTAGGTGTAGGCATGGACCTAGGGGGAGTGTTGTTCTCTCAATGATCTCTCCCTCCCCCATTATGCATAAATCGATCAACTCTTTCACATTCACCATTGTTGATGGTACTTGTGCTTCAAAGACGAGTTTTGGTCATGGTCCCAAGGATAATTCTTCGCGGTGCCATACCAATTGACTCAAACATAGGTGGCTTCGGACACCACCCTCTCCTTGAGAGGTGTGTAATCCTTTTGGTTTGTTTGTGTTTGTAGTGTTGTTTGGGTCTCTTCGTGGGTGTTTTCTGCCTTTTTGGCTGTGTTTTGTTCTTCAAGTTGCCTCCCAGCTCTTTCGGTAGTTTCTGTTCGGGCTAGGCCATTCCCTTTTTTGTGTGTCGTGTAGAGCCGTGTGCTGGGCGGTACTACCGCTGGTGGAGCGGTACTACCGCTTATTGGTCTCAAGCGGCACTACCGCCCGCTAGAGCGGTACTACCGTTGCAAGGTGGGATGGGGGGTTATGTCGGGAAGGGGGAGTTTCTTCTCCCCCATACCCATTCGACCCAACCCACTCGTCCTATTTGTGCTCCTGGGATGAACGCGTCGCCGGAGGTCGTCGTCAGGCCGCCTTTTCCGCGCCGTTTTTCACAATTTCCTTTGGTGGAGTCGAATGGCCCTTCGGAGCGTCCTGTCCATCGTGTCAACCCCGGGCATTCTGTTTCAAAGCGCTATCGCACCTCTGAGGCAACGGCTGCTTATTCAAGTGTTCCTTCTTCAAGTGTTCCACCAACTCAGTCCCAGCAACCTTCCAAGAGTACCGCCAAGAAGCCCAAGACAAAGCCCAAGTCCATGACTAAGATGACTGCCAAGGAGTTTGGGAGAAGCGTTGGCGCAATCCCTATGAGCAAGACCAAGAACCCAATCTCGTCATGCTTCCTTTCTAGAACCATTTTCAGTGGGCAATCTATTTTGATGTGATCAAAGCAAAGAAGAATCTCTATGTTGATGTCTGCTCCATCGACCTTGCCTATATGGAGAAGGATCCCGCCTACTTTGGCGAAGCTCTGCAGATGTGTTCTCAACTGAACATTCTCAGGATCATGGAATTCAACAAGGACTTTGATGTGGATTTGGTGGCTTAGTTTTATGCCACGGCCCGTCTTGGCACTGATGGTGAAAGAACTTTGACTTGGATGACAAATGGCAAACTTCTCTCTGTCAAATGGAAGGCGTTCATGGAATTACTTGGGATTGAGGATCACGGGCTTGAGAACCCGGTTGTCTTTTGTCCTCACCACAATACAACTTCTACTCACAAGCAATCTCTTTGGCCTTAATGCACCTTGAAGATTAACCCTGAGACGCAGAAGGAAACCTATGAGCTGCCTGCCTTTCTGTACATCCTTCATCGCATCTTTAGGGAGACTCTTTTCCCTCGCATTGGGAACTTGGATATGATTCACTCATTTCTCGTGGACATGTTACTTTTCTGTCAGCATAAGAATGAAGAAAACACTGGAGAATCCTTGGATATCTCTCATGTCATGTGGTCTGAGCTTCTCACCGCTGTGTGAGCGTAAGTACCCCATCTATGCTCCTTTTCTCATGTTGCTTATTAAGAAATCTTGGGAGCACTCTTATCCTGGTGTCGTGCTGGGGACTAGCGAGTTGATCCCTCATGAGATCAAGCGTCTGAGGAAGAAGGAGAACTGGGGCACTTCGGTTCCGAAGTCTGGGATTCTGTCTGGAGCAGACAAGGTTGAGGCAGATGCTAATGCTGATGATGATGAGGACTATGTGCCCTCCGGAGCGGAGCCCTCATGGGCAAAGAAGCTCAAGCGCAACATGAAGAAACTTTTCTGCATGGAGTCTCATGGATATATGGCTCATGTGTGTGAGAAGAAGACCAGGAGCCACCACAAGGAGCTCTCGCGTCAGTTCGGTGCGATAGTTGCCAGCGGTTCTGAGGGCAAGATCACCGATGAGGAGGAGTGGGTTCAGCAGCACTACCCGTGGACAGGCTCAAACACCGAGCAACCCCTGCCTATGACGGAGGAGAGGGCGATCACGCGGGGATGTGATGATGGAGATCGTCAGTTGTGCTATCACCTGTGGCAGTAGTAGCACTCTTTGCCCTTTTGGTGTCTCAGTGCCAAAGGGGGAGAGAGTTTAGGGATTTTTCGAGTTGCGAGCGTGTCTTATTTGCCTTGTCTGTCTCTCTCGCAAACTCTTTTCTCGTCATTTACCTTCGTTTGGTTTGTGCTCGTGAGACCTGGTACCCTATCATATGGTGTGAGACATGTGCTACCCTATCCTATTAGTATCTTTGTATGTCAAGTACGTTAGTAGTTTGTGAGTTCATGCTTATCTCATATGTCTATGCTCACTTGCTACTCTATTGCATCGTAGCTCATATATGTCTCATCTTTGATGCAAATGTTGTCAGATGATACGTCTCCAACGTATCTATATTTTTTGATTGTTCCATGCTATTATATTATCAACCTTGGATGTTTTATATGCATTTATATGCTATTTTATATGATTTTTGGGACTAACCTATTAACCTAGAGCCCAGTGCCAGTTTCTGTTTTTTTCCTTGTTTTTGAGTACCGCAGAAAGGGAAAACCAAACGGAGTCCAATTGACCTGAAATTTCACGGAGATCATTTTTGGACCAGAAGAAGCCCACGGAGTACCGGAGATGGGCCAGAAGAGTCTCGAGGCCATGACGAGGGTGGGGGCACGCCCTACCCCCCTGGGCGTGCCCCCTACCTCGTGGCCGCCTCGGGGACCCCCTGACTTGTTCCTGACTCCAACACCTTTTATATAACCCCAAACTTCCAGAAAGAAACCTAGATCAGGAGTTCCGCCGCCAGAAGCCTCTGTAGCCACCGAAAACCAATCTAGACCCGTTCTGGCACCCTGCCGGAGGGGGAATCCCTCTCTGGTGGCCATGTTCATCACCCCGGCGCTCTCCATGACGAGGAGGGAGTAGTTCACCCTCGGGGTTGAGGGTATGTACCAGTAGCTATGTTTTTGATCTCTCTCTCTCTCTCTCTCTCGTGTTCTTGATTTGGATCGATCTTGATGTATCGCGAGCTTTGCTATTATAGTTGGATCTTATGATGTTTCTCCCCCTCTACTCTCTTGTGACGAATTGAGTTTTCCCTTTGAAGTTATCTTATCGGATTGAGTCTTTAAGGATTTGAGAACACTTGGTGTATGTCTTGCATGTGCTTATCTATGGTGACAATGGGATATCACGTGATCCACTTGATGTATGTTTTGGTGATCAACTTGCGAGTTCCGTGACCTCGTGTACTTATGCATAGGGGGTGGCACACGTTTTCGTCTTGACTCTCCGGTAGAAACTTTGGGGCACTCTTTGAAGTTCTTTGTGTTGGTTGAATAGATGAATCTGAGATTGTGTGATGCATATCGTATAATCATACCCACGGATACTTGAGGTGACATTGGAGTATCTAGGTGACATTAGGGTTTTGGTTGATTTGTATATTAAGGTGTTATTCTAGTACGAACTCTATGATAGATTGAACGGAAAGAATAGCTTCGTGTTATTTTACTACGGACTCTTAAATAGATCGATCAGAAAGAATAACTTTGAGGTGGTTTCGTACCCTACAATAATCTCTTTGTTTGTTCTCCGCTATTAGTGACTTTGGAGTAACTCTTTGTTGCATATTGAGAGATAGTTATATGATCCATTTATGTTATTATTGTTGACAGAACTTGCACTAGTCGAAGTATGAACCCTAGGCCTTGTTTCAACGCATTGTAATACTGTTTACGCTCACTTTTACCACTTGTCACCTTGCTGTTTTTATATTTTCAGATACGAAAACCTATATCTATCATCCATATTGCACTTGTATCACCATCTCTTCGCCGAACTAGTTCACATATACAATTTACCATTGTATTGTGTGTGTTGGGGACATAATAGACTCTTTGTTATTTGGTTGCAGGGTTGTTTGAGAGAGACCATCTTCAACCTATGCCTCCCACGGATTGATAAACCTTAGGTCATCCACTTAAGGGAAATTTGCTACTGTCCTACAAACTTCTTCACTTGGAGGCCTAACAACGTCTACAAGAAGAAGATTCTGTAGTAGACATCATCAGACTATAAAATATAGGGGGAGTGTTAATCCTAATGTGTGTACTTGGGATTCCAAAGGCACCTCTAATTAAGTTCACACATCTAGAGGGAGCCCGTCTATATGTTGTAGTATCTGGGATTCGCTTATTATCATTTCATTCGTTTGTGCAAATCTCGTGTTGTCATCAATCCACCAAAAAGGGGGAGACTATTAGGGCATGTCTCTCTCTAACTAGTTTTGGTGATTGATGGAAATGCTTTTGAGGACTAATCGTGTGCGTTGAGTATTTTAGAGATTCATTCATTGGCATGAGAAGATTCTTTCCCCTCGGAGCTTCAAGTGAAGATGGTGTAGTCTCCTTCGTTTCTGCTTTGGTGGACTTGAGTCGTAGAAGACACCGTACTATCAAGAGGGGGTCCGCATTGAAAAGGCTAGTGTGGAATCAACACGTACACTTCCTTTTTGCACCCCCAGCTCCTTTCCCCTCCTTAGAGTTTACCGTTTTGACGGAAGTGGATATTGAGAGGTACTAGCGGTAGTATCGCCGCCAGAGCGGTAGTACCGCCCATGGTCCTTAAGCGGCAGTACCGCTGTATCTCAAAAATGGCATGATCGCAAAGAGTGACTTGAGTCTATAATGGGATGAGGTTAAAATTATGAGTTCATGTCACCATTTGATGGCCCTCTTCAACAATATCGAAATAAATATGAAGATGGACCAAAACGGAGCTCAAGTGCAAAAGATATGGCAATTTCGGAGATACCTGTGTTGACATCAGATTAGAAAATAGCATGAAACCTAATTAGGATGGTCTCGGATGAAAAATTCTTCAACGGAAAAGTTCTTCGTCTCTTCGAAACGGATGATTTTGATACAAAAATCATCTTAATCTGAGGTCGTACGCAAAAGTTACAACCAAAACTGTGCGCTGCAACACTGCATGGCCGGATCATCCGGACTGGGGGTCCAGATCATCTGGCCGGGCGCCGAAAAATTGAACGAAACAACAGAAACTAAAATTTGAAGCCGGATGATCTGGGTCAAGTCCCGGATGATCTGGGTAAAGGCCGGACAATCCAGGAAATTGTCCGGACGTCCGGACAAGTTTTTCTGCTGCAGACTTTAGACAATGTCCTGAAACACCCTCAAGATGACCTGAAATCAAAAACTGTTCAACAGAAACGTTGTGCGTCTCATCGAAGCGGTTGATTTTCATGTAAAAATTATCTTAATCCGAGTTCGTATGAAAAAGTTACAGCCCGATTAGTGGACTGCTATCAGAAATCTAGGCTTGGCCGGATCATCCTGGCCTACAGCCGGACATCCGGGCCGGAGGTCGTGAGAAGTCCGAATTTGGTTAGATTTTGATGAATTGGACGGCAAGGCAAGTCCTTTTCTTGTACGGAAAGTCCATCCGCCTCTTATATAGATAGGAGGTGACGGCTGATTGAACAACACACAATCGATCAATTCATCTACAACTTTTTACCTTTACTTTTACCTCTCCCCTTTGTTCTTCTTATTCCTCGTTCTTCGTTCGTTCTTCTTGTTGTAGGGCGGTGAACCTTGAGGCCCTAGGGCGGTCAGGCCGACCTAGGGCAGCCCATAGCCGCCGCGCGCCCTGACGGGGTCCCTCCCGGGCGTGTGGGGTTTCGGGTCCTCAAAAGCGCCCGCCGAATTGTCTTGCGTACCGCGCTTCCGGCGGGTCTCCTTCGAGGTGAGCTGCGGTGCATCACCCCCAGCGTCGAGGGTACACGGTGACGTGTTCGTGTGCGAACACACTTTTTGGCGACTCCGCTGGGGACGAAGCTTTGAACGGTCTCCGGCATGTTCTTGCTACGAAGAGATCGTCATCTAGGGTTTGCAATCTACAAAGGTAATATGAATACCCAATGCACATATGTAGATGCAAATAATGCATATGTTGTTGCTAGCCCTAGCTTTATCAATCATGCATATAATTATGTGCAAGGAACGATGCAACAAAATCTCCATGATTCTACTTCATATAATTTTTGCAACATGCAACATATGTAACCCAACTCCCATGCATCGGCAACCCCACAAATTTATATGCCGATGAATAACATGATGAGTTCGGTTAATCAAGTTGAGACACCCTATGTAGGAACTTCCAATGGTATGCAACAAAGTGTTTCAAGGTTTTATTCATCAGCAAATAACTTGCAGTACGTTAATCCAAACGTGCCGGTGGATAGGGGAATTGGCCATGTTACGACTAGTTATTTGGCCAATTACCCTCAAACATCATATGCTAAACCTAATGCTACTATTTTTTTGTCACCATACACAACTCCTGATGTCCATAACCTGGCTCCACACCTTCATGGTCATGGCCGAATAAGTGAAACTTCTGCAGGAGCACAAATTCCTTCACCTACTACTGTGGCATATCATGTCCCCCATACACAATTACAGAATTTCAGAAACATCTCATTGCCGAAAGAGTCTAAAAGCATCGGGGGCAACCATATCCAGACTGGGTGGTTGAGAACAAGCTTCCATGCTCTTGGGATTTGGTGCAACTCCATTCGACAGGAACTAATAGAAGGCGGGAAGCCTCATGATTTTGCTGCAGTAAAAGCTAGAGTTGTGCAAATGATGCAGTCGCCCAGTGCTATACCATCTAGTGTACCACCTAAACAATTGCAAAGTTTCAGCACCTCATTGCCGAAAGAGTCTCCAAGTATTGGGGGGCAATCTCATGAGGAGTGGATGGAAATTGAGATGAAAAGGTTCAAAGCTCGCCAAGCTGAGATGTGGGCTAAAATTAGACAAGACCGAGAAGCCTTGCCAATTGATATAACCGGTGAAAAGAATGATGATTTGGAAACTAAAAGTGCTTTGGTTGAAAAAGCCGTGTAACATCCCAAATTTTCAATTTGGAATGTTATACAATAGATCATCATTGCATATCATATCTTATTTGCATTTTGGTTGATCCTAGAAATTTCATGCAACTCAAGGACCCTCGGAGAGAGTTGGGGATTTCGTTATTTCCATATTTGAGTTTTCTCAAATTTTGAAAATAGGGTCATTTGATTTTATTTATTTTATCTTCAATTATTTCTATTATGAAATTGTGACAGAGGAAATAAAATGACTTTCCCAAAATAAAGAAATATTGAGGATTTAATAAAAAAATCAAATAAGATTTTATTTTTGTTTTATTTGCTATTTTATTTGAATTTAGGAAAAATTGCATGTTTTCAAAAATTGCATTTAGGGCCAAGAAAATGTTCATCCTGTTCTAAATATTTTACTTAGACGGCGAAAATTTGTTTTGGCATTTTTTGATTTTTATTTATTTCTTTAGAATTTTTTTAGTCGCAGCGATATTGTTTTTTTAAAAGAGAACCCGCGCCCGACTGGGCCAAGGGCCCAGCCGCCGCCTCCCGCCCGGGTTGGGACCGGAGTTCCGACTGCCGCCGCCGCCGAGTCTGGGGAGAACACGCCTCCCGAGGCCGCCCCCTTCCCCAAGTTCGCCGCCCCGCCCCCTTTATAACCCCGCCGAGCCCCCCTGGAGCCCCACACCACCGCCGCCTCCCCACGCCACCCGCGCCGCCGCAGCCGCCGCCCGCGCCGCATGTCACCGCCGCCGCATGCCGGAGCCGCCGCCCCGCCGCCTAGCACCACCCGCCGCCGCCCGGAGCCCCGCCGGAGCTTCGCCGGAGCCCCGAGCCGAGGTAGCCACCGCCGCCGGTTTTCTGAGAAAAGTCGTTTCGTTTTTTTAGAAAAACCCTAGTTTTCGTTTTTTTAAATAGATCGGTTTTCTCCGGTTTATTTATTTAGCGAGCGTTCGATCGTTCGTTCGTCTTAACGAACGCGTTCATCATTTAGTTCCAGTTAACGAACGTTCGTTCGTTAACCTGTTCATCGTTTTTCTTTTTCTCGGATTAAATCTGTGATTTTTCTGATCGTGATTTCTGATCCAATGTTCGTTTTAGTTTAACTTTTCGCTCGTTTATCAGAATTAGGCGATTCAAGCGCCTGGAGTTTCGTCTCGAAACCCTCTTTCCGTTTAGCCAACTCAAAAAAGTTTTTTCCTCTGTAAAAATTGCCCTAGATCCATAATAGTAAATGAAGCCTGTTTCTTTTGCCGTTTGTCTTTCGTTGCTTCGTTCGATTTGGTTCTTTTTGCCAACCGGAGTTCTTAAGTTGAACTTTCTGGTTAGATCTCTTATTCGAGTTTTACCTGTGCATTAGATAGTACTTATTGTATGCTTGTTTGTTTGTGATAGAGTACCCGGAGTGCACCGCTTGCTACTTCGAATCGCTAGGTTTCACGGATCATCAGCAAGCCAAGTAACACTTTAATCATACCTCCTACAACCCAGTTTTATTGCATTAGACCAATCCTCACACATTGCATGATTAGGATCTAATTAAATTGTGGGTTTGGGAAGTAGTTGATGTAGTACCTATTACCTGTTTATTATCAAACCTTTGGGAGTTACTTCTACATTTGCTTTTATGCCATGCTATGCTAGTAGATGTGGATTGGGTGAGTGAAATCCATGACAGAGGTGAGATTGTTAAATTAATGGTTTATCTAAGGTGGCAACTTAAATACACATCTGGGGGGATTGAGGCACCTGGGTATTCCAGCGATTGCCTGTTTTTCTTTTGGACCGCCACCCAGGCTCAAAGAGATCATGAGATTATTCATACTGGAAACTTCCGTGTGCAGCCACAAGCTACTATGGGCTCTAGCATAGTTGACTAAGTCGTGCGAACTCTTAAAGTGGTAGACTAGCAGATGTAGGGGATGTAGGTTGGTACGGTCTACCCGATCGTAAGGTGCTAGCACTTCTGAAAGACTATGTCTCGGTCATCCGTTTCTCAAACACTATGTAGTGCGAGAATCCTAACGGAGGAGATCGAGTCTTGTGGGGAAAAGTGCGCAAACCTCTATAGAGTGTATAAACTAATCATGATTTGCCGTGTCCCCGGTTATGGACAACTTGAGTATCTAGTTCTTGGATTATCATGTGAATCTCATCATGTTACTCTAATTAATTTTGTTGGGTTTTTAATGATGATTCTTAATTGGGATTGAGAATGCTGTCAACCATTCTCAATGTTTAACAACTACCATGATATTTAAATAAAATTTATTCCTTTGTAGTAGGGAAAAATTGGCTTTACGCAAAACTGTAACCATAGAGCTTGCCACCAGCCAAATATGCATGTAGAATAGCCTTATTCTTTTACTGCTCTATATGTGTTACATTGCCAGCATATTCCATGTGCTGACCCGTTTCGGGCTACAACGTTCATGTTGCAGACTTTTCAGACGATGAGTAAGGTGCATTTTAGGTCATGGTTCTATACTCAGTGATGTCGTTGGAGTGATGGACTCACTTATCTTCCAAGCCTTCCGATGTTATCGTTATTAGATGGCGTTAAGCCATATTTATTGTAATAAGTTCTCTTTTGAGACTCTCGATGTAATAAGTGTGTGATTGCTACTCTGTTATAAATCCTTCAAGTACTGTGTGGTGCCAGCATTACTGATCCAGGGATGACACATGAGCACAGAGATTGGACCATTTGAGGTCTGGTCGCTACAAGATGGTATCAGAGCACACGCTGACTGTAGGACACGACCACTAAGCTAAAGCCCTAGATCACTACTCTCTTCTCTTTCTGACCTCTCATCTTTTCTACTCTTTTAGGATGGCGGATGCAAGGAACAAGTTCATGCAACCAGATGAAGATACACCCTTCGGACGTCATTTGAAGGAAGTCACTAGATATCTGAACATCGGAGTACCAAGCTTCACCAGAACCTACAACGCCACATTACCTGAAGAAGAGTTTTGGATGATTCAAGTTCAAGTTCCAGGAAGGATGTTCATGCCAGGCACTAAGCCCATAGAGTTTTCATTTGATGCACCAACCTGGAGTCTAGGAAAGAGCATGGCAGCTCACATTGCCATGGGACACATTGGAGAAGTTTACCGCAATGATCTCAAGGATACTATCTACCAGATTTGTGGGCGCCGAGACGAGCACTGGGAGATGATCAGCACCAAGAAGGATAGATCAATTGCAGCTTTTATCCAGGAGTTAAACCAGCACATTCGACGCCAGGAGAACCAGATGTGCGCCGACATGATAGATCTGAAGAAGGCAAAGACAAGAACCAAGGAACTGGAGGAAGAACTCAAGGCTACACGTGAAGATTATGAAGAGGAAATCAAAGTATTAGTGGAGAAGAATGACGATCTGATCAAGAATATTGGAATATTTATGGGAGACCCTACACCAGTGGAGGAAGACGAAGAACCCAAGGAGATTCGCCCAGAAGACTACATCATCATCGACGACACCGACTCGGATCGAGATGATAGCGATGATGACTATGTAGATGAAGCTGGAGCAGATATCATGGAGTCTGCAACCGAAGAATATTTCTAGTAGACCACCCCATTAGTGGTAGTAGTCCACCATGTAAATATAGTAGTCCGAGCACTTTTGCGATAGTTAGATCGATTTAACCCTTGTTTGATTGAATGAAGTGAATTGTTTGCTTTTCCCTCATGTGCATATGGGTAGTGTTTTCTCTCTAGACCCCTCTCTATTCTTAAATCTCATCCTTTCTAAACCCTCAGATGCCTCCGAGACGTGACCCCGGATTTACCTTCCCACCTGAGCTCACCCAGTTGATCCAGCAGCAGAACACATTGATGCAGTTGCTAGTCTAGAATCAGAATCAGGGGAACAACAACAACAACCCACCACCACCACCACCTGTTGATCACTTAGCCCGTTTTCTTAGGCTGAATCCGCTGGTGTTTTCCAGTAGCACCGAGCCAATAGTAGCGGATGATTGGCTCTGCAAGACAGCAAGGGAGTTGACCACGGCAGGATGCACATATGCGGAAAAGGTGAAGTTTGCTGCACACCAGCTTGAAGGCCCCGCAGCATCATGGTGGGAGAATTTCACAGTCACTTTCCCTGTCGACACTGTCACATGGGACCAATTCCAACAGGCTTTCCATACAGCCCATGTTTCAGCAGGAGCTATGGCCATGAAGAAGCGAGAGTTTCGCAACTTGCGCCAAGGAGGACGGACGGTTGGCCAGTATGTGGAGGACTTTAGTAAGCTAGCATGTTATGCCCCTGATGACGTTGCTACAGATGCAGCTAAGCAGGAGAAGTTTCTGGAAGGACTGAATGATGAGCTGAGCATGCAGTTGATGGTAGCAACCTTCAACAACTACCAGGAGTTGGTAGACCGTGCTATCATGATTGAAGGGAAGCAGCAGCAAATTGAGAACCGCAAGAGGAAGTATGGACAAGGGAAGTACAATTCAGGAGCTCAGCAGAAGCCATGTTTTACCCCTAGACCGGGAGGACATTTCTAGCATACCCATGGAGGAGGTAGCTCGCACAACCACAATGGCACCAAGAATGGTAATGGGAATGGAGGAAGCAACGCCCAGAACCGTACCAACCCATCAACCCCAGCCAAGAGAGACCTGAACCAAGTCACTTGCTTTAAGTACCAGAAGACCGGACATTATGCTAATGAATGTCCTGAAGCCTAGAATGGAAATGGAAATGGAAGCTCTGGGAAGAAGCCGAACCCTTTCAACAGGGGACATGTGAACCACGTAAATGTGGAGGAGGTTGAAGCCTAGCCCGATGCAGTAATAGGTAAGTTTTTGGTTAAGTCATTTACTGCACTCGTTCTTTTTGATACTAGTGCATCGCATTCATACATATCAAGGGGACTTGTGGATAAGTATAAACTTCCAACCCAAGCCCTTAGGTCACCCATATTAGTAACCTCGCCTGGAGCAGAGTATATGGCTAGTCTATGGTGTGATCGGTTACCATTAAGGATTGGTAACTACGTATTTCCCTTAGACCTAATAGTATTGGAATCTCAAGGATTGGGTGTGATATTAGGCATGGATTGGTTATCAAAGTATGAAGGGAACATTGAATGTGCCAGTAAGTCAATTTTGCTTACCACCCCAGAAGGGAGAAGGATCAAGTATGTATCCCGGCATGTGCCGAAAAGGACTCAAGTAAATTGCCTAATAGGAGTTGTGTAGGAGGAAGTACCAGTAGTAAAGGATTTCCCTGATGTATTTCCAGAGGAGTTGCCAGGCATGCCACCGGATAGAGATATTGAGTTTTTGATTGAGCTTTTGCCAGGCACAGGGCCAATATCTAAGAGACCATATAGAATGCCCGCAAAGAATTTGGAAGAGATTAAGAAGAAGATTAAGGAGTTACTTGATAAAGGATATATCCGCCCAAGTTCTTCACCTTGGGTATCACCGGTACTTCTAGTGGAGAAGAAGGATGGATCGTTAAGGATGGTTGTTGATTATCGAGGATTGAATGAAGTAACCATCAAGAACAAGTACCCAGTACCGATGATCAATGATCTGTTTGATCGATTGCAAGGAGCTAAGGTATTTTCCAAGATCGAACTGTGATCAGGATACCATCAGTTGAAGATTCGAGAACAGGATATACCTAAGACGGCTTTTACCACCAGGTATGGGCTGTACGAGTATACCGTTATGTCATTTGGTCTGACTAATGCACCTGCATATTTTATGAACATGATGAACAAAGTGTTTATGGAGTTTTTGGATAAGTTCGTCGTGGTGTTCATTGATGATATCCTGGTATATTCGAAGGATGAAGAGGAGCATAAGGAGCATTTGTGTTTGGTACTTGGTAAGCTCAGAGAACATCAGTTATATGCCAAGTTTAGCAAATGTGAGTTTTGGTTGAAGGAAGTTGGATTCCTCGGACACGTTATATCTGGAGAAGGTATATCAGTAGATCCCACCAAGGTTGACATTGTGACAAATTGGGAAGCGCCAACAACAGTTGGAGAGATCCGGAGTTTTCTTGGACTTGCAGGATACTACCGAAGATTCATTGAAAAAATTCAAAGATTGCGAAACCTATGACGGAGTTGTTGAAGAAGGATACCAAGTTCAAATGGACTGAAGAATGTGAGGCTAGTTTCCAGGAGTTGAAGAAACGCTTGGTTACATCACCTGTGTTGATTTTGCCAGATTAGACCAAGGATTATGAGGTGTATTGTGACGCTTCATGTCGAGGACTTGGAGCAGTGCTTACACAGGAAGGAAGAGTTGTTTCATATGCCTCATGATAGCTTAAGCCTCATGAGTTGAATTATGCTACGCATGATTTGAAGTTAGCAGCCATAGTGCATGCATTGAAGACTTGGAGACACTTTCTCATTGGAAATCATTGTGAGGTGTACACGGATCACAAGAGTTTGAAGTACATTTTCACGCAGAAGGAGTTGAATCTCAGACAAAGGAGATGGTTGGAACTCATCAAGGATTATGATATGAGATTGCACTATCACCCTGGAAAGGCTAACGTAGTAGCTGACGCGTTGAGCCGTAAAAGTCATGTCAACACCTTAATAATGGGAGATTTACCAAGGGAGTTAGCCGAAAATCTTCGTGAGCTATGTTTGGAGATAGTTCCGAGAGGCTATGTAGCAGCATTGGAGATTCAGTCTACTTTGATGGATAAGATCAGAGAAGCTCAAAAGGATGATAAGGAGATTGCTTCTATTAAGGAGAAAATGAGCAAAGGAAAAGCTAAAGGATTTCGTGAGGATGAGCACGATACCTTATGCTTTGAATACCGTGTTTATGTGCCCAACGACCCGAAGATCAGGAAGTTGATTCTATAAGAGGCCCATGATTCACCATATTCGATTCACCCAGGAAATACCAAGATGTATTTGGATTTGAAGGATACGTTCTGGTGGACCGGAACGAAGAAGGATATTGCGGAGTATGTAGCAGTTTGTGATGTATGTCAGAGAGTAAAGGCAGAGCATCAGAAGCCAGCAGGATTGCTACAGCCATTGCCAATACCCAAATGGAAGTGGGATAAGCTAGGCATGGATTTTATTACGGGATTTCCTAGAACTTGTTTAGGCTATGACTCGATTTGGGTTGTAGTTGATCGTTTGACAAAGGTAGCTCCTTTCATTCCAGTGAAGACTACCTATACCAGTGCCAAGTTAGGAAAGATATACATGACCAGAATCATATGTCTACATGGAGTTCCAAGGAGCATTGTATCAGATAGAGGAACCCAGTTTACCTCAAAGTTCTGGAATCAGTTGCATGAAACTTTGGGTACTAGGCTAGAGTTCAGTACAGCTTTCCATCCGCAGACAGATGGACAGACCGAGAGAGTCAATCAGATTTTGGAGGATATGCTGAGAGCTTGTGTGCTAGATTACGGATCTAGTTGGAACAAGAATTTGCCATACGCAGAGTTCTCATATAACAACAGTTATCAATCCAGTTTGAAAATGTCCCCTTTCGAAGCCTTGTACAGAAGGAGGTGCAGGACCCCGTTGTCGTGGGATGAAGTTGGAGACCGTCAGTTGTTTGGACCAGATCTGATTAAGGAGTCTAAACAGAAAGTAAAATTGATTCGCGATAGGCTCAAGGTAGCCCAGTCTAGGCAGAAGAGCTATGCAGATTCTAAACGCAAGGAGACAGTTTACGAAGTCGGAGACCGAGTTTATCTTCGAGTATCTCCACTTCGAGGAGTTAAGCACTTTGGAGTTAAGGGAAAGTTAGCGCCACGTTTTGTAGGACCATACAAAGTTTTGGAGCATATGGGAGAAGTAGCTTATAAGTTGGAATTGCCCGAAGGATTGTCAGGAGTTCACGACATGTTCCACGTTTCCCAGTTGAAGAAGTGCCATGCAGAGATGGCTGATGTACCGCTGAGAGATACAGTGCCGCTGGAAGCGATTCAGTTGGACAGTGATTTGACCTATGAAGAGAAACCAGTCAAGATTCTTGAGTATGCCAGCCGAGTAACCCGCAGCAAGGTTATCAAGTTTTGCAAAGTACAGTGGAGCCACCACACGGAGGATGAAGCCACCTGGGAATGAGAGGAAGATCTGTTGAAGGACCACCCTCACCTATTTTCTAGCCAACCCGAATCTCGAGGGCGAGATTGATCTTAAGGATGGTAGGTTTGTAACATCCCAAATTTTCAATTTGGAATGTTATACAATAGATCATCATTGCATATCATATCTTATTTGCATTTTGGTTGATCCTAGAAATTTCACGCAACTCAAGGACCCTCGGAGAGAGTTGGGGATTTCGTTATTTTCATATTTGAGTTTTTTCAAATTTTGAAAATAGGGTCATTTGATTTTATTTATTTTATCTTCAATTATTTCTATTATAAAATTGTGAGAGAGGGAATAAAATGACTTTCCCAAAATAAAGAAATATTGAAGATTTAATAAAAAAATCAAATAAGATTTTATTTTGGTTTTATTTGCTATTTTATTTGAATTTAGGAAAAATTGCATGTTTCCAAAAATTGCATTTAGGGTCAAGAAAATGTTCATCCTGTTCTAAATATTTTATTTAAACGGTGACAATTTGTTTTGGCATTTTTAGATTTTTATTTATTTCTTTAGAATTTTTTTAGTCGCAGCTATATTGTTTTTTTTAAAGAGACCCCGCGCCCGACTGGGCCAAGGGCCCAGCCGAGCCAGGCCGGCCCAGCCGCCGCCGCCTCCCGCCCGGGTCGGGACCGGAGTCCCGACCGCCGCCGCCGCCGAGTCCGGGGAGGACATGCCTCACGAGGCCGCCCCCTTCCCCAAGTTCGCCGCCCCGCCCCCTTTATAACCCCGCCGAGCCCCCCTGGAGCCCCACACCACCGCCGCCTCCCCACGCCACTAGCGCCTCTGCAGCCGCCGCCCGCGTCGCTTGTCGCCGCACGCTGCAGCCGCCGCCCGCGCCGCCTGCCGCCCCGCCGCCGCACGCTGGAGCCGCCCCCCGGAGCCCCGCCGGAGCTTCGCTGGAGCCCCGAGCCGAGGTAGCCACCGCTGCCAGTTTTCTGAGAAAAGCCATTTCGGTTTTTTAGAAAAATCCTAGTTTTCGTTTTTTTTAAATAGATCGGTTTTTTCCGTTTTATTTATTTAGTGAAAGTGCAACTATCCCTAGGTGGTTTTGGTAATTCATAACAACATATAGCTCATTGAGCTAATGCTATTCCAAGATGATTATTTCAGGAAAGCTCAATGATTGGCATGGCATGGATGTGAAAGTGGAACCCTCAAAATGCTAAGGACAAAGGATTGGCTCAAGCTCAAAAGCTCAAGACTCTTCATTTTATATTTTAGTGATCCAAGATCACATTGAGTCTTTAGGAAAAGCCAATACTATCAAGGAGGGATGAGGTGTTGCTTAATGAGCCTCTTGCTTCATGTGCTTAGTGATATGCTCCAAAACCCTCAACTACTTTCCCATATCCACATATGACCTAAACCCTAAGTCAAACTCGGTCCTATCGATTCTTTCTATCTGGCGCCACCGAGTTTCACTTGTCATTAGCCACTGCCAAACCCTAGCAATTTGGTTCTACCGATAGGGATCTCGGTCTCACCGAGATGGGATTGCAAACTCTCTGTTTCCCTTTCGTAACTTTTCGGTCTCACCAAAAGAGTGAATCGGTCCCACCGAGATTGCAATGTAAACTCAGTGTTTCCCCTTTGTAACTTTTCGGTCTCACCGAGTTCCACTCGGTCTCACTGAAAGAGCAAATCGGTCCCACCGAGTTTGCCTGACCAACTCTCTGGTTAGTTAATTACCAAATTCAGTCTCACCGAGTTTGTGTAATCGGTCTCACCGAGATTATGTTATGCCCAAACCCTAACCATATCGGTCCTACCGAGTTGCATGTCAGTCCCACCGAAAATCTCTAGCGGTCACTAGGTTTACATTTTCGGTCCGACCGAGCTTATTGATTCGGTCCCACCGAGATTGGAAAACTGTGTAACGGTTGGATTTTGTGTGGAGGCTATATATACCCCTCCACCTCCTTCTCATTCAAGGAGAGAGCCATCAGAACACACACACCATTCCAACTCATATGTTCTGAGAGAGAACCACCTACTCATGTGTTGAGACCAAGACATTCCATTCCTATCATATGAATCTTGATCTCTAGCGTTCCCAAGTTGCTTTCCACTCAAATCTTCTTTCCACCAAATCCAAATCCTATGAGAGAGAGTTGAGTGTTGGGGAGACTATCATCGGAAGCACAAGAGCAAGGAGTTCATTACCTACACACCATTTGTTACTTCTTGGAGAGTGGTGTCTCCTAGATTGGCTAGGTGTCACTTGGGAGCCTCCGACAAGATTGTGGAGTTGAACCAAGGAGTTTGTAAGGGCAAGGAGATCGCCTACTTCGTGAAGATCTACCGCTAGTGAGGCAAGTCCTATGTGGGCGATGGCCATGGTGGGATAGACGAGGTTGCTTCTTCATGGACCCTTTGTGGGTGGTTGCTTCTTCGTGGACCCTTCGTGGGTGGAGCCCTGTGTGGACTCACGCAACCGTTACCCTTGGGTGGAGCCTTGTGTGGACTCGCGCAACCGTTACCCTTCGTGGGTTGAAGTCTCCATCAACGTGGATGTAGGATAGCACCACCTATCCGAACCACGGGAAAAACATCCTTGTCTCCAATTGCGTTTGATTTCTCCAAACCCTTCCCTTTACATTCTTGCAAGTTGCATGCTTTACTTTCCGCTGCCTATATACTCTCTGCATGCTTGCTTGAATTGTGTGATGATTGCTTGACTTGTACTAAAATAGCTAAAATCTGCCAAGAACTAAAATTGGGAAAAGGTTAAGTTTTTATTTGGTCAAGTAGTCTAATCACCCCCCCTCTAGACATACTTTCGATCCTACAAGTGGTATCAGAGCTTTGGTCTCCATTTGCTTGATCTCCATAGCTTTTGGTGGTCATAGCCTTGGTTTCACAACCTAGGAGAGTATGGCGTCTAGCGAGGGAAATTATCACCGTAGAGGTCCTTACTTTGATGGTACTAACTTTGCTAGTTGGAAGCATAAAATGAAAATGCATATTCTTGGACATAACCCCGCCGTTTGGGCTATTGTGTGTGTTGGCTTGCAAGGTGACTTCTTTGATGGGAGAGAACCAAGCCGTGAAGCTACCGCGGATGAGTTGAAGATGTTGCAATACAATGCTCAAGCTTGTGATATTCTCTTCAACGGATTGTGCCCCGAAGAATTCAACAAAATCAGCCATCTTGAGAATGCGAAGGAAATTTGGGACACTTTGATTGATATGCACGAAGGTACCGACTCCGTCAAGGAATCCAAGTTGGATGTGCTTCAAAGCCAACTTGACAAGTTCAAGATGAAGGATGGTGAAGGTGTCGCTGAAATGTACTCTAGGCTTGCTCTCATCACAAATGAGATTGCCGGCTTAGGAAGTGAAGAGATGACCGACAGATTCATCATCAAGAAGATTCTAAGAGCCTTGGATGGAAAATATGATACCGTCTGCACATTGATCCAAATGATGCCAAATTACAAAGATCTCAAGCCAACGGAGGTGATTGGAAGAATTGTTGCTCATGAGATGTCACTTAAGGATAAAGAGGAACTTCACAACAAATCAAGTGGTGCCTATAAAGCCTCATGTGAAGCCCCTACATCATCAAGTGAGAAATAAGACTTCAATGAAGAATTGAGCTTAATGGTGCAGAAATTCAACAAGTTCTACAAGAGTAGAAGCAAAGATAGAAGCTTCAAGTCAAGGTCCTACAATGACAAAAGATCTTCTAGTCGAGAGCGAAACTGCTACAATTGTGGAAGACCCGGACACTATTCCAATGAGTGTACGGCTCCCTACAAGAGAAGATAAGATTCTCCAAGAAGAAGAAGCAAAGAATCACCACCAAGAGAGAGAAGGAGTAGAGATGATCGTTATGAACGAAGATACTCACGGAGAAGCAAGGATTCGGAAAGGAAGGAAAAATCATCAAGGAGCTACACAAGACGAAGACATCAAGCTCATGTTGGTGAATGGGTATCCAGCTCCGACTCTGATAGCCACTCCGAGAGAAGTTATCACTCCGACTCCGAAGATACTCAAGATGAAGGTGTTGCCGGTCTAGCACTTGTGTCAACCAACTCCTACGACATATTTGACTCACCAAATGAAGGAATTGGAAGATGCTTCATGGCCAAAGGTCCTAAGGTAACACACCCCGAGTATGTTGATTTCAATAGTGATGAAGATGACTTGTTAGGTGATGATTTTCTTGGTGACAACTCTATTAATGAATATTATGATGAATGACAATGATAAGGAGAAGATTGAGGCTCTAACTAAAGAACTAAACACTCTTAAGTTAGCTCATGAAACTATCTTCGAAGATCATCGAGAACTTTTAAGAGCTCATGAGAAATTACGCTTTGAAAAGCTCAATCTTGAGCAAGAGCATGAGTTCTTAAAGGCAATCAATGATGATCTCCGCAAGAAAAGTTCTTCTTACATTGCCAAGCGTTTACTCTTATCTACTTACATGCCTCAAGTCAAGTCTAGTAACAAGAAAGATTCTTCCTCTAGCAGTAACAATGATCATGCTAAATCCAATATTGTTCCTTCTAATAGTTCTCTTGATTCCACTAATGATTCTCTTAGCCAAGTTACACTTGAGCAAGAAAATAGCTTATTGAAGGGAATTATAGAGAAAGGAGTGTACAAAAGCCTTGCCGGGAGTAAGCAATTCGAGGAAATTGTGCGCAAGCAAGGAATGCACCGGAAGAATCAAGGTGTTGGTTTTGAACGAAAGTTCAATGCCAATGGAGTTGAGTGGGAAGAAGATCAATACCCCAAGACAAAGTTTGTTCCTCAACAAGAGAAGTATGATACTTCTTTCAAGGGGACACAAGCTCAAGATGATCTTCCACCACAAGACTACAAGCAAAAAGGCAAGGACAAGCTTCAAGAGGAAATTGATGCATTTGAAGAAGCTCCTAAGACCTTAGTCAAGTGGATTCCCAAGACTACTTAAAGTTCCACTTCATCAAGTATGACTACAACTCCAAGGATTCCCATCAAGATGATGTGGATCCAAAAGAAGAAGAACTAGAGAGATCTTGAGGGTGACTCCGCCAACATACTTCACTCTCATCATTTTGGCAAGAACAAGTGCAATCAACTTCCACATCGTGCACAAGTTCAAGGAGTCACAAACCCTCTTGTTGGTAAGACAAGGGACAAGGCAACCTAAAAGTTTTCATGGACATCATCTTTTGTGTGCATCACTCTATGTCTATGGATATCCTTGTTTGTTCCTTGTGGGACTAACCCATGTAGGTATTGAAAGTGCAATTCACTCAAATGGATAGCTCCAAGTGATCTACATCAACATTGAGCATCCACATCTTCAACATCTACATGAAGTCATCATCGACAAAACCCAAGGTTAGTTCATCCCTCTTAGGGGGGATATCACATCTAGGGGGAGCTTTACTCTAAGACTTGAGCTAAAGCAACTCTAAAGATGTGAACAAAACAATGCTTTATGTAAAAGTGGTAACCCCACTTGAGCTTAAACGATGAGTATGACCTATGATCAAGTGTTCTCACTTGACTCCTAAGTCAATATACTCATATATAGATGACCTAGTCATCGCAAATTGCTTGATAGATGCTAGAATTGGTTGTGCATGCCTTGTCACATATTTCATTTGCCATCTTATTGTGTGAGCATGCTGGTTGCTTATTTTACTCATTCGAGGACATCCACTTGTTGTTTTGATTGTTCGGCTTTATTTCTTTTTGCCAAGTGGATGGACAAGAATGCCTAAGAACCTCCTCTAGCTATCTATGCTTTTCTCGTCTCAAATTCTATTCATGCTGCATCACAAAATTTGATCAAGTCAGATTCGAACCACTCTGTGCGAGGAGCGCTCGGAGTCCCCGATTCGTCATAGACTTAAACTTCCAAAACCTCTTTATGATTCTCGGTCTGACCGATACTCCACTTTCGGTCCTACCGAGATCATTAAGTTGATCTAGGTTTTCGATCTCGGTGCAACCGATTTGAACCTTTCGGTCACACCGAGTTGTTCCACTCGGTCACACCGACAGGGTCGGGCTATATATAGTCACGGGCAAAATTTTGGAAATTTCTCCGAACCCCTTCGCCCGCGCGATAGCCTGCTCTGACAACATGGTCTCCGGATCGTCTTCTCACCGCCAGCCGCCTCCAGTAGCTGGTCTCCGTCGCCGTCAACGGGAATTCTGCCCCGCCGTTGCCGCTGTAGCAAGTCTCCGCCGAACTAGGGTATGGACTTGATCACAGTGCTATTCCCTGTCCAATTCCTAGCACATTGTGTTCTTCATGATTCTTGCCACGATTGAAACACTCCTATCCAGTCAATGCGCCCATAGATTAGCTTTGATTCAAAAATTTTAGGGTTAGGTTTCCGCCGAAACCATCTCGGACCCACCGAGTTGAAAAACTCGGTCCCACCGATTTGGCTTATGCCATTGCACAAGTGAGACTCGGTCTGACCGAGAATTACTTATCGGTGTGACCGATTTTGGAACTCTGTGAAACCCTAGCAGTCTCGGTGCCACCGAACTGTGACTCGGTCCTACCGAGTTCACTAGTTTAGGTTCCAAAACTGCTTCGGTATCACCGAGTTTGAAAATCGATAGATCCGAGATGATTTCAGTGGGAAACTAAAACTAAGTTTTTGGATCATTCTTTTGCAAAAATCTCTGCATTTTGTGATGCTCATCCTTTCTACCTCATCTATAATCTGTTCACAGGGTCAGCAGTCAGTTTGCAGCATGTCTGATCAAAGTGATAGCCAAAACATGTCAGAGCAGCAGGTGCACATGAGTGAGGGCACTAGTCCCTCAAGTTCTTCAGATGAGGGCAGCAGGAGCACCCCTAGCAACTTGCCAAAGGCTGCCACGAGACAGAGGAAGAAGAGGACTTCAGATTCCGAAGATGAGGACTATGTGGCAGAGGAAGAGGCCACTTCCAAGAGAGTTGAGCCAGCTCAAGGCACTAAGCCAGGCCTGAAAATCAAAAGGCCAGCAGGCAGGCAGCCAATGTCAAAGGCCAGAATGTCAACTGAGAAGCCCATAGAGCCAGTTGCAGCTGAGAGCAAGAAAAGAAAGGAAAGGGTGAAGAAGACTGTGGCTAGAGTGCTTGGCAAAGCTTCCATCATGGAAGAGGAAGAAGAAGAAGAGGTAGCTGCACCAGCACCCAAGGCACCCAAGCTAATGGGAGATGCCATAAAATCAGGGGGAGTTGCTTCCAAGGCCAAGCCAGCTCCAAAGCCAAAGCCAAAGAGGAACACAAGAAGCATTCCTGCAGCTGAGAAGAACAAGGCCCCAGTGCCTGAGACTGTTGCAGAAGAAGAGGAAGAGAATGTCCTAAGGAAGCTAAAGCCCAAGATCCCAGACCACAACGATGCTCATCCTGTGGCTGAAGATATGAAGCTCAGGAGGGATTCAGGGCTGAGGAAATGGAGAGAAGCAGACCCATATGCTTCAAGGAGAAGGATAGCAGTTGACTATAGGTTTCACACCAAGGAGCAGCAGGATTTCTATGAGACTGTTCTGCTAGATAAGAAGCCAATAGTCTGTGATATGAGATGGGTCGACTGGGAATATATCAAGGAAAACGAAGAGCACTACCCTGGAGTGCAAGACAGCTTCATAGCTTGTGGAGTTGCTGACTTTGTTGGGCAGAAGCTCACAAAGTGGAATGAGGAGCTTATAATGCAGTTCTACTCCACGGCACATTTTTATCCAGATGGGAGGATCACATGGATGTCTGAGGGTACGAGGTACCAATCCACTGTTCAGGAATGGGCAAAGTTGATTAATGCCCCAGAGGAGCATGATGATGACATGGACATATATGCCAAGAAGAAGATGGACCACAACTCAATGTCCAATATGTACAAGGAGATCCCAAATGAAGCACTTGATACTTTCAAGTTTGGCTCAGTACATTACCTTCTGTCAGGACTCCCGACTATCAATTGGATCTTGAGGCACACCTTATTGCCCAAGTCAGGTGATCACAAGATGATCAAAGGCCATGCTATCAACTTGCTACATGTATTCGATGTACCTCAGAAGTTCAAAGTGATGAGCCTCATAGTGGAAACAATCAAGAGGACTGCAGCAGACCAGAAGAGGAGTTGCGGATATGCCCCTCAGATTCAGGAGCTCATCAACTCCAAGATGGGCACGGGCATATATTTATTGGACAAGGAACATTTGCCCATCCGTCCAGATTTTGAGAACAATGAAGTTGTGATGACTGAGAACGAGCCATCGTCTGCACAAGCTTACGCAAAGAAGGAGAAGGCAAGAAAGGAGAAAGCTGCCAAGATGCCAACTCAAGAGGAGGCATCTGAGTATTTCTTGAAGACTAAACAAGAGCAGCTTGGTTACTTGATTGCATCCACGCTGAGGATTGAGCAAAGTCTGGCCACCCTCACTCAGAATCAACAGAGCCTAGAGAGAATCATGGAACAGAAGTTCTATGACTTGGATGTCAAAGTAACGGAAGTTCAGTCTGCAGTGGAGCAGCTCCAGGAGGACATGCAGGAGAGGAGAGGCAGGACTACCACTCATGCCTTTGCCAGAGTGCCACGAGGCCCGAGGTCATCTGCTGTGCCAGTTGCTGACACCAGAGCCACCACTTCAGCACCAGCTACAGCCTCAGTTCCACCAGCTCCAGCATCTACTTCAGCTCCAACTCCAGCGTCTACTTCAGCATCTACCGAAGCCTTCGTCCTTGGAGTGATCCGGACTCCACCACCACCTGAAGATCAAGCCTGAGCGTCGATCTAGCACTATGCATTTTCTAGGGACTTTTTGGTAACTTTTTGCCAAAGGGGGAGAAGATGTATAGATCATAGGCTTCGAGAGAGAGAGTGTTGCTTTTCTCTCTTGCTTTATTTGGTTGTTTTTCAAACTTTTTTGCTTTTGAGTGCTTGAGATACTACGTCATTATTTGTGAGACATTGATGATCATGTGTTTGATCATAAGCTACACTTAATGCTTGCTTAATGCTATTATCTTATCTATCTTATGTGATCTTTCACTATTCTTGGTGATGAGTGCATGTATTTCATTCTTATCATTTTAAGTGCTCCACAAAGATGTATGTGACATGGAAGAGTAACCCATGACTCTAACTCCTTGTGCATTTGCAGTCCAAAGCAAATTTTAAATATGCACAAGTTTAGGGGGAGCTCTTACTTATCACATACTTCTCAAAGCAACGATATATTTCATGCTTATTATCATTTGTCGAAGCTTTGATCTATATGTTGTCATCAATTACCAAAAAGGGGGAGATTGAAAGTGCAACTATCCCTAGGTGGTTTTGGTAATTCATAACAACATATAGCTCATTGAGCTAATGCTATTCCAAGATGATTATTTCAGGAAAGCTCAATGATTGGCATGGCATGGATGTGAAAGTGGAACCCTCAAAATGCCAAGGACAAAGGATTGGCTCAATCTCAAAAGCTCAAGACTCTTCATTTTATATTTTAGTGATCCAAGATCACATTGAGTCTTTAGGAAAAGCCAATACTATCAAGGAGGGATGAGGTGTTGCTTAATGAGCCTCTTGCTTCATGTGCTTAGTGATATGCTCCAAAACCCTCAACTACTTTCCCATATCCACATATGACCTAAACCCTAAGTCAAACTCGGTCCTACCGATTCTTCCTATCCGGCGCCACCGAGTTTCACTTATCATTAGCCACTGCCAAACCCTAGCAATTCGGTTCTACCGATAGGGATCTCGGTCTCACCGAGATGGGATTGCAAACTCTCTGTTTCCCTTTCGTAACTTTTCGGTCTCACCGAAAGAGCGAATCGGTCCCACCGAGATTGCAATGTAAACTCAGTGTTTCCCCTTTGTAACTTTTCGGTCTCACCGAGTTCCACTCGGTCTCACCGAAAGAGCAAATCGGTCCCACCGAGTTTGCCTGACCAACTCTCTGGTTAGCTAATTACCAAATTCGGTCTCACCGAGTTCGTGTAATCAGTCTCACCGAGATTACGTTATGCCCAAACCCTAACCATATCGGTCCTACCGAGTTGCATGTCAGTCCCACCGAAAATCTCTAACGGTCACTAGGTTTACATTTTCGGTCTGACCGAGCTTATTGATTCGGTCCCACCGAGATTGGAAAACTGTGTAACGGTTGGATTTTGTGTGGAGGCTATATATACCCCTCCACCTCCTTCTCATTCGAGGAGAGAGCCATCAGAACACACACACCATTCCAACTCATATGTTCTGAGAGAGAACCACCTACTCATGTGTTGAGACCAAGACATTCCATTCCTATCATATGAATCTTGACCTCTAGCCTTCCCAAGTTGCTTTCCACTCAAATCTTCTTTCCACCAAATCCAAATCCTATGCGAGAGAGTTGAGTGTTGGGGAGACTATCATTTGAAGCACAAGAGCAAGGAGTTCATTACCTACACACCATTTGTTACTTCTTGGAGAGTGGTGTCTCCTAGATTGGCTAGGTGTCACTTGGGAGCCTCCGACAAGATTGTGGAGTTGAACCAAGGAGTTTGTAAGGGCAAGGAGATCGCCTACTTCGTGAAGATCTACCGCTAGTGAGGCAAGTCCTGTGTGGGCGATGGCCATGGTGGGATAGACAAGGTTGCTTCTTCGTGGACCCTTTGTGGGTGGTTGCTTCTTCGTGGACCCTTCGTGGGTGGAGCCCTGTGTGGACTCGCGCAACCGTTACCCTTGGGTGGAGCCCTGTGTGGACTCGCGCAACCGTTACCCTTCGTGGGTTGAAGTCTCCATCAACGTGGATGTAGGATAGCACCACCTATCCGAACCACGGGAAAAACATCCGTGTCTCCAATTGCGTTTGATTTCTCCAAACCCTTCCCTTTACATTCTTGCAAGTTGCATGCTTTACTTTCCGCTGCCTATATACTCTTTGCATGCTTGCTTGAATTGTGTGATGATTGCTTGACTTGTCCTAAAATAGCTAAAATCTGCCAAGAACTAAAATTGGGAAAAGGTTAAGTTTTTATTTGGTCAAGTAGTCTAATCACCCCCCCCTCTAGACATACTTTCGATCCTACATTTAGCGAGCGTTCGCTCATTCGTTCATTTTAACGAACACGTTCATCATTTAGTTCCAGTTAAAAAACGTTCGTTCAATAACCTGTTCGTCGTTTTTCTTTTTCTCAGATTAAATCCGCGATTTTTCTGATCGCGATTTCTGATCCGATGTTTGTTTTAGTTTAACTTTTCGCTCGTTTATCGGAATCAGGCGATTCAAGCGCCTGGAGTTTCATCTCGAAACCCTCTTTCCATTTAACCAACTCAAACAAGTTTTTGCCTCTATAAAAATTGCCCTAGATCCAGAATAGTAAACGAAGCTTGTTTCTTTTGCCGTTTGTCTTTCGTTGCTTCGTTCGATTTGGTTCTTTTTGCCAACCGGAGTTCTTAAGTTGAACTTTCTGGTTAGATCTCTTATTCCATTTTTATCTGTGCATTAGATGAGTACTTATTGTATGCTTGTTTGTTTGCGATAGAGTACCTGGAGTGCGCCTCTTGCTACTTCGAATCGCTAGGTTTCACGGATCATCAGCAAGGCAAGTAACACTTTGATCATACCTCCTACTACCCAGTTTTATTGCATTAGACCAATCCTCGCACATTGCATGATTAGGATCTAATTAAATTGTGGGTTTGGGAAGTAGTTGAGGTATTACCTATTACCTGTTTATTATCAAACATTTGGGAGTTACTTCTACGTTTGCTTTTATGCCATGCTATGCTAGTAGATGTGGATTGGGTGAGTGAAATCCATGACAGATGTGAGATTGTTAAATTAATGGTTTATCTAAGGTGGCAACTTAAATACACATCTGGGTAGATTGAGGCACCTGGGTATTCCAGCGATTGCCTGTTTTTCTTTTGGACCGCCACCCAGGCTCAAAGAGATCATGAGATTATTCATACTGGAAACTTCCGTGTGCAGCCACAAGCTACTATGGGCTCTAGCATAGTTGACTAAGTCGTGCGAACTCTTAAAGTGGTAGACTAGCAGATGTAGGGGATGTAGGTTGGTACGGTCTACCCGATCGTAAGGTGCTAGCACTTCTGAAAGACTATGTGTCGGTCATCCGTTTCTCAAACACTATGTAGTGCGAGAATCCTAACGGAGGAGATCGAGTCTTGTGGGGAAAAGTGCGCAAACCTTTGCAGAGTGTATAAACTAATCATGATTAGCCGTGTCCCCAGTTATGGACAACTTGAGTATCTAGTTCTTGGATTATCATGTGAATCTCATCATGTTACTCTAATTAATTTTGTTGGGTTTTTAATGATGATGCTTAATTGGGATTGAGAATGCTTTCAACCATTCTCAATGTTTAACAACTACCATGATAGTTAAATAAAATTTATTCCTTTAAAGTAGGGAAAAATTGGCTTTACGCAAAACTGTAACCATAGAGCTTTCCACCAGCCAAATATGCATGTAGAATAGCCTTATTCTTTTACTGCTCTCTATGTGTTACATTGCCAGCATATTCCATGTGCTGACCCGTTTCGGGCTGCAATGTTCATGTTGTAGACTTTTTAGACGATGAGTAAGGTGCCTTTTAGGTCGTGGTTCTATACTCAGTGATGCCGTTGGAGTGATGGACTCACTTATCTTCCAAGCCTTCCGCTGTTATCGTTATTAGATGGCCTTAAGCCATATTTATTGTAATAAGTTCTCTTTTGAGACTCTCGATGTAATAAGTGTGTGATTGCTACTCTGTTATAAATCCTTCAAGTACTATGTGGTGTCAGCATTATTGATCCAGGGATGACACCTGAGCACAGAGATTGGACCGTTTGTGGTCTGGTCACTACAAGCCGAATCAAGTAGTATATATTCCGAATCCATCACATCCAAAGAGGCAAACATTGTTGAGAAAGGTCATGGCAAGCATAGGAAAACAACGGTGCTTGATTTTTCTGAAGTTAATGGAACGTACTTGCTGCTCTATGAGCTCCGTGCTGTAGAAATTGACAATGTTCAAGGACAAGAACAAGTAGCAGAACAAAGTTTGACCGACAAAAATCTTCAGTGTAATGATGCACAGAATCAAGAAAAAGATGATTAAGAGGCGTTGGGGAGCCACCCAAAGATGAAGCAAGATATTGCTCAAGTCACACCACCATCATGCTCTCCCAACATATTTGAAGAGGTATGTTTAGCAAGTAATTTACCTATTTTCAGATTTGGTCAAAACTTTATTGTTGATGCATCTATTAGAAAAATCTTCTTGAGTAATTTTGAAAGACCAATGAAGAAGGGTAATTTACTTGTTAGCAATAAAATTGTTATAGAACGTATCGGTCAACCTACTGCACCATTTATAAAGATCGTTACTGACTTATTGTTGCAATCAAGGCTTTCCTCATCGATTTATTTAAAGTTTGTCTCTACATGGGTAGCTTTGCTTGTTTCATACTTGGATTACTCTTGGCCTCAATTGAGACATGTATGTTCTAACTATTTTTGTTTCAGAAATTTAAAGCCAAGGTTAAAATCTTTAGAGCAAACTGATGCTAGTATAGTTTCTTATCCAAAGACATCGGAGATAGAGTGCAAAACACAACGCATAGCCGAATGGGGCGATGCAAAATCTGAACCATTCATTTGCTTAACTCCAAAGCCGTTCTCACAACAAGATCGGTGATACGTCCATTTTGCATCATGCTTTTATATCAATATTTATTGCATTATGGACTGTTATTTCACTTTATATCACAATACTTATGGATATTCTCTCTTATTTTACAAGGTTTACATAAGGAGGGAGAATGCCGGCAACTGGAATTCTGGTCTGGAAAAGGAGCAAATATTAGAGACCTATTCTACGCAACTCCAAAAGTCCTGAAACTCCACGGAACGTCTTAAAAGAAATAAAGAGAAATCCACACCAAAGATGAAGGCCAGGGGGCCCACACCCTGCTCACGAGGGTAGGGGCGCCCCCCCCCCTAGGGCGCGCCCCCCTACCTCGTGGGCCCCCTGGTGGCTCTCTGATGCCCATCTTCTCCTATATGAGGTCTTTCGATGAGAAAAAAATAGGAGGGAACTTTTCGGGACGAGACTCCGCCGCCACGAGGCGGAACCTTGGCGGATCCAATCTAGAGCTCCGGCAGAGCTGTTCTGCCGGGGAAACTTCCCTCCCGGAGGGGGAAATCATCACCATCGTCATCACCAATGCTCCTCTCATCAGGAGAGGGCAATCTCCATCAACATCTTCACCAGCACCATCTCATCTCCAAACCCTAGTTCATCTCTTGTATCCAATTCTTGTCTCAAAGTCCGGGATTGGTGCTAGTAGGTTACTAGTAGTGATAATTACTCCTTGTAGTTGATGCTAGTTGGTTTAATTGGTGGAAGATTATATGTTCAGATCCTATATGCATATAATTACCCCTCTGATTATGAACATGAATATGCTTCGTGAGTACTTACGTTCGTTCCTGAGGACAAGGGAGAAGTCTTGCTATGAGTAGTCATGTGAATTTAGTATTCGTTTGATATTTTGATAAGATGTATGTTGTCTAGCCTCTAGTGGTGTTATGTGAACGTCGACTACATAACACTTCACCATTATTTGGGCCTAGAGGAAGGCATTGGTAAGTAATAAGTAGATGATGGGTTGCTAGAGTGATAGAAGCTTAAACCCTAGTTTATGCGTTGCTTCGTAAGGGGCTGATTTGGATCCATATGTTTCATGCTATGGTTAGGTTTACCTTAATACTTTTGTTGTAGTTGCGGATGCTTGCAATAGAGGTTAATCATAAGTGGGATGCTTGTTCAAGTAAGAACAGCGCCCAAGCACCGGTCCACCCACATATCAAATTATCAAAGTATTGAACACGAATCATATGAACGTGATGAAAACTAGCTTGACGATATTCCCATGTGTCCTCGGGAGCGCTTTTCCTATTATAAGAGTTTGTTCCGACTTGTCCTTTGCTACAAAAGGATTGGGCCACCTTGCTGCACTTTATTTACTTTTGTTACTTGTTGCTCGTTATAATCTATCTTATCACAAAAACTATCTGTTACCACTTATTTCAGTACTTGCAGAGAATACCTTGCTGAAAACCGCTTATCATTTCCTTCTGCTCCTCGTTGGGTTCGACACTCTTACTTATCGAAAGGACTACGATAGATCCCCTATACTTGTGGGTCATCAAGAATCTTTTCTGGCGCCGTTGCTGGGGAGTGTACCGCCTTTGGTAGGTGGAATTTGGTAAGGAAAAATTTATATAGTGTGCTGAAATTTACTATCACTTGTTACTATGGAAAGTAATTCTCTGAGGGGCTTGTTCGGGGTATCTTCACCCCGTCGAATAGAGCAAAGAGTTGCTCCTCAACCTACTTCTATTGAAAATGAAACTCCTTTTACATTTCCTTCGGGTATGATGGAAAAACTGCTAGCTAACCCTTTTACAGGAGATGGAACAAAGCATCCTGATGAGCACTTAATATATGTGGATGAAGTTTGTGGATTATTTAAGCTTGCAAGTAAAACCGATGATGTTGCTAAGAAGAAGGTCTTACCTTTATCTTTGAAGGGAGACACATTGATATGGTATAGGCTATGTGATGATATGAGATCATGGGACTATAAAAGATTGAAGCTGGAATTTCATCAGAAGTGTTACCCTATGCATCTTGTTCATCGTGATCGCAATTATATATATAATTTCTGGCCTCGCGAAGGAGAAAGCATTATTCAAGCTTGGGGGAGGCTTAAATCAATTTTATATTCATGCCGCAATCATGAGCTCTCAAGAGAAATAATTATGCAAAGTTTTTATGCTCGGCTTTCTGAAAACAATCGCACCATGCTCAATACTTCTTGTGCTGGCTCTTTTATGATGAAGACTATTGAATTCAGATGGAATTTATAGGATAGAATTAAAAACAACTCTGAAGATTGGGACCTCGGCGAAGGTAAGGAGTCAGGTATGACACCTAAGTTTGATTGTGTTAAATATTTTATGGACACCGATATTTTCCGTAAGTTTAGCACTAAATATGGACTTGACTCTGAGATAGTAGCTTCTTTTTGTGAATCTTTTGCTACTTATGTTGATCTCCCTAAGGAGAAGTGGTTTAAATATCATCCTCCCATAGAAGTAAAAGTAGCTACACCTATTAAAGTTGAAGAAAAGACTGTCACTTATAATGATCCTATTGTTCCTACTTCTTATATTGAGAAACCACCTTTCCCTATTAGAATAAAGGATCATGCTAAAGCTTCAACTGTTGTTCGTAAAAGCAATATTAGAACTTATACACCTCCTAAGAAAGTTAAAGTAGAACCTAATATTGCTATTGTTAAAGATCTCTTGTCTGATAATATTGATGGGCATGTTATTCAGTTCGAAGGTGAAACTGCTAGAATTGCTAAACCTTGTGCTAAAGATAAACATAGACCTGTGGTAGGCATGCCTGTTATTTCTGTTAAAATAGGAGATCATTGTTATCATGGCTTATGTGATATGGGTGCTAGTGCTAGTGTTATACCTCATGACTTATACAAAGAAATTAAAAATGAAATTGCACCTGTTGAGTTAGAAGATATTGATGTTACTATTAAACTTGCCAATAGAGATACTATTGCACCAATTGGAATTGTTAGAGATGTTGAAGTCTTATGTGGGAAAACTAAATATCCTGCTGATTTTCTTGTTCTTACTTCCCCACAAGATAGCTTTTGTCCCATTATATTTGGTAGACTCTTCTTAAATACTATCAATGCTACCATAGATTGCACAAAGAATGTTGTTACTGTAGGCTTGGATGATATGGTTCATGAGTTTAATTTCTCTAAATTTAGTAAACAACATCGTGAGAAGAATTACCTAGTAAGGATGAAATTATTGGTCTTGCTTCTATTGCCGTACCTCCTAGTGATCCTTTAGAACACTATTTGCTAGACCATGAAAATGATATGTTCATGAATGAAAGAAGGGAAATAGATGAAGTATTCTTTAAACAGGAACCTATTCTGCATCACAATTTGCCTGTTGAAATTTTAGGGGATCCCCCTCCACCCAAGGGTGATCTTGTGTTTGAGCTTAAACCTTTGCCTGATAATCTTAAATATGCTTATCTGGATGAAAAGAAGATATATCATGTTATTATTAGTGCTAGCATTTCAGAGCATGAAGAAGAAAGATTATTGAAAACTCTGAAGAAGCATCATGCTGCTATTGGATATACTCTTGATGATCTTAAGGGCATTAGTCCCACTCTATGTCAACATAAAATAAATTTGGAAGCAGATGCCAAACCAGTTCATGATCCTCAACGACGTCTAAATCCTAAAATGAAAGAAGTGGTAAGAAAAGAAATACTAAAGCTTCTGGAGGTAGGTATAATCTATCCCTTTGCTGACAGTGAGTGGGTAAGTCCCGTCCATTGTGTCCCTAAGAAGGGAGGTATTACTGTTGTTCCTAATGATAAAGATAATTGATTCCACAAAGAATTATCACAGGTTATAGGATGGTAATTGATTTCCGCAAATTAAATAAAGCTACTAAGAAAGATCATTACCCTTTACCTTTTATTGATCCAATGCTAGAAAGATTATGCGAACATACACACTATTGCTTTCTAGATGGTTATTCTGGTTTCTCTCAAATACCTGTGTCGGCTAGAGATCAATCAAAGACTAGTTTTACATGCCCTTTTGGTACTTTTGCTTATAGACGTATGCCTTTTGGTTTATGTAATGCACCTGCTACCTTTCAAAGATGCATGATGGCTATATTCTCTGACTTTCGTGAAAAGATTTGTGAGGTTTTCATGGACGACTTTTCCGTCTATGGTTCCTCTTTTGATGATTGCTTGAGCAATCTTGATCGAGTTTTGCAGAGATGTGAAGAAACTAATCTTGTCTTGAATTGGGAAAAGCGTGTAACGCCCTCGATGCGGCTATAGCTCCCACGTGTCGAGGCACGACTTAGATACATAACCGCATTGAAAGCAATGTCGCAAGTTAGGCAATCTTCACAACATCCCATGTAATATAGATAATAAAAGGGGAGATACATAGTTGGCTTACACTCGCCACGTCAATCAAAGTACATAAATAGCATTACATCAATCAAACACTCATGGCCCGACTACGGCGCCAAAATGAAAGATAAACCCAACAGGCGACACGGTCCCGATCACCCCAACTGGGCACCACTACTGATCATCAGGGAAAGACACATAATAACGGCGTGAGTCCTCGTTGAACTCCCACTTGAGCTCAAGCGCGTCATCTGGAACGGAATCATCAGGCCCTGCATCTGGTTTGGAAGTAATCTGTGAGCCACAGGGACTCAGCAATCTCGCACACTCGCGATCAAGACTATTCAAACTCATAGGTAAGGCAAGGTAAATATGCGCAAGCATTAGTCCAACACCGTGTTCACTTCTCGGACTCCGCCGAGAAGAGACCATCACGGTAACTCTCACTGTTGATTCATTTTAATTAAATTTAGGTTCAAGTTATCTACAAACGGACATTAACAAATTCCCATCTGCCCATAACCGCGGGCACAGCTTTCGAAAGTTCAAATCCCTGCAGGTGAGTCCCAACTTAGCCCATGACAAGCTCTCACGGTCAACGAAGGAATAGACCTTCTCCCGAGACATTCCGATCAGGCTCGGTATCCCGGTTCTACAAGACACTTCGACAAGTTAAAACAAATCCAGCAACACCGCCCGAATGTGCCGACAAATCCCGATAGGAGCTGCACATATCTCGTTCTCAGGGAACACTCAGATGAGCTCTCCATACAACTAAAACCAAACCTAGAATTTCCCCGAGGGGGCGCTGCACAGGACTCTAGTTTGGACCAACACTCAGAGGAGCACTGGCCTAGGGGGGCTTAAAATAAGATGACCCTTGGGCTCCGGAAACCCAAGGGAAAAAGAGGCTAGGTGGCAAATGGTAAAACCAAGGTTGGGCATTGCTGTAAAAGCTTTAATCAAGGCGAACTATCAAGGGGTTCCCATTATCACCCAACCGCATAAGGAACGCAAAAATCCGAGAACATAACACCGATATGACGGAAACTAGGGCGGCAAGAGTGGAACAAAACACTAGGCGAGAGGCCGAGCCTTCCACCCTTTACCAAGTATATAGATGCATTAAGATAACAAGATAATATAATGATATCCCAACAAGTAAATAATGTTCCAACAAGGAACGGTCTCCAATCTTCACCTGCAACTAGCAACGCTATAAGAGGGGCTGAGCAAAGCAGTAACATAGCCAAACAACGGTTTGCTAGGACATGGTGGGTTAGAGGTTTGACATGGCAATTTGGGAGGCATGGTAAGCAAGTGGTAGGCATCGTAGCATAGGCATAGCAAAAAAGCGAGCATCTAGAAAAGCAAAGATAGTAGTGATTTCGAGGGTATGATCATCTTGCCTGCAAAGTTGTCAGAGTTGACTGGATCCTTGAAAGCAAACTCAACGGGCTCCTCGTTAGCGAACTCATCTCCCGGCTCTACCCAAACAAGACAAACAAGCAAACAGAGCACAATCAACCACGTGCAAACTCAAACAACATGATGCAAACATGGTATGGTATGCTATGCGGGATGCGATATGTGATGCATATGCAAGATTTGACAAGGAAAGAATGAACCTGGCCTCAACTTGGGAATCCAAGTGTACCACTGGAAAGGTGAGATGAAATCGCTTGAAAACGATATAAAGAACGCCGGAATCGGAGTTACGGTTTGGGAATGGCAAGCAATTCAAATATGACCACGTTCTGCGATTTACATCAAGTAGCCAACTAGATGCAACAAGATGAACATGCTACAACACTCAAACATGGCAAAAAAATACATGGCAGGGATCCTCTCATGATTCTTAACAAAAGACTAGCACTGAGCTACGGCCAATTCATCCATTAACAGGTTCAAACAAGCATGGCAAAAATGCATTTGGTAAACAGATTTCAGACTTTGTGAAATTAACACTTGTCTGGAATCTCAGATCAGGTAGCACACTTTGGAGTATGAAAACTATATGCTACAGGACCTAAACATGGCAAAGTAAAGCATGGCATGGAGCTACTCAAAGAGCTTAACAAAAGTCCCTTAGTGACCTTGAGCCAAAAGGGATCAGAAAATACATTTGCAAGCATGTGAACATCGCAAAAACATAATCAGTTCTTAGACTTAGTGAAAACTGGAGCATGCAAAATCAGATATCAAGTAGGCATGTTTACGAGCTCGATGCACTCACTACAGAGCATGTCATGACAATCTAAGCATACATCCATCAAGAATACACAAAATATAAGCTAGACATGGCAAGAACAATAGCATAGCATGCACGGATCAACTACAACATCCTCGGCAAAATTGCTAACAAGTAGACAATCTGCCCAGATTCACGAAATGACAAAAGTAGAGCTCGATTGACTCAAGCTAGGGTGCTCCATAATTGCAAACAAAGACAGGGATGGATAGAGCACTACAAGATTAACAAAACATCCTTACTGATCATCCTCAAAAGAGGCACGGATCACTAGGAAACAACAAGAACATATGGCATATTGAGATAAACAGCTCAAGGACTTAGTGGAAATGCTAAGTCCCTGAAATCAGCATTAACGAATGCATCACTTTGCAAGCTTGTGCTAGTCACCACACACATCAAAAAAATACATGGATTGCACCTCTGGATAGATGGCAAAACATATAACAAAACCCATGTAGAGCTCAGGGGCATATCATGCACACAATAAACATGGCAAAAATGACAAATATCTAAATGGAGCAGCAGATCTGACAATTATCTCAAATAGCATTCTTCTAACAGCATTTCAGGAATCAAGATAAACTCAAATGAAAATGATGCAATGAGATGAAATGATGTACTCTCTGAGATGAACATTTTGATATGCTATATGCCCAAAACGGAGCTACGGATGCAAAGTTACGGCACGATGAGCAGGGGCAAAATAATTAGGGTTAGGGATAAAAGTCAATCGAGACGAATCTCAGATCTAGATCCGGCCGGCACGCTTTACGAGGATTGCCAGAAATCACGCTAGAGACGGGGACGACGCCGGAGGAGGTCGCCGGAGTGGCGCAGACGCCGAGGGGGTGGTCGGAGATGCGGTGGTGCGGCCGCGGCGGGGTGCGGCGTTCCCGGCGGGCGCGGATGGCGACGGGGGCCCGCAGGAGCGGCGAGGTGGCGCGGGCGGTCGCCGACGCCAGCGAGGGGCGCGGCAGGCGACGAGGCGGCACTCGGGCGCGAGCGAGCCGGGCGGTTGGCGGGGCAGCGCGGGCCTCGGGGGCCCTCCCCGGGCCGAGCGGGCCGGTGAAGTGGGGCGGCTCGGTGGGCGAGTGGCGGAGCGCCACGTGGCGGTGGCGGGGCGGATCTGGACGTGTCCGTCGGTGGCGGCGCGCGATGATGATTTGGATCTAGGGTTTTTTTCCGGGGGAAGGAGAATGAGATTTTCAGGGGTGTCTTTAAATAGGCATAGAGGGAGCTAGGAGTGTCCAAATGAGGTGCGGTTTTCGGCCACGCGATCGTGATCGAACGCTCTAGATGATGGAGAAGGTTTTGGTGGGTTTTGGGCCAACTTGGAGGGGTGTTGGGCTGCAACACACATGAGGCCTTTTCGGTCCCTCGGTTAACCGTTGGAGCATCAAACGAAGTCCAAATGGTACGAAACTTGACAGGCGGTCTACCGGTAGTAAACCAAGGCCGCTTGGCAAGTCTCGGTCCAATCCGGAAATGTTTAATCCCCACACACGAAAGAAAGGTAGAATTGACCACCGGAGGAGAACGAAGCGCCGGAATGCAAAACGGACAACGGGGAAACTGCTCGAATGCATGAGATGAACACGCATGAAAATGCAATGCACATGATGACATGATATGAGATGCATGACAACGACAACAACACACGGAGACAAAACCCAAACCCGAGAAAATAAAATAACTTAACGCCGGAAACGGCAAGAGTTGGATTACATATTGGGAAAATCATATCTGGGGTGTTACAACACTCCACCACTACGAAAGGATCTCGTCGCGAGATCTAGGACTGAAAGAACGCCGGGTGTTCAGAACGGAGGTGATCCTCGCTTTCCCAGGTAGCTTCACGGTCGGAATGGTGTGACCACTTGACTTTGAGGAATTTGATTGACTTGTTGCGAGTCTTGCATTCAGTCTCTTCAAGAATAGCAACGGGGTGCTCACGATAAGAGAGATCTTCTTGGAGCTCAATGTCCTCGAAGTTGACGGTGCGGTCAGGAGTCTTGAAGCACTTTCGGAGCTGAGAGACATGGAACACGTCATGCACATTTGCAAAGTTTGAAGGAAGCTCGAGTTGATAGGCGAGATCGCCTCTCTTGCTGACAATCTTGAAAGGTCCCACGTATCTAGGGGCAAGCTTCCCTTTGATACCGAAGTGACGAGTACCTTTCATTGGAGAGACGCGGAGGTAAACATGATCTCCGATCTTGAAAGCCAAATCACGGTGCTTACTATCATGGTAGCTCTTCTGGTGGGATTGGGATGCTTTGAGGCTATCTCGAATGACTTTGCACATTTCCTCTGCCTCTGTGATTAAGTCATTACCCAAAAGCCGACGTTCACCGGTTTCGGATCAGTTGAGAGGGGTACGACACTTCCTGCCATACAGAATTTCAAATGGGGCCTTGCCCGAACTTGCTTGAAAACTGTTGTTGTAGGAGAATTCAGCATAAGGAAGACAATCCTCCCACTTCATGCCGAAGGAGATCACACAAGCCCTGAGCATATCTTCAAGAATCTGATTGACACGCTCGACTTGAGCGCTAGTTTGAGGATGGAAAGCTGTGCTGAAGCGGATGTTGGTGCCCATGGCCTTCTGAAAAGAATCCCAAAACTTGGAGGTAAGGATGCTGCCACGGTCTGAAGAGATCACTTGTGGAATACCGTGCAGAGAGACAATTCGAGAGGTATAGAGTTCCGCCAATTGAGCTGCAGTGATAGACTCTTTGATAGGCAGAAAATGAGCCACTTTAGTGAGTTTGTCGATGACAACGAATATAGCATCATTGCCATGTTTGGACTTTGGAAACCCAGTCATGAAGTCCATCTCAATGTGGTCAAACTTCCATTCTGGAATGGCAAGAGGTTGGAGGAGACCAGCTGGCCTTTGGTGTTCTGCCTTCACTCTTCTGCAGACATCACACTCGTTCATGAACTGAGCAATCTCGCGCTTCATTCGCGTCCACCAATAAGCCTGCTTGAGGTCCTGATACATCTTCATGCTCCCAGGGTGAACGGAGAGGAGAGAATTGTGAGCCTCATTCATGATCACTTTACGAAGGTCACCTTTGGGTACAACAATACGATCCTCGAAGAAGAGAGTATCCTTGTCATCAAGGCAGTAGCACTTGTACTTGGGTTGACTCTTGGCTATCCCAATCTTCACTTTTTTCACCATAGCATCCAGAAGCTGGGCTTGGCGAATCTGGTCTTCCAAGGTAGGAGAGACTTGAAGGTTGGCGAGGAAACCTTGAGGAACAACTTGCAGATTAAGTTTGCGGAAAGCTTCACAAAGCTCGGGTTGATAAGGCTTGAGAATCTGACTGTTGCAATAAGCCTTCCTGCTCAATGCGTCAGCAATCACATTAGCCTTGCCTAGAGTATACTCGATACTCGGATTATACTCTTGAATCATTTCGACCCATCGAGTTTGCCTGAGGTTGAGATTAGGCTGAGTGAAGATGTACTTGAGACTCTTGTGGTCAGTGAAAATGTCCACTTTTCTTCCCAATAAGAGATGTCTCCAAGTCAAAAGAGCATGCACAACTGCCGCCAACTCGAGATCATGAGTGGGGTAGTTCTTCTCGTTGGGCTTCAATTGGCGAGAGGTATAAGCCACCACTTTCTTCTCTTGCATCAACACTGCACCGAGACCTTGGAGAGAGGCATCACAAAAGACCTCGTACGGCTTGGATTCATCATGAGGAGTCAGAACTGGAGCAGTGACCAATTTCTCTTTCAGAGTGTTGAAAGCAATGTCACACTCCAGAGACCAAACATACTTGACGTGCTTCTGGAGAAGATTAGAGAGAGGCTTCGCGATCTTAGAAAAGTTTTCAACGAATCTTCGACAGTAGCTTGCGAGACCGAGGAAGCTACGGAGTTGCTTCTCGTTCTGAGGTGGGTCCCAATTCACAATTGCAGACACCTTCTCAGGATTCACCGCAATGCCCTTGGCAGAGATGATATGACCAAGATAAAGAACCTCATCAAGCCAAAATTCGCACTTGGAGAACTTGGCGTAGAACTTGTGTTCCCTGAGCTTATCGAGTACCAAACGCAAGTGCTTGGCATGATCTTCCTTGTTCTTCGAAAAGACCAGAATGTCGTCGAGATAGAACAAAACAAAGTCATTGGTGTAGGCGTTGAAGATGTAGTTCATCATGCGAGAGAACGTCGGAGGAGCGTTGACGAGGCCAAAACACATGACAGTGTATTCATATGAACCAAAGCTTGTCCCGAAAGCTGTCTTGGGAATATCTTGCTCACGGATTCGAATCTGATGATAACCCATACGGAGATCAAGCTTGGAGAATACTTGGGCACCTTTGAGTTGTTCGAACAGCTCGTTGATGTTGGGAAGTGGGTATTTGTTCTTGATAGTCTTCTTGTTCAATGGACGGTAATCAACACAAAGTCGGTCCGTTCCATCCTTCTTCTTCACAAAATGAACACCACAACCCCACGGAGAAGAACTAGGTCGGATGAGGCCCATTCTCTCTTGAACATCGAGTTCCTTCTTTAGCTCCTTCAACTCTTCAGGTCCGAGCTTGTAAGGACGCTTGCACACAGGTTCCGTGCTGGGCTCAAGATCAATGACGAATTCAACTGGCCGGTGCGGAGGCATTCCTGGAAGCTCTTCTGGAAAGACGTCTTGATACTCGCAAACGACTGGAATTTGCGAGATAGCATCCAGTTCACCCTTCTCATTGAGAGAAAACAAACGGATGGTATTGTCATGAGCGGTAAAGACAATTACATCCTCAGACGAATGAGTCAATTGAATCTGCCTGGCTGCATAATCAAGATGCGCCTTGTGCTTAGAAAGCCAATCCATTCCGAGAATAAGATCAATATCCGAGTCGCCCAGAACAATAGGAGAAGCTAGAAATTTGTAGTCGCCCAACGTGATAGTAATATCCGGGACACAGAAATTAGCTGTCATATGTTTGCCCGGTGACACAATTTGCAAAGAATTTTGCAGATACTGATAATCGCACTCATAATTCGATGCAAAAGGTTTGGAAATGAAACAATGCGATGCACCAGTGTCAAAAAGAACTTTTGCAGGAACATCGTTAACAGGAAGGTTACCCATGATGACATCTGACGAGTCCTCTGCCTGAGCTGCGTTCATCAAGTTGACCTTGGCGTGCTTGGGGTCAAGCTTGACCACAGCTGTACTTGCCGATCTCACAGGAGGAGGAGGAAGACGCCTCTGATTGAAGCATTTGTTGGCATAGTGACCCTTCTGTTGGCACTTGTTGCACGTGACCTCTGAAAGCGGACGGTGATACGGAGCACTCGATCTTGGAGCTTGAGACGAAGTCTTGTTTTGAAAGCCAGGGTTGGGTGGGTGGGAAGATCCACTGCCACCTTTGCTCTTCTGCTGATACGGCTGACGGAACGGAGGAGGAGGAAGCCAATACTTCTGGTGCTTGGCCACTTGAGTAGAGGAAGAAGGAGTAGTGTCTCTGACTCGCTTCTTGGAAGCATCACACCTCAGTTGAGCGGCCTCTTGCTTCAATGCCATGTTGTAGAACTCATCGTATCTCAAGGGCTCAAAGAGAACAAGAGCTAGCTGGATTTCTTCTCTGAGACCACCCCTGAACTGGTATATCATGCTCTTCTCGTCAGGGACGTCCTGCTTAGCAAAGCGGGCGAGCTTCTGAAACAACTTGTTGTAGTCATGGACAGACAAAGAGCCTTGCTTCAGGTTGCGGAATTCCTCACGCTTGCTTTCAACCACGCTCTGAGGAATATGATGAGCTTTGAAGTCTTGACGAAATTCATCCCAGGTAATCACACGGCCTCCTCTGGAATCCTTGTACTGCTAGAACCATTCTGCAGCTTGGTCTTTGAGTTGGAAGAAAGCGAACTTGACGAAGTCCTCAGGCCTGACGTTACTGCACTCGAAATGCTTGCACAGATCCACGAGCCAATCGTCAGCATCAGTTGCCTCAACACAATTGCTGAAAGTCTTTGGCCCGTTAGCAAGGAACGGGTTGAGTGTAGCAAAGTGATTCTGATTGTTGCCTTGGTTGCCTTGGTTCGCTTGATTGCGCTCTTGAAGAATTTGCATGATCAACTGCGTGTTTGCATTGGTTGCGGCCATCATAGCTTGCCATGCCTCCGGAGGAGGTGGAGGTGGTGGCGGATCCTGATTCTGATTCTGGTTGGTGCTCTTAGCGGGAGCCATCCTGAAGAGGGTGACAACCATTAGCACATTGACAGATCAAATGAAGCTGAATCAAACGGGTTGAAATTACAACATATAGTCTTCACATTTGAACATAAGAACGAATGCATTCCACTTGAAATGGTCACATATCCATAAATTGAGAAGCCACTTAGAATTTAGGTAGAGAAATAAATCAACAAGGTACGGATCAAGAACGAATACTCGGTAAGAAATCCCAATCTCAAACCAAATATCCGTGGAAGAAGAACTAGAGCTACAAGAATTCCCACCTATGAAACTCCCGAACCTTTCCGGTTATGCAATCAGGTGTTGGGGATACAGGGGAAGCATAATATCTCACCCAAATCTAGCAATTCCTACATCCAGCTGTATCCATCCTTCAACACATAACCGAGAAAAACTTCAGAAACCATCTACCTCAACCTTCGAAAAGCATCCGTTATACAAGTTATGGCGATACTCCCGAACTCCCGCCCCAGTACTGGGTGGCGTTGAGGTTATCTCACCAACGAACCGCATAAAAGAGATTTTCGATGTCGGCGTACTAAACTCAGGTATTCCAGAACTGCAACGATAAAATTGTGACGACAACACCTCGGAGCTCAACTCCCCGGGACACTACCACAACCCCTAAATACAGGAGGCACCAAGAATAATGTTCTCGTCACAAAACCATCGGAATGATTCCAAGATACCCGCGTGATCCTAAAAAAAATCGTGAAATTTGAGAAGAGAAGAGTCAAACGTCAGGATGCCTTACCAGAGCGATGAGGAGACTGGGGAGTAAAAGGAATTCCTAAACTCTCTGATATATAATTCCTAAATGACTCAAAATATTTTTCTAGACACAACTCGGCCGCTAAAAATGATCAAGCAATGGGGCTCCTAAGGTCGGGGAAGGCTCTGATACCAACTTGTAATGCCTTCGATGCGGCTATAGCTCCCACGTGTCGAGGCACGACTTAGAGACATAACCGCATTGAAAGCAATGTCGCAAGTTAGGCAATCTTCACAACATCCCATGTAATATAGATAATAAAAGGGGAGATACATAGTTGGCTTACACTCGCCACATCAATCAAAGTACATAAATAGCATTACATCAATCAAACACTCATGGCCCGACTACGGCACCAAAATGAAAGATAAACCCAACATGCGACACGGTCCCGATCACCCCAACTCGGCACCACTACTGATCATCAGGGAAAGACACATAATAACGGTGTGAGTCCACGTCGAACTCCCACTTGAGCTCAAGCGCGTCATCTGGAACGGAATCATCAGGCCCTGGATCTGTTTTGGAAGTAATCTGTGAGCCACAGGGACTCAGCAATCTCGCACCCTCGCGATCAAGACTATTTAAAGTCATAGGTAAGGCAAGGTAAATATGCGGAGCTGCAGCAAGCGACTAGCATATATGGTGGCTAACCTGTTCGCAAAAGATAGCGGGAAGAGGAGGCAAAGCACGAACGAGAAACTAGAGAGCAACCTGCGCAAGCATTACTCCAACACCGTGTTCACTTCCCGGACTCCGCCGAGAAGAGGCCATCACGGTAACTCACACTGTTGATTCATTTTAATTAAATTTAGGTTCAAGTTATCCACAACCAGACATTAACAAATTCCCATCTGCCCATAACCGCGGGCACGGCTTTCGAAAGTTCAAATCCCTGCAGGGGAGTCCCAACTTAGCCCATGACAAGCTCTCACGGTCAACAAAGGAATAGACCTTCTCCCGAGGCATTCCGATCAGGCTCGGTATCCCGGTTCTACAAGACACTTCGACAAGTTAAAACAAATCCAGCAACACCGCCCGAATGTGCCGACAAATCCCGATAGGAGCTGCACATATCTCGTTCTCAGGGCACGCTCAGATGAGCTCTCCATACAACTAAAACCAAACCTCTAGTTTCCCCGAGGGGGTGCTGCACAGGACTCTAGTTTGGACCAACACTCAGAGGAGCACTGGCCCAGGGGGGCTTGAAATAAGATGACCCTCGGGCTCCGGAAACCCAAGGGAAAAAGAGGCTAGGTGGCAAATGGTAAAACCAAGGTTGGGCATTGCTGGAAAAGCTTTAATCAAGGCGAACTATCAAGGGGTTCCCATTATCACCCAACCGCGTAAGGAACGCAAAAATCCGGGAACATAACACCGATATGACAGAAACTAGGGCGGCAAGAGTGGAACAAAACACTAGGCGAGAGGCCGAGCCTTCCACCCTTTACCAAGTATATAGATGCATTAAGATAACAAGATAATATCCCAACAAGGAACGGTCTCCAATCTTCACCTGCAACTAGCAACGCTATAAGAGGGGCTGAGCAAAGCGGTAACATAGCCAAACAACGGTTTGCTAGGACATGGTGGGTTAGAGGTTTGACATGGCAATTTGGGAGGCATGGTAAGCAAGTGGTAGGCATCGTAGCATAGGCATAGCAAAAGAGCGAGCATCTAGCAAAGCAAAGATAGTAGTGATTTCGAGGGTATGATCATCTTGCCTGCAAAGTTGTCAGAGTTGACTGGATCCTCGAAAGCACACTCAACGGGCTCCTCGTTAGTGAACTCGTCTCCCGGCTCTACCCAAACAAGACAAACAAGCAAACGGAGCACAATCAACCTCGTGCAAACTCAAACAACATGATGCAAACATGGTATGCTATGCGGGATGCGATATGTGATGCATATGCAAGATTTGACAAGGAAAGAATGAACCTGGCCTCAACTTGGTAATACAAGTGTACCACTGGAAGGGTGAGATGAAATCGCTTGAAAACGATATAAAGAACGCCGGAATCGGAGTTACGGTTTGGGAATGGCAAGCAATTCAAATATGACCACGTTCTGCGATTTACAGCTAGTAGCCAACTAGATGCAACAAGATGAACATGCTACAGCACTCAAACATGGCAACAAAATACATGGAAGGGATCCTCTCATGATTCTTAACAAAAGACTAGTACTGAGCTACGGCCAATTCATCCATTAACAGGTTCAAACAAGCATGGCAAAAATGCATTTGGTAAACAGATTTCAGACTTTGTGAAATTAACACTTGTCTGGAATCTCAGATCAGGTAGCACACTTTGGAGTATGAAAACTATATGCTACAGGACCTGAACATGGCAAAGTAAAGCATGGCATGGAGCTACTCAAAGAGCTTAACAAAAGTCCCTTAGTGACCTTGAGCCAAAAGGGATCAGAAAATACATTTGCAAGCATGTGAACATCGCAAAAACATAATCAGTTCTCAGACTTAGTGAAAACTGGAGCATGCAAAATCAGATATCAAGTAGGCATGTTTACGAGCTCGATGCACTCACTACAGAGCATGTCATGACAATCTAAGCATACATCCATCAAGAATACACAAAATATAAGCTAGACATGGCAAGAACAATAGCATAGCATGCACGGATCAACTACAACATCCTCGGCAAAATTGCTAACAAGTAGACAATCTGCCCAGATTCACGAAATGACAAAAGTAGAGCTCGATTGACTCAATCTAGGGTGCTCCATAATTGCAAACAAATACAGGGATGGATAGAGCACTACAAGATTAACAAAACATCCTTACTGATCATCCTCAAAAGAGGCACGGATCACTAGGAAACAACAAGAACATATGGCATATTGAGATAAACAGCTCAAGGACTTAGTGGAAATGCTAAGTCCCTGAAATCAGCATTAACGAATGCATCACTTTGCAAGCTTGTGCTAGTCACCACACACATCAAAAAAATACATGGATTGCACCTCTGGATAGATGGCAAAACATATAACAAAACTCATGTAGAGCTCAGGGGCATATCATGCACACAATAAACATGGCAAAAATGACAAATATCTAAATGGAGCAGCAGATCTCACAATTATCTCAAATAGCATTCTTCTAACAGCATTTAGGGAATCAAGATGAACTCAAATGAAAATGATGCAATGAGATGAAATGATGTACTCTCTGAGATGAACATTTTGATATGCTATATGCCCAAAACGGAGCTACGGATGCAAAGTTACGGCACGATGAGCAGGGGCAAAATAATTAGGGTTAGGGATAAAAGTCAATCGAGACGAATCTCAGATCTAGATCCGGCCGGCATGCTTTACGAGGATTGCCAGAAATCACGCTAGAGACGGGGACGACGCCGGAGGAGGTCGCCGGAGTGGCGCAGACGCCGAGGGGGTGGTCGGAGATGCGGTGGTGCGGCCGCGGCGGGGTGCGGCGTTCCCGGCGGGCGCGGATGGCGACGGGGGCCCGCAGGAGCGGCGAGGTGGCGCGGGCGGTCGCCGACGCCAGCAAGGGGCGCGGCAGGCAACGAGGCGGCACTCGGGCGCGAGCGAGCCGGGCGGTTGGCGGGGCAGCGCGGGCCTCGGGGGCCCTCCCCGGGCCGAGCGGGCCGGCGAAGTGGGGCGGCTCGGTGGGCGAGTGGCGGAGCGCCACGTGGCGACGGCGGGGCGGATCTAGACGTGTCCGTCGGTGGCGGCTCTGTCCGGCGGCGCGCGATGATGATTTGGATCTAGGGTTTTTTTCCGAGGGAAGGAGAATGAGAATTTCAGGGGTGTCTTTAAATAGGCATAGAGGGAGCTAGGAGTGTCCAATGAGGTGCGGTTTTCGGCCACGCGATCGTGATCGAACGCTCTAGATGATGGAGAAGGTTTTGGTGGGTTTTGGGCCAACTTGGAGGGGTGTTGGGCTGCAACACACATGAGGCCTTTTCGGTCCCTCGGTTAACCGTTGGAGCATCAAACGAAGTCCAAATGGTACGAAACTTGACAGGCGGTCTACCGGTAGTAAACCAAGGCCGCTTGGCAAGTCTCGGTCCAATCCGGAAATGTTTAATCCCCACACACGAAAGAAAGGTAGAATTGACCACCGGAGGAGAACGAAGTGTCGGAATGCAAAACGGACAACGGGGAAACTGCTCGAATGCATGAGATGAACACGTATGCAAATGCAATGCACATGATGACATGATATGAGATGCATGACAATGACAACAACACACGGAGACAAAAACCCAAACCCGAGAAAATAAAATAACTTAACGCCGGAAACGGCAAGAGTTGGATTACATATTGGGAAAATCATATCCGGGGTGTTACAAAGTGCCACTTTATGGTTAATGAAGGTATTGTCTTGGGGCACAAAGTTTCTGAAAGAGGTATTGAAGTTGATAAAGCCAAGGTTGATGCTATTGAAAAGATGCCATGTCCCAAGGACATCAAAGGTATAAGAAGTTTCCTTGGTCACGCCGGATTTTACAGGAGGTTCATTAAGGACTTCTCAAAAATTTCTCGGCCTCTGACTAATTTATTGCAAAAAGATATACCATTTGTCTTTTATGATGACTGTGTAGCAGCATTTGAAATACTTAAGAAAGCATTAGTCACTGCACCCGTTGTTCGGCCACCTGATTGGAATTTACCCTTTGAAATTATGTGTGATGCTAGTGATTATGCTGTAGGTGCTGTTCTAATGCAAAGAGTTGATAAGAAATTAAATGTTATTCATTATGCTAGTAAGACTCTAGACAATGCTCAAAGAAATTATGTTACTACTGAAAAAGAGTTTTTAGCAGTTGTATTTGCTTGTGATAAGTTCAGATCTTATATTGTTGATTCTAAAGTAACTATTCAAACAGATCATGCTGCTATTAAATATCTTATGGAAAAGAAAGATGCTAAACCTAGACTTATTAGATGGGTTCTCTTGCTACAAGAATTTGATTTGCATATTGTTGATAGAAAGGGAGCTGAGAACCCCGTTGCAGACAACTTGTCTAGGTTAGAAAATATTCTTGATGACCCACTACCTATTAATGATAGCTTTCCTGATGAACAATTAAATGTTATAAGTACTTCTCATAGTACTCCATGGTATGCTGATTAAGCTAATTATATTGTTGCAAAATTTATACCACCTAGCTTCACATACCAACAAAAGAAAAAGTTCTTCTATGATTTGAGACATTACTTTTGGGATGACCCACATCTTTATAAAGAAGGAGTAGATGGTGTTATTAGACGTTGTTGTAGCGACCAGACCTCAAACAGTCTGATCTTTGTGCTCCGGTGTCATCCCTGGATCAATAATGCTGACACCACACAGTACTCAGAGGATTTATAACAGAGTAGCAATCACACACTTATTACATCAAGTGTCTCAAACGAGAACTTATTACAATAAATATGCCTTATGGCCATCTAATAACGATAACAGCGGAAGGCTTGGAAGATAAGTGAGTCCATCAACTCCAACGGCATCACTGAGTATAGAACCACGACCTAAAGACTCCTTAATCGTCGTCTGAAAAGTCTGCAACATTAACGTTGCAGCCCGAAACGGGTCAGCACATGGAATATGCTGGCAATATAACACATAGAGAGTAATGGAATGAAACAGCTATACTATATGCATATTTGGCTGGTGGAAAGCTCTATGGTTACAGTTTTGCATAAAGCCAATTTTTCCCTACTTCAAAGGAATAAATTTAATTACTATCATGGTAGTTGTTAAACATTGAGAATGGTTGACCACATTCTCAATCCCAATTAAGCATCATCATTAAACAAAACCCAACAAAATTAATTTCGAGTAAGATGTTGAGATTCACATGATAATCCAAGTACTAGATACTCAAGATGTCCATAACCGGGGACACGGCTAACCATGATTAGTTTATTACACTCTGTAGAGGTTTGCGCACTTTCCCCCACAAGACTCGATCGCCTCCGTTTGGTTTCTCGCACTACAAGGTATTTGAGAAGACGGATGACCGAGACATAGTCTTTCAGAAGCGCTAGCACCTTACGATCGGGTAGACCGTACCACCTACATCCCCTACATCTGCTAGTCTACCACTGTAAGAGTTCGCACGACTTAGTCAACTATGCTAGAGCCCATAATAGCTTGTGGCTGCACACGGAAGTTTCTAGTATGAATAGTCTCATGATCCCTTTGAGCCTGGGTGGCGGTCCGAAAGAAAACAGGCAAGTCCTGGAATACCCAGGTGCCTCAATCCACTCAGATGTGTGTTTAAGTTGCCACCTTAGATAAACCATTAATTAACAAAACTCACATCTGTCATGGATATCACTCACCCAATCCACGTTTACTAGCATAGCATGGCAAGATAAGCAAACGCAGAAGTAACTCCCAAAGGTTTGATAATAAACAGGTAATAGGTACTACCTCAACTACTTCCCATCCCACAATTTAATTAGAATCCTAATCATGCAATGTGTGAGGATTTGATCTAATGCAATAAAACTGGGTAGTAGAAAAGGTATGATCAAAGTGTTACTTGCCTTATTGATGATCCGCGAAACCTAGAGATTCAAAGTAACAAGCGGCGCACTCCGGGTATTCTATCGCAGACAAACAAACTAGCATACAATAAGTACTCATCTAATGCATGGGTAAAACTCAAATAAGAGATCTAACCAGGAGGTTCAACTTAAGAACTCCGGTTGGCAAAAAGAATCAAATCGAACGAAACAACGAAAGTCAAACAGCGAAAGAAAACAACTTCGTTCTACAAATCTGGATCTAGGGCAATTTTTACAGTAGCAAAATCTTGTTTAAGTTGGTTAAACGGATAGAGGGTTTTGACACGAAACTCCAGGCGCTTGAATCGCCTAATTCCGATAAACGAGCGAAAAGATATACTAAAACGAAAATCGGATCAGGAATCGCGATTAGAAAAATCGCGGATTTAATCCGAGAAAAAGAAAAAAACGACAAACGTTCGCTAGAACGAATGAACGGACGAACGCTCGCTATTTAAATAAACCGGAAAAACCGATCTATTTAAAAAATCGAATCTAAAAAACCAACGGAAAAACCGAACGGTTTTTCGAAAAAAAATAAAAAAACGGTGCGGAAATCGAGGCGGCGGCGGACCTCGGGCGGCGTGCAGCGGCGGCGGCGGGGCGGCACGGCGGGGCGGGGCGGCGCGGCGGCGACTTGGGGCTGGCTAGGGTTTCGGCTGGGCCTCCCTCGGCTATATATAGCCTAACGGGCCGGGAGTCCTAGTCGGACACGGCCCTAGGTCGGTGCGCTTTTTTTTACGCGCAGAAGAAAAGTAAATTTTCACGGGCTTCTAAAATCAAGCCTCACAAGGTGAACATTTATTTGGGGCCTAAATGCAATTTTGAAAAACGCACATTTTTCCTAAATTCAAATAAAACACCTAAAAACTCCGAAATAAAATCTTATTTGATTTTATTATTAAATACTCAATATTTCTTTATTTTGGGGAAGTCATTTTATTCCCTCTCTCATATTTTTTTAATAGAAATAATTGATGATAAAATAATTAAAATCAAATGATCCTATTCTCAAAATTTGAGAAAACTCAAATATGAAAATAACGAAATCCCCAACTCTCTCCGTGGGTCATTGAGTTGCGTAGAATTTCTAGGATCAACCAAAATGCAAAAAAATAAAATATGATATGCAATGATGATCTAATGTATAACATTCCAAATTGAAAATTTGGGATGTTACAAACCTACCCCCTTATGATGAATCTCGCCCTCGAGATTCGGGTTGGCTAGGAAATAGGTGAGGGTGGTCCTTGAGCAATTCTTCCTCTCGTTCCCAGGTGGCTTCATCCTCTGTGTGGTGGCTCCACTGAACTTTGCAAAACTTGATAACCTTGCTGCGAGTGACTCGATTGGCAAACTCAAGAATCTTAACGGGTCTCTCCTCGTAGGTCAAGTCGTTATCCAACTGAATAGTTTCCAAAGGCAGTGTGTTTCTCAACGGTATGTCAGCCATCTCCGCGTGACACTTATTCAACTGGGAAACGTGGAACACATCATGAGCTCCTGACAATCCTTCAGGTAATTCCAACTTGTAGGCCACTTCTCCCATACGCTCCAAAACTCGATATGGTCCTACAAATCATGGCGCTAACTTCCCTTTAACTCCAAACGGTCTCCTTGCGTTTAGAATCTGCATAACTCTTCTGTCTGGACTGGGCTACCTTGAGCCTATCGCGAATCAACTTCACCTTCTGTTCAGACTCTTTAATCAAGTCAGGTCCAAACAACTGGCGGTCTCCAACTTCGTCCCATGACAACGGTTTCCTGCACCTCCTTCCGTACAAGGCTTCGAAAGGGGTCATCTTTAAACTAGTTTGGTAACTGTTGTTGTAAGAGAACTCTGCATATGGCAAATTGTCGTCCCAACTAGATCCGTAATCTAGCACACAAGCTCTCAGCATATCCTCCAAAATCTGATTGACTCTCTCGGTCTGTCCATCTGTCTGTGGATGAAAATTTGTGTTGAACTCTAGCCTGGTACCCAAAGTTTCGTGCAACTGCTTCCAGAACTTTGAGGTAAACCGGGTTCCTCTATCTGATATGATACTCCTTGGAACTCCATGCAAACATACGATCCTGGTCATGTATATCTTTGCCAACTTAGCACTGGTGTAAGTGGTCTTTACTGGGATGAAATGAGCTACTTTCGTCAATCGATCAACTACAACCCAAATCGAGTCGTAGCCTGAACGAGTCCTGGGTAATCCCGTGATAAAATCCATGCCTAACTTATCCCACTTCCATTAGGGTATTGGCAATGGTTGTAACAATCCTGCTAGCTTCTGATGCTCTGCCTTTACTCTCTGACATACAACACAAACTGCTACATACTCCGCAATATCCTTCTTCATTCTGGTCCACCAAAAAATATTCTTCAAATCCAAATACATCTTGGTATTTCCTGGGTGAATCGAATATGGTGAATCGTGTGCCTCTTGCAGAATCAACTTCCTGATCTCCGGGTCATTGGGCACATAAACACTGTCTTCAAACCATAGGGTGTCGTGCTCATCCTCACGAAATCCTTTAGCTTTTCCTTTGCTCATATTCTCCTTTATAGAGGCAATCTCTTTGTCGGTCTTCTGAGCTTCTCTGATTCTATCCATCAAGGTTGACTGAATCTCCAATGCTGCTACATAGCCTCTCGGAACTATTTCCAAACATAGTTCATGAAGATTTTCTACTAACTCCTTGGGTATTTCTCCCGTCATTAATGTATTGACATGGCTCTTACGGCTTAAGGCGTCAGCTACTACATTAGCCTTTCCGGGATGGTATTGCAATATCATATCATAATCCTTGATGAGTTCCAACCATCTCCTTTGTCTGAGATTCAACTCCTTCTGTGTGAAAATGTACTTCAAACTCCTATGATCCGTGTACACCTCACAATGGTTTCCAATGAGGAAATGCCTCCATGTTTTCAAAGCATGCACTACAGCTGCTAACTCCAAATCATGCATGGCATAATTCAACTCATGAGGCTTCAGTTGTCTTGAGGCATATGAAACAACTCTCCCTTCCTGCATAAGCACTACTCCAAGTCCTCAACGTGAAGCGTCGCAATACACCTCATAATCTTTGGTCTGGTCTGGCAAAATCAACACTGGTGAGGTAACCAAACGTTTCTTCAACTCCTGGAAACTAGCCTCACATTCCTCCGTCCATATGAACTTGGTATCTTTCTTTAATAACTCCGTCATAGGCTTCGCAATATTTGAGAAATTCTCAATGAATCTCCGGTAGTATCCTGCGAGTCCAAGAAAACTCCGGATCTCTCCCACTGTAGTTGGTGCTTCCCACTTGGTCACGGTATCTACTTTGGTAGGATCTACTGCTATACCTTCTCCAGATATAACGTGTCCGAGGAATCCTACTTCCTTCAACCAAAACTCACATTTGCTGAACTTGGCGTATAATTGATGTTCTCTGAGGTTTCCAAGTACCAAACGCAAATGCTCCTTATGCTCCTCTTCATTCTTCGAATAAACCAGGATATCATCAATGAACACTACAACGAACTTATCCAAAAAATCCATAAATACTTTGTTCATCATGTTCATAAAATAGGCAGGTGCGTTAGTCAGACCAAATGACATAACGGTATACTCGTACAGCCCATACCTGGTGGTAAAAGCTGTCTTAGGAATATCCTGTTCTCGAATCTTCAACTGGTGATATCTTGATCGCAGATCGATCTTGGAAGATACGTTAGCTCCTTGCAATCAATCAAACAGATCATTGATCATTGGTAGTGGGTACTTGTTCTTAATCGTTACTTCGTTCAATCCTCAATAATCAACAACCATCCTTAACGATCCATCCTTCTTCTCCACTAGAAGTACTGGCGATCGCCAAGGCGAAGAACTTGGGCGAATATATCCCTTATCCAGTAACTCCTTAATCTGCTTCTTAATTTCTACCAAATCCTTTGCTGGCATCCTATATGGTCTCTTTGATATTCGCCCGGTGGCTGGCAATAGCTCAATCAAAAACTCAATATCTCTATCCGGTAGCATGCCTGGCAACTCCTCTGGAAATACTTCAGGGAAATCCCTTTCCACTGGTACTTCCTCCTGCACAACTCCTATTAAGCAATTTACTTGAGTCCTCTTCGGCACATGTCGGGATACATACTTGATCCTTCTCCCTTCTGGGGTGGTAAGCAAAATTGACTTACTAGCGCATTCAATATTTCTTTCATACTTTGATAACCAATCCATGCCTAATATCACATCCAATCCTTGAGATTCCAATACTATTAGGTCTGAGGGAAAAACAGAGTTATCAATCCTTAATGGTAACCGATCACACCATAGACTAGCCACATACTCTGCTCCAGGCGAGGTTACTAACATGGGTGACCTAAGGGCTTGGGTTGATAGGTTATACTTATCCACAAATCCCCTGGAGATGTATGAATGCGATGCACCAGTATCAAAAAGAACGAGTGAAGTAAATGACTTAACCAGAAACTTACCTATTACTGCATCAGGCTGAGCTTCGACCTCCTCCATGCTAACGTGGTTCACCTGTCCCCTATTAAAAGGGTTCGGCTTCTTCCCAGAGCTTCCATTGCCATTTCCATTTTTGTATCTCAGGGCATTCATTGGCATAATGTCCGGTCTTCGAACACTTAAAGCAAGTGACTTGGCTCAGGTCCTTCTTGGCTGGGGTTGATGGGTTGGTGCGATTATGTCCATTGCTTCCTCCATTTCCATTTCCATTCCTGGTGCCATTGTGATTGTGCGAGCTACCTCCTCCATGGGTATGCTGAAAATGTCCTCCTGGTCTAGGGGTTAAACGTGGCTTCTGCTGAGCTCCTGAAGTGTACTTTCCTTGTCCATACTTCCTCTTGCGATTCTCAATTTGCTGCTGCTTCTCTTCAATCATAAGAGCACGATCTACCAACTCCTGGTAGTTGTTGAAGGTTGCTACAATCAACTGCATGCTCAACTCATCATTCAGTCCTTCCAGAAACTTCTCCTGCTTAGCTGCATCCGTAGCAACGTCATCTGGGGCATAACATGCTAACTTACTAAAGTCCTCCACATACTGGCCAACTGTCCGTCCTCCTTGGCGCAAGTTGCGAAACTCACGCTTCTTCATGGCCATAGCTCCTGCTGAAACATGCGCAGTATGAAAAGCCTGCTGAAACTGGTCCCATGTGACAGTGTCGACAGGGAAAGTGGATGTGAAATTCTCCCACCATGATGCTGCTGGTCCTTCAAGTTGATGTGCGGCAAACTTCACCTTCTCCGCATCTGTGCATCCTGCTGTGGTCAACTCCCTAGCCGTCTTGTGGAGCCAATCATCTGCTACTATCGGCTCGGTGCTACTGGAAAACACCGGCGGATTCAGCCTAAGAAAACGGGCTAAGTGGTCAACTGGTGGTGGTGGTGGTGGGTTGTTGTTGTTGTTGTTCCCCCGATTCTGATTCTGGACTAGCAACTGCATCAATGTGTTCTGCTGCTGGATCAACTGGGTGAGCTCCCGTGGAAAGGCAAATCCGGGGTCACATCTCGGAGGCATCTGAGGGTTTAGAAAAGATGAGGTCTAAGAATAGAGGGGGTTTAAAGAGAAAACACTAACCATATGCACATGAGGCAAAAACAAACAATTCACTTCATTCAATCAAACCAGGGCATACAATCGATCTAACTATCGCAAAAAGCTCGGACTACTATATTTACATGGTGGACTACTACTACTGATGAGGTGGTCTACTAGAAATATTCTTTGGTTGCAGACTCCATGATATCTGCTCCAGCTTCATCAACATAGTCATCATCGCTTCCGTCTGGATCCGAATCGGTGTCGTCGATGATGATGTAGTCTTCCGGGCTAATCTCCTTGGGTTCTTCGTCTTCCTCTACTGGTGTAGGGCCTCCCATAAATATTCCAATCTTCTTGATTAGGTCGTCATTTTTCTCCACGAATACTTCAATTTCTTCTTCATAATCTTCACGTGTAGCCTTGAGTTCTTCCTCCAGTTCCTTGATTCTAGTCTTAGCCTTCTTCAGATCTATCATGTCGGCACACATCTAGTTCTCCTGTCGTCGAATGTGCTGGTTTAACTCCTGGATAAAAGCTGCAATTAATCTATCCTTCCTGGTGCTGATCATCTCCCAGTGTTCATCTCGGCGCCCACAAATCTGGTAGATAGTATCTTTGAGGTCATTGTGGTAGACTTCTCCAATGCGTCCCATGGCGATGTGAGCTGCCATGCTCATTCCTAGACTCCAAGTTGGTGCATCAAAAGAAAACTCTATGAGCTCAGTGACTGGCATGAACTGTTGGGGAATGTAGTTATTTCAAAAAAATTCCTACGCACACGCAAGATCATGGTGATGCATAGCAACGAGAGGGGAGAGTGTGATCTACGTACCCTTGTAGACCGACAGCGAAAGCGTTAGCACAATGCGGTTGATGTAGTCGTACGTCTTCACGGCCCGACCGATCAAGCACCGAAACTACGGCACCTCCGAGTTTTAGCACACGTTCATCTCGATGACGATCCCCGGACTCCGATCCAGCAAAGTGTCGGGGAAGAGTTCCGTCAGCACGACGGCGTGGTGACGATCTTGATGTTCTACCGTCGCAGGGCTTCGCCTAAGCACCGCTACAATATTATCGAGGATTATGGTGGAAGGGGGCACCGCACATGGCTAAGAATATGATCACGTGGATCAACTTGTGTCTATGGGGTGCCCCTGCCTCCGTATATAAAGGATCAAAAGGGGGGTGCGGCCGGCCAGGAGGAGGGCGCGCCAGGAGGAGTCCTACTCCCACCGGGAGTAGGATTCCCCCCTTTTCCTAGTTGGAATAGGATTCGGGAAGGGGGAAAGAGGACAGAGAGAAGGAAGGGGGGGCGCCGCCCCCCTCTCCTTGTCCTATTCGGACTAGGGGGGAGGGGCGCGCGGCCCAGCCCTGGCCACCTCTCCTCTCTTCCACTAAGGCCCACTAAGGCCCATATACCTCCCGGGGGGTTCCGGTAACCTCCCGGTACTCCGGTAAAATCCCGATTTCACTCGGAACACTTCTGATATCCAAATATAGGCTTCCAATATATCAATCTTTATGTCTCGACCATTTCGAGACTCCTCGTCATGTCCGTGATCACATCCGGGACTCCGAACAAACTTTGGTACATCAAAATGCATAAACTCATAATATAACTATCATCAAAACCTTAAGCGTGCGGACCCTACGGGTTCGAGAACAATGTAGACATGACCGAGACACGTCCCTGGTCAATAACCAATAGCAGAACCTGGATGCTCATATTGGCTCCCACATATTCTACGAAGATCTTTATTGGTCAGACCGCATAACAACATACGTTGTTCCCTTTGTCATCGGTATGTTACTTGCCCGAGATTCGATCGTCGGTATCTCAATACCTAGTTCAATCTCGTTACCGGCAAGTCCCTTTACTCGTTTCGTAATACATCATCTTGCACCTAACTCATTAGTTGTAATGCTTGCAAGGCTTTATGTGATGTGCATTACCGAGAGGGCCCAGAGATACCTCTCCGACAATCGGATTGACAAATCCTAATCTCTAAATACGCCAACCCAACATGTACCTTTGGAGACACCTGTACAGCACCTTTATAATCACCCAGTTACGTTGTGACGTTTGGTAGCACACAAAGTGTTCCTCCGGCAAACGGGAGCTGCATAATCTCATAGTCATAGGAACATGTATAAGTCATGAAGAAAGCAATAGCAACATACTAAACGATCGGGTGCTAAGCTAATGGAATGGGTCATGTCAATCAGATCATTCACCTAATGATGTGATCCCGTTAATCAAATAACAACTCTTTGTCCATGGTTAGGAAACATAACCATCTTTGATTAACGAGCTAGTCAAGTAGAGGCATACTAGTGACACTCTGTTTGTCTATGTATTCACACATGTATTATGTTTCCGGTTAATACAATTCTAGCATGAATAATAAACATTTATCATGATATATAAGGAAATAAATAATAACTTTATTATTGCCTCTAGGGCATATTTCCTTCAGTCTCCCACTTGCACTAGAGTCAATAATCTAGATTATAGAGTAATGATTCTAACACCCATGGAGCCTTGGTGCTGATCATGTTTTGCTCGTGGAAGAGGCTTAGTCAACGGGTCTGCAACATTCAGATCTGTATGTATCTTGCAAATCTCTATGTCTCCCACCTGGACTAGATCCCGGATGGAATTGAAGCGTCTCTTTATGTGCTTGGTTCTCTTGTGAAATCTGGATTCCTTTGCCAAGGCAATTGCACCAGTATTGTCACAAAAAAAATTTATTGGACCCGATGCACTAGGTATGACACCTAGATCGGATATGAACTCCTTCATCCAGACTCCTTCGTTTGCTGCTTCCGAAGCAGCTATGTACTCTGCTTCACATGTAGATCCTGCCACAACGCTCTATTTAGAACTACACCAACTGACAGCTCCACCGTTTAATGTAAACACGTATCCGGTTTGCGATTTAGAATCGTTCGGATCAGTGTCAAAGGTTGCATCAACGTAACCATTTAGTATGAGCTCTTTGTCACCTCCATATATGAGAAACATATCCTTAGTCCTTTTCAGGTATTTCAGGATGTTCTTGACCGCTGTCCAGTGATCCACTCCTGGATTACTTTGGTACCTCCCTGCTAGACTTATAGCAAGACACACATCAGGTCTGGTACACAGCATTGCATACATGATATAGCCTATGGCTGAAGCATAGGGAACATCTTTCATTTTCTCTCTATCTTCTGCATTGGTCGGGCATTGAGTCTTACTCAATTTCACACCTTGTAACACAGGCAAGAATCCTTTCTTTGCTTGATCCATTTTGAACTTCTTCAAAACTTTGTCAAGGTATGTGCTTTGTGAAAGTCCAATTAAGCGTATTGATCTATCTCTATAGATCTTAATGCCCAATATGTAAGCAGCTTCACCGAGGTCTTTCATTGAAAAACTCTTATTCAAGTATCCCTTTATGCTATCCAGAAATTCTATATCATTTCCAATTAGTAATATGTCATCTACATATAATATCAGAAATGCTACCGAGCTCCCACTCACTTTCTTGTAAATATAGGCTTCTCCAAAAGTCTGTACAAAACCAAATGCTTTGATCACACTATCAAAGCGTTTATTCCAACTGTGAGAGGCTTGCACCAGTCCATAAATGGATCGCTGGAGCTTGCACACTTTGTTAGCTCCCTTTGGATCGACAAAACCTTCTGGTTGCATCATATACAACTCTTCTTCCAGAAATCCATTCAGGAATGCAGTTTTGACATCCATCTGCCAAATTTCATAATCATAAAATGCGGCAATTTCTAACATGATTCGGACAGACTTAAGCATCGCTACGGGTGAGAAGGTCTCATCGTAGTCAATCCCTTGAACTTGTCGAAAACCTTTTGCGATAAGTCGAGCTTTGTAGACAGTAATATTACCGTCAGCGTCAGTCTTCTTCTTGAAGATCCATTTATTCTCAATTGCTTGCCTATCATTGGGCAAGTCAACCAAAGTCCATACTTTGTTCTCATACATGGATCCCATCTCAGATTTCATGGCTTCAAGCCATTTTGCGGAATCTGGGCTCACCATCGCTTCTTCATAGTTCGTAGGTTCATCATGATCTAGTAGCATGACTTCCAGAACAGGATTACCGTACCACTCTGGTGCGGATCTCACTCTGGTTGATCTACGAGGTTTAGTAGTATCTTGTTCTGAAGTTTCATGATCATCATCATTAGCTTCCTCATTAACTGGTGTAGGTGTCACAGAAACAGGTTTCTGTGATGTACTACTTTCCAATAAGGGAGTAGGTACAGTTACCTCGTCAAGTTCTACTTTCCTCCCACTCACTTCTTTCGAGAGAAACTACTTCTCCAGAAAGTTTTCGAATTTAGCAACAAAAGTCTTGCCTTCGGATCTGTGATAGAAGGTGTATCCAATAGTTTCCTTTGGATATCCTATGAAGACACATTTCTCTGATTTGGGTTCGAGCTTATCAGGTTGAAGCTTTTTCACATAAGCATCACAGCCCCAAACTTTCAGAAATGACAACTTTGGTTTCTTGCCAAACCACAGTTCATAAGGCGTCGTCTAAACGGATTTTGATGGTGCCCTATTTAACGTGAATGCGGCCGTCTCTAGAGCGTATCCACAAAACGATAGCGGTAAATCAGTAAGAGACATCATAGATCGCACCATATCTAGTAAAGTACGATTACGACGTTCGGACACACCATTACGCTGTGGTGTTCCGGGTGGCGTGAGTTGCGAAACTATTCCACAATTTTTCAAATGTACACCAAACTCGTAACTCAAATATTCTCCTCCACGATCAGATGGTAGGAATTTTATTTTCTTGTTACGATGATTTTCAACTTCACTCTGAAATTCTTTGAACTTTTCAAATGTTTCAGACTTGTGTTTCAATAAGTAGATATACCCATATCTGCTTAAGTCATCTGTGAAGGTGAGAAAATAACGATATCCGCCACGAGCCTCAACATTCATCGGACCACATACATCTGTATGTATGATTTCCAAAAAATCTGTTGCTCTCTCCATAGTACCGGAGAACGGTGTTTTTGTCATCTTACCCATAAGGCATGGTTCGCAAGTACCAAGTGATTCATAATCAAGTGGTTCCAAAAGCCCATCAGTATGGAGTTTCTTCATGTGCTTTATACCGATATGACCTAAACGGCAGTGCCACAAATAAGTTGCACTATCTTTATCAACTCTGCATCTTTTGGTTTCAACACTATGAATATGTGTGTCACTACTATCGAGATTTAATAAGAATAGACCACTCTTTAAGCGTGCATGACCATAAAAGATATTACTCATGTAAATAGAACAACCATTATTCTCTGATTTAAATGAATAACCGTCTCACATCAAACAAGATCCAGATATAATGTTCATGCTTAACGCTGGCACCAAATAACAATTATTTAGGTCTAATATTAATCCCGAAGGTAGATGTAGAGGTAGTGTGCCGACTGCGATCACATCGACTTTGGAACCATTTCCCACGCGCATCGTCACCTCGTCCTTAGCCAATCTTCGCTTAATCCGTAGTCCGTGTTTCAAGTTGCAAATATTAGCAACAGAACCAGTATCAAATACCCAGGTGCTACTGCGAGCATTAGTAAGGTACACATCAATAACATGTATATCACATATACCTTTGTTCACCTTGCCATCCTTCTTATCCGCCAAATACTTGGGGCAGTTCCGCTTCCAGTGACCAGTCTGCTTGCAGTAGAAGCACTCAGTTTCAGGCTTATGTCCAGGTTTGGGTTTCTTCTCTTGAGTAGCAACTTGCTTGTGTTCTTTTTGAAGTTCCCCTTCTTCTTTCCTTTGCCCTTTTTCTTGAAACTAGTGGTCATGTTGACCATCAACACTTGATGCTCCTTCTTGATTTCTACCTCCGTAGCTTTCAGCATTGCGAAGAGCTCGGGAATAGTCTTGTTCATCCCTTGCATATTATAGTTCATCACGAAGCTCTTGTAGCTTGGTGGCAGTGATTGGAGAATTCTGTCAATGACGCAATCATCTGGAAGATTAACTCCCAATTGAATCAAGTGATTATTATACCCAGACATTTTGAGTATATGCTCACTGACAGAACTGTTCTCCTCCATCTTGCAGCTATAGAACTTATTGGAGACTTCATATCTCTCAATCCGGGCATTTGCTTGAAATATTAAATTCAACTCCTGGAACATCTCATATGCTCCATGACGTTTAAAACATCGTTGAAGTCCCGATTCTAAGCCGTAAAGCATGGCACACTGAACTATCGAGTAGTCATCAGCTTTGCTCTGCCAGACATTCATAACATTTGGTGTTGCTCCAGCAGCAGGCCTGGCACCCAGCGGTGCTTCCAGGACGTAATTCTTCTGTGCAGCAATGAGGATAATCCTCAAGTTATGGACCCAGTCCGTGTAATTGCTACCATCATCTTTCAACTTTGCTTTCTCAAGGAACGCATTAAAATTCAACGGAACAACAGCACGAGCCATCTATCTACAATCAAGCATAAACAAGCAAGATACTATCAGGTACTAAGTTTCATGATAAATTTAGGTTCAATTAATTTACTTAAAGAACTCCCACTTAGATAGACATCCCTCTAATCCTCTAAGTGATTACCTGATCCAAATCAACTAAACCATGTCCGATCATCACGTGAGATGGAGTAGTTTCATTGGTGAACATCACTATGTTGATCATATCTACTATATGATTCACGCTCGACCTTTTGGTCTCTGTGTTCCGAGGCCATATCTGTATATGCTTGGATCGTCAAGTATAACCCGAGTATTCCGCGTGTGCAACTGTTTTGCACCCGTTGTATTTGAACGTAGAGCCTATCACACCCGATCGTCACGTGGTGTCTCAGCACGAAGAACTTTCGCAACGGTGCATACTCAGGGAGAACACTTCTTGATAATTAGTGAGAGATCATCTTATAATGCTACCGTCAATCAAAGCAAGATAAGATGCATAAAAGATAAACATCACATGCAATCAATATAAGTGATATGATATGGCCATCATCATCTTGTGCTTGTGATCTCCATCTTCGAAGCACCGTCGTGATCACCATCGTCACCGGTGCGACACCTTGATCTCCATCGTAGCATCGTTGTCGTCTCGCCAATCTTATGCTTCCACGACTATCGCTACCGCTTAGTGATAAAGTAAAGCATTACAGCGCGATTGCATTGCATACAATAAAGCGACAACCATATGGCTCCTGCCAGTTGCCGATAACTCGGTTACAAAACATGATCATCTCATACAATAAAATTCAGCATCATGTCTTGACCATATCACATCACAACATGCCCTGCAAAAACAAGTTAGACGTCCTCTACTTTGTTGTTGCAAGTTTTATGTGGCTGCTACGGGCTTAAGCAAGAACCAATCTTACCTACGCTTCAAAACCACAACGATAGTTTGTCAAGTTGGTGATGTTTTAACCTTCGCAAGGACCGGGCGTAGCCACACTCGGTTCAACTAAAGTTGGAGAAACTGTCACCCGCAAGCCACCTATGTGCAAAGCACGTCGGGAGAACCGGTCTCGCGTAAGCGTACGCGTAATGTCGGTCCGGGCCGCTTCATCCAACAATACCGCTGAACCAAAGTATGACATGCTGGTAAGCAGTATGACTTATATCGCCCACAACTCACTTGTGTTCTACTCGTGCATATAACATCAACATATAAAACCTAGGCTCGGATGCCACTATTGGGGAACGTAGTAATTTCAAAAAAATTCCTACCCACATGCAAGATCATGGTGATGCATAGCAACGAGAGGGGAGAGTGTGATCTACGTACCCTTGTAGACCGATAGCGGAAGTGTTAGCACAACGCGGTTGATGTAGTCGTACGTCTTCATGGCCCGACCGATCAAGCACCGATACTACGGCACCTCCGATTTTTAGCACACGTTCAGCTCGATGACGATCCCCGGACTCCGATCCAGCAAAGTGTCGGGGAAGAGTTCCGTCAGCACGACGGCGTGGTGACGATCTTGATGTTCTACCGTCGCAGGGCTTCGCCTAAGCACCGCTACAATATTATCGAGGATTATGGTGGAAGGGGGCACCGCACACGGCTAAGAATATGATCACGTGGATCAACTTGTGTCTATGGGGTGCCCCTGCCTCCGTATATAAAGGATCAAGGGGGGGTGCGTCTGGCCAGGAGGAGGGCGCGCCAGGAGGAGTCCTACTCCCACCGGGAGTAGGATTCCCCCCTTTTCCTAGTTGGAATAGGATTCGGGAAGGGGGAAAGAGGAGAGAGAGAGAAGGAAGGGGGCGCCGCCCCCCTCTCCTTGTCCTATTCGGACTAGGGGGGAGGGGCGCGTGGCCCAGCCCTGGCCACCTCTCCTCTCTTCCACTAAGGCCCACTAAGGCCCATATACCTCCCGGGGGGTTTCGGTAACCTCCCGGTACTCCGGTAAAATCCCGATTTCACCCGGAACACTTCCGATATCCAAATATAGGCTTCCAATATATCAATCTTTATGTCTCGACCATTTCGAGACTCCTCGTCATGTCCGTGATCACATTCGGGACTCCGAACAAACTTCGGTACATCAAAATGCATAAACTCATAATATAACTATCATCAAAACCTTAAGCGTGCGGACCCTACGGGTTCGAGAACAATGTAGACATGACCGAGACACGTCTCCGGTCAATAACCAATAGAGGAACATGGATGCTCATATTGGCTCCCACATATTCTACGAAGATCTTTATCGGTCAGACCGCATAACAACATACGTTGTTCCCTTTGTCATCGGTATGTTACTTTCCCGAGATTCGATCGTCGGTATCTCAATACCTAGTTCAATCTCGTTACTGGCAAGTCTCTTTACTCGTTTCGTAATACATCATCTTGCAACTAACTCATTAGTTGTAATGCTTGCAAGGCTTTATGTGATGTGCATTACCGAGAGGGCCCAAAGATACCTCTCCGACAATCGGAGTGACAAATCCTAATCTCGAAATACGCCAACCCAACATGTACCTTTGGAGACACCTGTAGAGCACCTTTATAATCACCCAGTTACGTTGTGACGTTTGGTAGCACACAAAGTGTTCCTCCAGCAAACGGGAGTTGCATAATCTCATAGTCATAGGAACATGTATAAGTCATGAAGAAAGCAATAGCAACATACTAAACGATCGGGTGCTAAGCTAATGGAATGGGTCATGTCAATCAGATCATTCACCTAATGATGTGATCCCATTAATCAAATAACAACTCTTTGTCCATGGTTAGGAAACATAACCATCTTTGATTAACGAGCTAGTCAAGTAGAGGCATACTAGTGACACTCTGTTTGTCTATGTATTCACACATGTATTATGTTTCTGGTTAATACAATTCTAGCATGAATAATAAACATTTATCATCATATATAAGGAAATAAATAATAACTTTATTATTGCCTCTAGGGCATATTTCCTTCATGAACATCCTTCCTGGAACTTGAACTTGAATCATCCAGCGCTCTTCTTCAGGTAAATTGGCGCTGTAGGTTCCGGTGAAGCTTGGTATTCCAATGTTCAGGTATTTAGTGACTTCCTTCAAGTGACGTCCAAAGGGTGTATCTTCATCTGGTTGCGTGAACTTGTTCCTTGCATCCGCCATCTGAAAGAGTAGAAAAGATGAGAGGTCAGAGGAGAAGAGAGTGAATAGTGATCTAGGTCTTTAGCTTAGTGGTCGTGTCCTAAAGTCAGTGTGTGCTCTGATACTATCTCTGTAGCGACCAGACCTCAAACAGTCTGATCTCTGTGCTCCGGTGTCATCCCTGGATCAGTAATGCTGAGACCACAAAGTACTCGGAGGATTTATAACAGAGTAGCAATCACACACTTATTACATCGAGTGTCTCAAACGAGAACTTATTACAATAAATATGGCTTAAGGCCATCTAATAACGATAACAGCGGAAGGCTTGGAAGATAAGTGAGTCCATCAACTCCAACGGCATCACTGAGTATAGAACCACGACCTAAAGACTCATTAATCGTCGTCTGAAAAGTCTGCAACATTAACGTTGCAGCCCGAAACGGGTCAGCACATGGAATATGCTGGCAATGTAACACATAGAGAGTAATGGAATGAAACAGCTATACTATATGCATATTTGGCTGGTGGAAAGCCCTATGGTTACAGTTTTGCGTAAAGCCAATTTTTCCCTACTTCAAAGGAATAAATTTAATTACTATCATGGTAGTTGTTAAACATTGAGAATGGTTGACAGCATTCTCAATCCCAATTAAGCATCGTCATTAAACAAAACCCAAAAAAATTAATTTAGAGTAACATGTTGAGATTCACATGATAATCCAAGTACTAGATACTCAAGATGTCCATAACCGGGGACACGGCTAACCATGATTAGTTTATTACACTCTGCAGAGGTTTGCGCACTTTTCCCCACAAGACTCGATCGCCTCCGTATGGTTTCTCGCACTACAAGGTGTTTGAGAAGACGGATGACCGAGACATAGTCTTTCAGAAGCGCTTGCACCTTACGATCGGGTAGACCGTACCACCTACATCCCCTACATCTGCTAGTCTACCACTGTAAGAGTTCGCACGACTTAGTCAACTATGCTAGAGTCCATAATAGCTTGTGGCTGCACACGGAAGTTTCTAGTATGAATAGTCTCATGATCCCTTTGAGCCTGGGTGGCGGTCCGAAAGAAAACAGGCAAGTCCTGGAATACCCAGGTGCCTCAATCCACTCAGATGTGTGTTTAAGTTGCCACCTTAGATAAACCATTAATTAACAAAACTCACATCTGTCATGGATATCACTCACCCAATCCACGTCTACTAGCATAGCATGGCAAGATAAGAAAACGCAGAAGTAACTCCCAAAGGTTTGATAATAAACAGGTAATAGGTACTACCTCAACTACTTCCCATCCCACAATTTAATTAGAATCCTAATCATGCAATGTGTGAGGATTTGATCTAATGCAATAAAACTGGGTAGTAGAAAAGGTATGATCAAAGTGTTACTTGCCTTGCTAATGATCCGCGACTAGAGATTCGAAGTAACAAGCGGCGCACTCCGGGTATTCTATCGCAGACAAACAAATAAGCATACAATAAGTACTCATCTAATGCACGGGTAAAACTCAAATAAGAGACCTAACCAGAAGGCTCAACTTAAGAACTCTGGTTGGCAAAAAGAATCAAATCGAACGAAACAACGAAAGTCAAACGGTGAAAGAAAACAACTTCGTTGTACAAATCTGGATCTAGGGCAATTTTTACAGTAGCAAAATCTTGTTTAAGTTTGTTAAACAGATAGAGGGTTTCGAGACGAAACTCCAGGCGCTTGAATCGCCTGATTCTGATAAACGAGCGAAAAGATATACTAAAACGAAAATCGGATCAGGAATCGCGATCAGAAAAATCGCGGATTTAATCCGAGAAAAAGAAAAAATGACGAACGTTCGCTAGAACGAACGAACGGACGAATGCTTGCTATTTAAATGAACCGGAAAACCCGATCTATTTAAAAAAAACAAATCTAAAAAACCGACGGAAAAACCGAACGGTGTTTCGAAAAAAAATAAAAAAACTGGCGCGAAAATCGAGGCGGCGGCGGACCTCGGGCGGCGTGCGGTGGTGGCGGCGTCCGGCGGCGGCGCGGCGCGGCGGCGGCGGCGGCTTGGGGCTGGCTAGGGTTTTGGCTGGGCCTCCCCCGGCTATATATAGCCTAACGGGCCGGGAGTCCTAGTCGGACACGGCACTAGGTCGGTGCGTGTTTTTTTACGTGCAAAAGAAAAATAAAAATAAATACTAAACGGACTCCAAAAATTGCGAAATAAATTTTCACGGGCTTCTAAAATCAAGCCTCATAAGGTGAACATTTATTTGGGGCCTAAATGCAATTTTGAAAAACGCACATTTTTCCTAAATTCAAATAAAACACCGAAAAACCCCGAAATAAAATCTTATTTGATTTTATTATTAAATACTCAAAATTTCTTTATTTTGGGAAAGTCATTTTATTCCCTCTCTCATATTTTCGTAATAGAAATAATTGATGATAAAATAATTAAAATCAAATGATCCTATTCTCAAAATTTGAGAAAACTCAAATATGAAAATAACGAAATCCCCAACTCTCTCCGTGGGTCATTGAGTTGCGTAGAATTTCTAGGATCAACCAAAATGCAAAAAAATAAAATATGATATGCAACGATGATCTAATGTATAACATTCCAAATTGAAAATTTGGGATGTTACAGTTGTCTACCTGAGCATGAACAGGAACAGATCCTATGCAAGTGTCACTCCGAGTCTTACGGAGGACACCACGCTAGAGATAGAACTGCACATAAAGTATTGCAATCTGGTCTTTATTGGCCTACTCTCTTCAAGGATGCCCGTAAGTTTGTCTTGTCTTGTGATGAATGTCAAAGAATTGGTAATATTAGCAGACGTCAAGAAATGCATATGAATTATTCACTTGTTATTGAACCGTTTGATGTTTGGGGCTTTGATTATATGGGACCTTTTCCTGCCTCTAATGGATACACACATATTTTAGTTGTTGTTGATTACGTTACTAAGTGGGTAGAAGCTATTCCAACTAGTAGTGCTGATCATAACACTTCTATTAAAATGCTTAAAGAAGTTATTTTTCCGAGGTTTGGAGTCCCTAGATATTTAATGACTGATGGTGGTTCACACTTTATTCATGGTGCTTTCCATAAAATGCTTGCTAAATATGATGTTAATCATAGTATTGCATCTCCTTATCACCCATAGTCTAGTGGTCAAGTAGAGTTGAGCAATAGAGAGCTCAAATTAATTTTGCATAAGACTGTTAATAGGTCTAGAAAGAATTGGTCCAAGAAACTTGATGATGCATTATGGGCTTATAGAACTGCATACAAAAATCCTATGGGTATGTCTCCATATAAAATGGTTTATGGAAAAGCATGTCACTTACCTCTCGAACTAGAACATAAGGCATATTGGGCTATTAAAGAGCTTAACTATGATTCTAAACTTGCCGGTGAAAAGAGGTTATTTGATATTAGCTCACTTGATGAATGGAGAACCCAAGCATATGAAAATGCCAAGTTGTTTAAAGAAAAAGTTAAAAGATGGCATGACAAAATGATACAAAAGCGTGAGTTTAATGTAGGTGATTATGTATTGCTATACAACTCTCGTTTAAGTTTTTTTGCAGGAAAACTTCTCTATAAATGGGAAGGCCCCTATGTTATCGAAGAGGTCTATCGTTCCGGTGCCATAAAAATCAACAACTTCGAAGGCACAAATCCGAAGGTGGTAGACGGTCAAAGAATCAAACATTATATCTCAGGTAATCCCATAAATGTTGAAACCAATATTATTGAAACCGTAACCCCGGAGGAATACATAAGGGACACTTTCCGGAATGTTTCAGACTCCGAAAAGGAATAGGTATGTGGTACGGTAAGTAAACCGACTCCAAAACAATTTTTAACGCAATATTTCTCTGTTTTGGAATATTTAGAAATATAGGAAAATAAGTAGCAGTCTGGGAAGGACACGAGGGCCCCACGAGGGTGGTGGGTGCGCCCTACCCCCTGGGCGTGCCCCCTACCTCGTGAGCACCTCGTGTGCCTTCCCGACTCCGTTTTCTTGCACGTTACGTATTTTGGTCGGTAAAAATTCATTATATAATCTCCCGAAGGTTTTGACTCTCGTATCACGCAAATTTCCTCTATTTTTGTTTTTGAGCTGTTGCTGCTGCAGATTAGAGCAAGATGTCTTCTGAAGAGTCAATCGGGGAGAGCCGGGTATCTAATCCGGCACCGGAACCAAGGGCAAACAGCGACGCTGACCACTTTGGGCCAGCAACGGAGGAAGAGATGGAGGCTGACTTAATGAGAGTAGATGCCATGGAGGATCAAGAAGTCACCTCTCGCCTCCGAGCTGGGTTCACGATGGGGGAACTACAGAGCTCAGCTATTCCAAACTCGGTTATCCCTTCTAATGTTAGATTTCTTACCTATGAAAATATGAAGAGGAGTGTCACTTGTTCTCCTGAAGCTATGCAACACCCTTGGGTGAAAGGAGCTTTAGCTGTCATAGGGAAGCTTCATAAGGAAATAATGGACCTCAAACATCAAGTCAATAAGCTCGAGGAGGAGAACCGCATCCTGAGGGGAATCATCGCCAAGAATATTACACCGACAACAAAGAAGGAGACATAATCACATGGGTATGGGCACTCCCCTTGGCAATTGCCAAGCTTGGGGGAGATGCCCCGATATCGTATCACAATCACAACTCTTATCTTTACCGTTTTTCTTAGTTCGATCCTATTAGTAGTATCTTGATCTATTAGAATAAAGTTTATGGCATGATTTACTTTTGAGTTTTGCTTTATGATCTCTCTATGTAATCGAGTCCGTGAGCTATATATAATAAAGATTAGTGTTGAGTCAAGGGCTTGATTATTTTGCCATGATCTTGGGTGAATAAAAGAAAAGATAAAAAGAATAAAAAGAAAACAAAGAGTTCATATTGATCTTATTGAGAGTAATGACTTCACATAGAAAGAGTATGATGATTAAACGTTGTTGGGAGTTGGCAGGCATAGCGTTGGTCATTGTTGCAATTAATAGGAAGTAATAAGGAAAGAGAGGTTTTCACATATAGATATATTATCATTGACATCTTTTATGATTGGGAGCACTCATTAAAATATGACATGCTAAAGAGTTGATGTTGGACAAGGAAGACAACGTAATGAGTTATGTATTTCTTATATCTGAGATAAAGTATGTTGTCATGGATCCTCTAACTTGTTGAGCCAAATTCTCAGCACCAAGTAGAAATACTACTTGTGCTTCCAAATATCCCTAAACCAGTTTTGCCATGAGAGTCCACCATATCTACCTATGGATTGAGTAAGATCCTTCAAGTAAGTTGTCATCGGTGCAAAGCAATAAAAATTGCTCTAAATATGTATGATTCATTAGTGTGGGAGAAATAAGCTTTATACGATCTTGTGATGTGGAAGTAATAAAAGTGACGGACTGCATAATAAAGGTTCATATCACAAGGGGCAATATAAAGTGACGTTCTTTCGCATTGAGATTTTATATATCCAACCATAAAAGCGCATGGCAACCTCTGCTTCCCTCTGCGAAGGGCCTATCCTTTATTATTATCTTCTACCTTATGCAAGAGTCATAGTGATCTTCACCTTTTCCTTTTCCTTTTATCCTTTGGCAAGCTCGGCATGTTGGAAAGAACATGATATATATATATATATCTAATTGGATGTAGGGGAGCATGAACCATTATTGTTGACATTACCCTTGAGGTAAAAGGTTGTGGGGCAAAACTATAAGCCCCTATCTTTCTCTATGTCCGATTAAAACTCTGTAACCATAAGTATCGCGTGAGTGTTAGCAATTATGAAGGACTAAATGATGGTTGAGTATGTGGACTTGCTTTTTAGCTCTGACATAGACTCTTTCCGATGTTATGATAAATTGCAATTGCTTCAATGACTCAGATTATAGTTTGTTGGAGCCCAATAAGGTTTATGATTTATACTTTTGCATTGTGAATAGATCATCACTTGAACATAAGTAATCATATGACAAAATCTATATATGTTGCTGTTATGAGAATAATCATGATGCCTTCATGTCCGAATTTTATTTTTATCGACGCCTCTACCTCTAAACATGAGGACATATTTATTGTTATCGGCTTTTCGCTTGAGGACAAGCGAGGTCTAAGCTTGGGGGAGTTGATACGTCCATTTTGCATCATGCTTTTATATCAATATTTATTGCATTATGGACTGTTATTTCACTTTATATCACAATACTTATGGCTATTCTCTCTTATTTTACAAGGTTTACATAAGGAGGGAGAATGCCGGCAGCTGGAATTATGGTCTGGAAAAGGAGCAAATATTAGAGACCTATTCTGCGCAACTCCAGAAGTCCTGAAACTCCATGGAACGTCTTAAAAGAAATAAAGAAAAATCCACGCCAAAGATGAAGGCCAGGGGGCCCACACCCTGCTCATGAGGGTGGCGGGCGCGCCCCCTACCTCGTGGGCCCCCTGGTGGCTCTCTGATGCCCATCTTCTCCTATATGAGGTCTTTCGATGAGAAAAAAATAGGAAGGAAGTTTTCAAGACGAGACTCCGCCGCCATGAGGCAGAACCTTGGTGGATCCAATCTAGAGCTCCGGTAGATCTATTCTGTCGGGAAAACTTCCCTGCCGGAGCGGGAAATCATCACCATCATCGTCACCAACGCTCCTCTCATTTGGAGAGAGCAATCTCCATCAACATCTTCACCAGAACCATCTCATCTCCAAACCCTAGTTCATCTCTTGTATCCAATTCTTATCTCAAAGTCCGGGATTGGTGCTAGTAGGTTGCTAGTAGTGATAATTACTCCTTGTAGTTGATGCTAGTTGGTTTAATTGATGGAAGATTATATGTTTAGATCCTATATGCATATTATTACCCCTCTGACTATGAACATGAATATGCTTTGTGAGTAATTACGTTCATTCCTGAGGACAAGGGAGAAGTCTTGCTATGAGTAGTCATGTGAATTTGGTATTCGTTTGATATTTTGATAAGATGTATGTTGTCTAGCCTCTAGCTGTGTTATGTGAACGTCGACTACATAACACTTCACCATTATTTGGTCCTAGAGGAAGGCATTGGGAAGTAATAAGTAGATGATGGGTTGCTAGAGTGACAGAAGCTTAAACCCTAGTTTATGCGTTGCTTCGTAAGGGGCTGATTTGGATCCATATGTTTCATGCTATGGTTAGGTTTACCTTAATACTTTTGTTGTAGTTGTGGATGCTTGCAATAGAGGTTAATCGTAAGTGGGATTCTTGTTCAAGTAAGAACAGGACCCAAGCACCGGTCCACCCACATATCAAATTATCAAAGTATTGAACGCGAATCATATGAACATGATGAAAACTAGCTTGACGATATTCCCATGTGTCCTCGGGAGCGCTTTTCCTATTATAAGAGTTTGTTCCAGCTTGTCCTTTGCTACAAAAGGATTGGGCCACCTTGCTACACTTTATTTACTTTTGTTACTTGTTGCTCATTACAATCTATCTTATCACAAAAACTATCTGCTACCACTTATTTCAGTACTTGCAAAGAATACCTTGCTGAAAACCGGTTCTCATTTCCTTCTGCTCCTCGTTGGGTTCGACACTCTTACTTATCGAAAGGACTACGATAGACCCCCTATACTTGTGGGTAATCAATCGGCTAGAGAATAAAAAGTGTACCTTCAATTCAAGCATGTGTGATCAAATATTTAATTTGTTGTTGAGAAATAATTATATGAGAATTCTTGATCACCATGTTGAGCCATCTGTCCAGGGAAGAATGTTTTGTAAGTTGCATGATTCGTCCAAGCATAATTTTGAGGAATGCAACATGTTTTGTCAAATAGTTAAATCAGCCATTGATAAAGGACAATTGAAAGTTGTTGAGACACCAAGAGATGACCAGTCTATTCCGATTGGTCCCGATGGCAAAAAGTTCTTGCATCGATTGCTTCAAGCTGATCCAATTAAAGAGAAGGTAAAAGCTGCATGTTACGGGATCAAGCTTTCAAGTAAAGAAGTTGTTGAATAGCATAATGAAGATAATCTTGAGGGCGAGAATTCCATCGAAGCTACAATGAAGACGCCAAGGATTGGGGGCAACAAGCAAATCTAGTGATCAATGAAAGCAAACCAAAAGAAAACAAAGGTCGAAATAAGCACAAGTGTAAGAGATCAAAAATCACCTTCGCTAAACTATTGGATAAATATCAAAAGAAGAGTCAAGAGAAGAATGCTTATCAGCCAAATCCTGCAAAGAAACCAAGATCACTGAAGGAAATATGCCCTAGAGGCAATAATAAAGTTGTTATTTATATTTCCTTATATCATTATAAATGTTTATTATTCATGCTAGAATTGTATTAATCGGAAACTTAGTACATGTGTGAATACATAGACAAACAGTATGTCACTAGTATGCCTCTACTTGACTAGCTCGTTAAATCAATGATGGTTATGTTTCCTAACCATAGACATGAGTTGTCATTTGATTAACGGGATCACATCATTAGAGAATGATGTGATTGACTTGACCCATCCATTAGCTTAGCACGATGAACGTTTAGTTTGTTGCTATTGCTTTCTCCATTACTTATACTCCTATGACTATGAGATCATGCAACTCCCGAATACTGGAGGAACACTTCGTGTTCTACCAAACGTCACAACGTAACTGGGTGATTATAAAGGTGCTCTACAGGTGTCTCCGATGGTACTTGTTGAGTTGGCATAGATCGAGATTAGGATTTGTCACTCCGATTGTCGGAGAGGTATCTCTGGGCCCTCTCGGTAATGCACATCACTATAAGCCTTGCAAGCAATGTGACTAATGATTTAGTTGCGGGATGATGCATTACGAAACGAGTAAAGGGACTTGCCGGTAACGAGATTGAGCTAGGTATTGAGATACCGACGATCGAATCTCGGGCAAGTAACATACCGATGACAAAGGGAACAACGTATGTTCTTATGCGGTTTCACCGATAAAGATCTTCGTAGAATATGTATGAGCCAATATGAGCATCCAGGTTCTGCTATTGGTTATTGACCGGAGACATGTCTCGGTCATGTCTACATAGTTCTCGAACCCGTAGGGTCCGCATGCTTAAAGTTCTGTGATGATCGGTATTATGAGTTTATGTGATTTGATGTACCGAAGATAGTTCAGAGTCCCGGATGTGATCACGGACATGACGAGGAGTCTCAAAATGGTCGAGACATGAAAATTGATATATTGGACGACTATATTCGGATACCGGAAGTGTTCCGGGTGATTTCGGAGAAAACTGGAGTGTCGGAGGGTTACCGGAACCCCCCCCCCCCGGGAGAAGTAATGGGCCACATGGGACTTAGTGGAGAGAGAGAGGGCCGGCCAGGGCAGGCCACGTACCCCCTCCCCCTCCGGTTTGAATTGGACTAGGGAAGGGGGGCGGCGCCCCCCTTTCCTTCTCCCACTCCTCCTTCCATTCCCCCTCCTAGTAGGAGTAGGAAAGGGGAGTCCTACTACTAGGAGGAGGACTCCTCCTCCTGGAGCGCCGTGCAAGGGCCGGCCGGCCTCCCCCCTTGCTCCTTTATATACGGGGGCAAGTGGACAACCTAGAAATCACAAGTTGATCAGTTGATCTTTTAGCCGTGTGCGGTGCCCCCCTCCACCATAATCCACCTCGGTTATATAGTAGCAGTGCTTAGGAGAAGCCCTGTTCCGGTAGCATCATCATCACCATCATTAGGCCGTCGTACTAACGAAACTCTCTCTCGAAGCTCTATTGGATCGTGAGTTCGCGGGACGTCACCGAGCTGAACGTGTGCAGATCGCGGAGGTGCCGTACATTCGGTACTAGGGATCAGTCGATCGTGAAGACGTACGACTACATCAATCGCGTTGTCATAACGCTTCCGCTTACGGTCTATGAGGATACGTGGACGGCACTCTTCCCTCTCGTTGCTCTGCATCACCATGATCTTGCGTGTGTGTAGGAATTTTTTTGAAATTACTATGTTCCCCAACAGTGGCATCCAAGCCAGGTTTATGCGTAGATGTTATATGCATGAGTAGAACACAAGTGAGTTTGAGATTAGGTAGACCGTTGTACACACCTTTTGGGAGAGACACACATGAATTGGAATTTATTAGAATACTCTATGTGCTTCACTTATATCTTTTGAGCTAGATAATTTTGCTCTAGTGCTTCACTTATATCTTTTAGAGCACGATGGTGGTTTTATTTTATAGAAATTATTGAATTCTCATGCTTCACTTATATTATTTTGAGAGTCTTTTAGAACAGCATGGTAATTTGTTTGGGTTATAAAATTAGTCCTAATATGATAGGCATCCAAGATGGGTATAATAAAAACTTTCATATAAGTGCATTGAATACTATGAGAAGTTTGATACTTCATAATTGTTTTGAGATATCAAGATGGTAATATTAGAGTCATGCTAGTTGAGTAATTGTGAAACTGAGAAAAACTTGTGTTGAGGTTTGCAAGTCCTGTAGCATGCACGTATGGTAACCGTTGTGTGACAAATTTGAAGCATGAGGTGTTTCTTTGATTGCCTTCCTTATGAGTGGCGGTCGGGGACGAGCGATGGTCTTTTCCTACCAATCTATCCCCCTAGAAGCATGCGCGTAGTGCTTGGTTTTTGATGACTAGTAGATTTTTGCAATAAGTATGTGAGTTCTTTATGACTAATGTTGAGTCCATGGATTATACGCACTCTCACCCTTCCATCATTGCGAGCCTCTTCAGTACCATGCATTGCCCTTTCTCACCTCGAGAGTTGGTGCAAACTTCGCCGGTGCATCCAAACCCTGTGATATGATATGCTCTGTCACACATAAACCTCCTTATATCTTCCTCAAAACAGCCACCATACCTATCTATTATGGCATTTCCATAGCCATTCCGAGATATATTGCCATGCAACTTTCCACCGTTCCGTTCATCATGACACACATCATCATTGTCATATTGCCTTGCATGATCATGTAGTTGACATCATATTTGTGGCAAAGCCACCATGCATAATTAATCATACATGTCACTTTTGATTCATTGCCCATCCCCGTACACCGCCGGAGGCATTCATATAGAGTCATACTTTGTTCTAGTATCGAGTTGTAATCTTTGAGTTGAAAATAAATAGAAGTGTGATGATCATCATTAATAGAGCATTGTCCTGAAAAAAAGGGAAAAAATAAAGGCCAAAAAAGAAAAAAGAAAGGACAAATAAAAAAGAAATAAAAGGGGATAATTCTACTATCCTTTTTTTCCACACTTGTGCTTCAAAGTAGCACCATGATCTTTATGATAAAGAGTCTCTTATTTTGTCACTTTCATAAACTAGTGGGAATTTTTCATTATAGAACTTGGCTTGTATATTCCAACAATGGGCTTCCTCAAATCCCCTAGGTCTTCGTGAGCAAGCAAGTTGGATGCACACCCACTTAGTTGCTTTTGTTGACCTTTCATACATTTATAACTCTAGTGCATCCGTTGCATGGCAATCCCTACTGTAAGTGCATCTAGTGCCACCCCTAGTTGGTTTTGGAGTATTGACGACAAACCTAGTTGAGGGACTAATTTGTTTGTGATAATTGCAGGATAACACAGGTAGAAGTCCCTCATTGATTCGGTTTTCCTACCAGAGATGACCCCTAAAAATGTATGAAGACATTGAAGTCAAAGGTGGTATATGAAGACATTCACATTGAAGACTATGACAAGAGAAGACACCACATGAAGCATATGGAGCTCGAAGACTTAGATCTTTCGTAGTTCTCTTTCTTCTATGTTGAGTCATAGGAACCACCGTACTGTTAAGTGGGGTCCAAGAGAACCAGTCAGAATGACTGAAGTGATGCTTAAACAAAACCTATGTCTTCGAGTGAAGACTTTGAGAGCGAATCTTGTCCAGAGTCGGGCAAGTCAGCTTTGCTTGAAGCCCAAGTAAAGTTTCCGTGTGAGTTTGAAATCTGACCGTTGGAACACGTGTCAGTTCCTTAGTGACCCAGGGTCATTTCGGACAAATCAGGTCAGGTTGCCAAGTGGCTATAAATAGCCCACCCCCTACAACCATAAACGGTTGGCTACTCAGATTCAGAGTATGGCTTTTGTCGTTTTAGAGCAACCCACCTCGAAGCCTTTGAGAGAGAATTCCTTGCGAGGATAAAGCCCTAACCACCCAGAGCCAAAGAGAATTAGGCATCACTTAAGTCTTCTTGTCTGTGTGATCTGAAGACTTATTACACTTGAGGACTGTGCATCCTCCAGCCGGTTAGGTGTCGCGTTCTGAGCATCCAAGAAACATTGTGGATCGCCGGTGAAGAAAGTCTGTGAAGGTTTGGAAGTCTAACTTGAAGACTTACCAGAAGCACCAGAAGTCAGCGAAGCCACTGATCCCGCCACTTATGTTCCTGAGTTTGTTGCCGGTCCCCAGTTCGACTATCATGTTGAGCACAGGCCTCAGGTACAGAAGCCAATCCCAAGATTGCCAAGGTTCCCAGGTCCTGCATCAGCACCTGACTCCTTCAATATCAATGGCTTCAAAGAAGACAACACATTCTTCAACAGCTCCAGGAACCCCTACTCCAGGGAAAGAATACCATCTGATCGGTTCTGGAGTTATCCGCAGCGAAGCTATTACTCATGCGTTCTTTACAACCAAGGTCGCATCTTCCCACACAAGCGCCTTGACATTGATGCAATAGCTGGTCTGCCCTGTCTGGAAGAAGCTCTGGATTGCTTCATAGAGGTTGGACTGCTGTCATTCGTCACTGACCAAGAGCATTGGAATGAAGAGTTGCTGCTCCAATTCTATGCCACACTTCACATCCGCGGGTATAGCAGAGATCCGAAGACTTGGGTCCTGGAGTGGATGACAGGAAACGTTCATCACGAACCAAAGCCTTTGACATCATTGAGCTCACTGGTTTCCCCACTCCTGGTGATCTCTACAAGCATGGCTGTCAGCTTCATAGTGAAGCTATTGAGAGCATCTTTCAGAAGACTGAACCTAATATGAGTCAGATGCTCAGTATGATGAAGCCATTGCCCCAAGATGCTGCTTATCCCATGGAGTTCTTCGTTGAAGACCTTGAGTATCTGCCAAGAACCATTTATCACATCATAAGGCGAACTCTCTGGCCAATCAAAGGACATTCTCCCCATGCCAAGCTAGAAGGTGCAATGAAGACTTTGGTCTTCTACATTCTTCATGGAAAATGCTTCAATACACAGGATTTCTTCATTCGCCAGCTTGCTGCATCTGGCTCTGATCTGTTTGGTTTGAAGTTCTACGCCCCTTGGGTGATGCGGCTGATCAAACTTCACTCCGCTATCTCATATCAGCCCTCGGCCTGCAACCATCGGATCTTTTTGCCTGATGTGGATATGTTTATTGAAGCCATCTATCCTGAGCCTTCCAAGGAACCTCTCAGTCTTCAGAATGCAGAGCATCAAAGTTTCACTCAGAACGTTGAAGTCATTGAAGCCGTAACTCGTGTGTATCCTTTGGCTGGCACTACACGTGCACCGCATCCTGCTCTCACTGAAGCCACTGATAGTACAACTGCTCCACGACCCAAGAAGCGCACTCGTTTTCTCAACGACCGAGAGCTTCTTGTGGCCCTTCATCAGAAACAGGATAGGCATCATGACTGGCTGAAGCGTCAGATGCAAAGCCTCTTGGTGGATGTTAATCGCATTCACAATCTTGCCACCAAGAATGCTTTTGTTGCCCATGAAACCTCTCGCCGCACATGGAAAGGGCTAACACTAATGTGTTCTGAAGATGATCTTCAAGAGGATGGCTTCACTGAGCGATTCAAGTTTGACTCCACACCTCCTCGAAGGGCAGTGCTGCGACGAACTCCATCCCTTGAAGACTCTGAGTTCTCTTCCTCTGCTGCAACTGTGAATGCCAGAGTAGTCGAGGATGAAGATGATGCTACTTCACCGCCACCTCCTTCAGCACGCTTCGACTCTGCTCCAAGCTCTTCAGCACCGCGAAACACAACCAACGACCCTGCTGCTTCACCTACTCCTCATGGGAACGAGTAGATGCTCTATGTCTTCAAACCTTTTTGGTCCTTACTGACAAAAGGGGGAGAAGCATATGAGGTTGATAGTCTTCAAGCGGGTCCATATGGGCGGGTGCTTTATATTTTCCTTCGTGCTTACAACTCTCGTTTTGCTACATTTGGTTCTTTGAGTTGTAACACTTAAACTCGATGGTCGTCTGCTACTTATTTGCCACCTTGTGTTGCGATGATAAATTCTGCATGTGCGACGATAAATTCCGCACTTAGATCATTCTGCAGACGTCCATTTTCCATTATGCATGTCATTATCTTCATATACTTTCACATGCATAGTGGATTGTCATCATAAGTTGAAGTGGATCTCCACAAGTACAACCTGCCATGTGCATTTGCATTCCAAAAGCAAATTACTTATATGCACATCTTCAGGGGGAGCCCTTGCAACTTATGAAGACAATTCCTTATCCTTTATAATTTCACAGATTATATTCCCCGTTGAAAACTTCAACTAGTTTGTCATCAATCACCAAAAAGGGGGAAATTTTAAGTGCATCTAGTGCCACCCCTAGATGGTTTTGGAGTATTGACGACAAACCTAGTTGAGGGACTAATGTGTTTGTGAGAATTGCAGGATAACACATGTAGAAGTCCCTCATTGATTCGGTTTTCCTACCAGAGATGACCCCTAAAAATGTATGAAGACATTGAAGTCAAAGGTGGTATATGAAGACATTCACATTGAAGACTATGACAAGAGAAGACACCACATGAAGCCTATGGAGCTCGAAGACTTAGATCTTTCGTAGTTCTCTTTCTTCTGTGTTGAGTCATAGGAACCACCGTACTGTTAAGTGGGGTCCAAGAGAACCAGTCAGAATGACTGAAGTGATGCTTAAACAAAACCTATGTCTTCGAGTTAAGACTTTGAGAGCGAATCTTATCCAGAGTCGAGCAAGTCAGCTTTGCTTGAAGCCCAAGTAAAGTTGCCGTGTGAGTTTGAAATCTGACCGTTGGAACACGTGTCAGTTCCTTAGTGACCCAGGGTCATTTCGGACAAATCAGGTCAGGTTGCCAAGTGGCTATAAATAGCCCACCCCCTACAACCATAAACGGTTGGCTGCTCAGATTCAGAGTACGGCTTTTGTCGTTTGGGAGCAACCCACCTCGAAGCCTTTGAGAGAGAATTCCTTGCGAGGATAAAGCCCTAACCACCCAGAGCCAAAGAGAATTAGGCATCACTTAAGTCTTCTTGTCTGTGTGATCTGAAGACTTATTACACTTGAGGACTGTGCATCCTCCAGCCGGTTAGGCGTCGCGTTCTGAGCATCCAAGAGACATTGTGGATTGCCGGTGAACAAAGTCTGTGAAGGTTTGGAAGTCTACCTTGAAGACTTACTAGAGTGATTGGGCGAGGTCTGTGTGACCTTAGCTCAAGGGGAATACGGTGAGGACTGGGTGTCCTGAGCTGCGTGTTCAGGACTGGGTGTCCGGGACTGTGTGTCCTACGGTTTAAATACCTAGCCGCCCTAACCAGACGTACAGTTGTCACAGCAACTGGAACTGGTCCAACAAATCATTGTCTTCAGCGAGTCACTGGTTTCATCTTCCCTTCCCTTTACTTACTGTTACTCCTTGTGAAGTCATTGTATGTTCGCACTATCTTTTGTCTTCACTGAGTGACTGCGTGTTATGTTTGGCTTCACAATATCTTCCTACCTGATCCTTACTACATTGCTGCTATTAGGCATTGTGCTTTCACTCTATTGAATACTTGACTATGGCTTGCCTAGTGTAGTCTACCTTCCGCTGCAGGGTAATAGGTTTATTTCTATCGTTTGTCTTCATAACTTCCACGTTTTGAAGACTTCCATAAAAATTGCCTATTCACCCCCCTCTAGTCGATATAACGCACTTTCAATTGGTATCAGATCAAGGTGCTCCCTTGTTCTGTGTGATTCGGTTTAACCACCTGGAGTTTTAGCTATGTCGACTATAGGAATAATTAAAGTCTCCGCTGCGTGCCCCGTCTTCGATGGAACTGAATATCCCTACTAGAAGAATAAGATGCACATGCATCTTGAAGCCATTGGCGTTGACCTATGGTATGTCCTCAAGAACGGCGTTCCCAAGGCTAGAGAAGGTGTCACTGCTGCTGATGTCAAGAAGTTCGTTCAACTGGACTCTATGTAACAACCCGGATGTAACTTTCCCTATTTGTACTCCAACTCTTGCCGTTTCCGGCGTTAAGTTATTTTATTTTCTCGGGTTCGGGATTTTTTGTCTCCGTGTGTTCTTATCGTTGTCATGCATCTCATATCATGTCATCATGTGCATTGCATTTGCATACGTGTTCGTCTCATGCATTCGAGCTTTTTCTCCGTTGTCCGTTTTGCATTCCGGCGCTTCGTTCTCCTCCGGTGGTCATTTCTAGCTTTCTTTCGTGTGTGGGGATTAAATATTTCCGGATTGGATTGAGACTTGCCAAGCGGCCTTGGTTTACTACCGGTAGACCGCATGTCAAGTTTCGTACCATTTGGACTTCGTTTGATACTCCAACGGTTAACCGAGGTACCGAAAAGGCCTCGTGTGTGTTGCAGCCCAACACCCCTCCAATTTGGCCCAAAACCCACCTAACTCTGCTCCGTCATCTAGAGCGTTCGATCACGATCACGTGGCCGAAAACCGCACCTCATTTGGACTCTCCTAGCTCCACTTATGCCTATAAATAGACCCCGCCCCCGAATTTCGGATCTCTCCCTCTCCCCGAAACCCTAATTTCATCTCCGCACACCGGACACGTCCGCCCGGCGCCGGACACGTCCGCCGCCGCCCCCCTCGCCCTATCCGCCACCGCCACGTGGCAACCGGCAACCTCCCACCACCACGGGCCCGAAGGCCCAAGGCCGGCCCCCGACGCCGCCACCGCGGGCCGCGCCCCACGCCGCCGTCCTCCGCCGCGCCCCACGCCGCCGTCCTCCGCCGCCTCCCACCGTCCTCCGCCACCGCCGCCTCGCCCGGCTGCCGCCGCCGCCTCGCCGGGCCGCCGCCGCCGCCACCACCGCGGGCCGCCGCCGCCGCCCCGCCGCCCGCTCCTCTCCGGCGACAGGAGCCCGGATCCGGCCGCCCCCCTCCAACTCCGGCCGTCTACAGCTCCGGTGAGCTCGGATCCAGCCGTGCCTCGTTTTACGTGCAGATCTGAGATATTTTGGATCGGTTGACTTTCTCCTCCCGAAACCCTAATTTTATGCAAACTTTGACCTGTGATATCTCCGCATCCGTAGCTCCGTTTTGGACATATAGTATATCAAAATGTTCGTCTCGATGAGTACATCATTTCATTCCATTGCATCATTTTCATTTGAGTTCATCTTGATGCCCGAAATGCTGTTAGAAGGAGGCTTCGTGAGTTAATTGTCAGATCGTCTAGTTCATCTTAGACTTTTGTCATTTTTGCCATGATTATTGTGTGCATGATATGCCTATGAGTCCTTCATATGTTTTGTTAAGGATTTTGTCTTCTTTCCAGAGGTGCAACCCATGCATTTTTGTGATGTGTGTGGTGACTTGTGCAAGCTTGCAAAGTGAGGCACCCGGTAAATCTGTTTTCAGGGACTTAGTAGTTTTCACTAAGTCTGGGATTATTTAGTTCATGATGCCATATGTTCTTGCTGTTTCCTAGTGATCCGTGCCTCTTTTGAGGATGATCAGTAAAGGAGTTTTGTTGACCTTGTAGTGCTCTATCCATCCTTGTCCTTACTTGCAATTACGGAGCACCCTAGCTTGAGTCAATCGAGCTCTACTTTTGCTTCGTTGCGAATCTGGGCAGATCGTCAACTTGTTTGCGATTTTGCCGATGTTATTGTAGTTGATCCGTGCATGCTATGCCATTGTTCTTGCCATGTCTAGCTTGTATTTTGTGCCTTCTTTAGGGATGTATGCTTGTATTGCCATGACTTGCACCGTGGTGACTGCATCGAGCTCGTAAACATGCCTTCGTGAGTTATGTTTCAGCATGTCCCAGTTTTCACTAAGTCTGAAAACTGATTATGTTTTTGCTATGTTCGTGTGCTTGTTAGTATATTTTGTGATCCCTTTTGGCTCAAGGTCACTAAGGGACTTTTGTTAAGCTTGTTGAGTAGCTCCATGCCATGTATTTCTTTGTCATGTTCAGGTCCTGTAGCATGTTGTTTTGTTGCTCCGAAGAGGGCTATATGATCTGAAATTCCAGACAAGTGTTAATTTCACAAAGTCTGAGATCTGTTTTACCATTTGCGTTTTTGCCATGCTTGTTTGAACCTCCTAATGGATGAATTGGCCGTAGCTCAGTGCTAGGCTTTTGTTAAGAATCTTGTGTGCATCCGTTCCATGTATTTTTTTGTCATGTTTGGGTGTTGTAGCATGTTCATCTTATTGCATTTAGATGCCTACTTGCTGTAAATCGCAGACCGGTGTCATTTTTGAATCGCTTGCCATTTCCAAACCGTAACTCCGATTCCGGCGTTCTTTATATCGTTTTCAAGCGATTTCATCTCATCTTTCCAGTGGCACCCTTTGAATTCCAAGTTGAGGCCAGGTTCATGCATTTCCTGTCATATCTTGCATTTTGCATCCCGCATCGCATCCCGCATAGCATATCATCTTTGCATCGTGTTGTTTGAGTTTGCACGTGGTTGATTGTATCCTTGTTTCTTGTTTGTCTTGTTTGGGTAGAGCCGGGAGACGAGTTTGCTAACAAGGAGCCTGTTGAGTTTGCTCTTGAGGATCCAGTCAACTCTGACAACTGTGCAGGCAAGATGATCATACCCTCGAAATCACTACTATCTTTGCTATGCTAGTTTGCTCGCTCTTTTGCTATGCCATTTCTACGATGCCTACCACTTGCTTTCAAGCCTCCCAAATTGCCATGTCAAACTGCTAACCCACCATTGTCCTAGCAAACCGTTGATTGGCTATGTTACCGCTTTGCTCAGCCCCTCTTATAGCGTTGCTAGTTGCAGGTGAAGGTTGGAGGCCGTTCCTTGTTGGAACATTTATTTACTTGTTGGGATATCATTATATTGCTATGTTATCTTAATGCATCTATATACTTGGTAAAGGGTGGAAGGCTCGGCCTCTCGCCTAGTGTTTTGTTCCACTCTTGCCGCCCTAGTTTCTGTCATATCGGTGTTATGTTCCCGGATTTTTGCGTTCCTTACGCGGTTGGGTTATAATGGGAACCCCTTGACAGTCCGCCTTGAATAAAACTTCTCCAGCAATGCCCAACCTTGGTTTTACCATTTGCCACCTAGCCTTTTCCCTTGGGTTTCGCGGACTCAAGGGTCATCTTATTTTACCCCCCCCCCCCCCGGGCCAGTGCTCCTCTGAGTGTTGGTCCAACCTAGAGCACCGTGCGGGGCCGTCCCTTGGTAACTTGGGTTACGTTGGCTCCCGTACGCTTAGCTTATCCGGTGTGCCCTGAGAACGAGATATGTGCAACTCCTATCGGGATTTGTCGGCACAGCGGGCGGTGTTGCTGGACTTGTTTTACCATTGTCGGAGTTGTCTTGAATTACCGAGATACCGAGTCTGATCGGAACGTCTTGGGAGGAGGTCTATTCCTTCGTTGACCGTGAGAGCTTGTCATGGGCTAAGTTGGGACTCCCCTGCAGGGATTGAACTTTCGAAAGCCGTGCCCACGGTTATGGGCAGATGGGATTTGTTAATGTCCGGTTGTAGATAACTTGAACCTTAATTAAATTAAAATGAATCAACTGAGTGTGTTACCGTGATGGCCTCTTCTCGGCGGAGTCCGGGAAGTGGACACGGTGTTGGAGTAATGTTTGCGCAGGTTGTTCTCTAGTTTCTCGCTCGTGCTTTGCCTCCTCTTCTCGCTCTCCTTTACGAATAAGTTAGCCACCATACTTGCTAGTCGCTTGCCGCAGCTCCACTCATATTTTTACCTTGCCATACCTATAAGCTTGAATAGTCTTGATCGCGAGGGTGCGAGATTGCTGAGTCCCCGTGCCTCACAGATTACTATTACACCAGATGCAGGGCCTGATGATTCCGCTCCAGGTGACGCGTATGAGCTTAAGTGGGAGTTCGACGAAGACTCTCAACGATACTACGTTTCCTTTCCCGATGATCAGTAGTGGTGCCCAGTTGGGGGTGATTGGGACCGTGTCGCATGTTGGGTTCTATTTTATTTTGGCGCCGTAGTCGGGCCATGAGTGTTTGGATGATGTAATGTTATTTATGTTCTTGATTGACGTGGCGAGTGTAAGCCAACTATGTTCTCCCCTTTATTATTCATATTACATGGGATGTTGTGAAGATTGCCTAACTTGCGACATATGCCTTCAATGCGATTATGTCTCTAAGTCGTGCCTCGACACGTGGGAGCTATAGTCGCATCGAGGGTGTTACAAGTTGGTAATCAGAGCCTTCCCCGACCTTAGGAGCCCCATTGCTAGATCGTTTTTAGCGACCGAGTTGTGTCTAGAAAAATGTTTTGAGTCATTTAGGAATTATATATCGGAGAGATTAGGAATTCTTTTTACTTCTCAGTCTCCTCATCGCTCTGGTAAGGCATCCTGACGTAGAGTTTGACTCTTCTCCTCTCAAATTTCACTAAAAAAAATTTTAGGATCACGCGGGTATCTTGGAATCGTTCCGATGGTTTTATGATGAGAACATTGTCTTGGTGCCTCCTGTCAGGGGTTTAGTGGAAGTGTCCCGGGGAGTTGAGCTCTGAGGTGTTGTCATCATAATTTTATCATTGCAGTTCTGGAATACCTGAGTTTAGTACGCCGACATCAAAAATCTCTTTTATGCAGTTCGTTGGTGAGATAACCTCGACGCCGCCCAGTACTGGGGCGGGAGTTCGGGAGTATCGCCATAACTTGTATAACGGATGCTTTTCGAAGGTTGAGGTAGATGGTTTCCGAAGTTTTCTCGGTTATGTGTTGAAGGATGGATACAGCTGGATGTAGGTTTTGCTAGTTTGGGTGAGATATTATGCTTCCCCTGTATCCCCAACACCTGATTGCATAGCCGGAAAGGTTCGGGAGTTTCATAGGTGGGAATTCTAGTAGCTCTAGTTCTTCTTCCACGGATATTGGTTTGAGATTGGGATTTCTTACCGATTATTCGTTCTTGATTCGTACCTTGTTGATTTATTTCTCTACCTTAATTCTACGTGGCTTCTCAATTTATGGATATGTGACCATTTCAAGAGGAATGCATTCGTTCATTTTGTTCGGATGTGAAGACTATATGTTGCAATTTTCATTCCGTTGGATTCAGCTTCAATATTTGTCTATCAATGTGCTAATGGTGGTCAACCTCTTCAGGATGGCTCCTCCAACGCGCACGACTCCAAATCCTGATCCGCCACCACCTCCACCTCCTCCGGAGGCATGGCAAGCTGTGATGGCCGCAACCAATGCAAACACACAGCTGATCATGCAAATTCTTCAAGAGCGCAATCAAGGCAGTCAAGGGAATCAAGGCAGCAATCAGAGTCACTTTGCTACACTCAACCAGTTCCTTGCTAACGGGCCAAAGACTTTCAGCAATTGTGTTGAGGCAACCGATGCTGACGATTGGCTTGTGGATCTGTGTAAGCATTTCGAGTGCAGTAACGTCAGGCCTGAGGACTTTGTCAAGTTCGCTTCCTTCCAACTCAAAGATCAAGCTGCAGAATGGTTCCAGCAGTACATGGACTCCAGAGGTGGACGTGTTATCACTTGGGATGATTTCCGTCGAGATTTCCGAGCTCATCATATTCCCCAGAGCGTGGTTGAAAGCAAGCGTGAGGAATTCCGCAATCTGAAGCAAGGCTCTTTGTCTGTCTATGACTACAACAAGTTGTTCCAGAAGCTCGCCCGCTTTGCCAAGCAGGACGTCCCTGATGAGAAGAGCATGATATATCAGTTCAGGGATGGTCTCAGAGAAGAAATTCAGCTAGCTCTTGTCCTCTTTGAGCCTTTGAGATACGATGAGTTCTACAACATGGCACTGAAGCAAGAGGCTGCTCAGTTGAGGTGTGATGCTTCCAAGAAGCGAGTCAGAGATGTTACTCCTTCTTCCTCTACTCAAGTGGCCAAGCAGCAGAAGTTTTGGCTTCCTCCTCCTCCGTTCCGTCAGCCGTTTCAGCAGAAGAGCAAAGGTGGTAGTGGTTCTTCCCACCCACCCAACCCTGGTTTTCAGAACAAGTCTTCGTCTCGACCTCCAAGATCGAGTGCTCCGTATCACCGTCCGCTTTCAGAGGTCACGTGCAACAAGTGCCGACAGAAGGGTCACTATGCCAACAAGTGTCTCAACCAGAGGTGTCTTCCTCCTCCTCCTCCTGTCAGATCGACAAGTACAGCTGTGGTCAAGCATAACCCCAAGCATGCCAAGGTCAACTTGCTGAATGCAGCTCAGGCAGAGGAATCATCAGATGTCATCATGGGTAACTTTCCAGTTAACTCTTTTCCAGCAAAAGTTCTTTTTGACACTGGTGCATCGCATTGTTTCATGTCAAGATCATTTGTTTCCAAGCATGACTTCGTTTCGCAAATGTTGGGTAAACCTATGGGAGTGGTTTCTCCGGCTAAGTCTATGAGGGCTACTTCAATAGTCCCGGATGTTTCTATCATGATGGGTGATTTCAAGTTTCTGGCTTCTCCAATGGTTCTTGGTAACTCGGATATTGATCTTATTCTCGGGATGGATTGGCTTTCTAAGCACAAGGCTCAGCTTGATTGTGCAGCCAGGCAGATTCAATTGACTCATTTTTCTGAGGATGTAATTGTCTTTGCCGCTCGTGATGATACCATTCGTCTGTTTTCTCTCAATGAGAAGGGTGAATTGGACGCCATCTCGCAAATTCCAGTCGTTTGCGAATATCAAGACGTCTTTCCAGAAGTGCTCCCAGGAATGCCTCCACACCGGCCAGTTGAATTCGTTATTAATCTTGAGCCTGGCACGGAACCTGTGTGCAAACGTCCTTACAAGCTCGGACCTAAAGAGTTGAAGGAGCTGAAGAAGCAACTCGATATGCAAGAGAAAATGGGTCTCATCAGGCCTAGTTCTTCTCTGTGGGGTTGTGGTGTTCTTTTTGTGAAGAAGAAGGATGGAACGGACCGACTTTGTGTTGATTACCGTCCAGTGAACAAGAAGACCATCAAGAACAAATATCCACTTCCCAACATCAATGAGTTGTTCGAACAACTCAAAGGTGCTCAAGTATTCTCCAAGCTTCATCTCCATATGGGTTATCACCAGATTCGCATTCGTGAAGAAGATATTCCCAAGACAGCATTCTGAACAAGCTTTGGTTCATATGAATACACTGTCATGTCTTTTGGCCTCGCCAACGCTCCTCCGACGTTCTCTCGCATGATGAACTTCATCTTCAATGCCTACACCAATGACTTCGTTTTGGTCTATCTCGACGACATTCTGGTTTTCTCCAAGAACAAGGAAGATCATGCCAAACACTTGCGTTTGGTGCTTGATAAGATCAGGGAACATCAGTTCTACGCCAAGTTCTCCAAGTGTGAATTTTGGCTCGATGAGGTTCTTTATCTTGGTCATATCATCTCTGCCAAGGGCATTGCCGTGAATCCTGAGAAGGTGTCTGCAATTGTGAATTGGGAACCTCCTCAGAACGTGAAGCAACTCCGCAGTTTTCTCGGTCTCGCAAGCTATTGCCGAAGATTCGTTGAAAACTTTTCAAAGATCGCGAAGCCTCTCTCTAATCTTCTCCAGAAGCACGTCAAGTATGTCTGGTCTCCGGAGTGTGATATTGCTTTCAACACTTTGAAAGAGAAATTGAACACTGCTCCAGTTCTGACTCCGCCTGATGAATCCAAGCCGTACGAGGTCTTTTGTGATGCCTCTCTCCAAGGTCTTGGCGCAGTATTGATGCAAGAGAAGAAAGTGGTTTCTTATACATCTCGCCAGTTGAAGCCTAATGAGAAGAACTACCCCACTCATGATCTCGAGTTGGCGGCAGTTGTGCATGCTCTTTTGACTTGGAGACATCTTCTATTGGGAAGAAAAGTGGACATTTTCACTGATCACAAGAGTCTCAAGTACATCTTCACTCAGCCTAATCTCAACCTCAGGCAAACTCGATGGGTCGAAATGATTAAAGAGTATAATCCGAGTATTGAGTACACTCCAGGCAAGGCTAATGTGATTGCTGACGCTTTGAGCAGGAAGGCTTACTGCAACAGTCCGATTCTTAAGCCTTATCAACCCGAGCTTTGTGAAGCTTTCTGCAAACTTAATCTGCAAGTTGTTCCTCAAGGTTTCCTCGTCAACCTTCAAGTTTCTCCTACCTTGGAAGACCAGATTCGCCAAGCCCAGCTTCTTGATGCTATGGTGAAAAAGGTGAAGATTGGGATTGCCAACAGTCAGTCCAAGTACAAGTGCTACCGCCTTGATGACAAGGACACACTCTTCTTCGAGGATCGTATTGTTGTTCCCAAAGGTGACCTCCGTAAAGTGATCATGAACGAGGCTCACAATTCTCTCCTCTCCATCCACCCTGGGAGCACGAAGATGTATCAGGACCTTAAGCAAGCTTATTGGTGGACTCGAATGAAGCGCGAGATCGCTCAATTCGTGAATGAATGTGATGTCTGCAGAAGAGTGAAGGCAGAACACCAAAGGCCAGCAGGTCTCCTCCAACCTCTTGCCATTCCAGAATGGAAGTTTGACCACATTGAAATGGACTTCCTGACTGGGTTTCCAAAGTCCAAGCATGGCAATGATGCTATATTCGTTGTCATCGACAAACTCACCAAAGTGGCTCACTTTCTGCCTATCAAAGAGTCGATCACTGCAGCTCAATTGGCGGAACTCTATACCTCTCGTATTGTCTCTCTGCACGGTATTCCTCAAGTGATCTCTTCAGACCGTGGCGGCATCTTTACCTCGAAGTTTTGGGATTCTTTTCAGAAGGCCATGGGCACTAACATCCACTTCAGCACAGCTTTCCATCCTCAAACAAGCGGTCAAGTCGAGCGTGTCAACCAGATTCTTGAAGATATGCTCAGGGCTTGTGTGATCTCCTTCGGCATGAAGTGGGAGGATTGTCTTCCTTATGCTGAATTCTCCTATAACAACAGTTTTCAAGCAAGTTCGGGCAAGGCCCCTTTTGAAATTCTGTATGGCAGGAAGTGCCGTACCCCTCTCAACTGGTCTGAAACCGGTGAACGTCAGCTTTTGGGTAATGACTTAATCACAGAAGCAGAAGAAATGTGCAAAGTCATTCGTGATAACCTCAAAGCAGCCCAATCCCGTCAGAAGAGCTACTATGATAGTAAGCACCGCGATTTGGCTTTCGAGATCGGAGATCATGTTTACCTCCGTGTCTCTCCTATGAAAGGTACTCGTCGCTTCGGTATCAAAGGGAAGCTTGCCCCTAGATACGTGGGACCTTTCAAGATTGTCAGCAGGAGAGGCGACCTCGCCTATCAACTCGAGCTTCCTTCAAACTTCGCAAATGTTCATGACGTGTTCCATGTCTCTCAGCTTCGAAAGTGCTTCAAGACTCCTGACCGCACCGTCAACTTCGAGGACATTGAGCTCCAAGAAGATCTCTCTTATCGTGAGCACCCAGTTGCTATTCTTGAAGAGACTGAACGCAAGACTCGCAACAAGTCAATCAAATTTCTCAAAGTCAAGTGGTAACACCATTCCGACCGCGAAGCTACCTGGGAACGCGAGGATCACCTCCGTTCTGAGTACCCGGCGTTCTTTCAGTCCTAGATCTCGGGACGAGATCCTTTCGTAGTGCTGGAGTGTTGTAACATCCCGGATGTAACTTTCCCTATTTGTACTCCAACTCTTGCCGTTTCCGGCGTTAAGTTATTTTATTTTCTCGGGTTCGGGTTTTTGTCTCCATGTGCTGTTGTCATTGTCATGCATCTCATATCATGTCATCATGTGCATTGCATTTGCATACGTGTTCGTCTCGTGCATTCGAGCTTTTTCTCCGTTGTCCGTTTTGCATTCCGGCGCTTCGTTCTCCTCTGGTGGTCATTTCTAGCTTTCTTTCGTGTGTGGGGATTAAACATTTCCGGATTGGACCGAGACTTGCCAAGCGGCCTTGGTTTACTACCGGTAGACCGCCTATCAAGTTTCGTACCATTTGGACTTCGTTTGATACTCCAACGGTTAACCGAGGGACCGAAAAGGCCTCGTGTGTGTTGCAGCCCAACACCCCTCCAATTTGGCCCAAAACCCACCTAACTCTGCTCCGTCATCTAGAGCGTTCGATCACGATCGCGTGGCCGAAAACCGCACCTCATTTGGACTCTCCTAGCTCCACTTATGCCTTTAAATAGACCCCCCCCCCCGAATTTCGGATCTCTCCCTCTCCCCGAAACCCTAATTTCATCTCCGCGCGCCGGACACGTCCGCCCGGTGCCGGACACGTCTGCCACCGCCCCCCTCGCCCTATCCGCCGCCGCCACGTGGCAACCGGCCACCTCCCACCACCATGGGCCCGAAGGCCCAAGGCCGGCCCCCGACGCCGCCACCGCGGGCCGCGCCCCACGCCGCCGTCCTCCGCCGCGCCCCACGCCGCCTTCCTCTGCCGCCTCCCGCCGTCCTCCGCCGCCGCCGCCTCGCCCGGCTGCCGCCGCCACCTCGCCGGGCCGCCGCCGCCACCGCGGGCCGCCGCTGCCGCCGCCACCGCGGGCCGCCGCCGCCGCCCCGCCGCCCGCTCCTCTCCGGCGACCGGAGCCCGGATCCGGCCGCCCCCCTCCAACTCCGGCCGTCTACAGCTCCGGCGAGCTCGGATCCAGCCGTGCCTCGTTTTCCGTGCAGATTTGAGATATTTTGGATCGGTTGACTTTCTCCTCCCGAAACCCTAATTTTATGCAAACTTTGACCTGTGATATCTCCGCATCCGTAGCTCCGTTTTGGACATATAGTATATCAAAATGTTCGTCTCGATGAGTACATCATTTCATTCCATTGCATCATTTTCATTTGAGTTCATCTTGATGCCCAAAATTCTGTTAGAAGGAGGCTTCGTGAGTTAATTGTCAGATCTTCTAGTTCATCTTAGACTTTTGTCATTTTTGCCATGATTATTGTGTGCATGATATGCCTATGAGACCTTCATATGTTTTGTTAAGGATTTTGTCTTCTTTCCAGAGGTGCAACCCATGCATTTTTGTGATGTGTGTGGTGACTTGTGCAAGCTTGCAAAGTGAGGCACCCGGTAAATCTGTTTTCAGGGACTTAGTAGTTTTCACTAAGTCTGGGATTATTTAGTTCATGATGCCATATGTTCTTGTTGTTTCCTAGTGATCCATGGCTCTTTTGAGGATGATCAGTAAAGGAGTTTTGTTAACCTTATAGTGCTCTATCCATCCATGTCTTTACTTGCAATTATGGATCAACCTAGCTTGATTCAATCGAGCTCTACTTTTGCTTCGTTGCGAATCTAGGCAGATCGTCAACTTGTTTGCAATTTTGCCGATGTTATTGTAGTTGATCCGTGCATGCTATGCCATTGTTCTTGCCATGTCTAGCTTGTATTTTGTGCCTTCTTTAGGGATGTATGCTTGTATTGCCATGACTTGCACCGTGGTGACTGCATCGAGCTCGTAAACATGCCTTCGTGAGTTATGTTTCAGCATGTCCCAGTTTTCAGTAAGTCTGAAAATTGATTATGTTTTTGCTATGTTCGTGTGCTTGTTAGTATATTTTGTGATCCCTTTTGGCTCAAGGTCACTAAGGGACTTTTGTTAAGCTTGTTGAGTAGCTCCATGCCATGTCTTTCTTTGTCATGTTCAGGTCCTGTAGCATGTTGTTTTGTTGCTCCGAAGAGGGCTATATGATCTGAAATTCCAGACAAGTGTTAATTTCACAAAGTCTGAGATCTGTTTTACCATTTGCGTTTTTGCCATGCTTGTTTGAACCTCCTAATGGATGAATTGGCTGTAGCTCAGTGCTAGGATTTTGTTAAGAATTTTGTGTGCATCCCTTCCATGTATTTTTTTGTCATGTTTGGGTGATGTAGCATGTTCATCTCATTGCATTTAGATGCCTACTTGCTGTAAATCGCAGACCGGTGTCATTTTTGAATCGCTTGCCATTTCCAAACCGTAACTCCGATTCTGGCATTCTTTATATCGTTTTCAAGCGATTTCATCTCATCTTTCCAGTGGCACCCTTGGAATTCCAAGTTGAGGCCAGGTTCATGCATTTCCTGTCATATCTTGCATTTTGCATCCCGCATCGCATCCCGCATAGCATATCATCTTTGCATCGTGTTGTTTGAGTTTGCACGTGGTTGATTGTATCCTTGTTTCTTGTTTGTCTTGTTTAGGTAGAGCCGGGAGACGAGTTCGCTAACGAGGAGCCCGTTGAGTTTGCTCTTGAGGATCCAGTCAACTCTGACAACTGTGCAGGCAAGATGATCATACCCTCGAAATCACTACTATCTTTGCTATGCTAGTTTGCTCGCTCTTTTGCTATGCCATTGCTACGATGCCTACCACTTGCTTGCAAGCCTCCCAAATTGCCATGTCAAACCTCTAACCCACCATTGTCCTAGCAAAACGTTTATTGGCTGTGTTACCGCTTTGCTCAGCCCCTCTTATAGCGTTGCTAGTTGCAGGTGAAGGTTGGAGGCCGTTCCTTGTTGGAACATTTATTTACTTGTTGGGATATCATTATATTGCTATGTTATCTTAATGCATCTATATACTTGGTAAAGGGTGGAAGGCTCGGCCTCTCGCCTAGTGTTTTGTTCCACTCTTGCCGCCCTAGTTTCCGTCATATCGGTGTTATGTTCCCGGATTTTCGCGTTCCTTACGCGGTTGGGTTATAATGGGAACCCCTTGACAGTCCGCCTCGAATAAAACTTCTCTAGCAATGCCCAACCTTGGTTTTACCATTTGCCACCTAGCCTTTTCCCTTGGGTTTCGCGGACTCAAGGGTCATCTTATTTTACCCCCCCCCCCCCGGGGCCAGTGCTCCTCTGAGTGTTGGTCCAACCTAGAGCACCGTGCGGGGCCGTCCCTTGGTAACTTGGGTTACGTTGGCTCCCGTACGCTTAGCTTATCCGGTGTGCCCTGAGAACGAGATATGTGCAGCTCCTATCGGGATTTGTCGGCACAGCGGGCGGTGTTGCTGGACTTGTTTTACCATTGTCGGAGTTGTCTTGAATTACCGAGATACCGAGTCTGATCGGAACGTCTTGGGAGGAGGTCTATTCCTTCGTTGACTGTGAGAGCTTGTCATGGGCTAAGTTGGGACTCCCCTGCAGGGATTGAACTTTCGAAAGTTGTGCCCGCGGTTATGGGCAGATGGGATTTGTTAATGTCCGGTTGTAGATAACTTGAACCTTAATTAAATTAAAATGAATCAACTGAGTGTGTTACCGTGATGGCCTCTTCTCGGCGGAGTCCGGGAAGTGGACACGGTGTTGGAGTAATGTTTGCGCAGGTTGTTCTCTAGTTTCTCGCTCGTGCTTTGCCTCCTCTTCTCGCTCTCCTTTGCGAATAAGTTAGCCACCATACTTGCTAGTCGCTTGTCGCAGCTCCACTCATATTTTTACCTTGCCATACCTATAAGCTTGAATAGTCTTGATCGCGAGGGTGCGAGATTGCTGAGTCCCCGTGGCTCACAGATTACTATTAAACCAGATGCAGGGCCTAATGATTCCGCTCCAGGTGACGTGTATGAGCTCAAGTGGGAGTTCGACGAAGACTCTCAATGATACTACGTTTCCTTTCCCGATGATCAGTAGTGGTGCCCAGTTGGGGGTGATTGGGACCGTGTCGCATGTTGGGTTCTCTTTTATTTTGGCGCCGTAGTCGGGCCATGAGTGTTTGGATGATGTAATGTTATTTATGTTCTTGATTGACGTGGCGAGTGTAAGCCAACTATGTTCTCCCCTTTATTATTCATATTACATGGGATGTTGTGAAGATTGCCTAACTTGCGACATATGCCTTCAATGCGATTATGTCTCTAAGTCGTGCCTCGACACGTGGGAGCTATAGTCGCATCGAGGGTGTTGCACTCTACTGCCAAGAATATCATCTGTGGTCATCTGACCAAAGGACAGTATGGCCGTGTGAGTGCTTTGGAAACATCTAAGCTGGTCTGGGACTGGCTCTCCAAGGTCAATGTAGGCATCTCAACCCAGAGAGATCAGAGAATCAGTGTCCTTCGCAACCTCTTCAACCGCTTCAAGCGAAATGACAATGAGAATGTCTAGCTCACATTTGACCGACTCACTGACATCACAAATGAGCTTCAAGCCCTCGGCGCTACTGAGATCGCCAAACATGAAGTCGTCAAGACACTACTAAGATCACTTGATAGTTCGTTTGACACCCTAACCCTGATGATTCAAGAACGTCCTGATTTCAAGACACTTGATCCGTCTGACATACTTGAGAGGCTCAACACACATGAGTTTCAGCTTTCTGAGAAAAGAGATATCTACGGTCCAAACTATGGGCGAACTCGTGCCTTGAAGGCAAAAGCTGTCTCCTCATCTGAAGAAGAATCTGACAGCAGTTCAGATGATCCTGAAGACATTGGAAGGGAACTTGCTATGCTTGTGAAGAAGTTCCAAAAATTCACCAAGAAGAAAGGTTTCAGAAAGTCTTCCCGATCAAGCTCAAGGAATGATGAAGCTTCTGCTCACGACTATAAGAAGAAAACATGTCACAAGTGCAAGAAACCTAGCCACTTCATCTCTGAGTGTCCACAGTGGGACAATGAGAACAAAAAGAAGAAGAAGAGCAAGGAATATGACTCTGACGACAAGAAGAAGAAGAAATACTCAAAGTCTTCTTCCAAGTCTTCCTCAAAGTCTTCATCACACAAGAAGAGCTCATCTGGCAAGGCACGTGCATTTGTTGGCAAGGAAATGGATTCAGAGGAGGAGTCCGCTTCTGAGGAGGCGGAGGTGGAGTCTGAGGACGAGTCCGATTCAGGCGTCGCAAGTCTGGCTACAGCATACGTTGCCAAGTCCATCTTCAACACTGAAGACAATGACTTCATCACCGACACCGATGCAAATGACAAGGACTACTCCGCTTCTACCTACTGCTTCATGGCACGCGGTGCCAAGGTAAACACACGCACTACTCACTATCAAACATCTAGTGACGATGACTCTGATTGTGGTTCAAAACCCAGCTACAAAACACTTGCTAAAATTGCAACTGAACAACAGAAAGCTATGGAACATATTCAAAAACTGTTAGACAGAAGCGATGATCTGTTAGGTGCTGAAATGACTCGATCTGAATCCTTAATTGAAGACATAAAAAATCTTCACATTAAGTATGAGGAACTTGAAAGTCGTCATGAAACTCTCTCAACAACTCATGAAAAGCTTTCCTATGATTATCTTCAAAGGAAGCAAGATCTTGAGAAATTGAGAGCGGCTCATGAAGATCTTCAAAAGGAAAACGAGTCACTTCGCGCCGAACAGATCAGCTCCACTCAGGAAGGATTTGAACCACCATGTCTTAAATGCATTGAGCGTGATAATGCTACTACTGTTGCTGAATGTTCTACTGCTGCTACTGTTGCAATATCTTCAACTGTTGATGTGGGAACTAACCCCTCTGCTGAGGATTCCACTGCTATTGCTGATGAGAATGCTAGGTTGAAGACATTGCTTGAAACAGGGATGTACAAAAGTCTTAAAGGGCATCAGACACTATGTGATGTCCTTAAAAAGCAGATTTTGAACCGAAACCCGAGGAAAGAGGGTGTTGGGTTCGTAAGGAAAATGAATGCTGATGGCTCTTACTGGAAACCTGAGCAGTACCCCAAAACCACATGCGTTGCTGCAAAGGAATTTTTAGCAGATCCATCCACTCTATATGGGTTCACTTGTGCTAACCCCATTGTCATTGATGAATCCTTTGATGCAAACTATAAACTGTTTAAGAATCAGAATGGTGAAGTGTTTGCCAGGTACATTAGTACTAACTGCAGGAATGGACCGCCTATGAAGAAGATCTGGGTTCTGAAAAGGTGTCTGGAGAATCTTCCTGTGAATGTTATCATGACACCTCACGTGAAGAAGACAAACCTCAGACCAAAGGCTTCATACGGTCCAAAGGCTTCATACAGACAGAGGACTCACCTGAGTCGCACTAACGCAAATGTTTTGCATGGAAACCATACTCAGGCATATGAATATGAGAGCGGTTCATCAAACCGCCATGTTCATAAGACCAAGAACTATTCTGCTTATTCTTATGAGTACTATTGTCCGCCTGCAAGACTGTTTGCTAGGGCTCCAAAGCCAAAGTTCTCAGATGCTGCACTTACACTTATTGCTTCTAAGCCACCCTTGAAGATGTGGGTGGCTAAGAAAGCTTAACTCTCTTTTGCAGGGAAAGGTCTCCAGCAGAAAACCAAAATCGTCTGACGCTATTGCTTGGGACCTTAAACATCTTGTAGGGCGCAAGATCAAATGCCTGAATGGTCTTACTATGTACTTCGTTCCTGAATCGCTTGCTACTCTCCCTATTAGTCCTAATCTGGATCTAAGCTTTCATAACCCACTTGTTCGTCAAATGTTTTTGCTTCACAATGCTCTTCGTGAAGCCTATCCCCCTAACTGCACTGTAGGGTACGACACCAGCGTCTTCAGAATGGATTATTGATAGTGGGTGTACAAATCACATGACTGGCAAAAGAAGCCTTCTTATGGACTCAACCTTACGTCCATCCGACAAGAGCCACATCACATTTGCTGACACTGGTAAAAGTAAGGTATTGGGTCTAGGTAGAGTTGCAATCTCAAGGGATCAACACATGGATAAAGTCATGCTTGTTGAATCCCTTGGCTTCAACTTAATGTCTGTCTCAATGCTTTGCGATTTAAACATGATCGTAATATTTGGAAAATATCATTGCCTTGTTCTAATGGAATCTGACAAGTCTCTAGTATTTGAAGGGTATCGAAAAGATGATTTGTATGTGGTAGATTTCTCAGCAGGACCACAGCTTGCCGTATGTCTTCTAGCAAAAGCTTTAGAATGCTGGCTCTGGCATCGGAGGCTTGGGCATGCTGGCATGAGGAACCTCCACACCCTGGCAAAGAAGAAGCATTTCATAGGCATTGAGGGCGTCAAGTTCAAGAAAGATCACTTATGCGGTGCCTGTGAGGCAGGAAAGATGACGAGGGCCAAACATCCCTCGAAGACAATCATGACCACTACTCGACCCTTCCAACTGCTTCACATGGATCTTTTCGGTCCCACTCATTACTCAACTCTTACTACTACTGCTTGTCTCTATGGCTTTGTCATTGTTGGTGATTATTCTAGATATACTTGGGTGCACATAATCATTTACAAGACTGAAGTGTAGGATGTCTTCAGACGCTTCGCCAATCGAGCAATGAACAACTATGGCGCCAAGATAAAGCATATCAGAAGTGACAATGGCACTGAATTCAAGAACACTAGCCTTGATACATATCTTGATACCTTGGGCATCACACATGAATTCTCAGCCCCGTACACGCCACAGCAGAATGGGGTCGTCGAACGCAAGAACAGAACACTCATTGAGATGGCCAGAACGATGCTAGATGAATACAAGACTCCAATAAAATTCTGGCCTGAAGCCATTGATACTACATGCCATACAATCAATCGTGTTTATCTTCACAAGCTTCTGAACAAGACATCTTATGAGCTCCTTACTGGCAAGAAGCCAAATGTCAGTTACTTCAGAGTATTTGGCGCCAGGTGTTGGATCAAGGACCCACATCACACCTCAAAGTTTGCACCAAAAGCACATGAGGGTTTTATGCTTGGATATGGAAAGGATTCGCACTCCTACAGAGTCTTCAATCTCTTTCATTACAAAGTGGTTGAAACAGTGGATGTGCGGTTCGATGAGACCAACGGTTCACAAAGAGAGCAACTGCCAAATGTGCTAGATGAAGTTCCATCTAGTGAATCAATCAAGCTAATGGGAACTGGAGAAATTATACCTTAAAGCTCATCCTGAAGAAGAACTTATCATCTCAGCACCTGATCAACATGAAGACAATGCTCAGCCTGAAGACATTCCTTCTAACAACGACAATGATCAGCAAGAGCAAAATCCTCGCCATGTACATCCTCGCGTTGCCAATGAAGTGCAGATTGAAAGAATAACTGATAGCATCAATGCACCCGGTCCACTCACTCGTTCAAGGGCAACTCAGCTAGCAAATTTCTGTGGGCACTTCGCATTCGTCTCAATAACAGAACCCAAGAAAGTTGAAGAAGCCTTCATGGAACCTGAATGGATTCAAGGTATGCAAGACGAGCTTCAACAGTTTGAGCTGAATAATGTATGGGAACTAGTCAAGCGTCCCGATCCTCGGAAGCACAACATAATAGGCACCAAATGGATATACCGCAACAAGCAAGATGAGCATGGTCAAGTTGTCAGAAACAAAGCTCGTCTCGTTGCTCAAGGATATACTCAAGTGGAAGGCATTGACTTCGATGAAACATTTGCTCCTGTGGCTAGACTTGAAGCCATACACATGCTGCTGGCCTATGCAAATCATCACAACATACTTATTTATCAAATGGATGTGAAGAGCGCCTTCCTCAATGGCAAGATTGAAGAAGAAGTGTATGTTGCACAACCTCCTGGCTTTGAAGATCCAAAACATCCTGACATGGTATACAAGCTCAACAAGGCACTGTATGGCCTCAAACAAGCCCCTCGGGCTTGGTATGACACACTCAAATACTTCCTGAAGAGCAAAGGCTTCATACCTGGTTCTCTCGACCCCATTCTCTTCACGAAGACATATGATGGTGAACTGTTTGTGTGCCAAATATATGTGGATGACATTATCTTCGGCTGCACCAATCAGAAGTACAGTGAAGAGTTTGGATATATGATGCAAGAGCAATATCAAATGTCTATGATGGGAGAGCTGAAGTTCTTTCTCGGTCTTCAAATACGACAGCAACGCAATGACAACTTCATATCTCAAGAGAATTATCTCAAAGATTGCCTGAAGAAGTTCGGTATGCAAGACTACAAAGGCTTCACGACGCCAATGCCAGCCAAGCATCATGTGGGTCCTGACGACAATGGTAAAGAGTTCGATCAAAAGGTATACCACTCCATGATTGGTTCTTTACTTTATCTATGTGCATCTAGGCCAGATATTATGCTTAGTGTTTGCATGTGTGCTCGATTCCAAGCGGCACCAAAGGAGTCGCATCACTTAGCTGTGAAGCGAATTCTTCGATATTTGGCTCACACCCCAACTCTAGGATTATGGTATCCAAAGGGCTCAGAGTTTGATTTGGTTGGATTCTCGGATGCTGATTATGCTGGTGACAAAGTTGATCGCAAGTCTACATCAGGCACATGTCACTTTCTGGGATGATCACTTGTATGTTGGTCTTCAAAGAAGCAGAACTGTGTATCTCTCTCCACTGCTGAATCTGAATACATTGCTGCTGGATCTTGCTGCGCTCAGCTTCTGTGGATGAAGCAAACGCTCAAGGACTATGACATTCATCTGAAGCAAGTGCCACTCTACTGCGACAACGAAAGCGCCATCAAGATTGCCAACAACCCAGTTCAGCACTCGAAGACAAAGCACATTGAAATTCGTCATCACTTTCTCCGAGATCATGTTGTGAAGGAAGATATTGATATCATACACATCAACACTGAAGAGCAATTGGCAGATATCTTCACCAAGCCCTTGGATGAGAAGAGATTTTGCAAGTTACGGTGTGAGCTAAATATCCTAGAATCCTCAAATGTCCTGTGATCAGGCACACATCCTAACCCTTATGCATATTGATGACTTAGATGTGCAACACACGAAGTAAAGTATATCTTCAATCAATGAAGACATACATTCTAAGTGTGAATACATTAATGTGGAATTTGACTTCGGAGCGCCACGAGAATTGTGCGTCGTGTCTGGGTCTAATACTTCCTATACGGTGGGTAACGCCACCACCAAATGTTCTATTTTGAAGTGTTTCACTCATGGCGTTACCTTGCTATGTCTTCACATTTGGTTTGGCTTCAATCTCAACATGTCTTCATGATTATCTTCACTATGTTGATTATATATATATACTAGTGTTTTGTCCTCTACAGCATTCACTTATAGCTATGTCTTCTTGTTGAATCTTTTGAACTAAGTGAATGTGATCGGACCCTAACCTCTCTATGCTATCTATCTCAAACTCTATCTCTCCAAATCATATGCATTCTATTGAAACTGTCGAATGTCTTCTCTGCGTCCTTGTCAGCAGAAGATACAAGGACAAACCTTAAGTCCACTTTCAATGCTCATTCCTCCACATGCCCAGAGAAGTAGGAATGACCACCCGACAATCCAGGCGTGCGTGGGACGTGGAACAAACCCCAAAATTCTGCATGATGGCCACGTGTTCCTCAGATGCGAATCGCCAGGGGCACCTGTGTAATAACGCAGTGCCGCCCCTGTACCTATAAATACACACTTCACGGCGGTCATTATCTCTTCTTCCACTCTCGCACGAACCCTAGCGCCACCGCTAGCCCTCGACGACGCCGGCGACGAAGCGCTTCGCTGCCGCAACCTCTCCGACGCCGTCTTCACGCCGACCGCGGACATCGTCCTCTCCGCCATCACCGTAGGTGTCCTCCGTCGCCAAGTTAGGGCACGGAAGATCGAACTGCTCGGCCTCATCTTCCACTCCGTCTAGCAGTTCTTAGCGTGGTAAATAAAACTTCCTTTTTACGGCACCGTTGATCCTATGGCTTTGTCACTTTCTACCACAAGCAGTTTCTATTCACACAAGTTAGATCTCTCTCATACTGCATCTCATAACATGCCTAGTATATTCACTTATGCTTCACAAAGTAGTTAGATTCCTCACTTGTACTGATCTCTGGATTCATACAAATCTGGAACCAACTCCTTATCTATGAGTGAATGTCTTCGCACGATGAGGTCAATGTCTTCTAAACTGATTTATATTCAAAATCTTCTGAGAATGCATATGACCTCTTCCCCTTTCCTCGCACCTTAATGCTGTCACAGGTACATGTCCGTGGGAGAATCCCTTGGTTCTCATAGTCTGCATTCATTTGCAGAATTCTTACAGCATCATATAAATTCTCCCGAAGCAAGTTTCTGTTTGTCCAGCAAGCAAAAATCTTTGAAGCCTTTTAGTTTAAAGTTCCTGGCTTCAGAGAAATCAGCAAGGAAGGGTGGCAGAAAGCGTCGTGGAGAAACATCTAGAGATCTGCCAGATGACCTCTCAGAACTGTACAAGACAGATCCTGAAGAGGATTACAATCAGCGCAAGACCCGAATCCAATGGATTCGAAGATATTGGGCAGAACAATGGTTCAAATACCGATTTGTAACCCAGGAATATGCTGAGAAAAATGCCATCAAGAGACCGTGGGGAGACATCCTATACAAGAATCTTCAACCCAGGTCCAGAGATGAAGCCATTGAACAAGGCTTCTATCCCTGCATGGTCTGTGGGCCACAGCCTGCTGATGCACACCCATCGTCACTACTATGGTGTCGTGACGACATTCTGTTCAAGCGCAACTTCCAGTTTGCCCAGAACTCAGCGAAGCAAAACAAGAAGACATTGGGACTAGACTTCAACCCTGGTCCCTCAGCTCCAAGGGCTGATGGCACACGAGATGCAGAACCCAATGTCGTCGGTCCTTTATACAACCTTGAAGGCCTCATCACCCATATCTTGGTTCAAGGGACTGCAGTGAATGAGCCTGCAGCTGACGCTGAATCAGATGAAGCGCCTGCAGCACCGAAGCCAAAGAAGTTGAAGAAGCCTAACGCTTCAAAGCCTGCCCCTTCACCAAAAATCTCACGAGCGAAGCCACTGGCAACTGCACCTCCTGAAGACAGTGTGCAGTCTGAAGATTTATCACTCATCTCCAAGCCCCAGAAGGTCAAGATGCCTCTGCCACACACCGGCCAAGAGCTAACAGCTGCTGCCATTCTGCGCAATGATGCCATTGATCTGTCAAGTGATGAAGATCTTGCAGATGACGCTCTTGAGCAACTCATCAAGAGCAAAGAAGAAGCAGAAATCTTCAATGATCTGCCTCTCTTTGATGTAACAATCATCCAAAACTTCATTGATGAATGGTTTGACACGCCAAACATCAGCTTCGACGATCTCCAACTACCCATTGGCCTCAGTGTCGCCTTCCATGGCGCCATTGCTTCAGAGTTAGCTATCGCCCAGCACATTGTTGAACTGAAGCAGAAGATTGACTTTAAGAAATCTCAGTTCAAGAAGCATATGGCCAAGCTCAGTGTGCAAGACGTGAAGAATTTCAAGATTATGCTGCACGAGCTCAAGGAAGCCTTTCTAAAGAAACGTGCAGAAGCTCAAGGTTCTCGTGAGCGCATGAAGGTCCTGGCTGATAGGTGTGTGCAAGCCTACAATGAGGCTGAGAAGCGCAAGGCCCTTGGGCGTCCTGGCATCGACCCCAGGATGGCTGCCAAGAAGCAGAAGAAGCCCGCTATGACTGAACCTGAAGCACCAAGGCAGGAGGCAGATCCCCTTGTCTTCCCAACTAGCATGACTAGCCCGAAGCCAAAGGCCAGGTCAACCGCTTCAGAACTGAAGAAGACCAGGACTGCTGAGGCTGAAGCAAGGAAGAGAAAACATCCTGAAGCCTCTGCTACTGCCCCCGCCAAGAAGAAAAGAATGACCAAGAAGGAACAGGCTGCTCCCACAGAGCCCTTGATTGTTGAACCCATTTCCATGGTTCACCCCGACGCCAATCCACAAGAACGTCAACTGACTGTCCATGAGCCTGCTTTCACAGAGGCTCATGAAGCTGAAGACTTTCCAGCAGCTGATCCCCTCGCTACTAAGGACATTGGTCACCATGACCATGTTGAAGATGATGCAACCCTTCCTCAGCTAGAGCACCAACAGGTATCATCGCCTGTGCTCACGCACAGTGAACTCATCAGCATTGGTCGTCCACTGACACCAATAGCACAGGATGCTTCGTGGGCGGATCGCCCACAAGAGGAAGAAGACTCTGAGGCCCAGCCAACACAAACTCCACAGGCGTCGCCCGCGTTGCGCAGGCTTCGCAAATGTCCAAGGCCTCAAGTCTCTGCGTCTGAAGCTAAAACTGCTGAAGACATTCCGGCTACATCAGCCGATGAAGAAGAAGTACCACAAGCTGCTACTCCCCTGTCCCACCAAGAAGCAGTTCTCGAGGAGAACGTGATTGAAAATCTTGCGGCTGCCACCACCAACACCACTGAAGCCACTGACGCTGTCATGGCTGAAGCTAATGTGGAGCCCTCACCAACAAAAGCACCATAAGTCAGCGAAGCCACTGATCCCGCCACTTCTGTTCCTGAGTCTGTTGCCGGTCCCCAGTTCGACTATCATGTTGAGCACAGGCCTCAGGTACAGAAGCCAATCCCAAGATTGCCAAGGTTCCCAGGTCCTGCATCAGCACCTGACTCCTTCAATATCAATGGCTTCAAAGAAGACAACACATTCTTCAACAGCTCCAGGAACCCCTACTCCAGGGAAAGAATACCATCTGATCGGTTCTGGAGTTATCCGCAGCGAAGCTATTACTCATGCGTTCTTTACAACCAAGGTCGCATCTTCCCACACAAGCGCCTTGACATTGATGCAATAGCTGGTCTGCCCTGTCTGGAAGAAGCTCTGGATTGCTTCATAGAGGTTGGACTGCTGTCATTCGTCACTGACCAAGAGCATTGGAATGAAGAGTTGCTGCTCCAATTCTATGCCACACTTCACATCCGCGGGTATAGCAGAGATCCGAAGACTTGGGTCCTGGAGTGGATGACAGGAAACGTTCATCACGAACCAAAGCCTTTGACATCATTGAGCTCACTGGTTTCCCCACTCCTGGTGATCTCTACAAGCATGGCTGTCAGCTTCATAGTGAAGCTATTGAGAGCATCTTTCAGAAGACTGAACCTAATATGAGTCAGATGCTCAGTATGATGAAGCCATTGCCCCAAGATGCTGCTTATCCCATGGAGTTCTTCGTTGAAGACCTTGAGTATCTGCCAAGAACCATTTATCACATCATAAGGCGAACTCTCTGGCCAATCAAAGGACATTCTCCCCATGCCAAGCTAGAAGGTGCAATGAAGACTTTGGTCTTCTACATTCTTCATGGAAAATGCTTCAATACACAGGATTTCTTCATTCGCCAGCTTGCTGCATCTGGCTCTGATCTGTTTGGTTTGAAGTTCTACGCCCCTTGGGTGATGCGGCTGATCAAACTTCACTCCGCTATCTCATATCAGCCCTCGGCCCGCAACCATCGGATCTTTTTGCCTGATGTGGATATGTCTATTGAAGCCATCTATCCTGAGCCTGCCAAGGAACCTCTCAGTCTTCAGAATGCAGAGCATCAAAGTTTCACTCAGAACATTGAAGGCGTTGAAGCCGTAACTCGTGTGTATCCTTTGGCTGGCACTACACGTGCACCGCATCCTGCTCTCACTGAAGCCACTGATAGTACAACTGCTCCATGACCCAAGAAGCGCACTCGTGTTCTCAACGACCGAGAGCTTCTTGTGGTCGTTCATCAGAAACAGGATAGGCATCATGACTAGCTGAAGCATCAGATGCAAAGCCTCTTGGCGGATGTTAATCGCATTCGCAATCTTGCCACCAAGAATGCTTTTGTTGCCCATGAAACCTCTCGCCGCACATGGAAAGGGCTAACACTGATGTGTTCTGAAGATGATCTTCAAGAGGATGGCTTCACTGAGCGATTCAAGTTTGACTCCACACCTCCTCAAAGGGCAGTGCTGCGACGAACTCCATCCCTTGAAGACTCTGAGTTCTCTTCCTCTGCTGCAACTGTGAATGCTAGAGTAATCGAGGATGAAGACGATGCTACTTCACCGCCACCTCCTTCAGCACACTTCGACTCTGCTCCAAGCTGTTCAGCACCGCCAAACACAACCAACGACCCTGCTGCTTCACCTACTCCTCATGGGAACGAGTAGATGCTCTATGTATTCAAACCTTTTTGGTCCTTACTGACAAAAGGGGGAGAAGCATATGAGGTTGATAGTCTTCAAGCGGGTCCATATGGGCGGGTGCTTTATATTTTCCTTCGTTCTTACAACTCTCGTTTTGCTACATTTGGTTCTTTGAGTTGTAACACTTAAACTCGATGGTCGTCTGCTACTTATTTTCCACCTTGTGTTGCGATGATAAATTATGCATGTGCGACGATAAATTCCGCACTTAGATCATTCTGCAGACGTCCATTTTCCATTATGCATGTCATTATCTTCATATACTTTCACATGCATAGTGGATTGTCATCATAAGTTGAAGTGGATCTCCACAAGTACAACCTGCCATGTGCATTTGCATTCCAAAAGCAAATTACTTATATGCACATCTTCAGGGGGAGCCCTTGCAACTTATGAAGACAATTCCTTATCCTTTACAATTTCACAGATTATATTCCCCGTTGAAAACTTCAACTAGTTTGTCATCAATCACCAAAAAGGGGGAAATTGTAAGTGCATCTAGTGCCACCCCTAGATGGTTTTGGAGTATTGACGACAAACCTAGTTGAGGGACTAATGTGTTTGTGAGAATTGCAGGATAACACATGTAGAAGTCCCTCATTGATTCGGTTTTCCTACCAGAGATGACCCCTAAAAATGTATGAAGACATTGAAGTCAAAGGTGGTATATGAAGACATTCACATTGAAGACTATGACAAGAGAAGACACCACATGAAGCCTATGGAGCTCGAAGACTTAGATCTTTCGTAGTTCTCTTTCTTCTGTGTTGAGTCATAGGAACCACCGTACTGTTAAGTGGGGTCCAAGAGAACCAGTCAGAATGACTGAAGTGATGCTTAAACAAAACCTATGTCTTCGAGTTAAGACTTTGAGAGCGAATCTTATCCAGAGTTGGGCAAGTCAGCTTTGCTTGAAGCCCAAGTAAAGTTGCCGTGTGAGTTTGAAATCTGACCGTTGGAACACGTGTCAGTTCCTTAGTGACCTAGGGTCATTTCGGACAAATCAGGTTAGGTTGCCAAGTGGCTATAAATAGCCCACCCCCTACAACAATAAACGGTTGGCTGCTCAGATTCAGAGTAGGGCTTTTGTCGTTTGAGAGCAACCCACCTCGATGCCTTTGAGAGAGAATTCCTTGCGAGGATAAAGCCCTAACCACCCAGAGCCAAAGAGAATTAGGCATCACTTAAGTCTTCTTGTCTGTGTGATCTAAAGACTTATTACACTTGAGGACTGTGCATCCTCCAGCCGGTTAGGCGTCGCGTTCTGAGCATCCAAGTGACATTGTGGATTGCCGGTGAACGAAGTCTGTGAAGGTTTGGAAGTCTACCTTGAAGACTTACTAGAGTGATTGGGCGAGGTCTGTGTGACCTTAGCTCAAGGGGAATACGGTGAGGACTGGGTGTCCTGAGCTGCGTGTTCAGGACTGGGTGTCCGGGACTGTGTGTCCTAAGGTTTAAATACCTAGCCGCCCTAGCCAGACGTACAGTTGTCACAGCAACTGGAACTGGTCCAACAAATCATTGTCTTCAGCGAGTCACTGGTTTCATCTTCCCTTCCCTTTACTTACTGTTACTCCTTGTGAAGTCATTGTATGTTCGCACTATCTTTTGTCTTCACTGAGTGACTGCGTGTTATGTGTGGCTTCACAATATCTTCCTACCTGATCCTTACTACATTGCTGCTATTAGTCATTGTGCTTTCACTCTATTGAATACTTGACTATGGCTTGCCTAGTGTAGTCTACCTTTCGCTGCAGGGTAATAGGTTTATTTCTATCGTTTGTCTTATAACTTCCACGTTTTGAAGACTTTCATAAAAATCGCCTATTCACCCCCCCTCTAGTCGATATAACGCACTTTCACCTACTCCTTGCATTGACATCAATTGATGGGCATCTCCCTAGCCCGTTGATTAGCCGCATCAATGTGAGACTTTCTCCTTTTTTGTATTCTCCACACAACCCCTATCATTATATTCTATTCCACCCATAGTGTTATGTCCATGGCTCACGCTCATGTATTGCGTGAAAGTTGAAAAAAGTATGAGATTACTCAAGTATGAAACAAGTGCTTGGCTTGTCATCGGGGTTGTGCATGACTGGAGCATTTTTGTGTGACAAAATGAAGCATAGCCAAACTATATGATTTTGTTTTGAGAAGACATGACTGCTTAGTTAGTATGCTTGAAGTATTATTATTTTTATGTCAATATTAAACTTTTGTCTTGAATCTTATGGATCTGAATATTCTTGCCATAATAAAGAGGATTACATAAATAAATATGTTAGGTAGCATTCCACATCAAAAATTCTATTTTTATCATTTACCTCCTCGAGGACGAGCAGGAATTAAGCTTGGGGATGCTTGATAAGTCTCCAACGTATCTATATATTTTTATTGTTCCATGCTATTATATTATCAACCTTGGATGTTTTATATGCATTTATATGCTATTTTATATGACTTTCGGGACTAACCTATTAACCTAGAGCCCAGTGCCAGTTTCTGTTTTACCTTGTTTTTGAGTATCACAGAAACGGAAAAACAAACGGAGTCCAATTGACCTGAAATTTCATGGAGATCATTTTTGGACCCGAAGAATCCCACGGAGTACCAGAGATGGGGAAGAAGAGTCCCGAGGCCACCACGAGGGTGGGGTGCGCCCTACCCCCTGGGCGCGCCACCTACCTCGTGGCCACCTCGGGGACCCCCTGACTTGTTCTCGACTCCAACACCTCTTATATAACCCCAAACTTCCATAAGGAAACCTAGATCGGGAGTTCCATCGCCAGAAGCCTCCGTAGCCACCGAAAACCAATCTAGACCCGTTCCAACACCCTGCCGGAGGAGGAATCCCTCTCCGGTGGCCATCTTCATCATCCCAGTGCTCTCCATGACAAAGAGGGAGTAGTTCACCCTCGGGGCTGAGGGTATGTACCAGTAGCTATGTGTTTGATCTCTCTCTCTCTCATGTTCTTGATTCGGAACGATCTTCATGCATCGCGAGCTTTGCTATTATAGTTGGATCTTATGATGTTTCTCCCCCTCTACTCTCTTGTGATGAATTGAGTTTTCCCTTTCAAGTTATCTTATCGAATTGAGTCTTTAAGGATTTGAGAACACTTGATGTATGTCTTGCATGTGCTTATCTGTGGTGACAATGGGATATCACGTGATCCACTTGATGTATGTTTTGGTGATCAACTTGCGAGTTCTATGACCTCGTGAACTTATGCATAGGGGTTGGCATACGTTTTCGTCTTGACTCTCCTGTAGAAACTTTGGGGCACTCTTTGAAGTTCTTTGTGTTGATTGAATAGATGAATTTGAGATTGTGTGATGCATCTCGTATAATCATACCCACGGATACTTGGGGTGACACTGGAGTATCTAGGTTACATTAGGGTTTTGGTTGATTTATATCTTAAGGTGTTATTCTAGTACGAACTCTATGATAGATTGAATAGAAAGAATAGCTTCGTGTTATTTTACTACAGACTCTTGAATAGATCGATTAGAAAGAATAACTTTGAGGTGGTTTCTTACCCTACAATAATCTCTTCGTTTGTTCTGCGCTATTAGTGACTTTGGATTGACTATTTGTTGCATATTGAGGGATAGTTATATGATCCATTTATGTTATTATTGTTGAGAGAACTTGCACTAGTGAAAGTATGAACCCTAGGCCTTGTTTCAACGCATTGCAATACCGTTTACGCTCACTTTTACCACTTGTTACCTTGCTATTTTTATATTTTCAGATTACAAAAACCTATATCTACCATCCATATTGCACTTGTATCACCATCTCTTCGCCTAACTAGTGCACCTATACAATTTACCATTGTATTGAGTGTGTTGGGGACACAAGAGACTCTTTGTTATTTGGTTGCAGGGTTGTTTGAGAGAGACCATCTTCATCCTACGCCTCCCACAGATTGATAAACCTTAGGTCATCCACTTGAGGGAAATTTGCTACAGCCCTACAAACCTCTGCACTTGGAGGCCCAACAACGTCTACAAGAAGGTTGTGTAGTAGACATCAAGCTCTTTTCTGGTGCCGTTGCCGGGGAGGTTAGTGCTTGAAGGTATATCTTTAGATCTTGCAATCGAATCTTTTGTTTCTTGTTTTATCACTAGTTTAGTCTATAAAAGAAAATTACAAAAAATGTAATTGAGGGTACCTCATATGCTTCATCTTTTTAATATCTTTCATGAAAATAAGGATTCCGATAATTGTGCCAAAATACTAGAAGAAGAATGCATTAAAATGTTTGGCACTAAATCTTTGAATGATGAGCATGATTGCAATGTTGTTAGTATGAACTCTTTGAATGTCCATAGTACTAATGATGATTGTACTAGTCATGATGAAAATGTCTCTTATAAGCATGTCAATTTTTGTGGAGTGCATAAGGTTTGCAAGTACACACCAAATAGGGAAGATAGATTTTGCAAGAGTCATAAGTATTTAGAAACTAAATGGTTCCAATAAAGGCTAGATGTTTGTGCTGAAAATTTAAATTTTCTTAGCCATCCTTGTGAACTTTTCAATGAACATAGTCATTTAAATATCCAATGCAAACTGTTTCGTGATCGAACCGTGCCCAAAAATTGTGATGACTTGATTTCCCTTACGCACCATAATGAACTTAATTTGCTTCTAGGTTATGAAGAAATGAAACGTATAACTAAGAATATTCCAGAATTTGTCCTTGATAAAGTTCTAGATTTTGATTTAGAGGAAATTTATATGTATTGTGCGGTGAATTGCATTGAAAATCCTTATATTGCCAATTACATATAGACAAGAAAGCAAATAGAAGATGAAGAGAATACTAATGAAAGGGAAGAGACTTCCCAATATCCTCCTATTATTTCTTATGATGAATCAGGTAATGAGGAGGAGCATTCTATTCAACCAATCTCATTAATAAGGAGCTCCAAAAAGAGGATTAAACCCACACATAATGTGGAGAAGAAAAAGAAAATACGGAGAAGCAAAGGTAAAAAGGCATCCCTCTCAAATGATGTTGCTCCTACTACTCATTCTGATGATATTAGTTGCTATAATATTGGTGCTATCCATACTATTAATGACGAGAGTGATTATGCTTATGATATGAAAAGGCCCAAGCTTGGGGATGCTATGTTTGATGAAAATGACATGTTTGAGAATTTATTTGCTGCAATTAATGTTTGTCCCAAGCTTGGGGATGATATGTTTTATGAATATGATATTTTTAACCTCCCAAGTTTTGATATGCAAATTTATTATGATGATAGTATGCCTCCTATTTATGATGATTATATTGATGAAAGTGGGTTTGGAAGAGTGTCAAATTTAGGAAGTAATGATCCCACTATTTTGGAGGGTGTTGAATCTTATTGTGAAAATTATGAAAGTGGATTTGGAGAGGTCATGACTTTATTTAGTAATGATTCCACTATCTTGGAAGAGGTTTCAATCGATCATGATGAGAACAAAGTTGCTACTTATGATAATTATTGTGGTGATACTTATGATATAAAAAGTAGTGATGATTATATTTATAAAACTTGTGATGATTATGATTACCCTTTTTCTGAGTTTTATTCTTTCAATGTGGAAACAATTTATAGTATTCGAGTTTCTTATGATACTCTCACTATTCCGAATGAGATGAATTTTGCTTACGTGGAGAGTAGTGAATTTTTTATGATTGTAGATCATGAAAAGAATGCTTTATGTGATGGTTACATTTTTGAATTATTTCATGATGCTACTGAAAATTATTATGAGGGAGGAACATATGCTTGTAGGAATAGCAATAATATCAAGTTTCCTCTCTATGTGCTTAAAGTTCTAAAGTTATGCTTGTTTTGCCTTCCTATGCTAGTTGATTATTGTTCCCATAAGTTGTTTGTTCACAAAATCCCTATGCATAGGAAGTGGGTTAGACTTAAATGTGCTAGTCATATTCTTCATGATGCTCTCTTTATGTTTCAATTCTTATCTTTTATGTGAGCATCATTGAAATCATCATGCCTAGCTAGGGGCGTTAAACGTTAGCTCTTGTTGGGAGGCAACCTAGTTTTTATTTTTGTTCCTTGTTTTTTTCCTGTTTAGTAATAAATAATTCATCTAGCCTATGTTTAGATGTGGTTTTATGCTTTTAATTAGTGTTTGTGCCAAGTAGAACCTTTGGGAAGACTTGGGGGTAGTTTTTGCGATGTTGCTGTGAAAAACAGAAACTTTAGCGCTCATGAGATTTGATGCCATTTTTTAGTGGAGAGTGATATTAGGTTAATTCTTTTTTCATATGATTAATAGACAAATTACTCACTTCCACCAATTTATTTAAGAATTTTTGGGGTTACATAAGTATTCTAAACCTACATATTACTACAGACTGTTCTGTTTTTGACAGATTCTGTTTTTCGTGTGTTATTTGCTTATTTTGATGAATCTATGGCTAGTATCGGAGAGTATGAACCATAGAGAAGTTGGAATACAGTAGTTTTAACACCAATATATATAAAGAATGAGTTCATTATAGTACCTTAAGTGGTGGTTTGTTTTCTTATACTAACGGAGCTCATGAGATTTTCTGTTGAGTTTTGTGTTGTGAAGTTTTCAAGTTTTGGGTAAAGATTTGATGGATTATGGAATAAGGAGTGGCAAGAGCCTAAGCTTGGGGATGCCCAAGGTACCCCTAGGTAAAATTCAAGGACAAACAAAAGCCTAAGCTTGGGGATGCCCAGGAAGGCATCCCCTCTTTCATCTTCGTTCATCGGTAACTTTACTTGATGCTATATTTTTATTCACCACATGATATGTGTTTTGCTTGCAGCGTCTTGTATGATTTGAGTCTTTGCTTTTTAGTTTACCACAATCATCCTTTCTGTACAAAACTTTTTGGAGAGACACACATGAATTGGAATTTATTAGAATACTCTATGTGCTTCACTTATATCTTTTGAGCTAGATAATTTTGCTCTAGTGCTTCACTTATATCTTTTAGAGCATGGTGGTGGTTTTATTTTATAGAAATTATTGATCTCTCATGCTTCACTTATATTATTTTGAGAGACTTTTAGAACAGCATGGTAATTTGTTTGGGCTATAAAATTAGTCCTAATATGATAGGCATCCAAGATGGGTATAATAAAAACTTTCATATAAGTGCATTGAATACTATGAGAAGTTTGATACTTGATAATTGTTTTGAGATATGAAGATGGTAATATTAGAGATGTGCTAGTTGAGTAATTGTGAAATTGAGAAATACTTGTGTTGAGGTTTGCAAGTCCCGTAGCATGCACGTATGGTAACCGGTGTGTGACAAATTTGAAGCATGACGTGTTTATTTGATTGCCTTCCTTATGAGTGGCGGTCGGGGACGAGCGATGGTCTTTTCCTACCAATCTATCCCCCTAGGAGCATGCACGTAGTGCTTGGTTTTTGATGACTTGTAGATATTTGTAATAAGTATGTGAGTTCTTTATGACTAATGTTGAGTCCATGGATTATACGCACCCTCACCCTTCCATCATTGCTAGCCTCTTTGGTACCGTGCATTGCCATTTCTCACCTCGAGAGTTGGTGCAAATTTCGCCGGGGCATCCAAACACTATGATATGATACGCTCTGTCACACATAAACCTCCTTATATCTTCCTCAAAACAACCACCATACCTACCTATTATGGCATTTCCATAGCCATTCCGAGATATATTGTCATGCAACTTTCCACTGTTTCGTTCATCATGACACACATCATCATTGTCATATTGCCTTGCATGATCATGTAGTTGACATCGTATTTGTGGCAAAGCCACCATACATAATTAATCATACTTGTCACTCTTGATTCATTGCCCATCCCCGTACACCGCTGGAGGCATTCATATAGAGTCATACTTTGTTCTAGTATCGAGTTGTAATCTTTGAGTTGTAAATAAATAGAAGTGTGATGATCATTATTAATAGAGAATTCTCCCAAAAAAGGAAAAAAAAGAAAGGCCAAAAAAAGAAGAAAAAAGAAAGGCCAAGTAAAAAAGAAATAAAAGGGGACAATGCTACTATCCTTTTTTCCACACTTGTGCTTCAAAGTAGCACCATGATCTTTATGATGGAGAATCTCTTGTTTTGTCACTTTCATAAACTAGTGGGAATTTTTCATTATAGAACTTGGCTTGTATCTTCCAACAATGGGCTTCCTCAAATGCCCTAGGTCTTCGTGAGCAAGCAAGTTGGATGCACACCCACTTAGTTTCTTTTGTTGAGCTTTCATACATTTATAGCTCTAGTGCATCCGTTGCATGGCAACCCCTACTCCTTGCATTGACATCAATTTATGGGCATCTCCCTAGCCCGTTTATTCGCCGCGTCAATGTGAGACTTTCTCCTTTTTTGTCTTCTCCACACAACCCCTATCATTATATTCTATTCCACCCATAGTGCTATGTACATGGCTCGCGCTCATGTATTGCGTGAAAGTTGAAAAAAGTTTGAGATTACAAAAGTATGAAATAATTGCTTGGCTTGTCATCAGGGTTGTGCATGATGGGAGCATTTTTGTGTGACGAAAATGAGGCATAGCCAAACTATATGATTTTGTAGGGATAAGCTTTCTTTGGCCATGTTAGTTTGAGAAGACATGACTGCTTAGTTAGCATGCTTAAAGTATTATTATTTTTATGTCAATATTAAAGTTTTGTTTTGAATCTTATGGATCTGAATATTCTTGCCACAATAAAGAGGATTAACTATATAAATATGTTAGATAGCATTCCACATCAAAAATTCTGTTTTTATCATTTACCTACTCGAGTACGAGCAGGAATTAAGCTTGGGGATGCTTGATACGTCTCCAACGTATCTACAATTTTTGATTGTTCCATGCTATTATATTATCAACCTTGGATGTTTTATATGCATTTATATGTTATTTTATATGATTTTTGGGACTAACCTATTAACCTAGTGCCCTGTGCTAGTTTCTGCTTTTTCCTTGTTTTTGAGTATCGCAGAAAAGGAAAACCAAACAGAGTCCAATTGGCCTGAAATTTCACGGAGATCATTTTTGGACTAGAAGAAGCCCACGGAGTACCAGAGGTGGGCCAGAAGAGTCCCGAGGCCACCATGAGGGTGGGGCACGCGCCCTACCCCCTGGGCGTGCCCCCTACCTCGTGGCCTCCTCGGGGACCCCCTGACTTGTTCCCGACTCCAACACCTCTTATATAACCTCAAACTTCCAAAAAGAAACCTAGATTGGGAGTTCCGCCGCCAGAAGCCTGCGTAGCCACCGAAAACCAATCTAGACCCATTCCGACACCCTGCTTGTAACATCCCAAAATTCTAAATTTTGGAATGTTATATTAAATAGATAGTTTTGATTGATTGTTTGATTGCTTGAGTGAAATTGAGTGAAATTTGAAACTTTTGAAAGTTAAATGAGAGGGAATAAAAGGACTTTCCCAACTTTCATTCTGCATTTATGATCTCCATGAATTCGAATCCATTTCATCACAAAACCCTAGAGATAAGATGATATGACTTCTTCCATTTATTTAAATGAAAAAGGGGGTTTGAAAAATATTTGAATTTCATTGAGAAATACTTCAAATTCAGAAACTTCAAGCAACTCAATGATTTTCATGAGAGAAGATAAAATGACTTCTTCAAATTATATGAAATATGAGTTGGGAGTTTCAAAGAATCAAATTTAGAGTCCTTTTGGAAATTATTTTCAATTTGGAGTTATCTGACTTTTATTAAAATTATTTTCCTCCAAAAATAAAATAAATGGAAAATAGGGTAAAATGATTCCCTACATCAGAAAATTGGAGAGAAATAAATTTGAAATCATTTTGGTATTTTAAAATGATTTTTATTGGGTTTTACTGCACTAGTAGCACTCTTTGATTTATTTTAATTTTTGTGGATTTTATTTGATGCTAGAAAAACGTTCATGTTGTAGAAAATCTTTTTCTGAAAATCTTGATATATTATATGCCTATATAATATTCTTATTTATTCTGTTTTTATTACTCTTATTTGTCTGAAAAATGTTTTAAAAAAACTTCTAGGCCACCGACTGGGCCGGCCCAGCACCAGGCCAGGCCACGGCCCAGCGCTGCGCCGCCGCCTCCGACTCCGGGAGGAGTCCGCCGCCCGCACGCCTCCCGAGCCAGCCGCCGTACTCCGCCCGGTCACCTCCCGCCGCCTTGCCCCTCCTCCACGCATCGCACCGCGCCCTCTGCTCCATAAATAGAGCCGCCCGGGACCCCTCTCTCTCTCCTTGCGCCGCATCTCGTCGCGCCGCTGCCGCATCTTGCCGCCACCGCCGCCGACAATCTCCGTCGCCACGCTCCGCTGCCGCGACACTCCCCGCTGCCGCGCCGCACCTTGCTGCCGCCGTCGAAGCCTCACCGCTACTAGCCGCGCCGCCGTCGTCGAAGCCCGTCGCCGTCGCCGGAGCCCCACCGTGGACCGGTAATAACCGCCCTGGTTTGCCGGTTTTTATTTAGGTTTTTTTGGTTTTCTTTAAAAACCCGGTTTTCTTTTAGTTAGGTTATTTAGCGAACGTTCGCTCGGTAGAGTTTTTCTTTTTCTTTTTAATTTCGGCCAGGGACCCATCCATGAATATTATATTACAGATTAGCCCTTGTACTTCAATCGGTCACTACGTTTTGCTCGTTTATCCAAATCCAACGAAACTAACGCCCACGTTTTCTTTATGATCCCCTCTATCCATATAAACAACTTAAACATGTTTTTGAAAGTTAAAAATTTGAATTCAAACATATTTGAATTTGAACTTCGTTTGATCATAACCTGAGTTGTATAACTCCGTTTGAGTTGATTCTTTTTGCAAATTGAAGCTCTTGACCTAAACTTTCTGATAAGGCCAAATTCAGTTAGTGTTGGTACTGTTAGAAATTGTTTCTGTTCGCAAGAGTTATTCGCCTGTTTTCAAAGTTTTCCAAGATCTTTTCTTTGATTCTTTTGCATGAGTGCTTATGTATGCAATCGCTTGCTTACGATAGATTGATCGGAGTGTGACGGGTAGTACTATCAGGAGTTATGAGTGCAAATCATCTTCATCAACAGTACAAGGAAAGTTCACACTTTGATCATACTTTTCATTACCCAGTTTTTATGCATTAGTTTCACCCTCAAACATTGCATGAGTAGGATTGATAACATGTGGGTATTGGGAAGTAGTTGATGAGGTAGGAACCTATAATCCTGCATTCAAACCTTGGGAGTTACTTTTACATTATGCTCATACTGCTATGCTATGCTCGTAGACGTGGATTGGTTTGAGTGATTCATGACAGATGTGAGAGTTATTATTAATGGTTAACTTAAGGTGGCTACTTTAATACACATCTGGGTGGATTGGTTGGGGCACCCAGGAGCACCCGGTGGTTTGCCCGGGCACCTGGAGAACCCAGTGCTTTCCCAAGGGGATCCCGGAGGACCCATGTGATCACCCTATGGAATGTCACCCAGGCTCAAAGGGATCATAAGATTACTCATGCTAGAAACTTCCGTGTGCAGCCACAAGCTAATATGGGCTCTAGCATAGTTGAGTATGTTGCATGACCTCTTTCAGTGGTGGGCTAGCAGATGTAGGGGAAAGAGGTGTAACTGTCCACCCAGAGTAAAGAATTAATGTTTCTGAAAGACTGTGTCTCGGTCATCCATTTCTCAAACACCATGTAGTGCGAGAAATCCAATGGAGGAGATCGAGTCTTGTGGGAAAAAGTGCACAAACCTCTGCGGAGTGTACAAACTAATCATGGTTATCCATGTCCCCGGTTATGGACATCTTGAGTATCTGGTTCTTGAATTATCATGTTGATCTCATCACTTTATTTAATTAACTGGTTGGGTTAATGATTACTTTAATTGGGATTGAGTTGGAGAAACCTTCTCAATGTTTTCAACAAACTTTGTAGTAAATAAAATATATTCCTTTATTGTAGGGAAAAATTGGCTTTTCGCAAAAACATTATAACCATAGAGCTTCCACCAGCAAAATATGCATGTAGTGATAGCTATTATTCATCCTTGTCCTATGGTGTGAATTTGCCAGTACATTCAATGTACTGACCCTTTGTGGCTACAACGTCTCATGTTGCAGGATTCTTACGACGAGTAAGTGATACGTTAGGGTTATGATTTCTACACTCAACTTTGCCGTTGGTGTTGATGGGAATCCACAACCTTGTTGTTACTTCCGCTATTTGGATTGAGGTAATAGTATTTACGTTACTTTATACATGTGATTTACCTCTGTTATAAATCCTCGAGTATTATGTGTGTCAGCATACCGATCCAGGGATGACACTTAAGCACAGAGACTTGATAGTCTAAGGTCGGGTCGCTACACTGCCAGAGGGGGAATCCCTCTCCGGTGGCCATCTTCATCATCCCGGCGCTCTCCATGACGAGGAGGGAGTAGTTCACCCTCGGGGCTGAGGGTATGTACCAGTAGCTATGTGTTTGATCTCTCTCTCTCTCTCGTGTTCTTGATTCGGAATGATCTTGATGTATCGCGAGCTTTGCTATTATAGTTGGATCTTATGATGTTTCTCCCCCCTACTCTCTTGTGATGAATTGAGTTCTCCCTTTGAAGTTATCTTATCGGATTGAGTCTTTAAGGATTTGAGAACACTTGATGTATGTCTTGCATGTGCTTATCTGTGGTGAGAATGGGATATCACGTGATCCACTTGATGTATGTTTTGATGATCAACTTGCGAGTTCCGTGACCTTGTGAACTTATGCATAGGGGTTGGCACACGTTTTCGTCTTGACTCTCCGATAGAAACTTTGGGGCACTCTTTGAAGTTCTTTGTGTGGGTTGAATAGATGAATCTGAGATTGTGTGATGCATATCATATAACCATACCCACGAATACTTGAGGTGACATTGGAGTATCTAGGTGACATTAGGGTTTTGGTTGATTTGTATATTAAGGTGTTATTCTAGTACGAACTCTATGATAGATTGAACAGACAGAATAGCTTCGTGTTATTTTACTACGGACTCTTGAATAGATCGATCAGAAAGAATAACTTTGAGGTTGTTTCGTACCCTACAATAATCTCTTCGTTTGTTCTCCGCTATTAGTGACTTTGGAGTGACTCTTTGTTGCATATTGAGGGATAGTTATATGATCCATTTATGTTATTATTGTTGAGAGAACTTGCACTGGTCAAAGTATGAACCCTAGGCCTTGTTTCAAGGCATTGCAATACCGTTTACGCTCACTTTTACCACTTGTTACCTTGCTATTTTTATATTTTCATATTACAAAAACCTATATCTAGCATCCATATTGCACTTGTATCACCATCTCTTCGCCGAACTAGTGCACCTATACAATTTAACAAAGTATTGGGTGTGTTGGGGACACAAGAGACTCTTTGTTATTTGGTTGCAGGGTTGTTTGAGAGAGACCATCTTCATCCTACGCCTCCCACGGATTGATAAACCTTAGTTCATCCACTTAAGGGAAATTTGCTACTGTCCTACAAACCTCTGCACTTGGAGTCCTAACAACGTCTACAAGAAGAAGGTTGTGTAGTAGACATCATCAAACTATAAAATATAGGGGGAGTGTTGATCCTAATGTGTGTATTTGGCATTCCAAAGGCACCTCTAATTAAGTGCACACATCTAGGGGGAGCCCGTCTATATGTTGTAGTATCTAGGATTCCCTTATTATCATTTCATTCCTTTGTGCAAATCCCGTGTTGTCATCAATCCACGAAAAATGGGGAGATTGTTAGGGCATGTCTCTCTCTAAGTAGTTTTGGTGATTGATGACAATGCTTTTGCGGACTAATCGTGTGCGTTGAGTATTTCATAGATTCATTCATTGGCACGGGAAGATTCTTTCCCCTCGGAGCTTCATGTGAAGACGGTGTAGTCTCCTTCATTTCGGCTTTGGTGGACTTGAGTCGTAGGAGACACTGTACTATCAAGAGGGGGTCCGCATTGGAAAGGCTAGGGTGGAATCAACATGTACACTTCCTTTTTGCACCCCCAGCTCCTTTCCCCTCCTTAGAGTTTACCGTTTTAATGGAAGTGGAGATTGAGAGGTACTAGCGGTAGTATCGCCGCCAGAGCGGTAGTACCGCCCATGGTCCTCAAGCGACAGTACCGCTATCCTACAGTGGTGTTGACGCTCAAAAATGGCATGATCGCAAAGAGTGACTTGATTCTATAATGGGATGAGGTTTAAATTGTGAGTTCATGTCACAATTTGATGGCCCTCTTCAACATGATCGAAATAAATATGAAGATGGACCAAAACAGAGCTCAAGTGCAAAAGATATGAAAATTTCGGAGATACCCATGTTGACATCAGATTAGAAAATAGCATGAAACCTAATTAAGATGGCCTCAGATGAAAAAGTCTTCAACATAAAAGTTCTTCTTCTCGTCGAAACGGATGATTTTGATATAAAAATCTTTTTAATCCGAGGTCGTATGCAAAAGTTACAATGAAAACTGTGCGCTGCAACACTGCATGGCCGGATCATCCGGACTGGGGTAAAAATCATCTGGCCGGGGGCCGAAAATTGAACAAAACAACAGAAACTAAAATTTGAAGTCGGATGATCTGGGTAAAGGCCGAACAATCCGGGAAAATGTCCGAACGTCAGGACAAGTTTTTCTGCTGCAGACTTTAGAAAACGGCCCGAAACACCCTCAAGATGACCTCAAATCGAAAAGTTTTCAACAGCAACATTGTGTGTCTCGTCGAAACGGTTGATTTTTATATAAATATCATCTTAATCCAAGTTCGTATGAAAAAGTTACAGCCCGATTAGTGGACTGCTATCAGAAATCTGGGCTTGGTCGGGCCTACAGTCGGACATCCGGGCCGGAGGTCGTGAGAAGTCCGAATTTGGTTAGATTTTGATGATTTGGACGGCAAGGCAAGTCCTTTTATTTTACGGGAAGTCCATCCGCCTCTTATATAGATAGGAGGTGACAGCCGATTAAACAACACGCAATCGATCAATTCATCTACAACTTTTTACCTTTACCTTTACCTCTCCACTTTGTTCTTCTTCTTCCTCGTTCTTCGTTAGTTCTTCTTGTTGCAGGGCAAAGAACCTCAAGGCCCTAGGGGCGGTCATGCCAACCTAGGGCAGCCCATCGCTGCCGCGCGCCCTGACCGGGTCTCTCCCGGGCGTGTGGGGTTTCGGGTCCTCAAAAGCGCCCGCCGAATTGTCTTGCGTACCGCGCTTCCGGCGGGTCTCCTTCGACGTGAGCTGCGGTGCATCACCCCCGGCGTCGAGGGTACATGGTGACATGTTCGTGTGCGAACACACTTTTTGGCGACTCCGCTGGGGACGAAGCTTTGAACAGTCTTCGACCTGTTCTTTCTACGAAGAGATCATCATCTAGGGTTTGCAATCTACAAAGGTAATATGAATACCCAATGCACATATGTAGATGCAAATAATGCATATGTTGTTGCTAGATCATCTAATGAGCATAATGTATCAGTTAGACCTAGCTTTATCAATCATGCATATAATTATGTGCAAGGGTCGATGCAACAAAATCTCCATGATTCTACTTCATATAATTTTAGCAACATGCAACATATGTATCCCAACTCCCATGCATCGGCAACCCTACAAATTTATATGCCGATGAATAACATGATGAGTTCGGTTAATCAAGTTGAGACACCCTATGTAGGAACTTCCAATGGTATGCAACAAAGTGTTTCAAGCTTTTATTCATCGGCAAATAACTTGCAGTACATTAATCCAAACGTGCCGGTGGATAGGGGAATTGGCCATGTTACTACTAGTTATTTAGCCAATTACCCTCAAACATCATATGCTACACCCAATGCTACTAATATTTTGTCACCATACGCAATGCTTGATGTCCATAATCTGGCTCCGCACCTTCATGGTCATGTCCAAATAAGTGAAACTTCTGCAGGAGCACAAATGCCTTCACCCACTACTGTGGCATATCATGTCCCCCATACACAATTACAGAATTTTGGCAACATCTCATTGCCGAAAGACTGGGTGGTTGAGAACAAGCTTACATTCTCTTGGGATTTGTGCAACTCCATTCGACAGGAACTAATAGAAGGCGAGAAGCCTCATGATTTTGCTGCAGTAAAAGCTAGAGTTGTGAAAATGATGCAGTCGCCCAGTGTTGTACCATCCAGTGTACCACCTAAACAATTGCAAAGTTTCAGCACCTCATTGCCGAAAGAGTCTCTAAGTATTGGGGGGCAATCTCATGAGGAGTGGATGGAAATTGAGATGAAAAGGTTCAAAATCGCCAAGCTGAGATGTGGGCTAAAATTAGACAAGAGCGAGAAGCCTTGCCAATTGATATAACCGGTGAAAAGAATGATGATTTGGAAACTAAAAGTACTTTGGTTGAAAAAGCCGAATCAAGTAGTATATATTCCGAATCGATCACATCCAAAGAGGCAAGCATTGCTGAGAAAGGTCATGGCAAGCATAGGAAAACAACGGTGCTTGATTTTTCTGAAGTTAATGGAACGTACTTCCTGCCCTATGAGCTCCGTGCCGTAGAAATTGACAAGCTTCAAGGACAAGAACAAGTATCAGAACAAAGTTCGAACGACAAAAATCTTTCGTGTAATGATGCACGGAATCAAGAAAAAGATGATGAAGAGGCGTTGGGGAGCCACCCAAAGATGAAGCAAGATATTGTTCAAGTCACACCACCATCATGCTCTCCCAACATATTTGAAGAGGTATGTTTAGCAAGTAATTTACCTATTTTCAGATTTGGTCAAAACTTTATTGTTGATGCATCTATTAGAAAAATCTTCTTAAGTAATTTTGAAAGACCAATGAAGAAGGGTAATTTACTTGTTAGCAATAAAATTGTTATAGAACATATCGGTCAACCTATTGCACCATTTCTAAAGACCGATACTGACTTATTGTTGCAATCAAGGCTTTCCTCATTGCTTTATTTAAAGTTTGTATCTACATGGGTAGCTTTGCTTGTTTCGTACTTGGCTTACTCTTGGTCTCAATTGAGACATGTATGTTCTAACTATTTTTGTTTCAGAAATTAAAAGCCAGGGTTAAAATCTTTTGAGCAAACCGATGCCAGTATAGTTTCTTATCCAAAGACATCGGAGATAGAGTGAAAAACACAATGCACAGCCAAATGGGGTGATGCAAAATCTGAACCATTCGTTTGCTTAACTCCAAAGCCGTTCTCACAACAAGATCAGCTAGAGAATAAAAAGTTTACCTTCAATTCAAGCATGTGTGATCAAATATTTAATTTGTTGTTGATAAATAATTATATGAGAATTCTTGATCACCATGTCGAGCCATCTGTCCAGGGACGAATGTATTGTAAGTTGCATGATTCGTCCAAGCATAATTTTGAGGATTGCAACATGTTTCGTCAAATAGTTAAATCAGCCATTGATAAAGGACGATTGAAATTTGTTGAGACACCAAGAGATGACCAGTCTATTCCAATTGGTCCCGTTGGCAAAAAGTTCTTGCATCGGCTGCTTCAAGCCGATCCAATTGAAGAGAAGGTAATAGCTGCATGTGACCGGATCAAGCTTTCAAGTAAAGAAGTTGTTGAATAGCATAATGAACATAATCTTGAGGGTGAGAATTCCATCGAAGCTACAATGAAGACGCCAAGGACCGGGGGGCAACAAGAAAATCCAATGATCGATGAAAGCAAACCAAAAGAAAACAAAGGCCGAAATAAGCACAAGTGTAAGAGATCAAAAATCACCTTCACTGAACTATTGGATAAATATCAAAAGAAGAGTGAAGAGAAGAATGCTTATCGGCCAAATCATGCAAAGAAACCAAGATCACTGAAGGAAATATGCCCTAGAGGAAATAATAAAGTTGTTATTTATATTTCCTTATATCATGATAAATGTTTATTATTCCTGCTAGAATTGTATTAACCGGAAACTTAGTACATGTGTCAATACATAGACAAACAGTAAGTCACTAGTATGCCTCTACTTGACTAGCTCGTTGAATCAATGATGGTTATGTTTCCTAACCATAGACATGAGTTGTCATTTGATTAATGGGATCACATCATTAGAGAATGATGTGATTGACTTAACGCATCCATTAGCTTAGCATGATGATCGTTTAGTTTGTTGCTATTGCTTTCTCCATAACTTATACATGTTCCTATGACTATGAGATCATGCAACTCCCGAATACCGGAGGAACACTTTGTGTGCTACCAAACATCACAACATAACTGGGTGATTATAAAGGTGGTCTACAGGCGTCTCTAATGGTACTTGTTGAGTTGGCATAGATCGAGATTAGGATTTGTCACTCTGATTGTCGGAGAGATATCTCTGGGCCCTCTCGGTAATGCACATCACTATAAGCCTTGCAAGCAATGTGACTAATGAGTTAGTTGCGAGATGATGCATTACGAAACAAGTAAAGGGACTTGCCGGTAACGAGATTGAGCTAGGTATTGAGATACCAACGATCGTATCTCGGGCAAGTAACATACCGATGACAAAGGGAACAACAAATGTTGTTATGCGATTTGACCGATCAAGATCTACATAGAATATGTAGGAATCAATATGAGCATCCAGGTTCCGCTATTGGTTATTGACCGGAGACATGTCTCCGTCATGTCTACATAGTTCTCGAACCCGTAGGGTCTGCACGCTTAAAGTTCTACGACGATCGGTATTATGAGTTTATGTGATTTGATGTACCGAAGATAGTTCGGAGTCCCAGATGTAATCACGGACATGACGAGGAGTCTCGAAATGGTCGAGACATAAAAATTGATATATTGGACGACTATATTCGGATACCGGAAGTGTTCCGGGTGATTTCAGAGAAAACCGGAGTGTCGGAGGGTTACCGGAACCCCCCCCCCCCCGGAGAAGTAATGGGCCACATGGGCCTTAGTGGAGAGAGAGAGAGGGTCGTCCAGAGCATGCCGCGCGCCTCCTCCCCCTTTGGTCCGAATTGCACTAGGGAAGGGGGGCGGCGCCCCCCTTTCCTTCTCCCTCTCCTCCTTCCTTTCCCCCTCCTAGTATGAGTAGGAAAGGGGAGTCCTACTCCTACTAGGAGGAGGACTCCTCCTCCTGGCGCGCCCTGCAAGGGCCGGCCGGCCTCGCCCCTTGCTCCTTTATATACGGGGGCAAGGGGTCACCCTAGAACACACAAGTTGATCAATTGATCTTTTAGCCGTGTGCGGTGCCCCCCTCCACCATAATCCACCTCAGATATATCGTAGCGGTGCTTAGGCGAAGCCCTGTTCTGGAAGCATCATCATCACCATCATCACGCCGTCATGCCGACGAAACTCTTCCTCGAAGCTCTACTGGATCATGAGTTTGCGGGACCTCACTGAGCTGAACGTGTGCAGACCGCAGAGGTGACGTACGTTCGGTACTAGGGATCGGTCGATCTTGAAGACGTACGACTACATCAACCGCATTGTCATAATGCTTCCTCTTACGGTCTATGAGGGTACGTGGACGACACTGTTCCCTCCCATTGCTATGCATCACCATGATCTTGCGTGTGCGTAGGAAATTTTTGGAAATTACTACGTTCCCCAACAGTGGCACCCGAGCCAGGTTTATGCGTAGATGTTATATGCACGAGCAGAACACAAGTGAGTTGTGGGCGATACAAGTCATACTGCTTACCAGCATGTCATACTTTGGTTTAGCGGTATTGTTGGATGAAGCGGCCTGGACCGACATTACGCATACGCTTACGCGAGACAGGTTCTACCGACGTGCTTTGCACACAGGTGGCTGGCGGGTGTTAGTTTCTCCAACTTTAGTTGAACCGAGTGTGACTACGCCCGGTCCTTGTTGAAGGTTAAAACAGACCAAACTTGACAAAATATCGTTGTGGTTTTGATGCGTAGGTAAGAGCGGTTCTTGCTCAGCCCATAGCAGCCACGTAAAACTTGCAACAACAAAGTAGAGGACGTCTAACTTGTTTCTGCAGGGCATGTTGTGATGTGATATGGTCAAGGCATGATGCTATATTTTATTGTATCAGATGATCATGTTTTGTAACGGAGTTATCGGCAACTGGAAGAAGCCATATGGTTGTCGCTTTATTGTATGCAATGCAATCACCCTATAATTGCTTTACTTTATCACTAAGCAGTAGTGATACTCGTAGAAGCAATAGTTGGTGAGACAACAACGATGCTATGATGGAGATCAAGGTGTCGCGTCGGTGACAATGGTGATCATGACGGTGCTTTGGAGATGGAGATCAAAGGCACAAGATGATGATGGACATATCATATCACTTATATTGATTGCATGTGATGTTTATCCTTTATGCATCTTATTCTGCTTGATTGACGATAGCATTATAAGATGATCTCTCACTAAATTTCAAGGTACAAGTGTTCTCCCTGAGTATGCACCGTTGCCCAAGTTTGTCGTGACGAGACACCACATGATGATCGGGTGTTATAAGCTCTACGTTCATATACAATTGGTGCAAGCCAGTTTTGCACATGCAGAAATACTCGAGTTAAACTTGACGAGCCTAGCATATGTAGATATGGCCTCGGAACACTAGAGACCGAAAGGTCGAGCGTGAATCATATAGTAGATATGATCAACATAGTGATGTTCACCATTGAAAACTACTCCATCTCACATGATGATCAGACATGGTTTAGTTGATTTGGATCACATGATCATTTAGATGACTAGAGGGATGTCTATCTAAGTGGGAGTTCTTAAGTAATATGATTAATTGAACTTTAAATTTATCATGAACTTAGTCCTGGTAGTATTTGCATATCTATGTTGTAGATCAATAGCTCGCATTTAGCTTCCCCGCTTATTTTTGATATGTTCCTAGAGAAAAACTATGTTGAAAAATGTTAGTAGCAATGATGCGGACTAGGTCCGTGATCTGAGGATTATCCTCATTGCTGCACAGACGAATTATGTCCTTGATGCACCGCTAGGTGACGGACCTATTGCAGGAGCAGATACATATGTTATGAACATGTAGGATTGAAAGTATGTCTAGAGGGGGGTGATTAGACTACTTGACAAAATAAAAGATCTAGCCTTTTCCCAATTTTAGTTCTTGGCATATTTTAGCAACTTGACACAACTCAAGCAATCAACCTACACATGCAATTCTAAGAGTATAGCAGTGGAAAGTAAAACAATTACATATGAAGGTAAAGGGAGGAGTTTGGAGTGTGCAAACGCAATTTGAGACACGGAGATTTTTGACTTGGTTCTGATAGGTGGTGCTATCGTACATCCACGTTGATGGAGACTTCAACCCACGAAGGGTAACGGTTGCGCAAGTCCACGGAGGGCTCCACCCACGAAGGGTCCACGAAGAAGCAACCTTGTCTATCCCACCATGCTCATCGCCCATGAAGGACTTGCCTCACTAGGGTAGATCTTCACGAAGTAGGCAATCTCCTTGCCCGTACAAACTCCTTGGTTCAACTCCACAATCTTGATGGAGGCTCCCAAGTGACACCTAACCAATCTAGGAGACACCACTCTCCAAGAGGTAACAAATGGTGTGTTGATGATGAACTCCTTGCTATTGTGCTTCAAATGATAGTCTCCCCGACACTCAACTCTCTCGCACAGGATTTGGATTTGGTGGAAAGATGATTTGAGTGGAAAGCAACTTCGGAAGGCTAGAGATCAAGATTTATGTGGTTGGAGTGGAATATCTTGACCTCAACACAAGTGTAGGTGGTTCTCTCTCAGAAAATGTATGTTGGAAGTGTAGGCATGTTCTGATGGCTCTCTCCACGAATGAAGAGTGGGTGGAGGGGTATAAATAGCCTCCACACAGAATCTAACTGTTACACACAAATCACCAAATTCGGTGGGACCGAATCATGAAACTCGGTCAGACCGATTTAGTTTAAAATGTGAACGTTAGGATTCTCGGTGGGACTGACATGTCAACTCGGTGGGACCGGTTTCGTTAGGGTTAGGGCATAACGTAATCTCGGTGAGACCGATTACACAAACTCGGTGAGACCAATTTTGGTAATGGACTAACAGAGAGTTGGCCAGGCAAACTCGGTGGGACCGATTCGCTCATCTCGGTTGGACCGAAACGTTACGAAAGGGAAACAGAGAGTTTGCATTGCAATCTCGATGGGACCGATCGCTCATCTCGGTTGGACCGAAACGTTATGAAGGGAAACAGATAGATTACAATCCCATCTCGGTGAGACCTAGATCCCTATCAGTGAGACCGAAAAGACTAGGGTTTCTGGTAGTGGCTATGTCAACTGAACTCGGTGGCACTGGATAGAAAATTTCGGTGGGGACGAGTTTTACTTTTGGTTTGAGACATATGTGGATGTGAGAAAGTAGTTGAGGGTTTTGGAGCATATCACTAAGCACTTTGAGCAAGCAAGCCATTAAGCAACACCTCATCCCCTCTTAATAGTATTGGCATTTCCTATGGACTCAATGTGATATTGGATCACTTAAAATGAAAAGATGTAGAGTCCTGAGCTTTGAGCTTGAGCCAATTCTTTGTCCTTCGAATTTTGAGGGATCCACTTTTCTCATCCATGCCATGCCAATCACTGAGCTTTCCTGAAATGTTTATCCTTAAGTAGCATTAGCTCAATGAACTATATGTTTTTAGGAATTACCAAAACCACCCAGGGATAGTTGCACTTTCAATCCCCCCGCCCCCTTTTTGGTAATTGATGACAACATATAGATCAAAGCTTCGACGAATGATAAATAAGATTGAAAAGACATTGTCGCTTTGAGAAGTATGTGATAAGCAAGAGCTCCCCCAACTTTGTGCATTATTTAAAATTTGCTTTGGAATGCAAATGCATAATCGATTAGGATCATGGGTTACTCTTCCATGTCACATACATCTTGGTGGAGCGCTCAAAATGATAGAGATTAAAAGCATGCACTCATCACCAAGCAAGTGAATGGTCATATAGGAATATAAAGGATAGCATCATTCAACCAAACATTAAGGGTAGCATATGATCAACCACATGATCAACAAGTATCTCACAAGGACATAAAGTATCTCACACAGGCACTCAATAAAGAAGTTCAACCAAAATAGCAAGAGAGATAAAAAGAACCACACTCTCTCTCGAAGCCTATGATCTATACATTTTTCTCCCCCTTTGGCAACAAGTTACCAAAAAGTTCAAAAATGCATAGTGCTAAATGACTCTTAGGCTTGATCTTTGGGAGGTGGTGTAGAGAGAACTCCAAGGACGAAGGCTTCTGATGAAGTAGTTGGAGCTTATGGAGTGGGTGCTGGAGGTGGCACTGGAGCTGTGGCTGCTGGTGCTGACACTGAAGCTCGAGTATCTGTCACAGGCACTGCAGCAGACCTTGGACCGCGTGGCACTCGCTTGAAAGCATCAGTGGTAGACTTGCCCTTCTTCTCCTCTGGCCTTAGACATGGGTACTCTCTTTGCTGGTGCCTTCTTATGCATCCCTGGCTTGACTGTAGCAGATGAGCCATACTCCTTTTTCAGCACCTTTTTCTTTGAAGTGGCCTCATCCTCAACAGCTACATAATCTTCATCCTCTGAATCAGAAGTTTTCTTCTTCCTTGTCCTAGTAGCTGCCTTTGGCAAGTTACTTGGTGTGCTCCTGCTGCCATCATCAGAAGAACTGGAGGGACTAGTGCTCCTCATACTTGCTGCCATCACTCAGTGCTCCTGCTGCCATCACTCAGTTGAACCTGCTCCTCATACTTGTTCTGGCTATCACTTTGGTCAAACATCATGCAGGCAAACTATCAGCAGACCCTATGAATAGATTATAGATGAGGTAGAGTAGATGAGCATCACAAAGTACAGGAGTTTTACAAAACAATTGACTCAACTTAGTTTTAGTTCTTCACAGAAAGCATTTCGGATCTACCGATTTGTAAACTCGGTGATACCGAAGCAGTTTTTGGAACCTAAACTAGTGAACTCGGTCAGACCGAGTCACAGTTCGGTGGCACCGAGACTGCTAAGGTTTCACAGAGAATTGAACTCGGTCACACCGATTTGCAATTTTCGGTTAGACCGAAAACGCATGTGCAATGGCCTAAGCCAAATCGGTGAGACCGATTTCTACAACTCGGTTGGTCTGAGATGAATTCGGCGGAGACCTAACCCTAAATTTTCAAATCAAAACTAATCTACGGGACATTTTCGCTGGACAGGATGATTTCATTCGTGGCAAGAATCATGGCAAAGCAATGTGCTAAGAATCAGAGTTATGGATTAGCACAAAGATCAAGTTTGTACCCTAGTTCAGAGGCGAACTTGCTACAGCGGCAACGGCGGGGCAGATTGCCGTTGACGGCGGCAGAGACCAGCGGCGGGAGGTCGCTGGCGATGAGAGGATGATCCGGAGACCCGAAGAGGCAGAGTAGGTTATGCGCGGGCGAAGAGGTTTCGGAAAATTTTCCAAAATTTGACCCGTCGGTATATATAACCTGACCCTGTCGGTGTGACCGAGTGGAACAACTCGGTGGCGCTGAGATGCAAAACTGTAGGTAGTTACTGCAACTCGGTGTGACCAAAAGGTTCTAATCGGTTGCACCAAGATTGAAAACCTAGATCAACTAAGTGATCTCGGTAGGACCGAAAAGGATGAATCGGTCAGACCGAGATACCCAAAGAGGTTTTGGAAGTTTAAGTCTATGACAAATCGGGAACTCTGAGTGCTCCTCACACAGAGTGGTTCGAATCTGACTTGTTCAAACTTTGTGATGTAGCATGAATAGAATTTGAGACGAGAAAGCATAGATAGCTAGAGGGAGTTCTTAGGCATTCTTGTCCATCCATTTGGCAAAAGAGAAAAAGGCCAAACAATCAAAGCAACAAATGGATGTCCTCGAATGGGTAAAGTATGCAACCAACATGCTCACACAATAAGATGGCAAAAGAAATATGTGACAAAGCATGCACAAACACTCTAGCATCTATCAAGCAATTGGCGATGACTAGGTCATCTATATATGAGTATATTGACTTAGGAGTCAAATGAGAACATTTGATCATAGGTCATACTCATCGTTTAAGCACAAGTGGGGTTACCACTTTTTCATAAAGCATTGTTGTGTTCACACCATTAGAGTTGCTTTAACTGAATTGATTAGAGTAAAGCTCCCCCTAGATGTGATATCCCCCCTAAGAGGGATCAACTAACCTTGGGTTTTGTAGATGATGACTTCATATAGGTGTTGAAGATGTGGATGCTCAATGTTGATGTAGATCATTTGGAGCAATCCTTTGGAATGAGTTGCACTTTCAATACCTACATGGGTTAGTCCCACAAGGAACAAACAAGGATATCCATAGACATAGAGTGATGTGTACACAAGATGATGTCCATGGAAGCATTAGGTTACCTTGTCCCTTGTCTTACCAACAAGAGGGTTTGTGACTCCTTGAACTAGTGCAAGATATGAAAGTTGTTTGCACTTGTCCTTGCCAAAATGATAAGAGTGAAGTAGGTTGGCGGAGTCACCCTCAAGAATTCTCTAGTTCTTCTTCTTTGGGAATACTTGGAGTTGTAGTTGTACTTGATGAAGTAGAACTTGATGTAGTCTTGGGAACCCACTTGACCAAGGCCTTAGGTGCTTCTTCAAATGCATTAATCTCCTCTTGAAGCTTGTCCTTGCCTTTTAGCTTGTGGTCTTGTGGTGGAAGATCATCTTGAGATTGTGTTCCTTTGAAAGAAGTAGGATCATACTTCTCTTGTTGAGTAACAAACTTTGTCTTGGGGTATTCATCTTCTTCCCACTCAACTCCATTGGCATTGAACTTTCGTTCAAAACCAACACCTTGATTCTTCCGGTGTCTTCCTTGCTTGCGTACAATTTCCTCAAATTTCTTACTTCCGGCAAGGCTCTTGTAAACACCTTTCTCTATAATTCCCTTCAATAAGCTATTTTCTTGCTCAAGTGTAACTTGGCTAAGAGAATCATTAGTGGAATTAGGAGAGCTACTAGAAGCAACAACATTGGATTTAGCATGATTGTTGTTACTACTAGATGAAGAACCTTTCTTGTTCTTGTTACTAGATTTAACTTGTGGCATGTCAGTAGAAAAGAGTAAACGCTTGGCAATGTAAGAAGAACTTTTCTTGCGAAGATCATCATTGATTGCCTTTAAAAACTCATGTTCTTGCTCAAGGTTGAGCTTTTCAAAGCATAGCTTGTCATGAGTCTTAAAAGTTCTCGATGATCTTCCAAGGTAGTTTCATGAGCTAACTTAAGAGTGTTTAGTTCTTTAGTTAGATGCTCAATATCCTTCTTATCATCGTCATTTGTTTTATCTTGATTATCATGATTAATAGCAATCTCATCATAGTTTTCATAACTAGAGTTGTCAACAAGTAAATCATCGTCTCCTAGAAAATCATCTTCATCAATATTGAGATCAACATACTCGGGATGTGTTACCTTTGGGCCTTTAGCCATGAAGCATCTCCCAATTCCTTCATTTGGTGAGTCAAATATGTCGAAGGAGTTGGTTGTCACAAGCTCTAGTCCGGCAACACCTTCATCTTGAGTATATTTGGAGTCGGAGTGATAACTTCTTTCGGAGTGATCGTCGGAGTCGGAACCGGATACCCATTCACCAACATGAGCTTGATGTCTTCTTTTTGTGTAGCTCCTTGATGACTTGTCCTTCCTTTCCAAGTCCTTGCTTCTCCGAGAGGGTCTTCGTTCATAACGATCATCTCTACTCCTTCTTTCTCGTGATGGTGATTCTACTCTTCTACTTCTTCTTTTGTAGGGAGAATCTTCTCTTCTTTTGTAGGGAGAATCTTCTCTTCTTTTGTAGGGAGCTGTACACTCATTGGAATAGTGTTCGGGTCTTCCACAATTGTAGCAATTACGCTCACGACTAGAAGATCTTTTGTCATTGTAGGACCTTGACTTGGAACTTCTTTCCTTGCTTCTACTCTTGTAGAACTTGTTGAAGTTCTTCACCATTAGACTCAATTCTTCATTGAAGGTTTGCTTCTCACTTGATGATGTGGGAGCATCACACGAGGCTTTGTAAGCACCACTTGACTTGTTGTGAAGCTCTTCCTTATCCTTGAGTGACATCTCATGAGCAACAATTTTTCCAATAACTTCTGTTGGCTTGAGATCTTTGTAATTGGGCATCATTTGGATCAATGTGCACACGGTATCATATTTTCCATCCAAAGCTCTTAGGATCTTCTTTATGATGAATCTATTGGTCATCTCTTCACTTCCTAAGCCGGCAATCTCATTTGTGATGAGAGCAAGCCTAGAGTACATTTCAGCGACGCCTTCACCATCCTTTATTTTGAACTTGTCAAGCTGACTTTGAAGAACATCAATTTGGATTCCTTGACAGATTCGGTACCTTCGTGCATATCAATCAAAGTATCCCAAATTTCCTTTGCATTCTCAAGACGACTGATTTTGTTGAATTCTTCGGGGCATAATCCATTGAAGAGAATATCACAAGCTTGAGCATTGTATTGTAGCATCTTCAACTCTTCCGCGGTAGCTTCACGGGTTGGTTCTCTCCCATCGAAGAATTCACCTTGCAAGCCAATACACACTATAGCCCAAACGGCGGGGTTATGTCCAAGAATATGCATTTTCATCTTATGCTTCCAACTAGCAAAACTTGTACCATCAAAGTAAGGACCTCTACGGTGGTAATTTCCCTCGCTAGATGCCATACTCTCCTAGGTTGTGAAACCAAGGCTATCACCACCAAAAGCTATGGAAATCAAAGCAAATGGAGACCAAAGCTCTTATACCACTTGTAGGATCGAAAGTATGTCTAGAGCGGGGGTGATTAGACTACTTGACAAAATAAAAGATCTAGACTTTTCCAAATTTTAGTTCTTAGCAGATTTTAGCAACTTGACACAAGTCAAGAAATCAACCTACACATGCAATTCTAAGAGTATAGCAGCGAAAAGTAAAACAATTGCATATGAAGGTAAAGGGAGGAGTTTGGAGTGTGCAAACGCAATTTGAGACACGGAGATTTTTGGCGTGGTTCCGATAGGTGGTGCTATCGTACATCCACGTTGACGGAGACTTCAACCCACGAAGGGTAACAGTTGCGCGAGTCCACGGAGGGCTCCACCCACAAAGGGTCCACGAAGAAGCAACCTTGTCTATCCCACCATGGTCGTCGCCCATGAAGGACTTGCCTCACTAGGGTAGATCTTCATGAAGTAGGCGATCTCCTTGCCCGTACAAACTCCTTGGTTCAACTCCACAATCTTGACGGAGGGTCCCAAGTGACACCTAACCAATCTAGGAGACACCACTCTCCAAGAGGTAACAAATGGTGTGTTGATGATGAACTCCTTGCTCTTGTGCTTCAAATGATAGTCTCCCCAACACTCAACTCTCTCTCTCACACACACACACACACATGATTTGGATTTCGTGGAAATATGATTTGAGTGGAAAGCAACTTGGGAAGGCTAGAGATCAAGATTTATGTGGTTGGAGTGGAATATCTTAACCTCAACACAAGTGTAGGTGGTTCTCTCTCAGAAAATGTATGTTGGAAGTGTAGGCATGTTTCGATGGCTCTCTCCACGAATGAAGAGTGGGTGGAGGGGTGTAAATAGCCTCCACACAAAATCTAACCGTTACACACAAATCACCAAACTCGGTGGGACCGAATCATGAAACTCGGTCAGACTGATTTAGTTCAAAATGTGAACGTTAGGATTCTCGGTGGGACCGACATGTCAACTCGGTGGGATCGATTTCGTTAGGGTTAGGGCATAACGTAATTTCGGTGAGACCGATTTTGGTAATTGACTAACAGTGAGTTGGTCAGGCAAACTCGGTGGGACCGATTCGCTCATCTCGGTTGGACCAAAATGTTACGAAAGGGAACCAGAGAGTTTGCATTGCAATCTCGGTGGGACCGACCGCTCATCTTGGTTGGACCAAAATGTTACAAAGGGAAATAGAGAGATTACAATCCCATCTCGGTGAGACCGAGATCCCTATCGGTGACACCGAAAAGACTAGGGTTTCTGGTTGTGGCTATGTCAACTGAACTCGGTGGCGCCGGATAGAAAATTTCGGTGGGGCCGAGTTTGACTTTTGGTTTGAGACATATGTGGATGTGAGGAAGTAGTTGAGGGTTTTGTAGCATATCACTAAGCACTTTGAGCAAGCAAGCCATTAGGCAACACCTCATCCCCTCTTAATAGGCTTTTCCTATGGACTCAATGTGATCTTGGATCACTTAAAATAAAAATATGTAGAGTCCTGAGCTTTGATCTTGAGCCAATTCTTTGTCCTTAGAATTTTGAGGGATCCACTTTTCTCATCCATGCCATGCCAATCACTAAGCTTTCCTGAAATGTTTATCTTTAAGTAGCATTAGCTCAATGAACTATATGTTGTTAGGAATTACCAAAACCACCTATGGATAGTTGCACTTTCAGAACGTTTGGTAAAGCTCGGTATGATGACTACTTGATAGTTTAGTGCACCATGCTTTACGGCTTAGAATCGGGGCTTCAAAGACGTTTTGAACGCCACGGAGCATATGAGATGTTCCAAGAGTTGAAATTAGTATTTCAGACTCATGCCCATGTGGAAAGGTATGAGTGAAGGAAATATTCCCTAGAGGCAATAATAAAGTTATTATTTATTTCCTTATATCATGATAAATGTTATTATTCATGCTAGAATTGTATTAACCGGAAACATGATACATGTTTGAATACATAGACAAACAGAGTGTCACTAGTATGCCTCTACTTGACTAGCTCGTTGATCAAAGATGGTTATGTTTCCTAGCCATAGACATGAGTTGTCATTTGATTAACGGGATCACATCATTATGAGAATGATGTGATTGACTTGACCCATTCCATTATCTTAGCACAATGATCGTTTAGTTTGTTGCTACTGCTTTCTTCATGACTTATACATGTTCCTATGACTATGAGATTATGCAACTCCCGTTTACCGGAGGAACACTTTGTGTGCTACCAAACGTCACAACGTAACTGGGTGGTTATAAAGGTGCTCTACATGTGTCTTCAAAGGTACTTGTTGAGTTGGCGTATTTCGAGATTACGATTTGTCACTCCGATTGTTGGAGAGGTATCTCTGGGTCCACTCGGTAATGCACATCACTATAAGCCTTGCAAGCATTGTAACTAATGAGTTAGTTGCGAGATGATGTATTACGGAATGAGTAAAGAGACTTGCTAATAATGAGATTGAACTAGGTATTGAGATACCAACGATCAAATCTCGGGCAAGTAACATACCGATGACAAAGGGAACAACGTATGTTGTTATGCGGTTTGACCGATAAAGATTTTTGTAGAACATGTAGGAGCCAATATGAGCATCCAGGTTCCGCTATTGGTTATTGACCGGAGACGTGTCTCGGTCATGTCTACATAGTTCTCGAACCCGTAGGGTCCGCACGCTTAATGTTCGGAGACGATTTGTATTATGAGTTTATGTGTTTTGATGCACCGAAGGTAGTTCGGAGTCCTGGATGAGATCGGGGACATGATGAGGAGTATCGAAATGGTCGAGACGTAAAGATCAATATATTGGACAACTATATTCGGACATCGGAAAGGTTCCGAGTGATTCGGGTATTTTTCGGAGTACCGGAGAGTTACAGGAATTCGCTGGGGAGTATATGGGCCTTATTGGGCTTTAGGGGAAAGAGAGAGGAGAGGCTGCGTGCCCCCCAATGCTTAGTCCGAATTGGACTAGGGGGAGGGGCGGCGCCCCCTCCTTCCTTCTCTTCTCTTTCCCTTTCTTTCTCTCCTACTCCTACTACTTGGAAGGGCTCCTAGTTCTACTAGGAAAGGGGGAATCCTACTCCCGGTGGGAGGAGGACTCCCCTAGGGTGCGCCATAGAGAGGGCCGGCCCTCCCCCTCCTCCACTCCTTTATATACGGGGAGGGGGGCACCCCTTGGAGGCACAACAATTGATTATTGATCTCTTAGCCGTGTGCAGTGCCCCACTCCACCATAATCCACCTCGATCATATCGTAGCGGTGCTTAGGCGAAGCCCTGCGTCAGTAGCATCATCATCACCTTCACCACGCCGTCGTGCTGATGAAACTCTCCTGTGAAGCTTTGCTAGATCGGAGCTCGCGGGACATCTCGAGTTGAACGTGTGCAAAACTCGGAGGTGCCGTGCGTTCGGTACTTGGATCGGTCGGATCGTGAAGACGTACGACTACATCAACCGCGTTGTGCTAACGCTTCCGCATTCGGTCTACGAGGGTACATGGACACACTCTCCCCTCTCGTTGCTATGCATCACCATGATCCTGTGTGTGCGTAGGAAATTTTTTAAAATTACTACGTTCCCCAACAGTGGGATCCGAGCCTGGTTTTATGCGTAGATGTTATATGCACGAGTAGAACACAAGCGAGTTGTGGGCGATACAAGTCATACTGCTTACCAGCATGTCATACTTTGGTTCGGCGGTATTGTTGGATGAAGCATCCCAGACCGACGTGCTTACGCGAGACTGGTTCTACCGACGTGCTTTGCACACAAGTGGCTGGCGGGTGTCGGTTTCTCCAACTTTAGTTGAACCGAGTGTGGCTACGCCCAGTCCTTGAGAAGGTTAAAACAGCACACTAACTTGACAAACTATCATTGTGGTTTTGATGCGTAGGTAAGAATGGTTCTTGCTCAGCCCATAGCAGCCACGTAAAACTTGCAACAACAAAGTAGAGGACGTCTAACTTGTTTTTGCAGGGCATGTTGTGATGTGATATGGTCAAGACATGATGAGATATAAATTTTTGTATGAGATGATCATGTTTTTTTGTTAAATTTATCGGCAACTGGCAAAAGCCTTATGGTTGTCTCTTTATTGCATAAGATGCAAGCGCCAAATAATTGCTTTACTTCATCGCTATGCGATAGCAATAGTTGCAAGAGCAATAGTTGACGAGACAACCATGTGAGGACACGTTGATAAAAGATCAAGATGATGGAGATCATGGTGTCATGCCGGTAACAATGAAGATCATGACAGTACTTTGGAGATGGAGATCAAAAGCACAAGATGATGATGGCCATATCATGTCACATATTTTGATTGCATGTGATGTTTATATTTTATACATCTTATTTTTCTTAGTTCCACGGTAGCTTTATAAGATGATCTCTCTCTAAATTTCAAGATAAAAGTGTTCTCCCTGAGTATGCATCGTTGCCAAAGTTCGTCGTGACGAGACACCACGTGATGATCGGGTGTGATAAGCTCTACGTTCATCTACAACGGGTGCAAGCCAGTATTGCACACGCAGAATACTCGGGTTAAACTTGACGAGCCTAGCATATGCAGATATGGCCTCGGAACACTGAGACCAAAAGGTCGAGCGTGAATCATATAGTAGATATGATCAACATAGTGATGTTCACCATTGAAAACTACTCCATCTCATGTGATGATTGGACATGGTTTATTTGATATGGATCACGTGATCACTTAGATGATTAGAGGGATGTCTATCTAAGTGGGAGTTCTTTAATAATTTGATTAATTGAACTTTAATTTATCATGAACTTAGTCCTGATAGTATTTGAATATCTATGTTGTAGACCAATTTCTCGCGTATAGCTTCCCCGTTTTATTTATGATATGTTCCTAGAGAAAACTACATTGAAAGATGATAGTAGAAATGATGTGGATTGGATCCGTGATCTGAGGATTATCCTCGTTGCTGCACAGAAGAATTATGTCCTTGATGCACCGCTAGGTGATGGACCTATTGCAGGAGCAGATAGAGACATTATGAACGTTTGAAAAAGCTCGGTATGATGAGTACTTGATAGTTTAGTGCACCATGCTTTACGGCTTAGAACCGGGACGTCAAAAACGTTTTGAACGCCACAGAACATATAAGATGTTCTAAGAGTTGAAATTGGTATTTCAGACTCATGCCTGAGTCGAGAGGTATGAGACCTCTGACAAGTACTTTGCCTACAAGATGGAGGAGAATAGCTCAGCTAGTGAGCAAGTGCTTAGAATGTCTGAGTACTACAATCACTTGAATCAAGTGCGAGTTAATCTTCCAGATAAGATAGTGATTGACAGAGTTCTCTAGTCACTATCACCAAGTTACTAGAACTTCGTGATAAACTATAATATGCAAGGCATAACGGAAACGATTCCCAAGCTCTTCGTGATGCTGAAATCGACGACGGTAGAAATCAAGAAAAGCATCAAGTGTTGATGGTTGACAAGACCACTAGTTTCAATAAAAGGGAAAAGGGAATAAGGGGAACTTCAAGAAGAACGGCAAGCAAGTTGCTGCTCAAGTGAAGAAGCCCAAGTCTAGACCTAAACCTGAGACTAAGTGCTTCTACTGCAAAGGGGCTGGTCACTAGAAGCAAAACTGCCCCAAGTATTTGGCGGATAAGAAGGATGGCAAAGTGAACAAAGGTATATTCGAGAAACATGTTATTGATGTGTACTTTACTAGTGTTTATAGCAACCCCTCAATATTTGATACTAGTTCAGTTGCTGAGATTAGTAACTCAAAACGGGAGTTACAGAATGAATAGAGACTAGTTAAGGGTGAAGTGACGATGTGTGTTGGAAGTGGTTCCAAGATTGATATGATCATCATCGCACACTCCCTATACTTTCGGGATTAGTGTTGAACCTAAAATAAATGTTATTTGGTGTTTGCGTTGAGCATAATATGATTGGATCATGTTTATTGCAATACGGTTATTCATTTAAGTCAAAGAATAATTGTTAGTCTGTTTACATGAATAAAACCTTCTGTGGTCATACACCCAAGGTGAATGGTTTATTGAATCTCGATCGTAGTGATACACATATTTATAATATTGAAGCCAAAAGATGTGCAACTTATTTGTGGCACTACCGTTTAGGTCATATTGGTGTAAATCGCATGAAGAAAATCCATTCTGATGGACTTTTGGAATCACTTGATTATGAATCACTTGGTACTTGTGAACCGTGCCTCATGGGCAAGATGACTAAAACGCCGTTCTCCGGAACTATGGAGCGAGCAACAGATTTATTGGAAATCATACATACTGATGTATGTGGTCCGATGAATATTGAGGCTTGCGGCGGATACCGTTATTTTCTCACCTTCACAGATGATTTGAGCAGATATGGGTATATCTACTTGATGAAACATAAGTTTGAAACATTTGAAAAGTTCAAAGAATTTCAGAGTGAAGTGGAAAATCATCGTAGCAAGAAAATAAAATTTCTACGATTTGATCATGGAGGAGAATATTTGAGTTACGAGTTTGGTCTTCATTTGAAACAATGCGGAATAGTTTTCGCAACTCACGCCACCTGGAACACCACAGCATAATGGTGTGTCCGAACGTAATAACCGTACTTTATTAGATATGGTGCGATCTATGATGTCTCTTACCGATTTTATCACTATCATGTTGGGATTATGCATTAGAGACAGCTACATTCATGTTAAATAGGGCACCATCTAAATCCGTTGAGACGACGCCATATGGACTGTGGTTTGGAAAGAAACCAAAAGTTGTCGTTTCTTAAAGTTTGGGGTTGCGATGCTTATGTGAAAAAGTTTCATCCTGATAAGCTCAAACCCAGATCGGAGAAATGTGTCTTCATAGGATACCCGAAGGAGACAGTTGGGTACACCTTCTATCACAGATCCGAAGGCAAGACATTCATTGCTAAGAATGGATCCTTTCTAGAGAAGGAGTTTCTCTCGAAAGAAGTGAGTGGGAGGAAATTAGAACTTGATGAGGTAACTGTACCTGCTCCCTTATTGGAAAGTAGTTCATCACAAAAACCGGTTTCTATGACACCTACCCCGATTAGTGAGGAAGCTAATGATGATGATCATGAAACTTCAGATCAAGTTACTACCGAACCTCGTAGGTCAACTAGAGTAAGATCCGCACCAGAGTGGTAAGGTAATCCTGTTCTGAAGGTCATGTTACTAGACCATGACGAACCTATGAACTATGAGGAAGCGATGATGAGCCTAGATTCCGCAAAATGGCTTGAGGCCATGAAATCTGAGATGGGATCCATGTATAAGAACAAAGTGTGGAATTTGGTTGACTTGCCCAATGATCGGCAACCCATCGAGAATAAATGGATCTTCAAGAAGAAGACAAACGTTGATGGTAATGTTACTATCTACAAAGCTCGACTTGTTGCGAAAGGTTTTCGACAAGTTCAAGGGGTTGACTACGATGAGACCTTCTCACTCGTAGCGATGCTTACGTCCGTCCGAATCATGTTAGCTATTGCCGTATTTTACGATTATGAAATTTGGCAAATGGATGTAAAGACTGCATTCCTGAATGGATTTCTGAAAGAAGAGTTGTATATGATGCAACCTGAAGGTTTTTTCGATCCAAAGGGTGCTAACAAAGTGTGCAAGCTCCATCGATCCATTTATGGACTGGTGTAAGCCTCTCGGAGTTGGAATAAACGTTTTGATAGTGTGATCAAAGCATATGGTTTTATACAGACTTTTGGAGAAGTCTGTATTTACAAGAAAGTGAGTGGGAGCTCTGTAGCATTTCTAATATTATATGTGGATGACATATTGTTGATTGGAAATGATATAGAATTTCTGGATAGCATAAAAGGATACTTGAATAAGAGTTTTTCAATGAAAGACCTTGGTGAAGCTGCTTACATATTGGGCATCAAGATCTATAGAGATAGATCAAGATGCTTAATTGGACTTTCACAAAGCACATACCTTGACAAAGTTTTGAAGAAGTTCAAAATGGATCAGGCAAAGAAAGGGTTCTTGCCTGTGTTTCAAGGTGTGAAGTTGAGTAAAGACTCAAAACTGGACCATGGCAGAAAATAGAAAGGGAATGAAAAGTCATTCTCTATGCCTCAGTCATAGGTTCTATAAAGTATGCTATGATGTTTACCAGTCCTATTGTATACCTTAGCATGATTCTGGCAAGGGAGTACAATAGTGATCTAGGAGTAGTTCACTGGACAACGGTCAAAATTATCCTTAGAGGACTAAGGAAATATTTCTCGGTCATGGAGGTGATAAAAAGAGTTCGCCGTAAAGAGTTACGTCGATGCAAGCTTTTTTACATCGATCTAGATGACTCTAAGTCTCGATCTGGATACATATTGAAAGTGGGAGCAATTAGCTAGAGTAGCTCCGTGCAGAGCATTGTAGACATAGAAATTTGCAAAATACATACGACTCTGAATGTGGTAGTCCCGTTGACTAAATTTCTCTCACAAGCAAAACATGATTACTCTTTGGTTGTTAATCACATAGCGATGTGAACTAGATTATTGACTCTAGTAAACCCTTTGGGTGTTAGTCACATGGAGATGTGAACTAATCACATAAAGATGTGAACTATTGGTGTCAAATCACATGACGATGTGAACTAGATTGTTGACTCTAGTGCAAGTGGGAGACTGAAGGAAATATTCCCTAGAGGCAATAATAAAGTTATTATTTATTTCCTTATATCATGATAAATGTTTATTATTCATGCTAGAATTGTATTAACCGAAAACATGATACATGTGCGAATACATAGACAAACAGAGTGTCACTAGTATGCCTCTACTTGACTAGCTCGTTGATCAAAGATGGTTATGTTTCCTAGCCATAGACATGAGTTGCCATTTGATTAATGGGATCACATCATTATGAGAATGATTTGATTGACTTGACCCATTCCATTAGCTTAGCACAATGATCATTTAGTTTGTTGCTACTGCTTTCTTCATGACTTATACATGTTCCTATGACTATGACATTATGCAACTCCCGTGTACCGGAGGAACACTTTGTGTGCTACCAAACGTCACAATGTAACTGGGTGATTATAAAGGTGCTCTACATGTGTCTCCAAAGGTACTTGTTGAGTTGGCGTATTTCGATATTAGGATTTGTCACTCCGATTGTCGGAGAGGTATCTCTGGGCCCACTCGATAATGCACATCACTATAAGCCTTGCAAGCATTGTAACTAATGAGTTAGTTGTGAGATGATGTATTACGGAATGAGTAAAGAGACTTGCTGATAATGAGATTGAACTAGGTATTGAGATACCGACGATCGAATCTCGGGCAAGTAACATACCGATGACAAAGGGAACAACGTATGTTGTTATGCGGTTTGACCGATAAAGATTTTCGTAGAACATGTAGGAGCCAATATGAGCATCCAGGTTCCGCTATTGGTTATTGACCGGAGACGTGTATCGGTCATGTCTACATAGTTCTCGAACCCGTAGGGTCCCCACGCTTAATGTTCGGTGACAATTTGTATTGTGAGTTTATGTGTTTTGATGTACTGAAGGTAGTTTGGAGTCCCGGATTAGATCGGGGACATGACTAGGAGGCTCGAAATGGTCGAGACGTAAAGATCGATATATTGGACGACTATATTTGGACATCGGAAAGGTTCCGAGTGATTCGGGTATTTTTCGGAGTACGGGGGAGTTACGGGAATTCGCCGGGGAGTATATGGGCCTTATTGGGCTTTAGGGGAAAGAGAGAGGAGAGGCTGCATGCCCCCCCCCAATGCTTAGTCCGAATTGGACTAGGGGGAGGGGCGGCGCCCCCTTGTTCCTTCTCTTCTCTTTCCCTTTCCTTCTCTCCTACCCCTACTACTTGGAAGGGCTCCTAGTTCTACTAGGAAAGGGGGAATCCTACTCCCGGTGGGAGTAGGACTCCCCTAGGGCGCGCCATAGAGAGGGCCGCCCCCTCCTCCTCCACTCCTTTATATACGGGGAGGGGGCACCCCTTGGAGACACAACAATTGATTATTGATCTCTTAGTCGTGTGCGGTGCCCCCCTCCACCATAATCCACCTCGATCATATCGTAACGGTGCTTAGGCGAAGCCTGCGTCGGTAACATCATTATCACCGTCACCACGCTGTCGTGCTGACGAAACTCTCCTGTGAAGATTTGCTGGATCGGAGCTCGTGGGACGTCATCGAGTTGAACGTGTGCAGAAGTCGGAGGTGCCGTGCATTCAGTACTTGGATCGGTCGGATCGTGAAGACGTACGACTACATCAACCGCGTTGTGCTAACGCTTCCGCATTCTGTCTACGAGGGTACGTGGACACACTCTCCCCTCTCGGTGCTATGCATCACCATGATCCTGTGTGTGCATAGGGAAATTTTTGAAATTACTACGTTCCCCAACAATGAGACCTTTGACAAGCACTTTGCCTACAAGATGGAGGAGAATAGCTCAGCTAGTGAGCATGTGCTCAGAATGTCTGAGTACTACAATCACTTGAATCAAGTGGGAGTTAATCTTCCAGATAATATAGTGATTGACAGAGTTCTCTAGTCACTATCACCAAGTTACTAGAACTTCGTGATGAACTATAATATGCAAGGGATAATGGAAACGATTCCCAAACTCTTTGTGATGCTGAAATCGATGAAGGTAGAAATCAAGAAAAGCATCATGTGTTGATGGTTGTCAAGACCACTAGTTTCAAGAAAAGTGCAAAGGGAAGAAGGGGAACTTCAAGAAGAACGGCAAGCAAGTGGCTGCTCAAGTGAAGAAGCCCAAGTCTAGACCTAAGCCCGAGACTAAGTGCTTCTATTGCAAAGGGACTAGTCACTGGAAGCAGAACTGCCCCAAGTATTTGGCGGTTGGCGGATAAGAAGGATGGAAAAGAGAACAAAGGTATATTTGATATACATGTTATTGATGTGTACTTTACTAGTGTTTATAGCAACCCCTCGGTATTTGATACTAGTTCAATTGCTAAGATTAGTAACTCGAAACGGAAGTTGCAGAATGAACATAGACTAGTTAAGGGTGAAGTGATGATGTGTATTGGAAGTGGTTCCAAGATTGATATGATCATCATCGCACACTCCCTGTACTTTCGGGATTAGTGTTGAACCTAAATAAATGTTATTTGGTGTTTGCGTTAAACATGAATATGATTTGATCATGTTTATTGCAATACGGTTATTCATTTAAAGTCAGAGAATAATTGTTGTTCTGTTTACATGAATAAAACCTTCAATGGTCATACACCCAAGTTGAATGGTTTATTGAATCTTGATCGTAGTGTTACACATATTCATAATATTGAAGCCAAAAGATGCAAAGTTAATAATGATAGTGCAACTTATTTTTGGCACTGTCGTTTAGGTCATATTGGTCAAAGCGCATGAAGAAAATCCATGCTGATGGGTTTTTGGAATCACCTGATTATGAATCAGTTGATGCTTGCGAACCATGCCTCATGGGCAAGATGACTAAGACTCCGTTCTCCGGAACAATGGAGCGAGCAACAAACTTGTTGGAAATAATACATACTGATGTATGCAGTCCGATGAGTGTTGAGGCTCGCGGCAAGTATCGTTGTTTTCTGACCTTCACAAATGCTTTGAGTAAGATATGGGTATATCTTCTTGATGAAACATAAATCTGAAACATTTGAAAAGTTCAAATAATTTTAGAGTGAAGCGGAAAATCATCGTAACAAGAAAATAAAGTTTCTACGATCTGATCATCGAGGAGAATATTTGAGTTACGAGTTTGGTCTTCATTTGAAACAATGTGGAATAGTGTTGCAACTCACGCCACCTGGAACACCACCGTAATGGTGTGTCCGAACATCGTAACCGTACTTTATTAGATATGGTGCAATCTATGATGTCTCTTACCGATTTACCACTATAATTTTGGGTTATGCATTAGAGACAACTGCATTCATGTTAAATAGGGCACCATCTAAATCCGCTGAGACGACGCCATATGAACTGTGGTTTGGCAAGAAACCAAAGTTGTCATTTCTTAAAGTTTGGGTTTGCGATGCTTATGTGAAAAAGTTTCATCCTAATAAGCTCAAACCCAAATCGGAGCAATGTGTCTTCATAGGATACCCAAAGGAGATAGTTGGGTACACCTTCTATCACAGATCCGAAGGCAAGACATTCGTTGCTAAGAATGGATCCTTTCTAGAGAATGAGTTTCTCTCGAAAGAAGTGTGTGGGAGGAAAGTAGAACTTGATGAGGTAATTGTACCTGCTCCCTTATTGGAAAGTAGTTCATCACAGAAATCTGTTCCTGTGACTCCTACACCAATTAGTGAGGAAGCTAATGATGAAGATCATGTAACTTCAGATCAAGTTACTACCGAACCTCGTAGATCAACCAGAGAAAGATCCGCACCAGAGTGGTACGGTAATCCTGTTTTGGAGGTCATGTTACTTGACCATGACGAACCTACGAACTATGAGGAAGCGATGATGAGCCCAGATTCCGCGAAATGGCTTGAGGCCATGAAATCTGAGATGGGATCCATGTATGAGAACAAAGTATGGACTTTGATTGACTTGCCCGATGATCGGTGAGTCATTAAGAATAAATGGATCTTCAAGAGGAAGACGGACGCTGATAGTAGTGTTACTATCTACAAAGCTCGAATTGTCGCAAGATGTTTTCGACAAGTTCAAGGTGTTGACTACGATGAGATTTTCTCACTCGTATTGATGCTTAAAAGTCTGTCCGGATCATGTTAGCAGTTGCCACATTTTATGAAATCTGGCAAATGGATGTCAAAAATGTATTCCTTCATGGATTTCTTAAAGAAGAGTTGTATATGATGCAACCAGAAGGTTTTGTCGATCCTAAAGGTGCTAATAAAGTGAGCAAGCTCCAGCGATCCATCTATGGACTGATGCAAGCATCTCGGAGTTGGAATATATGCTTTGATAAAGTGATCAAAGCATATGGTTTTATACAGACTTGTGGTGAAGCCTGTATTTACAAGAAAGTGAGTGGGAGCACTACAACATTTCTAATAAGTATATGTGAATGACATATTGTTGGTCGGAAATAATGTAGAATTTTCTGGAAAGCATAAAGGAGTGTTTGAAAAGAGTTTTTCAAAGAAAGACCTCGATGAAGCTGCTTACACATTGAGCATCAAGATCTATAGACATAGATCAAGACGCTTGATAAGTTTTTTCAATGAGTACATACCTTGACAAGATTTTGAAGTAGTTCAAAATGGAACAGTCAAAGAAGGAGTTCTTGCCTGTGTTGCAAGGTGTGAAGTTGAGTAAAGACTCAAAACCCGACCACATCAAAAAATATAAAGAGAATGAAAAGTCATTCCCTATGCCTTAGTCATAGGTTCTGTAAAGTATGCTATGATGTGTACCAGTCCTATTGTATACCTAAGCATGATTCTGGCAAGGGAGTACATTAGTGATCTAGGAGTAGATCACTTGACATCAATCAAAATTATCCTTAGAGGACTAAAGAAATATTTGACGGTTACGGAGGTGATAAAAGAGTTCGTCATAACGAGTTACGTCGATACAAGATTTTTACATCGATCTAGATGACTCTAAGTCTCGATCTGGATACATATTGAAAGTGGGAGCAATTAGCTAGAGTAGCTTCGTGCAGAGTATTGTAGACATAGAAATTTGCGAAATACATATGGATTTGAATGTTGCAGACCCGTAAACTAAACTTCTCTCACTAGCAAAACATGATCACTCATTGGGTATTAATCACATAGCGATGTGAACTAGATTACTGACTCTAGTAAACCCTTTGGGTATTAGTCACATGAAGATGTGAACTAATCACATAAAAATGTGAACTATTGGTGTGAAATCACATGACGATGTGAACTAGATTATTGACTCTAGTGCAAGTGGGAGACTGAAGGAAATATGCCCTAGAGGCAATAATAAAGTTGTTGTTTATATTTCCTTATATCATGATAAATGTTTATTATTCATGCTAGAATTGTATTAACCGGAAACTTAGTACATGTGTGAATACATAGAAAAATAGTATGTCACTAGTATGCCTCTACTTGACTAGCTCGTTGAATCAATGATGGTTATGTTTCCTAACCATAGACATGAGTTTTCATTTGATTAACGGGATCACATCATTAGAGAATGATGTGATTGACTTGACCCATCCATTAGCTTAGCCCGATGATCGTTTAGTTTGTTCCTATTGCTTTCTCCATAACTTATACATGTTCCTATGACTATGAGATCAAGCAACTCCCGAATACCGAAGGAACACTTTGTGTGCTACCAAACGTCAGAACGTAACTGGGTGATTATAAAGGTGCTCTATAGGTGTCTCCGATGGTACTTGTTGAGTTGGCATAGATCGAGATTAGGATTTGTCACTCCGATTGTCGGGGAGGTATCTCTGGGCCCTCTCGGTAATGCACATCAATGAGTTAGCTGCGGGATGATGCATTAGGGAACGAGTAAAGAGACTTGGCGGTAACTAGATTGAGCTAGGTATTGAGATACCGACGATCGAATCTCGGGCAAGTAACATACTGATGACAAAGGGAACAACGTATGTTGTTATGCGGTTTAACCGATAAAGATCTTCGTAGAATATGTAGGAACCAATATGAGCATCCAGGTTCCGCTATTGGTTATTGACCAGAGACATGTCTCGGTCATGTCTACATAGTTCTCGAACCCGTAGGGTCCGCACACTTAAAGTTCTGTGACAATCGGTATTATGAGTTTATGTGATTTGATGTACCGAAGATAGTTTGGAGTCCCGGATGTGATCATGGACATGACGAGGAGTCTCGAAATGGTCGAGACATAAAAATTGATATATTGGACGACTATATTCTGATACCGAAAGTGCTCCGGGTGATTTCAGAGAAAACCGGAGTGCCGGAGGGTTACCGGAACCCCCCCCCCCCCCGGAGAAGTAATGGGCCACATGGGCCTTAGTGGAGAGAGGGAGAGGGCCGGCCAGGGTAGGCCGCGCGCCCCCTCCCCCTCTTGTCCGAATTGGACTAGGGAAGGGGGGGCTTTCCTTCTCCCTCTCCTCCTTCCTTTCCCCCTCCTAGTAGGAGTAGGAAAAGGGAGTCCTACGCCTACTAGGAGGAGGACTCCTCCTGGCACGCCCTGCAAGGGCCGGCTGGCCTCCCCCTTGCTCCTTTATATACGGGAGCAAGGGGGCACCCTAGAACACACAAGTTGATCAGTTGATATTTTAGCCGTGTGCGGTGCCCCCCTCCACCATAATCCACCTCGGTTATATCATAGCGGTGCTTAGGCGAAGCCCTGTTCCGGTAGAATCATCATCACCGTCATCACGCCGTCGTGCTGACGAAACTCTCCCTCGAAGCTCTACTGGATCGTGAGTTCGTAGGACTTCACCGAGTTGAACGTGTGCAGATCGCGGAGGTGCCGTACTATCGGTACTAGGGATCGGTCGATCGTGAAGACGTACGACTACATCAACCGCGTTGTCATAATGCTTCCGCTTACGGTCTACGAGGGTACGTGGACGACACTCTTCTCTCTTGTTGATATACATCACCATGATCTTGCGTGTGCGTAGGATTTTTTTTGAAATTACTATGTTCCCCTACAATCACCCCCAAGGCGCAAATATGAGGATCAGTATTGGCAAAGTGAGCATTTTAATGCAACATATTCATATCCTTATTTTGGGCCGCCAGTGCCAATGCCGTGGATGCATCCCTATGCTCATGTAGATCCATATCTATCATGGGACATGTATGATACAAGGGCACACTCTCCATCTTATTTTAGACCATCTCACCAATATTATGCATCTCCGAGAAGATCAACATTTGAACAATCATATGTTAAAGACCGTTTCAATCATAAGGAATCGGTCCGGATCTCAAAGAAGAAGAAAGAGGTGGTCAAACAAGTGTACCGTGTTAAAAGAGATGGTCGTAAGAGTGTTACTTCACAATTGATCTCAAATGAAAAAGAGCCAATTAAAATGTTGACATTGGCTAAAGGCAATGAAATTAAGCGATCAATTGTTGAGAGTCAAAGTGCCAAATCCAAAGAAAAGAAGTTTAGAGTGCAGAAGGCCAAAAAAGAATTGCCATTGGTCAAAACATAATCGCAGCCGAGATGCCCACTCAGCTTATCGTATTGGCAAAATAAGGAATTACAAAATCTTAGTGCACAAGAGCTGAGAAAGAAGAACATGGCATGGGTTCCCAAGAAGATCAATCAAAACAAAAGTGATGTGCATGTTTCTATTGCAAAAAGTACAATAAAAGTGAAGAAGGAAAAGAATGAAAGCAACAAACAATTAAGCCGAAGGTGCGCATCACAACATCAAAATCTTCGGTTAGCACATCATCCATATTCTTCAACCATACCATTGATGCCTTTGCCATGGAATTCATCATCAGGTATGATCAATTACCTTCCCTGGATTTATTTTGATCCATGTAAGCGACATAATTTTCTAAATCATGAGAGGGTATTACCAAATCTCTATACATTTTATTAGCTACATTTTTTCTTGCTAATCCAAAGGACCGAAATATTTGATTGCTATTTCATTTGTTTATTTCGGCTATACGTGATTTGGTGAATGAATTCTACATGGACCTTATGTTAATGGCCGATATTTATCTATCGCCCTAAGAATATGTCAATGCATGGCCGGTGTAGTATTCTAAGATCGTCCTTAGCTCAATTGGGGAGTGAGACAAGGTGCTATACGTATTGAGACTTTTGGTGATTCGTTATGAGCAGTGCAACAAATATCCAAGGGTTATCAATGTTTTGACGAATCACTTATAGTTTATCTTGAGGTATATCTAGATGCAAAATTTACCTTGGGTTGCTTTAAAATTGTTCATATTTCTAGACATGACAATTCGAAAGAGTTGGCACAGCAAGCATCCGGCTACTATGTTAATCATGGTGTGTTGCATTTCTATCAATAGCCGATGCATAGTCTCGTTAACATACGTAAGGCCGAACTGAAGTCCACTGCTTCGGCCACTAATATTTCTTTTTTATGCAGGTAAAAGTGAGGATGGGAGAATTGTTGATTATCTGTAAAGTCCTAACAAAAGGGTGAACAATATGGTTCGATGATGACCTTGAGATACATATCTATGGAACTTTATCATCGAATTGTTAATGAAGTTGAAAATATTTCACCCAAGTTTGCATCAAGGATTCAAACAAATAATGGCCGATATATATGTATCTCCCTAAGCACATGCAAAGTGGCCGATGAAGTGTTGTCATCGTCCTTAGAACCAACACAGTACAAGTTATTTTTCGGCGCGCTACCTTTGCCGAAAAATAGGAGGGCATGTGTTGACGCTCAAAAATGGCATGATCGCAAAGAGTGACTTGAGTCTATAATGGGATGATGTTAAAATTATGAGTTCATGTCACCATTTGATGGCCTCTTCAACATGATCGAAATAAGTATGAAGATGGACCAAAACGGAGCTCAAGTGCAAAAGATATGACAATTTCGAAGATACCCGTGTTGACATCAGATTAGAAAATAGCATGAAACCTAATTAAGATGACCTCGGATGAAAAGGTCTTCAACAGAAAAGTTCTTCGTCTCGTCGAAACGGACGGTTTTGATATAAAAATCGTCTTAATCCGAGGCCGTATGCAAAAGTTACAACCAAAACTGTGCGCTGCAACACTGCATGGCCGGATCATCCGGGCCGGGGTCCAGATCATCTGGCCGGGGGCCGAAAAATTGAACCAAACAACAGAAGTTAAAAGTTGAAGCCAGATGATCTGGGTCAAGTCCCGGATGATCTGGGTAAAGACCGGACAATCCGGAAAATCGTCCGGACGTCCGGACAAGATTTTCTGCTGCAGACTTTAGAAAACGGCCCGAAACACCCTCAATATGACCTCAAATCGAAAAGTGTTGAACAGAAACGTTGTGCGTATCGTCGAAACGGTTGATTTTCATATAAAAATCATTTTAATCCGAGTTTGTATGAAAAAGTTACAGCCTGATTAGTGGACTGCTGTCAGAAATCTGGGCTTGGCCGGATCATCCGGGCCTAGAGCCGGACATGTGGGCCGGAGGTCGTGAGAAGTCCGAATTTGGTTAGATTTTGATGATTTGGACGGCAAGGCAAGTCATTTTCTTGTACGGGAAGTCCATCCGCCTCTTATATAGATAGGAGGTGACGGCCGATTGAACAACACACAATCGATCAATTCATCTACAACTTTTTACCTTTACTTTTACCTCTCCCCTTTGTTCTTCTTCTTCCTCGTTCTTCGTTCGTTCTTCTTGTTGCAGGGCGGCGAACCTCGAGTCCCTAGGGGCGGTCAGGCCGACCTAGGGCAGCCCATAGCCGCCGCGTGCCTTGACGGGGTCCCTCCCGGGCGTGTGGGGTTTCTGGCCCTCAAAAGCGCCCGCCGGATTGTCTTGCGTACCGCACTTCCGGCGGGTCTCCTTCGACGTGAGCAGTGGTGCATCACCCCCGGCGTCGAGGGTACACGGTGATGTTTTCGTGTGCGAACAAGCAGTAGTACCTCTCAAGTGCATCGGCGGCAGTACCGTCCTAGTTCGGCACCGCTACTGCCTCGATTCGAGGGCGTCTCTCCTCGTGTCGGGTTGTGCGGCAGTAGTAGTGGCAGTTGCAGAGGTAGTACCATGGCTACCACCGCTACTAGTGCTGCCCAAACCCTCTCTCTCTCTTTTCCGTTCTCCCTCTGCTCTCAGTCTCCGTGGTAGTACCGCTCGTGGTCGCGGTAGTACCGCTGCTACCAGCAGTAGTACCGCTCCACTGAGCAATAGTACCGCTCTGTGCGGGCTGAAGAGGGGGTAACGGTTGGATTTGTTTCCCCACTATAAAAGGAGGTCTTCTTCTCCAAGAATACACACATCTTCCCTCCCTAAGCTCCATTGTTGCTCAAAGCTCCATTTTCGCCCGATCTCTCTCCCTAGCCAATCAAACTTATTGATTTTCTAGGGATTGGTTGAGAAGGCCCCGATCTACGCTTCCACCAAGAGAAATTGGATTCCACCCACTAATCCCTTGCGGATCTTGTTACTCTTGGGTGTTTGAGCACCCTAAACGATTGAGGTCACCGCGGAGACATATTCCATTGTGGTGAAGCTTCGTGGTGTCGTTGGGAGCCTTCGATTAAGTTGTGGAGATAGCCCCAACCTTGTTTGTAAAGGTTCGGTCGCCGCCTTCAAGGGCACCAATAGTGGAATCGCGGCATCTCGCATTGTGTGAGGGCGTGAGGAGAATACGATGGCCCTAGTGGCTTCTTGGGGAGCATTGTGCCTCCACACCGCTCCAATGAACACGTACTTCCTCTCAAAGGGGAGGAACTTTGGTAACACATCCTTGTCTCCACCGGCTCCACTCTTGGTTATCTCTTACCTTTACTTGTGCAAGCTTATTTTGTATTGTATCCCTTGCTTTCTTGTGTGCTTGTTGTTGTTGCATCATATAGGTTGCTCACCTAGTTGCATATCTAGACAACCTATTTTGATGCTAAATTTAATTTGGTAAAGAAAAGCTAAAAATTGTTTGTTGCCTATCCATCCCTCTCTAGTCAACCATATCGATCCTTTCAACATGGAACCATGATAAAGGAAAATAGACCTCGGGTGATATTGGGATTGCCTTATGTCCGCAAGTAGGGTACACTTAGGGATGACAATGGCTACCCATTATCCACTTACCATTCGGGTAAAAACTCTATTAGGGTAAGGGTATGGGACAAAAGTTACTCGTGGGTATATAAATAAGGAAATCTAAAACCCATCGGGTTGAGCGGGTACGGGTATGAGATCGTATAAACCATACCCACATACCCATATAAAATCTATGTGAACTCAAAATTATCTCTATGCTTTGTCATGAATTTTTGAGCTCAAAATCCATGATTATGTACTGTTGTTTATGACTATGTGATGTTTCGAATTTGATGTGTTGTTATTTACGAGAAGGTGATGTTGCTTCTTAAATGTGTTGTTGTTTATGATGTGTTGGTTTGTGTTGTTGTTATAATCTGTTGTTGTTTATAAATTATAATTATATGTTGATGTTTATGACTATGAGTTGTTCAAAATGATGCTTTGCAAACATGGATAATTTTACCCGCATATACCCGTCAACCCTGTCGGGTAACGTGTATGGGGATTTTTTTTTACCTGTTGGCGGGTATGGGTAAGGGTGATGGGTAAGAATAGGGATGGCTTCACCCGTACCCAAACACTGCGGGTGCCATCCCTAGGACCACCGGATCATGATAACAAGCGCCTCGCGGAGGAGACGATGATGACAACCGATCCCAACTAACGCCACCCACTAGTAACTAGTTGCGAGTCCTAGTCCATTCAACATATTTTTTCTGAAAACCTCTCCCATATATTAATTAATTTAAAAACATTCATACAATCATCCGTTACAACTTTAGCTACGCAGGGCGGAACATTATTAAGAAGCACATCATTAGACATATTATCAAAATTGAAATTCGCAATCTCATGCGCCACCCTATTGGCCCCTCTATTAATCTTGGAAATCTTGCAATTTATCGTCATCTTGAAAATACTCAACGCTTCCATCTTTAGTTCAACCAGAAGAAATGTGTCCAGATAATTATTTCCAAAAAAAAGAAGCCACAAAAGAACAGTTAGTTTCCAAAATGATGGGTTTGTGGAGAGTAATACTGATGTATGGCCCTGCTAGGGCCGCTCTAAGTTACACTTCATCCATGCTATTGCACACCCCAATACAATCCCACGCCGAGATGATAACTTCTCCATATATGGGTCCTGGCCACCACACCCACACTCGTGGCACTCATAGCCTCCAAAAAACTTGCGTCAACATTAATCTTAATGAACTCCGTAGCAGGAGGCTGCCAAGTCACAAAATTCTCTTCGACATCATTGGTATAATTTTAAAAATACACCCTCTCCTTACCTTCGTTGCTAACCTCCATCTTCATATTGGAATGACAGGACGAGAAGGACCCCCAATAGTTTTGAATAAAACTCACAGAGGCAAAGATAGTTTTGTTTCCCTTACCAAATATCAAATCATTCCTTAGGTGCCATGCCCTCTGAAACATGAATATAATTTGCTCATGCATCGGTGACCTTAATTGATCCAATAAAATAAGTAAACAATCCGGCATAGAAAAATTGAAAACCTCGTCACCTGGTAAATTCCAAACCTCGCTTGCCACCACACGGAGCGCACAAGCCTTGGGACAGCTCACCAGAGCATGAAACACACATTCGTCTTCAACACCACGAATCGATCACAAACCAATGGCAGTTTGTGTTGGGGAATGTAGCAACGAGAGGGGAGAGTTGTAATGCCCTCGATGCGGCTATATCTCCCACGTGTCGAAGCACGACTTAGAGGCATAACCGCATTGAAAGCAATGTCGCAAGTGAGGTAATCTTCACACAACCCATGTAATACATAAGGGAAAAGAGATACATAGTAGGCTTACAATCGCCACTTCACACAAATACATGAATAAAGCATTACATCGACGAAATACAATCATGGTCCGACTACGGAACCAAAATAAAAGAAGAACCCCAAATGCGGCACGGTCCCCAATCGACCCCAACTAGGCTCCACTACTGATCAACTAGAACGAAACAACACAAAGGACAAGATCTTCATCGAGCTCCTCCTTGAGCTTGGTTGCGTCATCTGCACGGTCTCATCGGCACCTGCAAGCTGGTTTTAGAAGTATCCGTGAGTCACGAGGACTCAGCAATCTCGCACCCTCGCGATCAAGACTATTTAAGCTTATGGGAAAGGTAAAGGTATGAGTTGGAGCTGCAGCAAGCGACTAGCATATATGGTGGCTAACATACGCAAATGAGAGCGAGAAGAGAAGGCAAAGCACGGTCGGTAAAAGTATGATCAAGAAGTGATCCTAAAACAACCTACGTCAAGCATAACTCCAACACCGTGTTCACTTCCCGGACTCCGCCGGAAAGAGACCATCACGGTTACACACGCGGTTGATGTGTTTTAATTAAGGTCAACTTCAGGTTTTCTACAACCGGACATTAACAAATTCCCATCTGCCCATAACCGCGGGCACGGCTTTCGAAAGTACAAATCCCTGCAGGGGTGTCCCAACTTAGCCCATCACAAGCTCTCACGGTCAACGAAGGAATAGACCTCCTCCCGAGACATTCCGATCAGACTCGGTATCCCGGTACAACAAGACATTTCGACAGGGTAAAACAAGACCAGCAACACCGCCTGAATGTGCCGACAAATCCCGATAGGAGCTGCACATATCTCGTTCTCAGGGCACACTCAGATGAGACTAGCTACGAGTAAAACCAACCCTCAAGTTTCCCCGAGGTGACCCCGCAGGCAGCTCAGTTCGGACCAACACTCAGAGGAGCACTGGCCCGGGGGGGTTAAAATAAAGATGACCCTCGAGAGAGCGACTCCCAAGGGAAAAGTAGGTGGTGGTGAGGTAAATGGTAAAACCAAGGTTGGGCATTGCTGGAGGAGTTTTATTCAAGGCGAACTGTCAAGGGGTTCCCATTATAGCCCAACCGCGTAAGGAACGCAAAATCCGGGAACATAACACCGATATGACGGAAACTAGGGCGGCAAGAGTGGAACAAAACACCAGGCATAAGGCCGAGCCTTCCACCCTTTACCAAGTATATAGATGCATTAATTAAATAAGATATATAGTGATATCCCAACAAGTAAACATGTTCCAACAAGTAACAACAACTCCATGTTCCAACAAGGAACATACTTCAATCTTCACCTGCAACTAACAACGCTATAAGAGGGGCTGAGCAAAGCGGTAACATAGCCAAACAACGGTTTGCTAGGACAAGGTGGGTTAGAGGCTTGGTTCAACAATATGGGAGGCATGATAAGCAAGTGGTAGGTATCGCAGCATAGGCATAGCAAAAGAGCGAGCATCTAGCAAGCAAAGATAGAAGTGATTTTGAGGGTATGATCATCTTGCCTGAGATCCCGCAAGGAAGAAGAACGAGTCCATGAAGAAGACAAACGGACGTAGACGAACGGGTCCTCAAAATCACGACGTAATCAGAACCAACCCGAAGAAGCAACACCGGAAAGAAAGCAAACAATATAGTAAACAACCATGACATGAACATGGCATGATGCACAAACAAGTATGATGCATGTCCGGTTTAATGAAGCATGGCATGGCAAAATGCACAAACAAAACTACAAATTAAGTGGAGCTCAATATGCAACGAGTTGCATATTGACGAAACACCACATGACTTATTTAGTTCTCTCCCATTTATGTACCCAACAAGATTAAATGTTTATTAACATGGCAAGAGGGTGAAGCACAATAAAGCTACCTATCTAGGCAAGTTTAAATGAGGCCGGAACATCGAACAACAAATCCGGAAACTCCTCATGAGCATATTATAGATTTGGTACTGTTCTGCCCTAAACCATATTTTATAGTTGTTAAACATGCAAAACAAGTAGACCATGTTAAACTAGGCAAAATTCCACCCCATTTGCATATAAAGATTATTAAATTCCGAGTTACGTTATTTAGTTATGAATTAAAACATTTTAACATGGCATAGGAAAAAATTTAACCAAACATCATTTTTAAACATTTTAAACATGGATGAAAGTTGCATATTATGAATCTAGACAAAATTCTAAGCAAGTTTCATATATAAAACATTTTAATCCGATGCACAGTTGTGAGGTTATTAAATGCATGAAGCATGAGGGTTGTTCTGTAAAATTGTAAACCTCTGGATAAATGGCAAAATTCACAGGACCAGGAAAAAAAACAATATGGGACGAAACTTGTTGGACCCAACAGGAGGAGAAAAAAAAGGAGGGGCGCTGCTCACTTCGCTCCAGGGAGCTGGGCTTGGCGCCTGTGCTGGGCCGGCCTTGGTGGATCGAAAGAGGGGATGGAGGGGGCGTGGTCAACGCAGGCGCTGGGCTTGACTGCTGGTCGTCTCCTCGTATGGATGCAGAGCAACGGCGACAGTGGGGGTTCAGGGAACGGCGGCGTGAAGCAGAGGAGCGGCGGGGATGGCGGGGCTCGGCGCGGATCCATGGCGTCGAGGCACGGGCAAACTCTTCGCCGCGGTCAGCATCCTCGCATGCATGTCGTGGGACTTGGCGAGCGGGGCGCAGCGACCTGAAGAGGCGGCGCCGATGGCAGGGAACTTGGGGGCGCCGACGGCGTTGGTTGAAGGCTCCGGCGACGGGGACGACGGGAGGCGTCAGATCCGGGGTTGGGGAATCCATTCCCGGTGACAAGATGACCTGGCGCAGCGCGGGCTTGGAGATCCGGGCGGCGACGATGAGGTCCAAGGCGGCAGGGGCCTCCTGCTGGTCTTCGGAAGGAGCTTGTCTCCCTGCGTCGACGAAGAGAACGGGGAGGCTACAGAAAACGAAGGACGATGGCGTGTGGTGGTGCGGCAGCGAGGCTGATCCGGCGCGGATCCATGGCATCGAGGACAATCGGCGGCCATGGTAGGCGGGTTCCCTGTGAAGAAGAAGAGAGCAAGGGGAGAGCTGCGCGTGAGAGAGAGAGAGAAGGAAGGTAAAAGAGCAGGGGGGAGGAAGGGCGCAGGGCACGGCCTGGTTCGGTGGTGGTAGTCGCCGTTGGCGTCTGGTACTCGGGCAAGGCGGCGCTGGTGGATCGAGGTGCTCAGGGACGAGCGAGCAGAGGAGGGGATCGATGGATCTGATAGGCTTGGCACGGAATGCAAGGAGGAGGAGGGCATCAGGTGGCGGCGCGGATGGACTGATGGGACAAACGGGCTAAAATCTAGGGATTGGTCTAGGGTTGCCACTATATATAGCAAACCGGATAGGTTTAGGGGGGTAACTCATCCCTTCGATCGTAATCGGACGGTCAGGAAAAATAGGCTAGGGAGTCCAAAGAGAAAAACGGAGACGTTTTGTAGATGTTTGGGGATGATCCGAACACGACGGTGACGACTGCTCGGGTCGGATCCGGGACAATTTTCGGACGCGCGCGCGAGGAGGGCCGCGAGCTGACGAGAGAGGATAGGTTGGGGGCTAGCGGTGAGTGGACTGTGTAGACGGTCTCGAGCTAAGAGAAGAGAAGAGAGAGAGGCCCAGCGACTGTTTCCGGAGACCGAAAATGTCTGACGTTAGACCGGCTATATTGCCGCTATAGTTTAACGGTTGGGCTATCAAACGAGCTCCGAATGCGATGAAACTTGGCGGGCGACCTACTAACAACATAACAACACCTCACGCCAACTTTCAACCCATTTCGAGAACATTTTCCGGCCACTTATAAAATAATATTTCGGACATGCCGCGGGCGCGTGCGAGTGTGGTTGGGCTCAGAACGGACAACAGACGGAACTGGGGAAACCCGGACGGATGCACGTTTTGAAAACATGAAGATGCAATGCGGATGATGACATGGCAAGATGCGACACGCAAGCAAAAGACAAGGCAACAACAGCGAATAACTGGAGGACACCTGGCACATCGGTCTCGGGGCGTTACAACACTCCACCACTACGAGAGGATCTCGTCCCGAGATCTAGAATGGCGCCGGAGGGACAACGGAAGAGAAAGAGGAGAGGTAAAACTAAGTTGCTTCTTTGACCAATGAGTGAAACCAATGAACCTTGAAATGTTAAACCATTCGAGAAAAGAATACAACAGAGATAAAAGAAGTTGAAAACACTCCGTTAGAAAAGAGGGACAAGGAAGAACAACTTTGGGCAGCACTCCGATTGAAAAGAAAATGAATTGAATAAGAACTTGGTAATAAGAGAAGATACTTGATGAAATCACAACACACTGCCTCTGGAACTATTGAATGAATCGAACAAGGGGTAAGAAAGATCTCAGACAGCACTCCAGTTGAAAAGAGATGCAAGGCTTGATAAGGCGAAAAGAACTTGAGCAAAAGGGCACAACACTCTGGTTAAATGGATAAGCACAAAAAGAAGATGATCTTTGACAAAACGAGATGATGGGTTGAAAAGAGCAACATGACAAAGCCCCGGGAACAAACGAATAGAAGATAGATAATTGAAATAAAAGAGTGGAGAAGAAAATGCCAACTTCTGCCACAAAAGAGCTTGAAAAGGCATCTTTAGAAGGGTTGAACGGAATTGTTGGAAAACCAACAACGAAAAGAGTAAGCTTGTAGTGGGATTATGGAAAAACATCTCGAAACTAGAGGTGATAACCTGCCACTCACGGGAAAAGAATTGGATTGATATGAACAAGGAGACGAGAAACTATATCACCGGGAGGATAAATGAAGAACTTGGGTCATTTATAAGCACCATAGATAGCAACAAACCTTAGGGAAGGCTTTAGGTGAAATATAACCCAAGGTAACCCCAATGACGAGATTGGTGTATTTAAAATACCTCATTCTTAACAATGTGTGAATCATGAAGCATGAACTCAAATTATCAAGAATGATGTAAAACCACCTCCAATGATACGGTAGAAAGAAATGCACTCCGGATAGCAAAATGCAGAAAACTTGAGCTTCTTAGCAAAGAATGTCGATGAACACTTCGAGAAGGAATTAAATCCTTTATGAACCATCATATAGAACCTTCATGAAGAACTCCGGTAATAAAAGAATGATCCAAAATAATTGAATGATGAAAAGAATAAGATTTAAGCCTCGCAATGGTTTAGATAGAGAACTCCGTGATAATATAATTGAAAGAGGTTGGAACTCCGGGCAAAAAGAGAAGATGAAACAAATGAAACCGAGAGTTTGAAGGGCCTCTGGAATAAGAATTAATCATTTGGATGAAACAAGAATAAGAATTACATTATGCTTATCCTTCATCAATTAAATTGATGCCAAGCAATGGATTTGGCATACTACTTATTCTCGTTGAAAGGATTAAGATAGATATAGCGCAAACTTGAGAAGTTCTTCAATGAACCACCGGTCGGGATTGAAAAGAACAAATGAATTGATATGATAAACGAAGGAAGGGGAACTCTTGAACGAACCACCGTAAGAATTGAAAACGATTGAAGTAAAGATAAAGAAAACACCGGGAAGAATTTGCAAACGAACGAAGATGCTTGAGAGAATTTAGATACAAGTGAATGAAGGGATCACGAACTGATTAGAGAATATTTGAATGGTGCACCGGTAAGATTGGAGGGTGATAACTGAAAGGCTGAGAACGAATAACTTTGAGATGATGGGCTCCGGATAATCAAACTGAAAAGACTCCTGAATTTCTCCGGATGGGTGAAAAGAAATCTCACAATCAAAACCAATTATGAGAGGATGGCAGAGAATGGGGCAATATTTAAAAGAAACTCTTCTTCGATCTTCAAAATCTGAGAATGACGATGAGGAACATCACCAAATTATTTAGACACTCTGGAAGAATCAAAACAAAGAGGTTGGGCCAACGATGAAAAGAATTCGACAGATCTTGGAGAAAAACATTTGACTGATGATAAATCATTCTTACGTCAAACTTTAGAAAATAATTTGAGAATAACTCCGGAAAAAATTAGAAGAGTCAGGTAAGATCCTGGGAAAAGACCTGTGGGTTAGGGCCCACTCAAAAGAAACACCGTTCATGATTTAAAAGAGAGGTTGCACCGGTTGAATTAAATGGCATGAACTTGATAACAACCTCGAAAGATCTTGAACGAATGCAGAGTGGAAAACACGAATCTTCGAGATATCTTGAGCACTCCGGAACAAATGAATAGCGAGGAGTGGATGATTAAGAGGTGCACTGGCAAAAGAAGGTATTTGAAATGAGGAAAAAGGATATGATCCACAATGCTTGAATTGGATCCACCGGAGAAGAAAATGAGTGAAGAGTGACAAACTTGAAGCTTCGTTAGAATCTTCATGAGAATCACCGGATACGAACATTGAAAGAAAAGAATGAAGAGACTTCACAAGAATAAAATGGATACTTGATTAAGAAATCCGAGACCTTGAAGAAAAAGGGGTGGGAGGGTGGGAAAATAAAGGCAACTTGGGATTGATGAAACGAACACCGTTGAGAAAACTGAGATTGAATCTTATGGATGTTGAGAAAGAACGGATCTGCTTGAAGAGAAAACACACCGGTTGAAAAAGAATTACCATGACAATCTCCATGATCTAGAAGGATTAGTATTCACATCGGAGTATGAGAATACTGTTTCAGAAAGGTATGGAATCAACACTTGACATTGAAGCAACTCGAATACCACAACTCAAAACAAAACAAGGATTGGCTTGCAGAATAAGCCAGAACAAACATATGATAGAGATTCCGTCTGAAGTTTTCGTGGTGGGGCCTACACGGGCTCGATCGTACAGCACCATCATGTACAAGGCAGTGCACATGACATACGAAGCGTCCCCGAGTCGGCATAGCCAAGGACTCTTTAAGACACAACGAGACCACTGTAAAATCGACCGTGAATAGGCGGACCACTAGACGTCGAACCCCAATTTCATATCATACACCTGTCGGAAAGATATCCTAAGAGCTACTTGAATTCCCACTTATAAACTCCCGAAATTTTCCGGTTATGCAATCAGGTGTTGGGGATACAGGGGAAGCATAATATCTCACCCAAACTAGCAAATCCTACATCCAGCTGTATCCATCCTTCAACACATAACCAAGAAACCTTCGGAAATCATCTACCTCAACCTTCGAAAAGCATCCGTTATACGAGTTATGGCAATACTCCCGAACTCCCGCCCCAGTACTGGGTGGCGTCGAGGTTATCTCACCAACGAACTGCATAAAAGAGATTTTCGATGTTGGCGTACTAATCTCAGGTATTCCAGAATTGCAACGGTAAAATTATGGCGACAACACCTCAGAGCTCAACTCCCCGGGACACTTCCACAAAACCCCTGGCAGGAGGCACCAAGACAATGTTCTCATCATAAAACCATCAGAACGATTCCAAGATACCCGCGTGATCCTAAAAAAATTTAGTGAAATTTGAGAAGAGAAGAGTCAAAACTCTACGTCAGGATGACTTACCGGAGCGATGAGGAGACTGGAAAGTAAAAAGAATTCCTAAACTCTCCGATATATAATTCCTAATGACTCAAAACATTTTTCTAGACACAACTCGGCCGCTAAAACGATCAAGCAATGGGGGCTCCTAAGGTCGGGGACGGCTCTGATTACCAACTTGTAACGCCCTCGATGCGGCTATATCTCCCACGTGTCGAAGCACGACTTAGAGGCATAACCGCATTGAAAGCAATGTCGCAAGTGAGGTAATCTTCACACAACCCATGTAATACATAAGGGAAAAGAGATACATAGTAGGCTTACAATCGCCACTTCACACAAATACATGAATAAAGCATTACATCAACCAAATACAATCAAGGTCTGACTACGGAACCAAAATAAAAGAAGAACCCCAAATGCGACACGGTCCCCAATCGACCCCAACTGGGCTCCACTACTGATCAACTAGAACGAAACAACACAAAGGACAAGATCTTCATCAAGCTCCTCCTTGAGCTTGGTTGCGTCATCTGCACGGTCTCATCGGCACCTGCAAGCTGGTTTTGGAAGTATCCGTGAGTCATGGGGACTCAGCAATCTTGCACCCTCGCGATCAAGACTATTTAAGCTTATGGGAAAGGTAAAGGTATGAGTTGGAGCTGCAGCAAGCAACTAGCATATATGGTGGCTAACATACGCAAATGAGAGCGAGAAGAGAAGGCAAAGCACGGTCGGTAAAAGTATGATCAAGAAGTGATCCTAAAACAACCTACGTCAAGCATAACTCCAACACCGTGTTCACTTCCCGGACTCCGCCGGAAAGAGACCATCACGGTTACACACACGGTTGATGTGTTTTAATTAAGGTCAACTTCAGGTTTTCTACAACCGGACATTAACAAATTCCCATCTGCCCATAACCGCGGGCACGGCTTTCAAAAGTTCAAATCCCTGCAGGGGTGTCCCAACTTAGCCCATCACAAGCTCTCACGGTCAACGAAGGAATAGACCTCCTCCCGAGACATTCCGATCAGACTCGGTATCCCGGTACAACAAGACATTTCGACAGGGTAAAACAAGACCAGCAACACGGCCCGAATGTGCGGAAAAATCCCGATCGGAGCTGCACATATCTCATTCTCAGGGCACACTCAGATGAGACTAGCTACGAGTAAAACCAACCCTCAAGTTTCCCCGAGGTGGCCCTGCAGGCAGCTCAGTTCGGACCAACACTCAGAGGAGCACTGGCCCGGGGGGGTTAAAATAAAGATGACCCTCGAGAGAGCGACTCCCAAGGGAAAAGTAGGTGGTGGTGAGGCAAATGGTAAAACCAAGGTTGGGCATTGCTGGAGGAGTTTTATTCAAGGCGAACTGTCAAGGGGTTCCCATTATAGCCCAACCGCGTAAGGAACGCAAAATCCGGGAACATAACACCGATATGACGGAAACTAGGGCGGCAAGAGTGGAACAAAACACCAGGCATAAGGCCGAGCCTTCCACCCTTTACCAAGTATATAGATGCATTAATTAAATAAGATATATAGTGATATCCCAACAAGTAAACATGTTCCAACAAGTAACAACAACTCCATGTTCCAACAAGGAACATACTTCAATCTTCACCTGCAACTAACAACGCTATAAGAGGGGCTGAGCAAAGCGGTAACATAGCCAAACAATGGTTTGCTAGGACAAGGTGGGTTAGAGGCTTGGTTCAACAATATGGGAGGCATGATAAGAAAGTGGTAGGTATCGCAGCATAGGCATAGCAAAAGAGCGAGCATCTAGCAAGCAAAGATAGAAGTGATTTTGAGGGTATGATCATCTTGCCTGAGATCCCGCAAGGAAGAAGAACGAGTCCATGAAGAAGACAAACGGACGTAGACGAACGGGTCCTCACAATCACGACATAATCGGAACCAACCCAAAGAAGCAACACCGGAAAGAAAGCAAACAATATAGTAAACAACCACGACATGAACATGGCATGATGCACAAACAAGTATGATGCATGTCCGGTTTAATGAAGCATGGCATGGCAAAATGCACAAACAAAACTACAAATTACGTGGAGCTCAATATGCAACGAGTTGCATATTGACGAAACACCACATGACTTATTTAGTTCTCTCCTGTTTATGTACCCAACAAGATTAAATGTTTATTAACATGGCAAGAGGGTGAAGCACAATAAAACTACCTATCTAGGCAAGTTTAAATGAGGCCGGAACATCGAACAACAAATCCGGAAACTCCTCATGAGCATATTATAGATTTGGTACTGTTCTGCCCTAAACCATATTTTATAGTTGTTAAACATGCAAAACAAGTAGACCATGTTAAACTAGGCAAAATTCCACCCCATTTGCATATAAAGATTATTAAATTCCGAGTTACAGTTAGTTAGTTATGAATTAAAGCATTTTAATATGGCATAGGAGCAAATTTAACCAAACATCATTTTTAAACATTTTAAACATGGATGAAAGTTGCATATTATGAATCTAGACAAAATTCTAAGCAAGTTTCATATATAAAACATTTTAATCCGATGCACAGTTGTAAAGTTATTAAATGCATGAAGCATGAGGGTTGTTCTGTAAAACTGTAAACCTCTGGATAAATGGCAAAATTCACAGGACCAGGAAAAAAACAATATGGGCCGAAACTTGTTGGACCCAACAGGAGGAGAAAAAAAAGGGGGGGCGCTGCTCACTTCGCTCTAGGGAGCTGGGCTTGGCGCCTGTGCTGGGCCGGCCTTGGTGGATCGAAAGAGGGGATGGAGGGGGCGTGGTCAACGCAGGCGCTGGGCTTGACTGCTGGTCGTCTCCTCATATGGATGCAGAGCAACGGCGACAGTGGGGGTTCAGGGAACGGCGGCGTGAAGTAGAGGAGCGGCGGGGATGGCGGGGCTCGGCGCGGATCCATGGCGTCGAGGCGCGAGCAAACTCATCGCCGCGGTCACCGTCCTCGCATGCATGTCGTGGGACTTGGCGAGCGGGGCGCAGCGACCTGAAGAGGCGGCGCCGATGGCTGGGAACTTGGGGGCGCCGGCGGCGTTGGTTGAAGGCTCCGGCGACGGGGACGACGGGAGGCATCAGATCCGGGGTTGGGGAATCCATTCCCGGTGACAAGATGACCTGGCACAGCGCGGGCTTGGAGATCCGGGCGGCGACGATGAGGTCCAAGGCGGCAGGGGCCTCCTGCTGGTCTTCGGAAGGAGCTTGTCTCCCTGCGTCGACGAAGAGAACGGGGAGGCTACAGAAAATGAATGACGATGGCGCGAGGTGGTACGGCAGCGAGGCTGATCCGGCGCGGATCCATGGCGTCGAGGACAATCGGTGGCCATGGCAGGCGGGTTCCCTGTGAAGAAGAAGAGAGCAAGGGGAGAGCTGCGCGTAAGAGAGAGAGAGAGAGAAGGAAGGGAAAAGAGCAGGGGGAGGAAGGGCGCAGGGCACGGCCTGGTTCGGTGGTGGTAGTCGCCGTTGGCGTCTGGTACTCGGGCAAGGCGGCGCTGGTGGATCGAGGTGCTCGGGGACGAGCGAGCAGAGGAGGGGATCGATGGATCTGATAGGCTTGGCACGGAATGCAAGGAGGAGGAGGGCATCAGGTGGCGGCGCGGATGGACTGATGGGACAAACGGGCTAAAATCTAGGGATTGGTCTAGGGTTGCCACTATATATAGCAAACCGGATAGGTTTAGGTGGGTAACTCATCCCTTCGATCGTAATCGGACGGTCAGGAAAAATAGGCTAGGGAGTCCAAAGAGAAAAACGGAGACGTTTTGTAGATGTTTGGGGATGATCCGAACACGACGGTGACGACTGCTCGGGTCGGGTCCGGGACAATTTTCGGACGCGCGCGCGAGGAGGGCCGCGGGCTGACGAGAGAGGATAGGTTGGGGGCTAGCGGTGAGTGGACTGTGTAGACGGTCTCGAGCTAAGAGAAGAGAAGAGAGAGAGGCCCAGCGACTGTTTCCGGAGACCGAAAATGTCTGACGTTAGACCGGCTATATTGCCGCTATAGTTTAACGGTTGGGCTATCAAACGAGCTCCGAATGCGATGAAACTTGGCGGGCGACCTACTAACAACATAACAACACCGCACGCCAACTTTCAACCCATTCCGAGAACATTTTCCGGCCACTTATAAAATAATATTTCGGACATGCCGCGGGCGTGTGCGAGTGTGGTTGGGCTCAGAACGGACAACAGACGGAACTGGAGAAACCCGGACGGATGCACGTTTTGAAAACATGAAGATGCAATGCGGATGATGACATGGCAAGATGCGACACGCAAGCAAAAGACAAGGCAACAACAGCGAATAACTGGAGGACACCTGGCACATCGGTCTCGGGGCATTACAAGAGTATCGTCCACGTACCCTTGTAGACCGTAAGAGGAAGCATTATGACAACGCGGTTGATGTAGTCGTACGTCTTCACGATCGACCGATCCCTAGTACCGAATGTACGGCACCTCCGCGATCTGCACACGTTCAGCTCGGTGACGTCCTACAAACTCACGATCCAGTAGAGCTTCGGGGGAGAGTTTCGTCAGCACGACAGCGTGATAATGGTGATGATGTTGCTACCGATGCAGGGCTTCGCCTAAGCACTACTATGATATGATCGAGGTGGATTATGGTGGAGGGGGCACCGCACACGGCTTGGAACAATCAACTTGTGTGTTCTAGGGTGCCCCCCTCCCCACGTATATAAAGGAGGGAGGGGAGGCCGGCCGGCCTCTCTAGGCGCGCCAAGGGGGGAGGAATCCTACTCCTACTAGTAGGATTCCTCCTTTCCTAGTCCTACTAGGAGGGGGAAGGAAGGAGAAGGGGAGGGGAAGGAAAGAGGGGGCGCAGCCCCTCCCCTAGTCCAATTCAGACTAGGCCCATGGGGGGCGCGCGTCCAGCCCTCGTGGCTTCTCCTCTTTTCCCCTTAAAGCCCACTAAGGCCCATATGTACTCCCGTATTCCCGTAACTCCCCGGTACTTCGAAAAATACCCGGATCACTCGGAACCTTTACGATGTCCGAATATAGCCTTCCAATATATCAATCTTTACGGCTCGATCATTTCGAGACTCCTCGTCATGTCCGTGATCTCATCTGGGACTCCGAGCAACCATCGGTGCATCAAATCACATAAACTCATAATACCAATAGTCACTGAACGTTAAGCGTGTGGACCCTACGGGTTCAAGAACTATGTAGACATGACCGAGACATGTCTCCGGTCAATAACCAATAGTGGAACCTGGATGCTCATATTAGCTCCTACATATTCTATGAAGATCTTTATCAGTCAAACCGCATAACGGTATACGTTGTTCCCTTTGTCATCGGTATGTTACTTGCCCGAGATTCGATCGTTGGTATCTCAATACCTAGTTCAATCTTGTTACTGAAGGAAATATGCCCTAGAGGCAATAATAAAGTTATTATTTATTTCCTTATATCATGATAAATGTTTATTATTCATACTAGAATTGTATTAACCGGAAACATAATACATGTGTGAATACATAGACAAACAGAGTGTCACTAGTATGCCTCTACTTGACTAGCTCGTTAATCAAAGATGGTTATGTTTCCTAACCATGGACAAAGAGTTGTTATTTGATTAACGGGATCACATCATTAGTTGAATGATCTGATTGACATGACCCATTTCATTAGCTTAGCACCCGATCGTTTAGTATGTTGCTATTGCTTTCTTCATGACTTATACATGTTCCTATGACTATGAGATTATGCAACTCCCGTTTGCCGGAGGAACACTTTGTGTGCTACCAAACGTCACAACGTAACTGGGTGATTATAAAGGAGCTCTACAGGTGTCTCCAAAGGTACATGTTGGGTTGGCGTATTTCAAGATTAGGATTTGTCACTCCGATTGTCGGAGAGGTATCTCTAGGCCCTCTCGGTAATGCACATCACATAAGCCTTGCAAGCATTGCAGCTACATGAGTTAGTTGCGGGATGATGTATTACAGAACGAGTAAAGAGACTTGCCGGCAACGAGATTGAACTAGGTATTGGAATACCGACGATCGAATCTCAGGCAAGTAACATACCGATGACAAAGGGAACGACGTATGTTGTTATGTGGTCTGACCGATAAAGATCTTCGTAGAATATGTAGGAGCCAATATGGGCATCCAGGTCCCGCTATTGGTTATTGACCGGAGACATGTCTCGGTCATGTCTACATTGTTCTCGAACCCGTAGGGTCCGCACGCTTAAGGTTACGATGACAGTTATATTATGAGTTTATGCATTTTGATGTACCGAAGGTTGTTCGGAGTCCCGGATATGATCACGGACATGACGAGGAGTCTCGAAATGGTCGAGACATAAAGATTAATATATTGGAAGCCTATGTTTGGATATCGGAAGTGTTCTGGGTGAAATCGGGATTTTACCGGAGTACCGGGAGGTTACCGGTACCCCCCGGGAGCTAAATGGGCCATGATGGGCCTTAGTGGAAAAGAGAAGAGGCATCCCTACATGGGCCGCGCGCCCTTCCCCTCCCTTGGTCCGAATTGGACAAGGAGAGGGGGCCGGCCCCTCTCTCTCTCTTTTCCCCCTTCCACAAGTCCTATTCCAACTAGGATTGGGGGGGAATCCTACTCCCAGAGGGAGTAGGACTCTCCTGGCGCGCCCTATGTGGCCGGCCAGCCTCCCCCCCTTGGTCCTTTATATACTGAGGCAGAGGCACCCTAGAACACACAAGTTGATCCACGTGATCATATTCTTAGCCGTGTGCGGCGCCCCTGTCACCATAGTCCTTGATAATATTGTAGCAGTGCTTAGGCGAAGCCCTACGACGGTAGAACATCAAGATCGTCACCACGCCGTCGTGCTGGCGGAACTCCTCCCTGACGCTTTGCTGGATCGGAGCCCGGGGATCGTCATCGAGCTGAACGTGTGCTAGAACTCGGAGGTGCCGTAGTTTCGGTGCTTGATCGGTCGGGCCGTGAAGACGTATGACTACATCAACCAAACGCTTCCGTTGTCGATCTACAAGGTACGTAGATCATACTCCCCCTCTCGTTGCTATGCATCACCATGATCTTGCATGTGCGTAGGAAATTTTTTGAAATTACTACGTTCCCCAACAGTGGCATCCGAGCCTAGGTTTTATATGTTGATGTTATATGCACGAGTAGAACACAAGTGAGTTGTGGGCGATATAAGTCATACTGCCTACCAGCATGTCATACTTTGGTTTGGCGGTATTGTTGGATGAAGCGGCCCAGACCGACATTACGCGTACGCTTACGCGAGACCGGTTCTCCCGACGTGCTTTGCACAGAGGTGGCTTGTGGGTGACAGTTTCTCCAACTTTAGTTGAACCAAGTGTGGCTACGCCCGGTCCTTGCGAAGGTTAAAACGGAGTCAAATTGACAAACTATCGTTGTGGTTTTGATGCGTAGGTGAGATTGGTTCTTACTTAAGCCCATAGCAGCCACGTAAAACTTGCAACAACAAAGTAGAGGACGTCTAACTTGTTTTTGCAGGGCATGTTGTGATGTGATATGGTCAAGACGTGATGAGATATAAGTTGTTGTATGAGATGATCATGTTTTGTTGAAGTTATCGGCAACTGGCAAAATCCTTATGGTTGTCTCTCCATTGCATAAGATGCAAGCGCACAATAACTGCTTTACTTTATCGCTATGCGATAGCAATAGTTGCAAGAGCAATTGTTGGCGAGACGACCACGCGACGACACATTGATATAGATCAAGATGATGGAGATCATGGTGTCATGCCGGTGACGATATAGATCATAACAGTACTTTGGAGATGGAGATCAAAGAAGCAAGATGATGATGGCCATATCATGTCACATATTTTGATTGCATATGATGTTTATCTTTTATACATCTTATTTTTGCTTAGTTTGACGGTAGCATTTTAAGATGATCTCTCACTAATTATCAAGAAGTGTTCTCCCTGAGTATGCACCGTTGCGAAAGTTCTTCGTGCTGAGACACCACGTGATGATCGGGTGTGATAGGCTCTACGTTCAAATACAACGGGTGCAAAACAGTTGCACACGCGGAATACTCAGGTTATACTTGACGAGCCAAGCATATACAGATATGGCCTCGGAACACGGAGACCGAAAGGTCGAGCGTGAATCATATAGTAGATATGATCAACATAGCGATGTTCACCAATGAAACTACTCCATCTCACGTGATGATCGGACATGGTTTAGTTGATTTGGATCACGTGATCACTTAGAGGATTAGAGGGATGTCTATCTAAGTGGGAGTTCTTAAGTAATATGATTAATTGAACTTAAATTTATCATGAACTTAGTCCTGGTAGTATTTTGCAAATTATGTTGTAGATCAATAGCTCGCGTTGTTGCTTCCCGTTTATTTTGATATGTTCCTAGAGAAAATTGTGTTGAAAGATGTTAGTAGCAATGATGCGGATTGGATCCGTGATCTGAGGTTTATCCTCATTGCTGCACAGAAGAATTATGTCCTTGATGCACCGCTAGGTGATAGACCTATTGCAGGAGCAGATGCAGACGTTATGAACGTTTGGCTAGCTCAATATGATGACTACTTGATAGTTTAGTGCACCATGCTTAATGGCTTAGAATCGGGACTTCAAAGACGTTTTGAACGTCATGGACCATATGAGATGTTCCAGGAGTTGAAGTTAATATTTCAAGCAAATACCCGAGTTGAGAGATATGAAATCCCCAACAAGCTCTATAGCTAAAAGATGGAGGAGAATCGCTCAACTAGTGAGCATGTGCTCAGATTGTCTGGGTACTACAATCGCTTGAATCAAGTGGGAGTTCATCTTCCAGATAAGATAGTGATTGACAGAATTCTCTAGTCACCATCACCAAGTTAGTAGAACTTCGTGATGAACTATAATATGCAAGAGATAACGGAAACAACTCCCAAGCTCTTCGTGATGCTGAAATCAACGAAGGTAGAAATCAAGAAAAACATCAAGTGTTGATGGTTGAAAAGACCACTAGTTTCAAGAAAAGGGTAAAGGGAAGAAGGGGAACTTCAAGAAGAACGGCAAGCAAGTTGCTGCTCAGGTGAAGAAGCCCAAGTCTGATCCTAAGCCTGAGACTAAGTGCTTCTACTGCAAAGGGACTGGTCACTGGAAGCGGAACTACCCCAAGTGATTGGCGGATAAGAAGGATGGCAAAGTGAACATAAGTATATTTGATATACATGTTATTGATGTGTAATTTACTAGTGTTTATAGCAACCCCTCAGTATTTGATACTGGATCAGTTGCTAAGAGCAGTAACGCGAAACAGGAGTTGCAGAATGAACAGAGACTAGTTAAGGGTGAAGTGACGATGTGTGTTGGAAGTGGTTCCAAGATTGATATGATCATCATCGCACACTCCTATACTTTCGGGATTAGTGTTGAACCTAAATAAGTGTTATTTGGTGTTTGCGTTGAGCATGAATATGATTTGATCATGTTTATTGTAATACGGTTATTCATTTAAGTAAAAGAATAAATTGTTGTTCTGTTTACATGAATAAAACCTTATATGGTTACACACCCAATGAAAATAGTTCATTGGATCTCGATCTTAATGATACACATATTCATAATATTGAAACCAAAAGATGCGAAGTTAATAATGATAGTGCAACTTATTTGTGGCACTGCCGTTTAGGTCATATTGGTGTAAAGCGCATGAAGAAACTCCATGCTGATGGGATTTTGGAATCACTTGATTATGAATCACTTGATGCTTGCGAACCATGCCTTATGGGCAAGATGTCTAAAACGCCATTCTCCGGAACAATGAAGCAAGCAACAGATTTGTTGGAAATCATACATACTGATGTATGTGGTCCGATGAATATTAAGGCTTACAACAGGTATCATTATTTTCTGACCTTCACAAGATGATTTGAGCAAATATGGGGATATCTACTTGATGAAACATAAGTCTGAAACATTTGAACAGTTCAAAGAATTTCAGAGTGAAGTGGAAAATCATCGTGACAAGAAAATAAAAGTTTCTACGATATGATCGCAGAGGTAAAATATTTGAGTTACGAGTTTGGTCTTCAGTTAAAACAATGTGAAATAGTTTCACTACTCACGCCACCTGGAACACCACAGCATAATGGTGTGTCCGAACGTCATAACCGTACTTTATTGGATATAGTGCAATCTATGATGTATCTTACCGATCTACCACTATCGTTTTGGGGTTATGCATTAGAGACAGCTGCATTCACATTAAATAGGGCACCATCAAAATCCGTTGAGACGACGCCTTATGAACTGTGGTTTGGCAAGAAACCAAAGTTGTCGTTTCTTAAAGTTTGGGGTTGTGATGCTTATGTGAAAAAGTTTCATCCTGATAAGCTCAAACCCAAATCGGAAAAATGCGTCTTCATAGGATACCCTAAAGAAAATGTTGGGTACAACACCTTCTATCACAGATCCGAAGGCAAGATATTCGTTGCTGAGAATGGATCCTTTCCAGAGAAGGAGTTTCTCTTGAAAGAAGTGAGTGGGAGGAAAGTAGAAAACTTGATAAGGTAATTGTACCTTCTCCTTTATTGGAAAGTAGTTCATCACAGAAATTTGTTCCTGTGACTCCTACACCAATTAGTGAGGAAGCTAATGATGATGATCATGTAACTTCAGATCAAGTTACTACCGAACCTCGTAGGTAAACCAGATTGAGATCCGCACCAAAGTGGTACGGTAATCCTGTTCTGGAGGTCATGTTACTTGACCATGACGAACCTACGAACTATGAGGAAGCAATGATGAGCCCAAATTCCGAGAAATGGCTTGAGGCCATGAAATCTAAGATGGGATCCATGTATGAGAACAAAGTGTGGACTTTGGTTGACTTGCCCGATGATCGGTAAGCCATAGAAAATAAATGGATCTTCAAGAGGAAGACGGACGCTGATACTAGTGTTACTATCTACAAAGCTAGAATTGTCGCAAAAGGTTTTCGACAAGTTCAAGGTGTTGACTACGATGAGAGTTTCTCACTCGTATCTATGCTTAAGTCTGTCCGAATCATGTTAGCTATTGTCGCATTTTATGAAATCTGGCAAATGGATAAACAAAACTGCATTCCTTAATGGATTTATTAAAGAAGAGTTGTATATGATGCAACCAGAAGGTTTTGTCAATCCTAAAGGTGCTAAATATGCAAGCTCCAGCGATCCATCTATGGACTGGTGCAAGCATCTCGGAGTCGGAATATACGCTTTGATAAGTTGATCAAAGGATATAGTTTTATATAGACTTGCGGTGAAGCCTGTATTTACAAGAAAGTGAGTGGGAGCACTACAGCATTTCTGATAAGTATATGTGAATGACATATTGTTGATTGGAAATAATGTAGAATTATTCTGCAAAGCATAAAGGAGTGTTTGAAAGGAGTTTTTTCAAAGAAAGACCTCGAAGAAGCTGCTTACATATTGAGCATCAAGATCTATAGAGATAGATCAAGACGCTTGATAAGTTTTTTCAATGAGTACATACCTTGACAAGATTTTGAAGTAGTTCAAAATGGAACAGTCAAAGAAAGAGTTCTTGCCTGTGTCATAAGGTGTGAAATTGAGTAAGACTCAAAGCCCGACCACGGCAGAAGATAGAAAGAGAATGAAAGTCATTCCCTATGCCTCAGCCATAGGTTCTATAAAGTATGCCATGTTGTGTACCAGATCTATTGTATACCCTACACTGATTGGCATGGGAGTACAATAGTGATCTAGGAGTAGATCACTGGACAGCGGTCAAAATTATCCTTACTGGAATAAGGATATGTTTCTCGATTACGGAGGTGACAAAAGGTTCGTCGTAAAGGGTTACGTCGATGCAAGTTTTGACACTGATCCAGATGACTCTAAGTCTGAATCTGGATACATATTGAAAGTGGGAGAAATTAGCTAGAGTAGCTCCATGCAAAGCATTGTTGACATAGAAATTTGCAAAATAGATGCGGATCTGAATGTGGCAGACCCGTTGATTAAACTTCTCTCACAAGCAAAACATGATCACTTTTTGGGTCTTAATCACATAGCGATGTGAACTAGATTATTGAATCTAGTAAACCCTTTGGGTGTTAGTCACATGGAGATGTGAACCAATCACATAAAGATGTGAACTATTGATGTTAAATCACATGGCGATGTGATCTAGATTATTGACTCTAGTGCAAGTGGGAGACTGAAGGAAATATGCCCTAGAGGCAATAATAAAGTTATTATTTATTTCCTTATATCATGATAAATGTTTATTATTCATGCTAGAATTGTATTAACCGGAAACATAATACATGTGTGAATACATAGACAAACAGAGTGTCACTAGTATGCCTCTACTTGACTAGCTCGTTAATCAAAGATGGTTATGTTTCCTAACCATGGACAAAGAGTTGTTATTTGATTAACGGGATCACATCATTAGTTGAATGATCTGATTGACATGACCCATTTCATTAGCTTAGCACCCGATCGTTTAGTATGTTGCTATTGCTTTCTTCATGACTTATACATGTTCCTATGACTATGAGATTATGCAACTCCCGTTTGTCGGAGGAACACTTTGTGTGCTACCAAACGTCACAACGTAACTGGGTGATTATAAAGGAGCTCTACAGGTGTCTCCAAAGGTACATGTTGGGTTGGCGTATTTCGAGATTAGGATTTGTCACTCCGATTGTCGGAGAGGTATCTCTGGGCCCTCTCGGTAATGCACATCACATAAGCCTTGCAAGCATTGCAGCTACATGAGTTAGTTGCGGGATGATGTATTACAGAACGAGTAAAGAGACTTGCCGGCAACGAGATTGAACTAGGTATTGGAATACCGACGATCGAATCTCAGGCAAGTAACATACCGATGACAAAGGGAACGACGTATGTTGTTATGTGGTCTGACCGATAAAGATCTTCGTAGAATATGTAGGAGCCAATATGGGCATCCAGGTCCCGCTATTGGTTATTGACCGGAGACATGTCTCGGTCATGTCTACATTGTTCTCGAACCCGTAGGGTCCGCACGCTTAAGGTTACGATGACAGTTATATTATGAGTTTATGCATTTTGATGTACCGAAGGTTGTTCGGAGTCCCGGATATGATCACGGACATGACGAGGAGTCTCGAAATGGTCGATACATAAAGATTGATATATTGGAAGCCTATGTTTGGATATCGGAAGTGTTCTGGGTGAAATCGGGATTTTACCGGAGTACCGGGAGGTTACCGGAACCCCCTGGGAGCTAAATGGGCCATGATGGGCCTTAGTGGAAACGAGAAGAGGCAGCCCTACATGGGCCGTGCGCCCCTCCCCTCCCTTGGTCCGAATTGGACAAGGAGAGGGGGCCGGCCCTCTCTCTCTTTTCCCCCTTCCACAAGTCCTATTCCAACTAGGATTGGGGGGGGGGGGGAATCCTACTCCCAGAGGGAGTAGGACTCTCCTGGCGCGCCCTATGTGGCCGGCCAGCCTCCCCCCCTTGGTCCTTTATATACTGAGGCAGAGGCACCCTAGAACACACAAGTTGATCCACGTGATCATATTCTTAGCCGTGTGCGGCGCCCCCTGCCACCATAGTCCTCGATAATATTGTAGCAGTTCTTAGGCGAAGCCCTGCGACGGTAGAACATCAAGATCGTCACCACGCCGTCGTGCTGACGGAACTCCTCCCCGACGCTTTGCTGGATCGGAGCCCGGGGATCGTCATCGAGCTGAACGTGTGCTAGAACTCGGAGGTGCCGTAGTTTCGGTGCTTGATCGGTCGGGCCATGAAGATGTACGACTACATCAACCAAACGCTTCCGTTGTCGATCTACAAGGTACGTAGATCATATTCCCCCTCTCGTTGCTATGCATCACCATGATCTTGCGTGTGCGTAGGAAATTTTTTGAAATTACTACGTTCCCCAACAGTTACCGGCAAGTCTCTTTACTCGTTCCGTAATGCTACATCCCGTAACTAACTCATTAGCTACATTGCTTGCAAGGCTTATAGTGATGTACATTACCGAGAGGGCCCAGAGATACCTCTCCGACAATCGGAGTGACAAATCATAATCTTGATCCATGCCAACTCAACAAACACCATCAGAGACACCTGTAGAGCACCTTTATAATCACCTAGTTACGTTGCGATGTTTGGTAGCACACAAAGTGTTCCTCCGGTATTCGGGAGTTGCATCTTGCATGATCTCATAGTCATAGGAACATGTATAGTTATGGAGAAAGCAATAGCAACAAACTAAATGATCATCGTGCTAAGCTAACAGATCGGTCAAGTCAATCACATCATTCTCTAATGATGTGATCCCGTTAATCAAATGGCAACTCATGTCTATGGTTAGGAAACATAACCATCATTGATTCAACGAGCTAGTCAAGTAGAGGCAAACTAGTGACACTCTCTTTGTCTATGTATTCACACATGTACTAAGTTTCCGGTTAATACAATTCTAGCATGAATAATAAACATTTATCATTATATAAGAAAATATAAATAACAACTTTATTATTGCCTCTAGGGCATATTTCCTCCAGTGTGATGGTGTTTAACTCTGTTATCTTGAACCGCAAAACTGTCTGTAGCAACACGCCATGCAAAAATTCTGATTTACTGAGAGATCCGAGCCTTCCAATAATATTTCATAGCCTCCTTTCCCCATTTACATCACCACCGGAACTCCCTAACTCCATATTAGTGTCCGTTAGGTTCAGCGCCAATCTATACGCAGTTTTAAGTGAGAACAGCCTGTGTTTCTTGTAGTGCAAAGAAATAAAATCTTCCTCACCCAAAGTCAGAATACCATACTTGTTGATTGTGCCCACACATGTCATGCTCGATGGACATATCATACACATGACAAATTTGCATCTTATGCATGGATTGACTCATATTACGATTGCCTTGTTGCATCTTGTATTCCCATGTCACCCATGATATATGAGCTTGTGCATTTCCTTAGCAAATTTTTTGTGATCTTTCTTGATGGCATATTCATACATCATGATCATATTGCCCACCATCAATTGCATGATCACATAGTCACATTGAGCACCAATTACCATGTTCATGCTTTTGATACACCGTCTCTCTATGACATCATTTTGCACCGTGGTTGCATTGATCACATTCACAACACATATGTGTGCACAATGATTGCATTTTCGCCCATGAATGATTTGCATATCTTTCTAGATAATCTTGATAAGCTTCATGCACCTTGTCAGGATCAATCTTGTTGCACGGACTCATTCTTACATGATGGACACCTTGTGTGCGCTAACCATTGTATTTCCAAGTGTCGTTTGTGTTTGCTCTTTTTGCATGTGTACCACTCCGGAGACACCTTGGAGTACTTGGATTGTGCCATGTCTTCCACTTCGTCCAACTACAAGTCCGTCGACGACAACCGTTTCCATGGAGATGAGGTTTTCGATCCGAGGTCGGATCTTTCCCAAGGGAGGGGAGATGATGCGGAGCATCCTATGATCATCCCCATGTACACTACGACTTCTCCCCAAGCCCCTAGTGCCCATATGTTGAGACCTCAAGCATACGCCATTGGACACAAGGTGAACTCGCTCCTTTCCGAATCTTCCCTTTCCGCATGTAAGACACGGATGCTACCTCAAGCGCGGGCCTTGTGCATACTCAGGCCCATCCGAGGAGATCATGGAGAGCCAACGGGCCAAGGCCAAGTGCGCGCGGGAGCAAGGGAAGGAGAGCCAGCCGCTACAGCCCGAGCGGTACTACCGCTGAAGACCCACAAGCGGTGCAACCGCTCAACCACCGCCCAACAACCGGCCAAGCTTCTGTGATCGAGCGGTGCAAGGCCGGTGCAGCACCGGTTTATCCCCGTAACAGCCACCTGACCGGTACAACCGCCCCAAGCACCGGTACAACCGCTGAGCACATCCGCAAGTACCTCCAGGAACCAGTACCTGAGCGCCCAGCGGTACAACCGCCCCCATGACCGGTACTACCGCCCTGCCTGTGCGCAGTGAAAGGGGTTTCACCCCATGTATCCCCCAACTTACCCCTTGGACTATAAATACTTGTCCCTTAGCTCCGTACTAGGGGCAGCGTTGGTTTAGCTCATTTGAGAGATAGAGCTACGCTCATCCATATCGGATCTCCTCCGTGCGAGAGACCGCGGCCTCTTCGGAGAAGATCCCTTTGGATTCAAGCCCCCTTTCTAAGGGAAGATCCCCCCGTGGATTCAAGACCTCCTCACGGAGAAGACCGGCTACCCTTGTATCGTCCTTAGTTGTCCGTGGATCGTGTATCTTCTCTTATGTATTCGAGAATCTAGCACATGTGTGACTTATTCTTGTTGGTCTAGTGTTTCTCTTGTGTTCCCCTTGTGTTTTCCCTCTCTTTCCACCTCGTGTTCTTCGTGTTCTTCGCGGGATTCCGCTCCTATCGTGAAAGATCGGGCCACTAGGGTTCTACCCTACATCAATACCTTGCCAAGTAGCCGATGCCACTTGAGGGAATACAATGTCCAACAAATGCCCATGAGGATAATAATTTGCTTTCATCACCTTTGCACAACGAGTCCGGGAAAACCAATAACTGTCAAGCTTTGTTTGTTTGGAAATTGATAAAGCTATGTGTTTGTTTGGAAATGCAATTTTCAATGAGAATAGTGTGATGCCAAGATTGATTCTCACCTAGGTCTAAAATTGTTTGGCTAGAGCTCGCCAAATCAATGCTTCAATACTATTTTAGTTCAACCTTCACTATTTATTATTTTAATTTTGTAATAGAATAATATGAATATTTTGGAACTCTAGTTCAATGTTGCAAATTTACGTTCAAATTTGAAGCAACTAAAGATTCTTATTCAGTACGTTGCCTTAGGTTATACTCCTACCTAACAATTTCCTATAAAAATTACTATCTCTAACGAAGTGTAAATAATAGAAGATAATGATGCATAAAGACATCAATGCAACATCTAGGTTTTGAGTCTTCAGATCCTTCGTACATTCTCAAACTATCAAATTCTCACCTCTCCTGATTTTACTCTACATTTTACGACGGTTTTCGGAGCACGTCTTACACATGACTTTCTGTTTGAATTTTATCGTAAATTTACTCGAGTTTTCCAGAACACAACAATGCACATACATAATCATCAGGTTTTGTGGAGCTCAGGATCCAGATCACAAAAAGGGTACAGAAACTTAATGTCTTCATCAATACTCAGAGAACTCTAAGAATCCTATTGCACTGCCAAATGGTTATTGGGGATATTTTATACTGGACCAGTGATGGAGAATCCATGGAGTGACCCACATGGACCACATGATCGAATTCTGGATACAAGTTGGCATGCACATGCTCCAACTAAGCAAAAGCCCCAGCAGGTGCACCTCCTCGCTGTACCCTATCTGTCTCTCCACATGAGGACTGTGATAATACATAGGATTATCATTGCATGCTGGAGTACATTCACAACAACAAAAAATGGGGCAAGTAGACTACTTGAGGTCTCTGCTCTAGGTCAAAACTACAGTTTCATAAGAGTACAGTATTGTATTTATGTCCATCATAATAAAGGCATAAATACCAGTATTACAAGGGCAATAACTCACTCCTACATCGTTAAATTTTAATGTGGAGATTTGTGACGATTTTTTATTTTGTTCATTTGGTTGATAAAATAGTGTACGAGTTAGATGAGCAAATCAGATATTATAAGGGCACACGTTTTTTTCAGTGTAGGATCTTCCAAAAGGGGACACACAGTCAGCCCCTTCCTGGAATCAAGTGCCATACGTTGTTTCCAGTGTAGGACCTTCCAAAAGTGGACACACAGTCAGCCCCTTCCTGGAATCAACCATCGAAAGGCAAATCATGTCGCACCAAAGGCCAGAAAGGCACCGAAGGTCTCAGTGCCTTATCAGCTGGTGGATCGGCGCCAGAAAAGCAATGGCAACAAGATCACAATATATAATACAGCAGAAATTGACAGCGCATGTGCCACCCCTCTTGCCACTTGCAACTACGACAAATCAGCACAAGGAATAAAGAATCTGCAGGGGAAGTATGTATGTGTAGATTACAATTTCAATTCGACGCTTCTTAATAGCTGGGGATGGCAGTTTCAAATGAGGCTTGGCCATATGAACATGCCGCTAGACATAACAATTGTAGACAACTTACAAAAAAAAAACTCTTTTACTCTCCAACACTTAGGTATCCTGAAATAATAACCACGCTCACATTTTTCTGGCATATAACTCTGCAAAGTATATGGCTCTCACAAAGAGACCAGCATCAGCGGAAGCCGCCGCCGTCGGCCCAATATGACCCGCCCGCAGTTCCATTCTGATTGCTCCCACCCTTGTTGGCTGGGCTGTGATGGCTGTAACTATCAAAACCGTCATCTTTCGCATCATCCCAGCCGGCCCACGAGTCGCTGCTCTGGCTTGTCTTGGCAGGCTCTTCCTTCTTGTCTTGGTCATCCCAATCATCCCAAGAATTGGAATTGTGGTTCTGGTTCTTCGCTGATCCATCTTGCGGAGAATTCCAGCCGTTGCCGTTGCTGGTCTCCTGATCATACCTGCGGTAAGGCTCGTTGCTGTTGTTCTGCTGCTCCCTTTGTTGCCAATCATCACCCCAGCCACCGCCCACTCCCCCTTCCTTGGCATATTCCTCTACCTTTTGTGTGGCCAATGCCATCACTCCTTTCATAATCCCCCAGGTTCTGCTTCCTATCTCTGCAGTTTTATTGGTAACAACATTGACAGTTTCATTCACCTTCTGATCATAACCCCCTTCCCTCATCTGCATTCCAGAGAAGGAACATTCTTAAAAGACAAATATCGATGTAACATGAGAATAAAGAACACGACAAATAATCTAAAATTCAGCATGCACTATATCCTGAGACAAGGATTATGACAAGATATGTTCACTCAGCGCCTAGTCATGGGTGGAAGTGTGAAACAAGACAAGATACTGAACATCAGGCGCAGTAGAAATAAATATGAATAGAATAATATTCTTGAGTTAAGACTGCTCCAAACAGAGAAGACAGTTCATATAACTATTACAATGTCAAACCTTGCTTGGAGGACACCTTCCTATCATATTAGTATTCAGGAGAGTCTAACAAGATTTAATCAAGATACTAGCTAAACACAGCGAACAAAGAGCATTTTTCATGATCAACTAGACTACGGAAATTCAACTCTTGCATATCACAAATCAGGCAAAGCATTGCAAGTACCTTTGATTGAATCTCTTTTGTGCCAACTTGGACAACAGTAGCAGCAGATTGGGCAGCAGATGCTGCAACAAGCGAAAGGCGTCCAAATCCCTGAAAAGGTAAAATGGTAAGGAACATATACTCATGAGATTAAACAGAAATCAAAACAATGTCCAATTATGACATGACTGTCTAACCATATATGCACATGATCCAAGTATGACATCTCAAGCTTGGCACCAAACAAAATATAACCTTAAGTAACCAAATGACGGATGCAGATGTACTTTGCTAATATAATCTGAAGGAGTGCTGCTGGGGACGTTTATAAGGCACTAAGGCGAGCACCAACTGCCCTGACGCCTAAGTGACGCCTAAGCGCCTAAAGCGGGCATAATTGTAAGGCGCCGCAAGGTCACCTTACCGCCTAAGCGTCCAAGGTGGGACGCTTTAAAAACAATGGCTGGGGTACAGTAATAAACCACATTAAGTCTATAAGGAGAAATTGTTGATGATCAGGATCAGGCTACAAATGGTGATCCCACAGCTATGTCAATATGCATAGCTTAATGAAGACACGGTAGAAGGGGCACTTTAACTACATGCGAGGGGAGGTTCACAAATCCGATGAAGTATAAGATGTGGATGTCCCAGCACTCTAACAGGGGCAATATCAGTGATGCATAGTTAACAGTGGTGACAATATAGCCATTCATGACTTGCTGTAATAGGATCCCCGGAAGAAACCAATTTTATGAAATAGCAGATTTTCCTTTTTGAAAACAGAAGTATATGCTCTTCCAATACTATTGCAGTATTGGGGAAATGTTTGGAGATTCGTTGATTCTAACCACAAAACTATACATCATGTACTAGTAGTATTATGTTTGCAGGTATATAGGGAGTAGTTGATAATATCATAAAAAACAATGACCTGTTTCGTTTACCTGGGAAACGACCTGCATGACATCGCCCTGGGCAGCACCGTTGTTGTTCCTGTTCGCCGACGGCGGCGGGGTGGATCCGAAGCCAACGTACTTGCCGCCCTGAGAGGGAGGGATCCCCTGAGGCTTGGACTCGTTCTCCGCCATTCTCCTAGCGAAAAAATCCTCCTTGCTGGCCGCCGACGCCTCAAGCTCCTGCTTGGTGTATATGTCCTGAGTGGACTTAGACCTCGTCGGCTGTCTCCCCGAATCCGCTCCAGCGCCAGCAAACGATCCGGCCGATTGGTTCCTACGCATATCCGGACGGACCTCGTCGTCCCAATCGTCCCATCCACCGCCACCGCCACCGCCTCCGCCCCCTACTCCGGCGGGCAAGGGCGGCCTCCTGGCGGGGGCGGGGGCGCCAGATCCGGGCGTCTCCTTAACGACGGGCGGGTCGGTCCACGCGCGGCCCTCGGCGAGGGCGACGATGCGGTCGCGGTAGGCGGCGGCGGCGTTGGAGTTGTACTTGGGGATGTGGGGCGTGTCCTTGGGCACGCCCCGCGCGGTGAGGAAGGCGTTGAGGCGGTCGTTGCCCCCGGCCTCCATCTTGCGGAGCTGCGGCTCGGTCCAGGAGTCCATGGTGACGGAGCGGACGAAGCTGATGTGCACGCCGAGGCCCCGGTGCTTGCCGGAGCACTCGAGGCACATGAAGACGCCGTAGGAGACGCTGGCCCACTGCGGGTTCCTCTGCGCGCAGTCGACGCACGTCTTGTTCCCGGGCTGCCCCTGCAGCTCCCTGAGCCGCCTCGCCGCCGTGGACGCCATCGCCGGGATCCGGATCTGCCGCGCCGGATCCGGGATCGGGGCCGGTTGGTGGCCGCGGGAGGGCGAGGAGGGGGAAAGGAGGTGGTGGTGGTGGTGGAGGGCTCGCCGACACGGAACGGGGAGCGAGCGAGCGAGCGAGGGGGAGGTCAAATACCGTGCGGTGGACGCTTGTGCCCCTGGGCGCGCCGGGGCCGCGCCGATGGCAGGCTGGTAATTTCTCCCCGCGGCGGGAGGGCAGGGCGGGGACTCCTCACGGTAGGCGTGGCCGAACGGCCGAACCGAACTGCCCGCGACGCCGACAGCCCGGGCCCACAGCGCAGCAGCAGCGGGACGGACGGGCGAGGAAACTGGGAAAGGGAGCGAGGGGTCAGGACTCAGGAGGAGTCCTACTCGTAGCCGAGTCGGGTCGGGTAGGGCTCGGGTGTGTGGGTGGGCGCTGCACGCGATACAGCCGGGTGGCCATCGGGTGGTTTGGGGTCGGGACGGGCCGAAACGCACGCGGGGCCGTCGCTCGGCAAACAAAAACCGACCCCTCCTCTCGCCTCGCGGTTTTTTGACCCGTCGTTTCCGTTTCCCGCATTGCGTTAGGAGTTAGGACGACGACGCGCCGAGAGCCCTAGCCGATCGATCATGGCGGCGGCGGCGCCGGAGGCGGTGGAGGTGCCGACGGAGGAGACGCCCGCGCCCGCGCCCGCGCCCTCCGTGGCCGCGGCGAGCGATGATCAGGCGGCGCCGGCTGCCGCGGGAACCAACGCTACGGTGCCCGCGCTCTACGTTGGCGATCTCCACGAGAACGCACAGGAGGAACACCTCTTCGACGCCTTCAGCAAGGTCGGCGCCGTCACCTCTGTACGCGTCTGCCGCGACAACGCCACTAGCAGGTCGCTCAGATACGGCTATGTGAATTACTTCTCCCAAGCCGATGGTATACACGCTCTCTATCGCGCTACTGTCTCAATCCATCCATCTCATTTTTTTCCTTTTCTACCATGTCACCGTGAGCTACCGCTATGTATCTTCAATTTCGATTTTTCCTTGATAGCGATATGGGGTGCCATGTTTTTTCCTATCATTATTTATTGCGGTCTTATTTCATGGATTTATACAAAATAGGTATGTTTAATTATATATCAAACATCTCTGCGTGGCATCAAAGTGGGCGTGTTTAATTATATATCAAACATCTTTGATGGCGTTTGAACAAGCTATATGGGTCGTTGTCATCCAACTGTCGTTTTCGTTGCTGTAGTGTGTTGCCACTTTTGAATTGATAGCCATCATCGGTCCCTTATGGTAACCGGGGGAATTGCATAGTTTGGGTTGTTCAACATGCAACTAGTGCACCCATCACATAACTGCCATGCGTTGCTTAATCTTGAGCTTGTATGTCACATGCAATTTACTCCCTCCGTTCCTAAATATAAGTTTTTTTTATAGATTCCACTATGGACTACATACGGAGCAAAATGAGTGAATTTACTCTCTAAAATATGTCTATATACATCCATATGTAATTTGTAGTGGAATCTCTAAAAAGACATATTTAGGAACGGAGGGAGTAATTGTTAATCTTTAAATTTTACCATGTATGGAATGTATTTGTGTCATGTGTGTGTGAGAGAAAGAAAGAGAGAGTGCGTGAACTGGCCATATTTGGGTTACAACCCATCCTTTTTACATGCATGTTTGGTGTTTCTAGAAGCATGAATTAGTATCTCTTCCAAAACTAGAGATTGCGGCAATGTTAGCAAGGAAACAATGTTTGGCTTTGAGGCTTGGTTCTGGTGCTAGCTGAACCGGTTCACAGAGAGAGTAATATTTATGTTTATTAGTACATCTCCTTTGTACAAGTTTAAGATGCACGGTGATATATTGTGATGTGGAGCAAAAGATTGGTATCGATTATTCAAAGTTGAGTTCCTTTTCCATTGAAGATGGTAGAAATAATAATTTAGGAGACTTTGTCTGCACGCACTCCCTTCTTTATATATATTGTTCCTTACAATGTCTTGCAATCGCACAATTTCCAATTTTTAAGTTAATGCCCGATCCATGGAAATGTGAATGAATAAGTTGATTACTACTGTCTTGTCGCTCTCTCCAGTTTTTCCTATGCTTGTTGTATAAATTTACTCTTTTTTAAATATATATATTGAAGGTATAATGTATGTTTTACCAACAACTTGTCTACTTTTCTATTTATTCGTTCTCTCTTTCCTTCATTATCTTATTACCGATTTCATTGTTCAACAGGGCCCTATGCCCAAACTACTTTTGTTTATGGAGGGATAATTGATTGGCTTTTGACTTGTTTTTTAACTGTTGACAGCAACGACTGCTTTGGAGCAGATGAATCATAGCCTTATATTGGACAAACCAATTAGAGTAATGTGGTCAAATCGAGATCCCGATGCCAGGAGAAGTGGCGTTGGAAATGTGTTTGTGAAGGTAAAAAGATAAAATATGTTCTTCATGCTAATATTTCTCACTCTGTATTGCCATATGTAAGTACTAACTTGATATTGTATTAATTGACAGAACTTTGGGGATCATGTTGACAATGTAATTCTTCAAGAACTATTCTCCAAGTTTGGAGAGATATTATCTTGTAAAGTTGTTAGAAATGAGGATGGCACAAGTAGAGGCTATGGTTTTGTTCAGTTTGCAGCACAAGAGCCAGCAGACATTGCAATAGAGACTCTTAACAACTCTTACTTTGAGGGCAGAGAGTTGTAAGTCAATGTTTCTGTAATACAACTAGTACATGACTTTATTTTATGTTAATTTTGTCTTCTTTTTTTAACATTTCTACTTACATAGTTTTGTTTTACAATGATCAATCTTGTGTAGGCTTGTTGCTCATTTCGTTAAGAAGAGCGAACGATCCGCCAATAATGATGACAAGTACACTAACTTGTATATGAAGAATATAGATGATGACATGACAGAAGAACTTATTAAATTAAAGTTCTCTCAGTTTGGTCAAGTAACTAGTGTGAAGATAATGAAGAGAGATGATGGAACATCCAAGGGTTTTGGGTTTGTTAGTTTCAAAACCCCAGAAAGTGCCAAGAAAGCAAAAGAGACCATGAATGGGATGGCTTTGGGTATGTATATTACTGCCATGCTTTTCATTTCACAAATAACTTTTAATGGTCGATGCATTTTTACTTAACAATGTTAATCATATTTTCATTATTAGGAGCGAAAACTTTGTATGTGGCAAGGGCTCAAAAAAAGGCTGAAAGAAAGCAATATTTGCAGCTCTTACATGAGGAAAAGCGCAATGAAATAATCACTAAGAGCAATGCAAGTTCCATCATTATCTCTTTTATGTCTCCTCGTTGTTCCATCCTATATATTCACGTATATGCATTCACGTCTTTCATTTACAAATGTGTATTTAATTTTGACAGGGGTCCAATGTGTATATCAAAAATATTAGTGATGAAGTTGAAGATGATACTCTTCGCGAGCGCTTTGCTGAATTTGGAAACATTACATCAGTAAAGATTATGCGTGATGACAAGGGCATTAGCAAAGGATTCGGATTTGTATGTTATAGCACACCCGATGAAGCAAAGTGTGCTGTAGGCAACATGCGTGGTAATCCTCTATTTATTTTGCAGCGACTTATAGTTATACATTGACATCACGATACTAAGAATGTATACATTGACATCACGACACTGAGAATGTTTTGTTTTGTTTGAAATAAAACAGGTGTCATGTTTTATGGCAAACCATTGTATGTTGCTATTGCTCAAAGGAAAGAGGACAGAAAAGCAAGGCTAGAGCAACGTTTTGCTGAACTTGCTACGATGGCAGGAACTGCAAGCCCTGTGATCCCCACAGGTTATCCTCATGTGTACTTTGCCCATCCCAGTACACACTTTCCCCAGGGTCCTTCAAGGCAAGGTTTCATGTATCCACCCATTGGGTTCGGCCAAGAATGGAGGCAGAATGTGTACCCTTCGCCGCATAGTATCCAACAAATTCATGCACCACTCGTATGTCACTGACTTGTTCTACTCAAAATTCATTTTTTAAGTGCAAAAAACTGGTTAAAACTTCTTAACTTTAATTTTTGCATAGATGCCAAATACTCCAAGGCAGTACAGAAACAATAGGGGACGAATGACCGGGAATATGATGACTTTTCCCCACACTGTTAACTATGTGTCACACGCTCAGACAGCTAAAGATTTCATGTCCATGTCCCGGCAGGTATGTTTATCACTTCATTTTATAAATATCTAATATTAACGAATGTTAAACGGTTTTTAGTGAGAAAACAAATGTTTTACTTTTTAGTCTATTTAAATCGTGGTTAGTCTAACAATCTTGTTGCAAAGTTTTTTGTTGACACTGTCACGGATTATTTTGACCACTAATTTTCCATCTCAGTATAATTCAGCAAAGGCATATAGCGTGAACATACTTTTTGAGACAAACACATGTGTATTTCAAGTATCTAAGTAAAATTGGAAGATAATAATAGTCAAGATTTTGAAAGATACATATGTGCAAAACAACTTTTAAGGAACGAGAAGGTAATATATTGTTTTGTGGCTTATTTAAACGTCATCCTTTTCCTTTAGTTAGCCCCCCCCCCCCCCCCCCCCAATTACTATTGGCAATTCAATCATACTAAGTATACATTGTCTTGTGGCAGAACTTCACTAACACGGAGTGTTAGGCTACCACCTAGCACTTTATTAATTAACAGTACTTGATAATTCTTTCCTTCTGAAGAGTTTAAGGTGCAACCTGTTACTATTGCCAATTCAATTATACTACCTAGACGTTGTCTTGTGACAGAACTTCACTAGCATGGATTGCTAGGCAGGGAACTACCTTGCACATAGTTAACATTATCTGATCCAGTTATGCATAATTTATTTCCTTTTGGAGAGTTTAAACTGCTACCTGTCATGCAGCAATTCGCTCATGCAAAGTACATTCCACCTGATGTTATGAGCAATGGCCTGGCCATCCATCACGGCGGCCCTATTTCGTCGCTGAATGATTCTTTTGCCAGCTTGCTGGCTGCTGCTCCACCTGAACAACAAAGGGATATGCTCGGGAATAGGATATATCCACTGGTCGAGAGATATCATGTAATTCCTCATCTACTTTAATCCCTTATTTTGCTTCTTTCAAAACCAATAACTGAGGGACCTAGCAGTTGCACTAACTTGGTATGCCCTGTCTGTTGCAGCCTGATCTGGCCAGTAAGATCACTGGAATGTTGCTGGAGCTGGATACTTCTTATTTGCTCTCGATGCTGAATTCGCAGGATACCTTGTCTGCAAAAGTTAACGAGTGTGTGCAAGCTCTCCAAGGGCAGCAAGCGGCAAAAAATAAGCCTGAGGATCTGGAGGCCCTACACCCTGGCTTCCTCGACTCTACCGGTGTAAACGCCAACTGAGAGGGTTCACAACCAGGCCAAGAACCTTCCATTTTCTTTTCTGGACAGGGATTTTTGGGAACTAGATAGCCGTTCTTTCTTATTTTAGTTTGTGGAATTTTTACCGATTGGACTTATGAGTTACTTGTTACTTATACAGAATAAAAATATATTGGATTTAGCTAGAACCTTGCGAGTTTTATTATTATTATTATGACATCCTATGAATGAATCTTATAGAGAATAAATGACTTTTGGTGACTTTACTATGTTGCTCTTCCTCTGACGTTATGAACATTTCTGCCTTAAGTCTGCAAGGTTTCTCCATATATTTTAATTTATTGTGGAGTCTATATAGAGATTAAAGTGTAGACCTGGTGTCGTACAATCTTCATATACTCACATCAGACTATATTTCTGAAACCATGTAGATTATCTGAAGTCCAAGCTGTTCAGGCCACTTTACTAGATGTGTTATTTCTGATTTTGTCTCCTACAGATTTTGTGGATGTGTTCTGACTATTGAGAAAGCCACTGCCGCTGTGTTGTTATGATATCTTCGATTCTCCATGTGGTTTAGAGATAATTGCTGTGCCAGATCGGCCTATTAGGGCATGTGCAGGCCCTAGTGAATGGCGCTAGGATTGATTTCCTGGCCGGTATTTGTACCAACGCATTCCAGGATGAGCTATTCTAACAAATTCTCTAGAGCCTCTATGATGGTTTTAGAGGGCCGACTCCAGGATGAAGCTCTATAATTCTTTTTTCACATGGTACACACTCTTGGGTGGGTTACATATTTTTCTTTTCTTCCTTTTCTCGCTCTCGCTGTCCAACCCAATCAGGGAAGAGAGGACCTCATTGGAGCCGCCGCCTTTTTCCACGGCTGATCGTGCCCTTGCACCCTGGGCGCGCGGGGCAACGCGTTTGTGTAGAGATGGGGTTGTTAGGTGGCGGCAATGTTAGGCGCAGACGAGGGGAGAAGGAGCATTGCCCGCACCATCTTCAGTGGCAACACGATTGTACATGGATGGGATAGCTACAAAGGTGGCAATGGTGGGAAGAGGTAGTGCTGCGCCAACGAGGGATGGAGGAGTGATGTCTGCATTGTCTTTGACGGCGATGATGGGGTGGGAGTTGAGGCAGTGCAAGGGCAGGCAACGAAAGAATGGAACGATGGTGAGACGCAGGGTGATTTGGCGGGGTCTGGCTGTTGGCGTGGCAATGTGACCCACGGTAGGAGGCGGGAGTTGGGCGTGCAATAGAGTGCCCTATATATCCCCTACCCCAAAATAAATAGAGGCAAGATGAGTTTTTTGGGCATGTGTGTGTCGGGGTGCGCGGTGGCCGATGGTCCTCGCAAACTGTCACCGGCGGTGTCAGGTTAGCCTCAATCTGGATCTGGAGTACTCGACCTGTCGTGGTGGTCCCTCGTCGGGGTTGGTCTTTGACCTGTTCCCGCAACATGGTGGTGGGTGGGGGAAGCTTAGTGTCTTAGCGCCAGCGGCGGTGATGCCTTCGGGTGCCTCGTTCCTCTTGGGACGCCGCCTTGGCCCCCCCTCCCCTCGGCACCCAGGGCGAAGGCTTCCTCTGCTTTAGTTGACGCGATGGTGCAGCGCCCAAGGGCGTTATCTTCTTGGGGGCGTCATCGATGTGTGGGGGCGTCATCGATGTGTGGGGAGCTTAGTGTCTTAGCGCCATCGATGGGGGGAAGCTTAGTGTCTTAGCGCCAGCGGCGGTGATGCCTTCGGATGCGTCGTTCCTCTTGGGGCGCCGCCTTGGTCCTTTCCCTCCCGTCGGCACTTAGGGTGAAGGCTTCGTCTGCTTTAGTTGACGCAATGGTGCGGCGCCTGAGGGCGTTATCTTCTTGGGGCGTCATCAACGTGTGGGTGGCTATCAGTGGCAGCGTATCTCCTGCGTTTTTCCTCGGCGGCATTTTGGTGGTGTTCGGTAGTGCATTTTTCTGCATTTTTAGCGTCTTGTGTGTTCTCTCTTATTCTTTTCACTTTTGATCAGTTTTTGAGGAATTTCTTAACATCATGTATCGTTTAGAGCTGTGCTTTATATATGAAGTGGGATGAAAGTCTATTTTGAGAGATGCAATGCTCTTAGCATCGTTTCACATAAGGGAGTCGATGCTTTGTTTCCCATCGTGCCTCTACTAGAGCAAATTCATCTTGAAGGTACATAGAACTATGGTTGCCTTGATGGGCGGACCGCGGCCTTGATAGCTTAAGGCCCCGATTGAGAGCCATGTAAAATTATACACCTGGAAATATCATACAGGTGTATTTTACTGTTCCACGGAAGATCCCGGTATTTTACAAGTGGTTGAAAACCAGCATTTGGATACAGTTCCCACGAGGAGCTCTTCGAGGAGCACAACCGCAACTCTCGACTCAATCCCCATAGCTGCCTCTGTAGCACACCTCTGCCTTGCAATCTGGCATGCTGCCGCACACATCCGCCTCTCCGCACGCTCATCCCACTCCGATTTCTTCTTTTCCTCCCCCTCTCCTGCTGCAAACCTCAACTCGAGCCGATCTCATGGCGGATGCGGGAGCTCGTCGGCCTATCTTCCCTGCTGCCACATGCATAGTCAGGTTGGGAGAAGACATGCCACAAGCGTCATGGAGCTCACTGTTGCTTTCCTCATGTCTTCGACGACTAATGGCTCGAATAACACATCATGCAACTCCTCGCGCCCACACTCTCTTCCTAACCAAGACCATCGCCTGCTCTTTGTCGGCAGTGGCATCCCAGTCCCTTGTTGTTACGGTAACTTATTCCTTATCCTTGTGTGAGAGATCAGAATAGGAGATGGGTCTCGACAGATGAGGATGGTGGTGGAAATAAGCTATAATGGGATCATATGCAAGTGGGGCCTCTGGCCCAAATGGATTGTCTTTTTTATTCTACCAAAACTTCTGGAATTTGATCAAAGAAGACATTATGACATTGGCCAGGGATTTTGAAAATGACTCTTTGGATATTCGAAGGATTAACTACTTCATTTTAACTTTGATACACAAAGAGCCTGATGCCAAGGACATGAGGAAGTTTAGGCCTTTTAGCCTTAGTAACTGCTTCGTTAAGATCTTTAGCAACACCATGACCAATAGAGTGTCTCCTTTTGGTCAAAGACTCTTGTCTCCTTATCATTCTGCTTTTGTCTGGGTTAGATTCATTCTAGAAAGCGTGGTTACGGCCCATGAAGCAATTCATGAGGTGCATAGTTCTAGTAGGCTTGGGGTTGTCCTCAAGTTAGATTATGAAAAAGCTTATGATCGAGTTAATTGGGACTTTCTAGTAGAAATGATAACTTCCCGAGGGTTTGGCAACAAATGGATTGGTTGGATCTTGTCCATACTTTAAGAAAGCTCATTTTGTGTGAGAATCAATGATACTAATGGTCCATACTTTGTTGGGGGGAAAGGGCTCAAGCAAGGAGACCCCCTCTCCCCCATACTTTTTTAACCATGTTGAAGATGCTTTCTCTAGGATCCTAGCCAAAGCTATTATAGCCAATATTATTCGTGGGATTATTCCTTATATAATACCTATGAGTCTGATCAATTTACAATGTGTCGATCATACGATTCTGTTTTTAGATCCTGACCCCGCCTATGCAAAAAAAACTTAAAGTGGTTACTTTCTTGTTCAGATCAGATATCTGGAATGAGAATTAAATATGATAAATGTGATCAATTGACCATCAATGTTGCTAATGCTTCTGCTAAACTACTTTCCTAGATTTTGTGTGTTAAAATTGGGTCTTTCCCTCTTAAATACTTAAGAGTTCCTCTACACTGCCTTGAGTTGAGGAGGAGGACATTCAACCTATTATTGATAAGATCATTAAGAGGATATGTGGTAGGAGGGGCAGATTACTGAGCCATGTGGGTAAGCCCATTGTTTTACAAACTTGTATTGCTAGCATTCCAATGTATCTCATGTCTATAATAAAATGTCCTAAATGGGCTATTAGAGTTATTATTTCTCAGAAGGCCCATTTTTCTGGGGTAACTTGGGAGATGTGCACAGGTACCACCTTGCCAATTGGGGATTTGTATCCCCCAAAATATCTTTGGTGGGGGGGGGGCTTGGGTGTGGTTAACGTTAGGGAGTTCAACCTAGCCTTGTTGGCCTCTTCGTCCCTTAGGGGAGGGGATAAAAATTGGATTGCCCTACCAAAGCATAAGTATAGTACCGATAAACCTAATCTTCTTTGGTGCAGAACTAATGTTGGCTCCCCATTTTGGAAAGGGGTTACTTGGGCCCTTTTCGGGGTTAGGCCTTTCTATAAATGGATGTTGGGAAATGGGACTCACATTAGCTTTTGGCATTATATCTGGGCTGGAGGGATGACACTGAAAACTAGGTTCTGGGATGTGTTTGAAATATTCCAACAACAACATTGTAGTGTTTCCCAAGTCTGCGATGGTTGCACACTTAAAATCACATTCAGAAGGTGTGTGGATGCTGACTTTCTAGTTAGACGGCATGAGTTGTTAGTTATGCTACGTAATTACATCCCCAATGAAGATGATGACCACCCTATTTACATGCTGGAACCATCTGGTTTGTACTTTGTCAAGTTTTTTTATAACGTGATGAATTGGGGAGGGGTATGTACCCCCATCTAGATTTTTTTTGGAAAATTGTGGTTCTCTACGGCTTCTTGGTGTTTGTATGGCTAGTGAGGGAGTCCCGTAGTAGGGGGTCCTCAGGCTGCCGGCCTATCTCTTATGGGTCAGACAGGTGGGCTGCACTGCACCTACTAGAAGGCCGAACTATGAGGCGACTCCATATCCGGACAGGAGATCTTTGATGCCTTGGTGTGTCCTCCAAGTCAAGATAAGAAGAATCAACATGATTATTCCTTCCTTTTAACTGACCATGTGTAACCCTAGTACCCCTAGTGTCTATATAAGCCAGAGGGTTTAGTCCGTAGAGGCTAGAAGAACAACCATTATCCTACTCACGTAGGGTTTAGTTCATCTAATCTCACGGTAGATCGACTCTGTAATTAACCTATACACTCTAATATAAGAAAGCATGACGTGGGGTTTTACCACTTCGAGAGGGCCCGAACCTGGGTAAACATCGTGTCCTTCGTCCCTTGTTCCCCATTGATCCAAGATCCACAGCCTGGGACCCCCTACCTGAGATCCGCCGGTTTTGAAACCGACATTGGTGCTTTTATTGAGAGTTCAGTTGTGAGATCGCTGAAGGATCGGTGGCTCGCCTGATCATCGGAGATGGCATCAACAGCGAGGACATCTTCGTCCTCGGCCAGCTTTTTGCGTTCGGCAGCATCATTCTGCATGCTAACTTAGCAAGTCATCTCGACCAGGTCGACAGCTTCGCCCCTGAGTACCAGATCAGGTTCGGTAACCTAGAGTACGTCACCGTCACTCGGGGCAACCTCATCTTCACCGGTTTCTCAGCTTTGCGTGAGGCCCCCCAAGACCCTGAAGCTTCAACTTCGGGATCTCCTTTCGATCCAATCCCTGGGTTGGCCCTCACCTCGGATCCGGCTCTAAACCCGGATGCGGCCTCTATGTTCGAAGATTGAGAGTCAACCCCGGCCGGACTCGCCTCTCTCACCTTGGATCTGGCTCCAAACTCGGATGTGACCTCTGTGTCTGAAGATCGGGAGTCAACCCCCGGCCGGACTCACCTCTCTCACCTCGGGTCTGACTCCAAACCCGAATGCGACCTTTCTGTCCAAAGATCGGGAGTCAACCCTGGCCGGACTTGCCTCTTTCACCTCAGATCCGGCTCCAAACCTGGATGCGACCTCTTGTCTGAAGATCGGGAGTCAACCCCGGCCGGACTCGCCTCTCTTACCTCAGATCCAACTTCAAGCCTGAGTGCGACTTAGGCGTCCGAACACCAGGAGTCAACCCTGGCCGGACTCACCCCTCGCACCATCATAACGGAGGTCGACTCAGAAGAAATCCCAGATACCAATCCAGCCAGTCTCGCCCTGCTAAACAAGATGCTAGATCAGATCCAGACAATGACCATCATGGACGGCCCATCCTCGACCTACGCTCGGCTTGGTCTTGAGGCGGGCCATAGGGAATTTTACGTCCCACCCACCATCCACTTGGTAGCCACTTTCGAAGATTTAACCGACATGCTGGACTGCGCTTCTGAGGAAGCCGGCGACATGGATGAAGATGTCGAAGCCATGGCCCACACTACTACTACCCCTTCCATCACCAGACGGGGGGTGGATACCTCCACCTATGATGTCTATATGGTCGACACCCCTAAGGAGAACAACGATGGCACCCCCAAACAAGATGGCGATAAGCCCGGCGAGGAGCCGCCCAAATGCCAACGACAACGCCGACGATCCAAGGGGCGCAGGGGCAAGGAAAGCAACATGGGCACCAGGGAAGACGATACCCCGGACAATATGGATGACCTCGGCGACCCCGCCGCCCCGAGCAACAGCTTGGTGGCTCGGAGGGGCATGAGGGACAGTATAACCATGAGGACCCCAATGACTCCAAGGACAGTAACTACCTCCCTCTCTCCGAAGAGGATGTAAGCCTTGGAGCTAAGGATTTCATTGTCCCTGAGTACCCACTGGACTAGGAGAAGTTCAAGCGGGCCACTGCACGAAGCCTGAAGAAGAAGAAGCAGCAACAACTGAAAGCCGAATCAAACACCCTCAACGATAGATGGACAAAAGTCCTGGCAATCGAAGAAGGGTACGACTATGAACGGCAAACCAAAAGCTACCCAAAGCGGAAACTACTGCGACAATTTGACGATGAGGCCCTTGAGCCCGCACCACCAAGATATACCTAGGCTGACCAGCCTGACCGCCCCCTCGAGGACGGGACAGGCCGGCTGGAGAGGCCGAATACCCACCCGCTACCCATCGTTGTAAAGGCAAGGAGGTAGCACAGCCAGAATACGAATACGATATACGACACGACCTGTCCATTAGAGCTGGTCAGACAAGATCCATCTATGGATCTAGAGGGTACAGTCCCACTGGACAGGACGGATACCAAGCCTGGCGCGACCTAAATGATAGAGCTCGGGAGCAATACCGGGCCCAGATGGCAGCCGATCTCTTGCGCGACATAGCTCGGGTCAGGGGCGCCGCTCACCCAATGTGCTTTACGGATGAGGTAATGTGGCATCAGTTCCCCAAAGGGTTTAAACCCGTAAACATCGAGTAATACGACGGGATGACGGACTCGACCGTGTGGATCAAAGATTTCCTTCTCCACATTCATATGGCTCGAGGAGACGATCTCCACGCCATAAAATATGTACCACTAAAGCTCAAAGGACCAGCCAGGCATTGGCCGAATAGCCTCTCTAAAAAATCCATAGGGAGCTAGGAAGAATGCTTTCCGAGCCAACTTTCAAGGCACTTATGTTCAGCCCCGGATGCCGATGACCTGAGCCATGTGGTCCAACATCCCGGAGAGTCAGCCTGACAATTTTGGAATCGGTTCTTAACCAAAAAGAACCAAATCATCGACTGTCCGGATGCCGAGGCGATAGCCACATTCAAGCATAGCATCCGAGACGAATGGCTAGCTCGTCATCTTGGCCAAGAAAAACCAAGGACGATGTCGGACCTTACCTCACTCATGACCCACTTTTGCGCAGGCAAAGATAGTTGGTTGGCTCATAGAAGCAACAACCCAGAAGACCCAGGTACCTTGGAAGTCTGGGATGGAAACATGAAACTATGACGCAACAAAAATAAGCGTCGTCACAATAGCGGTGAAGCCGAGGATATGACAGTGAATGCCGGATTCAGTAACTCCAAATCCGGTCAGCGGAAGAAACCTTTTAAAGGGAACAGGGAAGACCCGACCGCACTCGACAAAATCCTGGCTAGACCTTACCAGATCCATGGCACCCCGAACAAACCTGCTAACCACACCAACCGTAGCTGTTGGGTGATTAAACAGGCCGACAAACTCACAGTCGAGGAGCAAGGCAAGGGCCCCCGCAGCGAGGATGACAATGAGCCTCGCGGGCCGAACAATGGAGGCCAGAAGTAGTTCCCTCCTGAGATAAAAATGGTGAACATGATCTACGCCACTAGGGATGGCACCTGCAGGGTTTGGGTACGGGTGGAGCCACCCCATACCCTTACCCATCCTATTTCAGCTTATCCATCACCAGTACCCATACCCACTAATGGGTATAATTTTCCCCCATACCCATCACCCGACAGGGTAAACGGTTACCCGCGGGTAAAATTACCCACATTTGTGTAACATATATTTGAGCATTACATAATCATAGACAACAACATATGATCATAATTTATAAAAAACGACACATAATAACATCAATACATACTTATAAACTACAACACATTCTATAAACATCAACACTTTCTTGTAAACAACAACACATCAAAATATTAACACATAGTCATAAAGAGTACACTACAAAAATAGACACATCCGTGACATTTTGGGCCGAACGAATTTTTTTACTGTCATGCTTATGACACTTCTATGATGATAATTGTGACAAAAGCACATATCATTACAGATGTGGTGGGCTCCTACTTCTATGACAAAAAAATCATGACAGAAAATGGGCTTTTCGTCCTGGGCAGACCGGGGGCGCACCTGCATGACATTCTTTGGGTCGTCCATGATGGAAAAAAATCATGGTAGAAGCGAGGGCGAGGAAAATATCAAGGAGTTCCCGGTTACGGTGGGTGGTCGGGGCCGAGCGATGCATGGAGGTTTGCGCGTTTCTCTCATACACGTACGCGCGTGTGTGCGAGGCGTTGGGCTCTAACTGAACCCGAGCGAGGCGTTCGCTTACGGAACCCGAGCGATTGCACTAGCTACGTTACTAAACCCGAGCGATCGATCCCTTGGCTGTTAACTGAACTCAAATGATTCCTTCGCTACTGCTACTAACTGAAGACAATTGAACCTGCTGCCTCTTGATGAACAATGACCGTTGTTGGGGGTTGGATGAACAGTTCCCGGTGGGGGTTGGATGAACAGGACCCCGTGGTAGTAGTAGTAGGCCGGTGCCGCTGGATGAACAGGACCCCGATCGAGGAGGCCGCTCACACCCGAGTCGGTTGGGGGTGGATGAACAGGACCCCATGGAGGGCTGGTTGAATAGTAGCCGGTGGAGGCTGGATGAACAGGACCCCGTGGATGAACAATAGCTGGTGGAGGCAGGAGGAAGTCGACGGTGGATGGACAGTAGCAGGTGGAGGCTGGAGGACGTCGACGGTGGATGATCAGTAGCCCGTGGAGGCTGGAGCGAGGCAGTAGATAGTGGATGAACACGACCCCGTGGAGTCCTGTTTTGCGGTACGCCACACCCCTCCCGATGAACAGGACCTCGTTTTGACCGTAGGCGCTCCAACACAAGTCCGTTTCCTCCGTTTTGCGGTACGCCACACCCCTCCCGATCAACAACACCCTGTTTGGACCGTAGGCGCTCGAACAGAAGTCTGTTTCCTCCGTTTTGCGGTATGCCAGACCCTTCCCAATGAACATGACCCCGTTTCGACCATACGCGGTCGAACAGAAGGCCGTTTCATCCGTTCTGTGGTATGCACCTCGTTTCGGCTGTTCTGTCCAAACGGGTTGGCTCCCGATGAGCACGACGCATTCCGTTCCCTCCCGATGAACACGACGTAGTTTCTCCGTTCCGACCTAGCCGGTTGGCTGCCGATGAACAGGACGCCGACGTTGTACGCGTTTAAGACCCCGCCTATATGTACATACGTAGTCGTATTTACTTTCTTGCAGCGTGGCTGTACGTACATGTACATGATTTATACAGGACTACCTCAACTGCTATGTCACATGTGCCGCTCTTTGCTCGGCCATGGTTCTTTCTTACAGAGAGACCGATCGACCAGTATGTACATACACGTCCGCTACCAGAGAGACAACCCTACGTACGGTTCAACCGCATGGGTCCCAGCTGTCAGGGAGGATAAGGAGGCACTTCCTTGCGTGCGAAGATATAGCTGACGGCTCCCAACTGTCCGGTGGAGGAATCATTATTTTGGCCCGTAATAAGGACGCACTTCCTTGTGTGCGAAGATGTAGCTGGTGGGTCCCAGCTGTTAGGGGGAGAAAACATTATTTTCAGGGTAAAAAGGATGCAGTTGCATGCATGCGTCCATGGGCGTGGTGCGTCCCCACTGTCAGCCTCTCCACGTACAGTCATCTTCCGATGACTCTTGTTTGTTGACCACGTTGACCACACCGTGCCGAGCGCACCAAGACCGATGGACGACGGCGAGGCCCGCGCTAGAAGGACCCGGATATGGGGAAGACGCGGCAGTGGAGTCGCAGATGGAGAGGAGCGAGAAACTTGACTGGTTCGGGTGCGTGGGCAGCATTGCTGCCCACGGGAGACATGAGCAAGATCAGAGGTTGAAGAAGTAGCACAACTGTTAGATTAACATCCAACGGTCCAGCTGCTAGAATCATTTGTTGATTAAGTTGGCAAAGCCCTACGTACGCGTCAGCTTAGTAGGCCCAAAAGTCAGCCACCAAATTATCCGGGTCCCAGCTGTCATCGGGAGGAATAGGTTTTTTCGCATAACAAGGAGGCACTTCCTTCCGTGCGAAGATACAGCCGATGGGTCGCAGCTGTCAGCAGGAGCAATCATTTTTTGTGTAATAAGGAGGTACTTGCTTACGTGGGTCCCTACCGTCAGCCTCTCCACTTACATCCCTCTTCCGATGGTTGTTGTTTGTTGACCATGTTGACCACATCGCGCCGAGAGGACCAACGCGGTGGACAACGACAAGGCCCAGGAAGGGAATGACCCAGAGCCGACGAAGCCACAACAGCGAATACCCATGCTGAGGGGAGTACGAGGGCTGACTAGTCGGCTGCGGGGTGAGGCTGACGTCACCGGAAAATAATAGGAGGTGCGGGTGGGTAGAGGGATGGCCTGGTGGTAGCACAGCCGACCACGGGAGGAGGGATCAGGCAGTCCCGCCGACGCTGGTTTGGGCGGCTGGAGCAGGAAGATCACTGATCATCGGGCAAGTCAATCAAAGTCCATACTTTGTTCTCATACATGGATCCCATCTCAAATTTCATGGCCTCAAGCCATTTTGCAGAATCTGGGCTCATCATCGCTTCCTCATAGTTCGTAGGTTCATCATGGTCTAGTAACATGACTTCCAGAACGGGATTACCATACCACTCTGGTGCGGACCGTACTCTGATTGACCTGCGAGGTTCGGTAGTAACTTGATCTGAAGTTTCATGATCATCATCATTAGCTTCCTCACTAATTGGTGTAGGAATCACTGGAACTAATTTCTGTGATGAACTACTTTCCAAATCGGGAGAAGGTACAATTACCTCATTAAGTTCTACTTTCCTCCCACTCACTTCTTTCGAGAGAAACTCCTTCTCTAGAAAGGATCCATTCTTAGCAACAAAATATCTTGCCTTCGGATATGCGATAGAAGGTGTACCCAACAGTTTCTTTTGGGTATCCTATGAAGACGCACTACTCCGATTTGGGTTCGAGCTTATCAGTTTGAAATTTCTTCACATAAGCATCGCAACCTCAAACTTTAAGAAACGACAGATTTGGTTTCTTGCCAAACCATAGTTCATACGGTGTCATCTCAACGGATTTAGATGGTGCCCTATTTAACGTGAATGCAGCTGTCTCTAATGCATAACCCCAAAATGATAGTGGTAAATCGGTAAGAGACATCATAGATCGCACCATATCCAATAAAGTACGATTACAACGTTCAGACACACCATTATGCTATGGTGTTCCAGGAAGCGTGAGTTGCCAAACTATTCCACATTGTTTCAAATGAAGACCAAACTCGTAACTCAAATATTCGCCTCTATGATCAGATTATAGAAACTTTATTTTCTTGTTACGATGATTTTCCACTTCACTCTGAAATTCTTTAAACTTTTCAAATGTTTTATACTTATGTTTCATTAAGTAGATATACCCATATCTTCTCAAATCATCTGTGAAGGTCAGAAAATAATGATACCCGTCGCGAGCCTCAACACTTATCAGATTGCATACATTTATTATTTCTAATAAGTAAGTTGCTCACTCCATTGTTCCGGAGAACGTAGTCTTAGTCATCTTGCCCATGAGGCATGGTTTGCAAGCATCAAGTGATTCATAATCAAGTGATTCCAAAAGTCCATCAACATGGAGTTTCTTCATGCGCTTTTCACCAATATGACCTAAACGGCAGTGCCACAAATAGGTTGCACTATCATTATTAACTTTGCATCTGTTGGCTTCAATATTATGAATATGTGTATAACTACTATCGAGATTCAATAAACCATTCACCTTGGGTGTATGACCACAAAAGGTTTTATTCATGTAAACAGAATAACAATTATTCTTTGACTTAAATGAATAACGTATTGCAATAAACATGATCCAATCATATTATGCTCAACACAAACACCAAATAAAATTTATTTTAGGTTCAACACTAATCCTAAGGTAAAGGGAGTGTATGATGGTGATCTTATCAACCTTGGAATCATTTCCAACACACATCGTCACCTCGTCCTCAACTAGTCTTTGTTTATTTTGCAACTCCCGTTTCGAGTTACTACTCTTAGCAACTGAACTAGTATCAAATACCGAGGGGTTTGCTATAAACACTAGTAAATTACATATCAATAACATGTATATCAAATATACCTTTGTTCACTTTGCCATCCTTATTATCCGCCAAGTATCTAGGGCAGTTCCACTTCCAGTGACCATTTCCATTGCAGTAGAAGCACTCAGTTTCAGGCTTGGGTCTAGCTTTGGGCTTCTTCATGGGAGTGGCAATTTGCTTGCCATTCTTCTTGAAGTTCCCTTTATTTCCCTTGCCCTTTTACTTGAAACTAGTGGTCTTGTCAACCATCAAGACTTGATGCTTTTTCTTGATTTCTACCTTCGCCGATTTCAGCATCGCGAAGAGCTTTGGGAATCGTTTCCATTATCCCTTGCATATTATAGTTCATCACAAAGATCTAGTAACTTGGTGATAGTGACTAGAACATAGTTATTGATCTACAACATAGTTATGCAAATACTATCAGGACTAAGTTCATTATAAATTAAAGTTCAATTAATCATATTACTTAAGAACTCCCACTTAGATAGACATCCCTCTAGTCATCTAAATGATCACGTGATCCAAATCAACTAAACAATGTCCGATCATCACGTGAGATGGAGTAGTTTTCAATGGTGAACATCATTATGTTGATCATATCTACTATATGATTCACGCTCGACCTTTCGGTCTCCAGTGTTCCGAGGCCATATCTGCATATGCTAGGATCGTCAAGTTTAACCCGAGTATTCCGCGTGTGCAAAACTGGCTTGCACCCATTGTATGTGAACGTAGAGCTTATCACACCCGATCATCACGTGGTGTCTCGGCACGACGAACTGTCGCAACGGTGCATACCCAGGGAGAACACTTATACCTTGAAATTTAATGAGAGATCATCTTATAATGCTACCGCCGAACTAAGCAAAATAAGATGCATAAAGGATAAACACCACATGCAATCAAAATATGTGACATGATATGGCCATGATCATCTTGCGCCTTTGATCTCCATCTCCAAAGTACCGTCATGATCTCTATCGTCATCGGAATGACACCATGATCTCCATCATCTTGATCTCTATCAACGTGTGATCACATGGTCATCTCGCCAACTATTGCTCTTGCAACTATTGCTATCACATAGCGATAAATTAAAGCAATTATTTGGCACTTGCATCTTATGCAATAAAGAGACAACCATAAGGCTTCTGCCAGTTACCGATAACTTCAACAAAACATGATCATCTCATACAACAACTTATATCTCATCACGTCTTGACCATATCACATCACAACAAGCTGTGCAAAAACAAGTTAGACATCCTCTACTTTGTTGTTGCAAGTTTTACGTGGCTGCTACAGGCTGAGCAAGAACCGTTCTTACCTACGCATCAAAAACCACAACACGCTATAGTGATTACTTTTTGATCTTCAGAAAGAACCCTATTCATTGAATCCGATTCAACTAAAGTTGAAGAAACTGACACCCACCAGCCACCTGTGTGCGAAGCACGTCAGTAGAACCAGTCTCGCGTAAGCGTACGCGTAATGTTGGTCTGGGCTGCTTCATCCAACAATACCGCCAAATCAAGAATCAACTAGTGACGGCAAGCAATATGTATATACCCACGCCCACAACTCCTTTGCGTTCAACTCGTGCATATAACATCAACGCATAAACCTGGCTTGGATGCCACTGTTGGGGAACGTAGTAATTTCAAAAAAATTCCTACGCACATGCAAGATCATGGTGATGCATAGCAACGAGAGGGGAGAGTGTTGTCTACGTACCCTCATAGACCGTAAGCGGAAGCGTTATGACAATGCGGTTGATGTAGTCGTACGTCTTCACGATCGACCGATCCTAGTACCAAAAGTACGGTACCTCCGCGATCTGCACACGTTCGGCTCGGTGACGTCCCACAAACTCACGATCCAGTAGAGTGTCAAGGGAGAGTTTCGTGAGTACGACGACGTGATGACGGTGATGATGATGCTACTGGAACAGGGCTTCGCCTAAGCACCGCTACAATATGACCGGGGTGGATTATGGTGGAGGGGGGCACCGCACATGGCTAAGAGATCAATGATCAACTTGTTTTATGGGGTGCCCCCTGGCCACGTATATAAAGGATGGAGGGAGGAGGAGGCTGGCCCTCATAAGGGGCGCCCAAAGTGTGGAGTCCTACTAGGACTCCCTAGTCCGAGTAGGATTCCACCTCCCACATGGAATAGGAAAAAGGGAAGGGAGAAGGAGAAGGAAGGAAGGGGCGCCCCCTTTCCCTAGTCCAATTCGGACCAGTCCATGGGGAAGGGGTGCGACCATCCTTGAGGCCTTTCTCTCCTTTCCCGTATGGCCCATTAAGGCCCAATACGAATTCCTGTAACTCTCCGGTACTCCAAAAAATACCCGAATCACTCAGAACCTTTCTGATGTCCGAATATAGCCTTCCAATATATCGATCTCTACGTCTCGACCATTTCGAGACTCCTCGTCATGTCCCCGATCTCATCCGAGACTCCAGAAAAACTTCGGTCATCAAATCACATACTCATAATACAAATCGTCACAGAACGTTAAGCGTGCGGACCCTACGGGTTCGAGAACTATGTAGACATGACCGAGACTCATCTCCGGTCAATAACCAACAGCGGAACCTGGATGATCATATTGGTTCCTACATATTCTACAAAGATCTTTATCGATCAAACCGCATAACAACATACGTTGTTCCCTTTGTCATCGGTATGTTACTTGCCCGAGATTCGATCATTGGTATCTCAATACCTAGGTCAATCTCGTTACTGGCAAGTCTCTTTACTCGTTCCGTAATGCATCATCCTGCAACTAACTCATTAGTCACATTGCTTGCAAGGCTTATAGTGATGTGCATTACCGAGAGGGCCCAGAGATACCTCTCCGACAATCGGAGTGACAAATCCTAATCTCGATCTATGCCAACTCAACAAACACCATCGGGGACACCTGTAGAGCACCTTTATAATCACCCAGTTACGTTGTGACATTTGGTAGCACACAAAGTGTTCCTCCGGTATTCGGGAGTTGCATGATCTCATTGTCATAGGAACATGTATAAGTTATGGAGAAAGCAATAGCAAAAAACTTATCGATCATCGTGCTAAGCTAATGGATGGGTCAAGTCAATCACATCATTCTCTAATGATGTGATCCCGTTAATCAAATGACAACTCATGTCTATGGTTAGGAAACATAACCATCATTGATTTAATGAGCTAGTCAAGTAGAGGCAAACTAGTGACACTCTGTTTGTCTATGTATTCACACATGTACTAAGTTTCCGGTTAATACAATTCTAGCATGAATAATAAACATTTATCATGATATAAGGAAATATAAATAACAACTTTATTATTGCCTCTAGGGCATATTTCCTTCAGTCGCAGGGCCACCAGCGTGTCGAAGAGTTTGTCACCATAGAGGCCGTTGAGGGTTGCGGGCATCACAGACCCTAGGCGTGTGGGCTGGAAGCGTACGTCAAGGTCGTCCGCGAGCTTCCTGATGATAGTGAACTTGTCAAGGAAGCCGACGAGGAACTCGTAGAACAAGGAGATGAACCTGTAGTCCAAGAGGCCTCTCGCCCTGGCGGCCTGAAGTACGACCTGGAGACGTTCCTCGGTGCCGGGCGGCATGCCGACATCATGGATCATCTGGCACAGCCAACTCATGCTCGCGCTCATCGCCTCCATGGGTCTAGCTTCTAGTCAACTGATCTTGCGATTGGAGTGATCCCTCTTGCCCTTGGTTAGGGTGTGTAGGTGCGTAGGATTTCGTAGATTGGGCTGGCGGGGAGCCTTTATATGAGAAGTGAAGACTACGTTGCATTCATGTGTGTGTTGGCCATCTACTCCTCTCGGCCCTCCCTCCATACCAGTGCGGTGTATAGTCATCTCACCAAGACCAAGTTGGGGCAAAACGAGAGAAATTTTATGTAATTAATGTCATTGCATGCAGATAATTAAGCATTGCATGTTGTGCTAAGTAGTCTCAAGTCATTGAATGCATACGCACCCCACGTCTCCAATTGCGTGATTTCTTTTCTCGTGGACGAGGTGGGAAGTTAATGCACCGGGCCTAAAAGTTTTGGGATTATTTGGTGACATGCATTACTAGATATTGCTAGTCAAATGCAAATTGCAGACGGAGGTGGTAGTACTACTAAATCCAGACGGTGGTGCTAGTACTAGTAGTACTACCAATGTAGTAGTATTGTACTACCCGTTGGTCAAACTATTACGTGCTGCTCCTCACAGTGAAGTGACAAGACCCAGCGCCGAAGATGACACCTGAGTGTAGGCGCCGTGTTCGGCATACCAAAGTCAGCTTCACCGTGTGCAGTCACTATCATCAAGGTTGTAGAGCTAGCCTGCTTACAACTAGCCATGTTCGACATAATTTCCCGTGCGTTGCCACGCGTATCTCTACTCTTTCTTATAAAAAACCGAGTAGGTGATGATGGTGTGCCTACCATCCTACAATACAGACCGTCCGATCTATATCTAACGGATAGAAAGCAAACTATGACAATTTTGCAAAAAGATACCTGCACCCCTCTTCACATTTGCAGATAAGGCCTTCCCTCGTTCATCTTCGTCTCCCACAAGATAAACAGCTCGTATAAATGCATCTTGATGTTCCGTGCAACGCATGGGCCTCTTTCTAGTAATAATAAATATTGTACTCTAGTAATGGGTATATCATTGCCGCACTTATGCACGCGAACATTTATCGTAACATAGTACCTCATGCTGGATAGTCATAATATTACAAGTTTCAAACCGATATTACAAATGCTAGGAGTGATGCTGCACCTACGAAGAGGGAATTATTAGGAAGTTTACATAAGAACTTCCGTTACTTTAGTTGGATGTAGCATTATCGTACAAACTAAAATCCACCGCCCTGACAAGTCACTAATGGCAAATAAATTTTCGAGTCTCCGGTGACCTGATGTTTCAAAAACAAATTCAGCTTCTGCGGAGCCTTTGTCATTTAGTCTTAGACGCTTGCGGTGATCATCACACCATTCATTGTTGCGCCAGAGAATGCCAAACCTCATTACCTTCAACACACTTGCCTCCAGAACAAAGAACCTGGCCAATTTAATCTCCGATGTGCTGCCTCGGTAGTCGATCAAATCAATTTCTGTAAGATGGAGATCAAGGCATTTGATGAGATTGTTATAGTGCAACACATTTTTCACTTTCGGGTCTTTTTATCTGCAAAAGAAGAGAACATATTAGAGCAGCTAGCTGTATAAGATTGTCGTGTCATCAAGAGGTACCAATATCATTCGCTCATACGATAGGATTGGCTATAGGCTTGGCTCTAAGGCTAGTGATATTTTTTCACTCTATCTCTCTCTCTTTCTCTTTCCTCTCATTTACCTAGGAGCACGTGAAGAGCTTGGGCATTTGTTGCCTTCCACTATGTGGCCGATGCCATATTTCTCAAAAGTATGCCACATAATACGCATCAATGTCAAATCAAAAGATTTTGCCACCACTCTAGCAATGTGAGAGAGTTGGCACGCTGTGCACACAGACCCACATGTATAAAAAAATCAATCAAACCAATTACACCAGCCTCTCCCTCTCCCAAGTAAGTGTTTTTATTGCCTCAGTCCTCTCCCTTTCCTACACAAGTGTTTTTTCATTGCGTCAGTTAATTTGGCAACGGAGAAAAGTAGGTGATCCAGATTGGGCACCAGGTGAGCAATGGAGGGCATCGATGCCAAATGCATCAGAAGTGAATTTGGCACGTGTTTTGGCCTACATAGTGGAGGGCCATTATAACCCACTTTTGTACTACCTCGTGTTTAGTGTAAAATTTTGACCATAGATTTACTTAAGAAAATTCCAATGCATGTCACCAAAAATTATACCATTTGAAACTATGTTCAAATATGAATCCAACGATATATTTTTTAGGGACATGCATTAACATTTTGTCAGTTAAATCTATGGTCAAATTTCGATACTACAAAATACGAAGAGTAAACCAGGACGGAGGTAGTACTTGCTCTTAGGCTAACCACAGAGTTACTAGTCTAAGTTACTTGCCACTATGACTAGCCTAGGCTACTAGTACAACAAAAAACGATGCAGGTGATCACGTGAGAAAAAATACTAAAAACATTTCTTTCGGTGCAGTGCGTAGATGCAGTTTTGAACACTACACTTGTCATCGTAATTTGGAAAATTATGAAAAAATGAGCTATGTTGTGATTACCATTTACTAATAGGAAAGAAGTATCACCTCGATGAGTAGCTTCTCCGTGCACAGAAAGCATGTAAGGAAAACAACAACTTGATCCAGATTGGGGCCAATAGATTTTATTGTCAAGATCTTCAATGTGTGCATAGACTGGGTCAAGCTTGTGGGAGTCATTTTCTGGGTGACAGTCGTAAATACATCAAGAAGAAATTTAAAAATATGAATTTCAAGAAGACGGAGAATAAGACGAGTGTTGTACCTAAACGATTACGGATCCAATAAAGAGTTCGGAGAATTTGGCAGACGAGTACACCAACGCTGTCAATTTTGGCGTGTCAACGACCCTGATTTTTGTTGGACCTTCTATATCAGATACAAGCAATCTCTCAAGGAAAGGCGCATTCTCAATGACCATATGTGGAACAGCTTGAGTGATCTCTTCCCAATTGATGTCTTGTTGTGGGGCCCGCAAGACCCATAAATCCATCGGAGATTGGTCGAGTCGATATGGAGGCTAATGAACCCGTGGATCTGCCAAAGACGAAGGTACTCGAGTGCAGTACAGCTACGGAGCAGGTGCCCCATAGCCTTCTTTGAGATGCCAACGTTGAAGATGTCGAGCTTCTTGAGTTGAGGGAGAAGAAGGGCGGTCGTGGCATTAATCTGGGGAAAATAGCAGGAGTTGAAGATGATGCGGCGCAGCATTGGCGTGAGGCGGAGCGTAGACGGCAGCAGAGAGCGACATTGTCTAGCTTCAAACCTGAGCTCCTTGAGAAGATCTATGGTGGGGGATAAGAGCCACTCATCGAACTTGGCTTGGACCTTGCAGTTGGTACTGAACATGCGGATGTCAAGGCATCTGGCTGGCTTAGGGTAAGATGAAAGGATCTTGGAGACTGCGGCCATGCGTTTGCAATCCCCATCGAAGAGGCAGCTGTCGATGGTGAGGTTGAGGGGGACGCGGCGCCAGAGGGGGCGCCACCGCTGGGAGAGCAGGGTGGTCCGCATGAAAAATTTGGTGGGGAGGTGATGACCCACAAGTATAGGGGATCAATTGTAGACTTTTCAATAAGTAAGAGTGTCGAACCCAACGAGGAGCAGAAGGAAATGACAAGTGGTTTTCAGCAAGGTAATGTCTGCAAGTGCTGAAATTGTAAGTAACAGAGTAGTTTGATAGCAAGATAATTTGTAACGAGCAAGTAATGATAGTAGTAGCAAAAGTTCAGCAAGGTAGCCCAATCCTTTTGAGGCAAAGGACAAGCCAAAACAATCTCTTATAATAAGCAAATCGTTCTTAAGGATACACGGGAATTTCATCTAGTCACTTTCATCATGTTGATTCAATTCGTGTTCGCTACTTTGATAAGTTGATATGTGTGTGGACCGATGCTTAGGTGATGTTCTTACTTGAACAAACCTCCTACTTATGATTAACCCCCTCGCAAGCATCCGCAACTATGAGAAAATTATTAAGAATAAATTCTAACCATAGCATTAAACTTTTGGATCCAATCGGTCCCTTACGGAATAGCGCATAAACTAGGGTTTAAGATTCTGTCACTCTCGCAGCTCATCATCTAATAAATACTCCACAATGCATTCCCTTAGGCCCAAATATGGTGAAGTGTCATGTAGTCGATGTTCACATGACACATCTAAGGGAATCACAACATACATACTATCAAAATATCGAACACATATCAAGTTCACATGATTACTTGCAACATGATTTCTCCCGTGACCTCAAGAACAAAAGTAACTACTCACATATGATAATCATGCTCAAGATCAGAGGGGTATTAAATAGCATATTGGATCTGAACATATAATCTTCCACCAAATAAACCATATAGTAATCAACTACAAGATGTAATGAACACTACTAGTCGCCCACAAGCACCAATCTATAGTTTCGGTACAAAGATTGAACACAAGAGATGAAGTAGGGTTTGAGATGAGATAGTGTTGTTGAAGATGTTGATGGAGATTGCCCTCCCCAAGATGGGAGAGTTGATGATGATGACGATGATTTCCCCCTCCAGGAGGGAAGTTCCCCCGGCGGAATCGCTCCGCCGGAGGGCAAAAGTGCTCCTGCCCAAGTTCCACCTCGAGACGGAAGTGCTCCATCCCGAAAGTCCTCTCCTTCTTTTTTCTAGGTCAAAATGACTTATATACCAGAAGATGGGCACCAGAGGTGGGCTGAGGGGAGCACAACCCACCAGGGCGCGCCCAAGTGGGTTGTGCCCACCTGGTGGGCCCCTGTGGTACTTATTGCCTCCAATATTACTCATATATTCCATAAAAATTCTCCGTAAAGTTTCATCTTGTTTGGAGTTGTGTAGAATAGGTGACCTAACGTAGCTTTTCCAGGTCCAGATTTCCATTTGCCAGACTTCTCCCTCTTTGTGTGTACCTTGCATATTATGAGACAAAAGGCATTAGAATTACTCCCAAAAGCATTATTATGCATTAAAACATCATAAATATCAGTAGGAAAACATGATGGAAAATGGACGTATCAACCCCCCAAATCTTAGACCTCGCTTGTCCTCAAGAGAAAACCGAAATCAAAAACATGTCCACATGCTTAGAGAGAGAGAGAGGTGTTGATAAAAACAAAATACTAACATAGAAGCATCATGTAGATTATTATAACAACAACAACTTTAAACATAAAACTTCTATCATAGACTTCTCATGAATAAGTAACAATTCATCACACTATCGAAGTATAAAGCATAAACTCTTTTACAAACCAACAAACTATGTTCTCAGTCAACTTTGCAACTACAATTCATCATATTTTTAGGAAGGGTCACGTATCAGAGCCTTTAGGCAAGTCCACATACTCAACCATCATATAGTCTTATATGATTGCTAACACTCACCACATACAGATGAGCAAAATGTTTCAACCGGACACATAGAAAGATAGGGTCTTATAGTTTCGCCTCCCAAGGTATTCACCTCAAGGGTGATGTCAACAATAATAACTCATGCTACCCATATTCAACTGGACATATGTGCCTAGATCTTTCCTCACCACATGATTCTTGCCAAAGGAGAAAGATAAAAAGGAATAGAGAGAAAAACTTTGACTCTTGCAAAAAGTAAATATGTAAAACTAAAAGATATGCCCTTGACAGAGGGAAGCAGAGGTTGCCATGCGCTTATTTGTTTGTATGCTCAACCCCTTAGTGCAAAAGAACGTCACGTTGTATTGCCCCTTGTGATGGCAACCTTTATTGTGCAGTCTATTGCTTTTATTCTTCACCATCACAAGTTCGTACAACGCTCAATTTTCTCTTATACTAAATGATCTCACACTTTTAGAAGAAATTTTTATTACCTGATTGCACCGATGACAACTTACTTGAAGGATCTTGCTCAATCCCTAGGTAGGTATGGTGGACTCTTGAAAATAAGATTTGGGTTTAAGGGTTTTTGGATGCACAAGTAGTATCTCTACTTAGTGTGGAATTTTTGGCTAGCAAAGATGGGGGCAAGCACCACATGTTGAAGGATCTATGACAATATAACTTCTAGGTGAACATGAACAAACATAAATCATTACGTTGTCTTCCTTGTCCAACGTCAACAATTTTGGCATATAATATTTTGATGGGGGCTCACAATCACAAAAGATTTCCAGGATAGTAAATTTATATGTGAATATTCTCTTCCCTTATTAATTCTTTCATGAGTTGCGTCATTGACCAATGCTATGTTTGTCGATCTCTAATAATATTTTATACTTATACTTTTCCTTATGTGGTGTCATCACCTACCATAAGATTAGCATATGATATTTTTCATTTATTTCCTTTCTTTTTATTGGAACTCTCAAAAAGAAAGGATCGAACTAAACTTTTATTCATCTAAAGCAGAATATAAGTATGGATCGAACTAAAATAAGTAAAGGCAAAAGATAGTGGGGGTGATACGATACCAAGGCACCTCCCCCAAGCTTGGCAGAAGCCAAGGGGAGTGCCCATACCCGATACTCAGTTTTCTTTTGGTGATGAAGAAGGTGGTGGTGATGAAGTAGCAGCGATCCTGTCCTTCACGATCAAGAGATTTTCCAATCTACGGATGATGCTCTGGAGGAAGATGATGTGCTCTTGATGTAGAATATTTTCATGGGTGAGATATTTATTTTGCACATGAACCGTTTCAATTATTCAAAAGGCTTGAATCTCAGTCGGGGTAAGATGAGCATAGTAAGGTTTAAGGATATCTTCTTCCTCTTCCTCAGCAGGCCAGGCCTACTCAACCACTGGTGCTTGATCTCCGGTAGTCTCCTTGCTCTTATCCCCTTTGACAGCTTCTACGGGCTCTTCTATCTCCAGCTCGATCTTCATCAACCAAGCATCCTCTTCCACGTTGTTGGAGGAAGAAGACATGATGCCTGACTCAACAGATCTGACCGAAAGCAGCAAGAAAAGAGAACATAAGATTTCTCCGTGATACAGTGGTCAATAGGTTCGGGGGGTATATAAAGATTTTTTATCTTGGGGGACAAGCAAACGGTAGAAAAATGGAGTCCGGAAGGTACCCGAGGTGGGCACAACCCACCTGGGTGCCAGGCACGCCCAGGTGTCTTGTGCCCACCAGGGTGACCTTCCTGGTTGTTTCTTATTTTCCTAATTTTTGTTATATTCCAAAACTAACAAAAAAATATTTTTGCGGATTTTTTGGAGTCCGTTTACTTACCATATCACATACCTCCTTTTTTCCCTGATTCTGGAGTGTTCCGGAAGAACTCTTTTATGTGTTCTTCCAATGTCATAGTTTGAATAATATTACTTTCAACATTAACGGGCATACCTGAGATATAATGTTTTATTCGTTGCCCATTAACAATCTTCGGGTTAGTGCCTTCGTCATTATTTATTTTGATAACTCCAGACCGGTAAACCTCCTCAATAACATAGGGTCCTTCCCATTTGGAGAGGAGTTTTCCTGCAAAGAATCTAAAACGAGAGTTGTATAAAAGAAAATATTCTCCAACTTTGAACTCAAACTTTTGGATTCTTTTATCATGCCATCTTTTAACCTTTTCTTTAAATAACTTGGTATTTTCATAAGCTTGGGTTCTCCATTCATCTAATGAGCTAATATCAAATAACCTCTTTTGACCGGCAAGGTTGAAATAATAGTTGAGTTCTTTGATTGCCCAATATGCTTTATGTTCTAACTCAAGAGGCAAATGACTCCATAAACCATTTTAGAAGGAGACATACCCATAGGATTTTTGTATGCTATTCTATAAGCCCAAAGTGTGTCATCTAATTTCTTAGACCAATTCTTTCGGGACCTAGTGACAGTCTTTTGCAAAATTAACTTTATTTCTCTATTGCTAAGTTCAACTTGACCACTAGACTGAGGATGATAAGGTGATGCAATTCTATGGTTAACATCATACTTGGCAAGCATTTTACGGAAAAGCACCATGAATAAAGTGTGAACCACCATCAGTCATTAAATATCTAGGGACTCCAAACCTTGGGAAAATAACTTCCTTAGCCATTTTAATAGAGGTGTTGTGATCAACACTACTGGTTGGAATAGCTTCTACCCATTTAGTAACATAATCAACAACAACCAAAATATGTGTATACCCATTAGAGGAAGGAAAAGGTCCCATGTAATCAAATCCCCAAACATCAAATGGTTCAACAGCAAGTGAATAATTCATAGGCATTTCTTAACGCTTACCGATATTACCTATTCTTTGACATTCATCACAAGATAAGACAAACTTATGGGCATCCTTGAAGAGAGTAGGCCAATAGAACCCAAATTGTAATACCTTGTGAGCAGTTTTGTCTCCAGCATGATGCCCTCCGTAAGCTTCGGAGTGACATTTCCATAGGATTTGTCCCTGTTCATGCTCATGTACACAACATCTAATAATACCATCTACTCCTTTATAAAGATGTGGGTCATCCCAAAGTAATGTCTTAAATCATAGAAGAATTTTTTCTTTTGTTGCACTACAAAAAAAATACACTTCCGTGATGATACGTGTTTGTCACAGTAGGTCACTTTTTTTGTCATGCATGTACATCCATGACAAATTTATGACAGAATCAAGATAGTCATACCTGTGCTGTCGTAGAAGTGTTCCATGACATTACCAAAATTATCATCACGGAAGTGTCCACTTCCATGACGATAAATCGCGCGTCACAGAAGTGCTTTCGTCAAGGGTGACTGACACGTGGCATCCACCGTAACGAAATGCCGTTAAGCTATCGGGTCGGGTTTTGGATCCGATAACCCGTTAACAGCCCCGACCAATGGGGATTTTCCATGTGTAAAATCATCATTGTCTAGAGGAAACACGTTTCGGCTCATCGTCGGGACAGATGTCATCCACTCACTAGACAAAAGGCGCCTATGATACGTCGACACGTGGCACGACCCAACAAGTTTAAATGGGCCGGACCAACTAAAGGCCCATAAGATTTTGCGGACCATAATGGGCCGGCCCAGCTAAAGGCCCACGAGATTTTGCGAACCATAATGGGCTGGCCCAGCTAAAGGCCCACAAGATTTCGCGGGCCATAATGGGCCGACCCAGGTAAAGGCCCACAAGATTTTTGTGTGCCATAATAGGCCGGCTCAGGTAAAGGCCCACAAAATTCTTGCGGATCATAATGGGTTGGCCCAGCTAAAGGCCCACGAGATTTCGCCGACATTAATGGGCCGGCCCAGCTGTAGGCCCACAAGATTTTGAGGACCCTAGTAAGCCGGCCCGTTAACTGGCTGCCATGTTTTGAGCCAAATGCCGGCCCATATTTGATACGGTCTATTAATGGCCTGCCACGCTCCAGGCCTAATAGTGGCCCATATGAGATCCGGCCCGTTAAAAGCCTACCACGTTCTGGGCCAAATTACGGCCCAGATCAGGTCCGGCCCTTTAAGAGGTTTTGGGCCCAATTGTGGCCCATATCAGATTCGGCCCGTCAACTGGACACTATGCTTTTGGGCCCACTTGCTAAAGGCCCACTTAGTAATTCGGCCTGATATTAGTTTTGGCCTGTTATGGGCCCGTTTAACATTTCGGTCCTATATTAATTTCAGCCTGTTAAAAGCCCGTCATATAGTTGGGCCTAACTACGACCCGGTTTGCATCCGGCCTGCTCGCAGCCGATATCTGATTGGGCCAAACAAGGACCGAGACAATTTTTCGGCTTGTTAAAAGCCCGTGATTTGATTCGCACAATCATGGGCCGGGGTTCATTTCGGGCTGCTGCCGGCCCATGAGCTGATCGGCATGTTTCAAGCCCAACCTACATCGTGATTGCATGACGGCCCGATTATGTACCGTAATTTTACGGCTTGGCCGGTTTACTGCGAAGACAGGATATATATACAGTAAAATAACTGCAGCATCATGAATAAGAAAAAACCTATACTATACAATAAAGAAATTACGACATATTACATCCACTGGGCATCAAAGTTCGCCACTATGATAATAAAGCACAAGCAAACAGCAGATTACATACACTGGGCATCAAAGATCGCCAGCAGTGCAAATAAACACGCCAACAAAATAATATACAAAACCGACAACACTTCAATAGAGTTCAAGAAAGGTCAGCCCTGCTGGGGAGCTGCAGCGCAAGCAGCTGAGCAAGATGATGAGACTGCGCTTGTTCAACACTTATATCTTCCTCACTCTGAAAGATAAACAAGCAGACAGATGACAGGTTTTGCACATAAAAGTATCAGTGCTAACAATTCATCACATTTCTTACTGACGAATAAAGTGACACAGTTTAAATTTGCATTAACACAATATGGTATTGTTTAGGTCAAGACATGGCAGGAAATGACATTGTGAAGGAGTTGGTAGCTTCACGACACCACTGGATTACAGATCAAGAACTCATAAGTATCAATGGTTAGTGTGCTGTCAATTTATACCATTTCAGATTGGCAAATAAAGAGACAGTTTAAATAATAGTAGAATGATATGACATTTTTCATAGTTAAGACATTGCAGAATATGACATTGTGCTGTAGTGGGTAGGTTCACCACACCACTGGATTACAGACGAAGAACAGAAGCATACATGCAGTGCAAAAGAAGAGCACTTGCTCTGTATAGTTTAATTTACATGGTATGAAGAAGGAACTTGGTTGTAAAACTGAAAACTTAAATTGAGAAAGGACTAACTTTTGTTTATGAACTACATATAATAAACTTTAAATAAGCAATTTGATGCAAGCACCAAAAATAAACAGCTGTTGCAGTCATGCCTAACCAAATATATACAACAAAGTTTGAAGGCTTGAGATGGACAAACTTACATTATTGGTGAAGACAGGCTCTATAAAGGCCTTGTCCATGCTGATGGGGGGGGGGGGCAATTCAAGAAGTTTACCACAGAATCTTCTTCAAAAGCATTGCCTTTATTCTACATTTTGTTAAGAGTAAATATAGATGTGATAATATACGAAAAAGGAGAATATTTAAGATAAGATGAAGAGTGATGCTACATAACCAAGTAGCTATAAATGTAAGTGTAGCGATACATGCAAAAGGTACAACCAAGAGCAATGCATAGCTAAACTTCTTCAGTACCAACCTTATGGTAAGAGTAAATATAGATCTGATATGTAGAAAATGGAGGGCAAAGGAAAATAAGCTGCAGAGTGATGGTACATGAACAACTACCTGTCATTATAAGTACACTGAGAAAGGACAGCATGTACTTACAAGAACAATGCAGAGCTAAACAAACATTGGCATTGGATATATTCTACACTAATGTAACCATTCATACAGATCAGATAATTTGGAGCGAACAATTGATAAGAAAGCTATCATGCATACTGCTGTCACATAATGAACCAGGTATGTATGCAAGTACAGTGATACAGGACAACAGGTACTAACAAGAGCAAAGCAGCGGGCAACATATTTGCGATATCCTATCGTTCTTGTCAAACCGGAATTCTTCTTTGAGCAGATTTCCTACAAAAAATCCGTAAGGCACATGCGGAAAAGTAGAAGTTCAAATTGTAATGTGATTTCATAGACAGTACCTCATCCTGGGAACGAAACCATTGCATAACAAGGTTTTTCCATTCAATGTCTTCTAAATTTTGCACAGGAGACTTCACCGGAAATTTGTTTATAGACTTGCCATCAAAGTGTGATTTCCTCAGGTAACACCGATACTGCTGCAATGCTTCCTTGAAAAGCACAAGCAAGCTTTGCTCGTCATGACTATCCAGATTGACCCTCGCCTAGTTACAACAATGTAATGTAAATCATTGATGTGTTCAATCAACAGAAAATAGGAAAATAATAGCCATGAATAATAGCACTTACATGTAAGTTGGACAGGAAGATGTGAAAATGGTGTTTGTCTTCACAATAATCTTCCCATGACGGGAATATATGCACGTAGTCCCTAACAACATTGAAAGCATTGTCTTTTAAACTGGGAATAAATGGAATGGGGTTCCAATCTGCAGGAATTGGCCGTCTTTGCAGTTGGGATAGGTCTTCGGCCGGTGGACTTGCTGTACTTTTTGCTGGAGTGGGATTTTTCTGTGGTACAGCTGGTGCTATGGCAAATGAAATTGGTATACCTTTTGCTGGAGTGCAGGTCCTGTGTGGTGGGGCTAGTGGTGTGGCCAGTGAAGTATGGGTACAGTCTGCTGGAGTCGGTCCTACGTTTTGTTTCACTGGTTGTACAACCAATATAAGTGGGGTGCTATCTGATTTCTCCGGCACCACCACGTTTTTCAAGGACTTTGCTGGTGCTCCTTCAGGTTCGGCAATCACCCTCTTCCTTTTTGATGTCTGATGCACAAGAATAGCATTTGAGTGGAAAAACATGGTATGATGACAGATGGAATATGTATTGCTAATGGATGGGCATGGCATCTCGACATATATGATGAGTAAACTAAGCAGATGTCAGTGCAACAAAGTAGAAGAAATGCAAGACAACATATGCAAGATACCCGCAATCAATAAAACATTGCCAAATTAGAACAGGCACCTTGATGGGTGAACAGGACAGGCCATCTGCCTTTGACTCCTCGAGGTTAGAATAGTCATTAGGATCATATTCTGAAGAAGAATCAACAGGTGGGGAGCGTATGAGTTTCATTGCATCTAGAATGGCACTCAATGCCTTGGTGCCAATTTTGTAAGTCATTGCAGTGTTTAGCTTCAAGAGTGGACTGCTACTAGTGCGACACAAAGCAGCTACACAAATCATAGTGTAGATATAAGGGGAAAACCTTAATCATCAGAGTAAAATCAGCAAAGTGGAACTTGCTGGAATATATGTGCTAGTATTGCTGGTACGGCTAGAAAGGCTTCGGATACCAGATCTCTTCAAGTGAAGGTGCGGTACTGTTAGTATCAATGTAACTCTCAAAGGCGACACAGCTCCCCGCATTACCATGCTATTCTTATAGGATTCAAGTGGGCAGGCCACTACAAATCCTATTCCTATGTTTACAAGATCCTACGAATCAAAGAGGCTCAAAGTGTCCATCACAATCGACCGTATAGACCTCTACACTGCAAATGTCCCTGCTCATCTTCAGTACAAGGAACATACTGTACTACTATCATACTCCCTCCATTCCAAAATATAAGTCTTGGTAGATATTTCCACTATGGATCACATACAAATGTATCCAGGTACATTTTAGAGTGTAGATTCACTCATTTTGTTCCATATGTAGTCCATGGTGGAATCTATACAAAGACTTGTATTTAGGAACGGAGAGAGTACATATTAAAGAAGAACGGAAGAGGAACATGGTAAAGAAGAGCAAGCAGATTTTGGATAATAAAATGTTGGTTGCTCAGTGCCCACACATGATGAACCAGAGCGCATTAAGAATGCAACTCCTAGCTGTCTCTCGACCATTTCAGGCGGTTGGATGAAGATCCTACGTCTCCTAACCCTTCTTCTTCCTCGTCTCTGATTCTTCCCATACAGAACACCGCACGGGCCGCCGGCCGGACCACCGGCCCCCACCGCCTGTGTTCCTCCACCACCCCCACCCCAACCCCCACCCGCGTCGAGTTTTCTTCGTTCGGCGAGGCCCCACAACCACCCGAGCCCCTTCGATCGCACCGGCGAACTCCGGCGATCTCTGAAAAATCGACTGACCCAATTTTGAAATTTAGTCTACTGTGATTTAACTAGTGTGGAATATAAAAGGGGAAAACCATAAGCATTGCGAGTATGGTGTTGAGCGTGCCATGGCGGATCTGGAGGTGCAAACCGGACAAAGGCAACTTTGCAACCAAGACAAGAAATCAGAGTAAAGCAGTGGCGATCTATTTTCTTGTCACGATAAATAAGTTGAGCAGATACGAAAGAGTACCGCCTCTGGTGCGGCGCCGTGTACGCATCTGCTGAGAATTTGACGGTGCTGCGGTAGCGATGGCTGTCGGCGGCATGGAAGCAGATCTAGGAGGGTAGACGGTGGTGGCGGGGCGCGGTGGACGAGATAGTCGTAGGAGCGGTGTCGGCAAGGTGGACGACGACGGGGATGAAGCGAGAGGACGGGATGCAAGGATCCCGGTCCGAAGCCGTGGATGAGAGAGGTCGATCTCTTGTAATGGACGGCGGCGTCGGGGTATCAGCTCCGGCATGGTGGAGGAGGATGGCGGTGGATGGGGTGGCGGACGGCGGCGGACGGAGGAGGGTGGGGTGGAGAGGGTGTTTTGGCGCCCACAGAGTACGAATGGGGAAAAGGGAGGTAGAGAGGAAGGGGGGAACCATGTATTCAGGGCGCGCTTGTCTCAAATGCGAGGAAATTTACAAACTTATCCCCCGTTTCAAATTTCTACTACATCACAGCAACACTAGTCAGTTGGGGATAGGACGGTAATCTCGCATACACCGAATATTTGCCGACGAGAGTTTGTTTTTGGCGCCCATCGTGTATGAATATGAATTGGGGAGGGAGTCGATTTCGGCCGAGGACACACTGTGTTTTAGCACCCACCGTGTATGAATCCGGGTGAGAGGAAGTTACGCCACGTTTTGGTGAAATTACAAACCTACCCCTATCGAAACCTATAGAAATCCAGCATATAGGCTTTGCATGGCAGGGATAGGCAGCAGTGATTTCCATCTCGCAGATTTTGGTTTCGGGCGGTTACTGCGACTTTCCCCACTTCGTTCAAAGTTTGCAGAGTGCACGTTTACCGTTCCAACTCAATTCGAATCCCGTTTGTATTCTATTTTTTTGGGCGGGATCCATTTTCAATTGGAATTACATTCTATATACATCATTTTTTTTATATATATATACTTTCAAAAGCACAACACCATTTATACATAAATATGATTTACAAATGGCATGATCTCAGATTCATAAGGTTGTATCCATCAATTTGGATTTTCAAATATTTGAAACCACTTTATGTTGAAATCCAATGTATGTATTCCTCGCCAACTGTCTCCAATTAATGTGTGTTTCATGCGGTTTTTTTACTTCTCAAACATGTATAATGTGTTTCACACACGCAACATATAGTGTAATCCCGTTTAGACATTAATTGCATATAAACCATGCATTGTTTGTAATTGAAGAATCTATGGATCACCAATATTGATAAACTATATAACATTACACGTGTGCCCAAATTCAAATGAATATGCATGTTTGATACACCAATTTGCGTTATGATATTATCGATGTCGTGATCTCCAGTTTAAATATTTGAATCCCCTTTAATCCAGATATTCGTCTCATATAGCTATCACTCATGCTTATATAGGACTATCTCTCTGGACCTATACGCGTTCATCGTCTCTCAGGTATCTCTCGTGCTACCTGTATGTCGACAATGATCTTTTATCTTCGTAACACACTGACGATACTCTCTCCCTCGACCTTCATCACTCTATCTCTCTCTAAGTATATCTCGCTCCCTGCTATGTGTCTCTAACTATGATTCTCCATGTGGAATCTCTTTCTCTCACACAAACACAAAACTTTGTCTCCCAGGGTCTCATTTCTCTCTACTATTCCCATGTGTGCCACTCGCACACCCCTCATACAGAGATGTCTTTCGCTCCTTAGATATGAAAACCTATGACTCTTCCTCTTCAATATCTCTTTCTCACACACAAACACAAACTCTGTTTCCTAGGGTCTCATATTTCTCCATTGTTCTCTTGTATGTCGCTCACACACACCCTCTCTCCCAGAGATATCTTGCGTTCCCTCGTATGTCTCTCTAGCTATCACTCTCGTTGTGAAATATCTTCCTCTCTCGCAGACACAAAACTCCGTCTCTCTGGATCTCATTTCTCTCTGATATCTGTTTGTATGTGACTCACACGCACCCTCTCTCTATCTCTCTCACACCCACACACATAACCCAGCCTTCTGATCCACTCGACTCCAATCTCTAACGCACACTAGCTAGCATCTTTATCTTTCTATTTATCTGTTTCTCCATCAACCTTCTTTCTCGCCCTCACTCTTGATTCCTATCATGCACACTACATATGTTTCTCTCTACATGCAGTCAAGCGCCCTCTCACACACACATATATAACTTCACCCTTTGAACCACCCGACGGTCATCTCCAACACCCAAACTAGCGGATGTCCCTCTAGCTAGCATCTCCATCTCTGTATCTATCTGTAGTTTCTCCGTCAACATTTCTTTCTCGCACGGAGTCTTGCTTCCTATCACCCACACTATATATGTCTCTCCATACATATGCATTTATAGGTTGGTCTCTTTTGCACAATCGTTGCGCCTCACTCCCTCTGCTCGCCATAGATGCATGCTCCAGCTCACGCCACTATCTCTTAAAGACAAAAACACATGCTCAATTGTCGGGACTTCTTCCATGCATTCTCACATGCATGCATATTGTCATACCGATCCGTCTCTCCCATGTCGTTGATCTTATGACTTATGTCTTCTTTCTTTTATCTCGATCATGCGCGCGCGCACACACACACACATCCCACGTATACATGTATACCTCTCACACATGCACGTTCAAGGTCTCTATGTCTCCATACGTAGTTAATTACCCTCAATCCTAACGCCACATCGAATCGTTCTCCTCTTTTGTGCACATAACTTCCGCCTGGATGGGTAAAACACACACTCACACTTAACAATCTCCTTCTAGCTAACCCCCCGCCTCTCACTCTTCCCCTATATCCCCGAAACCAATAAGACCATCCCTTAGTTTAATTCCCGCCTACATTCACCATCGATATATAGTAGTCTTCCTCGGTGTCTCTCGAACAAACACGTTCTCTCGAAGTCGACTCCTCTCACGCGCACACACCTTCTCTTCCCTCTCTACGGGCATTTTCTCTCTCGCGCCCCATCGTTGGTGGCCTCTGCCATACACATCACCTCCCTATGATGAAAGCCATGCACACTTAAATTACATCTGCCACAGAGGACCCCGCGACACACACACACACACGCACGCACCCCCCCAACACACACACACACACTAAGACTCCATCTCTCTCTCTCTCTTTCTCTCTCTCACACACACAAACACACACACACACACACGCAAGCACCCCCCCACACACACTAAGACTCCATCTCTCTCCCTCTCTCACACACACACAAACTAAGACTCCATCTCTCTCTCTCCTCTCTCTCTCTCTCACACACGCACACACACACACACCCCACACACACACATTAAGACTCCATCTCACACACACATGCTCTAGGCAGAGCATTTTTTCCTACCACCCTTCATCCAACCTTACCCGTATGATAAACAATCACCTTTATTTACTTGCATAACATGGACAAATTCCACTTTACTTTAGTAGTTAGCAAACTTATCATCTGTACCCTTATAAAAAACGAGTTGGTGGTGATGGTGTGCCTGCCATCTTGTAATACAGACTGTATGATCTATATCTGAGGATAGAAAGCAAACTATGATAATTTTACAAAAGATACCGGCACCTCTCTCCACATCATTATCTCTCGCAACCTCATTGCTCAGCAATTAAAAAAGGAATAAGTCTCTGGAACAATCTAGCATGCATGGTGGCCGCTGCCGCCTGCCGGCGCCGTCCATCCCCATGCCTCCGCCCATTCCGACCACCAGTCACCACCACGCTCCACTCCTCCTCGCCTTATCTCTCATCTTTCATTATTTCGATGACATTCTCGAGATACCAGTTTTCCGATAAAATTCTTGAGATATCACTAGTTTTTACACATGGGATTACTCCTGCATGGGTCAATCACAACAGGTGTTCTGTAAAAAAATGCATATTGATGTTCCGTGCAATGCACGAGAATCTTCATTGTAATTATATAATGCAAATCACGAGCAAGAAGTGACATTTTTTTGACACAACCACGTTAACATGGCCACGTAAATCACTAGCTAAAGTAAATACCATTATACTTATATCCCGATGCAAAAGGTTGAGTACATGTCCGAAGAGTAGAGTCGCACACATGCACTCTGTCTCTCAGAATCTCTCTCACACACCAGTTACGTGATGCCCACTTAAGCAGACACGTATGTTACAATTTTTGCACCTGCGAGTACACATGATGCTGCGCATTTATTTAAGCCAAAAGGCGAACCCAAACAGTAGCTGCATTCATTCCCCTCCCGCCGCCTCTTCTTTGGTCGCCGTCGCCCGATAGCCATGGGCCGGCCGAAGGTAACAACATACGCCATACTCCCGCCGGAGCGACGCTTTAATATGGAAATTTTAGTGGTCATGCATGCATATTTTTGTGCTAGCACTCCTATATAAGGGTTGACCGGTCGCTTCCCGCGGACGTGTGTGGGCGGTGGAAGAGGAAGGAGAAGGGAAGCGGGCTGTGGATAACGTTTTTTACCACAGTTTCTTAGGAAACTGAGTGCAATAATTGAGTAGTTTTGCAAACTACCAGTACTACACCTGAAACGGTTCAAAACCTATACTCCCTTGCCAGCACGCGCTTCCCGTGTGAAACGGTCAGCGTCCCCCTGGAGCGTCAGTGCCGCATTAATGCCCGGCCAGAGCAGAGGCGACCTCTCACTGGCGCCGGCTTTGAAGTGGCGCGACGGCCGAGAGAGCGCCGCTTCCCAGTGCACGCGACTGCTCCGCGTTGAGACTGGCCATAGGCCCTGTTTGGATCCATGGGTTAGAGTTAGTTTGAGCTAGTTGGGGCTCAAATAGCCCTAAACTATCCAAGCATGAGGGTTTAAATTGGAGCAAGTTGCATCGAACCCACCAAAAAAACTATCCCACCCAAGAGGTGCTAACTGGAGATAGTTCTCATTGGGACCACTGAAAAATCACTTTTCTCTCTCCATGAAGTGCATTTATTGTCAATCTAACCCTGTCACCCAAACACCTCTCTGGCTACAGTTAGTTCAGGGTTAGTCATGAGTTAGTCTAACCTCTAGCTAAGTTAGAGTATCAAACAGGAGCAGTATAGGACATGCAAGTTGCTCAAAGCATACAGGCAAATTCGTACATGAAAGGATTTTTTTTCTTTTTGAAAACGGAACGTGAAAGGAATTTTTTTTAGAATGCTCTTGGCATGTCGCTAACATGTGATAGTTAACCGACCTCAATAGACGGCAGAAACGCCAGCCCGCCGCACTTTGATAGAGACGAGGAGGGAGAAGCGATACAAGCTGCTGGATTACTAGAGATAGGTGTCGCACGGAAGCCAAGAAATATGGTGATAGCGTGGGTTAGCCATGTACTAGTATGATACTACGCTGGGCTGCCGTGTTTCATACTCTTCCAGTCCACTGTGGAGATGATTGGTTAATTTTATATCGCTGAATAATATTAAATATTATAAGTGCAGACGCTCAACCACAAGGTTCCTTGCTCCTTCTTGGTCGTCCGGAATCTATGTTCTTCTACTCTATTTTTTTACGTGAGCTTTGTTCATCCTTTTGCCAACACGCGAGACATCTAGCATCAAGGTGCACGTGTTATGCAAGGATCGTTCCATCTATATGAAGAACACGTGGGGCTGGAACTACGAGACGAACATGTACCCAGGAGTGGACATACGAACCTGAGTAATGTAGCGCAGTAAGTGAAGTTGAAAGGCACAAATGGTATGAACATGCGTGGCATATAGGGTGTGTTTGGTTGCGTTCTCTTCTCAGCATAGTTGTTCCCTCTTCATGCATGCTCAACTCAACACCCCTCTTCATGCATGCTCTCTTCATGCATGCTTCTAGTGTATTTGTGCTAAACTAGTGTGGACTCATGCACCCTCCATACACTCTACCAAACACCCAAAAGTAGGTCAAGAAGGGAACTCTTGGGCGGCATTTGTCTCTTACTACGTACTACCACTAAATGTTGTATGTGCAATGCACGGTGATGTTATGGAGTACGTGCCTAAGTACTCTACTACTACTATATTAGTTACAGGCACATATTAACTTTTATATTTGTTTACGTGTATGCCCCGAGACCTTCCAACTAGACGTGTCTTTGTCTCCAGGTCGCACTTTGTATCGTTCATACCACTAAGTACTACTACGTGTGGTCTCCGACCCAGAAGTGGAAGAAGTGGGGACGCTCTACCACGTTGCTTTTTTACGCTGGGCTCTACCACGCTGTTCATGTCTCACTCCTTTCACTGACGTGTGGGACATCCAGCACGTGCCGTGTTTGGCACCCTTCGTCGTAAGAGTTGAAACGCTAGCATTCATCAGAAATAAAAAATAATTATAAATCGGCTGTGATACTATTTTTTTGCGAACCAATCAGCAGTGATACTATACCACGCGGTTTACTTGCTCCTCGATATCGGAAAGAATACTTCCGTTCGCCAACATGTGGGACGTCGACCATCCTGGTCCACTTGCCATGCACGCAGAACTCCAAGGGAGTCACCCAGGTCGCCGTGCCGCAGTAACAATGACTAATGAGCCGTCAAATCACAGGCCCACTTCCCACTTTGAAGTTGCTTGGACGAAGGAACCATCATGACTTCGTTGAATTCTGCTTCTTGAAGAAAACTACTGTACTAGCAGTACTGCTAGCTACAGTAGTTACTCCAATAGAGGCCTCCTTTCGTTCATAGGATAGGAATATGAAAATCATAGGAAGTGAGATGACATGCATCTCAATTCCTATAGAGAAAGAGATGCCATTTGATGCTTAGGATAGGAATTTTTCCATTTAGTCTAGGCTAATGTACTGGTAATTTGCTCTAAAAACTACAGTAGTAACTAGTAGTACTGGTACATGCTCGTACTCACACACACACACACACACTAACTACTAGTACTACTACTTCTCACATGCTGGCCAGACGCCGTCGTTCTCCTCCCCGGCTTTGTCGGCGACACCCCACCGTGCTTGGATCTCCGCCGACCTCTCCGCAGCAGCGCGTGCATCCCTTTCTTTCTTGCGGCGGCGGGCCTCTCTTTTCTTGAGTGCTTTCTGATTTTTCCGCTCCCTCTGTGCGGCTTTGGCCGCCTCTTGCTCTACTGCCCATTCGGCCTTGGCATCTTCAAATTCCTCCCACATAGTTGTGAGGTCGCGAGTGGCTATGAACTCGGCATGGCGGGATGCCATCGCTTCCCTACCATTTTGTGTGCGGTCGTGGGCGGCGAGGAACTCGACGCGGCGGGATGCCATCGCTGCCTTACCGGTTAGTGTGCGGCGCGGTGGCATGAACGACGCTTGGTGAGAGCTCTGGGGTGGAGTGGCCGGACAACCGTATAGTGCATTGGTTTGTCAAGAGCTCAAGGACAGAAGACGAAGCAAATTTGGATTCCCCTTCAATCCTGGTCATTTATTACCGAGTAAAATGCATTGGCGGTCATCAAACTTGTCTTGATAGCTCACTTTGATCATTGTATACGAGATATGGTGATTATACGGTCACTGGCTCAGCGTATAGCTCCGTATTTGTCTGGTTGACTAGTCAAACAGTCCGCATGCGCCTCATCAGCTCGTGTTCTTTATTTATGTACGCTGGCCTACCTGTCAATGGAGAAAGAAATGCTATAAAAACCAAAATTATGCTAGAGTCCGGACCGCCTCCGGAGCCCGCTCTCACCGCTGGCCCCTCAAGACGCCAGCTGCCCGCCGCATGCATGCATAGCAAGTAGTACTCCTTATGTGGAGGAGAGAGAGGCATTGACAAAGTCAAGGAGTGGGCTCTCCAAGAGCCCGTCTCTACACGTGCTCCTAGGTATAAAAAAATAATTCTAAAAAAGGCATAAATAACAATTGTGTCTTAAAAAAAGAAAGGTAAAAAACATTTGAGAGGAAATAGATAGAGAGAAAGTGAGAAAAAGCTGTAACCTGGGCATTACATGAGGAAGGAGGGAGTGGTGCACATGCCAAGTTCACTGGGCTGCCATGTTTCACACTCCTCCGTCGTAACAGTGGAGACAATAGCTTTCATCAAAAATAAACAATGAATACTCGTTGCTCGTCCTCTATATCGGAAAGAATACTTTCATTCGCCGACATGTGGGACGTCGACCATCCTGGTCCACCTACCATGCACAAAATTATCCTGGTCTACCCCAGTCGTATCGCAGGCCCAAACTTTCCCACTGTAAGTTGTTCGGACGAAGGAACCATCATGACTTCGTTGAATTCCGCTTCTTCAAGAAAACTTATTATACCCACAATACTGCTACCACACGCGAAGACTGGACGGCACTGTACCACGTCATATCACTGAAACCCACTAGGGCAAACTAGCCCGCCTAGGTCATCTATTTTGGAACGGAGGGAGTACGTCTCTACACTGCTATCATTTTGTGTTGCACGTCATATCACTGAAACCCACTAGGCCAAACTAGCCCGCCTAGGTCATCGATCGCTAAGCCTACAATTTTAGGAGCTAGGGCTATTGGTCGATCGACGAGGGATAAGTATAAGCGTACCACGAGCTCATCAGCCCCAACGTTTCTCTTCGGTGAGTGTTTTGCAAGTACTATAGCTTGCACAGTGGCTAGCCTACTAACACCAAGAATCATCAAACAAGCCTTGCTGATATGATAAACAGTTCAAACTTACATCTAATCATGCCATATATTACATCAAAAGCTGGTGAGGATACATATGTTTCCATAACTCGGAGAGGGTTCGCATGATTCATCGCATGATTCACTATCAAACAAAAGTAGCAAGATCCGCCCACACAAGACAGTGCACTAGCCCTAAGATGGTTTGATAACATGCATCGTTCTGGTAATTAAACACAGGGCAATGCAAACTACCCTGAAGGATTAGCCCGACCAACTATTTCTTGTCATCGATCTCTCAGGCAATGACCACAACATGGACAACGACATGGGAATTGATTTCTGGGGCGATGTCCGCAGGACTGACCGCGACACCGGAATCGATCTCTGGGGCGATGTCCACAGGATGGATAGCGGCATCGGAATCGATCTCCGGGGCGATGCCAACAGGATGGGCCATGACACCGGAATCATCAAGGACGTCCACCGGCACCTGCACAACCCTAACATATTAGCAAGCACATTGCAAATAATCAAAAACCACAACTATGGTAATAAGCCATTATTTTTTACCTTGTGTAGCTCACCGGGGGATCTCATCCCTCCGGGGGCCATCTCCTCATCCTCGATGGGGGCCATCACCTTGCCAGGGGAATACTGCTTCTCAACGGCGACTATCTCCTCAAACTCGGTCTTGAGCCTCACATAGGTGGCAATCAGAGTTCCTGGGGTAGGCACGGTGGGGCCCTTGCCGTTCTTCCAACTTCCTTTGAGGAGTTCGTCCGCCAACGTCCTCAACTCTTTGGCCAATGCTTGTTTCTTGGAGTTCTTCGTCTCCATGGGTTGGCCCGCCAACATGGTCAACTTGTTGGTCGGTGCTCACTTCCTGGAGATCGTTGTCTCCAGTGGGTTGTCCGCCGGCAACTCTTTGCCTAGTGCTCCAGGATCCATCAATGAACTGACAAACAAAAAGCAATCGAAAGGAAACCACAATCGCAATGAAAACGGGAAAAGAATAGGATGTGAGAATTGGCCGGTGCTTCACAAAAAGAAGATTCTTGGAATGAAAATATAGCAGCATAACTGATTCGCCCACCTTTGCTTTGTCGGTACAGAAGAAAAATGGCAGAAGTGAGTAGCCTGGAGTGAGGTTTTCTTCAAGAAAGGGAAGAAAGGGCTTGAATGAGCATTCCAGTGAAATGATGGTTGCTTTGTCCAGTTCAACTTGGAGGCCACCTTACCACTGCTGGTAAAGGTGTGGGTTTTGTGATATGACAGGTCATGACGGCCACACCGGGGTTACAGGTGAGTCTCGACTGTAGCACCTCACTGTGATTTGGTGGATGGCACGCGGGCCCGGATGCTTTGAAATGTCCCGCATGTAGATAGAGCGGCTAGTCATATAGGAGTGCTCAATATTGTGCACCGTGACCAAGACGGAGAGGAAAACGAGAGAACTATGTAATTAATGCATGAGTTTAATTAGGGTAGTTTTGTAAAGTACGAGATACATTCCTCCAATCACAAAATGCCTTGGTTCATGAGATTTGAGATTTGAGCCCTATAAACTGGGAGGGAGGGAGTACTGCACACGGTGTAGTCTAGTCACTTGTTGAAATCTCTAGAAAGGCAAATACTCCTTTCCGGTTTACAGGGCTATACTACTCCCTCCATCTAGGTGTGTAAGTCATCTTACAAAAATCAAATAGTCCCAAAACACTTAGGCGTGATGCATTAACTTCTACCTTGTTTCTTGTTTCTTGACATATCAACCAATAAGAGATGAGAGGTGTGAATGCTTTTAATGACTTGCAATGGCTAGATCATTGCATGCAATGCTATTAATTAGCAAATAAACATTGGTGACCCCAGGAGGAAACGGTGCTAAGCGCGTGGACCTATGCAGAATGAGTATCAACCAATGGATAATGGAGTTTAATTGTTAAACAATAGCAATTTTGTCTCATGCAAGAGCCTGGCTAGTACTCCAAGGAACCGCACCACGTGAGCGTTCGCAACTGCCACGTTCGGGTTGCGCTTGGCTCTTCGCCTCTTCGAGAAGACGAACAATAATGATTACTCCTACTTCTATAGTATCAAATCCACTGCTGCATGTCCGTCCACCTCGTGTAGGAGGGATAGCGAAAGCTTCAACTTACTGCTCCTGCCTTTGCGTCCATGACAGTTGGGCCCAACAGGTGGTTGGCCCTCCTGTCATGCAGCCAAAGGCAGGTGCAGTTAAGGCACCGGAGCTCAGTCCGCGAGGGAGAGGGCGTTGTAGTAATCAAATTTCTCGGTCTTGTACGAGTTGACGAAGATAGGGGTTGCTTGCTGGCTAGGGTTGCTCACTACGTATATATAGGCCGGAGCCTCCACGCTTGCTTGCTAGGGTTGCTCTATTCACACACTCTCATCCTCTCCAGATTTAAACAAGATAGGGGTAGTAACACTGTCTTTCTTCCTTCAAAAAACACTGGCTTTCTATCCTCACCGCTGGTTACGGATCCAGACGTATCCCCTCCGCCGGTGAAGGGGAGGAGGGCCAGTGTTTAGGCCGTCGTCGATAGCGAGGGAGGAGACCCACTGCCGGCCGCACCATTATCTCTGGCCGAGCGCCGGCGCGGGAGGTCCTCCAATCCCTTCGTCGTTGCCTGTGGGCGGATCCGGCCTCCCGCCGCCCACCTATCCACATCCCGACGACATTCAGGTATATCTTCGTTCGAAACCGCCTTAGCTCTACTTCCCCAGCTCGCTACGTCGCTGCATGTGCATCATTTTCTACCTCTCAGCCCCTCTCGATCGGATGGTCCAATGTCACATATTTTTTTCTTCTATTGTTAGAGGTAAAGCTAATTCATGGAGTAGAATCTTGTACTCGCTCCGTCCGAAAATACTTGTCATTGAAATGGATGTATCTAGATGTATTTTAGTTCTAGACACATCCATTTTGATGACAACTAATTCCGGGCGGAGGGAGTACTTGGTTCAAACAAGAAATAAAGTGGGGGTGGGGGAATTTAGTATGTACATCGGACTTGGTACAAACAGGAAGGAAAGGGGGTGAAAGTAGTAGAGACTGGTCATCCAACCGGTCTCTTGGTCGAAAAGGGAAATATAGGGGTAACGCTGTACACAGTGGTATGACCAGGACTAGATTTGCTATCCACACATAGGAGTAGGTGGCTAGAGTGAACAAAAATGGGACCAACCCAGATATGTTTCTTGGATGTTTGTTTCTCGGGGTAACAAACTATGAATCACCACTTTATGCCCCTGTTTACGTACATGGTGCTGGACTGCTGGTGCACCCACTGTTATAAGACACGACAAGTTTAGCCAAATGTTTTTGCCTGTAATTGTTTGAGACTCTGACTGTTTCCTCTGTGCCTTTTTGTGCAAACAAGGATATCCAATTCACCTGGCTGCTGTTGTGACCTTTTGGTGCACTGCACAAAACTCTTCTTAAAAGAAGTGACGTTTGTGCTGTTTAACTGGATTGTCAGAATGGAACAGTGGGTTCATTTTGGTGGAACTGCACAAAGGGAGATCTGTGTTCCAATCCTCATCATCCATATTGGCGCCATAACCTTCCTTTAGGTAAGAATGATATTTAATGCATGTGTTCATCTCTATTTTCCGACTGCCATGAGAAAATAATGCTGTTTTTTACTAGTACACTTGTACTCCCTCACTGACAATACCAATTATGAATTAGAAGACCAATCATGTACTTGGTTTCACCAACTAGTGAGGAGAAAGAGAAACAGAGCATGAAGAGGAAGAAGAAGAAGAATAAACAGTGCCAAGGCGATCTTGCTGAAGCCAGAGGCCTCAGTCGAGGCCATTCAAGGGCTCCAGCAACGACTACCTTACATGTGAGACGATCCTCTAGGGAGCCCTTTCACTTCTGCTGTCTCACTTAATTAATTAGGAGTACTTAAGTACCACTAATTTATTACTGCCTAATTTTCCTGTTGGAGTTAAACAAATCTTTAGTAGGACCCTATGCTGAATCATGTATGTGTGTATGTTTGTCTATGGAGGTGAATCATGTGGTGGAGCAGGGAGGGAATATTATTAGTGTCATGACATAATAGTGCTATTGTTTTGCATGTCAATTTATTGCCATTGGTTCAATGAGGCAATGTTTTGCGTATTGTCCATCATGAATTTGATTGATGCTACTGGTTGAGTAATGTGCTAATGTCTTCCTATCCTTTCTCACTAAGCTAATGAAGGTTTCACCTTGTTCCTACTTGTGCAAACAGGGATCATGTTGTGCCAATCATACATTAAATGGAACTACACAAGAAAATACAATGAACTGTATCCCAGCCAGTGCTTTAACTCCGCTGGAAGTTCTTGATAATCTTTTGATATAATCTCAGCACTGGTAAACAAGAGTGATTTCAACCATACATTTGAAGTGCACAAAAATATATACTATTGTGTCATTCCAGTGAGTGCTTTATCATCTCTTATGGGACTACATGAATAAGCTTTTTTTCTCAGGTTGGTACAGGCCTAAGGCCTTCATCCATATTAGTTTGCTGTCATCTCTATTTGTATCGTGCTACTATCATGAGAAACTCCTTTATCTTTGCACGTTAAAGTTTTGCAACCTATGATAAATGGCAATGCTTTGAGTGTTGAGTTGAGCTAATTGGCACTGATTAAATAAACTAATGCCTCTCTTTAAGCAAGACTACTATGTTGCAAACTTTACCCATTAAGATAATGAGGGTGCTTCTATTTGTTAGTGTATGTTTCATAAACTAGTCCCACTATTACAGTAATCTCACTCTCTCAATATATGTGCCAACAGGGATGCTCGATTTTGGTGGAACTGCACAAAAACTTTGGGTGCTTCATTGCCTCGACAGCTTCCGTCCTTTCCTGCCAGTCGCTAAACTCCGCATGCTTTCTTCCTTTGCTGTCAGTCGCTTGGCTTATCTCGGCTTCCAGTCAAAGGAAATAGTAATTGATATGCTACCTCACACAGGTTGGTACTGGTCTTTATCCTGATTATTGTGCCTGTCATATGTATTGGTAATTTGGTATTGTGCTACTATTTGCCGATTTCATAAAGGAGTAATTTGGAGCCTGAACTCGCAGGCAAATCATTACATAGGGTGATTTCAGTAGAACTGCACAAAATGATCAGATGGACAGGTACTTATGCTGCTGCTATGTACTCCAAAGTTCACTCAGGCAAGCATCGATGTTGACAAGAAGTGCCTATATTCATTCGAGTATCAACCAACGTCAACCAATTGTAAAACTCCAAGTGTTAGGAGAGTGAACGCCAAAAATATTGCTTGGTGCATAGCCCAGAAAAACGCAATCCAGTCTTTGGTCCCAACTTGTGCCTTTTGGTTATCGGCACATATGGTAGCGAACTATATGGCATGGAGTCTAAAGTTTCCAGACAAGTTGGTTGACGCATATATTCATCTGGCACTTAATCAGTCTGCACACCAAGGATGCTCCATTTCAGTTGAACTGCACAAAAAATTTGGGTGGTTCATTTTCTCAACCGCCTCGTTTCTCGTCTTCAATGTAGAATTTTGGCGAGATACATGACCAAGATGACCCAGTAAACTGGTTGGATGAAAGTAGTGGCCAAGTTGCTCAAACCTCCCTGGGCACGAGGCCACTATTTGAGGATAAACCTACAAGCAAAGTTCATATTGTCTATGCTGCCTCTTATGTACTCGAAAGTTTACTCATACAAGAACTAATTTTAGCAAGAAGTACCTCCGATTGAACACCATTTACCAGTCTGTACCCTAGGTAATTAAATTTTGTCCATGGATCATATTGGCTGTGATCTCAATCATTTGGATGCATAAACATACTGAACATGCGTATATCTGAATCTTTTTGTAAATTATGTATGAATATTGTCGTGTGATCTATCAATCATTTGGAAGCATAGATATGCTGAGCTTGTGTATATATGAATCTTTTGAGTTGTTGATTGTGAATGTTGGCTATGGATATGAACGTGTCCTATGAACCTGAGTTTGATATGAATGTTTACCTTTTCTGTTGTATTTGTGTGTGAACTTGTCAGTATGCCTACTGTGGAGTATAAAACGCAGGTCTCTTATAAAAGTACTGTGGAGTATAAAACGCAGGTCTCTTATAAAAGTAATGCCGTGTCCAATTTATGTTTTCCCTTCTAACCACCGCGGCTGTGCTGCCACGCACCCGAACCAGTGAAGTTTCCCACTCCTCTCCATCTGCGACTCCACTGCAGCTTAATAAATAGTAACGTCTTTGGTTTTAGCCTGGTTTTCCGTAGATTAACCAGGCAATTCTCTTCTTCTTAATTAATCGACGAGGCAATTCTTTTGCCTCCGTTTCGAAAAAAATAGTAACGTCTAACTGAGCGAGTTAGTTAGATGCGTACACTTGGTGTAGTAGGATCTTTATTTAGTTTGATGCATACACTTGTTCTTTTTTGGTAGCCCTTTTGTAATGGTGGCTGATGTTTGGTTTGGAAGAGAGAGCTGCGTCTTCATTCTTCTGGCCTGCTTACTGCTTCTGTTGCACCCCCAGCCCTGGTTGCTGCTGCTACTGTTTTCAATGTACAATCAGTAGTATATTTCGTCTGTTGGTTGAATAAATGTGTTGTTAGAACGACGAACACAATGTTTTGGAAGTCATTGCACGGTTCGATCCTTTAGTGCCCCGTACGGTACGTAGTGCATACTATTTATCGTACGGAACACATTTTTTTAAAACTCGGAACACATTTTCCACTTGTTGATAACATGCAGCCACTGATGAAGGCCCAATAGAGAAGCCCATAATTAACTGGAAGGGAGGCTCTCACATGAATCCAGCCCAGGTACATGCTCATGGTCCCCTAAACATAAATAAGTAAATAAATAAATAAAGCTAAATGCTCATGCACCAGTTCTTTGGGAAAATAGGTAGCCCAGTATTTCTTTTTGAAGAATACCCAAGCTAGGCCTATTTGTTTTCTTCAAATTACTCGGCTGCAAATCTTTCAAGACGAGGAGGGATGCATTCCGGCCTGGCTTAAGAGTATGGTCAATGTCTGTTAAAAGTAATATCAAAAGGGGTTGAAAATTCCAAAAATTTTATAACAAATGGGATATAAGTTTCTTTTTTTGTTTTTGTTCTTCACTGATATCTTATACGTATTTCATTGGATTTAACATGACATAGTACTAATTTATTTTTAAATTTGTTTTAGTATGGCTATTAATTTTTGGATTAAGAATATTTCGTTCCCCAGCAAAAATTTGCGAATTTTTAAAATTTCCCACATATTTAGTTAATTTTTTTACCCTGGTACTGACCAGAAAATGGCCAGCAATTCTAAAAATGGAAAACGGGCTGCAATAAATTCCATATGAATTAGAAAATGAGTAAAAATTATAAAAATAATAGCAAATGTGCTGTACACGCCACATATTTCGAGGCTGACTTGTTTACGCAAGGCTTTGTCAGTGAACATATGATTCTAGCAGCAGTTAGTGTTGGATGTCCATCCAACGGCCGACATGCTTCTTCAATCTCTGATCTTCCTGCTCCAGCCGCCTAAACTAGCACCGGCGGGACTGCCTGCTCCCTCCTCTTGTGGCCCACTGTGATGCCGCGCAGGCTTCCCTGGCCCACCCTACTCCCTCCGCTTGCCTGGCCGCATGCAATCAACTGCCTCCTTATTACGTGAAAAAAATGATTCCTCCCACTGACATCTGGGGCGCACCTGTTGGGAGGCTGACCTGTGGTCCTACTAAGTTGACGCATACGCAGGGCTTGTCAACTTTGTCAACAAACGATTCTAGCAGCAGTAACCGTTGGATTTGAATCGAACGGTCCTGCTGCTTCTTCAATCGCTCCTCTTCTTGCACCAGCCGCCCAAACCAGTGCCGGGGAGACTGCCTGCTCCTGCCTCCAGTGGCTGGCCGTGCTGCCGATGAGGCATCATCGCTCCCTACTACTCCCACTGCTAGCCAGGCCATACGGCGACGACAGCCTCACACCGTAGCCGAACCAGTGAACCCTCATACTCCTCTCCACGTGGGCATCCACTGCCGCGTCTTCCCCGACTCCGCATCGTCCCCTTCCTAGGCCTCGCCGTCGTCCACCGCCTTGGTGCTCTCGGCGCATTGTGGTCAACGTGGTCAATGACATTCCATCAAAAGAGTACTGTACGTGGAGAGGCTGACAGCTGGGTCCACGGCCACAACCCAGTTTTTTTTGTGATTTGCCAAGTAAGTCGCTTTGTCAGGCTTGTTGGGCTGCAAATCTTTCAAGACGAGGAGAGCTTTCATTCGGTTGGCCGAGAAAATGGCCCATCAGTAATGAGAAATGGGTTGTACATTTTTAAAACACATCAAACCAGCAATTAGTTTCAAATATCTTTTCTTCATTTCGAGATTTGAAATTACATTAATTTTTTTGCGTGGAGAATTTGTTGGATTTTATATTGATATACATTTATTTTTAAAACCAGTTTGAATGTGAGTCAAAATTTCGGGACTAAAAACAGTTCGGACCGCACCGAAATATGCAAAATTTCGTATAATTTTTTAACCGTGGCCACAATATGGGCTGTAATGCTAACAAAAAGAATATGGGCTCCAAAAAAACCTTAATAATTAGCAAATGGGCTGTAAATTATTAGAAATAATGGAAGATGGGTTGTATGCTATTTTCCACAGATTTGAGGCTTTCCTAAAAAAAGGTTGACGCATAAGTAGTGACTGTTGGATGGCCATCCAATGGCCGTCGTGCTTCTTCAATCTCTGCTCTTCCTGCTCCAGTCGCTCAAACAGGCGCCGGCGGGACTGCCTGCTCCCTCCTCCCTGCGGCTGGCTCTGCTGCCGCGCAGGCCTCATCGCCCCACCGTACTCCCATCGCTGGCCTAGCCATCCCTCTACTCACCCACACCTGCTGTTATTCTCCGGCGGCGACAAACGAACCAGTAAACCCTCGTACAGTCGTACTCCCCTCCGCGTGGGAAACAACTGCCGAGTTTTCCCTGCCTCCGTGTCATTCCCTTCCTAGGCCTCGCCGTCGTCGTCCATCGTCCTGGTGCTCTCGGCGTGGCCTGGTCAACATGGTCAACGACCGACATGCATCTGAAGTGGACTTTATGTGGAGAGGCCGACAGCTGGGTCCACGGCCGCACGCAAGGAAATGCCTCCTTGTTACGCGCAAAATAATGATTCCTCCACCTGAAATAAGGGACCCACCGAAAGGGCCTCTGTATTTCACGAAAAAAATGTTATCGCACGCAAGGAAGTGCCTTCTTATTACGCACAAAAAAAATGAATACTCCCCCTGTTAGCTGGGACCCAGTATAGTGGCAGGCTGACTTGTGGGCCTACTAAGTTGACGGGGACGGAGGGCTTTGCCAACTTAGTCAATATGCACGATTCTAGCTCCAGTGACCGTACGATGTCCATCCAACGGCCGTAGTGCTTCTTCAACCTCTGGTCTTCTTGCTCCAGCCGCCCAAACCAACGCCGGTCGTGCCTCGTGCTCCTGCCTCCCGTGGCTGGCTGCGATGCAGCGGAGGCCTCACCCACCCCTACTACTCCTGCCGCTGGCCAGGCCATCCCTCTACTCACCCACACCCCCTGTTATTCTGCGGCGACGGCAGCCTCACACCGCAGCGAACCAGTGAACCCTCGTACTCCTCTACGCATGGGCATCCACTGCCGCATCTTCCACGGCTTTGCGTCGTCCCCTTCCTAGGCCTCACCGTCGTCTACCGCCCTGGTGCTCTCGGCGCGGAGTGGTCAACGTGGTCAAGGAATGGCTTCCATCGGACGTGGACTGTACATGGAGAGGCTGACAGCTGGGTCCACGGCCGCAACAAGGAAGTGCCTCCTTATTACGTGCAAAATAATTATTCCTCCACCTGACAGCGGGACCCACCGGACGGGCCACCGTATTTCATGAAAAAAATGTTTTCCCCTGACTGCGGGGACCCACCAGCTACATCTTCGCACACAAGGAAGTGCGTCCGGGAAAACAAAAACGATTCGCCCCCTGACTGCTGGGACCCACCAGCTACATCTTCGTAGGCAAGGAAGTGCCTGACAGTCGGGACCCACCTGGTCGAAGCGTACGTAGCGTTGTCATTCTGGTCACGAACGTGTACGTACATACTGGTCGATGTAGAGGCGCGCACGTGTCGTAGTAGAGGCGCGTACGTAGCATTTACACGTACGTACAACGGCCAGGGTGCAAGAAAGAATATACGGCCATGTATGTGTACATACGGGCGGGGTCTCGAACGCCTACTCGCGCATACTTACGGCTAGGGCTCGTGTACATGGCTGGGTCGGAACGGAGAAACAACGTCGTCGTCGTGTTCATGGGGAGGCAACGGAATGCGTCGTGTTCATGGGGAGGCAACGGAATGCTTCGTGTTCATCAGGAGGGCTTGGACGGAACATGCGATGGAAACGAGGCCTGGCGTACCGCAGAACAGAGGAAACGGCCTTGTGTTCGACCGGCCACATTCGAAACGGGGTCCTGTTCATCCAGCCTCCACCACACCACGGGGTCCTGTTCATCCAGAGCCAACGCCACCGCTCACTGTTCATCCAACCCCCCCGCAACACTCACTATTCATCCCATCGATCGGCTTTAGTTAGCAGCATTAGCGAAGGCATCGCTCGATCGGGTTTAGTTAACAGCCATCGATCGATCGCTCGGGTTCAGTAACGCGTAGCCTGCAGTGCAATCGCTCGGGTTCAGTTAGAGCCCAACGCCTCGCTCGGGTTCAATTAGAGCCAATGTCTCGCACACACGCGCGTACGTGTACGAGAGAAACGTGCATCGCTCGGCCCCTGACCTCCCACCGTAACCGGGAACTCCCCGAAATTTTCCTCCCCCTCGCTTCTACCACGGTTTTTTCCGTCATGGACGGCCCAAAGAATGTCATGCAGCTGCGTCTCCGGCCCGCCCAGGACGAAAAGCCCATTTTCTGTCATGATTTTTTGTCATAGAAGTAGGAGCCCACCACATCTATGATGATACTGGGTTTTGTCACAATTATCGTCATAGAAGTGTCATATGTATGACAGAAAAAAATTCGTTCGGCCCAAAATGTCACGGATGTGTCTTTTTTGTAGTGTTGGTATGTAAAGCTAGCTGGTAAATATTTAGCAACAATGTAATTAGCATAGTCAGCATACCAAGGGGTGTTATGAGAAACATTTATTGCAGCTAACTGCTCATCGGGAAAAATATCATCAATAGGTAGTGGGTCATCAAGCACATTTTCAAGCCTAGACAAGTTATTAGCTACGGGGTTCTCAGCTCCTTTTCTATCAGTGATATGTAAATCAAATTCTTGTAGCAAGAGAACCCATCCAATAAGTCTAGATTTAACATCTTTCTTTTCTATAAGATATTTTATAGCAGCATGATCGGTGTGAACAATTACTTTCGAATCAATAATGTAAGATCTAAATTTATCACAAGAAAACACCACTGCTAGGAATTCTTTTTCAGTAGTTGCATAATTTCATTGAGCACTGTCTAGAGTTTTACTAGCATAATGAATAACATTCAGTTTCTTATCAACCCTTTGTCCTAGAACAACACCAACAACATAATCACTAGCATCACACATAATTTCAAAAGGCAAGTTCCAATCAGGTGGTTGAACAACAAGTGCAGAAATTAAGGCTTTCTTGAGTGTTTTGGAGGCTTCTAAACAATAATGATAAAAAACAAAAGGAACATCCTTTTGCAAAAGATTTGTAAGAGGCCTAGAAATTTTAGAAAAGTCTTTGATAAAACTCCTATAGAAACCAACATGACCTAGGAAACTACAAATACCTTGGATATCTTTAGGACATGGCATTTTCTCAATAGCATCAACCTTAGCTTTGTCCACTTCAATACCTCTTTCAGAAATTTTATAAAGTGGCACTTCTCCCAATTCAAGACAAGATTTGTTTGCTCGCATCTCTGCAAATCTCGATAAAGATTGCTCAAACAATCATCAAAAGACTTCCCATAAACAGAGAAGTCATCCATGAAAACCTCAACAATCTTTTCACAAAAGTCAGAGAATATAGCAGTCATACGTCTTTGAAAGATAGCAGGTGCATTGCATAAATCAAAAGGCATATGTCTATAAGCATAAGTTCCAAAGGGACAAGTGAAACTGGACATTTCTTGATCAGGTTGAGAAACAGGTATTTTTGAAAAACCAGAATATCCATCAAGGGAGCAAAAATGTGTGTGCTTATATAATATTTCTAGCATTTGATCAATAAAAGGCAGAGGGTAATGATCTTTTCTAGTTGCTTTGTTTAATTTTAGAAAATCAATTACTATTCTATAGCATGTAATAATTCTTTGTGGAATAAGTTCATTCTTATCATTAGGAACAACAGTAATACCTCCCTTTTAAGGACACAAAGAATGGGGCTTACCCATCTACTATCAGCTATAGGATAGATTATACCTGCTTCCAGAAGTTTTAATATTTCCGTTCTTACCACTTCTTTCATCTTGGAATTTAACCAACGTTGGTGATCAACAACGGGTTTAGCATCAGGTTCCATATTAATATTGTGCTGACATAGAGTGGGACTAATGCCCTTTAAATCATCAAGAGTATATCCAATAGCAGCTCAGTGTTTCCTTAGAACTTCCAATAATCTTTCTTCTTCATGTTCTGAAAGGTTAACACTAATAATAACATGATATATCTTCTTTTCATCAAGATAAGCATATTTCAAAGTGTCTGGCAATTGTTTTAATTCAAACACAGGATCACCTTTAGGTGGAGGAGGACCTCCTAGAGTTTCAATAGGCAAATTGTGTTTAAGCAGAGGACGTTGTTCAAAGAAAATCTTATCTATTCCATTTCTTTCATGCAATGTAAATCATTTTCATGGTCTAGCAGATATTGTTCTAGTGGATCAGTAGGAGGCATAGCAATAGAAGCAAGACCAATTATTTCATCCTCACTAGGCAATTCTTTTTCATGAAGATTTCTACTAAACTTGGAAAAATTAAACTCATGAGACTCATCACCAAAACTAACACTGGCAGTTTGTTTCTCACAACCTATTTAGCATTAATGGTGTTCAAGAAATGTCTACCAAATATAATGGGACAAATGTCATCTTGTGGGGAACCAAGAACAAGAAAATCAGTAGGGTATTTTATTTTCCCACACAAGACTTCAATATCTCTAACAATCCCAAGTGGTGTGATGGTGTCTCTATTAGAAAGTTTAATAGTAGCATCTATTTTTTCTATTTCGGCGGGTGCTATGTCATTCATAATTTCTTGATATAAAGTAAAGGGAATAGCACTCATGCACTACTAGGGAAAAGCCTATACACAGAATCTTACCAGCAGCGTGCTATAAAATCAGGCGCTGCTGCTAAGTAGCAGTAGCGCGGGCTGTGGAAACTCGCTGCTGAAACAAGTTTATCAGTAGCGCGCGCACTCCAAGCAGCGCTACTGCTAAAATTCCCACGACGCCTCCGTGAGGCCAGTTATAGCAGCAACGCATTAAAATAGACAACGCTACTGCTATGTAACGTAGCAGCAGCGCATTCAGGCAATAATCGCTACTGCTAAATTAACTACAGATCTCACTAGCCTCATCCACAGATCACACTCACACACACTCAATCACGGTCTCCTCCTCACCCCCCCGCCCCGTCGCTCCTCCCCCGTCGCCCCTCCCCCAATCTGCGTCACTGTCGCCTCATCCTCCTCGCTGGACTCGGTACCGGCTTCCTCCTCCGTCCTCCCTCCACTCGCCGCTGGCCGCCCCCTCCTTGCTCCGCCTTCCTCCTCGATCCGTCCTTCCTCCACTCGCCGTCGGCCGGCCCCTTCTCGCTCCGCCTTCCTCCTTCGTCCTACTATCTTCTCCCTCCTCGAGTCGCCCCTCCTTGTCCCTCCTCCCTGATACATTTTGATTTAGTAGGCTTTCATATGTAACATTTTGATTTAGTTGATTTAGTATGCTAGTGGATTTAGTATGCTAGTTGATTTAGTATGCTAGTTGATTTAGTCGATTTAGTTGATATGATTCAGTTGATTTAGTAGGCTAGTTGATTTAGTTGATTTAGAACATTTTGATTTAGTTTATTTAGTAGGCTAGTTGATTTAGTTGATTTAGTAGGCTAGTTGATTTAGAACATTTTGATTTAGTTGATTTAGTAAAATGGCGCCACCACCAGCACAACTATGTTGACTGTGCAAGTCAAGGTGCACCAGCAACCTTGCAACTGGCAAGCTGTTCGGCATCTACTTCCATCCGAGTTTTCATCATGCGGCGGTAAGAAATTAGATGAAATGTAACAACTATTTTATTTTTAGTGTTGGCATTACTGCATTGTGTCATTTTGCTTTTCTTACACAGATTGTCCCATGCAATGTGAGGTTGAAATTCAACAAGCTGGCAGGAGACACTATGACATTTGAGGCTCTTGGGGGGCCGATGGATGGGCCCGTTTCCTCGCTCGCATGCGTCTTACTGGTGGTGAGTTGATCAGATTCTCCTTCAGAGCAGAAAGACCCAAGCTGGTTGTCATTTATATCAACCTGGTGGAAGATGATGAAGATGACGAAGATGATGAAGATAATGAGGACCCACTCAATGAAGATGATGAGAACCAACTTCATGAAGCCATCATAGCTCAAAGAATGAGGCTAAGCGAGGAGGAGGTGTGCAACCTATGGGACATAATTCCGCCGCGTGATGACTTTGTCGGGGTGCCATTCGTGACCCGCCTGACAAGTACCATGGTTGATCGGCATGAAATGGTATGTTATACGTACTGCATGTAGTAATTTGATGATATATATATGCTTTATTGTTATACTTACAAATGCAAATTATCCGATTATATGCTTAGTGAATCCGATGATATGCTTAGTGTAGAGTCCAATGATATGCTTTGTGGAATCTAGTCGATGATATACTTTAGTGTAGAGTCTGATCACATGCTTAGGCTATTTATTAATTGATATGTTTTTCTTATTCAGAGATTGCCAAAGAACCTATCTATGAGTTGTGGTATCGAGCTTGATGAAGAAGGCTCAGTTGGACTACGCCTTACCGCAAGGGGCTCCGTCACCACATGTACTTACCGCATGGGCACAGATGGTCGCACACACTTGAACTCGGTTGGGTGGAAGAGATTCCTCGTTGGCAAGAATCTTCGTGCTGGACAGGCCATCCTAATTACTATTAGGAACACCCACCCCCCAGGCTTGAGGATGATGATCGTCATCGATATCATCTAGAACTACATATGTGTATGTGGCTATATCATCTAGAACTACATATGATGATCGTCGTCGATATCATGTAGAACTACATATGATGATCGTCGTCGATATCATCTAGAACTAAATATGATGATTGTCGTCGATGTCACCTTGTACTGCTTGAGGATGCATGTTGAGTATATATGAAATTGTTATCTAGTACACCCTCGGTTCCAAATTACTCGTCGTGGTTTGAGTTCAAAGTTGAACTAAAACCACGACGAGTAATTTCGAACCGAGGGAGTACTACCTAGTACCTATAATGCTTTATGAAATTGATATCTAGTAGTACCTAGTATCTGGAAATTGCAGTTTATCGAAGCCGGAATGGGGAAATGGTGAAAGATATAACAGTAGCGCTGGACCGGGAAATCGCTACAGCTAAGTAATAGCAGCGCGTTCCTGAAAAGCACTGCTACTATAGTCAATAGTGGTAGCGCGGGTACAGGCAGCGCTACTACTAAGAGTTAGCTGTAGCGCCTTATTGGTAGCGCGGGTACCCGCGCTGCTGATAGGCCTAAAACCCGCGCTGCTGCTAGCCTTTTCCCTAGTAGTGACGCTAGCACCTATGTCACATAAACCATGATAACAGTGATCTCCTGTTTTAACTGAGACAACAGGCATGCCAACAACGGGTCTATGTTTTCCTCTTTATCGGGTTTGACAATTCTAGTAGCTTCATTACAGAACTAAATAACATGCCCATCTATATTTTATTCCAAGAATTCCTTAACCATAGCAACAATAGGCTCTACTTTAATTTGTTCATCAGGTTTAGGTGTTCTAATATAACTTTTGTTGACCATAGTTGAAACTTTAGCATGTTCCTTTATCCTAACAGGGAAAGGTGGTTTCTCAATATAAGCAGTAGGAACAACTGGATCAACATTATAAAGTATAGTTTCCTCTTTAGCTAGTTCCGGTTCTTTAATTTCTTCTTTAATAGGTGGGTGATATTTAAACCACTTCTCTTTTGGGAGATCAACATGAGTAGCAAATGATTCACAAAAGGAGGCTACAATCTCATAGTCAAGTCCATATTTAGTGCTAAACATTTGAAAAGCATTGGTATTCATAAAAGATTTAACACAATCATACTTAAGCTTGATACCCGACTCTTTACCTTCGTCGAGTTCCCAATCTTCAGAGTTGCGTTTAATTCTTTCTAAGAGATCCCACTGAAATTCAATAGTCTTCTTCATAAAAGAGCCAGTACAAGAAGTATCGAGCATGGATTGATCATCACGAGAAAGCCGAGCATAAAAATTCTGGATAATAAGTTCACTTGAGAGCTAATGATTGGGGCATGAATATAACATTGACTTAAGCCTCCCCCAAGCTAGAGCAATACTTTCTCCTTCACGAGGCCAAAAATTATATATCTAATTCCGATCACGATGAACTAGATGCATAGGATATTTTTTTTGGTGAAACTCCAATTTCAATCGATTCCAATTCCAAGATCTAATATCATCGCACAACCTCTACCATGCCAATGCTTTTCCATTCAAAGATAAAGGGAAATCCTTCTTCTTAACTTCATCTCCGGGTAAACCTGCAAGCTTAAACAATCCACAAATTTCTTCCACATATATCAAGTGCATATCAGGATGTTCGGTTCCATCTCTCCCGCATAAGGATTAGCCAGCAGTTGTTTTATCATACCCGAAGGAATTTCATATTCAATATTTACAGTAGGTGCAGTAGGTTGAGGGGTAGCTAATTGTGGTTCCGGTCAAGGTGAAGATACCCCGAACAAACCCCTCAAAGGATTATTTTCCATAGTAACAAGTGACAATAAATTTCAGCACACTGTATAAACGTTTCCTTACCAATTTCCACTTACCAAAGGCGCTTCACTCCCCAGCAATGGTGCCAGAAAATATCCTTGATGAGCCACAAGTATAGGGGATTAATTGTAGCCTTTTCAATAAGTAAGAGTGTAGAACCCGACGAGGAGCGGAAGGAAATGAAAAGTGGTTTTCATCAAGGTAATGTTTGCAAGTGCTGAAATTGTAAGTAACAGAGTAGTTTGATAGCAAGATAATTTGTAACAATCAAGTAACGATAGTAGTAGCAAAAGTGCAGCAAGGTAGCCCAATCCTTTTGAGGCAAAGGGCAGGCCAAAACGGTCTCTTATAATAAGCAAAGCGTTCTTGAGGGTACACGGGAATTTCATCTAGTCACTTTCACCATGTTGATCCAATTCGTGTTCGCTACTTTGATAATTTGATATGTGGGTGGACTGGTGATTTGGTGTTGTTCTTACTTGAACAAAACTCCTACTTACGATTAACCCCCTCGCAAGCATCCGCAACTACGAGAAAAGTATTAAGAATTTATTCTAACCATAGCATTAAACTTTTGGATCCAATCGGTCCCTTACGGAATAGCGCATAAACTAGGGTTTAAGCTTCAGTCACTCTCGCAACCCATCATCTAATAACTACTCCACAATGCATTCCCTTAGGCCCAAATACGGTGAAGTGTCATGTAGTCGACGTTCACGTGACACCACTAAGGGAATCACAACATACATACTATCAAAATATCGAACACATATCAAGTTCACATGATTACTTGCAACATGATTTCTCCCGTGACCTCAAGAAAAAAAGTAACTACTCACAAATGATAATCATGCTCAAGATCAGAGGGGTATTAAATAGCATATTGGATCTGAAGATATAATGTTCCACCAAATAAACCATATAGTAATCAACTACAAGATGTAATCAACACTACTAGTCACCCACAAGCACCAATCTATAGTTCCGGTACAATGATTAAATGCTACCTCTTAAGCACTGTTTTGGTTTTCCCTTGAAGAGGAAAGGGTGATGCAGCAAAGTAGCGTAAGTATTTCCCTCAGTTTTTGAGAACCAAGGTATCAATCCAGTAGGATGCTACGCGCGAGTCCCTCGCACCTACACAAAACAAATAAATCCTCGCAACCAACGCGATAAGGGGTTGTCAATCCCTACACGGTCACTTATGAGAGTGAGATCTGATAGATATGATAAGATAATATTTTTGGTATTTTTAAGATAAAGATGCAAAGTAAAATAAAAGCAATGAAAATAACTAACTATTGGAAGATTAATATGATGAAGATAGACCCGGGGGCCATAGGTTTCACTAGTGGCTTCTCTCAAGGGCATAAGTATTTTACGGTGGTTGAACAAATTACCGTTGAGCAATTGACAGAATTGAGCATAGTTATGAGAATATCTAGGTATGATCATGTATATAGGCATCACGTCCGAGACAAGTAGACCGACTCCTGCCTGCATCTACTACTATTACTCCACACATCGACCGCTATCCAGCATGCATCTAGATTATTAAGCTCATGAAGAACAGAGTAACGCATTAAGTAAGATGACATGATGTAGAGGAATTAACTCAAGCAATATGACAAAAACCCCATGTTTTTATCCTCGATGGCAACAATACAATACGTGCCTTGCTGCCCCTACTGTCACTGGGAAAGGACACCGCAAGATTGAACCCAAAGCTAAGCACTTCTCCCATTGCAAGAAAGATCAATCTAGTAGGCCAAACCAAACTGATAATTCGAAGAGACTTGCAAAGATAACCAATCATACATAAAAGAATTCAGAAGATTCAAATATTGTTCATAGATAAACTTGATCATAAACCCACAATTCATCGGTCTCAACAAACACACCGCAAAAGAAGATTACATCGAATAGATCTCCATAAGAGAGGGGGAGAACTTTGTATTGAGATCCAAAAAGAGAGAATAAGCGATCTAGCTAATAACTATGGACCCGAAGGTCAGAGGTAAACTACTCACACTTCATCGGAAGGGCTATGGTGTTGATGTAGAAGCCCTCCGTGATCGATGCCCCCTCCGGCGGAGCTCCGGAACAAGCCCCAAGATGTCTCGTGGATACAGAAAGTTACGGTGGTGGAATTAGGGTTTTGGCTCCGTATCTGATCGTTTGGGGGTACGTAGGTATATATAGGAGGAAGAAGTACGTCAGTGGAGCAATAGGGGGCCCACGAGGGTGGAGGGCGCGCCTGGGGGGGGGGGGGTAGGCGCGCCCCCTACCTCATGGCTTCCCTGTTGGTTGCTTGACGTAGGGTCCAAGTTTCCTGGATCTTGTTCGTTCCAAAAATCACGCTCCCGAAGGTTTCATTCCGTTTGGACTCCGTTTGATATTCCTTTTCTCCGAAACCCTAAAATAGGCAAAAAAATAGCAATTCTGGGCTGGGCCTCCGGTTAGTAGTTTAGTCCCAAAAATAATATAAAAGTGGATAATAAAGACCAATAATGTCCAAAATAGAAGATAATGTAGCATGGAGCAATAAAAAATTATAGATACGTTGGAGACGTATCGTTAAACACAAGAGATGAACTAGGGTTTGAGATGAGATGGTGTTGTTGAAGATGTTGATGGATATTGCCCTCCCCAAGATGGGAGAGTTGTTGGTGATGATGATGACGATAATTTCCCCCTTTGGGAGGGAAGTTCCCCCGGTGGAATTGCTCCGCCGGAGGGCAAAAGTACTCCTGCCCAAATTCCGCATCGAGACGGCGGCACTTCATCCCGAAAGTCCTCTCCTTATTTTTTTTCTAGGTCAAAATGACTTATATACTAGAAGATGGGCACCGGAGGTGGGCCGAGGGGAGCACAACCCACTAGTGCGTGCCTGGGCTCCCTGGCGCGCCCAGGTGGGTTGTGCCCACCTCGTGGCCCCCCTCTAGTACATATTGGCTCCAATATTCCTCATATATTCCATAAAAAATCTGTGTAAAGTTTCAGCTTGTTTGGAGTTGTGCAGAATAGGTGGCCTGACGTAGCTTTTCCAGGTCCAGATTTCCAACTGCCGGAATTCTCCCTGTTTGTGTGTACCTTGCATATTATGAGAGAAAAGGCATTAGAATTACTCCAAAAAGCTTTATTATGCATAAAAACATCATAAATATCAGTAGGAAAACATGATGCAAAATGGACGTATCAGGAGGAGGCCGATGATGATGAGCAACATGTTGTCGGGGATGGTGCTGATGAAGTCCACGCTCACCGGATGCAGTTTTGGCTCTAGCCGCCTCTTCTTGTTGGATGCCTCGCCATCCATCTTAGCCGGCGGCGACGCCGGTGTACCCATGTGCTGGTGTGTACTGTGTGCTGGGTGTGCACAAGTGCGTCCTTGTGTGCATGCCGCCACATAGTGGTGTAGTGTGCGCAAGTGCGTCCTTCACGCGGAAGAAGTGTGCCCTCAATTTACTAGCGTCTGGGGTGCTACCGCGAGTGGTTTCAACTTTGTTTACTTCACCACGTGTCAGATGGGCCTCTAGTTTATTTATTTTCACCCATGCCACATGCACACGAAGATAGAGAACACGAGCTGACAAGGCAACATGTGGAATGGTTGACCAGTCAACTAAACAATATACGGAGCTATACGCTGACACAGTGACCATATAATCCCTCGGTAAAGAGAGATCGAGTGAGTGGGGAGGCCCGTGAGAGATAGTAGAGAGAGAGAGAAAGAGCTACTCCCTCCGTTCGATAATGTAGTGCCTATTTAAGTCAAACTTTTGAAACTTTGACCAAGTTTGTAAAGAAATCATTTATATCTACAATACCAAAGATAAGTGATAGTATGAAGTAAGTACATGTTGTGATGAATCTAATGATCGTTCCAGATGTAAATGTTTTTCTCCACATATACCTGGTCAAACTTTTCTGAGGTTTGACTTTTGAAAACATCCATATGTTTATGGACGTGAATGAGTACCTAACTAGAGAGAGAGTGTGTGTGTGACATAGAAAGAGTGAGTGCAAAAAGTGTGGGTGCGTGTGTGAAGGAGATATGGACAACACACGATAAAGTAGAGAAAAAGCATGTGTGTCTTATGCAAACATATCACACATGCATCTTTGACAGCGGAAGCGAGGTGAGGAGATAGTGTGTGGTTGTTTGCAACCGAGAGAGAAAGACCCCTAGCACATGGCCAAGAGAGGTCTGACAAACAAGGGAGAGAGGTCGAGAGAGACGTATGGAGAAATGCAGGAATGGGGAGGAGAGAGTGTGTGTTTCTGGCAGAGAGATCCCCTGAAGATCGTGATGGGACTGCATGGGTGGGAGATTGAGTGACAAGGTGTGTTCGCGATAGAAGATACCCCAAGAGATATTGAGATAGACATATGGATGGAAGGAGACAATACGTGTGTTCCTGATGAATAGTGAGAGATAGTCATATATACATAGGGGGAGTGTGTGTGCCTATGATGGAGTGAGGGATTATGGTACTTAGGGGGGTGCGTGTCACATAGAGAGAGAACAAGGGGCAAAGAGTCTTAGATGGGTCTATGTAGCGCAAGCGAGATATGTGTATGTGTGAACCAGGGAGATATAAAGTTTGGGAGAGATAGAGGAGCCCCGATACGGCTGAGTGCTGCGTCAGATAGCTGAGAGGGGGAAAGAGATACTCCATCCATTCGATAATGCAGTGCATATAAATTTTTTAGAAGTCAAACTTTGGAAACTTTGACCAGGTTTACGCAAATATTATTTATATCTACAATACCAAAGATACATCATATGAAACTACATATCATGATGAATCTAATGCTATATGTTTGCCGTTCTAGATGTAAATGTTTTTCTCGACGTACCTGGTCAAACTTTGTGAAGTTTGACTTTTCAATAAACCTATATGCTATGGACCGAAGAGAGTACCTAAGTCAAGAGAGATCAAGTGCGTGTGAAGGAGAATGAGTGAGTGTGCAAAAAGAGAGTGTGTGTGAAAGATAAAGGGACAACAAACGATAAGATAGAGAGAGTGTGTGCTCGTTTCTTATGCAAACATACCATGCACGCGTCTCTGAGATAGAAAAGCGAGGTGAGGAGATACACGAAGATAGCTAGTGCGTGATTTTTTGCAACGGAGAGAGACACCCCTATAGCACATGCCCAATAGAGGTCTGGGCAACAAGGGACACAAGTCGAGAGGGACGCATGGAGAATATGGACACATGGGGAGAGAGAGAGGTTGTGTTTGGGATAGATAGATCCCCTCAAGATTGTGAGGGGACTATATGGGTGGGAGATCGAGGGACGAGGTGTGTGTGCGGTAGAAAGATGCCCCGAGAGAAATCTAGATAGACCAAGTGAGGGAAAAGACAATGCATATGTTTGTGATGGAGACTGAGAATTAGTCATATACATGACTGCGTGTGCCTACGATTGAGTGGGAGACAATCATACTTAGCTAGGCGTGAGATTGTGTGTGTGTGCATGCGCGTGAGATGGAGAGAGAACGAGGGAGAGAGAGTTTTAGATGGGTCTATCAAGTGCGAGTGACATATGCATGTGTATGTGTGACCCAGGGAGATGGAGAGTTTGAGAGAGAGGGAAGACCTCCGAGACGGTAGAGTGGTGCATGAGAGAGTTATGGGCAACGATCTAGGGAATTTGTGTGCGTATGATGAGTGCACCCTAGATATTTAGCTTGGACTAGAGAATCATACATTGTGTGCCAGAGAGACCTATACATGGAATGTGCATGCGAATGAGAAAGACCCCCCCACACACACAAAAGAGAAAGAGAAAGAGAGAGAGAGAGAGGGACCAACAAGCTTTGTGTTTGGATGCATGCGATAGAATTGAAGATTGTCGGCAAGATAGAGAGAGAGAACATGAGTCCGGGAGAGGGGGAAGTCGCATTTATGCATCAAAGACTGATATAAACCATGTTTCGATATAAATTTGCATTCAAATATTTGAATTGGAGAACATGTTGTCTGCAGTCCACACATGAACGAAGATATGCATATCAAACAATTCCATTAATTTGACTTTCAGCTTGTTGATGGAGTACTATAATACAACATGCTACACAATTGAGGTGTTCAATTTTGGATTTAGTTCACTATTTTGACCTAGTGAACGAGCTATTTCATTGAATCGAGATATTTCATTTTGGGTTTGATTCCCGTTTTTGAGTGGGTCAACTATTTGTCATATAGTAAATCTTTAGCAATGAGCATGTAAAAACACATTAGTCCCGAGCATCATCTCACCATCTAAAAAAGAAGTGGCAAGCTAATATTTCAAATTTGATTCGAATCGACTTTCTTTTGAAATGGAACACTCTGATTCCATACTTAAACTGGCTCAGCCAAATTGCTGGCCATTTGAATCGACTTGGTAAAGTAGACGTGGATGTTCGTTCTCCCAAAATTTGAATGAACCGCTAAACACCCTCTGCTCAGTGGAATTCGCCCGAGCAAATAAATGGGAGACGTGAAATTACCAGCCTATGTCGGACACACATCAATTGGCCGATTGTACATCAAGGGTAGGTTCGTAACTTCATCCAAGTGCACCTTCTCCTTGGCCTAAATGACAGGTGCCGAATAATTCATAAACCATGGGCAGCAAAACACCCTCTCCTCGGCGGAAATCGCTCCCGCCCACTACTTCAAAACATGCCCTCCTCGCTTGAAATTGCTCACGCCCACTATTTCAAACACGCCCTCCTCGCCCGAAATTGCTCGCGCCCACTATTTGGGAGAAGCAAAGTTACTCTGCTATCCCCGACCCTCAAGACACATACCCATGCCTAGAAGCCTAAAGGCAGGGGTAGAACTATAACTTCCTCCCACATTTCAGACAAATGCATCAGTAAGACATGGTCCCCCCTCCCAATTCCCCATTCATACATGCTGGGCGCCAAATCACCTTCTCCCCTAAAGCTCCCTTCTCCCCAACCACGAAACCTCAGCCTCTCCTCCATGGTGCCCCCATCGCACCAAATTCACCACCTCCCTCCTCCCCAATGCCGGAGACGCTGGCCATTTGCCTTCATGCACTGGGCTATGTGCCTCTTACTGTGTGCTGCTGGAGCTGCCTCGACGATGACCACGTGAACCATACTGTAACTGATTCACCCGTGCCATTGTGCATGGCGCCGGAGCGGATCCAACTTGGGATGCGTCCAGGGCCCCGGCGCTTCTTCCCCGTAGCCGTCAACTGTCGCGACATATCGGCTTTCCTACCGCCGGGAGCCACCGCAACCGCGCAGGCCTCACCAACTTGGCAGCTGGAGTTTCCTACTTCATCGGCTCACAAGATAGGTCGCACACACATCTTAAATTACTTTATTTAGGCATCAGTCGTCTGAATTTTTATTCTGGGCCAATCGATTCCCAATGGGAAGCAGCACCCCTTGAGGCGGAGGAGCTCCTAGGCTGCCGTTTGGCTGGTGTCTAACGTAAGGGTGCAGGGGAGCAAGTTCACCGTAGAAACATCGCTTAGGTGGCTATCTTAGAGTTGTGTGGGTTGAAGGTACTGCCGCCGCCAGATCTGGATGACGGCGAGTCTTTGTGGATTGGCCGGGGGCGGCGCAACCACGACAGTGCGGTGGGGCAGGGAGCGGGGTTTTGGTAGGAGCTCTCGCGGCCAGGGACGGCGGAGGCAGGCTACTCTGCCGGTGGTCGCTGGCTCTTCGGGGAAGATTCTGAATAGTATCAGCCGGGAGGCACAAGACGACCATCAAGTCATCTGGTGTAGATCGGATAGTACCAAAATAAAATAAAATCGTGTGACCCCAATTTAGTTTTCAGTCAACAGACGTGTGACCACTCTCGGAGCTTACTGTTGATATCTTAGGGTATTTCTTTAGATAAGAGATATGTGTCTTTCTTAAAATTATGCGTTTTCTGCATCTTCAGCCACACCATCCTCCTTCTCACCGCAGCTGCTCCAAGAAGGGAAGCATACACTAGAAGGGAGCTATAGTCCCCACTCAATAGTTCCTTACATCGAATGTGCGTGCCCGACATGGACAGCAACAACAACTACAGGGCCATCGACAAGTCAGCACATGATGCTCACTCCTATGGATGGCGGCCAGATAGGTTGTACCCTCATCTTACTTGTGTGCAACATTTATGGCTTTGTTATTCATCTAAGCATGGAAAATAGATTATCACATTTCACTGTATATTCAAATTAAGTATTGTCATTCTACTCTGTCGTAATTCCATCTGCTTAGTTTGGACATCATGCTTCTGAATACCTTATGCATTGTTATTCATCAGTATGTACTTCATCTATCTACCATACCGTGTTTTTTTACATTGAAGTGATGTTCTAGTGGTATGTTGCAATGCCATCTTAGTTTCCCAATCATACACACATATGTTGCCTTAGTGTTTTTCTGTATGTATTCCACTATCATACAATTTTACATTCAACTAGTGTTTTTTACTCTACTATCCTGTCGTATCCCTAGCTCTTACATCATACTCTCGTCCGGATTACATGTCGCAGAGATGGATAAAAAAGAATGTATCTAGAACTAAAATACGCCTAGACACATCCATTTATTTCTGGAGGGAATACATGTCAATATGTCATGCCTTTCTATTCTTCAGTACCTATTACATCTCTCTGCCATAGCATGTTTTATAACTGAAGCACCATTCTTCTATACAAGGCATGCAAGGGGAAGACGATTATGTTAGAATATGAATGGTTACAAACAAGGTATTTGCAAAAGATACAAATGCCAGGAGATAGTAAACCAACTCTAGTGTTCATAGATACTGCTCCAGCACAGAGAAACACAACTCCTACTGATAGTAAGCATATTCAAGTGGCCAAAGAACTAGCCCGCTCCAGTCCAACAAAAATATGTCAACTCCACTCTAAAAAGCGTGTGAGTATCCTCACATCATGAAATTTTACAGCATTCAGATCATATTTTATACATGTTTCTTACCCATCTATCTTTTAGAAAATAAGGTTAAAGGATAGAAGACTTTCTAAACTGGGATCGTGTTCGAGGAAAGTATCTTGCGGGAATTCTCTATGATCCAATGCTGATGTAAGTACCTGTTGTATATTACTATATTTTTACATCAACATGTATTTTGTTAATCGACGTGAATCCAACCTTTATCTGATCTAAATTTACTTGTAGCAAAATGTATAATTAAAGGCGACAATGTTGATTTTTGTAAGGGAAACTGCCTGGTAGTTTTGCATACTAAGCTGCATGAGTGTACTATCTCATATCACACACATTACTAAATTGTAGTGTTGTTCTAGTTGCCCAATCATTCATTGTGTCAATGTTGGTTTACTATTACCTTACATGGCTGATGATAGGTCTGTCATATTGTGTTAATTTGGTGTAGGATGGTGTGGTCTGGTTTGCCAAACGCTCGTTGTGTCAATGTTGCTTTCCTATTATCTGACCTGGCCAATGATAGCAATGCTAGTGTGTTAATTTGGTGCAAGCTGCTGATGATAAGAAGATAAACTCTAAAAACAACAAGTCAACCCCATTGTTTCTTTCCAATAAATCTAGGCCGGGTAATATGGCAATAACTCTTGATTAATCTGTTCGGTTCCCCTCCTATTTTATGTTATGATGAAGTGGTCGAGACACTATCCACTATCAATAATACAAGCCTGCCAAAATTGCCATCTAAATCTGTTCAGTTTCCTCTATCTCAAATTGAACGGAAAAAATGTATGTTTGTGAACCAATTACTGGCTGAAGCAAGGATGGAAACAGTGGAGGAATCAGAGGTCCACATTCTTGCGCAACAATAACTGATCAATGTTTTCAGAGACAGTGTAGAAAGGAAGGAAGAACTTGCTCACATGCTTATGGGCATCATCCGCGCTGAGGTTGTAGATTGTGAGGTTGTAGATCATTAATTTCTGTTCATTTATTTGCACTGGCATCAATCTTTGATTGCCGAGTGGATGTAATTTCCTATAATATATGCTAGATGTGCAACATTTTTCCTTGTATGCCCTACGTTTGCTTAGCGCACCTCGCATTCCAGCTAACTGGTCGTTAGGAAGCCAAAAAAGTAGTGAAATTATTAGTTAGCATGAATAGTCGTGGGCCCTATATGAAGGAAGCGGCCCACTGCCCTTAATGTGCTCGCAGGGGCCAAAATTCTCATAGGCCTTTGATTCATGCTAGAGATGCGCTTCTGCAGTGACTCCACCTCAGTGGGTGACCCCCAGTCGAGGCCCTTTTTGGTCCACGAGGTTAGCCTCGTGGGAGGTCCAGATCTGAATTTGGGAGCCGCTGCCCAGGCCATGTCGTGTGGTTCGGTGATGTAGAACCACTCTTTTTGCTAGACCTTGACGGTATCTATGAATGTGCCCTCCGGCCACTCGACCCGGGTAAGCTTTCTAATCATCCCCCCTGCAGTCCACCCTTTGGCCTTGACGGTATCTATGAATGTGCCCTCCGGCCACTCGACCCGGGTAAGCTTTCTAATCATTGCCCCCCCCCCACAGTCCACCCTCTAGCCGTCGACTATCTTTAGCTTAATGTTGAAGACCTTCAGCAATAGGCCGAAGTGTGGCTAGACCCACAGAAAGGCCTCACAAATGACGATGAAGGTCGAGATGTGCAAAAAGGAGTTCGGAGCCAGATCATGGAAATCTTACCTGTAGAAGAACTTCAACCCCCTTTCAAAGGGGTGGAGCAGGAAGACCAGTCCCCAGATGAAATGCTGAACAAACACCACCCTCTCGCCCAGTTGGGGCGTGGGGACGAACTGGCCCTCTTCCGGAGCCTGGTGAACGACGTCGATCGGCAGGTAGCCGGCGCGCTTTAAATACTCGATGTCGTTGTTGGTGACAATGGAGGCCTCCCACTTGCCTTTTGCACTAGATCCGGCCATGGCTGAACTGAGGGAGTAGCTAGAAGGAAGTTCTTGAGGAAGGATGGGTCGGGGCACTGGAGCTCTGTAGATTGGGAAAGCAATGGCGATAAGAAGGATAAAGCATATAGACATAGCGGTGGCCGTTTCCTTTTTATAAGCTACCGTAATACCAAGAGTCCTTTTATTGCGCCGCAGGCCTCGCCACTTCCCAATATAGTCGTGACGTTATGCGCGCGTGGGGTAACCAAAATCATTGATCATATCCCTTAAAAAATGGGCATGATCTCCATATTGATGGGATGTGCCAATGGAGGCGCTGCCTCGAACCGTGAATCAAGTTTTCACTATGGTTCAACATTTGTGATCGGTTGTGACCTTTCACCAAAAGTTGTTAGGAAAAGGCACTACTCACACTTGAGCGGTTGGCCTTCAAGGCAATGAAATATCTACAGTTGGGATTCCTAATATAACCCGGTTAACACATGGTCGAACTTACCTAAGCGACTCTTGGAGGCTTGGCTAAGAGGAAAACATAGAGGGGGAGAAGAACTCGCCCCGCAAGCCAGAGACTTTAGGTGCACCAAGATCTTAGGAAGCTATGATACATCGGTGTTGGAGGCTAGTTCGAGGGCTACTGAGGGAGTCCAGGACTAGGGTGTCCTCGGGCTGCCGGCCTATCTCTTATGGGTCGGACAGGTGGGCTGCACTACACCTGCTAGAAGGCCGAACTATGAGGCGACTCTGTATCCGGACATGAGATCTTTGATGCCTTGGTCTGTCCTCCAAGTCAAGATAAGAAGAATCGGCATGATTATTCCTTCCTTGTAATCGACCATGTGTAACCCTAGTACCCATGGTGTCTATAAAAGCCAAAGGGTTTAGTATGTAGAGGCTAGAAGAACAACCATCATCCTACTCGCCTAGGGTTTAGTTCATTTGATCTCGTGGTAGATCGACCATGTAATCATCCTATACACTCTAATATAAGAAAGCAGGACGTAGGGTTTTACCTCATCGAGAGGGTCCGAACCTGGGTAAACATCATGTTATTCGTCCCTTGTTCCCCATTGATCCAAGATCCACAGCTCGGGACCCCCTAATCGAGATCCGTCAGTTTTGACACCGACAATTAGCATTCCGTAACAAAATCTGACCCGTGATAACTTGAGTAGAAGACGGGTAGTTAGTGACACAACCTGTCTTTTTTGTTCAGAGACAGAGTTTGTATCCCATCTTTTCTTTGATTGTCTTGTGGCAAAAGACATTTGGGCTAACCGTCACATCCCTAGTCTAAAATGCAGCTAGGATGGTGCTACTTCTTGAGCTTGCGTTGGTTTTTCCCTTGAAGAGGAAAGGGTGATGCAACAAAGTAGAGATAAGCATTTCCCTCAGTTTGAGAACTAGGGTATCAATCCAGTAGGAGACCACGCACAAATCACCGAATACCTTCAAAAACAAACAAACATCTTGCACCCAACACGATAAAGGGGTTGTCAATCCCTTTACAGTTACTTGCAAAAGTGAGATCTGATAGAGATAGATAAACGATAAAGTAAATATTTTTGGTATTTTTGGTTTATAGATTGGAAAGTAAAAGATTGCAAAATAGTAGATCGGAAACTAATATGATAGATCGGGAACTTATATGATGGAAAATAGACCCTGGGGCCATAGGTTTTACTAGAGGCTTCTCTCATCATAAGAAATAATACAGTGGGTGAACAAATTATTGTCGAGCAATTGATAGAAAAGCGCAAAGTTATGATGATATATAAGGCAATGATCATGAATATAGGCATCACGTCCGTGTGAAGTAGACCGAAATGATTGTGCATCTACTACTATTACTCCACACATCGACTGCTATCCAGCATGCATCTAGATTATTAAGCTGATGAAGAACAGAGTAACACATTAAGTAAGATGACATGATGTAGAGGAATTAACTCAAGAAATATGACAAAACCCCCATCTTTTATCCTCGATGGCAACAATACAATACGTGCCTTGCTTCCCCTACTGTCACTGGGAAAGGACACCGCAAGATTGAACCCAAATCTAATCACTTCTCCCATGCAAGAAAAACCAATCTAGTTGGCCAAACCAAATCGATAGTTCGAAGAGAATTACAAAGATATCAAATCATGCATAAAAGAATTCAGAGGAGATTCAAATAATATTCATAGATAAGCTGATCATAAATCCACAATTCATCGTATCCCAGCAAACACACCGCAAAAAAGTATTACATCGAATAGATCTCCAAGAACATCGAGGAGAATATAGTATTGAGAATCAAAGAGAGAGAAGAAGCCATCTAGCTACTAGCTATGGACCCGTAGGTCTGAGGTAAACTACTCACGCTTCATTGTAATGTCAATAGAGTTGATGTAGAAGCCCTCCATGATCGAATCCCCCTCTGGCATGGTGTCGGAAAAGGTCCCTAAATGGGATCTCACAGGTCAGAAGGTTGCGGCAGTGGAAAAGTGTTTTTGTGGATGCATCTGGTGGTTTGGGGATATATGGGAATATATAGGCGAAAGAATTAGGTCAAGAGGTGAACGAGGGGCCCACAAGGGTGCTCCGTCCTTGTGGCTCCTCCGACTTCATCTCCAAGTCTCCTGGTTGTCTTCTGGTCGAAGAAAAATCATCATGAAGGTCTTATTCTGTTTGGACTCCGTTTGGTATTCCTTTTCCGCGAAACTCAAAAACAAGGAAAAATAGGAACTGGCACTGGGCTCTAGGTTAATAGGTTAGTCCCAAAAATAATATAAAAATCATGTTATGCATATAAAACATCCAAAACAAATAATATAATATCATGGAACAATCAAAAATTGGAGATACGTTGGAGACGTATCAAGCATCCCCTAGCTTAATTCTTGCTCGTCCTTGAGTAGGTAAATGATAAAAATAGAATTTTTGATGTGGAATGCTACCTAACATAATTACCCATGTAATTTTCTTTATTGTGGCATAAATGTTCAGATCCGTAAGATTCATAACAAAAGTTTAATATTGACATAAAAAACAATAATACTTCAAGAATACTAACAAGGCAATTATCTCTTCTCAAAATAACATGGCCAAAGAAAGCTTATCCCTACAAAATCATATAGTCTGGCTTTGCTCCATCTTCATCACACAAAATATTCAAATCATGCACAACACTGATGACAAGCCAAACAATTGTTTCATACTTTTGACGTTCTCAAACCTTTTCAACTTTCACGCAATACATGAGTGTGAGCCATGGACATAGCACTATATGTGGAATAGAAGGTGGTTGTGGAGAAGACAAAAAGAGGGTGATAGTCGCACATCAACTAGGTGTATCAACGGGCTATGGAGATGCCCATCAATAGATATCAATGTGAGTGAGTAGGGATTGCCATGCAACGGATGCACTAGAGCTATATGTTTATGAAAGCTCAAAAAAGAAAACTAAGTGGGTCTGTATCCAACTTGCTTAATCATGAAGTCTTAGGGCAATTTGGGGAAGCCCATCGTTGGAATATACAAGCCAAGTTCTATAATGAAAAATTCCCACTAGTATATGAAAGTGACAACATAGGAGACTCTGTATCATGAAGATCATGGTGCTACTTTGAAGCACAAGTGTGGAAAAAGGATAGTAACATTGCCTCTTCTCTCTTTTTCGCTCATTTTTTGGGCCTTCTCATTTTTTGGCCTTTTATTTTTATTTATTTCCTCACATGGGACAATGCTCTAATAATGAAGATCAACACACTTTTATTTACTTACAACTCAAAAATTACAACTCGATACTAGAACAAAATATGACTCTATATGAATGCCTCCGGCGGTGTACCGAGATGTGCGATGACTCAAGAGCAACATGTATAAAAAATGATGAAAGGTGGCTTCGCCACAAATACGATGTCAACTACATGATCTTGCAAATCAATATGACAATGATGGAACGTGCCATAACAGACGGAACGGTGGAAAGTTGCATGGCAATATATCTCGGAATGGCTATGGAAATGCCATAATAGGTAGGTATGGTGGCTGTTTTGAGGAAGGTATATGGTGGCTTTATGGTACCGGCGAAAGTTGCGCACCACTAGAGAGGCTAGAAATGGTGGAAGGGTGAGAGTGCGTATAATCCATGGACTCGACATTAGTCATAAAGAACTCACATACTTATTGCAAAAATCTATTAGTCATCAAAACAAAGTACTACGCGCATGCTCCTAGGGGGATAGATTGGTAGGAGAAGACCATCGCTCATCCTTGACCGCCACTCATAAGGAAGACAATCAAAAAATCCCATGCTCCAACTTCGTTACATAACGGTTCACCATGCGTGCATGCTACGGGACTCACAAACCTTAACACAAGTATTTCTCAAATTCAAAATTACTCACTAGCATGACTCTAATATCACCATCTCTATATCTCAAAACAATCATAAGGAATCAAACTTCTCATAGTATTCAATGCACTTTATATGAAAGTTTTTATTATATCCCTCTTGGATGCCTATCATATTAGGACTAAATTTATAACCAAAGCAAATTACCATGCTGTTTAAAGGCTCTCAAAATAATATAAGTGAAGCATGAGAGTTCAACAATTTCTATAAAATAATACCACCGCCATGCTCTAAAAAGATATAAGTGAAGCACTAGAGCAAAATTTCCTAGCTCAAAAGATATAAGTGAAGCGCATAGAGTATTCTAATAAATCATGAATCATGCGTGTCCCTCTCAAAAGGTGTGTACAACAAGGATTATTGTGGAAAACTAAAAAGCAAAGACTCATATCGTACAAGACGCTCCAAGCAAAACGCATATCATGTGGTGAATAAAAATACAACCTCAAGTGAAGTTACCCATAGACGAAGAAGAAAGAGGGGATGCCTTCCGGGGCATCCCCAAGCTTAGGATCTTGGTTGTCCATGAGTATTACCTTGTGGTGCCTTGGGCATCCCCAAGCTTAGGCTCTTGGTTGTCCTTGAATATTACCTTGTGGTGCCTTGGGCATCCCCAAGCTTAGGTTCTTGCCACTCCTTATTCCATAGTCCATCAAATCCTTACCCAAAACTTGAAAACTTCACAACACAAAACTCAACAGAAAATCTCATAAGCTCCGTTAGTATATGGAAATAAATCACCACTTTTGATATTGTTGTGAACTCATTCTTTATTTATATTGGTGTAATATCTACTGTATTCCAACTTTCCATGGTTCATACCCCTGATACTACCCATAGAATCATCAAAATAAGCAAACAACACATACAAAACATAATATATCAAAAAACAAACAGTCTGTAGTAATCTGTAACTCTCGAATACTTCTGTAACTCCAAAAATTCTGAAAAATTAAGACAACAGAGGCAACTTGTATATCAATCTTGTGGAAAAAAATTCAAGAATTTATTGCATTCCAACAGCTCAGATCAATTCTGGCACTTGGCGCAAAAGTTTCTGTTTTTTTTAGCAAGATCAAATCAACTATCACCGTACGCCATCCCAAAGGTCTTACTTGGCACAAACACTAATTAAAACACAAAAACCACATCTAACCAAAGGCTAGATGAATTAGTTATTGCAAAACAGGAACAAAAAGCAAAGAACAAAAATAAAATTGGGTTGCCTCCCAACAAGCGCTATTGTTTAACGCCCTTAGCTAGGCATTGATAATTTTGATGATGCTCACTTGAAAGATAAAAATTGAAACACAAAGAGAGCATCATAAAACGTGTGACCAACAAGTTTAAGTCTAACATGCTTACTATGCATAGGGATTTTATAAGCAAACAAATTATGAAGACAAGCAAAAACTAGCATATGCAAGGAAGAAGAAAGAAACAATAGCAATCTCAACGTGATGAGAGGTAATTTAGTAACATGAAAATTTCTATAACCATATTTTCCTCTCTCAGAATAATTACATGTAGGATCATATTCAAATTCAACAATATAGCTATCACATAACATATTCTCTACATGATCCACATGCATCCAAAGTTGACACTCTTCCAAAATAGTGGGATTATCATAAAATAAAGTCATGACCTCTCCTAACCCACGTTTATCAAAAACTTCATAAGATTGAACATTATCCAAATATGTGGGATCTAAAGTTGACACTCTTCCAAACCCACTTTTAGTATTATTGCAAACATTATTATCAATCTCATATTCATCATGGGGCTTAAATAAATTTTCAAGATCATAAGAAGAATCACCCCAATCATGACCATTGCAACAAGTAGTAGACATAACAAAATTAGCATCCCCGGGCTTACGGTTTTGCATATCATTAACACAATTGACATTAATAGAATTTATAATAATATCATTGCAATCATGCTTTTCATTCAAGGAGCTATCATGAATCACTTCATAAATTTCTTCTTTCAACACTTCATCACAATTTTCAGATTCATGAATTTCAAGCAACACCTCATAGAGATAATCTAGTGCACTCTACTCACTAGCAATTGGTTCATCATAATTGGATATTTTAAAAGGATTAGAAAGTGGATGAGGATCCACATAAATAGATTTTTAGCAAGCGATGATGCAAGCAAATAGAAGGCACATGGCAACATGAGCAAATAGAAGGACGAACGGAAGAGGGGGCGAAGAAAAGACAAAACTTTTCGAAAATTGTTTTAGAAGTGGGGGAGAGGAAAGCGAGAGGCAAATGGAGAATAATGTAATGCAAGAGATGAGAGTTTATGATGGGTACTTGGTATGTCTTGACTTGGCATAGATCTCCCCGGCAACGGCGCCAGAAATTCTTCCTACTACCTCTTGAGCTTGTGTTGGTTTTTCCCTTGAAGAGGAAAGGGTGATGCAGCAAAGTAGATATAAGTATTTCCCTCAGTTAGCGAACCAAGGTATTAGTCCAGTAGGAGACCATGCACAAATCACCGAATACCTACACAAAGAAACAAACAACTTGCACCCAACGCGATAAAGGGGTTGTCAATCCCTTTACAGTTACTTGCAAAAGTGAGATCTGATAGAGATAGAGAAACGATAAAGTATATATTTTTGGTATTTTTGGTTTATAGATCGGAAAGTAAAATATTGCAAAATAGTAGATCAGAAACATATATGATGGAAAATAGACCCGGGGGCCATAGGTTTCACTAGAGGCTTCTCTCTTGATAGCAAAAAATACAGTGGGTGAACAAATTACTGCCGAGCAATTGATAGAAAAGCGCAAAGTTATGATGATATCTAAGGCAATGGTCATGAATATAGGCATCACGTCCGTGTCAAGTAGACCGAAACGATTCTGCATCTACTACTATTATTCCACACATCGACCGCTATCTAGCATGCATCTAGAGTATTAAGTTCATGAAGAACAGAGTAACGCATTAAGTAAGATGACATGATGTAGAGGAATTAACTCAAGCAATATGACGAAAATCCCATCTTTTTATCCTAGATGGCAACAATACAATACGTGCCTTGCTACCCCTACTGTCACTGGGAAAGGACACCGCAAGATTGAACCCAAAGCTAAGCACTTCTCCCATTGCAAGGAAAACCAATCTAGTTGGCCAAACCAAATCGATAGTTCGAAGAGAATTACAAAGATATCAAATCATGCATAAAATAATTCATAGGAGATTCAAATAATATTCATAGATAAGCTGATCATAAATCCACAATTCATCGGATCTCGGCAAACACACCGCAAAAAAGTATTACATCGAATAGATCTCCAAGAACATCGAGGAGAACATGGTATTGAGAATCAAAGAGAGAGAAGAAGCCATCTAGTTAGTAGCTACGGACCCGTAGGTCTGAGGTAAACTACTCACGCTTCATCAGAAGGGCAACAGAGTTGATGTAGAAGCCCTCCGTGATCGAATCCCCCTCCGACAGGGTGCTGGAAAAGGTCCCTAGATGGGACCTCACGGGTACAGAAGGTTGCGGCGGTGGAAAAGTGTTTTCGTGGATGCCTCTGGTGGTTTGGGGATATATGGGAATATATAGGCGAACGAATTAGGTTAGGAGGTGCACAAGGGGCCCACAAGGGTGGGGGCGCGCCCTCCGTTCTTGTGGCCGCCTCGTGGCTCCTCCGACTTCATATCCAAGTCTCCAGGTTGTCTTCTGGTCCAAGAAAAATCATCGCGAAGGTTTATTCCGTTTGGTATTCCTTTTCCATGGAACTCAAAAAACAAGGAAAAAAACAGGAACTAACACTCGGCTCTAGGTTAATAGGTTAGTCCCAAAAATAATGTAAAATAGCATATTAATGCGTATAAAACATCCAAAATAGATAATATAATAACATGGAACAATAAAAAATTATAGATACATTGGAGACGTATCAGCTGGCTAATCCTGGCTGCATCATGTTTAAATTTCAATTGAATTCAAAACGGGGAATGAACAAACCCTAGCACCACCTAATTAAACTAGGTTCAACTAAAATATTTTGCAGTGGACCCAAAATGACCTCCAAAAATGTTCATGATTCAAGGAAAAGGGTGAAAACCTCAACCCTAGATGATGCACATTTTTTCATGGCATATATTGACTTTGAATTAACTCATATGGTTTTGAATTGGAGTTATAAAATCCTATAAATAGTTTTATAGCTCCAAACATCCTGAAATTAATTAAGGGATGATTGCTTGTATCTGCGTTGGTATTTCCCCGAAGAGGAGAGGATGATGCAGCATGCAATGTAAGTATTTCTCTTAGTTATAAAACCAAGGTCATCAATCCAGTAGGAGAACCAATCAACACTATGTAAACGGTACATGCACACAAAGAACAAATACTTGCAACCCAATGCGTAAGAGGGGTTGTCAATCCCTACTCAGTATTGAGATAGATAAAATTGTAATAGATTGGATAAATAGATCTTGCAAAAAACACAAAATAAAATATATAAAAAGTGCAGCAAGGTATTTTTTTGAATAATAGATCTGAAAACAATATGATAAAAGATAGACCTGAGGGCTGTAGATTTCACTAGTGGCTTCTCTCGAGAAAATAGCATACACTGGGTGAACAAATTCCTGTTGGGCAATTGATAGAAGAGCAAATAATTATGATGATATCTAAGGCAATGATCATGTATATAGGCATCACGTCCAACATTAGTAGACTGACTCCTGCCTACATCTACTACTATTACTCCAGACATCGACCGCTATCTAGCATGCATCTAATGTATTAAGTTCATGGAGAAATGGAGTAATGCAGTAAGAACGATGACATGATGTAGATAAGATCGATTCATGTAGGAATATACCCCATATTTTTATCCTTAATAGCAGTGATACATTGATGCCTCACTACCCATTCCGTCACTGGGTGAGGACACCGCAAGATCGAACCCATCACAAAGCACCTCTTCCCACTTCAAGAATAATCAATCTAGTTGGCCAAACCAAACCAAAGTTTCATAGAAGAAATACGAGGCTATAATAATCATGCATATAAGAGATCAAAGAAGACTCAAATAATAGTCATAGATAGATCTGATCATAAACTCGCAATTCATCGGATCCTAACAAACACACTTCAAAAAGTCATTACATCAAATAGATCTCCAAGAACATCGAGGAGAACATTGTATTGAGAATCAGAAGGAGAGAAGAAGCCATCTAGCTACTGCCTACTGACCCGTAGGTCTATTATGAACTACTCACATATCATCGAAGGAGCACGAATGAGGATGATGAACCCGTCCGTGATCGTGTTCCCCTCCGGCAAGGTGCCAGAGTAGGGCTCTAGATTGGATCTCATGGTTCTGGAAGTTGCCGCAGCTGGAATTGTGTTTCGTCGACTCCCCTAGGGTTTATGGAATATTTTGGGTATTTATAGAGTTGAGAGGCGGTGGAAAGGACTCCCATGGGGCCCACCACGCACCTGGGCATGCCAGGGGCCTCTGGCACGCCCTGGAGGGTTGTGGGCCTCACAGTCCTCCCCTCTGGCACTTCCTTGGCTCCCAAGTTGTCTTCTGGTCCAAAAAAATCTCCAAAAAGTTTTGTGGCATTTGGACTTTGTTTGGTACTGATATTCTACAAAGTAAAAAACAACAACTAGAATTGGGCACTATGTCAACAGTTTAGTCCCAAAAACTGATATAAAGTTGTTATAAAATGAATGTAAAACATCAAAGAATGGTAATATAACAGCATGGAACAATCAAAAATTATAGATACGTTGGAGATGTATCAAGGGCCGGTGGAATAATTTAGAAAGTGCCCACAAAAAGTTTCATAATTGTACAAAAATGATTTAGTGCTAAAACTAAATCAAAACAGAAAAGAAAAAAAATAGAAAAACAGAAAGTATAAAAGAGAACTTACTTGTGTAGCCCACCTGGCCGACCCAGTCGTCTTCAACCTCTCCCAGTAGGCAATGGCGAGACACCGCACGGCGCGTCCACGCGCCACGCCACCTTGATAATCCCCAAGTGCAAGGAATCATCACAACACTTTCCAAAGATGGAAGTGGTAAGTGAAAGTGCGTTATATCGACTAGAGGGGGGGTGAATAGGCGAATTTTATGAATTCGTCACTGAGGAATTCCAGGGTGAGGAAATTCCTGAGCAACAAACTACTTAGCAGCGGAATAAGTACTCGGATGCAAGAATAATAGAGTAGTAGCACAGTCATCAGGATGAAATGAAAACAAGCACAGAGTACAAGTAGCGTAAACACAAGATAAGTAGTCAGAAGACAAACTGACTGAAGAAATTGAATTGAGGAAATTGAGAATGTCTTCAGACAAAGTCTTCAAACAGTAATGGTCAAGTACTTCTACACATAAATGAGGAAATGAAAGGGTTGAGGAAATAGAACCAGATAGCTCGGTGAAGACAGTGATTTGGTAGACCAGTTCCAACTGTTGTGACAGTCGTATGTCTGGTTGGAGCGGCTAGGTATTTAAACCTGAGGACACATAGTCCTCACCATATTCTCCTTGAGCTAAGGTCACACAGACCTCGCCCAATCACTCGTGGTAAGTCTTCAGGTGACTTCCAAACCTTCACAGACTCGGTCACTCGGTGATCCACAATTTCCTCTTGAATGCTCTAGACCATGACGCCTAACCGTCTGGAGGATACATAGTCCTCAAAGGTAACAAGCATCGGTTCCACACAGGAACAATCTCTTTAGTGATGCTCAATCACTTTGGGTTTGTAGGTGTTTGGGTTTGGGTTTTCCTCACTTGATGATTTTCTCTCAAAGTCCTCGGAGGATATGGGATGCTCTCAATTGACAAGTGTCAGTTTCTCTCGGAGCAGCCAACCAGCTAGTGGTCGTAGGGGGAGGCTATTTATAGCCTAGGGAGCAGTCCGACATGATAATACATAAATGCCCTTCAATAATATGACCGTTAGGTGGGCAGATATTTTGGGACAGTTGGCGTGTAGCACAGCAACGGTCGGACATTTGAGTATCAAATTCCTCAGGGCTATCATGTTTCTCACTTGTAGGCAATTTGCACTGGCGAATTCCTAACTGCTCAGTCAGAACAAATACCTCAGAGACCAGAAGATCTTCGTCTCTATCACTGAAGAAATTGACTGAAATGTATGAGATTTCCAATGGCTTCACTCGAAAGGATTGGTAGGTGTAGGATTTTGAGATGAGCATCACTTGGAAACTTTTCCTTACTTTTACCTCGACCCCCTTTAATAGTACGATGTTTCCTATGACTCAAGAAAGAGAAAATGAAACTATGAAAACAAAAGTCTTCACGCTTCATACTCCTCGCATGAATATTAAGTCTTCACGGTCACACCAATTTCTTCACTTTCAAAGTATTTAGAAAGCCAAAGTCTTTAGTTGAAGACATTCATTTTTAGGGGTCGGCTTTCTCTGTAAATATCAAACTCCTCATATACTTATAGACTTGTGTACACTCACAAACACATTAGTCCCTTAACCTATAAGTCTTCAATACACCAAAATCACTTAGGGGCACTAGATGCACTTAAAATCTCCCCCTTTTTGGTGATTGATGACAATATAGGTTAAGTTTTCAACAGGAATAAACATATGAAGTGTAAATACTGATATTGAGGAATTTGAATGCAAGATATAGAAGAAATCCCCCTGAAGATGTGCATATGTGAGGAATTTGCTTTGAATAGAAAATGCACATTGTATAGTGGAATCATGGAGATCTCCCCCCTATATCTTGTAATTCATACACGCATTTAACATATGATATGAAGAATTTGAAATGCATGATGAAATATGGTGACTGATTTAATTCAACATGTGTGCATTAACATATATAAGGAAATAGCATGCAGAAAAATAGAGCAAAAGTATCAGACCACCATCAGACTTAAGTTTACAACTCGATCCAACAAATACTTCAGAAGAACGAGAGTTGTAACTTAGAAAAAAACACTCAGAAGGGGACCCGCTTGAAGAATAACTCAAATTTCTCCCCCTTTGTCATCGAATGACCAAAAGGGATGAAAAATGAGGAATAATGCCCCTAAAGAATATCATCATGAAGTCTATGGAGGAGCGCCAGCATTGTTGGCATCGTCCGTTGATGTAGGGCATGCCGCAGTGTCGTTCAAATCTTCATGTTCATCAGTCTCGCGCAATGAAGAATATAAGCTGGCCACCAAGTGAGGAACTTTGACCTTCTTGAATTTCTTCGAAGGCGGCTGAGACCAGTCAAAGTCCTGCTTGGAGCCCATCTGCTTGAGATCTTCATCACCGTAGAGGTGAGACAGTACAGCCCAAGTGCGGTCAAAGACTTCATGCAAGTAGTAGTGGTTCTTCTTCACAATGTTTTGCGTGATTGTCATGTTCTAAAGAATTGAACCAAACTGTCGCTTGACCCACTTGTGATTGCGATCCACCTTCTAATGAAGATTGGGGAGAAGCTCACGGTCAGTCATGACCCTTGGAGCAGTGGCTTGAGGATATTGCTTTGAAGCATTTGCGACAGTATCATGGGTGGCAGAGTCATCATTGGTGAGGTAGGATGCAGCTTTGCGAAACTGTCCATCCAATGGACGAGTGCCTTCATCAATGACAGCAGCCTTGCCCTTCTCATTAGCTGAGGAAATAGTCCATTTGAGGACTTCAATTGGGGGAAATAGCTAAGATGGCATTGACAATCAGCCTTATAATGAATTGAAGACCTTGATCTGATGAATCTCATGATCCAAGGAGCATAAGGCTTCAATTCAAATGGTGACAGAGCGACATTGGCCAAAGTCCTCAAGAAGAAATTGTGGTAGTTGATAGGAATACCATGTATGATGTTGAAAAGCAGATTCATCATGATGCCAACAACTTCTTCATCATCAGAGTTGTGGCCCTTGATTGGACTGAGGATTTTGGTCAATATCCTATATATAGTCCTTGGCACATAAAGCAGTTCCTTTACGAGGAATTTGGTTCTAGGGGCTTGGCCTGGATTCAAAGGCTTCATCAACACTTGCATCAGATGGTTGGAGAGCTCAGGTTCATCATAGAGGCGCCTTGCACCTTCAGTGGGAGGACTGACTGGGACGGCATGAAGCAATTCAGAGTCCGGTGCTTTGTAGTGAGTATTTTCTATCATCCAGTCCAATACCCATGAATTCACATCTTCAACGTTGCCGGTGATGTGCAACATGGCGTAGAACTGAAGAATGAGTTCTTCATTCTAGTCACAGATGTCGGTGCAGAGGTTGAGAAGCCAAGAGTCATGAAGAACACTGAGGACTGGGGTGAAGCAGGGCAGCGATTCCATATCCACATGAGGAATTTTCTCATGGTCAAAGATCTTGTCTTTACCAAACAACAGTGAGGAATATAAGTTCATTTGACTTGTTGTCCAGAAGCGCTTGCGTCTAAGTCTTGCAGAGTCATATGGATTGTAATCCATGAAGAAAATGTGCTCAGCAAATAATTCATCAGCCTTGAACTTCTACTTCTTGGAGTGAGGATTCCGAGGCTTGGGCAGAAGATTTTCAGTTGATGTCTTCACAGCATCTTGAATCACAGTCTCTGGAGCCACATGCTGAGGAATTTCTATGGCAATTTCTTTAGCAGCCTTGGCCTCCATTTCTTCAGCAACATTTTCATCAGCACTAGTGGCTGGAACTTCTTCAGGAATAGTGAGGAGAGATGCCTGATGTTCTTCAGAGCCCATGTGAAATTCTTCAGTCTGAACAGGGGACTGAGGAATCTGTTGTAGAGGGGTGAACAGTGGTGAGTTGGGGTGATGGCTTTCCTAGTAGTCATCATTCAGAATTGGTGTTGTACACCCAATGTCCACATCTTCATCTTTCTCATCTATTTCCTCAATGCCTGCCTCTTCAGCTGTGAACTGAGGCATTGATACATCTTCGTCGTATCTATAATTTCTGATTGTTCCATGCCAATGTTATACAACTTTCATATACTTTTGGCAACTTTTTATACTATTTTTTGGGACTAACATATTGATCCAGTGCCCAGTGCCAGTTCCTGTTTGTTGCATGTTTTTTGTTTCATAGAAAATCCATATCAAATGGAGTCCGAACGGGATAAAAACTAACGGAGATTTTTTTGGAATATATCTAATTTTTGGGAAGAAGAATAAACGCGAGACGATGCCCGAGGGGGGCACGAGGCAGGGGGCACGCCCCAGGGGGTCAGGCGCGCCCTCGACCCTCGTGGCCACCCTGTAAGGCGATTGGTGCCCTTCTTCCGCCACAAGAAAGCCAATATCCAGACAAAAAATCATGTCCAAAATTCAGCCCAATCAAAGTTACAGATCTCTGGGAATTTAAGAAACGGTGAAATGACAGAATCAGGGAACGCGGAAATAGAGAGAGACAGAGAGACAGATCCAATCTCGGAGGGGCTCTCGCCCCTCCACCACCATGGAGGCCATGGACCAGAGGGAAAACCCTTCTCCCATCTAGGGAGAAGGTCAAGGAAGAAGAAGAAGGGGGGATCTCTCCCCCTCTCTCCAGGTGGCGCCGGAACACCGTCGGGGCCATCATCGTGTGACGGCGATCTACACCAACACCTCCGTCATCTTCACCAACATCTTCATCACCTTCCCCCATCTATCTACAGTGGTCCACTCTCCCGCAACCCCCTGACCCTCTACTTGAACATGGTGCTTTATTCTTCATATTATTATCCAATGATGTGTTGCCATCTGTCGGTGTCAAAACCGGCGGATCTCGGGTAGGGGGTCCCGAACTGTGCGTCTAAGGAGGATGGTAACAGGAGGCAGGGGACACGATGTTTTACCCAGGTTCGGGCCCTCTTGATAGAGGTAAAACCCTATGTCCTGCTTGATTGTTCTTGATGATATGAGTTTTACAAGAGTAGATCTACCACGAGATCAGAGAGGCTAAACCCTAGAATCTAGCCTATGGTATGATTGTCTGTCCTCCTACGGACTAAAACCCTCTGGTTTATATAGACACCAGAGGGGGCTAAGGTTACACAAGGTCGGTTACAAAGGAGGAGATATACATATCTGTATTGCCTAGCTTGCCTTCCATGCCAAGTAAAGTCCCATCCGGACACGAGATGAAGTCTTCAATCTTGTATCTTCATGGTCCAACAGTCTGGCAAAAGGATATAGTCCGGTTGTCTGGAGACCCCCTAATCTAGGACTCCCTCAGTAGCCCCCAAACCAGGTTTCAATGACGTCAAGTCCAGCACGCAGTATTGTCTTCGACATTGCAAGGCGGGTTCTCCTCAAATCTTGAATGTTTATTAAGTAGTGTCCGGACCCATAAATGTTGGACTTCTTGGCTTCTGTGCCCAATAAGGGCTATCTTCCACGTGTCGAATGAATACGAGGAGCCAGGGCGTTTTTACATCCACCCCCTAGCAAGACAAATAAATTGTCTATTAAAGGGATGGGGATTCCTAGATCCAATCCATACCATCTTCCCACAGCGAGAATCCATCAGAGCGTGCTCCGGAAAAATCCATTCCAACATGGCCGACCACCGTAGCTCCTCCTCTCACCCCGTAGCCCTAAGCCCGGTGATTGGGAGAGATGCTCCGTCCCACACAGTTGATTAGTCGAACTGCAAACTTAGGGATTTCTCCCTCCAGCGTATATGGTTCCCGTCCGAGCCGGGCTCGCCACCTACAATGGCGGGGAGCAAGCGGAGAGCTTCCCCAGCCCCTCTACGGGGGAGCGGGTGTGCCTTCTTCCTTACTTATTAAGGGGACACGGATTTCCAATTCATTTGTTCCTCCGCGGGCTCCTGGAGTTTTACAGCCTCCAACTGCATAATTTCACCCCTGCTTCCATATTACACATCGCCGGCTATGTCGCCCTTTGCGAGTTATTCATGGGCTGCGAGGCTCATTTCGAGTTGTGGAAGAGGTTATTTTTCCTCGTCCCTCGCACACAGAAGGGGTCACTTTATCAAGTGGTCGGAGCCGAAATATGGCGCATCACCGAAACCGGATATTCGTCTGGTACTCCGAAGAAGACGTTCGAAGACTGGCCTTTGGAATGGTTTTATATGGAGGACGTTCCCCTTCCGGACCCTGTTCGGCGGGGTCTTCCTGAGTTCAACAATGCTCCTATGAAGAAACGCCGAAGCTGGTGCCCACGGAGCCCCCAGGAGGAAGACAACAGAGAAGTCCTTTACCTGATGAACTGAATTAAAGCGCTGGCTCAATCAGGATTGACAGTAATCGAGGTTATGTCAATATGCATAATACGGGGAGTGCAGCCACTTCAATATCGAGGGCACCCCCTGTGGTGTTTTAACAGGGAAGATGATGCAACCCATTGCGGGCATAAGGGACCAGACTCCCCTGCTGCTTTAGCAAAAATTCTGTCCGATTTGTTCAAGGGAAAGGAAGAGGAGTTCATCCGCATCAAGACACAGGATGGATTCTCCATGTACAACCCTCCAAGCTGGGTGAGTCACATCTCCTTACTCCCATTCTTCCCGCATTTTTTGTCATTGGTACTTACCATGCCATTTTATGGCAAGAACTACGAAAGGCTGTAAGGGAGGTCAACAGCCCATCTCCACAAATAGAGGACCCTGAACGGGCCCTCGGTCCCGGACTCGAAGAAGATCCGGACATATTCATGGAGCGGATAGACAGGCAGTTCTATCAACTGAGCTGTGATGACGCCATGGTGGCCATTACAGCTGACTATCCCAGACTGCTCCCTGCGTCGCACGTAAGAAAAACCAAAATCCCAACTCCAAAAACTAGGGTCCCCTTTTAGACACTTCACCTACCATATACATATGGTGTTTTACAGGGAAGGCATTCGGGACACCGTGCCGAACCCGCGGGAACTCGCCAACAAGAGGCACCGAGGCCGGGTAGGCCAAAAAGGAAGGCGGTCAGGACGGAGACGCCAGCGCAAACGTATGAAAAAAACCCCGCTCTGTGTTTGTCGTCTTTCTCAAAATGTAATGACATCCATGTTTCTTTAATAGAAAAAACGCTCACCAGAATATGTCCGGAGAGGCTCCCGATCACGCTTCCACCAGTCGGGCTCCAGGGCCGGACATAGAGGCGGAAGCGGACATGGGCGGATGCCGGATACTCCTCCTACAGAGGATGCGGATAGACTGTCCGCTACAAATTCAGAAGTGGAGAGCGCCATGAATCATAGGCGTCGCCGGATCGTACTCCGTGATGCTTGCTTCTCACCAGAGGCATTTGATGCCTTCAATTCTAGAGACGCGTACCTCTGTGCTGCTCAAAGTGGTCTAGCCAGAGCCACGGACCAGTATGTAAGGGATGTACGGGTAAGTAAATCTGACGATTATATGTATCAGTAGCCCTTGAGACTTGAAACAGTTGACACAACTGATTTAAGGATCAATATTTGTGCAGGTTCTTACGGAGAAGAATTCCCAACTGTCTCAAGAGCTGGACAAGTGCAAGGCCCAGCTGGAAGCCACTGTTGCCGCATTGAAGGAGTCCAAAAATGGTCCCCCTGGTAACTCCTTTGTCTATTGCAAAGAATATCAGTACCAGGTAGTATGTGGCGTATATGCACACCTAACAATAGATGTTGTAGGTGGCCCGGAGTGAATCCGGAGGCCGTGGAGGCGGATACGGCACGTGATGAGAGACAGCGAAACGTTGGCGAGCGCGTGCTGACGCGAGTCAGGAAGGAGAAAAATGATCTCCAAGATGCCAATATCCGGCTGGGCATGGAACTGAAGGACGTCCGAGCCTAGCTTGCGGACTCTGTGAAGGAGAATAAACGGCTTCAGCGCGGCATTTTTAGTAAGTGCTTGAATGAACTTTTTAAAGGAGTTCGGCGAAGAAGCCTGCTAATAGCGTTATATCTGCAGGTATGCTGACGGGTCGTCCCGCGGAGGAGATGCCCGGGTCCTCAGGTGATCTTCTGCCAGAGCTCTCACAACTGCACGAACAAGTTCGGCAGGTGATGTAGAGTATTTCCCAAGCCTTGTGGTCGTCCGCATCCCCGCCAGGAGGCATGGGGGAGCTTATAGAGAAGCTGAAGGGAGCACGACGATGCTTCCGGTTATGGAAGATATCAGTCTGCCGATAAGGTGCATGGAAAGCCTGGGCTATGGTGAAGACACGATACACCAAGGCTGACCCAAACCACATGGCCGAGGTTGGACCTATGGGGCCCGATGGGAAAGAGATCCCTGTCAGTTTAGTGTATGATCAAGTAGAGTTAGCCGCCAAGTATTCCCAATAGGATTGTAGGCTAGACAGCCTGTTGGATGGCATAGAAGAAGAATTTAATCAGTCTTAGTGACTGTGTACTTCAAGTGACATATGTAATGTCCCTAGCCGGATTGTAAATCATTTGTCATGGCAGACCTTTTCGCTTCGACCTCTGGACCCGATAGTCCGGAGTGTATCCGAATACCCACTCGGTTATATAAAAACCGGGGTATGCATGGAAACCAGGCATATGGGTCATAAGTGCTTGAACAGACAAGTACCCAACTAGCTATGTTATATTACATGGGTAGTAAGAAACATCTTCCAGGGAGAATAGTTCCGTTAAGGGTTCCTTTCCCTGGGTACGCATGCCCTAATGTGCATGCCCGAACTGCGAGACACAGGTTAAAAACATCTGGGGGCATGTAGTAATTTAAATGAAAGTCATCTTTTATTCACCGACCGAATATTCCCTTAAGAACGCTAGCTTTTGGCTTAACCCAGTCTGAGGTACACATCCGGCTGACCCGGCAGTAACAATCGCAGAGATGCTCCCCTTATGCCCTAGCCGAATTAACGAGAACGTAGGGCATAAACACAAGAGCCAGGCAACCCATCTTGGCCAAAACTTAAGTCATATCGATGCATATAATGGCGAAAAAGGGTACATGCGGAAGAATGACACATGTGCGGGGCATGAAGCCCGGAAAAATAATTAGATTAAGCTTCTGTATAGGAAGCCTCCAGGTATATTGAGCGTGGTTAGCGCGTCGAGATTGTGTAACCAAGACACATGTTTAGCCCTTTAGGGATTTCAAGAGAAAAGAGAGAAAGAAAGAGGGAAAAACAGATGTGCAGAAAATTCATGGAGGTAAGGAGACAAACATAGAGTTTGGCGCTAGGCGTAGAATCTTCGGAGTCTGGCTGCGTTCCATGGGTTTGGCTCGAGTCGATTATTCGATGCATCCCGCAGACGGTATGCTCCACCGGTCAGAATCGGGTCGATAATGAAAGGACCTTACCATTTGGGCTTGAGCTTGTTCTTTTTCTTCTCCGGGAGGCGCATAACTAGTTCACCAACGTTATAGGTTTTGGCCCGCACTTCTCTACTTTGATACCTTCGAGCCTGTTGTTGATAGAATGCGGAACGGGCTTTTGCCACGTCGCGCTCCTCCTCCAGGGCATCCAAACTGTCTTGCCGATCGAGCTCGGCCACTCTTTCTTCGTACATGCGCACTCGAGGTGAGTGATGAATTATGTCGCAAGGCAGCACTGCCTCAGCGCCGTACACCATAAAAATGGTGTTTATCCGGTAGTACGATTCGGCATGGTCCACAGCCCCCATAGTACGGAGTCGAGCTCCTCTACCCAATGGGTGTCTGATTCCTTTAAGGACCGGACTAATCTGGGTTTAATACCACTCATGATAAGACCATTCGCTCGTTCGACTTGACCGTTAGTTTGCGGATGATAGACAGAAGCATAATCGAGCTTGATGCCCATGTTACTGCACCAAAGTTTCACCTCGTCGGCTGTAAAGTTCGTGCCGTTGTCGGTGATGATGCTATGGGGAACGCCATAATGTTGTACAACCCCGGATCTGAAGTCTATCACTGGTCTGGATTCAGCCGTTTTGACAGGTTTGGATTCTATCCATTTGGTGAATTTGTCCATCATGACCAGTAAGTATTTTCTCTTATGGGTTCCCCCCTTGAGGGGTCCGACCATATCGAGCCCCCAGACCGCAAAGGGCCAAGTAATGGGGATGGTTTGTAGGGCGGTAGGTGGCATGTGGCTTTGGTTTGCAAAAAGCTGGCAACCAACGCAATGTTGAACTAGATGCTGTGCATCTGCCCAGGCCGTCGGCCAATAAAAACCTGTATGGAAGGCCTTACTTACAAGTGCCCGGGCTGCTGCGTGGTGGCCGCTGAGTCCGACATGGATTTCTGCCAACAGCTTCCGCCGTTCCTCTTCGGAGATGCACCGTTGAAGGACTCCGGTTGTGCTTTTCTTATAAATCTCTCCCTCATGGACCTTGTAGGCTTTAGATCGCCGCAGTATACAGCGAGCCTCATTTTGGTCCTCGGGTAATTCCTGTCTGGTGAGGTAGGCCAGGAATGGTTCTGTCCACGGGGCGATGACGGCCATTATCACATGGGCTGAAGGTGTTATTTCCGCGGCAGAGCCTCCGATTGTGTCAGAGTATTCGGTATCTGGGGTTATGGCCGGGTCCGGACTAATTTTGCTGGTGTCCCCTTCCCATACCACGGATGGTTTAAGCAGTCTTTCCAGGAAGATGTTTTGTGGGACAGGGTCACGTTTAGCGCCGATACGAGCTAGGATGTCCGCTGCCTGGTTGTTTTCCCGAGCCACGTGGTGGAATTCTAGACCCTCGAACCGGGCTGACATTTTGAGGATGGTGTTGCGATATGCCGCCATTTTTGGATCCTTGGCATCGAAGTCTCCATTTATTTGGGATATTGCGAGGTTCGAGTCCCCACGCACCTCTAGGCGTTGGATGCCCATGGAGACTGCCATCCGGAGGCCATGTAGTAGGGCCTCGTATTTAGCTGCGTTATTGGAGTCCGTATATAGTATTTGGAGCACGTATTGCACCGTGTCTCCGGTGGGGGACGTCAGGACGATGCCAGCCCCTAGACCAGCCAGCATTTTAGAGCCGTCGAAGTGCATGATCCAAGGAGTATGCGCCGTACTGTTTAGGAAGTTTGGCTTCTGTCCATTCGGCTACGAAATCGGCCAGTACTTGCGACTTAATGGCTTGTCGTGGCTTATATGTTATGTTGAACGGGAGGAGCTCAATGGCCCATTTGGCAATCCGGCCCGTGGCATCACGGTTGTTTATTATGTCATTGAGTGGTACTTCGGATGCCACCGTGATCGAACACTCTTGAAAGTAGTGTCGTAATTTCCGGGATGCCATAAATACCGCGTATGCTATCTTTTGGTAATGTGGGTACCGTGATTTTCATGGAGTGAGGACGCTGGATACATAGTATACCTGCTTTTGAAGCGGGAATTTATGTTTGTCCGTCTCTCGTTCGACGACGAGCACTGCGTTTACAACTTGGTGAGTTGCTGCTATATATAATAGCATTGGTTCACCGATAGTTGGCACGACCAGGATTGGGTTGGCGGCCAGGATAGCTTTGATTTCTTCCAGTCCGGCCGTGGCTGCGTCCGTCCACTCGAAGTGTTCGGTGCGCCTAAGAAGGTAATAAAGGGGAAGTGCCTTTTCTCCTAATCGGGAGATAAAGCGGCTTAAAGCCGCCACACATCCAGTCAATTTCTGGATTTGGTTGAGGTCAGTTGGGATAGCCAACTGTGACAGAGCTCGGATTTTAGCCGGGTTTACTTCAATTCCTATACTGGAGACGATGAAGCCCAGGAGCTTTCCGACGGGAATGGAGAAGACGCATTTTTCCGGATTGAGCTTAATGTCGTATGTTCGAAGATTGGTGAATGTGAGCCTCAAGTCGTCTATTAAAGAGTCGACGTGTCTGGTTTTAATGACCACATCATCTACGTATGCCTCCACAGTCTTGCCGATCTGCTTTTCCAGACATGTCTAGATCATGCGCTGATATGTTGCGCCGGCGTTTTTTAGCCCAAAGGGCATTGTGTTTAAGCAGAAGGGGCCGTATGGTGTTATAAATGCTGTTGCGGCTTGATCAGACTCCGCCATCTTAATCTGGTGGTAACCGGAGTATGCATCGAGGAAGCACAATGATTCGTGTCCTGCGGTAGCGTCGATGATTTGATCGATGCGAGGGAGTGGGAAGGGATCCTTTGGGCAAGCCTTGTTAAGGTCTTTGAAGTCGATGCATAGGCGCCAGGATTTGTCCTTCTTTGGTACCATCACCAGGTTTGCTAGCCAATCCAGATGTTTTATTTCTTTAATGAATCTGGCTTCTAATAGCTTGGCCAGCTCCTCTCCCATGGCTTGTCGCTTAGGTTCAGAGAAACGCCGAAGAGTCTGCTTGACCGATTTGAATCCTTTTAGAATATTAAGGCTATGCCCAGCCAATATTCGTGGGATTCCTGGCATGTCTGAAGGATGCCAGGCGAATATGTCCCAATTCTTGCGCAGAAACTCTCGTAGTGCGGTGTCTACAGCGGGGTCTAACTGTGCCCCAATGGATGTTGTTTTTGTAGGGTCCGTTGGATGGACTTGGAATTTAACTATTTTTTCCACTAGTTTAAAGGAGGTGGACTTGAATCTTTTGTCTAGTATCACGTCGTCCCTGTCCACTGTGGAGCGCGGTGCGGTTAACTCCTCCGCCACAAGGGCTTCAGATAATGCCTCGAGGGCTAGTGCGGCTGTTTTGTTCTCGGCGCGGAGTGCTATGTCCAGATCACTAGCTAGAGTGATAATTCCCTTGGGTCTAGGCATTTTGAGCTTCATGTACCCGTAATGGGGGATGGCTTGAAAAATCGTGAATGCCTCCCGCCCTAGAAGGGCGTGGTATCCGCTACTGAAAAGTGCCACTTGGAATGTAATTTCTTCGGACCTGTAATTTTCCGGAGTGCCGAATACCACATCAAGTGTGATTTTCCTAGCTCAACATGCCTCCTGACTAGGGATGATTCCTCGGAAGGTCGTACTGCTTTGTTCAATATGGTTGCGGTCTATGTCCATTTTTTGGAGAGTTTCCTCATAGATGAGGTTTAATCCGCTGCCACCATCCATGAGCACCTTAGTGAGCCAAAAGCCGTCCACAATTGGGCTGAGGACCAAAGCAGCTGGTGCTCGGGCTGTTCGGAATTTAGGTTCGTCACTGGCGTTGAAGGTGATAGCTGTGTCGCTCCATGGATTTATTGCTGCTACATGGCAGACTTCGACAAGGCCGTGGAGTGCTCTCTTACGCCTATTATTTGAGGCGAAGGTCTCGAAGACCGTTAATACTGTGTTGTTATCTGTGGGGAGGTGCTCTGAGGTATTTTGGGTGAGAAGATCCTCGCCGCTTTTGGCCACCTGCCGGAGTACCCAACATGCTCTAAGGCTGTGTGTTGATATGGTATCCGTTGTACTATGGATTTTGCCGGGCCCGTTGAGCCATCCCTCCAATACGGTTCCACACCCTGTAGTGGGCTTTTGCTTCTTTGTAATTGAGTCGGGCGACTTATAAGAGTGCCCGACTATGTCCGCCAAGTCACAGTATTTCCGTACTATGTCCGCCAAGTCAGCGAAGTGTGTTACGTCACGGCGACTTATGGCATTGAGGACTCCCTTGTCCATGCAATTGCTGTAAAAGAGCGAAATTGCATCTTCCTCGCGACAGTCCTTGACCTTGTTCATTACAAGGAGGAATTTGGCCCAATAGTGATGTACTGTGTCTTGGGGCGTTTGCCTAATGTGGGAAAGATAGTTTGTATCTGGGTGGGTGGGTGGATTTAAGTCCAGACCCAATCTGTGATCCCGGGGCAGGGGAGTTTCCGATCTTGGAAGTTTGGGCTCCGGGATATTGCCCTGCGGGTTCGGTATGCGGCCTGATTCTGGATTCAGGGTTAGGGCAGCGTCCTCCCGCGAGCGTGTATCCTGTTTGGAGAGCTCGGGAATCCGGACATAGCTCGTCCTCAGGATAGAGGGAGAATCGCCGCAGTGCTCCTTCACCACCGCTATTTCATGGGTGACCGGCGGAGAGTTAATCTCCCTTTGGTCGGGTTTAAGCACGATCCGATCGTAGTCCGTAGTGACTCCCAAAGCAGCGATGCGATCCATGAGCTCGTTCAAAGAGGAGAGCTCCATTGGATCCATCTGCTCGGCAAATTTTGAGCCGATGCAGAGGCTATTTTCGATGACTCGAGAGGTCATCGTCGGCGTAGCGGCCGAGCAGGCCGTCATGACGAAGCCGCCAAGTCGGAGAGTTTGGCCTACAGCCAGGGCTCCCCCAGAGGTGATGTTGTCCTTGACAACGAGGCGAGCCATCTTCCTTATGATGATGACACAGTGGAACTCTCAATGAAAGCACCAATGTCGGTGTCAAAACCGGCGGATCTTGGGTAGGGGGTCCCGAACTGTGCGTCTAAGGCGGATGGTAACAGGAGGCAGGGGACATGATGTTTTACCCAAGTTCGGGCCCTCTTGATAGAGGCAAAACCCTACGTCCTGCTTGATTGTTCTTGATGATATGAGTTTTACAAGAGTAGATCTACCACGAGATTAGAGAGGCTAAACCCTATAAGCTAGCCTATTGTCAGGACCCCGATTCCAAGTCACATCGATCTAGCCGGTAACACCTCATATCACATTGCGGCCTCACGCACGGTATCCCCACGGGTGTCGCCTTACCATGGCCCAGGACCGTTTGCGCCTGTTGGCTCACGTATATGATAGTGTCGCTAGCATCCATATGACAGAGAACTCGGGCCGACATGGCTAGTCGTGAACCCAAAGCGACACAGACCTATGGAGACAGGCATACATGAATCACATCGAGCATGTCGGTCATCAGCGAGTGAATCCGGGTTGTAGCACTGGGCTAACAGGACTCCGGGGAACCCGGGCTGTAGCAGGCTAGGCAGGACTCCGGATGTCACCGCGTGACATTTCCCCAAAGGGACAGACATAGGAACGAAGTGAAACACATGCCGGCCAGTCAAGTGTCCTGAGCAGTAGTGCTGGGCTAGCAGGACTCCGGTGAACCGGGCTGTAGCAGACTACTATGGCTCGAGGAACACTAGACTACATTTCCCCATAAGAAAGGCTGCCAAGGATAAACAACTAGATTGTCAGATCCCACACATACCAAGCATTTCAATCATACACACAATATGCTCGATATGTGCAAATACAACATGGCATCACAACAAAACTCTACAACTCAAGTACTTTATTTAAAGGCTCCAAAGAGCCATACATAACATGTTCATACAGATAGGGGTCACATGACCCGACACTCAAGTCATAGAAGCATACAAGCACATGCGGAAGCAAATAGTCTGAGTATTGACACTAGAAAGAAAGAAGGCTTCTCGAAGCCTGTCTATCTACATAGGGCCCTCCATGGCCAGGATCACCACCTGGGTGGCAAGTCACTCATCGACGTCGAACCCATCGGAGGGGGCAGTGTTGTCGTCTGGAAACAATAATTAAGCAAACATGAGTACATCAGCAAGTCTTACAACAGAACCTACTATACATGCTCATTCTCAAGAAGGTGGTGCAGTTATTGCAGCAAGCCAGCTTTGACTCTTGGCTAAGCTATCCTACGGGACACCACTAGTAAAATAGTTTTTGCACACGAGTCCACTAATCACCAACACAATACTCCACCGGGGATCCTCCCTCGTCATCCTATGAGAGAGCCATCCTCGGTACTCACACTTATCTTGAGTCTTTTAGTAGTAACCATTAACTTGTCTATGAACTGTATAGGCAACCAAGTAGTCCTTTACCGCAGATGCGGCTATTCGAATAGATGATGTTAACCTTGCAGGGGTGTACTCCTTCATACATGCTCTCACCACTTACCGCCGTTTACACGACATGTACTCGGCAACCTTCAAGCGGAAGCACAACGAGGGTGTCGGCCACGGCCTACCTAAACACTCAAGTCTCTAGTCCAGCTTTATCGCCTATCCAGGTTCCATCCACAGGGAGTCTGGCCGAGGTTTCCACACACGGCCCCGAACGATGTGAACAGGGTCCTGAGACGCCAAACTAGCGCCCGGCATAACCGGCCACGGTGTATCTACCGCAACATAGCCCACCCCTAGGGTCAGCGCTACGCACGGCCGCCAACACATAACCTACAAACACCAGAAACTATTTGCAACTCCTGGACAGAGTACTAGGGTGATTAAGAAGCCGAGAGGGTCAATTAAGGATCCCAATGCATGGTAGTAGCTGATTCTTAAAATCACACATACAGATCTCAGTTCTTAGGGACGGCCTCAATGAAACAACCCACCATGTACTCCTACATGTCCTCTTATCGATACCTTTACCAAATCATGTTCAACACATCACTCACATTACCGACATAATCATTTCACTCTAGCCCATCACCCAGATGAACCAGACCTGACACAACTCTAAGCATAGCAGGCATAGCAGGGTAGGAAACACAAGCATGGCTCAATCAACTCCTACACATGCTAGTGGATTTCATCTAGTTACTGTGGCAATGATAGGTCATGCAGAGGATAAGGGTTCAACTACCGCAGCACACAGCAGTTTGAAACGTTGTTGTCTTAATGCAGTAAATGAGAGCAGAGGCGAGAACATGCGATTGTATTGATATGATCAATGGGGCTGCTTGCCTGATGGAGTGGTAGTAGGGTACTGCCCTTCAGTTGGATACTCGGAGATATCCTCGGAGGCAGAACCTACCACGAAGGACACACAGAACATAATCAACACATGACAATATGCAACAATATGATGCATGCTATGACATGGCAAAATGATGTGTCCTGCCTAATGCAATGTGAAACAAGTTGAAATGGGTCCATTTGAACCAAAGATTCAAATGTAAATTGAAGTTCTTATGCATAATAAGTGTGTTAGCTTGTTTCACCTAAACAGCAAGGTTAAAGAGGTTTGTCATGCATGAAATCATTACAGATGGATAGATTGAATTTTTCTGATCATTTTTCATATATAATTTGTTTGATTTGGAGCTATGGTTGATTTTCTATGATTTTTAGAAGTTTTGGGCATTTTCTAGAATTTTCTGATTAATAATAAATCTAGAAAATGTACTGCATCAGCATTAGGTCACGCTGATGTTAGCAGGTCAACAGGCGCCGTCCAGGTCAAACCTGACCTGGGGGACCCACTGGTCAGTGACTCAGTTAGTTAACTGAGTTAATTAGAGTTAAACTAAATCTACTAGAAATGTCAGCAAGGCTGGGCCCACATATCAGTGGCTCAGGGTTAGTTTAGCGAGGGGATTAACACTAACAATGGTGATTAGCACTAACTAACACCTAACTAATCCAGTTAGGGCCGGCCCCACATGTCAGGACTCAGGTGGGGCCCAACCGGGGTCAAAGTGGGTCAAACCCACTGGCGTTAAGCCGCCAGCGAGGACAGACGCGGCGGAGGGCGTCAGGATTCCTCCTTCGATGACCAAATGGCTGGCGGAGGGCATCTACGTGCTGCTGGTGAACTCGTGCGCCGAGTGGAGCAAGCGGTGTGTGCGGGGGTGGCCGGAGATGACGCCAGCGTCGAGCCAGGCGGCGGCCGTAGTTCGGGCGTGCACGGAAACGGCGTTAGGAGGCACGGCAGGGGGCGCAGAGGGGTGCTACGGCCTCCTGGGGTGCACTGAGCACGGTGATGCACTCAGCTGCGTCTATAGGTGACGGTGGCCACGGCGGCGGCATGGCCGGCGGAGCCAAGCTCCCGGCCGTGATGGCCAACGGGGTTAGGGGCAGCTAGGGTGACGTGGCTAGGGGGAGAAGGAAGAGAAGCTCACGGGGAGTGTAGCGGTGGCCTCAGCGAGCTCGGGGAGGCATCAAGGGCGGCGTACGATTGACGGAGATCTCGGCGGACCGAGGTGGAAGAAGATGGCGCTAGCGGCGTTGCAGTGCGTCCGAGGCGTCGTGGCTCGCCCGTGAGGAAGAGGAAGACATCGGTGGTGCTCGGGGACACGTCGAAGAGATGAGATGGGGTCGATGGCCACGGTAAACGGCGACGGTGGCGACGAGCTCCTCTCGGGAGGGGATGGGGAGAGAGCCAGAGGAGGAAGAGGGGCACGGGGAGAATGGGGAAAGTGAGAGGGGGACGAGGGAGAGTGCATGGCACTCGTAGACGGCGTCCTGGGTGTCGGCAGAAGCAGGAGGTGGCCGGCGTGTGGCTGCGGGTGCCGGGCACGCGCCTCTCGTCCTCCTAGCGAGAGGAGGGGGATGACTGGCGGTAGCCAGTGGGCTGGGCCGAGCTGGGCTAGGCCAGGGCGACAGGTAAGCTCTAACTCTCTCTCTCTTTCTGTTTTGTTCTTTATTTATTTCCTGCTCTGTGTATTGAAATATAATAAATACTATTTCATTTCCAAAATCTCTGGAAATATTCAGAGGCACATTTGGGAATATTCTCAACTGCCTAAAAATGATTCCAAGATTATTTGAGCACTTTAAAATATTTATAGCATTTAAAATGCCCAAATTCAAATACTTATGGCTTGTTCAAAAATCCAGAATGGCTCCATAAATTGCAAGACCACTTTGGCAGAGGTTTTAGACAAGACCAAAAATGGTGGGCTTTTATGAAGGGCATTTTGGGTTCATTGAAATTCCAATTGTTGGAAATTAGCATTTTCAGGGGGGGTGTTGGGGTTGATTAGGCCCCATTTAAAGTTTAAAGGAAATTTAAACATGATGCACATGTTCATCCAATCCTAATGCATGACTAAAAGCAGGGATGTGACAACTCACCCCCACTCAAAAGAATCTCGTCTCGAGATTTAGGATCCTCCGGGAAGAAGGTGGGGTACTCGAGTCGAAGACGATCCTCCCTTTCCCAAGTGGCTTCTTTCTCGGAATGGTGTGACCATTGAACCTTGAGAAACTTGATATTATGTCGTCGAGTGGTACGCTCGGCTTGATCAAGGATACGAACGGGATATTCCCGATATGAGAGGTTATCTTGTAGATCAAGCGTTTCGTGGTCCACTCCACGGATAGGATCCGCGAAGCAACGCCTGAGTTGAGAAACATGGGAGACATCATGAACTCTGGAAAGATGCGAAGGTAGTTCCAATTGGTAGGCAACTTCTCCTTGTTTGGCAAGAATACGAAAGGGTCCAATATAATGAGGGGCCAATTTGCCTTTGATACCGAAACGATGGGTTCCCTTTAACGGAGTAACCCGAAGGTAAGCCTTCTCGCCGACTTCATAAGTCATGAGCTTATGTTTACGATCATATTGGCTCTTTTGACGAGATTGGGCTGTTTTCAATTTCTCATGAATAACGCGAACCTGCTCCTCTGCTTCCTGAATCATATCCGGGCCAAAGAGTTGTCTTTCCCTGGTTTCTGACCAGTTAAGAGGCGTTCGAAATTTTTGTCCATAGAGAACTTCGAAAGGAGCTTTGCCCAAGCTAGATTGATAACTATTGTTATAAGCAAACTCCGCGAATGGAAGGCATTTCTCCCAACCCATTCCAAATGAGATGACAGAAGCTCGGAGCATATCTTCCAAAATTAGATTGACTCGCTCTACTTGACCACTTGATTGAGGATGAAAGGCGGTGCTAAAAGAGAGACGAGTTCCCATAGCATTTTGGAAACTTTCCCAAAATCGAGAGGTGAAGAGACTCCCACGGTCTGAGTTAATTTCCAATGGACACCATGAAGAGACACTATTTGGGAGATGTATAAATCAGCTAGCTGGCTAGCGATGATACTCTCATGAACAGGTAGGAAATGGGCTACTTTGGAAAGACGGTCGATCATGACGAAGATGGCATTATTCCCTCTGTTGGTCCTGGGAAACCCAGTAATGAAATCCATACTAATTTTATCCCATTTCCACTCAGGAATAGCCAAAGGTTGAAGGGTGCCAGCAGGCCGTTGGTGCTCTGCTTTAACACGACAGACGTCGCAACTAGCAATGTATTGAGCAATTTCTCTCTTCATCCTAGTCCACCAAAACCTCTGGCGTAGGTCTTGATACATTTTGGTACTACCGGGATGAATAGTGAGAGGGGGTTCATGAGCTTCCTTAAGAATCAACTGGCGTAAATGTTGTTTCTTGGGAACCACCAAGCGGTTCTCGAAGAAGACAACACCTCGCTCATCCATGGAAAAACATTTAGCAATTCCGCTAGCGATGTTCTCCTTAATCCGGGATATGTCCTTATCGTACCGCTGGGCGGTTATGATTTGATCCATAAGGTTAGGCTTCGCCACTAGGGTGGATAGGAATCCTCAAGGAACAATGTGAAGATTAAGCTTACGAAATTACTCATGGAGAAGTGGTTGACTTTGCTGTAACATCAGGTTGTTACAATAAGATTTACGACTTAGCGCATCCGCCATGACATTGGCTTTGCCCGGGGTGTAAGGTATTCCTAAGTCGTAATCCGAGATCAACTCGACCCAACGTCGTTGCCTGATATTCAAATCCGGTTGGGTGAAGATATATTTCAAACTTTGGTGATCGGTGAAGATCTCGCAACGATTGCCGAGGAGGTAATGTCGCCAAGTTTTAAGTGCATGGACTAGAGCTGCAAGGTCTAGATCATGTGTGGGATAATTTTCCTCATGTGGGTGTAATTGCCGTGAAGCATAGGCAATTACCTGACGATCTTGCATGAGTATGCAACCTAGTCCTTGTCGCGAGGCGTCGCAATAGATAATAAAGTCCTTGGAGAAATCTGGTGGTACCAGTACGGGAGCAGATGTCAGGCGTCTTTTCAGTTCCTGAAAGCTGAACTCGCACTGTGGTGTCCACTCGAACTTTTTATCTTTCTTGAGGAGTTCAGTTAGAGGTTTAGCAACCTTGGAGAAATTCTCGACGAAGCGGCGGCAGTAGCTCGCTAAGCCAAGGAAGCTCCAAACTTGCTTGACTATCTCAGGTGTAGTCCAGTCAAGGACGGCTTGAACTCGCTCGGGATTGACAGCAATACCCTTACCAGAGATTACATGGCCTAGATAGGTCCCTTCTGGCAACCAAAATTCACACTTGGAGAATTTGGCATAAAGGCGATGCTCTCGAAGTTTCGTCAATACCAGCCTTAGATGTTCGGCATGTTCCTCTTCATTCTTGGAGTAGATGAGTATGTCATCGAGGTATACTATGACGAATTTATCAAAATACTCCATGAAGACCGAGTTCATTAACCGAGAGAAGGTGGCTGGGGCATTGGTTAAACTGAAGGACATAACGGTGTACTCGTATTGGCCATAACGAGTAACAAAGGCCGTTTTGGGAATGTCCCCGTTTCTGATTTTGATTTGATGGTAGCCCAACCTCAAATCCATCTTGAAAAAGACTGAGGATCCAGCGAGCTGATCATACAGATCGTTGATCCTGGGAAGCGGATACTTGTTCTTGATGGTGACCAAGTTGACAGGCCGGTAATCTACAACCATCCGATCCGTTCCATCCTTCTTCTTGACGAAGAGGACGGGGCAAGCCCAAGGAGAGGAACTAGGACGAATGAAACCCTTTTTCAAGGACTCATCGAGTTGGTTCTTAAGCTCGGCTAGTTCTAAGGGTGCCATCTTATAGGGTCTTCTAGAAATTGGAACGGTTCCTGGAACAAGGTCTATCACAAACTTGACATCCCTGTCAGGTGGAACACCTGGCAGTTCTTCTGGAAAGACATCCGGAAAGTCCCGGACTACCGGAATATCTTCATGGTTTGGAAGGGGGTTGGCATTTAGGGAGTAAAGTTGGCGCTTGGCCACTCGAGTTAAGACATTGACTGTCTTGCCCGATGGGTGAGTAAGTTGAACGGTTCTAGTGGCACAATCAATCTTAGCATAATGAGCTGACATCCAGTCCATACCCAAGATGATGTTTATGTCTGAGGACTTGAGAGCTATTAAAGATGCAAGGAAGACAAGTCTATCGACAAGAATTTCATTCCCATGGATTACTCTAGAAGTTTGCCATCTAGAGCCAGGGGTTTGAATTTCCATGGTAGTGGGCATGTCACAGAATGTTGTGTTATGCAATCGAGCATAGCTCTCAGATATGAATGAATGAGATGCTCCAGTATCGAAAAGAACAAATGCCGGATGGCAATTAACAAGGAGCGTACCAAGGACGACGTTAGGATCCTCATGAGCCTCCTCGGCTGAGACATAGTTGACGTGGCCACATGCAGTGGTGACCGGCTTGGCGTAGAATGTCTTTCCCGCTAGCTTACCACGACCAGCGGACTTTCCAGACTGATTGGGGTTGTTGTTTTGGGGACACTCTCGACTATAGTGACCCGGCTCTCCACACTTGAAACATGTCACAACATTGGGGCGTGGAGCAGCATTAGCAGCGGGGCCACCATAGGGCTTGGACGGCGCAAACTGCTAGTTGGGACGAAGCGCCTCAAAGGATGGCCTCGGAATGAACCTCGGTGGTAGTGCCGTGCTTGGAATCCACACCCGGCGCTTCTGAGATCCAGAGCCGGATGAAGAGCCAAAATCACGAGAGTGCTTGCGTGAAGCGTCATAGTCAGACTGGCCTGTCTCAGCACTGATGGCTTTATTGACCAACTTCTGAAAGGAGGTGCACTCATGCAGACGAAGATCACGGCGAAGCTCAGGGCTAAGTCCCTTGCGGAACCTTGCCTGCTTCTTAGCGTCGGTAGATACCTCTTCAAGAGCATATCGTGCCAGATTCCCAAATTCATGACTATATGCATCCACAGTCAGTCTTCCTTGGGTGAAATTGCAGAACTCTTCCCTCTTGCGATCTATGAGACCTTCCGGGATGTGATGCTCACGGAAGGCCTCATTGAATTCAGCCCAAGTAGTGATTTGGCCGACCGGGCGCATAGCTTCAAAGTTTTCCCACCAAAGGCTAGCAGGGCCTTCGAGGTGATAGGCAGCATAAGTAACCTTGTCAGCTTCGGCTATGTTGGCAGAACGTAGCTTGTGGGTGATGCTGCGAAGCTAGTCATCCGCATCGAGGGGCTCGACGGAATGGTTAAACTTTGGTGGGTACAACTTGATAAAGTCATTGATTGACACCAAGTCATTTCGCTGATGGCGTGCAGTGTTTTGCTCAATCCGCTCCAGCAAGCGGCTAGTCTCACGCTTGTTTCTTTCTGCCTCCAGCATCACTTCGGCCAGAGAAGGCGGGTGAGGCAGATTTTCACCCCTAACTTCACTGGCTTCCCCCTGCTCCGGGGCAGCAGGATTGCTGCGGGTGTTGACCATCCTAGGAGAAAATAAAACAATGGTTTAGATAAGGGTGGCACAAACTTAGCAAGGAAGTGCAGAATGTAATGGATAACATGGAATGCTAGGATGTTCGTTGCATGACATGGTAATATAGAAACTTCCATATATATACCATTGGTCATACACACAGTACATAGTTTAGTACAAGCCCAGGCTAGAGTACTACTACGGTGAAAGACATTACATCTCATCAAAGGCATTCCAAGCTCCTATACATTATTTTTTTCTACACCTCCGGAACGTGATACACACCAAGTTGTATCCCACGGTCACGCAGGACTGTGGAGAATACAACTACTACAATACTAGAGAAACTACTACTAGCTCAGACGGCTCCGTAGTAATCCTCATAGAAGTCGCCACCAAAGCCTGGAAGTGGAACATGATCATCTGGGAACAGATAGTCCTGCGGAGCCTGCGGACCATAGGGACTTGAATGTGGCCTTGGTCCCACAGGTGGTGGCAGACGGGGACCACGAGGAGGGGTGATGCCTCCTACATCGCGCCACTCCATACAATCTGGCAATCCAGACCATACAGGGTACAGATCCCTCATGTCCATGTATCCTGCCTGCACCGCAGGTGCAAACCGAGTCAAAGTGGCCCAATGATCAGAACGAGTGTGGAAAAGCTCCATACGCAAGGCCCGATTTTCGCGGTCCTTATCCTCGAGCATCTCGGTAGTGGTGCGGAGTAGTGACTCCTCATGTGTAGAGTCATAGTACAAGGCCTGATAGTACCCCTATGCTCCAGGAAGTGAGGATGGCATGAAACGGAAGTCGGTGTTCTGTAGCAAGGCAGTCCTGGCTTGAATGATAGTCATCATTGAATAGGCTGCATACTGCACAGACATCTCAATAGTGACCCCAAGTCCATAGGAACAGTGAAGGGGCTCAGTGGCTCCAGGATAAGATGGATATATCCTGACGGTACAGAGGTACTGGCTCTGGTTGAAGTCTCTAAACTGCTCCTCGACGGTATATTCCGGATACCACCGATAGCCTGACTCAACCATCACTCGAACCAACATGGCCGTGTGGCCGGGCACATCAAGGCACCGGGTCAGACGAACCACTTGGTTCTGCGAACGGGTAGCCATCTGAAAGCACAGAATAATGCAAAGGCATTAGAATTTTCTAGGGGAAAATGGACAGCATAACGGCTGTAAATGCTCAGAAAAAGATTTGAGACATCCACAACAGTTTGCAATACCACTCAACAACATCATATCAGGGTTCTGATTCAACTAGCCACATACTAAAAGTAGTAGAAACTGTACTGAGGCTTGTAACAACAATCCTATAAGCTACTACGGATTAGTAACACGTGAACCTGATAGAAGAAGAGAGCCTAGTCCTTGACCCACATTGAATGAGAAGAGAATGACTCAGATCAGAGGGCATAAGGTAAAGGAGTAAAAGAGCCTTATGTTCCCTCCCACAATCAATTCCCCTACATATAACTAAAGCATTTCTAGACTCGACATCGACCAGTTTGGCTCAACGAACCTACAGGCAGTCCGACTCTGATGCCAACGCTGTCAGGACCCCGATTCCAAGTCACATCGATCTAGCCGGTAACACCTCATATCACATTGCGGCCTCACGCATGGTATCCCCACGGGTGTCGCCTTACCATGGCCCGGGACCGTTTGCGCCTTTTGGCTCACGTATATGATAGTGTCGCTAGCATCCATATGACAGAGAACCCGGGCCGACATGGCTAGTCGTGAACCGAAAGCGGCACAGACCTATGGAGACAGGCATACATGAATCACATCGAGCATGTCGGTCATCAACGAGTGAATCCGGGCTGTAGCACTGGGCTAACAAGACTCTGGGGAACCCGGGCTGTAGCAGGCTAGGAAGGACTCCGGATGTCACCGCGTGACATTTCCCCGAAGGGACAGACATAGGAACGAAGTGAAACACATGCCGGCCAGTCAAGTGTCCTCAACAGTAGTGCAGGGCTAGCAGGACTCTGGTGAACCGGGCTGTAGCAGACTACTATGGCTCGAGGAACACTAGACTACATTTCCCCATAAGAAAGGCTGCCAAGGATAAACAACTAGATTGTTGGATCCCACACATACCAAGCATTTCAATCATACACATAATATGCTCGATATGTGCAAATACAACATGGCATCACAACAAAACTCTACAACTCAAGTACTTTATTTAAAGGCTCCAGAGAGCCATACATAACATGTTCATACAGATAGGGGTCACATGACCCGACACTCAAGTCATACAAGCATACAAGCACATGCGGAAGCAAATAGTCTGAATACACACACTAGAAAGAAAGAAGGCTTCTCGAAGCATGTCTATCTACATAGGGCCCTCCATGGCTAGGATCACCACCTGGGTGGCAAGTCACTCATCGATGTCAAGATCTTCATAAAACCCATCGGAGGGGGCGGTGTTGTCGTCTGGAAATAGTAATTAAGCAAACATGAGTACAAAGGTACTCATCAAGTCTTACAACAGAACCTACTATACATGCTCATTCTCAAGAAGGTGGTGGAGTTATTGCAGCAAGCCAGCTTTGACTCTTGGCTAAGCTATCCTGCGGGACACCACTAGTAAAATAGTTTTCACACACGAGTCCACTAATCACCAACACAATACTCCACCAGGGATCCTCCCTCGTCATCCTACGAGAGAGCCATCCTCGGTACTCACACTTATCTTGAGTCTTTTAGTAGTAACCATTAACTTGTCTATGAACTGTATAGGCAACCAAGTAGTCCTTTACCATGGACGCAGCTATTCGAATAGATGATGTTAACCCTGCAGGGGTGTACTCCTTCATACACGCTCTCACCACTTACCGCCGTTTACACGACATGTACTCGGCAACCTTCAAGCGGAAGCCCAACGAGGATGTCGGCCACGGCCTATCTAAACACTCAAGTCTCTAGTCCAGGTTTATCGCCTATCCAGGTTCCATCCGCAGGGAGTCCGGCCGAGGTTTCCACATACGGCCCCGAACAATGTGAACAGGGTCCCGAGATGCCAAATGAGCGCCTGGCATACCCGGCCACGGTGTATCTACCGCAACATAGCCCACCCCTAGGGTCAGTGCTACGCACGGCCGCCAACACATAACCTACAAACAGGAGAAACTATTTGCAACTCCTGGACAGAGTACTAGGGTGATTAAGAAGCCGAGAGGGTCAATTAAGGATCCCAATGCATGGTAGTAGCTGATTCTTAAAATCACACATACAGATCTCAGTTCTTAGGGACGGCCTCAATGAAACAACCCACCATGTACTCCTACATGGCCTCTCATCGATACCTTTACCAAATCATGTTCAACACATCACTCACATTACCGACATAATCATTTCACTCTAGCCCATCACCCAGATGAACCAGACCTGACACAACTCTAAGCATAGCAGGGTAGGGAACACAAGCATGGCTCAATGAACTCCTACACATGCTAGTGGGTTTCATCTAGTTACTGTGGCAATGACAGGTCATGCAGAGGATAAGGGTTCAACTACCGCAGCACACAACAGTTTGAAATGTTGTTGTCTTAATGCAGTAAATGAGAGCAGAGGCGAGAACATGGGATTGTATCGATATGATCAATGGGGCTGCTTGCCTGATGGAGTGGTAGTAGGGTACTGCCCTTCAGTTGGATACTCAGAGATATCCTCGGAGGCATAACCTACCATGAAGGACACACAGAACATAATCAACACATGATAATATGCAAAAATATGATGCATGCTATGACATGGAAAAATGATGTGTCCTGCCTAATGCAATGTGAAACAAGTTGAAATGGGTCCATTTGAACCAAAGATTCAAATGGAAGTTAAAGTTCTTATGCATAATATGTGTGTTAGCTTGTTTCAACTAAACAGCAAGGTTAAAGTGGTTTGTCATGCATGAAACCATTACAGATGGATAGATTGAATTTTTCTGATCATTTTTCATATATAATTTGTTTGATTTGGAGCTATGGTTGATTTTCTATGATTTTTAGAAGTTTTGGGCATTTTCTAGAATTTTCTGATTAATAATAAATCTAGAAAATGTATTACTGCATCAGCATTAGGTCACGCTGATGTCAGCAGGTCAACAGGGACCGTCCAGGTCAAACCTGACCTGGGGGACCCACTGGTCAGTGACTCAGTTAGTTAAGTGAGTTAATTAGAGTTAAACTAAATCTACTAGAAATGTCAGCAGGGCTGGGCCCACATATCAGTGGCTTAGGGTTAGTTTAGCGAGGGGATTAACACTAACAGTGGTGATTAGCACTAACTAACACCTAACTAATCCAGTTAGGGCCGGCCCCACATGTCAGGACTCAGGTGGGGCCCAACCGGGGTCAAAGTGGGTCAAACCCACTGGCGTTAAGCCGCCAGCGAGGACAGACGCGGCGGAGGGCGTCAGGATTCCTCCTTCGATGACCAAATGGCTGGCGGAGGGCATCTACGTGCTGCTGGTGAACTCGTGCGCCGAGTGGAGCAAGCGGTGTGTGCGGGGGTGGCCGGAGATGACGCCGGCGTCGAGCCAGGCGGCGGCCGGAGTTCGGGCATGCACGGAAACGGCGTTAGGAGGCACGGCAGGGGGCACAGATGGGTGCTACGGCCTCCTGGGGGTGCACTGAGCACGGTGACGTGCTCAGCTGCGGCTATAGGTGATGATGGCCACGGCGGCGGCATGGCCGGCGGAGCCAATCTCCTGGCCGTGATGGCCAACGGGGTTAGGAGCAGCTAGGGTGATGTGGCTAGGGGGAGAAGGAAGAGAAGCTCACGGGGAGTGTAGCGGTGGCCTCAGTGAGTTTGGGGAGGCATCAGGGGCGGCGTATGGTCGACGGCGATCTCGGCAGACCGAGGTGGAAGAAGATGGCGCTAGCGGCGTTGCAGTGCGTCCGAGGCGTCGTGGCTCGCCCGTGAGGAAGAGGAAGACGTCGGTGGTGCTCGGGGACACGTCGAAGAGATGAGAGGGGGTCGATGGCCACGGTAAACGGCGACGGTGGTGACGAGCTCCTCTCGGGAGGGGATGGGGAGAGAGCCAGAGGAAGGAGAAGGGCACGGGGAGAGTGGGGAAAGTGAGAGGGGGACGAGGGAGAGTGCGTGGCACTCATAGATGGCGTCCTGGGTGTCAGCAGAAGAAGGAGGTGGCCGGCGTGTGGCTGCGGGCGCCGGGCACGCGCCTCTCGTCCTCCTGGCGTGAGGAGGGGGATGACTGGCGGTAGCTAGTGGGCTGGGCCGAGCTGGGCCAGGCCAGGGCGACAGGTAAGCTCTAACTCTCTCTCTCTCTCTTTCTGTTTTGTTCTTTATTTATTTCCTGCTCTGTGTATTGAAATAGAATAAATACTATTTCATTTCCAAAAACTCTGGAAATATTCATAGGCACATTTGGGGATATTCTCAACTGCCTAAAAATGCTTCCAGGATTATTTGAGCACTTTAAAATATTTATAGCATTTAAAATGCCCAAATTCAAATACTTAAGGCTTGTTCAAAAATCCAAAATGGCTCCATAAATTGCAAGTCCATTTTTGGCAGACGTTTTAGACAAGACCAAAAATGGTGGGCTTATATGAAGGGCATTTTGGGTTCATTGAAATTCCAATTGTTGGAAATTAGCATTTTCAGGGGGGTGTTGGGGTTGATTAGGCCCCATTTCAAGTTTAAAGGAAATTTAAACATGATGCACATGTTCATCCAATCCTAATGCATGACTAAAAGCAGGGATATGACACCTATGGTATGATTGTCTGTCCTCCTACGGACTAAAACCCTCCGGTTTATATAGACACTGGAGGGGGCTAGGGTTACACAAGGTCGGTTACAAAGGAGGAGGTATACATATTCGTATTGCCTAACTTGCCTTCCACGCCAAGTAAAGTCCCATCTGGACACGAGATGAAGTCTTCAATCTTGGATCTTCATGGTCCAATAGTCCGGCAAAAGGATATAGTCCGGCTGTCTGGAGACCCCCTAATCCAAGACTCCCTCACCATCCTATGATGTCTGAGTAGATTTTTGTTGTCCGATCGGTAATTGGTGAATTGCTCTGATTGGTTTAATTTGCTTGTGGTTATGTTGCTGTCCTTTGGTGCCCATCATATGAGCGTGCGTGTGGATCACACCATAGGGTTGGTTGTATGTTGATAGGACTATGTATTGGAGGGCAAGAGTGACAGAAGCTTCAACCAAGCATAGAAATTGATGCATACGGGATTGAAGGGGGACCAATATATCTTAATTCTATGGTTGAGTTTTACCTTAATGAACGTTAGTAGTTGCGGATGCTTGCTAATAGTTCCAATCATAAGTGCACAGAATTCCAAGTCAGGGATGACATGCTAGCAGTGGCCTCTCCCACATAAAACTTGCTATCGGTCTAGTAAAGTAGTCAATTGCTTACGGACAATTTCGCAACTCCTACCACCACTTTTCCACACTCAATATACTAACTTTATTGCTTCTTTACCTAAACAGCCCCTACTTTTTATTTACGCGCTCTTTATTATCTTGCAGACCTATCCAAAAACACCTACAAAATACTTCTATTTTCATACTTGTTCTAGGTAAAGCGAACATTAAGCGTGCGTAGAGTTGTATCGGTGGTCGATAGAACTTGAGGGAATATTTGTTCTACCTTTAGCTCCTCATTGGGTTCGACACTCTTACTTATCGAAAGAGGCTACAATTAATCCCCTATACTTTTGGGTTATCAAGACCTTTTTCTGGCGCCGTTGCGGGGGAGTTATAGCGTGGGGTGAATATTCTCGTGTGTGCTTGTTTGCTTTATCACTAAGTAGTTTTTATTTTGTGCTCTTTTTTTCTACCTTTAGTTATGGGTAGGAAATGCAAAATACCAAAAAAATAATAGTTGTACCTACTACACCAGTGGTTGAAGAACCACTCAAAATCTATCACACTCCTGAAGCTTTTTACTTGGATCATCTTTGGTCCCTATGTGCTCGTGCTGAAACCCCAACTAGCTTAGTTGAGGGTAAATCTTTAGATGAGCATACTTATTATGTGCGACCCCGCATATCTGAAAAAGGGAAACTTTTACCGGATCAAATTCATCGTTTGCAATGCTATGCTTGGAATTTATGTGAAATATATGATTTTACTTGTTGTTCTAAAGACCCTAAGAAACACCTTCCCTACCAATGTGAGTTTAGTGATAATGGAATCGTATCTTCGTATGCTAAGGGTGTTTATAATTACTATGAGGTTCAACAAATTGAATAATTTGTTGTTTTAAGGGTGCTTATGAAATTGCTTCTTTGTTTGGAAAGTATGATGCTATTCTTTACAAATCTGAAAATTTTGCCATACTTAAATATTTTTATGATAATTATGCTTCTAATGCCTATGTTAAACCATATATTGAGGACTGCTCCGCTGTGCAAGAAGAGACTAATATTTTGCAGGAGTCTATGGAAGAAGGAATTGATGAAACTGTGGGCTCATTGGATGAAAAAGATAATGAGGAGAGCGAAGAACAAAAGGAGGAAGAGCGGATTAGCTACCCGTGCCCACCTTCTAATGAGAGTAAATCTTCAACTCATACATCTTTTAATTTCCCTTTGAATTTACCGAAGGATGAATGCTATGATGATTGTTATGATCCCATTGATTCTTTTGAAATATCTCTTTTTGATGATGATTGCTATGCTTGTGGCCAAGATGCCAATATGAATTATGCTTATGGAGATGAACTTGCTATAGCTCCTTATGTTAAACATGAAATTGTTTCTATTGCACTCACACATGATAGTCCTATTATCTTTTTGAATTCTCCCAACTACACTATATCGGAGAAGTTTGCCCTTATTAAGGATTATATTGATGGGTTGCGTTTTACTACTACACATGATGATTTTGATGAATATAATATGCATGTGCTCGCTGATCTTACTTGCAATTATTATGAGAGAGGAACTACATCTCCGCCTCTCCATGTTTCCAATATGATAAAATTGCAAGAAACTGTTTATACTATGCATTGGCCTTTACTACGTGTGCATGAATTGTTCTTTTATGACATGCCGATGCATAGGAAGAGAGTTAGACTTCGTCATTACATGATATATGTTGCTTTGTGCTCACTACTAAATCACAAACCATTGTTAATTAAAATTGGCTTTGATATACCTTGGGATTCGGGTGGATTCATTACTTGAGCACTATATGCCTAGCTTAATGGCTTTAAAGAAAGCGCTGCCAGGGAGAGCTTAACGGCTTTAAAGAAAGCACTGCCAGGGAGACAGACCAGAAGTTTTAGAGAGTCATTTATTTCTGTTGAGTGCTTTTATATAGTTTAAAAACAAAATAAAATAAAGAGGGGAACCCAAAACTTTTCAAAAAGGAAAGTGAAAGTGAGAGAGACAAGCATTGTTGAAGTGGGGGAGCTCCTTGAACTTTGTTCATGCTCATGTTAACTTTTTGAATCTTGATTACAGAAAATTTTCAACAAAAATAATTATCCCCTTGTACAATTCCATTGTGTCATAAAAATAATGTCCCAATATTTGCCTTTAGGATGTTTACATTGCTTGTTGGTTTGTGCGGTGCAGAACAGAAACTTTGGCTGTAGTGCGCGATTTACATTTTTAACTGGAACGTCAAACGGTTCTGAAACTTTTTGCACTTTCTTTCTATACAATTTTTTTTTATTTTTCTTAATTTTCCCATAATTTTTGGAGTACCATAGGTATGGTGAATGTTCAGATTATTACAGACTGTCCTGTTTAAGACAGATTCTGTTTTTGATGCATAGCTTGCTTGTTTTGATGAAACTATTGATTTCTATCAGTGGATTAAGACATGGAAAAGATATATTACAGTAGCTACAATGTAAAACCAAAATATGAATTGGTTTGCAACAGTACTTAGAGTAGTGATTTGCTTTATTATACTAACGGATCTTACCAAACTTTCTGTTAAGTTTTGTGTGATTGAAGTTTTCAAGTTTTGGGAGAGATCACGATGGATGAAGGAATGAGGAGTGGCAAGAGCCTAAGATTGGGGATGCCCGAGGCACCCCAAGGAAATATTCAAGGACTCCCAAGCAACCACGCTTGGGGATGCCCCGGAAGGCATCCCCTCTTTCTTCTAACAATCATCGGTAATTTTACTTGGAGCTATATTTTTATTCGTCACATGATATGCGTAAATCTTGGAGCGTCTTTTGCATTTAGTTTTCACTTTTATTTGATGAACCATGCTGGTATGAGATAGTCCTTGGTTTATTTAGAGAATGCTCATTACACTTCACTTATATCTTTTGAGTATGGCTTTATAGAATGCTTCACGTGCTTCACTTATATCATTTGAAGTTTGGATTGCCTATTTCTCTTCACATAGAAAACCGCCATTTGTAGAATGATCTTTTGCTTCACTTGTATTTGTTAGAGCATGGGCATATCTTTTGTAGAAAGAATTAAATTATCTTGCTTCACTTATATCTATTTAGAGATTTGACATGAATTGGTCATTCACATGGTTAGTCATAAAACCCTACATAAAACTTGTAGATCACTAAATATGATATGTTTGATTCCTTGCAATAGTTTTGCGATATAAATATGGTGATATTAGAGTCATGCTAGTGGGTAGTTGTGGATTATACGCACTCTCACCCTTCCATCATTGCTGTAGTGCGCGTAGTACTTTGTTTCGATGACTAATAGGTTTTTGCAATAAGTATGTGAGTTCTTTATGACTAATGTTGAGTCCCTGGGTTATACGCACTCTCACCCTTCCATCATTGCTAGCCTCTTAGGTACCGTGCATTGCCCTTTCTCACCTCGAGAGTCGGTGCAAACTTCGATGATGCATCCAAACCCCGTGATATGATACGCTCTATCACACATAAGCCTCCTTATATCTTCCTCAAAACAGCCACCATACCTACCTATTATGGCATTTCCATAGCCATTCCGAGATATATTGCCATGCAACTTCCATCATCATCATATACATGACTTGAGAATTTATTGTCATATTGCTTTGCAAGATCGTAAGATAGCTAGCATGATGTTTTCATGGCTTGTCTGTTTTTTGATGTCATTGCTACGCTACATCATTGCACATCCCGGTACACCACGGAGGCATTCATATAGAGTCATATATTTGTTCTAGTATCGAGTTGTAATATTGAGTTGCAAGTAAATAAAAGTGTGATGATCATCATTATTAGGAAATTGTCCCATGTGAGGTTATCAAAATAAAAGTGGCCAAATAATCCCTAAAAAGAGAGAGAGAGAGAGAGAGAGAGAGAGAGAGGGCAAAGAAGCCTACAAAAAAGAAAAGAAAAGAAAAAGAAAAAAAAATTAAAAAAGAAAAAAATGAGAGAAAAGAGAGAAGGGACAATGTTACTATCCTTTTACCACACTTGTGCTTCAGAGTAGCACCATGTTCTTCATATAGAGAACCTCTTGAGTTATCACTTTCATATACTAGTGGGAATTTTCATTATAGAACTTGGCTTGTATATTCCAACGATGGGCTTCCTCAAATGCCCTAGGTCTTCATGAGCAAGCAAGTTGGATGCACACCCACTTAGTTTCTAGTTTGAGCTTTCATACACTTATAGCTCATAGTGCATCCATTGCATGGCAATCCCTACTCCTCACATTGACATCAATTGATGGGCATCTACATAGCCCGTTGATTAGCCGCGTCAATGTGAGACTTTCTCCTTTTTGTCTTCTCCACACAACATCCATCATCATATTCTATCCCACCTATATTGCTATGTCCAAGGCTCATGCTCATGTATTGCGTGAAAGTTGAAAAGGTTTGAGAACGTCAAAAGTATGAAACAATTGCTTGGCTTGTCATCGGGATTGTGCATGATTTGAATATTTTGTGTGGTGAAGATGCAGCATAGCCAGACTATATGATTTTGTAGGGATAACTTTCTTTGGCCATTTTATTTTGAAAAGACATGATTGCTTTATTAGTATGCTTGAAGTATTATTATCTTAATGTCAAATGATAGACTATTGCTTTGAATCACTCGTGTCCTAATATTCATGCCATGATTAGATTACATGATCAAGATTATGCTAGGTAGCATTCCACATCAAAAATTATCTTTCTTATCATTCACCAACTCGAGGACGAGCAGGAATTAAGCTTGGGGATGCTGATACATCTCCGTCGTATCTATAATTTTTGATTGTTCCATGCCAATATTATACAACTTTCATATACTTTTGGCAACTTTTTATACTATTTTTTGGGACTAACATATTGATCCAGTTCCAAGTGCCAGTTCCTGTTTGTTTCATGTTTTTGTTTCGCAGAAAATCCATATCAAACAGAGTCCAAATGGGATGAAAACTGACGGAGATTTTTTTGGCATATATGTGATTTTTGGGAAGAAGAATCAACGCAAGACGATGCCCGAGCGGGCCACGCCCCAGGGGGTCAGGCGCGCCCACGGCCCTCGTGGCCACCCCATAAGGCGGTTGGTGCCCTTCTTTCGCTGCAAGAAAGCCAATATCTGGACAAAAATCGTGTCCAAAATTCAGCCCAATCGGAGTTACGGATCTTCAGGAATTTAAGAAACGGTGAAAGGGCAGAATCAGGGAACGTAGAAACAGAGAGAGACAGAGAGACAGATCCAATCTCGGAGGGGATCTCGCCCCTGCACCGCCATGGAGGCCATGGACCAGAGGGGAAACCCTTCTCCCATCTAGGGAGAAGGTCAAGGAAGAAGAAGAAGAAGGGGGGATCTCTCCCCCTCTCTCCAGGTGGCGCCGGAACACCGTCGGGGCCATCATCGTGTGACAGCGATCTACACCAACACCTCCGTCATCTTCACCACAACTTCATCACCTTCCCCCATCTATCTACAATGGTCCACTCTCCTACAACCCGCTGTACCCTCTACTTGAACATGGTGCTTTATTCTTCATATTATTATCCAATGATGTGTTGCCATCCTATGATGTCTGAGTAGATTTTCGTTGTCCTATCGGTAATTGGTGAATTGCTATGATTGGTTTAATTTGCTTGCAGTTATGTTGCTGTCCTTTGGTGCCCATCATATGAGCGCGTGTGTGGATAACACCATAGGGTTAGTTGTATGTTGATAGGACTATGTATTGGAGGGCAAGAGTGACCGAAGCTTCAACCTAGCATAGAAATTGATGCATACGGGATTGTAGGGGGGCCAATATATCTTAATGCTATGGTTGGGTTTTACCTTAATGAACGTTAGTAGTTGCGGATGCTTGCTAATAGTTCCAATCATAAGTGCATAGAATTCCAAGTCAGGGATGACATGCTAGCAGTGGCCTCTCCCACATAAAACTTGCTATCAGTCTAGTAAAGTAGTCAATTGCTTAGGGACAATTTCGCAACTCCTACCACCACTTTTCCACGCTCGCTATACTTACTTTATTGCTTCTTTACCTAAACAACCCCTATTTTTTATTTACGTGCTCTTTATTATCTTGTAGACCTATCCAAAAACACCTACAAAATACTTCTAGTTTCATACTTGTTCTAGGTAAAGCGAACGTTAAGCATGCGTAGAGTTGTATCAGTGGTCGATAGAACTTGAGGGAATATTTTTTCTACCTTTAGCTCCTCGTTAGGTTCGACACTCTTACTTATCGAAAGAGGCTATAATTGATCCCCTATACTTGTGGGTTATCAGGCATGGGCGATGATACTAGTGGAGTTGAAGGGATATCATCCACTTCAATTTCTTCATCCAACTACTCTGACGTAGCGGCACAAGGATCTTCTTCATCAGATTCACTTGGAATCACATATTCCTCAGCAAAGGGAATAATCTCCTTTGATGGCATGCTTGATATGGGAACAACATCTATAGGATTTTCATTGGAGCTTGTCAGAGTCTTCACTTTCTTCGGAGCTAAAGACTCTAAGGAAGAAGATGCTTTCCTTCTCTTCATAGCTGCTCGCTTCACAGCTTTGGTTTTCTTTGCTTCTGATGCAGAAGGAAGGTTGATGCTTGTTGTCTGTGGCAGAGGAGCTGAGGAAATTGGTGCAGTTTCTTCAGGCGCAACTGATGCAGTTCCCCTAGCACGTTCAGTTTCTTTAGGCGCAGTAGCAGATGCTTCAACTAGCCTGGCTTGTTCTTCTGGCGCAACACTAGAGGTTGCCCTGGCAGTTTCTTCAGCGGCTGGAATTTCTTCATCAGCCCTGGTGCTCTCATTTTCTTCAGCAGCCTGATGTTCATCAGGGGTGCTGGCATGTTCTTCAGTAGGCTGAGCAGATGCTTTAGCCTGAGGATTCAGACGTTGCATTGAGGCTGCAACCTTTGAGGTGAATCCCTTTGCCATCTTGACGAATCTGACTTTGGCTCCCAGCCAATCTGCATGATATGCGTCAAATTCATCACTGAGTGCTTTAATTTGTTCTCAGCTTGCATGGCCACAAGTTCATGAGTTGTCATTTTGACAACATTCTTCTTCAGAAAACACTCCTTCTTGTACTGAGCTTTCTTCAGTTGCCTGGCCTTTTCAAACTTCCATTTTTCTTCGCCTATGAAGGCAGTCAGCATATGACTTTGGCCATGTGTAAGATTGAAGTCAGGCATAGGAGTATTGGGGTCCTTGTCCCAGAGATCAATGAAGTCTAGGATTAACTTGGGATCCAGCAGAAGACGCACTTCACTGCCTTTGGCTTTAGCGGCCCGTTGCTGTCTGTCCCTGATGATTTCTGCTAATTCCTCATCATCAGCTTCGTCTGCACTAGACGGTACATGGAAGGGCAACCTGCTTCTTGTGAGGACTTTGCCTTGTGCCTCGTCCAGCAGTGGCCTTTGTATTCAGCAAAGTCGGGCCCATTGAGGACCAAGGAGGAGATGAAGAACTTGCAGATGCTCCTAAAGCAATAGAGATGATGGAGACTGGAGCTGAGGACTTTGCAGCAGTAGCTGAAGGTTTTGCAATAGTGGGGACTAGAGCTGCTTGAGGAATATGCCATGAGGGCTTTGATGAGCTTGGCCGTGAGGGCATTGCTGAGGAACTGGGCTTGTGCGCAGGCTTCTTGGGCATTGCCTTCTTGGGCTTGCTAGCAAATGCCTCAGCATCGGCAGCAGTAGAGTCTTCATTGAATTTCCTCACTGCTTCCTTGGCAATTTTAGCCAACTTGGCTTGCCGCTTGGCCCATTCATTTGGATAGTTGAGGGAGTCCTGGATTAGGGGGTCTCCGGACAGCCAGACTATATCCTTTGGCCGGACTGTTAGACTATGAAGATACAAGATTGAAGACTTCGTCTCGTGTCCGGATGGGACTCTACTTGGCGTGGAAGGCAAGCTAGGCAATACGGATATGTATATCTCCTCTTTTGTAATCGACCTTGTGTAACCCTAGTCCTCTCCGGTGTCTATATAAACCGGAGGGTTTTAGTCTGTAGGACACAACAATAACATACAATCATACCATAGGCTAGCTTCTAGGGTTTAGCCTCTCTGATCTCGTGGTAGATCTACTCTTGTACTACCCATATCATCAATATTAATCAAGCAGGACATAGGATTTTACCTCCATCAAGAGGGCCCGAACCTGGGTAAAACTTCGTGTCCCCTGCCTCCTGTTACCATCCGCCTAGATGCACAGTTCGGGACCCCCTACCCGAGATCCACCGGTTTTGACACCGATGTTGGTGCTTTCATTGGGAGTTCCTCTGTGTCATCGCCGTTAGGCTTGATGGCTCCTTCTATCATCGTTAGCGATGCAGTCCAGGGTGAGACTTTTCTCCCCTGACAGATTTTTGTATTCGGCGGCTTTGCACTGCGGGCCAATTCGCTTGGCCATCTGGAGCATATTGAAAGCTACGCCCTTGGCCATCAGGTTAGGTTTGGAAGCTTAAGCTACACTGCCGATATCCGGGGAGACTTGATCTTCGACGGATTCGAGCCTCTGCCTTGTTCTTCACGTGGTCATGATGAGTACGATTTAGCTCTACCATCCGACAATGTTCAGGAGATCGCACCAGCAGCCGCTCCGACCCTCAATTTGGAGCCAGTTGTGCCGTCCATGGACGGGTGGATGGACCCCGCCACGGAGGCCTTACCCCCATCGGCGATCGAGCCGAACATCGACCTTACTCTGCACGAGAGCCGTGTTGACAAACTGCCGGATCTCTCTCCAGCCACGGACTCCGAACCGCCTCCGCCCGTTCCTAGAGAATCCAATTGGGCGCCGATCATGGAGTTTACCTCCGCGGATATTTTTCAGCACTCGCCCCTTGGCGACATATTGAACTCATTAAGGTCTCTCTCCTTGTCAGGAGATTCCTGGCCGAACTATGTCCGGCAGGATTGGGATGCGGATGGCGTCAAAATTCACCGCCCACCCACCACCCACTTAGTAGCCACTGTCGATGACCTAACCGACATGCTCGACTTCGACTCCAAAGACATCGATGGTATGGACAATGATGCAGGAGATGAACAGGAACCACTGCCCATAGGGCACTGGACGCCCACTTCATCACATGACGTATACATGGTGGACACACCAAAAGAAAATGACCACGAGGAACAGAAGGACGCAATGAAGGGTCGTCCCCTCGAGAAGCAGTAAAAGCGGCGGCGTAAGCGCCGCTCCAAATCCCGCCTCGGCAAAAACAAGCATACAGACCCAGCGTTAGAGCAGGGTGAACCATCGCCAGACCATGGCAACATGGAGAATCAAACCAAACAACCCGATTCTGTCAAAGATAACAGTCCGGATGACATCACACCGGACAGACACCCGGAGCAATAGAATTCCCGTCAAAGGCTCGTTGCCACCGCGAGGAGTCTAAAAAAGCAGAATCAAGGGCTCAAGGCTGCGCAAGATACACTTAAAATTAGATGGAGTAAAGTACTCAATACAACAGCGAAGTACGGTGGTAATTGCCCCACCAAGAGCTACCCGAAGCGGAAGTTGCTACCTGAATTCGATGAGGAGGCCTTAGATCCCCCGCAACCAAAAATTAAAACGGCCACCTAGCCGGATAGACGACCTCACGGCCAACATAGAGCGGCAAACAACGTCGCACATAAGCCAATATGCGATCCACGCGAGGGCTCGCATCAAAAGGACGGCGCAACCAGATCCATTTATGGACCACGCAAGCGCGCTCCAGCATACGATGCAATACAACAAACATCCGAACAACACGGTAAACCCAGATACAGGGGTGCCACAACAAACATCCCCCTATGTTTCATTGATGAGGTGTTGGACCATGAATTTCCAGAGGGATTCAAACCCTTAAACATAGAGGCATACGACGGAACAACAGACCCTGGGGTCTGGATTGAGGACTATATCCTCCATATCCATATGGCTCGAGGAGATGATCTCCACGCCATCAAGTACTTACCCATCAAGCTCAAAGGGCCAGCTCGGCACTGGCTTAAAAGCCTCCCTGAAAACTCCATTGGAAGCTGGGAAGAGCTCGAAGATGCTTTTCTGGCAAATTTTCAAGGGACTTATGTCCGACCTTCGGATGCGGATGATTTGAGTCATATAACTCAACAGCCCAAAGAGTCAGCCTGAAAGCTTTGGATCAGGTTTCTTACTAAAAACAACCAAATAGTTGACTATCCGGATGCCGAAGCCTTGGCAGCTTTTAAGCATAGCGTCCGCGACGAATGGCTTGCCAGACACCTCGGCCAAGAAAAGCCGAGAACAATGGCAGCATTAAAAAGCCTCATGACCCGCTTTTGCGTGGGTGAGGACAGCTGGCTAGCCAGATGCAACACCAGCGACCCAAGTACATCCGAAGTTAGAGCTGAAAACGGGAAATCACGACGCAGCAAAAATAATAAGCGCCAGAATAAAGAAGACAGCCCGAAGAGCACGGCAGTAAACGCCGGATTCAGAAGCTCTCGGCCAGGTTAGCAAAAGCCGCCCCCTAAAGGCGCCAGAGATGAACTGTCCAGCCTAAACAAAATTCTGGACCAAATATGTCAGATCCATAGCACCCCTGGTAAACCCGCCAATCATACCCACAGAGAATGTTAGGTCTTCAAGCAGTCCGGCAAGCTGAACGCCGTACACAAGGGGGAGGATACACCAAGCAAAGACGAGGATGAGCCTCTCAAGCAAGACATTGGGGAACAAAAGAAATTTCCACCAGAAAGTCAAAACAGTAAACGAGTTACACGTGATCAAGGGGAGAAATAAAGCGGCACTCCCAGAGAAATATGCCCAAGGGCCTATCACCGTGGAATCCTGCCACTGGTCGGCTCAACCGACCACTTTCGACCATCGGGATTACTCAGCAAATATCCGGCATGCAGGATGGGCTGCCTTGGTATTAGACCCAATAATTGACGGATACCATTTCACACGAGTCCTGATGGACGGTGGCAGCAGTCTAAACCTGATATATCAGGACACAATCCGCAAAATGGGGATAGACCCAACGGAAATTTTGCAAAACAATGCTACCTTTAAAGGAGTAATGCCAGGCTCAGGGGCTCACTGCACGGGCTCCCTGCTACTAGAAGTTATATTCGGCTTCCCCGATAACTTCCGTAGCGAAAATTTAACCTTCCACATTGCTCCGTTCCAAAGTGGCTATCAAGCACTACTTGGACGCGAAGCTTTCGCTTTCTTTAACGAAATACCGCACTACGCTTCCCTCATGCTTAAGATGCCCGGTCCACGTGGCATCATTACAGTAAATGGAAATATGGAGCGATCCCTGCGCGTCGAAGAGAATGCGGCTGCCTGGGCAGCCGCACACTAAAACAGCCTCACCAACTAAAGTATTCGATAGGTCGTCAAGACCACGGACACGGTTAGACGAGTCCGGCGCAGCTGTATGTAATTCGTACAGGTTTGATGGCCACAGCCCTATCACAAATACAAGGGGCTCAACGCACGCAGACAAGTGGCAATTTTTACTCATCTTGAATTATACATGGTTTTCTCAAAAAAAACCTACCTTTTTGCACGACAACTTTTCACCTAAGTTCCTCTCTTTTACAGATGACCACCATGCTACACCCGTCCAGGATACGGCACAACGGAGACACAGGCGCAGACGTGCAGCAGGGACCCGTTCCAAGGATTCTTTTTAGATTAAGACCCTGCGTCAACCTTTTTTACTGTCTCTTGTTGATACACATCCCTCGGATTCTCAGTACAATTGAGAAGGATGCTAGCGTCTTGGCATGTGGCAACGTCAGAATAATGCACGCACCTGAACACCAGGGGCTTCTTACAAAGGGCATTGATTAGGCCCGGTTCATACCATAAAGACCGAATACCTTAGGGAGTGTTCGGCGTCGCGAGTTTGGCCCTATATGCATCAGCTCCGAATCATGTCTTTGGTCAAATGTTGGGTTTGCCCGGCTCCTATGTTTTGGTACCTTACGTTTCGCTCTATCGGCTAAGGTAGCACTAGGAGAACTACTGCGATTGTGCCCTGGGTCATCCGGACGAGCACCTCAGTAGAGAAAGCTGAAAACTGACTGTCATGATATAGCGTGAGACTGGTCAACCACTCGATGACCTATCGGAATGTTAGAATTCCTCTTCCTTAATGAAGGGCCATTTCCCGGCCAGGCATGTACGTACCCCAAATTCGGGAGAGTGCGGGGCCACCAGGGGCTATATAGTAGCCCCACCATCAAACTCCTATGGCTAAGTGAAAGTGTTAAAGCATTATAGTCCGGTTGCCTAATTCGCTGCGTTATCACCTCCTTAATAGGACCAAGACGTTGGGTTAAGTGTGAGCACGCGTCTTCTACGAACACCTCTTCATTATATGCGTGGGGGCTGAAGCCGACGACTGCAATCTTTCAGGTTATACACATGTATACATAAACGGCCGCACAGGAGGTATCATATTACTTCCAGGCAAAAGTATAAACACAACCTTAATAAATTTCATAAAAACATTGTGTTTACAATGGGAATACATGTCACTCAAACATAATATTCTTCAAGCACTGGGCCTCTATCAAATTAGCACGCTCGAGAACCTCTTCGAAATAGTGCTCGGCAGCCACTCGGCCTATGGCCGAACCCTGCGCCACAACAGTGGTAGCATCCATCTCCGCCCAGTATGCTTTAACACGGGCTAGGGCCATCCGCGAGCCTTCTATGCACGCCGACCTCTTCATCGCATTGATGCGCGGCACCGCACCAAGGAACTGCTGCACTAAGCTGAAATAGTTGTTCGGCTTCGGCTTTTCTGGCCACAGCTGATCCACGATAGACCTCATGGCGAGTCCGAACATCCTATTGAGTTCGGCCCATTCGGCTAGCTGATCAGTTAACGGAAGCGGACGCTCTGGAACGCTAAATTGCGACCAGAACAGCTTGTCCACTTCATGATTTGTTTGATCTCGGAAGTATTTGGCCGCATCGACAGCGCTCGCCGCCAAGTCCATTTATGCGTCTGCCGAACTCCAGAGCCGATCCAGAGGGGCATACCGCGGATCTCCGAACTTCCTCCGCAGCATAAAGGGCTTCCCAGCCGCAATATCCCCGGCTTCACGCAGCTCCTCCTTCTTCGCTCTCATAGCAGAGCGGGTGTCTTTGTTCACCATCGTGGCCTTTTCAAGGTCTGTTGCCTTCGCTCGGTTTTCTTTTTCATGGAACTGGCAACGGTCGGTAGTGTCTTTTAACTTTACGGCCATCTTGGCCATCTTCTCTTTGCTCTTGCAATGCGTGGCCTTCTCGGCTTTCAACTCTTCGGCCGCCTTCAAAGCGGCCGCATTACTAATCCTTGCTTGTTCTTTGGCTCGGGCAAGCTTCGCCCGCAGGGTTTCCACGGTGGCAGCTCCATCTGCAGTCACAACATAGTAAAGATACTGGCATCATGCTGCTCTTAATATGTGACATTCACCAAAAAATACCACTTACCCTATGCCTCGTCAAGCCTCTTGTTGACAAGTTCGATGTCGGCATCCGCCGCATCCAGTTGCCGCTTCAGTTCGGCAAACTCATGAGTCCAGCTAGCCACCGGAGCTCCCACAACCTGCACATTAAAGCGGTATGGTTATTGCTTGGGACTACGATCCTCTATTTGCCACCATTCTCGGCGACAACCAGAGTCTCATGGGCTACTATCTACACAGGGCACACCTAAAAATGTGCGGTACCATCACAAATGTACATCATTTTATGTACCTCAAAGCCCGTCAGTAGACTCATAAAGGCATCACGCAACCCGCTTTCGGCAGATGAAATCATTTCCATCACCGTACCCATCAATGTATGGTGTTCTTCTGAGATGGCCACTCGCTCCAACAGCTCTCTCAGTACGTCCGACCGCATACCAGATGGTGCCGGACTCTTCTATTTGCTCTCTTCGAGAGCCGGACGCTGGGGACTTCGGGTGACTATAGGATTATCTTCTGGCCTCATCGGATCTGGAGAGGCCCTCCGTGACGACACTTCAAGGTCGCCCGCTTCTTGAGCGGAGGAGTCCGGGGGAGGCGTTTCGCTCTTCATCATCTCCGGAAGAAGATCCCCCGAAGACGAGCTCTGCTGAGAAGGGCTAAGATCCGAACTGCAAGATAAATACTTTGGTTATTTTCCTCAGAGGTAAGGTAATATATCTTCACTATTAAAGTACTTTTTAATTACTTACAGCTTGTTAGAGAGATGATCCCCGCATGGACTTTGTGCGGCAAGAGCACCCTCCAAGGCAGGACCCTCTGGTGGAGATTTCTTCTCCCGCGTGGAAACCTTAGTTTCCAGATCTTCAGAGGTAGTCCTCTTCCTTCCCCGGGGTAAGAGAATGTCAGATTCCTCCCCTCGGTTATCCTCCCTCACGGAGGCGCTCGTTCCCTCGGTCGGAATAGGTAGCGACGGAGGCCCGCTTTAGCCCTCATTATTCCCCCCTTTGTCTTCCTTTGAGGGGTCCAGGCAAGGTGCTAGCTTGAGCATCTTTTCCAGTACTGGATTTTCCAAACCCTTAGGAAGGGGGGCCGAACACCGAATCATCTTCGCCTTTGTTATCCAGTCCTGGTCAAAGAGCGATCTCTCATAATAACGTCATGATAAATGAAAGACGGTGTGTTCGGCTAGAGGATAACTTACTTGGTTGGCGGTGCGGTTGCTGCTCAGGCCCACGTCCTCGGTAGTATTCGGACACTCTATCTGGGGTCCGAAGAATGATCTATACATCTCCTCGTCCGTCAGGCCGAGGAAATTCTGAATAGCGCGCGGTCCTTCTGGGTTAAACTCCCACATGCGAAGAGGTCGGCGTTTGCATGGCTGGATTCGTCGAACCAGCATGACTTGCATTACCATAATCAAACTGAAAGATCCTTCGAAGAGATTTTGAATGCAGCTTTGCAGTACAGGCACGTCCTTGGCAGGACCCCAGCTCAGCCCTCTGCTAATCCATGACATCAGTTGTGGCAGAGGGCCTGAGCGGAAAGCAGGGGCAACCGCCCACTTGGCACTTCTGGGAGCTGTGATGTAAAACCACTGCCATTGCCATAATCCGGACACCTTTGGAATAGAACCCTTTGTCCATGGAGCTCCGGCGATCCTGCTTATTAATGCGCCTCCGCATGCTACATGCTGCCCCTTGACCATCTTCAGCTTCATGTCAAAGGTCTTGAGCCATAGGCCGAAGTGAGGGGTAATGCAGAGGAAAGCCTCACATACAACAATAAATGATCAGATGTGGATGAAGGAGTCCGGGGCTAGATCGTGGAAATCTAGCCCGTAATAAAACATCAGCCCCCTAACGACGAGATCCAGAGTGAGGCCTAGACCTCGGAGGAAGTGGGAGATGAACACGACGTCTTCGTTGGGTTCAGGAGTAGGGATGACCTGCCCTCGGGCAGGCAGCCGATGCGAAACCTCGATGGTCAGGTATCTGGCCTCCCTCAACTTCTTGATATCTTCTTCTGTAACGTAGGAAGGCATCCACCGGCCTTGAAGGCTAGATCCGGACATGATTGAAGGTCCGGAGCACCTGACCTGGGCTTTGGGTGTTAGAACTCGAGGCGGGGGAAGGATTCGATTGAGCACGGGAGGGAAAGAGTAAAAGCCTTGTCCCTTTATAAAGAGGGTGAATATCAAGCGTCCTCTCCGTAGCCGTTTGGGACTTGCCTATAATCTAGGAGTCCTAGATACGGTTGGGTTACCCACGACCGTATTGATGAGAATCCCGTAATTAGGGGAACATGATCTCTGCTTTGACAAGACGTGTCAAAAAACTGCCTCGCGTTATGTGCGGGGCTAGTTAAAGGAAACGGTTCGAATAATCACCGGGCCATGACATAATGTCGTGTTGCCAAGACGTGACAGCAGATTAGATTTGTGGAAGTATTATTCTCTCTAGGTGGTATGTGGAACTTATTTTGCAGGGTCGGACACTATCCTTGTATTCAAATTCTTCCATGATGTATTCGGAGGAGGAACCCGCCTTGCAATGCCGAAGACAATACTGCGCGCCGGACTCATCGTCATTGAAAGCCTGGTTCAGGGGCTACTGAGGGAGTCCTGGATTAGGGGGTCTCCAGACAGCCGGACTATATTCTTTGGCCGGACTGTTAGACTATGAAGATACAAGATTGAAGACTTCGTCTCGTGTCCGGATGGGACTCTACTTGGCGTGGAAGGCAAGCTAGGCAATACGGATATGTATATCTCCTCTTTTGTAACCGACCTTGTGTAACCCTAGCCCTCTCCGGTGTCTATATAAACCGGAGGGTTTTAGTACGTAGGACACAACAATAACATACAATCATACCATAGGCTAGCTTCTAGGGTTTAGCCTCTCTGATCTCGTGGTAGATCTACTCTTGTACTACCCATATCATCAATATTAATCAAGCAGGACGTAGGGTTTTACATCCATCAAGAGGGCCTGAACCTGGGTAAAACTTCGTGTCCCCTGCCTCCTGTTACCATCCTCCTAGACGTTTTGACACCGACAATAGTCCTCACCGCGCTTGAGGCTAGTGGGATAAGCTTCTTTGCCAGGTGCCAATGGAGGTCTTGGGCAAGGAGGGTGTAAAGCGAATTTCTTCATGTATTTTGGAGTTACATATCTGTACTCCCTCCATTCCCGTGCACATCTCCTTTCTATCCTTTGTATGCGCACCTTGCGCTCATTCTTGTTTTCCTTGCCATGTTTGGCTTCATAAGGAGTGCAATACTCATCATAGATGTCATTTGGGATCTCAAAGGCAGTATTCACTTCTGGTCTCTTGCCTCCCTTCTGAGGTCTCTTGCCATCGGCCATTTTCTTCAGCTAAGGATTTTGAACAATAGAATTCTCTGAAGAGGTATGCAAATTGTCTTCGAGGAACGCTGCAAATGAGCTAAGTTGATGAGAACCTAGTGATTCAGCAGATGACATTTGTAGAGGTCACATGCGTTCTCAGAAGTTTTTTAAAATAAACAAGTTTGAGGAATTTGACCAGGAGTGTCTTGAGGAATTTTACTAAGTGGTCTTTGACTTAGGTTCCAGAGTTGTATGGATTGAAAATCCACACAATTGAGGAATCTTGAATAAAAGCATTGCTTAGAGAAATTGATCAAGAACAGATGCATGTGAGGTGTTTAAAGAGTGTGGAAGTTGAAGAATAAACACCTTTTGAAGATTTTGTGGAAATCATCAGAATCGACAGGCAGTAAAAATAGATTTTATTTACCCTTGATGAAGAACACGACGAACTGGGAGTGGAAGTTGAGAAGTTCGTCCGTTCAGATCTTCCACGCCCTAACTTCGCGGCGGAAGACAGCCACGGCGGCGGCGGAGTGAAGATTTCCACTGTCGGCGTGAGTATGACAATGATGAGGTCGAGGCGGTGAAGCTCTTCCTCATCGGAGACGATGGAAGTAGCGGCGGCGCTAGGTCAGTGAGCTCGAGCGAGGGGAGTGAGGTCGAGCGGGGTAAATGCGGTCTGAGGAGGGTGAGGAGTATTTATAGTAGAGGTGAAAAACCACTCGTCCGAGGAAAATGGATGAATGTGTCGCTGAACCTTCTCACCCTAGCGATATGTGTCACCCATGTATAGAGAAGTGGAGATCATGTTAGATCGTGGGTGAGTATTTTAATCTTATCGTGGGATGTGGAATGGTTAGAGCGGAAAAGCTGAAAATTCAGATAAGAAGATTTTTAAAGTTTCTTTCGCAAATTCTTCAGCTGATAAGGACACAATGAAGATTTTGAATGGGTTTCAAATAGAACGCACATGAAGAATTTGTGAACAGGCTGGGTTGAGTTTAGCATAGAGGGGGACGGGTCCGATCACATTCACTTAGTAGAAAAGTCAACTTGAAGAATTAGCAATAAGTGAATGTTGTAGAGGACAAAAAACTCAAATATATATATAGTCAATGAAGAACAACAACGGAAAGAGTGAAGATAATGCAAAGTTGAAGAATTTGAACAACTCAGGAATTTCAAAACTGAAGAAAAACTCAAATTGAAGATTTTCAACTTTTGTTGGTGGCGTGACCCACCTTATAAGAATGATGATTTCAGACGCTGCATACAATTGTCGTAGGGCTATGAGAATGAAATTCTTCGTTAATTTCTTCACACTTAGAGGGTTAGTCTTCATTGATGGAAGAAAAACGTTACTTCGTGTGTTGCACATCTAAGTCATCAATTTTGCATAAGTGTTAGGATGTGTGTCCTTTTCAAAGGACATTCGAGGATTCTAAGATATTTAGCTCACACCGCAACTTCCTAAATCTCTTCTCATCCAAGGGCTTTGTGAAGATAATGGCGTTCTTCAGTCTTCACGTGCTCAATAGAGATGTCACCCTTCAACACATGATCTCGAAGAAAATGATGATGAATCTGCTTTGTCTTCGAGTGCTGAACTGGGTTATGAGCAATCTTGATGGCACTCTCATTGTCACAGTAGAGTGGCACATTCTTCACATTGATGCCATAGTACTTGAGGGTTTGCTTCATCCATAGCAACTGAGCACAGCACAAACCATCAGCAATGTACCCAGCTTCAACAGTAGAGAGTGATACGCAGTTCTGCTTCTTCGAGGACCAACATACTAAGGATCGTCCAAGGAGATGGCATGTGCCTGATGTTGACTTGTAGTCCACACGATCACCAACATAGTCAGAGTCAGAATATCCAATGAGATCAAAAGCCGAGCCCTTGGGATACCATAATCCAAGTGGTGGAGTATGAGCTAGATATCGAAGAATATGCTTCACAGCCTTATGGTGTGATTCCTTCGGTGTAGCTTGAAAACGGGCACACATGCAAACACTAAGCATAATATCTGGCCTAGATGCACATAGATACAATAAAGAGCCAATCACGGAGCGGTATACCTTATGATCGAAGTCAATACCATTTTCATCAGTGCATAGATGGCCATTTGTGGGCATAGGGATTTTGACGCCTTTGCAATCTTGCATACCGAATTTCCTCAAGACATCCTTGAGGTATTTCTCCTAAGATATGAAGATGCCATTGTGCTGTTGACAAATTTGAAGACATAAGAAGAATTTCAATTCTCCCATCATAGACATTTGATATTCCTCACTCATCATATAGGCAAATTCGTCAGTGTAACGTTGGTTAGTACAACCAAAGATAATATCATCAACATAAATTTGGCACACGAATAATTCATCATCATAGGTTTTGGTGAAAAGAGTTGGGTCAAGTGAATCGACTTTGAAGCCTTTCTTCACTAGGAATTCCTTCAAGGTATCATACCACGCCCGAGGGACCTGCTTGAGGCCATAGAGGGCCTTATTGAGTCTGAAGACTTTGTCAGGATGCTTTGGATCTTCAAAACCTGGGCACTGAGCAACATATACTTCTTCCTCAAGCTTACCATTGAGGAATGCACTTTTCACATCCATTTGATATAAGATGATATTATGATGGTTAGCATAAGCAAGCAATATGTGGATAGCCTCAAGTCTAGCAACAGGTGCAAAAGTTTCATCGAAATAAATTCCTTCAACCTGTGTGTAGCCTTAAGCTACAAGCCATGCCTTATTCCTCACCACAAGGCCATTTTCATCTTTCTTGTTGAGGTAGATCCATTTGGTGCCGATGATATTGTGCTTGCGTGGGTCTGGTCGCTTGACAAGTTCCCAGACATTGTTGAGCTCGACTGATGTAATTCTCTTGCATTGCTTGAATCCACTCAGGCTCCAGAAATGCCTCATCTACTTTGGTGGGCTCTGTGATAGACACAAAAGCAAAGTGCCCACAAAAGTTAGACAAATGTGAAGCTTTTGAGCATGTGAGAGGACCTGGTGCTTTGATGTTGTTGATGATTCTCTCAATCTACACTTCATTAGCTATGCGAGGATGAGCGGGTTGACGATGTTGAGTGGGCTCAGCATTTTCTTCTGATCCATTTTCCTCAGGTGCATCAGCATGATGTTGTTCACGTTCTGGAATGACTTCTTTAGCAGATTCTTCGGTAGGAATGACATCCTCAGTATCCTTGTACTTACTGGATTCCTCAGGAGACATTTCATCTAGCACGGGAGGTAGGTGCTCTCTTTGTGAGCCGTTAGTTTCATCGAACTGCACATCTATAGTTTCAACAACCTTGTGGTGATAGGTGTTGAAGACTCTATAGGTGTGCAAGTCCTTTTCGTAACCAAGCATAAAACCTTCATGTGCTTTTGGTGCAAATTTAGAATTGTGATGAGGATCTCTAATCCAACATTTAGCACCGAAGACTTTGAAATAACTCACATTGGGTTTCTTGTCACTGACGAGTTCATATGAGGTTTTTTGAAGAATTTATAAAGATATACCCTGTTGATGATGTGGCACGCAGTGTCAATTGCCTCAGGCCAGAAGTGAGGAGGCGTCTTGTATTCATCAAGCATAGTGCGAGCCATCTCAACAAGAGTCATGTTCTTGCGCTCCACGATGCCATTTTGCTGAGGAGTATAAGGAGCAAATAACTCGTGAGTAATACCAAGTTCATCAAGATAGTCATCAAGACTAGTATTCTTGGACTCAGTCCCATTGTCACTTTTAATGTTCTTGATCTTCACACCAAAGTTGGTTGAAGCCCTCGAGGAAAATCGTTTGAAGACTTCCAGCACTTCAGTTTTTTAAGTGATGATATGCACCCATGTGTAGCGAGAATAGTCATCAACATTGACAAAGCCATATAAAGATGCAGCATTAGTGAATTTGGCATAATGATTAGGGCTGAAGAGATCCATGTGAAGCAATTGAAATGGACGAGTTGTAGTCATGATAGTCTTTGAGTGATGCTTGGCCTTGGTCATCTTTCCAGCTTCACAAGCTCCACACAGGTGATCCTTGAGGAATTTGACACCCTCGATGCCAATGACATGCTTCTTCTTCGCGAGTGTGTGCAAGTTCCTCATGCCAGCATGACCAAGTCATTGATGCCATAGCCAGCCTTCTGAAGCTTTTGCCAGTAGACATGTGGCAGGTTGTGGTCTTGTAGAGAAATCAACAATATACAAGTCTCCACTCCTAAAGCCTTCGAAGACTTTGGAATTGTCAGCTTCCATGATCACAACACAATGATACTTGCCAAAGACAACAAGCATATCAAGATCACAAAGCATTGGGACAGACATAAGGTTGAATCCTAAGGACTCAACAAGCATGACTTTGTCCATGTGTCGATCCTTTGAGACCGCAACCTTACCTAGACCCAATACCTTGCTTTTGCCTTTGTCAGCGTAGGTGATATGCTTTAGATGCGATGGAGATAAAGCAGTGTCCATCAATAAGTTCCTGTCACCAGTCATGTGATTTGTACATCCACTATCGAGGACCCACTCAGTGGCTTTGGGTTGATCATCCTGCATATGAATTAGTGCATCTTACGAACTCATTTACTTCAGCAGTGAAGAATATGACATCAAATTCATCAGATCAATTTCATCAAGCAATATAACAGATATAGCAATATGAGGACGTGAGAAATGAAAATTCGTTTCTTCATGATTAGCTTGCATCCTTTCAAGCATATTCAGGTCTCCAGCAAGTTCTTTAGATGATTAAGTTTGTCTGGAGACCTGACCCTGCATAAGAGATTAGTCCTTTTTCTTCACCACCCACATCTGGAGGGGTGGCAAAGAGTTCATTGATACGTCTCCAACATATCTGTAATTTTTGATTGTTCCATGCTATTATATTACCTATTTTGGATGTTTAATGGGCTTTAATATACCTTTTTATATTATTTTTGGGACTAACCTACTAACCAAAGGCCCAGTGCAAATTGCTATTTTTTGCCTATTTCAGTGTTTCGCAGAAAAGGAATATCAAACGGAATGAAACCTTCGGGGGAGTTATTTTTGGAACAAACGTGATCCATGAGACTTGGAGTTCACGTCAAGAAAGAAGCGAGGAGGCCACGAGGCAGGGAGGCGTGCCCCACCCTCGTGGGCCCCTCACAGCTCCACCGACGTACTTCTTCCTCCTATATATACCCATATACCCCAAAAACATTCAGGAGCACCACAAAACCCTATTTCCACCACCGCAACCTTCTGTACCCATGAGATCCCATCTTGGGGCCTTTTCCGGTGCTCTGCCGGAGGGGGAATCGATCATGGAGGGCTTCTACATCAACACCATAGCCTCTCCGATGATGTGTGAGTAGTTTACTGCAGACATTCGTGTCCATAGTTATTAGCTAGATGGCTTCTTCTCTCTCTTTAGATCTCAATACAAAGTTCTCCTCGATTCTCTTGGAGATCTATTCGATGTAATTCTTTTTGCAATGTGTTTGTCGAGATCCAATGAATTGTGGGTTTTTGATCAAGATTATCTATGAACAATATTTGATTCTTCTCTAAAATCTTTTATGCATGATTTAAATATCTTTGCAAGTCTCTTTGAATTATCATTTTGGTTTGGCCTACTAGATTGATCGTTCTTGCAATGGGAGAAGTGCTTAGCTTTGGGTTCAATCTTGCGGTGTCCTTTCCCAGTGACAGCAGGGGCAGCAAGGCATGTATTGTATTGTTGCCGTCGAGGATAAAAATATGGGGTTTATATCATATTTGTTGAGTTTATCCCTCTACATCATGTCATATTGCCTAATGCGTTACTCTGTTCTTATGAACTTAATACTCTAGATGCATGCTGGATAGTCGTCGATGTGTGGAGTAATAGTAGTAGATGCAGAATCGTTTCGGTCTACTTGTCACGGGCGTGCTGCCTATATACATGATCATGCCTAGATATTCTCATAACTATGCGCTTTTCTATCAATTGCTCGACAGTAATTTGTTCACCCACCATAGAATTTGCTATCTTGAGAGAAGCCACTAGTGAAACCTATGGCCCCCGGGTCTATCTTCCGTCATATTATTTTCCTATCAATTTTCTATTTCTATTTTGCAATCTTTATTTTCCAATCTATACAACAAAAATACCAAAAATATTTATCTTATTATCTCTATAAGATCTCACTTTCGTAAGTGACCGTGAAGGGATTGACAACCCCTTTATCGCGTTGGTTGCGAGGTTTTTGTTTGTTTGTGCAGGTACTAGGGGACTTGTGTGTTACCTCCTACCGGATTGATACCTTGGTTCTCAAAACTGAGGGAAATACTTACGCTACTATGCTACATCACCCTTTCCTCTTCAAGGGAAAACCAACGCAAGCTCAAGAGGTAGCATTCATCATTCTGTGAGCTCCATAAGTGAAAGGTGGCATAGAAGCCAGTCCACTTCGTTTCACATAAGAGGGGTTAGAGTAGGCATATGAATAAGCAGAGAAATTCTTCGAGGACTTATGAACATAATGATTTGAAGAGTAATGCACATAATCTTAGCCCTTAGATCTTCCTTGCGAAACAGAAGTGTTAGCACGATGATGTTCATATGAAGATCTGGATCCATATGAGGAATTTGATCCACGTGAGGAATTTGGTCCATATGAGGACTTGGATCCATAAGAAGACTTTGGTCCATATGAAGAATTTGATCTAGGGTTCCTATTCTTCATAGGTGGTGTCATGATGACATTCACCGGAAGACTTTCAAGGTACCTTTTGGGAACCCAGATTTTCTTCATAGAGGGACCATTCCTGCAGTTAGTGCCAACATATCTAGCAAATACTTCACCATTCTGATTTTTGATCAGTTTATAGTTGGAGTCAAATGACTCATCAGAAGGATATGATGATTCACAGGTAAAGCCAGACAAAGTGGATGGATCTACGGAGGTCCCTTCACAGCAACCCATGAGGTTTTGGGATACTGCTCAGGTTTCCAGTATGTCCCATCAGCATTGAGTTTCCTCTCAAAGGCAATACCCTCTTTCCTAGGATTCCTATTGAGGATCTTCTTTTTAAGCACATCACAAAGAGACCGATGCCCTTTGAGGCTTTTGTACATGCCTGTCACATACAATTCCTTCAGCCCGGCATGATCGGTGATACTAGTAGCGTCCTCAGATGAGGAATTTTTGACCACAGAGACAGTTGAAGAATTTGCAGCAATAGAAGCATTTGAACTTTCAGGTGAAGAATTAGCAGATTCTCGTTCAATGCATTTCAAACATGGTGGAATGAATTCAACCTGAGCGGAACTGATCTGTTGAGCTAGCAATGAATCGTGTTCCTTCTGAAGATCTTCATAACTCACCCTTAGCTGCTCAAGATCTTGCTTTGTTTGAAGAAATTCATAAGAAAACCTCTCATGATCAGATAAGAGAGTGTTATGATGACTTTGAAGGTTGTCAAACTTAGTCTGAAGTCTCTGAAGATTATCAGTCAGAGTTTGAGTTCGATCCATTTCTTCACCCAACAGGTCATCACTTTTGTCTAGCATATTTTGAACCTTTTCAAAAGCCTTTTGTTGTTTCACAGCAATCTTAGCAAGTTTAGAATAGCTAGGCTTGAGGTTTTCATCAGATTCATCCTCACTTGATTCAGAGGAGGGGTATTTGAGTAACTTGGCACATTTTGCCATAAAGAAATAGGTGGGAGCGTAGTCATCATCGCCGTCGTCGGCAGTGTTGGGGAAGTCATTTTCCTCAGAGTTGAAGATGGACTTGCTGATGAAAGCAGTAGCGAGGGCTAGGCTCGCCACACCAGAGTCTGACTCCTCAGATGCCTCATCTTCCTCATTTTCTTCAGATTCAGCTTCAGAGTCCATTTCCTTGCCAATGAATGCCCGAGCCTTTTTGGCGCTGCTCTTCTTGTGAGATGAAGACTTTGAGGATTTTGATGATGAGTACTTTGAAGATTTCTTCTTCTTATTTGAGTCATCAGAACTGTAATCCTTTTATTTCTTCTTCTTTGATTCATTTTCCCACTGAGGACAATCAGTAATATAGTGACCAGGTTTCTTGCATTTTGTGGCATGTTCTCTTCTTGTAGTCACGGGATGGGGAATCTGATCTCATGTCATCACTTCTTGAGGATTTAGCAAAGCGACCATGCCTTGAAAACTTCTGGAATTTCCTCAAGAGCATTGCAAGCTCCTGGCTCAGTTCTTCAGGATCGCCAAGGCTGCTACCAGAATCCTCAGCTTCAGATTCAGAGACTGCCTTGGCCTTCAGTGCGTGTGATCTGCCATAGCTCAGTCCACAGAGATCTCTCTTCTTAGCAAGTTGGAACTCATGAGTGTTTAATTAGCCTCTCGAGGATATCAGTGGGATCAAGTGACTTGTAGTCTCCATATTCTTGTATCATCAGTGCCAGAGTGTCAAATGAGTAATCAAGCGATCTCAGCAATTTCTTCACCACCTCATGGTCGATGATGTCAGTGGCACCAAGTGCCTGAAGCTCATTTGAAATGTCAGTGAGGCGACCGAAGGTTTGCTGAACATTTTCATTGTCGAGTCTTTTGAAGCGGTTGAAGAGATTGCGAAGAACGTCAACTCGAGAGTCACGTTGAGTTGAGACTCCTTCGTTGACATTTGACAGCCTGTCCCAGATGAGCTTAGCTGTCTCCAAAGCACTCACTCTGCCATACCGCCCTTTGCTCAGATGGCCACATATGATGTTCTTCGCTTGAGAGTCGAGTTGCTTGAATCTCTTCACATCAACAGCAATGATTGTAGGAGTGATGGAGGGAACGCCATTTTCCACAACGTACCAGAGATCGTTGTCAATTGCCTCAAGATGCACTCGCATCTTATTCTTCCAGTAGGGGTAGTCCGTCCCATCGAAGGTAGGACACCTAGCAGAGACCTTGATCATACCTGCAGTCGACATAACTAAAACTCTAGGTGGTTAAACCAAAATCACACGGAATAAGGGATTACCTTGCTCTGATACCAATTGAAAGTGCGTTACATCGACTAGAGGGGGTGAATAGGCGAATTTTACAAATTCTTCACTAAGGAATTTCGGGGTGAGGAAATTCCTAAGCAACGAACTACTTAGCAGCAGAATAAGTACTCAGATGCAAGCATAACATAGTAGTAGCACAGTCATCACGATGAAATGAAAACAAGCACCGAGTACAAGTAGCATAAACACAGGATAAGCAGTCTGAACACAAACTGACTAAAGAAATTGAATTGATGAAATTGAGAAAGTCTTCAGTCAAAGTCTTCAAACAGTAACGATCAAGTACTTCTACACAGAAACGAGGAAATGAAAGGGTTGAGGAAATAGAACCAGATAGCTCGGTGAAGACAATGATTTGGTAGACTAGTTCCAACTGCTGTGACAGCCGTACGTCTGGTTGGACCGACTAGGTATTTAAACCTGAGGACACACAATCCTCACCGTATTCTCCTTGAGTTAAGGTCACACAAACCTCGCCCAATTACTCGTGGTAAGTATTCAGGTGAATTCCAAACCTTCATAGACTCGGGCACTCGGCGATCCACAATTTCCTCTTGGATGCTCTAGACCATGCTGCATAACCGTTTGGAGGATACACAGTCTTCAAAGGTAACAAGCGTCGGTTCCACACAGGAACAATCTCTTCAGTGATGCTCAATCACTTTGGGTTTGTAGGTGTTTCGGTTTGGGTTTTCCTCACTTGATGATTTTCGCTCAAAGTCCTCGGAGGATGGGATGCTCTCAATTGACAAGTGTTGGTTTCTCTCGGATCATCCAACAAGCTAGTGGTTGTAGGGGGCATCTATTTATAGCCTAGGGAGCAGCCCGACATGATAAGACATAAATGCCCTTCAATGATACGACCGTTAGGTGGGAAGATATTTTGGGACAGCTGGCGCGTAGCACAGCAACGGTCGGATATTTGAGTATCAAATTCCTCAGGGCTATCATGTTCCTGACCTGTAGGCAATTCACACTAGCGAATTCCTAACTCCTCAGTCAGAACAAATTCCTAAGAGACCAGAAGATCTTTGTCTCTATCACTGAAGAAATTGACCGAACTATATGATATTTCCAATGGCTTCACTCGAAAGGATTGGTAGGTGTAGGATTTTGAGATGAGCATCACTTGGAAACTTTTCCTTACTTTTACCTCGACCCCCTTTAATAGTACGGTGTTTCCTATGACTCAAGAAAGAGAAAATGAAACTACAAAAACAAAAGTCTTGACGCTTCATACTCCTCGCATGAATATTAAGTCTTCACGATCACACCAATTTCTTCACTTTCAAATTCTTCAGAAAGCCAAAGTCTTTAGTTGAAGACATTCATTTTTAGGGTTCGACTTTCTCTGTAAATATCAAACTCCTCATAGACTTATAGACCTGTGTACACTCACAAACGCATTAGTCCCTTAACCTATAAGTCTTCAATACACCAAAATCACTAAGGGGCACTAGATGCACTTACAGTAAGTGTGGAGTGTCGAACCGAGAAGGAGCTAATGGTAAGATCATATCCTATCTGCCACTAATACAACCTTATGTACACTAGGCATTTACTTTTATCTAGAAACAAGGAATAAAACTATGTTGTGGGCATAAAGAGGATAGCTTTGCATGATAAAGGAGAACTAAACCATAAAATAGGTGCTACCTAAATGAAGTTAGAATATATTACAAATAGTGATTGTGGAATAATGATGACAAGTTTGTATGTGGGAGAGGCCTCAGCTAGCATGTCGTCCCTTACTTGGAACTCAATGCACTTATGATTGGAACTATTGGCAAGAATCCACAACTCCTAGCATACATTAAGATAATGCCCAACCATAGCATATATATATATATATAAACACTATTCTGATCACGGGATCAGAATAATATTCTGATCACAACCTGACCCGCCCCGCTAGTAGTACGTTGAACTTCCCTATGGACTAGATTGAACTTCCGCCAACATTGCCCAAATGGGGCTTGTGATATATCGTTGGAAAGCTATGGACATCAGTATCATGACCCAACTTCAATTTTTGGCAAAATATAAGCGGTTTAAGAGCAGTTTCGAAAATCGTTTTTTCTTCGCACAAAAAACATGAATCGTATTTTCGATCACATTTCTAAACCGTTTATCGGAATGAGGCATATAATATGGCGTTGGAAAGCTGATGCAAAACCACTCCTTCCACATGTTGAAAGTATTCTCTAATTCCTTATGGTTAAAGAGTAATTTGAAAAAACATAAAATTTCGTGAACCGAACAGCTGAGTTCGTTTTTTCGATGTCATTTCTAAACGGCTAATCTAATGGAGGCATATGATACGGCGTTGGAAAGCTTATGAAAATGCGCTACTTTTTCGTCTTGAATTTTTTTTCTAATTTTGAATGGTTTAAGAGTAATTTAGAAAATGGTCCAAGTCCTACCGAGTTCGTATTTTGAGCTAATTTTTTAACCATGCGTCCAAATGCAGCAAATGATATGGCGTTGGAAAGCTTGAACAAATGTGAAACTTTTTGTTATGTATTGTTTCTCCCAATTATTTACGGTTTTAAGTCAGTTTCGAAAATGGCGAAAAACGTATTTTCGCCATAATTTCTACAAACTTTATCGGAATGGGGCAAATAATATACCGCTGAAAAGCTACGGAAAATGCGAAACTTTTTCATGTTGATGGTTTTATCTAATTCGTAGCCGTTTTCAAGTAATTTAAAAAATGGCGGGATCATTCGTTCTACCTTTATCGCGAAACAGATTCTTCAAAAATGCACTGCGTGAAGAACCTGAACTTCTCGACACGTGTACCTGAACTTCACTCTGTTTTTGACATGATTTTTTTGCTCATAGCTCTCCATCCACTGCTCGTAGCTCTCCATCCACTCACCGGAATTGAGCAAGTGATATACCGGTGGAAAGCTGCTGTAAGCACACAACTTTCCCGTGTTGATCGTTTTTTCATATTTGCGATGATTTTAAAAGTTTTTCATCTGAAATTCATTGAGCGTAGTAGTTGAACTTCGCGCTGTTTTCACGTTGAACTTCTGTGACGTACTTTCATTTCTAATTATCTCATTCACCCGTCGGTGTTACACACATGATATTCTTTTTGTACAAACCTCTCTCACAATTTTTGTTAAGTTTCTCCGTCCAAGGACTTGAATTTACACAAATGATATTCCTGTCGTTTTGAAATAAATTAGAAAATGACGATATCATGATTTCTGCCTTCATAGCAAATGGAAATGCACTATGTGAAGTAGTTGAACTTCCCAGGCATGTTTGTTTGAACTTCACTCTTTTTTTGAAGTGTTGTTTTTTTGCAATGCGTGAAGTAGTTGAACTTCTGGGGCAAGTCTGTTTGAACTTCACTCTGTTTCACTTTATTGTATTTTTCTTATATGAAATACACGCCATGTAGTATGTGAACTTCCGGTTTTTATCACTTTGAACTTCTCTCTGGTTTGAGAGAATTATTTTAAAACACAAAAAATAACATAATTTTTATGTATTTTGGACATCTAAATACATGGTAAACCTCTCTTACAAGAATTTTTAGAACTTTTCCTCACCGAGCACTTGAAGTTCTGGCAACCATTTTTTCCGTTTATGAGTTGTTTTTAAAAGTGCAAAAAATGGTGTTGTGTTTTTTATTTTTTGAATAGGTAAATCCTAGGTTTCAATAAACTCCGAACTTCTATGTTATTTCAATTTGAACTTCACCTTTTCATATTTTGAGTAAAGAATTGGATTATATTTTTATATGGAAAAAATCGAACATGGAAATACGAGGTGAACCTCTCTCGCAATTTTTTTTGAAAATTTCCCTGGACAGAGCACTTGAACTTCTTTCAACAAACCTTTTATGCTTTTATTTTTCTATATTTTTATTCTCACCTGTAATGCATTCCTTGCAGTACTTGAACTTGTCGTTATTTTCACTATGAACTTCTGTCACATTTTTGTGTATACGTCAAATTATACGCAATTGAAGGTCGTACGTTATATTTTTTCCATTTAAAAACATGTAATTGGAAGTCGGACGCCCCACCATATAAATTTTGAACCTTGCATGCAGGTGCACGTGAACTTCTTGCAATAAATCTGAGTTAAAAAATCAGTAGTGGCAGCAGCAACCACCGAATAATCCATCAACTGCCCATAAAGTTGTTCTAGGCTCTGTACATGTATATATCTAATTTTCATTTCACATGACTATAGCATTGGGAGTATCATATTTTATCAGCAATATGGTTTTGAGGCTAAGGGAGGCCATCTCAAGAATACACAGGATGTGAGATCGCATACCCATGTTAATTTCCACCCCAAAAACAGCACAAAGATCACACACCCCTTACTGCACTCTGACAATCTTCCTGCACCTAACGTGACCTTCTCCCTACCTCTATGGTGACCTTCTCCCTACCTATGTGGTGACCTTCTTCCTCCATATGTTCACGATGGTAGCGGCACCGGGCGTGGTTCGTCGTCCTTCCTGATCTGCACGCATATACCTGCCTCTGAGGTGAACATTTTCATAGTAACTCAATCGAAGCATCTCATGATGACCTGAACTTTTCAAGAATACACAAAAAATGCAAAAGATTCAATGGGGCGAGGTGATGAACATAACACACTTGACCTTCTCGAACACAACATTTTGCATATTCAAATTATTTGAACTTACTGAGATACAGATAACACACTTGACCTTCTTGAACAAAACATTTTGACCTTCACACAAAAAATTAAAGGTCAAGTATGTGTTTGGAGAGAAGGCCAGTACTCATTTGTACCCCAAACATATGCCTATGATTCTTTTACTATGATATATAGGGGATTGGAGCAAACCTTGGGCCACACAAAATTCAGCATGGAGAAAAACTTTAGCGCCTAGAAGTACCCCAGTATGACCCAATTGCACAGCAAAACTAAAATCTAAATTAAAAATTGCTCGTATGTATGTGTCAGGAATTTCTGACACCAATGGAAGAAATATCTACATATTCTATCTGACAAATTGTGCCACAGTTGAGAACAAAATGTCAAAGGGAGTTTGCCTGCACATTCTCGCGCGCATGTTAGAAAACAAAATATGCACATCTTGCACTTAATTTCGGCGCCAATATAGTATATAAAACATTGGAACATATATACATACACACTGGACACACAAGCAAATTGAAGGCCAGAAACCATAGCTGGCTGCCTTTGTTAGGAAAAGAGGTGTACTGCGAGTTCATTTAACAAAATTGTACCTCTTTAACCACGGACAAGAGCAGGTTCAAACAAAAAATCCCAAGGACAACACCAGCAACTAATCTGTCTCAGAAATCTTTCCTCTCGCACTCAAGCTGAACTGCCGCAGTAGTGCACCAACAACAGCTCGACAATGCTCGAGGAGAGGATGCTGCGAACAGTAGCTCACTGCTCGGAGGAGCTCGTCACTGCTGCGGCCGAAGAGGAAGGTCGGGACGAACAGGCCCAGAGCTAGTTTTTCTGCAAAGGAACACTAGAGGAGGGAGGAGGGGTTGAGAAGCTCAGCATCGTCTGCGTTCTGTATGGGAGGTAGGAAAGACGACCTGCTGCTGCTTGTGGACGGTGACCCAGCAGCTCGGCAGCCTCGTGGCCAGAGGGCGGCGTGCAAGATCCATCACCCAGCCGCCTCTGTCCTCTCTGCCGGATGTGGCCACCCAGCTACAGGTTGTGCTGTCCTCTTGCTGCAGGTCAAGCCCTCCTCTAGCTACAGGTGGATGCAGGTAGGCACGATGGACGTCGGGTGGTGGCCGCCGGCGCACGACGTCGATGGGGAGGCGGGTGGTGGCCGTCGGTGTGTCGCATCGAAGGGGAGGCAGGGGGTGGTGGCCGATGCAGCGGGGGCGATGGGCTCGCGTTGAGGTGGGCGGAGGTGGCTCGCCTGCGGTGGCACTGTCGGACTAGAAGGCCGGCGACAACTTTTAGGGAGGAAACCGGAGGCGATGCTCGATCCCGCATAGGAGGTAGCAGTGAGACCCGATCGACATAAGATGGGGTGGGGTGGGGCGGCGCACTAGCCAGACTAGGGAACGGGGGCGGGGCGGCGGAGGCCGGGTCCAGGGCCGCCGGCGGCGCGCGGGATACATGGCCTGGGGGAGAGGGAGGAGGCGGTGGATCGGGAGGTTGCCGGGGCGCTGGTGGGGGATCGGGGGATCGGAGGGGGGGCGCTGGTGGGGATCGTGGGATCGGGGGGAAGTGGTGGACCGGTGGGGCGTGGGTGATTAGGAAGTTCGGGAACAGCTAATCGCGTCAATATAGGGGCGCCGTGATCCAAATAACTATTCTAATCCTGGGATTAGAATAGTGTTGTCCTATATATATATATCAATTTCTATGGTAGGAAGAACCTTCTGTCACCCTTGCCCTCCAATGCATAGTCCTATCAACATACAACTAACCCTATGGTGTGATTCACATGCATGCTCATATGATGGGCACCAAAGGACAACAACATAACCACAAGCAAATTAAACCAACAATAGCAATTCACCAATTACCGATAGGACAACAACAATCTACTCAAACATCATAGGATGGCAACATATCATTGGATAATAATATGAAGCATAAAGCACCATGTTCAAGTAGAGGGTACAACGGGTTGAGGGAGAGTGGATGGCTTAATATAGATGGGGGAAGGTGATGAAGATGTTGGTGAAGATGACGGAGTTGTTGGACTAGATCGCCGTCACATGATGATTGCCCCGGTGGCGTTCCAATGCCACCAGGAGAGAGGGGGAGAGAGCCCCCCTCCTTCTTCTTCCTTGGCCTCCCCCTAGATGGGAGGAGAGTTCCCCCTCTAGTGCATGGCTTCCATGGCGGCGGAGGGGCGGGATCCCCTCCGAGATTAGATCTCCCTCTATGTTCTCTTTTGTTTCACGTTCAGTTTTCTGGCCGAAAACCGTTTCTTATATTCCCGGAGATCCGTAACTTCGATTGCACCGATATTTTAACACAATTTTTTTATCTGGATGTAAGCTTGCTTGCGCCCAAAGTATAGCAGCAACCGCCTTACGAGGTGAGCACAACGCACTACCAGGCGCCTGGGCCCTAGGGCGCGCCTTGGTGTCTTGTGGGGGATGTGGACCTCCGTTTGCGTTGATTCCACCTCCCAAAAATCAAAAATATTCCAAAATAATTCTCCATAAATTTTTATTGCATTTGGACTTTGTTTGATAAGGATATTCTGCAAAAAACATGCAACAAATAGGAACTGGCATTGGGAACTGGATCAATAGGTTAGTCCAATAAATCGTATAAAATGTTGCCAAAATTATGTGAAAGTTGTATAATATTGGCATCAAACAATCAAAAATTATAGATACGACGGAGACATATCAGCATCCCCAAGCTTAGTTCCTGCTCGCCCCGAGTAGGTAAATGATAAAAAGATAATTTTTGATGTGGAATGCTACCTACCATAATCTTGATCATATATCTAATCATGGCATGAATATTAAGACACGAGTGATTCAAAGCAATAGTCTATAATTTGACATGAACACATCAATACTTAGGCATCCCAACAAACAATCATGTCTTTCAAAATATCAATGCTAAAGAACGTTATCCCTAAAAAATCATATAGTCTTGTCATGCTTCATCTTCTTAACACAAAGTATTTATCATGTACTACCCCGGTGCCAGCCAAGCAATTGGTTCATACTTTTTAACGCGTTTCAGCTTTTTCATCCCTCACACAATACATGAGTGCAAGCCATTGATATAGCACTATGGGTGGAATAGAATACAGTGGTAGAGATTAATTTGGAGAAGACAAAAAAGTAAGAAAGTCTCACATTGATGCGGCTAATCAACAGGCTATGGAGATGCCCATCCATTGATATCAGTACGAGGAGTAGGGATTGCTATGCAACATGTGCACTAAGAGCTATAGGTGTATGAAAGCTCAATATAAGAACTAAGTGGGTGTGCATCTAACTCTATAATGAAAAATTCCCACTAGTATATGAAAGTGACAACATAGGAGGCTCTCTATATGAAAAACATGGTGCTACTCTGGAGCACAAGTGTGGTATTTGAACCCCTTATCTCTTTTTCTCTCATTTGTTTCCCTTTTTCTTTTCTTTTCTTCTTTTTCTTGGGATCTTTTTGGCCTCACTTTTTCTTTTTTTTCCATTTAGTCCAGAGTCTCATCCCGGCTTGTGGGGGAATCATAGTCTCCATCATCCTTGATGACCCACAAGTATAGGGGATCAATCGTAGTCCTTTCGATAAGTAAGAGCGTCGAACCCAACGAGGAGCAGAAGGAAGTGACAAGTGGTTTTCAGCAATGTAATTTCTGCAAGCACTGAAATTGTCGATAACAGGTAGTTTGATAGCAAGATAATTTGTAACCAGCAAGTAACGGTAACGGTAAATAAAGTGCAGCAAGGTAGCCTAATTCTTTTGTGGCAAAGGACGAGAAAAACGGTTTCTTATAATAAGAAAGTGTTCTTGAGGGTACACGGGAATTTCATCTAGTCACTTTCATCATGTTGGTTTGCTTCGTGTTCGCTACTTTGATAATTTGATATGTGGGTGGATCGGTGCTTGGGTGTTGTTCTTACTTGAACAAACCTCCCACTTATGATTAACCCCCTCGCAAGCATCCGCAACTACGAGAAAAGTATTAAGATAACATCTAACCATAGCATTAAACATTTGCACTACTGCAGGATGCTGCTAACGTGACACTACAATCAGAGACCCTTTGACGAAACTGTGTGCGATGCATTAATCGCAAACAGTGATGTAAAAAACCGTCAAAAATATGCAAAACATTTGCGATGGCAGATACATCAACCATGTTTCAAATTTTAGTTGCGTGTGTGATGCGAGGCATACGATTCAATACAATGAAGTGTTTGCGATGTGTAAGAAGAACAGAAACAGGCAGCCAAATGAAGGCGTGTGCGATATATGACATATAGTTGAGTCGGATTAACTGTTTGTGATGAGGTGGAACAACAGAACGGGCAGCCAGATGAAGGTGTGTGCGATTGAGGGCATACACTTCAGATGGGTGAACTGTTTGCAATTAGGCAACACAACAGAAATGGTCAAGCAGATCAACTTGTCTGCGACTGATGGCATACACTTCACACAAATGAACTGTTTGCGATTAGCCACAACAAATAGAAATAGTTAGACAGATCAACGTGTGTGCGCTAGACAGGCACACATTCTAATTAAAAGAAGCATGCGCGATGGTAATAACGAGCACACACGGTTGTTGGAACAAGACGTGTGCTGACATCTCCTATTGCGGTGCACCCTATGGTGCAAACACTACCTACGCGGCCGAGAAAGTGTGCCCATGTTACGCCGTCCGAGAATAGTGCCTCACTTAGAAATTATAGAACCGTCAATAAATTCTGAGCCTCTGTCCCGTCACAATCCAAATTACTACCAGGCTATATTTAATTGCAAACCTGTTCACACCGATCAAAACCTAAACGGTTTCCCACTTAGGAGCATATTAGTACCCGGTTATAAATACTACTACTCCAAGATGACTGCACATTCCTCCTCAACTCCCCATCCACAAAAACAAACAAGTCATTAATCGTTGTTCCCTTGCGTTGCCATGGCCAACGTGAGTTCTGGGTCGAGAGATTACTACCAGGGAGAGGCGAGCATGGAAGTGGAAGGACGAGAGATGTCCCGCCTCTCCACGAAAGCAACCGACATATCCCGCCGCGCGGCCGTAGCAGCACAGAGGTCCCGCCGCACCGCCGAAGCAGCACAGAGGTCCCACCACACCGTCGATGCAGCAGACTGGTCCGGTCGCGCCGCGGAAGCAGCAGAGATGTTCCGTCGCACTGTGAATGAAGCAGAGATGTCTTCTCGCGCCGTGGTGGCCTGGGAAAATCTCTCGTGGGCAGGCGAGGACTCTCACAGGAGCATGCACGTTATGCTCGATGACATGATGGGTTGGATCTCCGACTGGATGAAGCAGCAGGACGAGATGAATGCCTTGTTTGAAAATCCTACCAGCGTCATCCGAGGACTAGGGGAGGACAAGGCGAAGCTCCGCACCGAGCACGGCCTGCTGAGGGTGAAGATCGCCGGAATGACGAAGCGGCACGAGGAGACCACTACCTTGTTGTAGACGACCGGCGTCATCGTCAAGAAACTTATGGACGAGAATTTCATGCTCCGCATCGAACGCCAAAGGCTAGTGGATGAATCCATGGATGCTCTCAAGCAACATCTTGAGGACACGAAAGAGCTCATCGCCTCTCACTACGGGAACTAGTCTCCGTGGCCTGCAACAACGCATCAAGAAAGTAGAGATTAGCGAGCCAGATCTTTGTCTTCCTTCTTCTTTTGCCCTTGTGTATTTTGGGCGTTGCCGCATGTGGCTTTTTCAATTATCTTCCTAAATATGTAAGACAATTATTATCCACTGTCATCGTCCTTATATATATATTCATCAGTTTTGCTATAAGTCGCAGTCGATGCTATATAGGTCCATCGGATCTTACATCAAGATCCATGCAAAACTTTATTTTTGGACTTTCTTTTTCCTCTCTTCAATCTCAGTCGAGTGAGACATAGCCACGCCATGAAACAAGGGCTCGGGCGCCATTAATGGAGATGTTGGGAGGGAGCTGGCGGCCGATAGAGGTCAAAGGGATCTCCTCCCGATGAGAACGTGCAGGGGTCTGATTGCACGCCTCTCGCACTCAAATAGCTACCCCGCACGGCACCTCGGAGCCAATAAAAAAGGGGACGCGTGGGGGCACGTAAATGGTAAGTAGAATGCCCACGGTTTTCAATAATACTTGTGTTTCCGATTTGTAACGTGACAGTACTTGTTCCAAAATGACTTTGTTGATTGTTAATGTGTGTGCCTTCGCAAGTCGGACAAAAGTTTTAGCACAGCATGTTGGTGCCATGTCATGACACCATGCAAGTTTCATGATTTTCAGGCGAGTTTTGGATTTACGGGAATTTTAAAACCAAGTTTCTCGATGTCTCCGGCCAAGCCAAGACGCCTAGATGTTTGAATCCCATTCCCACTTCTTGCATGGGACCTAGAAATTCACCCAAGTACACATAAATGATTTTTCAACTAACTTTGGCGCACTGGAGCATGCGCTTGTAGTTCAAATTTGAATTATGTGCATTAAATGCCTGGAAATTCAATTAATGTATAAAAAGGCCAAACTAACCTGGAACAATTCCCAAATTTAGCATGAAACTCCTATTTGGTCTAAGCTTTATGTGTAGAAAAATCAGGGCGGGAGAAGGCAGTGTATGTCATTTCGCACACGGAGGTGACACGTTCCCTCTCGGAACCACGAGCCATCTTGAGAGAAGCTCCAATTTGCAAGAAGCTTATACCAAAGCTTGTTCCAATTTGGCCAAAAAAATTACCACAACATGTTGGTGCCATGTCATGACACCATGCCAAGTTTCATGATTTTCATGTGTCTTTTCGATTTATAGGAATTAAAAAACCAAGTTTCTCAATATTTCCGGCCGAGCCACGATGCCCAGATGTTTGAATTTCATTCCCATTTCTTGCATGGGACCTAGAAATTCACCCAAGGACACACATATGATTTTTTAACCAACTTTGGTGCACTGGATCATGTGCTTGTAGTTCAAATTTTAATTATGCACATGAAATGCCCAAAAACTCAATTAATGTATAAAAAAGGCCAAATGAACCCGGAATAATACCAAATTTTAACACGTCACTCATATAGTTCTATGTTGCCTCTATAAAACATCAAGGGGGGAGGCATCGTATACCATTTCGCACACAAAGGTGACACGTTCCCCCTCGGGAACCATGAGTCTTCTTGAGAGAAGCTCCGGTTTGTAAGAAGCTTATACCAAAACTTGTCCAAATTCGTCCAATTTTTTTACCACAGCATGTTGGTGCCATGAAATGACACCATGCCAAGTTTCATGATTTCTAGGCAAGTTTTGAATTTACAGGAATTTCAAAAATCAAGTTTCTCAATGTTATCGGCCGAACCATGGCGCCTAGATATTTGAATTTCATTCCAATTTCTTGCATGGGACCTAGAAATTCACCCAAGGACACATATGTGATTTTTCTACCAACCTTGGTGCACTGGAGCATGTGCTTGTAGTTCAAATTTGTATTATTCACATTAAATGCCCCAAAACTCAATTAATGCATAAAAGGAGCAAACGAACCTAGAATAATTCCAAATTTAAACACGACACTCATATAGTTCTATGTCTACTTTGTAAAAAAATCAAGAGGGGGGAGCGGATGTCGTTTTTCTCACAAAGGTGACACATTCCCTCTCGAAACCACACGCCTTCTTCAGAGAAGCTACAATTTGCAAGAAGCTTATGGCAAAACTTCTCCCAATTCAGACATTTTTTTACCACAACATGCTGGTGCCATGAATTGACACCATGCCAAGTTTCATGATTTTTAGGCGAGTTTGGGACTTACAGGAATTTAAAAACCAAGTTTCTCAATGTTTCCAGTTGAGCCACGACGCCTAGATGTTTGAATTTCATTCCCATTCTTGCATGGGACCTATAAATTCACCCAAAGACACACATGTGATTTTTCAACAAACTTTGCTGCACTAGAGCATGTGCTTGTAGTTCAAATTTGAATTATGCACATTAAATGCCTAGAAACTCAATTAATGCATAAAAATGCCGAACGAACCCGGAATAATTCCAAATTTTAACACGGCAATCATGTAGTTGCATGTTCACTGTAGATAAAATGTTCTATCAATTCAAACATCATCCTTTCCCTCCGTAACAGAATTTTGTCTTTCAAAACATAATGACAAAATCAGGTATACCACAAACAGTTTACTAGCAAGAATCGTGTGGGATGCGGTATAAAATATCTTGGTGCACCGTCTTGTCTGGCTTACGCAGGAAGCTTCATCGTCTATAGTCCACCGCCCGCGCTTGAACCACACTTGCACGCCAGTTTCTCGCGGCACCGAGCGAATTTTTTCTGCCACCGTGGAAATATCAATCTCCCCGTCCCCTCCCTCCCTCCAAAAGCCACATCTCCACTGTTCCTCCTTGCTTTCCAAGTTCAAACCTTCACTACTGCTTACTGGCAGCTTAGCATCCTCGCTGGGGACCCTTCTTCTTGTAGCGCCGCCTCCTCGCCCTGCGATCCTTCTTCTTGCAGCGCCGCCTCCTCGCCAGCGACCCTTCTTCTTGCAACGCTGCCTCCTCGCTACCGACCCTTCTTCTTCCAGTGCCGCCTCCTCGTCGGTGACCCTTCTTCTTCCTACGCGGCCTCGTCGATATGGTCAGGTAATCCACACCCCACCCACACCATCCCCCTCCTTCCCCGTCCCACATGCCTCGGTCGATGGCGCGACACCTTCAGCTGAAATCACTAGCCCCGCCCTCTAATTAAGCACCTCCCACAACCATTTTGCATGCAGTATAACATGGAGCTCAGTAGCATCTAGCAGCGGAGAAGCAAATCGCATCCGCACACGCATATGAGGTTGCTATGGCTGCCATGCGTGCTGACCGCTAGATCTTGGACGAGCACCTCGTCTTCGAGGCCACCGTCGACACCGCCACACTGTTGTCTACTTTAAAATACAGTTTGTGTTGTTTTCTCGAGGCTACCGCCAGTGCCTTCTAGTGATTTGTCCTCTATAATGTTAATATGCAATTTGATATTCTGAAATGTAATGTTGAGTTAACAGTTTGGTCCAACAATTGATACATTTCGTAGTACTGTTCTCTGTTGTTTACTACACAACCTTCTTCTTGTAGACGTTGTTGGGCCTCCAAGTGCAGAGGTTTGTAGGACAGTAGCAAATTTCCCTCAAGTGGATGACTTAAGGTTTATCAATCTGTAGGAGACATAGGATGAAGATGGTCTCTCTCAAGCAACCCTGCAACCAAATAACAAAGAGTCTCTTGTGTCCCCAACACACCCAATACAATAGTAAATTGTATAGGTGCACTAGTTCGGCGAAGAGATGGTGATACAAGTGGTATATGGATGGTAGATAAAGGTTTTTGTAATCTGAAAATATAAAAACAGCAAGGTAACTAATGATAAAAGTGAACACAAATGGTATTGCAATGTGTTGAAACAAGGCCTAGGGTTCATACTTTCACTAGTGCAAGTTCTCTCAACAATAATAACATAATTGGATCATATAACTATACCTCAACATGCAACAAAGAGTCACTCCAAAGTCACTAATAGCGGAGAACAAACGAAGAGATTATGGTAGGGTATGAAACCACCTCAAAGTTATCCTCTCTGATCGATCTATTCAAGAGTCCGTAGTAAAATAACATGAAGCTATTCTTTCGTTCAATCTATCATAGAGTTCGTACTAGAATAACACATTAAGACACAAATCAACCAAAACCCTAATGTCACCTAGATACTCCAATGTCACCTCAGGTATCCGTGGGTATGATTATACGATACGCATCACACAATCTCAGATTCATCTATTCAAACCAACAGAAAGTACTTCAAAGAGTGCCCCAAAGTTTCTATCGGAGAGTCAAGACGAAAACGTGTGCCAACCTCTATGTATAGGTTCATGGGCGAACCCGCAAGTTAATCACCAAAACATACATCAAGTGGATCAATAGAATACCCCATTGTCACCACGGGTATCCCACGCAAAGACATACATCAAGTGTTCTCAAATCCTTAAAGACTCAATCCGATAAGATAACTTCAAAGGGAAAACTCAATCCATTACAAGAGAGTAGAGGGGGAGAAACATCATAAGATCCAACTATAATAGCAAAGCTCGCGATACATCAAGATCGTACCACCTCAAGAACACGAGAGAGAGAGAGAGACCAAACACATAGCTACTGGTACATACCCTCAGCCTCGAGGGAGAACTACTCCCTCCTCGCCATGGAGAGCACCGGGATGATGAAGATGGCCACTAGAGAGGGATTCCCCCCTCAGACAGGGTGACCGAATGGGTCTAGATTGGTTTTCGGTGGCTACAGAGGCTTCTGGCGGCGGAACTCCCGATCTATTGTGCTCCTCGATGGTTTTAGGGTATATGGGTATATATGGGAGGAAGAAGTACGTCGGTGGACCTCCGGGCTGTCCACGAGGCAGACCGAGACTCTCCTGGTCCAACTCCGATACTCCATGGGCTTCTTCTGGTCCAAAAATAAGTTCCGTGAAGTTTCAGGTCAATTGGACTCTGTTTGATTTTCCTTTTTTGCGATACTCTAAAACAAGGAAAAAACAGAAATTGGCACTGGGCTCTGGGTTAATAGGTTAGTCCCAAAAATAATATAAAAGTGTTTAATAAAGTCCATAAACAACCAAAACAGATAATATAATAGGATGGAACAATAAAAAATTATAGATACGTTGGAGACGTATCAACATCCCCAAGCTTAATTCTTGCTTGTCCTCGAGTAGGTAAATGATAAAAATAGAATTCTTGATGTGGAATGCTACCTAACATATTTATCCATGTAATTCTGTTTATTGTGGCAAGAATATTCAGATCCATAAGATTCAAGACAAAAGTTAATATTGACATAAAAATAATAATACTTCAAGCATACTAACAAAGTAATCATGTCTTCTCAAAATAACATGGCCAAAGAAAGCTATCCCTACAAAATCATATAGTCTGGCTATGCTCCATCTTCACCACACAACGTATTTAAATCATGCACAACCCCGATGACAAGCCAAGCAATTGTTTCATACTTTTTATGTTCTCAAACCTTTTCAATCTTCACGCAATATATGAGCGTGAGCCATGGACATAGCACTATAGGTGGAATAGAATGGTGGTTGTGGAGAAGACAAAAAGGAGAAGATAGTCTCACATCAACTAGGCATATCAACGGGCTATGGAGATGCCCATCAATAGATATCAATGTGAGTGAGTAGGGATTTCCATGCAATGGATGCACTAGAGCTATGAATGTATGAAAGCTCAATAATAGAAACTAGTGGGTGTGCATCCAACTCGCTTGCTCACGAAGACCTAGGGCATTTTGAGGAAGCCCATCATTGGAATATACAAGGCAAGTTCTATAATGAAAGATTCCCACTAGTATATGAAAGTAAAAACATAAGAGACTCTCTATCATGAAGATCATGGTGCTACTTTGAAGCTCAAGTGTGGTAAAAGGATAGTAGCATTGTCCCTTCTCTCTTTTTCTCTCATTTTTTGTTTTTTGGGCCTTCTCTTTTTTATGGCATCTTTTCTTTTTTGGGGCTTCTTTGGCCTCCTTTATTTATTTATTTTCCTCCAGAGTCTCATCCCGACTTGTGGGGGAATCATAGTCTCCATCATCCTTTCCTCACTGGGACAATGCTCTAATAACGATGATCAACACACTTTTATTTACTTACAACTCAAGAATTACAACTCGATACTTAGAACAAGATATGACTCTATATGAATGCCTCCGGCGGTGTACCAGGATATGGAATGATGCATGAGTGACATGTATGAAAGAATTATGAACGGTGGCTTTGCCACAAATACAACGTCAACTACATGATCACGCAAAGCAATATGACAATGATGGAGCGTGTCATAGTAAACGGAACGGTGGAAAGTTGCATGGCAATATATCTCGGAATGGCTATGGAAATGTCATAATAGGTAGATATGGTGGTTTTTTTGAGGAAGGTATATGGTGGGTTTATGGTACCGGCAAAAGTTGCGCGGTACTAGAGAGGCTAGCAATGGTGGAAGGGTGAGAGTGCGTATAATCCATGGACTCAACATTAGTCATAAAGAACTCACATACTTATTGCAAAAATCTATTAGTTATCGAAACAAAGTACTATGCGCATGCTCCTAGGGGGATAGATTGGTAGGAAAAGACCATCGCTCGTCCCCGACCGCCACTCATAAGGAAGGCAATCAATAAATAAATCATGCTCCGACTTCGTCACATAACGGTTCACCATACGTGCATGCTACGGGAATCACAAACTTCAACACAAGTATTTGTCAAATTCACAACTACTCAACTAGCATGACTCTAATATCACCATCTCCATATCTCAAAACAATTATCAAGTATCAAACTTCTCTTAGTATTCAATGCACTTCATATGAAAGTTTTTATTATATCCCTCTTGGATGCCCATCATATTAGGACTAAATTCATAACCAAAGCAAATTACCATGCTGTTTAGGACTCTCAAAATAATATAAGTGAAGCATGAGAGATCAATAGTTTCTATAAAACAAATCCAGCAACGTGCTCTAAAAGATATAAGTGAAGCACTAGAGCAAAAACTATATAACTCAAAAGATATAAGTGAAGCACATAGAGTATTCTAACAATTTCCGAATCATGTGTCTCTCTCTCAAAAGGTGTGTACAGGAAGGATGATTGTGGAAAACTAACAAATAAAGACTCAAATAATACAAGACCCTCCAAGCAAAACACATATCATGTGGTAAATAAAAATATAGCTCCAAGTAAAGTCACCGATGGAAGTAGACGAAAGAGGGGATGCCTTCCGGGGCATCCCCAAGCTTTGGCTTTTAGGTGTCCTTAGATTATCTTGGGGGTGCCATGGGAATCCGCAAGCTTAGGCTCTTGAAAATCTCGTGAGCTCCGTTAGCGAAAGAAAACAAAACACCACTTCAAGGTACTGTAATTAACGCATTATTTATTTATATTGGTGTTAAACATACTGTATTCCAACTTTTCTATGGTTTATAAACTATTTTACCAGCCATAGATTCATTAACATAAGCAAACAACACACAAAAAACAGAATCTGTCAAAAACAGAACAATCTGTAGTAATATGTAGCTAACGCAAGATCTGGAACCCCAAAAATTCTAAAATAAATTTCTGGACGTGAGGAATTTATCTATTAATCATCTACAAAAAGAACTAACTAAATAGCACTCTCCAATAAAAATGGCAGCAATTCTCGTGAGCACTAAAGTTTCTGTTTTTTACAGCAAGATCAACAAGACTTTCCCCAAGTCTTCCCAATGGTTCTACTTGGCACAAACACTAACTAAAACATAAAAACTCAATCATAACAGAGGATAGATAAATTATTTATTGCTAAACAGGAGCAAAAATCAAATAACAAAAATAAAATTGGGTTTCCTCCCAACAGCGCTAACGTTTAAGGCCCCTAGCTAGGCATGATGATTTCAATGATGCTTACATAAAAGATAAGAATTGAAACATAAAGAGAGCATCATGAAGAATATGACTAGCACATTTAAGTCTAACCCACTTCCTATGCATAGGGATTTTGTTGGCAAACAACTTGTGTGAACAAGAATCAACTTGCATAGGAAAGCAAAACAAGCATAACTTCAAGATTTTAAGCACATAGAGAGGAAACTTGATATTATTGCAATTCCTACAAGCATATATTCCTCCCTCATAATAATTTTAAGTAGCATCATGAATGAATTCAAAAATATAACCAGCACCTAAAGCATTCTTTTCATGATCTACAAGCATAGAAATTTTATTACTCTCCACACAAGCAAAATTCTTCTCATGAGTAATAGTGGGAGCAAACTCAACAAAATAATTATCATGTGAGGCATAATCCAATTGAAAACTAAAATCATGATGACAAGTTTCATGCATATCATTATTATTTATAGAACACAAGTCATCACAATAATCATCATAGATAGCAACTTTGTTCTCATAATCAAATGGAACCTCTTCCAGAATAGTTGATTCATCACAAAATAAAGTAATGACCTCTCCAAATCCACTTTCATCCATATAATCATCATAAATAGGAGGCATGCTTTCATCCTAATAAATTTGCTCATCAAAACTTGGGGGAAAAATATCATCTTCATCAAACATAGCTTCTCCAAGCTTGTGGCTTTGCATATCATTAGTATCATGGATATTCAAGGAATTCATACTAACAACATTGCAATCATGCTCATCATTCAAATATTTAGTGCCAAAAATTTAATGCATTCTTCTTCTAACACTTTGGCACAATTTTCCTTTCCACCATACTCACGAAAGATATTAAAAATATGAAGCATATGAGGCAAACTCAATTCCATATTTTTTGTAGTTTTCTTCTATAAACTGAACTAGTGCTAAAACAAGAAACAAAAAGATTCAATTGCAAGATATAAAGATATACCTTCAAGCGCTAACCTCCCCGGCAACGGTGCCAGAATAGAGCTTGATGTCTACTACACAACCTTCTTCTTGTAGACGTTGTTGGGCCTCCAAGTGCAGAGGTTTGTAGGACAGTAGCAAATTTCCCTCAAGTGGATGACCTAAGGTTTATCAATCCGTAGGAGGCGTAGGATGAAGATGGTCTCTCTCAAGCAACCCTGCAACCAAATAACAAAGAGTCTCTTGTGTCCCCAACACACCCAATACAATGGTAAATTGTATAGGTGCACTAGTTCGACGAAGAGATGGTGATACAAGTGGTAGATGGATGGTAGATAAAGGTTTTTGTAATCTGAAAATATAAAAACAGCAAGGTAACTAATGATAAAAGTGAACACAAACGGTATTGCAATGCGTTGAAACAAGGCCTAGGGTTCATACTTTCACTAGTGCAAGTTCTCTCAACAATAATAACATTATTGGATCATATAACTACACCTCAACATGCAACAAAGAGTCACTCCAAAGTCAATAATAGCGGAGAACAAACGAAGAGATTATGGTAGGGTACGAAACCACCTCAAAGTTATCCTTTCTAATCGATCTATTCAAGAGTCTGTAGTAAAATAACATGAAGCTATTCTTTCTATTCAATCTATCATAGAGTTCGTACTAGAATAACACATTAAGACACAAATCAACCAAAACCCTAATGTCACCTAGATACTCCAATGTCACCTCAAGTACCCGTGGGGTATGATTATACAATATGCATCACACAATCTCAGATTCATCTATTCAAACCAACAGAAAGTACTTCAAAGAGTGCCCCAAAGTTTCTACCGGAGAGTCAAGACGAAAACGTGTGCCAACTCCTATGCATAGGTTCATGGGCGGAACCCGCAAGTTGATCACCAAAACATACATCAAGTGGATCAGTAGAATACCCCATTGTTACCATGGGTATCCCACGCAAGACATAGATCAAGTGTTCTCAAATCCTTAAAGACTCAATCCGATAAGATAACTTCAAAGGGAAAACTCAATCCATTACAAGAGAGTAGAGGGGGAGAAACATCATAAGATCCAACTATAATAGCAAAGCTCACGATACATCAAGATCGTACCACCTCAAGAACACGAGAGAGAGAGAGAGAGAGAGACATAGCTACTAGTACATACCCTCAGCCCTGAGGGAGAACTACTCCCTCCTCGTCCCGGAGAGCACTGGGATGATGAAGATGGCCACCGGAGAGGGATTCCCCCTCCGGCAAGGTGCCGAAACGGGTCTAGATTGGTTTTCGGTGGCTACGGAGGCTTCTGGCGGCGGAACTCCCGATCTATTGTGCTCCTCGATGGTTTTAGGGTATATGTGTATATATGGGAGGAAGAAGTACATCGGTGGACGTCCTGGCTATCCACGAGGCAGGGGGCGCGCCCACGATGGACCTCCTGGCTGTCCACGAGGTAGGGGGCGCGCCCAGGGGGTGGGCGCGCCCCCACCCTCGTGGGCAGCTCGGGAATCTCCTGGTCCAACTCCGATACTCCGTGGGCTTCTTCTGGTCCAAAAATAAGTTCCGTGAAGTTTTAGGTCAATTGGACTCCGTTTGATTTTCCTTTTCTACGATACTCTAAAACAAGGAAAAAAACAGAAACTGGGCTCTGGTTAATTGGTTAGTCCCAAAAATAATATAAAATTGTTTAATAAAGCCCATAAACATCCAAAACAGATAATATAATAGCATGGAACAATCAAAAATTATAGATACGTTGGAGACGTATCATTCTCAAGCATTCTTTGTTTCGTTAACTGTCTTATTTTCTAGTACATGTTTTCTATTCTGCAATGTGGTGCTCAGTTAACTATTTTGGATCATTTGGTCTGCTTTCCATTTAACTATTTGGTTCAATTCTGCAATTTGATTTTCATTTGTTGTGGGTACAATTTGGTATTGTTATGCATGTGAGAAATAAATCGAATTTGGTTGTACTCAATACATATTCTACTGATGGTATGGAAACTCTCAGTTAACCTGATCAAGATCTGCCTTATATGTGTTGCAGGGAAACAATGGGAGACACTGTGGTTTACCATCGAGGTTTGCTCATGCATGGTCCTTTCACTAATTGAACATTATTGTGCAGTTCCAGGAATCATTCTAATATTTAGGTTTCCAACAATTTTCTCTTGCACATGTAGGTCCTGCTGTCAGAGGCTTAGATCCACTGTTCGACCCATTTTGCATATGGGGAAATGAGATGTCCATAAATATCGGTCAAGTCAAGAAACTCAGAAAGATTGTTAGGATGAAGAAACTTACGACAAATAACGGCAAGATCTTTGTTTGCACAATGAAGAAGACATCATTCAACTATAGGATGGTACTAACTCTTTTACCTTGTTTTTACCCCTTGCGCCATTTCAAAATTTATAACAGTGATTTATGCATATCTTTGTTTTCAGTACTTTCCGAAGCAGTTCACTGATGATTACCTCTCAAACCACCTGCATGGTCAAGAGGCGGGGAAGGTATTCATTCAACATCCACGGTACAATATTGAAGTCTTCCTCAAGAGGATGAAGGTTGGGCGGGCAATTATCCATAGCCACTGGCCTAAAGTTGCAAGGACGTTCAACATCACTCAAGGCTCAATATTCGCCTTCCGCTTCTGTAGTTTCCCAGATGAGATTCATCTGTCTATTTACCGTGTACGAAGCTACTTTTCCAAAGGTTTTCGATGTTGCATGTGAAACTTGGTGCTGTTGTGTAATGGCGTAGCTAGCTATATCCCTCTTTGGTGTAACTAAGTGCTGAAGCTATTTGATGTAATTCGATTATGAAATCCTGGTTGCCGTTATAGGATATGAAATATATGGTGTGTTTTATAAGAAATGTCAATTTGATTACTGCATGGATTATCAATAATAGGCTAATTACCCTGCTTATTGGGGTTTTCTATTGCAGACAATTACTCAGACAACACCGTGGGCGATGAACTCAAACAACCCACACGGTTTCTAGAAAGTAGGCATGTTGGATCAACTAACAATCACACACGGCTTCCGGCAGAGAACTACTTGCGTTAGGCCACCTTGCACAAACGTTTCCACACAAAAAACTGTGTGTGATATACATATGAACGGAAACATTTTTCTAGGATTCATTGTGTGGGATGTACATATGAATGGGAACGATTGGGCTTCGATGCCTTGCCCAATCGCACACGAGCTCATTTTACCCCCGCCTGTGTGGTCGGAGGGCCTATCCCCGACGGTTTTTGGGTCGTGTAGGAAGGACCCCCTATCGCACACACTCACTAGGTGACAATTTAAAACTCCATCGCGGAAAGGGGGTAAAAACCATTTGTATACCAGGTCTCTGCACCAGTGTTGGATCCAAATCGGTCCCTTACGAAGTAGGGCATAAACTAGGGGTTCAAGCTTATGTCACTCTAGCAACCCATCATCTAACAACTACTCCACAATGCATTACCTTAGGCCCAAATATGGTGAAGTGCCATGTAGTCGACGTTCACATGACACCATTACGGGAATCACAACATACATATCATCAAAATATTGAACACATATCAAGTTCACATGATTACTTGCAACAAGATTTCTCCCGTGACCTCGGGAACAAAAGTAACTACTCACAAATGATAATCATGCTCAAGATCAGAGGGGTATTAAATAGCATAATGGATCTGAACATATAATCTTCCACCAAATAAACCATATAGTAATCAACACTACTAGTCACCCGCACGTACCAATCTGAGGTTCCGGTACAAAGATTGAACACAAGAGATGAACTAGGGTTTGAGAGAAGATGGTGTTGTTGAAGATGTTGATAGATCTTGGCCTCCCGAAGATGAGAGGGTTGTTGGTGATGACGATGGCTTCGATTTCCCCCTCCGGGAGGGAAGTTCCCTCGGCGGAATCGCTCCGCCGGAGGGCAAAAGTGCTCCTACCCAAGTTCCGCCTCGAGACAACGAAACTTCTCCTGAAAGTCCTCTCCTTATTTTTCTAGGTCAAAATGACTTATATACCAGAAGATGGGCACCGGAGGTGGGCTGGGCTAAGCACAACCCACTAGGGCGCGCTTGGGGGCCCAAGCGCGCCCTGGTGTCATGTGCTCACGAGGTGGGCCCCCTCGGTAGTTATTTGCTCCAGTGTTTTTTATATATATTCTAAAACAATTCTCTGTAAATTTTCAGCTCATTTGGAGATGTACAGAATAGGTAACTCTGACATAGCTTTTTCATGTCCAGAATTCCAGCTGCCGACATTCTCCCTCTTTGTCTAAACCTTCCATATTATGAGTGTAACATCCCAAAATTTCAATTTGGAATGTTATACATTAGATCATCACTGCATATCATATTTTTATTTTCTCTTGTCCTGATCCAGAAATTCTACGCAACTCAAGGACCCACGGAGAGAGTTGGGGATTTCGTTATTTTCATATTTGGGCTTTCTCAAATTTTGAAAATAGGATCATTTGATTTTCTTTATTTTATCTTCAATTATTTCTATTATACAAATATGAGAGAGGGAATAAAATGACTTTCCCAAAATAAAGAAATATTGAAGATTTAAAAAAATCAAATAAGATTTTATTTTGGAGTTTTTGGGTAGTTTATTTGAATTTAGGAAAAATTGCACGTTTTTTGAAACTGCATTTTAGGGCGAAGAAAATGTTCATCTCGTTCTAAATATTTTATTTAGGCGGTGAAAATTTATTTTGGCATTTTTAGAATTTTATTTTATTTTTCTAGAATTTTTCTTAGTTTCGGAGGAATTGTTTTAAAAAAAGTACCGCGCGCCCAACTGGGCCAGGCGAGGCCCGCACCCGCCGCCGCCTTCCCCGCGGGAGACCACCCACCGCCGCAGCCGAGTCCGGCCGGGGCACGCCTCCTGAGGCCGACCACGACCCGATGCCCCCTTCCCCAAGCCGCGCCACCCCCTCTCATAAATACCCCGCCCCGCCACCTCGACCCGCCCCGCCTCCCACAGCCGCCGCACGCCGCCGCTTGCCACGCCGCCCGCCGCCGACGCCGCCCCACCCCGTCAGAGCCCCGAGCCACCGGAGTCCGACGAGGTAGCCGCGCCATTCGCCGCCGGTTTTCCGAAGAAAACCGATCCGGTTTTTTTGAAAACCCTAGGTTTTTTTATTTTATTAGATCGGTTTTACCAGTTCTTTTACTTAGCGAGCGTTCGCTCGTTCGTTCGTCTTAACGGATGAGTTCACCGTTTAGTTTCAGATAACGAATGTTCGTTCATTAATCTGTTCGTCAGTTTTCTCTTTTTCTCGGATTTTCCGCGATTATTTCTGATCCGATTTTCGTTTTAGTTTAACTTTTCGCTTGTTTATCGGAATCAAGCGATTCAAGCGCCTAGAGTTTTGTCTTGAAACCCTCTTTCCGTTTAACCAACTCAAACAAGTTTTTGCTTCTGTAAAATTTGACTTAGGTCCAGATTAGTAATCGAAGCTTGTTTTCTTTTGCCGTTTGACTTTCGTTGTTTCGTTCGATTTGTTTCTTTTTGCAAACCGGAGTTCTTAAGTTGAACTTTCTGGTTAGATCTCTTATTTGAGTTTTACCTGTGCAATAGATGAGTACTTATTGTTTGCTTGTTTGTTTGCGTTAGAGTACCCGGAGTGCGCCGCTTGCTACTTCGAATCTCTAGGTTTCGCGGATCATCAGCAAGGCAAGTAACACTTTGATCATACCTCTTACTACCCAATTTTATTGCATTAGATCCATCCTCAAACAATTGCATGGTTAGGATCTGAATAAATTGTGGGTTGGGAAGTAGATGAGGTAGCACCTATTACCTGTTTTATTATCAAACCCTGGGAGTTACTTCTACGTTTGCTTATGCCATGCTATTCTTGTAGACGTGGATTGGGTTTTAGTGTATCCATGACAGATGTGAGAATGTTAATTAATGGTTCAACTTAAGGTGGCAACTTTAATACACATCTGGGTGGATTGAGGCACCTGGGTATTCCAGCGATTGCCTGTTTTCTTTATGGACCGCCACCCAGGCTCAAAGGGATCATGAGATTATTCATACTAGAAACTTCCGTGTGCAACCACAAGCTACTCTGGGCTCTAGCATAGTTGATTAAGTCATGCGAACTCTTAAAGTGGTAGACTAGCAGATGTAGGGGAAAGTAGGTGTAACGGTCTACCCGATCGTAAGGTGCTAGCGCTTCTGAAAGACTATGTCTCAGTCATCCATTTCTCAAACACCATGTAGTGCGAGAATCCCAACGGAGGAGATCGAGTCTTGTGGGGAAAAGTGCACAAACCTCTACAGAGTGTATAAACTAATCATGATTAGCAGTGTCCTCAGTTATGGACGTCCTGAGTATCTAGTACTTGGATTATCATGTGACTCTCATCATGTGACTTTAATTAATTTTGTTGGGTTTTAATGATGATGTTTAATTGGGATTGAGAGGGTGTCTACGCTCTCAATGTTTAACAACTACCATGATAGTTAAATAAAATGTATTCCTTTGCAGTAGGGAAAAATTGGCTTTACGCAAAACTGTAACCATAGAGCTTTCCACCAGCCAAATATGCATGTAGTGATAGCATTATTCTATTCTTGCTCTACTGTGTTACTTTGCCAGCATATTCCATGTGCTGACCCGTTTTCGGGCTGCAACGTTCATGTTGCGGACTTTTCAGACGATGAGTAAGGAGCCTTAGGTCGTGGTTCTATACTCAGTGATGCCATTGGAGTTGATGGACTCACTTATCTTCCAAGCCTTCCGCTGTTATCGTTATTAGATGGCCTTAAGCCATATTATTTGTAATAAGTTCTCTTTTGAGACACTTGATGTAATAAGTGTGTGATTGCTACTCTGTTATAAATCCTTCAAGTACTGTGCGTGTCAGCATTACTGATCCAGGGATGACACTGATGCACAGAGATCAGACTGTTTGAGGTCTGGTCGCTAGAAGATGGTATCAGAGCACACACTGACTGTAGGACGTGACCACTAAGATAAAGACCTAGATCACCACTCTCTTCTCATTTCTGACTTCTCATCTTTTCTACTCTTTTAGGATGGCGGATGCAAGGAACAAGTTCACGCAACCGGATGAAGATACACCCTTTGGACGCCACCTGAAGGAAGTCACTAAGTACCTGAACATCAGAGTACCAAGCTTCACCGGGACCTACAACGCCACTTTACCCGAAGAGGAGAGCTGGATGATTCAAGTTCAAATTCCAGGAAGGACGTTCGCGCCAGTGACCGAGCCCATAGAGTTTTCCTTTGATGCACCAACCTGGAGTCTAGGAAAGAGCATGGCAGCCCACATCACCATGGGACGTATTGGAGAAGTTTACCGCAATGATCTCAAGGATACTATCTACCAGATTTATGGGCACCGAGATGAGCAATGGGAGATGATCAGCACCAGGAAGGATATATCAATCGCAACTTTTATCCAGGAGTTAAACCAGCACATTCGACGTCAGGAGAACCAGATGTGCGCAGGCATGATAGATCTGAAGAAGGCGATGACAAGAATCACAGAGCTGGAGGAAGAACTCAAGGCTACATGTGAAGATTATGAGGAGGAAATCATCGTACTACTGGAGAAGAATGACGACCTGATTAAGAAGATCGGAATATTCATGGGAGACCCCACACCAGTAGAAGAAGACGAAGAACCCAAGGAGATTCGCCCGGAAGACTACATCATCATCGATGACACCGACTCTGACCTGAGCGATGATGACTATGAAGACGAAGCTGGAGCAGATATCATGGAGTCTGCAACCGAGGAATATTTCTAGTAGACCACCACATCAGTAGTAGTATTCCACCATGTAAATAGAGTAATCCGAGCACTTTTGTAACGATAGTTCTAGACCGATTGTATGCCCTTGTTTGATTTGAGTGAAGTGATTTTGTTTGCATTTGCCTCATGTGCATATGGGTAGTGTTTTCTCTCTAGACCTCAATCCATTCTTAATTCTCATCTTTTCTAAACCCTCAGATGCCTCCGAGACGTGACAATGGATTTGCTTTCCCGCCGGAGCTCACTCAGTTGATCCAGCAGCAGAATGCATTGATGCAGTTACTAGTCCAGAATCAGAATTAGGGGAACAACAACAACAACAACAACCCACCACCACCACCTGTTGATCACTTAACCCGTTTCCTTAGACTGAATCCGCCGGTGTTCTCAAGTAACACTGAGCCTATAGTAGCAGATGATTGGCTCCGCAAGATTGGAAGGGAGTTAACCACTACAGGATGTACTGACGCCGAGAAGGTGCGTTTTGCCGCACATCAGTTGGATGGACCGACAGCATCATGGTGGGAGAATTACACTGTCACCTACCCTATAGCCACGGTGACATGGGACCAATTTCAGCAGGCTTTCCGTACAGCCCATGTTTCAGCAGGAGCTATGGCCATGAAGAAGCATGAGTTTCACAACTTGCGCCAAGGAGGATGGACAGTTGGCCAATACGTGGATGACTTTAGTAAGTTAGCACGTTATGCCCTAGATGACGTTGCTACAGATGCAGCTAAGCAGGAGAAGTTTTTGGAAGGACTGAATGATGAGTTGAGCATGCAGTTGATGGTAGCAACTTTTAACAACTACCAGGAGTTGGTAGATCGTGCTCTTATGATAGAAGGGAAGCAGCAGCAGATTGAGAACCACAAGAGGAAGTATGGACAAGGGAAATACAATTCAGGAGCTCAGCAGAAGCCACGCTTTACCCCGAAATCAGGAGGACATTTTGAGCATAGCCATGGAGGAGGGAGTTCGCATAATCATAATGGCCCTGTCGGTGTCAAAACCGGCAGATCTCGGGTAGGGGGTCCCGAACTGTGCGTCTAAGGCGGATGGTAACAGGAGGCAGGGGACACAATGTTTACCCAGGTTCGGGCCCTCTTGATGGAGGTACTACGCTACGTCCTGCTTGATTGTTCTTTATAATATGAGTAGTACAAGAGTTGATCTACCACGAGATCGAAGAGGCTAAACCCTAGAAGCTAGCCTATGGTATGATTGTTGTTGTCCCTATGGACTAAACCCTCCTGTTTATATAGACACCGGAGGGGGCTAGGGTTACACAGAGTTAGTTACAAGGAAGGAGATCTACATATCCGTATTACCAAGCTTGCCTTCCATGCCAAGGAGAGTCCCATCCGGACACGGAACGAAGTCTTCAACCTGGTATCTTCATAGTCCAACAGTCCGGCCAAAGGATATAATCCGGCTGTCCGGATACCCCTAATCCAAGACTCCCTCAGTTGCCCCTGAACCAGGCTTCAATGACGATGAGTCCGGCGCGCAGATTGTCTTCAGCATTGCAAGGCAGGTTCCTCCTCCAAATACTTCATAGAAGATTTTGAACACGATGATTGTGTTCGGCTCTGCAAAACAAGTTCCACATACCACCGTAGAGAGAATAATATTTCCACAAATCTAATCTGCTGACGTACCCCGTAGCGTGACATCACACCACATCCAGGTCTTTATTCGAATCATTTTTCATAACCAGTCTCAGCGTGTTTCGCGAGGTGGTTTCCTTGGCACGTCTTGTCGAAGCAGAGATCATGTCCCCTTTATTACAAGATTCTCATCAATACAGACGTGGGTAACCCAACTGTGCCTATTGGTAGGACTCCTAGATCTTAGGCAATCCCAAACGGCCACGAGGAGGACGCTTGATATTCACCCTCTTTATAAAGGGGACAAGGCCTTTTCCTCTCGATCTTAATCGAATCCTCCTCCCGCCTCGAGTTCCAACACCCAAAGCTCAGGTTTAGGCACTACGGACCTTCAACTATGTCCGGATCCAACCTTCAAGGTCGGTGGATGCCTTCCTCCGTCACGGAGGAGGACATCAAGTAGTTGAGAGAGGCCAGATATCTGACTGCCGAAATTTCGCATCGGCTGCCTGCCCGAGGGCAAGTCATCCCTACTCCCGAACCCAACGAGAGCGTCGTGTTCGTCTCCCGCTTCCTCCGAGGACTAGGCCTCGCTCTGGATCCCTTTGTTAGGGGTCTCATGTTCTATTATGGGCTAGATTCTCACGATCTGGCCCCGGATTCCCTTCTTCACATCTCGACATTTATTGTTGTATGTGAGGCCTTCCTCCGCATTACCCCTCACTTCGGCCTATGGCTCAAGACCTTCGATGTGAAGCCGAAGATGATCGAGGGGCAGCACGCAGCGTGCGGAGGCACTTTAATAAGCAAAATCGCTGACGCTCCATGGCCTGAGGGTTTCTTCCCAGAGTTGTCCGGATTGTGGCAGCAGGAGTGGTTCTACATCACAGCTCCCCGAAGTGCCAAGTGGGTAGCTGCCCCCACCTTTCGCTCAGGCCCCCAACCACAACTAATGTCATGGATCAACAGGGTGCTGAGCTAGGGTCCAGCCAAGGACGTGCCAATACTGCAAAGCCGTATCCGAGATCTCTTTGAGAGAGATTTTAGTCTGGTTATGGTAGTGCAAGTTATGCTAGTTCGTCAAGTCCAGCCTTGCAAACACCGGCCCCTTCGCATGTGGGAATTCAACCCGGAAGGACCGCGAGCTATTCAATATTTTCTTGGCATGACGCACGAAGAGATGTACAAATTGTTCTTCGGACCACGAATAATGTGTCCGGACATTACTGAGGATGCAGGTCTGAGCTGCAATCGCCCGGATACCCGAGTAAGTAGCCCCGCATCCAAACACACTGCCCGTTTATTTATCGTAACATTGCCCTAAAATGCCGCTCTTTGACCCAGGATTGGATAGCGAAGGCAAAGTTGATCAGGTGTTCGGCCCCCTCCCTGAGACCTCACCAAATCCCGTGCTAACCAGGATGCTGGAGATCGCGCCTTATCAAGCGCCCTCAAGAGAAGATAAAGGGGGGAACAAGGAGGCTAGCGCCTCCGCGAAGGAGGTTAGCTGGGGAGGAGGAACTGAAACTTCCTCTCCCCAGGGAAGGAAGAGAACCGCCTCTGAGGACCCGAAGACAATGGTCTCCAAACGGGGGAAGAAATCCCCGCCGAAGGGTCCTGCCCTGGGGGATACCCTGGCCGCACTATGCCCTCAAGGGGATCAGCCCTCCATCGAGCTGTAAGTAAAAGGGTACTTAATAATGAAAATATCTCACTTTTCCTCTGAGGAAAATAACCGAGGCATTTATCTTGCAGTTCGGATCTTAGCCCTTCTCAGCAACACTCCCTAAGGTATTCGGTCTTTATGATGTAAACCGGGCTAAACGGTGCCCTTTGTAATAAGCCCCTGGTGTCCAGGTACGTGCAATATTCTGATGTGTCCACATGCCAATACGTCAGCATCCTTCTCAATTGTACTAAGAATCCGGGGGATGTGTATCAACAAGAAACAGTAAAACAGGTTTACGCAGGGTCTTAATCTAAAAAGAATCCTTGGAACGGGTCCCTGATGCACGTCTGTGCCTGTGTCTCCGTTGTGCCATATCCTGGACGGGTGTGGCACGATGGTCATCTGTAAAAGAGAGGAACTTAGCTGAAAAGTTGTCGTGCAAAAAGGTAGGTTATACTAAATAAACCATGTCCAGTTCAAGATGAGTAAAGTTGAGCCTAATTGTCACTTGTTTACACGCGTTGAGCCCCTTGTATTGTTATAGGGGTATAGCCATCAAACCTGTATCAATTATATATAGCTGCACCGGACCCATCTAACCGTGTCCGTGGTCTTAACGACCTATCAAATGCTCTGGTTGGTGAGGCCGTCTAGTGTGCGGATGCCAAGGCGGCCGCACGGTCTTCCGCTCGCAAGGAGCGCTCAATATTTCCATTTACTGTAATGATGCCACGTGGACCAGGCATCTTAAGCATGAGAGAAGCGTAATGCGGTATTGCGTTAAAGCGAGCAAAAGCTTCGCGTCTGAGTAGTGCTTGATAGCCATTTTGGAACGGAGCGATGTGGAAGGTTAAAATTTTGCTGTGGAAGTTATCGGGAAAGCCGAATATAACCTCTAGTAGCAGGGAGCCCGTGCATTGGGCTTCTAGGCCTGGCGTTTCTCCTTTAAAGGTAGTATTGCTATGGCTAATTTTTGTTGGGTCTATCCCCATTTTGCGGACTGTGTCTTGATATATCAGGTTTAAACTGCTGTTGTTGGGTTTCGCAGTAATTTCAAAAAATTTCCTACGCACACGCAAGATCATGTGATGCATAGCAACGAGAGGGGAGAGTGTTGTCTACGTACCCACGCAGACCGGCTGCGGAAGCGTTGACACAACGTAGAGGAAGTAGTCGTACGTCTTCACGATCCAACCGATCAAGCACCGAAACTACGGCACCTCCGAGTTCGAGCGCACGTTCAGCTTGATGACGATCCCCAAACTCCGATCAAGCAAAGTGTCGAGGAAGAGTTCCGTCAGCATGACGGCGTGGTGACGATCTTGATGTACTACAGCAGCAGGGCTTCGCCTAAACTCCGCTACAGTATTATCGAGGACTATGGTGGCTGGGGGCACCGCACACGGCTAAGGAATAGATCACGTGGATCAACTTGTGTGTTTCTGGGGCGCCCCTGCCTCCGTATATAAAGGACTAGAGGGGGGTGGCTGGCCGGCCAAGGGTGGCGCGCCAGGAGAGTCCTACTCCCTCTGGGAGTAGGATCCCCCCCCCCCCAATCCTAGTTGGAATAGGACTCCTTGAGGGGGGGGAGAGATAGAGGGGGGCCGGCCACCTCTCCTAGTCCTAATAGGACTAGGGGAGGGGGGAGGCGCGCGGCCACCTTGGGCTGCTCCTTTCTCCTTTCCACTAAAGCCCACTAAGGCCCATATAGCTCTCGGGGGGTTCCGGTAACCTCCCGGTACTCCGGTAAAATCTTGATTTCACCCGGAACACTTCCGATATCCAAACATAGGCTTCCAATATATCAATCTTTATGTCTCGACCATTTCGAGACTCCTCGTCATGTCCGTGATCACATCTGGGACTCCGAACAACCTTCGGTATATCAAAGTGCATAAACTCATAATATAACTGTCATCGTAACCTTAAGCGTGCGGACCCTACGGGTTCAAGAACAATGTAGACATGACCGAGACACGTCTCCGGTCAATAACCAATAGCGGGACCTGGATGCCCATATTGGCTCCTACATATTCTACGAAGATCTTTATCGGTCAGACCGCATAACAACATACGTTGTTCCCTTTGTCATCGGTATGTTACTTGCCCGAGATTCGATCGTCGGTATTCCAATACCTAGTTCAATCTCGTTACCGGCAAGTCTCTTTACTCGTTCTGTGATACATCATCCCGCAACTAACTCATTTAGTTGTAATGCTTGCAAGGCTAAAGTGATGTGCATTACCGAGAGGGCCCAGAGATACCTCTCCAACAATCGGAGTGACAAAACCTAATCTCGAAATACGCCAACCCAACATGTACCTTTGGAGACACCTGTAGTACTCCTTTATAGTCACCCAATTACGTTGTGACGTTTGGTAGTACCCAAAGTGTTCCTCCGGTAAACGGGAGTTGCATAATCTCATAGTTATAGGAACATGTATAAGTCATGAAGAAAGCAATAGCAACATACTAAACGATCGGGTGCTAAGCTAATGGAATGGGTCATGTCAATTAGATCATTCTCTTAATGATGTGATCCCGTTAATCAAATAACAACTCATTGTTCATGGTTAGGAAATATAACCATCTTTGATTAACGAGCTAGTCAAGTAGAGGCATACTAGTGACACTTTGTTTGTCTATGTATTCACACATGTATTATGTTTCCGGTTAATACAATTCTAGCATGAATAATAAACATTTAACATGATTATAAGGAAATAAATAATAACTTCATTATTGCCTCTAGGGCATATTTCCTTCAGTCTCCCACTTGCATTAGAGTCAATAATCTAGATTACACCATAATGATTCTAACACCCATGGAGCCTTGGTGCTGATCATGTTTTCCTCGTGGAAGAGGCTTAGTCAACGGGTCTGCAACATTCAGATCCGTATGTATCTTGCAAATCTCTATGTCTCCCACCTGGACTAGATCCCGGATGGAATTGAAGTGTCTCTTGATGTTCTTGGTTCTCTTGTGAAATCTGGATTCCTTTGTCAAGGCAATTGCACCAGTATTGTCACAAAAGATTTTCATTGGACCCGATGCACTAGGTATGACATCTAGATCGGATATGAACTCCTTCATCCAGACTCCTTCATTTGCTGCTTCCGAAGCAGCTATGTACTCCCCTTCACATGTAGATCCCGCTACAACGCTTTGTTTAGAACTGCACCAACTGACAGCTCCACCGTTTAATGTAAACACGTATCCGGTTTGTGATTTAGAATCGTCCGGATTAGTGTCAAAGCTTGCATCAACGTAACCATTTACGACGAGCTCTTTGTCACCTCCATATACGAGAAACATATCCTTAGTCCTTTTCAGGTATTTCAGGATGTTCTTGACCGCTGTCCAGTGATCCACTCCTGGATTACTTTGGTACCTCCCTGCTAGACTTATAGCAAGGCACACATCAGGTCTGGTACACAGCATTGCATACATGATAGATCCTATCGCTGATGCATAGGGAACATCTTTCATATTCTCTCTATCTTCTGCAGTGGTCGGGCATTGAGTCTTACTCAATTTCACACCTTGTAACACAGGCAAGAATCCTTTCTTTGCTTGATCCATTTTGAACTTCTTCAAAATTTTGTCAAGGTATGTTGTTTGTGAAAGTCCAATTAAGCGTTTTGAACTATCTCTATAGATCTTAATGCCTAATATGTAAGCAGCTTCACCGAGGTCTTTCATTGAAAAACTCTTATTCAAGTATCCCTTTATGCTATCCAGAAATTCTATATCATTTCCAATTAATAATATGTCATCCACATATAATATCAGAAATGCTACAGAGCTCCCACTCACTTTCTTTTAAATACAGGCTTCTCCAAAAGTCTGTATAAAACCAAATGTTTTGATCACACTATCAAAAACGTTTATTCCAACTCCGAGAGGCTTGCACCAGTCCATAAATGGATCGCTGGAGCTTGCACACTTTGTTAGCTCCCTTTGGATCGACAAAACCTTCTGGTTGCATCATATACAATTCTTCTTCCAGAAATCCATTCAGGAATGCAGTTTTGACATCCATCTACCAAATTTCATAATCATAAAATGCGGCAATTGCTAACATGATTCTGACAGACTTAAGCATCGCTACGGGTGAGAAGGTCTCATCGTAGTCAATCCCTTGAACTTGCCGAAAACCTTTTTGCGACAAGTCGAGCTTTGTAGACAGTAATATTACCGTCAGCGTCAGTCTTCTTCTTGAAGATCCATTTATTCTCAGTTGCTTGCCGATCATCGGGCAAGTCAACCAAAGTCCATACTTTGTTCTCATACATGGATCCCATCTCAGATTTCATGGCTTCAAGCCACTTTGCGGAATCTGGGCTCACCATTGCTTCTTCATAGTTCGTAGGTTCATCATGATCTAGCATCATGACTTCCATAACGGGATTACCGTACCACTCTGGCGCGGATCTTACTCTGGTTGATCTACGAGGTTCAGTAGTATCTTGTTCTGAAGTTTCATGATCATTATCATTGACTTCCTCACTAACTGGTGTAGGTCTCACAGAAACAGTTTTCTGTGATGTACTACTTTCCAATAAGGGAGCAGGTACAGTTACCTCGTCAAGTTCTACTTTCCTCCCACTCACTTCTTTCGAGAGAAACTCCTTCTCCAGAAAGTTTCCGAATTTAGCAACAAAAGTCTTTCCTTCGGATCTGTGATAGAAGGTGTATCCAATACTTTCCTTTGGATATCCTATGAAGACACATTTCTCCGATTTGGGTTCGAGCTTATCAGGTTGAAGCTTTTTCACATAAGCATCGCAGCCCCAAACTTTCAGAAACGACAACTTTGGTTTCTTGCCAAACCACAGTTCATAAGGTGTCGTCTCAATGGATTTTGATGGTGCCCTATTTAACGTGAATGCGGCCGTCTCTAGAGCGTATCCCCAAAACGATAGCGGTAAAACAGTAAGAGACATCATAGATCGCACCATATCCAGTAAAGTACGATTACGATGTTCGGAGACACCATTACGCTGAGGTGTTCCGGGTGGCGTGAGTTGCGAAACTATTCCACAATTTTTCAAATGTACACCAAACTCGTAACTCAAATATTCTCCTCCACTATCAGATCGTAGAAACTTTATTTTCTTGTTACGATGATTTTCAACTTCACTCTGAAATTCCTTGAACTTTTCAAATGTTTCAGACTTATGTTTCATTAAGTAGATATACCCATATCTGCTTAAATCATCTGTGAAGGTGAGAAAATAACGATATCCGCCACGAGCCTCAATATTCATCGGACCACATACATCTGTATGTATGATTTCCAACAAATCTGTTGCTCTCTCCATAGTACCGGAGAACGGCGTTTTGGTCATCTTGCCCATGAGGCACGGTTCGCAAGTACCAAGTGATTCATAATCAAGTGGTTCCAAAAGTCCATCAGAATGGAGTTTCTTCATGCGCTTTACACCGATATGACCTAAACGGCAGTGCCACATATAAGTTGCACTCTCATTATCAACTCTGCATCTTTTGGCTTCAACATTATGAATATGTGTGTTACTATTATCGAGATTCAACAAGAATAGACCACTCTTCAAGGGTGCATGACCATAAAAGATATTACTCATATAAATAGAACAACCATTATTCTCTGATTTAAATGAATAACCGTCTCGCATCAAACAAGATCCAGATATAATGTTCATGCTTAACGCTGGCACCAAATAACAATTATTTAGGTCTAATACTAATCCCGAAGGTAGATGTAGAGGTAGCGTGCCGACTGCGATCACATCGACTTTGGAACCGTTTCCCACGCGCATCGTCACCTCGTTATTAACCAATCTTCGCTTGATCCGTAGTCCCTGTTTCGAGTTGCAAATATTAGCAACAGAACTAGTATCAAATACCCAGGTGCTACTTCGAGCATTAGTAAGGTACACATCAATAACATGTATATCACATATACCTTTGTTCACCTTGCCATCCTTCTTATCCGCCAAATACTTGGGGCAGTTCCGCTTCGAGTGACCAGTCTGCTTGCAATAGAAGCACTCAGTTTCAGGCTTAGGTCCAGGTTTGGGTTTCTTCTCTTGAGTAGCAACTTGCTTGCCATTCTTTTTGAAGTTCCCCTTCTTCTTCCCTTTGCCCTTTTTCTTGAAACTAGTGGTCTTGTTGACCATCAACACTTGATGCTCCTTCTTGATTTCTACCTCCGCAGCTTTCAGCATCGCAAAGAGCTCAGGAATAGTCTTGTTCATCCCTTGCATATTATAGTTCATCACGAAGCTCTTGTAGCTTGGTGGCAGTGATTGAAGAATTCTGTCAATGACGCAATCATCTGGAAGATTAACTCCCAATTGAATCAAGTGATTATTATACCCAGACATTTTGAGTATATGCTCACTGACAGAACTGTTCTCCTCCATCTTGCAGCTATAGAACTTATTGGAGACTTCATATCTCTCAATCCGGGCATTTGCTTGAAATATTAACTTCAACTCCTGGAACATCTCATATGCTCCATGACATTCAAAACGTCGTTGAAGTCCCGATTCTAAGCCGTAAAGCATGGCACACTGAACTATCGAGTAGTCATCAGCTTTGCTCTGCCAGACGTTCATAACATCCGGTGTTGCTCCTGCAGCAGGCCTGGCACCCAGCGGTGCTTCCAGGACGTAATTCTTCTGGGCAGCAATGAGGATAATCCTCAAGTTACGGACCCAGTCCGTGTAATTGCTACCATCATCTTTCAACTTTGCTTTCTCAAGGAACGCATTAAAATTCAACGGAACAACAACACGAGCCATCTATCTACAATCAAACATAAACAAGCAAGATACTAATCAGGTACTAAGTTTCATGATAAATTTAAGTTCAGTTAATCAAATTAATTAAAGAACTCCCACTTAGATAGACATCCTTCTAATCCTCTAAGTGATTACGTGATCCAAATCAACTAAACCATAACCGATCATCACGTGAGATGGAGTAGTTTTCAATGGTGAACATCGTTATGTTGATCATATCTACTATATGATTCACGCTCGACCTTTCGGTCTCCGTGTTCCGAGGCCATATCTGTATATGCTTGGCTCGTCAAGTATAACCTGAGTATTCCGCGTGTGCAACTGTTTTGCACCCGTTGTATTTGAACGTAGAACCTATCACACCCGATCATCACGTGGTGTCTCAGCACGAAGAACTTTCGCAACGGTGCATACTCAGGGAGAACACTTCTTGATAATTTAGTGAGAGATCATCTTATAATGCTACCGTCAATCAAAGTAAGATAAGATGCATAAAAGGATAAACATCACATGCAATCAATATAAGTGATATGATATGGCCATCATCATCTTGTGCTTGTGATCTCCATCTCCGAAGCACCGTCGTGATAACCATCGTCACCGGCGTGACACCTTGATCTCCATCGTAGCATCGTTGTCGTCTCGCCAAGCTTGTGCTTCTACGACTATCGCTACCGCTTAGTGATAAAAGTAAAGCATTACATCGCGATTGCATTGCATACAATAAAACGACAACCATAAGGCTCCTGCCAGTTGCCGATAACTCGGTTACAAAACATGATCATCTCATACGATAAAATTCAGCATCATGTCTTGAGCATATCACATCACAACATGCCCTGCAAAAACAAGTTAGACGTCCTCTACTTTGTTGTTGCAAGTTTTACGTGGCTGCTACGGGCTTAAGCAAGAACCAATCTTACCTACGCATCAAAACCACAACGATAGTTTGTCAATTTGACTCCGTTTTAACCTTCGCAAGGACCGGGCGTAGCCATACTCGGTTCAACTAAAGTTGGAGAGATAGTCGCCCGCAAGCCACCTATGTGCAAAGCACGTCGGGGAAACCGGTCTCGCGTAAGCGTACGCGTAATGTTGGTCCGGGTCATCTCGTCCAACAATGCCGCCAAACCAAAGTATGACATGCTAGTAGGCAGTATGACTTATATCGCCCACAACTCACTTGTGTTCTACTCGTGCATATAACATCAACATAAATAACCTAGGCTCTGATACCACTGTTGGGTTTCGCAGTAATTTCAAAAAAATTCCTACGCACACGCAAGATCATGTGATTCATAGCAACGAGAGGGGAGAGTGTTGTCTAAGTACCCACGCAGACCGACTGCGGAAGCGTTGACAGAACATAGAGGAAGTAGTCGTACGTCTTCACGATCCAACCGATCAAGCACCGAAACTACGGCACCTCCGAGTTCGAGCACACGTTCAGCTTGATGACGATCCCCGGACTCCGATCCAGCAAAGTGTCGGGGAAGAGTTCCGTCAGCACGATGGCGTGGTGACGATCTTGATGTACTACAGCAGCAGGGCTTCGCCTAAACTCCGCTATAGTATTATCGAGGACTATGGTGGCTGGGGGCACCGCACATGGCTAAGGAATAGATCACGTGGATCAACTTGTGTGTTTCTGGGGCGCCCCTGCCTCCGTATATAAAGGACTAGAGGGGGGAAGGCTGGCCGGCCAAGGGTGGCGCGCCAGGAGAGTCCTACTCCCTCTGGGAGTAGGATTCCCCCCCCCCCCAATCCTAGTTGGAATAGGACTCCTTGAGGGGGGGGGAGAGAGAGAGGGGGGCCGGCCACCTCTCCTAGTCCTAATAGGACTAGGGGAGGGGGGAGGCGCGCGGCCACCTTGGGCTGCTCCTTTATCCTTTCCACTAAAGCCCACTAAGGCCCATATAGCTCCCGGGGGGTTCCGGTAACCTCCCGGTACTCGGTAAAATCCCGATTTCACTCGGAACACTTCCGATATCCAAACATAGGCTTCCAATATATCAATCTTTATGTCTCGACCATTTCGAGACTCCTCGTCATGTCCGTGATCACATCTGGGACTCCGAACAACCTTCGGTATATCAAAGTGCATAAACTCATAATATAACTGTCATCGTAACCTTAAGCGTGCGGACCCTACGGGTTCGAGAACAATGTAGACATGACCGAGACACGTCTCCGGTCAATAACAAATAGCGGGACCTGGATGCCCATATTGGCTCCTACATATTCTACGAAGGTCTTTATCGGTCAGATCGCATAACAACATACGTTGTTCCATTTGTCATCGGTATGTTACTTGCCCGAGATTCAATCGTCGGTATTCCAATACCTAGTTCAATCTCATTATTGGCAAGTCTCTTTACTCGTTCTGTGATACATCATCCCGCAACTAACTCATTTAGTTGTAATGCTTGCAAGGCTTAAGTGATGTGCATTACCGAGAGGGCCCAGAGATACCTCTCCGACAATCGGAGTGACAAAACCTAATCTCGAAATACGCCAACCCAACATGTACCTTTGGAGACACCTGTAGTACTCCTTTATAATCACCCAGTTATGTTGTTACGTTTGGTAGTACCCAAAGTGTTCCTCGGTAAACGGGAGTTGCATAATCTCATAGTTATAGGAACATGTATAAGTCATGAAGAAAGCAATAGCAACATACTAAACGATCGGGTGCTAAGCTAATGGAATGGGTCATGTCAATCAGATCATTCTCTTAATGATGTGATCCCGTTAATCAAATAACAACTCATTGTTCATGGTTAGGAAACATAACCATCTTTGATTAACGAGCTAGTCAAGTAGAGGCATACTAGTGACACTTTGTTTGTCTATGTATTCACACATGTATTATGTTTCCGGTTAATACAATTCTAGCATGAATAATAAACATTTATCATGATTATAAGGAAATAAATAATAACTTCATTATTGCCTCTAGGGCATATTTCCTTCAGCTGCTGCCGTCCATTAGGACTCGTGTGAAGTGGTATCCGTCAATTATCGGGTCTAACACCAAGGCAGCCCATCCTGCATGCCGGATACTTGCCGAGTAATCCCGATGGTCAAAGGTGATCGGTTTGGACGACCAGTGGCAGAACTCCGTGGTGATAGGCCCTGGGGCATGTGTCTCTAGGAGTGCCGTTTTGTTTCTTCCCTTCATCACGTGTAACACGTTTACTGTTTTGACTTCTGGTGGGAATTTGTTCTGTTCCCCAGTGCTTTGCTTGCGAGGCTCGTCCTCGTCTTCTCTTAGTGTATCCTGCCCCTTGTGTTCGGCGTTGAGCTTGCTGGACTGCTTGAAGACCCAACATTCTCTATGGGTATGATTTGCAGGTTTATCGGGGGTGCTGTGGATCTGACATATTTTGTCCAGAATCTTGTTTAGGCTAGACAGTTCGTCTCTGTTGCCTTTGGAGGGCAGCTTTTGCTGACCTGGCCGAGAGCTTCTGAATCCGGCGTTTATCGCCGTGCTCTTCAGGCTGTCTTCTTTATTCCGGCGCTTGTTTTTGCTGCGTCGTGGTTTCCCGTTTCCGTCCCTGACTTCGGATGTACTTGGGTCGCTAGTGCTGCATCGGGCTAACCAGCTGTCCTCGCCTGCACAAAAGCGGGTCATGAGGCTTGTTAATGCTGCCATTGTTCTCGACTTTTCTTGGCCGAGGTGTCTGGCAAGCCATTCGTCTCGAACGCTGTGCTTGAAAGCTGCTAAGGCTTCGGCGTCCGGATAGACGACTATTTGGTTCTTTTTAGTGAGAAACTTGCTGACTCTCCGGGCTGTTGAGTTATATGACTTAAATCGTCTACATCCGGTGGTCGGACATAGGTCCCTTGAAAATTTGCCTGAAAAGCGTCTTCGAGCTCTTCCCATCTTCCAATGGAGTTTTCGGGGAGGCTTTTAAGCCGGTGTCGAGCTGGCCCTTTGAGCTTGAGGGGTAAGTACTTGATGGCGTGGAGATCATCTCCTCAAGACATGTGGATATGGAGGATGTAGTCCTCAATCCAGACCCCAGGGTCTGTCGTTCCGTCGTACGCCTCTATGTTTACGGGTTTGAATCTCTCTGGAAATTCATGGTCCAGCACCTCATCGGTGAAACATAGAGGGTGTGCGGCACCCCTGTATTTGGGTGTACCGTGGCATTCGGATTTTTGTTGTGTTGCATTGCGTGCCGGAGCGCGCTTGGTTGGACCGTAGATGGATCTGGTTGCGCCGTCCTTTTGATGTGAGCCCTCGCATGCATCGCGTACTGGCTTGTGTGCGACGTCGTTTGCCGCTCTATGTTGGCCACGAGGTCGTCTATCCGATCGGATGGCTGTTTTGTTTTTTGATTGCAGGGGATCTAAGGACTCCTCATCGAATCTAGGTAGCAGCTTTTGCTTTGGGTAGCTCTTTGTGTGGCGATTACCGCCGTACTTTGCTGCAGTGTTGAGTACTTCACTCCATCTAGTTCTGAGTGTGTCTTGTGCAGCCCTGCGCCTTTGCTTCTGCTTTTTCAGACTCCTCGCAGTGGCAACAAGCCTTTGATGTTTATTCTGTTGCTCCGGGTGCCTGTCCGGTGTGATGTCGTCCAGACTGTTATCTTCGACGGAGTCGGGTTGTTCGGTTTGATTCTCCGTGTTGCCGTGGTCGGACGATGGTTCAATGCCGTGTTTGTCGTCCGCTGGCTCACCCTGCTCTATCGCTGGGTCTATATGATCGCTGTTTCTACCGAGGCAGGATTTGGAGCGGCGCTTACGCCGCCGCTTTGACTGCTTCTCAAGGGAACAACCCTTCGCTGCATCCTTTCGTTCCTCGTCGTCGTTTTCTTTGGGTGTGTCCACCATGTATACATCATATGATGAAGTGGGCATCCAGTGCCCTGTGGGCAGTGGTTCCTGTTCGTCTCCTGGATAGTCGTCCATACCGTCGATGTCTTTGGAGTCGAAGTCGAGCATGTCGGTCAAATCATTGACAGTGGCTACTAAGTAGGTGGTGGGTGGGCGGCAAATTTCTTCGTCATCCGCATCCCAATCCTGCCGGACATAGTTCGGCCAGGACTCTCCTGACAGGGAGAGAGACCTTAATGAGTTCAGTATGTCGCCGAAGGGCGAGTGCTGAAAGATATCCACGGAGGTGAACTCCATGATCGGCGCCCAATCGGATTCGATAGGCACGGGCGCAGGCGGTTCGGAGTTCGTGGCCGGGGAAGAATCTGACAGTTTGGCGTCACGACTCTCGTGAAGGGTAAGTTCGATACTCGGCTCGATCGCCGATGAGAATGCGGCCTCTGTGGCGGGGTCTATCCACCCGTCCCTGGAAGGCGCAATTGTCTCCGAATTGAGGGTCGGAGCGGTCGTCGGTGCGATCTCCCGAACACTGGCCGATGGTAGAGCTAAATCATGCTCATCGTGACCGTGCGACGCACTCGGCAAGGGCTCAAATCCGTCGAAGATCAAGTCTCCATGGACGTCGGCTATGTAGCTCAAGTTTCCAAATCTGACCTGATGGCCAGGGGCGTAGCTCTCGATCTGCTCCAGATGGCCACGCGAGTTGGCCCGCAGTGCGAAGCCGCCGAATACAAAGATCCGTCCGGGGAGAAAATTCTCACCCTGGACTGCATCGCTATCGATGATTGAAGGAGCCATCAAGCCTCACGATGACAACACAGAGAAACTCTCAATGAAAGCACCAATGTTGGTGTCAAAACCGGCGGATCTCGGGTAGGGGGTCCCGAACTGTGCGTCTAAGGCGGATGGTAACAGGAGGCAGGGGACACGATGTTTACCCAGGTTCAGGCCCTCTTGATGGAGGTAATACCCTACGTCCTGCTTGATTGTTCTTTATAATATGAGTAGTACAAGAGTTGATCTACCACGAGATCGAAGAGGCTAAACCCTATAAGCTAGCCTATGGTATGATTGTTGTTGTCCCTATGGACTAAACCCTCCGATTTATATATACACCGGAGGGGGCTAGGGTTACACAGAGTTGGTTACAAGGAATGAGATCTACATATCCATATTACCAAGCTTGCCTTCCACGCCAAGGAGAGTCCCATCCGGACACGGGACGAAGTCTTCAATCTGGTATCTTCATAGTCCAACAGTCCGGCCAAAGGATATAATCCGGCTGTCCGGATACCCCCTAATCCAGGACTCCCTCTAGCCCCAAGAATGGTAATGGGAATGGGGGGAGCAACGGTCAGAACCGTACCAACCCATCAACCCCAGCCAAGAGAGACCTAAGCCAAGTCACTTGTTATAAGTGTCAGAAGACCGGACATTATGCCAATGAATGTCCTGAAGCCTAGAATGGAAATGGAAATGGAAGATCTAAGAAGAAGCCGAACCCTTTCAACAGGGGACAGGTGAACCACGTTAATGTGGAGGAGGTTGAAGCCCAGCCAGATGCAGTAATCGGTAAGTTTTTGGTTAAGTCTTTTACTACAATCGTTCTTTTCGATACTAGTGCATCGCATTCATACATATCAAGGGGATTCATGGATAAGTATAAACTGCCCACCAAGGTTCTTAGAACACCTATGTTAGTAAGCTCACCAGGAGCGGAGTATATGGCCAGTCAAGGATGTTTTCAAGTGCCATTGAGTATAGGTAGGCATGTGTTCCCCTCGGATTTAATCATTTTGGAATCACAAGGTTTGGATGTAATTCTGGGTATGGATTGGCTATCGATGTATGGAGGAAACATCGATTGCGCGCGTAAGTCGATTTTGCTTACCACCCCGGAAGGGAGAAGGATCAAGTATGTATCACGGCATGTGCCGAATAGGACTCAAGTAAATTCCTTATCAGGAGTTGTACAGGAGGAGGTATCGGTGGTAAAGGATTTTCCGCATGTATTTCCAGAAGAATTGCCAGGCATGCCACCGAATAGAGACATTGAGTTTTTGATTGAGCTTTTGCCAGGCACAGGACCAATATCTAAGAGACCGTATAGAATGCCTGCAAAGGATTTGGAGGAGATTAAGAAGCAGATTAAAGAGTTACTGGATAAGGGATATATTCGCCCAAGTTCGTCACCTTGGGGATCACTAGTACTTCTAGTGGAAAAGAAGGATGGATCGTTAAGGATGGTTGTTGATTATCGAGGATTGAATGATGTGACGATCAAGAATAAGTACCCACTGCCGATGATCAATGATTTGTTTAACTAATTGCAAGGAGCTAAGGTATTTTCCAAGATCGATTTGCGATCAGGATACCACCTGTTGAAGATTCGAGAGCAGGACATACCTAAGACAGCTTCTACCACAAGGTATGGGCTGTATGAGTATACCGTTATGTCATTTGGTCTGACTAATGCACCTGCCTATTTTATGAACATGATGAACAAAGTGTTCATTGATGATATACTGGTTTACTCGAAGAATGAAGAAGAACATAAAGAACATTTGCATATGGTACCTGGTAAGCTCAGAGAACATCAGTTATACGCCAAGTTCAGCAAATGTGAGTTTTGGTTGAAGGAAGTTGGATTCCTCGGACATGTTATATCCGTAGAAGGAATAGCTGTAGATCCCACTAAGGTTATCACTGTGACAAATTGGGAAGCCCCAACAACAGTTGGAGAGATCCGAAGTTTTCTTGGACTCGCAGGATACTACTGGAGGTTCATCAAAAATTTATCGAAAATTGCAAAACCTATGACGGAGTTGTTGAAGAAGGATACCAAGTTCAAATGGACTAAGGAATGTGAGGCCAGTTTCCAGGAGTTGAAGAAACGTTTGGTTACATCGCTAGTGTTGATTCTGCCAGATCGGCGCAAGGATTATGAAGTATATTGCGACGCTTCACGTCGAGGACTTGGAGCAGTGCTTATGTAGGAAGGAAGAGTTGTTTCATATGCCTCACGACAGCTTAAGACCCATGAGTTGAATTATGCTACACACGACTTGGAGTTAGCAGCCGTAGTGCACGCTTTAAAGACGTGGAGATATTTTCTCATCGGAAACCATTGTGAGGTGTACACGGATCACAAGAGTTTGAAGTACATCTTCACGCAGAAGGAGTTGAATCTCAGGCAAAGAAGATGGTTGGAGCTCATCAAGGATTATGATATGAGATTACATTATCATCCCGGAAAGGCTAACGTAGTAGCTGACGCATTGAGCCGCAAGAGCCATGTCAACACACTAATGACCGGAGAGTTACCAAAGGAGTTAGCCGAGGATCTTCGTGAGCTATGTTTGGAGATAGTTCCGAGAGGCTATGTAGCAGCATTGGAGATTCGGTCTACTCTGATGGATAAGATCAGAGAAGCTCAGAAGACTAACAAGGAGATTGCCACCATAAAGGAGAAGATGAGCAAGGGAAAAGTTAAAGGATTTCGTGAGGATGAACATGATACCTTATGGTTTGAAGACCGCGTTTATGTGCCTAATGACCCGGAGATCAGGAAGCTAATTCTGCAAGAGGTCCATGATTCACCGTACTCGTTTCACCCAGGAAATACCAAGATGTATTTGGATTTGAAAGAAACTTTCTGGTGGACCGGAATGAAGAAGGATATTGCAGAGTATGTAGCAGTTTGTGATGTATGTCTGAGAGTAAAGGCAGAGCATCAGAAGCCAGCAGGATTGCTACAGCCATTGCCGATACCCGAATGGATGTGGGATAAGCTAGGCATGGATTTTATCACGGGATTACCCTGGACCCATTCAGGCTATGACTCGATATGGGTTGTAGTCGATCGCTTGACGAAGGCAGCTCATTTCATCCCAGTGAAGACCACTTACACCAGTGCTAAGTTGGCAAAGATATACATGACCAGGATCGTATGTCTGCATGGAGTTCTGAGAAGCATTGTATCAGATAGAGGAACCCAGTTTACCTCAAAGTTCTGGAATCAGTTGCATGAAACTTTGGGTACTAGGCTAGAGTTCAGTACAGCTTTTCATCCACAGACCGATGGACAGACCGAGAGAGTCAATCAGATTTTGGAGGATATGCTGAGAGCTTGTGTGCTAGATTATGGATCTAGTTGGGATGACAACTTGCCATATGCGGAGTTCTCTTGCAACAATAGTTATCAATCTAGTTTGAAGATGCCCCTTTTGAAGCCTTGTACAGAAGACGGTGCAGAACACCATTATCGTGGGAGGAAGTTGGAGACCGCCAGTTGTTTGGACCAGATTTGATTACAGAGTCTGAACAGAAGGTGAAATTGATTCGCGATAGGCTCAAGGTAGCCCAGTCCAGGCAGAAGAGCTATGCAAATTCTAAACACAAGGAGATAGTTTACGAAGCCGGAGATAGAGTTTATCTTCGTGTATCTCCACTTCGAGGAGTTAAGCTCTTTGGAGTTAAGGGAAAGTTAGCGCCACGTTTTGTGGGACCATACAAAGTTTTGGAACGCATGGGAGAAGTTGCTTATAAGTTGGAATTTCTTGAGGGATTGTCGGGAGTTCACGACATGTTCCACGTTTCCCAGTTGAAGAAGTGCCATGCAGAAATGGCGGATATACCGCTGAGAGATACAGTGCCGCTGGAAGCGATTCAGTTGGATAGTGATTTGACCTATGAGGAGAAACCAGCCAAGATTCTCGAGTATGCCAGCCGAGTCACCCGCAGCAAGGTTATCAAGTTTTGCAAGGTTCAGTGGAGCCACCACACCGAGGATGAAGCCATCCTGGGAACGAGAGGAAGATCTGCTGAAGGACCAACCTCACCTATGTTCTAGCCAACCCGAATCTCGAGGGCGAGATTCATCTTAAGGGGGGTAGGTTTGTAACATCCCAAATTTTCAATTTGGAATGTTATACATTAGATCATCACTGCACATCATATTTTTATTTGCTCTTGTCCTAATCCAGAAATTCTATGCAACTCAAGGACCCATGGAGAGAGTTGGTGATTTCGTTATTTTCATATTTGGGCTTTCTCAAATTTTGAAAATAGGATCATTTGATTTTATTTATTTTATCTTCAATTATTTCTATTATACAAATATGAGAGAGGGAGTAAAATGACTTTCCCAAAATAAAGAAATATTGAAGATTTAATAAAAAATCAAATAAGATTTTATTTTGGAGTTTTTGGCTAATTTATTTGAATTTAGGAAAAAATGCATGTTTTTCAAAACTTCATTTTAGGGCCAAGAAAATGTTCATCTCGTTCTAAATATTTTATTTAGGCGGTCAAAATTTATTTTAGCATTTTTAGAATTTTATTTTATTTTTCTAGAATTTTTCTTAGTTTTGGTGGAATTGTTTTTTTAAGTACCACGCGCCCGACTGGGCCGAAGGCCCAGCCGAGCCAGGCCAGGCGCGCGCCCGCCGCCGCCTTCCCCGCCGGAGACCGCCCGCCGCCGCAGCCGGGTCCGGCCGGGGCACGCCTCCCGAGGCCGACCCCGACCCGGCACCCCCTTCCCCAAGCCACGCCACCCCCCTCTCATAAATACCCCGCCCCGCCACCTCGTCCTGCCCCGCCTCCCGCAGCCGCCGCACGCTGCCGCATGCCGCGCCGCTCGCCGCCGCCTGCCGCGCCCGCCGTCGCCGCCGCTTGCCGCGCCGCCCGCCGCCGCCGCCGCCCCACCCCGCCAGAGGCCCGAGCCGCCGGAGTTCGACGAGGTAGCCACGCCGTTCGCCACCGGTTTTCCAAAGAAAACTGATCCGGTTTTTTTGAAAACCCTAGGTTTTTTATTTTATTTGATCGGTTTTATCGGTTCTTTTACTCAGTGAGCGTTCGCTCGTTCGTTCGTTTTAACGGACGAGTTCACCGTTTAGTTTCAGATAACGAACATTCGTTCGTTAATCTGTTCGTCAGTTTTCTCTTTTTCTCGGATTTTCCGCGATTATTTCTGATCGGATTTCTGATCCGATTTTCGTTTTAGTTTAATTTTTTGCTGGTTTATCGGAATCAGGCGATTCAAGCGCCTAGAGTTTCGTCTCGAAACCCTCTTTCCGTTTAACCAACTCGAACAAGTTTTTGCTTCTATAAAATTTGACTTAGGTCCAGATTAGTAATCGAAGCTTGTTTTCTTTCGCCGTTTGACTTTCGTTGTTTCGTTCGATTTGTTTCTTTTTGCAAACCGGAGTTCTTAAGTTGAACTTTCTGGTTAGATCTCTTATTTGAGTTTTACCTTTGAATAGATGAGTGCTTATTGTTTGCTTGTTTGTTTGTTTGCGTTAGAGTACCCGGAGTGCGCCGCTTGCTACTTCGAATCTCTAGGTTTCGCGGATCATCAGCAAGGCAAGTAACACTTTGATCATACCTCTTACTACCCAATTTTATTGCATTAGATCCATCCTCAAACAATTGCATGGTTAGGATCTGAATAAATTGTGGGTTGGGAAGTAGATGAGGTAGCACCTATTACCTGTTTTATTATCAAACCCTGGGAGTTACTTCTACATTTGCTTATGCCATGCTATGCTTCTAGACGTGGATTGGGTTTGAGTGTATCCATGACAGATGTGGGAATCTTAATTAATGGTTCAACTTAAGGTGGCAACTTTAATACACATCTGGGTGGATTGAGGTACCTGGGTATTCAGCGATTGCCTGTTTTCTTTATGGACCGCCACCCAGGCTCAAAGGGATCATGAGATTATTCATACTAGAAACTTCCGTGTGCAGCCACAAGCTACTATGGGCTCTAGCATAGTTGATTAAGTCGTGCGAACTCTTACAGTGGTAGACTAGCAGATGTAGGGTAAAGTAGGTGTAACAATCTACCCGATCGTAAGGTGCTAGCGCTTCTGAAATACTATGTCTCGGTCATCCGTTTCTCAAACACCATGTAGTGCGAGAATCCCAATGGAGGAGATTGAGTCTTGTGGGGAAAAGTGCACAAACCTCTGCACGGTGTATAAACTAATCATGATTAGCCGTGTCCCCGGTTATGGATGTCTTGAGTATCTAGTACTTGGATTATCATGTGACTTTAATTAATTTTGTTGGATTTTAATGATGATGTTTAATTGGGATTGAGAGGGTGTCTACACTCTCAATGTTTAACAACTACCATGATAGTTAAATAAAATTTATTCCTTTGCAGTAGGGAAAAATTGGTTTTACGCAAAACTATAACCATAGAGCTTTCCACCAGCCAAATATGCATGTAGTGATAGCATTATTTTGTTCTTGCTCTACTGTGTTACTTTGCCAGCATATTCCATGTGCTGACCCGTTTTCGGGCTGCAACATTCATGTTGCAGACTTTTTCGACGACGAGTAAGGAGCCTTAGGTCGTGGGTCTATACTCAGTGATGCCGTTGGAGTTGATGGACTCACTTATCTTCCAAGCCTTCTGTTGTTATCGTTATTAGATGGCCTTAAGCCATATTATTTGTAATAAGTTCTCTTTTGAGACACTCGATGTAATAAGTGTGTGATTGCTACTCTGTTATAAATCCTTCAAGTACTGTGCGTGTCAGCATTACTGATCCAGGGATGACACTGATGCACAGAGATCAGACTGTTTGAGGCCTGGTCGCTACAATGAGAGAAAAGGCATTAGAATTACTCCATGAAGCATTATTACGCATAAAAACATTATAAATAATAATTGGAAAATATGATGCAAAATGGACGCATCAACTCCCCAAGCTTAGACCTCGCTTGTCCTCAAGCAAAAAACATGCCCACATGCTTAGAGAGAGAGGTGTCGATAAAAACAAAATACAAACATAGAAGCATCATGCATATTATTATAACAGCAACAAACTATATGATAGAACTTCATCACATAATTTTATCATATAACTTCTCATGAACAAGTAACAATTCATCACAACATCGAAGTAAAAGCATAAACTCTATTGAAAACCAACAAACTATCTTCCCAGTCAACTTTGCAACTACATTTCATCATCTTTCAGAAGGGTCTTATATCGAAGCCTTTTGGCAAGTCCACATACTCAACCATCATATAATCTTCTATGATCGCTAACACTCACCTCATACACATGAGCAAAAAGTTTTGACCGGACACATAAAAAGATAGGGGCTTATAGTTTTGGCTCCCAACGTATTCACCTCAAGGGTGATGTCAACAATAAAAATTCATGCTCACTCATATCGAACTGGATATATGTGCTTAGATCTTTCCTCACCATATGATGCTTGCAGAAAGAGAAAATAAAAAGGAATAGGGAAGAATACTTTGACTCTTGCATAAAATTAAATACATAAAAGTAAAAGATAGGCCCTTCGCAGTGGGAAGCAGAGGTTATCATGCACTTTTTGGTTTGTATGCACAATCTCTTAGTGCAAAAGAACGTCATGTTATATTTCCCCTTAAGATAGCAACCTTTATTATGCAGTCTGTTGCCTTTATTACTTTGGCATCACATGTTTGTACAACACTCAATTTCCTCTTACACTAAATGATCCAACACATTTAGAAGCAATCTTTATTGCCTTATTACACCTATGACAACTTAGTTGAAGGATCTTACTCAATCCATAGGTAGGCATGGTGGACTCCCAAAATAATATTTTGGGTTTAAGGGTTTTTGGATGCAGAAGTAGTATCTCTTTTAGTGCGGAATTTTTGGCTAGCAAAGATATTGGGCAAGCACCACATGTTAAAGGATCTATGACAATATAGCTTCTACGTGAATATGAACAAACATAAATCATTACGTTGTCTTCCTTTTCGATGTCAACAATTTTGGCATATAATATTTTTATGGGGGCTCACAATCGTAAAAGAAGTCCAAGATAGTGTATTTGCATGTGAATCTTCTCTTCCCTTATTAATTCTTTCATGAATTGCATCATTGAGCAATGTTATGTTTGTCAACTTTCAACAAATTTTACCACTTGTACTTTTCTTTATGTGATGTCATTACTTACCATAAGATTAGCATATGATCTTTTTCATTATTTCTTTTTATTTTGATTGAAACATAAAAGTAAAGAAAGCAAAACTCAAACTACTCTTCATTATATATCTCACACACGATTACATAGATAGATAGATCACTAAGCAAACACTTGAAGATAGATCGAACTAAACTTTTATTAAACTAATTCAAAAGATAAATAAAGATCAAACTAAGATAAATAAAGGCAAAGAAGGTGGTGTGATATGATACCGGGGTAACGCCCCCAAGCTTGGCACAAGCCAAGGTGAGTACCCATACCATGAACTCAAGTCTCCTTTGGTGGTGAAGAAGGTGATGGTGGTGTAGATGAGGTAGTGGCGAGCTTATCCATTTTCTCCAGCTTGCGTCGGAGGCTGAAGTTATCATCCTTGGGATCCTCATTCTCCAGCTCAAGCTTCAAGATCTTCTTGCATAACGCTTCCTTGCTATCCTACCGAAATCAGGGATGGATATCCTCCGAATCACTGCCTTCCTCCTCATCAGAAAACCAAAAATATGGAAAGGTCTTCTTAAAGACACATGGATCCAGAGGTTGGTGAGAAACATGGCTCTCCTCCTCCGAGTCTTCAGACGACATATTTCAGATCTTTCGGAAAAACGACAAGAAAGAAGAACAAAAGATTTCTTCGTGATACGGTGATCAATATGTTCGGGGGGTATATAAAGATTTTGTATCTTGGAACACAAGCAAATGACAAGAAAACAGTGTTGGGAAGGTTCCCGAGGTGGGCACAACCCACCTGTGCACGCTAGGCAAGGCAGGCGCGCCTTGGTGTCTTATGCCCTCCTCGGTTCTCTTCCTGGTTATTTTTTATTTTCCTAATTTTTGTAATATTCCAGCACTGATAGAAAATATTTTTGCGGATTTTTTGGAGTCCGTTTACTTACCGTATCACGTACCTCCTCTTTTTTCATGATCCTGGAGCATTCTGGGAGGTTTCTTTTATGTGTTCCTCTAGTTTCATGACTTGAATAATATTTCTTTCAACACTAATAGGCGTACCTGAGATATAGTGTTTAACTATTTGCCCATTGACCACCTTCGGGTAGTACCTTCGGCATTATTAAGTTTGATAGCTCCAGAATGATAAACCTCTTCGATAATATATGGTCCTTCCCATTTGGAGAGAAGTTTTCCTGCGGAGAATCTAAAATGAGAGTTGTACAAAATAACATATTCACCAACTTTGAATTCCCGCTTTTGGATTCTTTTATCATGCCATCTTTTAACCTTTTCTTTGAATAGTTTGGCATTTTCATAAGCTTGGGTTCTCCATTCATGTAGTGACCTAATATCAAATAACCTCTTTTCGCCAGCAAGTTTGAAATCATAGTTGAGCTCTTTAATTGCCCAATATGCTCTATGTTCTAAGTCAAGAGGCAAATGGCAAGCTTTTCCATAAACCATTAAGGAGAAATACCCATAGGATTTTTATAAGCTGTTTTGTAGGCCCAAAGTGCATAATCCAACCTATTGATAGTTTTTTGTAATATTAATTTTATTTCTATATTGCTAAGTTCAACTTGACCACTAGATTGAGGGTAATAGGGTGATGCAATTCTAGGGTTAACATCATATTTAGCAAGCATTTTACAGAAAGCACCAAGAATAAAGTGTGAACCACCATCAATCATTAAATATCTAGGGACTCCAAACCTTGGGGAAATAACTTCTTTAAGCATTTTAATGGAAGTTTTAGACCAACACTACTAGTTGGACTGGCTTCTACCCACTTAGTAACATAATCAACAGCAACAAAAATATGAGTATACCCGTTAGAGGAAGGAAAAGACCCCATATAATCAAAACCCCAAATATCAAATGGTTCAACAGAAAGTCAAAAATTCATAGGCATTTCCTGACGCCTACCGATCTTACCAATTCTTTGAAATTCATCACAAGATAAAACAAACTGACGGGCATCCTTGAAGAGAGCAGGGCAATAAAAACCAGATTGCAATACCTTGTGAGCAGTTCTATCTCCCACATGATGTCCTTCATAAGCTTTAGAGTGACATTTCCATAGGATTTATTCATGTTCATGATCAGGTACACAACGTCTAATAATACCATCTCCTCCTTTATAAAGATGTTGGTCATCCCAAAAGTAATGTCTCAAATCATAAAGGATTTTTTTTCTTTTGTTGGTATGTGAAACTAGGTTGTATATATTTAGAAACAATCACTACAAAAAAAATACACTTCCGTGATGATACGTGTTTCTCACAGTAGGTCGCTATTTTTGTCATGCATTTACATCCATGACAAATTTATGACAAAATCAAGATAGTCATACCTGTGCTGTCATAGAAGTGTTCCATGACATTACCAAAATTATCATCACGGAAGTGTCCACTTCCATGATGATAAATCGCGCGTCACAGAAGTGCTTTCGTCAAGGGTGACCGACACGTGGCATCCACCGTAACAGAACGCCGTTAAGCTATCGGGTCGGCTTTCGGATCCGATAACCCGTTAACAGCCCCGACCAATGGGAAATTTCCACGTGTAAAATTCTTATTGGACGGACGAAACACGTGTCAGCTCGTCAGTGGGTCAGATAGGCGCCTATGATACGTCGACACGTGTCATGGCCCAACAGAGGCCCATTCCTGTGAAAAGGTCGGCCCGTTTGACTTGGTGAAAAGGTGGCGGGCCGGTCCATTGAAAGCCTGTTAACGGCATGTTCGCATATAGCCCATTTACAGCCCGCTAACCCAAGGACCGTTACGCCCTATCCGAATTAGGCCCCGTAGCATCATCTGGGCCATCCAATATGATTCTAGCCCGTTTTCACTTCTGGCCCATGTATGGCCCATGACGTCTTTCAGCCCATATGAGTCCCTATGTAACTCTTGTCCTATTAACGGCCCGTGGTGAAACTGGCCCGTAATGAACAGTGTATCACTTTACACCCATTAACAGCCCGTGGTGAAACTGGCCCGTAATGAACAGTGTATCACTTTATACCCATTAACGGCTCGTTATTCCGCTGGGCCGTTTCCAGCCCATGTTATCTTTTGGCCTTCTCAGAGCCCATTTATTCTTGGGCTCATTTCCAGCATTTGTTTACTTACGGCCCGTTACTGTCATTTTCTGCTTGTGGGCCAAATTCAGCCCGTGGTTATAGTCGGCCCGTTTGTGGTCCGTTAATACGTTGGGCCGTTTTCATAGCGTCATCAAATATGGCCTATTAACGATGGCCCGTTACGGTCGGCCCATGATCGGATGATTACAACTCTAGCCCGTTCACGGCCATAATGCGGCCTGTTATTGGCCCATGTTTGGCCAATCGATCATACGGCCCGTATAAGGCCCATTGATGATATGGCCCGTAGAAGGCCCATTGTTTCTATGGCCCTTAGAAGGCCTACAGTTTCTACGGCCCATAGAAGGCCCACTGTTTCTACGGCCCGTAGGAGGCCCAGTGTCACTAGAGTAAATATTAGCCCATGGTTATTGTGGCCTAGTTTTAAAAAATAGGTTATTGCAGCCACTAGTTAACCGCGGAAAAAGAACTACAATGACTACAAGCAAACAAATAAACAAGACAACAAGGAAATAAATAAGCAAGCAAATAACGCTAGGCTATCACGGCTATTACACATATTACATCCACTGGGCATCAAAGTTCACCACCAGTGCAAATATAGGGAACAAAGCAGCATATCATATACACTGGCCGTTAAAATTGGCCACCAGTGCAAATAAACACGGCAGCAAAACAGGAGCATAACTGAAACAACTTCAAAAGAGCTCAAGAAACATTATCCTGGGTATCCACCATGCTGGCAATAAGCTTAGCAAGCTGATTAGCTTTGTCCTGTTTGGCGCTAAAATCCTCCAATGCTTGCTGTTGCACCAGAAAGTATGCATCTGAATGCTCCAGGGACTTCCGCAGTCCTTCCGCTTCTTGTCGCAGCACAGCTGATCGATGTCTTTCAGCTTGTAGTTGAGACTCAAGAAACCGAACTGATTCAGACAGTGAGTTTGAATAGCTTGTGCAAGCGGTAGTGGCCAGTAACTCCAACACTAAACCAAGACAGGATGTGTCACTATCCTGAACCTTATCTGCATTACTTCCTTTACCGTTGCTTAATAAGGCACTCTTCCCCAATATTCTGTCAGCATTCTAAAAGAAGAAACAAGCAGACACATAACAAGTTTAGCATGTACTAGTATATGAAACTCATTTCGGTGAACCAGTTCATCAGTAAGGTGGACAGGATTAAACTACCAAGTCTTCTATTGCCAAGTACTAGTACATAATAAAAGCATCAAACAAACATATATATATGTCCTATGGTAGCAATGGAATCTTAAATTAGAACAGTTGTTCTTCAGGTTTAGGCACTTGTTCTACATGAACAGAGTACACTAAGACGCAAGAATATAATACTTAAAAATAGAAAATGAGCTCATAGACCTTACCACATTCTTGGTTCGGGACCAGTACAGAACAAGGCATTCCCAGTCATCGTCCAGTAAATGTGTCTCAGGAGAATGTAAGGGAATTTGATGAGTTTCTTTGCCGGTGAAGTATGTTTTCTTCAGGTAATTCCGATACTGCCACCAAGCATTCTTGAAGATAGCAAAGGTATTAGCACAGGTTACCTCATCCTGAGTTTCCAAATTAGTCCTTCTCTATAGAGAAAAATGGGAAAATTTGCTGTATTATAACCATCATGGAGGTAGGATGTGTGGGATGAAGCAAAGTAATTGCCATCAATAACATTACTTACACATAACTCCTGGACAAACACCTGCAACTAGCATTTTCCTTCATCTTTAGTATAATATTTCCAAGATGGGAAGATACGCACATACGATTTAACAACATCAAATGCGATAGATGCTAAACTACGACTAGCTGGTTGTGCTTCCTCCACATGAATAGGCGTACTAACTGGTGGAGTTGGGGTTCGCCGTGATAGTACTGGCCCGTTGGGCACTGGAGCTGCCTTACTAACTGCTCTTGTTTGGGAGCTCTATGGTGGAGATGGTGTTGTGTCAATAGGAACTGGGTTACTATCGGCTGGGGTTGGCGTTATATTGGGTGAAGCTGGTTCTCTGTCCATCGTAGTAGGGGTAAAATTTGTGAGAGTTTGGGTTATGTGTGGTAGGGCTGGTTCTTGTGCATGTACAACCGGGGTGCTATCTCCACCAAGAGGTAGCAATGTTTTATTTGAAGACCGTGTTTTTAGTCCGCTAGATACTGGCATCACCCGCTCCAATTCAAATGGCTGATAAACAGGAAACATAGTTGAATGTACAGACATTTTATGAGAGATAGATGCAATAGATAGTGTGGAAAAAGAGGGCATAAAATAGTTGACATCTATATTGTTTAACTAAAACGGATAGCATGACATAATTTCACATATATGATGTCTGTCTAAACTGGATAGCATAACATAACATAATTCAAAGATATGATGAATAACTAAACAAGATCGCATGCCATAATTCACCTACATGTTATCTAAGTAATCAGGATCGCATCATTTAATTCATATATGTGATTTATATGCTAAACAGAGGGCATTCGATATGATGTCTGAACTAAGAACATGGTGTTGAATATTGTGTATATGATGTCTAAACTATGCAATGCAAGACACCGTATGCATGATATGAGCAGTATAACCGTGCCAAGTTAGAGCATACACCTCAGTGGGGGAATAGGACTTGTCATCTGTCTCTGAATCCATCTCTGAGGAACTATTGGGACCCAACAAGAGATCTGCTTCGACAGGTAGCACTGTCTGCTCTGAAGGCCTTGTTTTCACTCTAGATTTTTCCATCTCCCACCCAAATGGCTGATTCACAGGAAGAGTAGTTTAATGTACAAACATTGTCGACAAATGGAAATGTAATGAAGAAAAAGGATGGGCAAGATATCATTCAAATATATGATGCCTGGTTAAACAGGATGGCATTGCACATTTCACATATATTATGGCTGGCTAAAAGACATGAGACTGCATAATTCCCATATATGATATAGAAACTAAACATGTGGCATTACAGAACATGTCTAAACTAAGCAGATGACATATATGATGTCAAAAGTAGGCACTACAAGGCAACATATGCATGATATGACTAACATCATCATGCCAAGGTAGAGCAAACACCTTGGGGGTAAATAGGAGTGGTCAGCGGCGTCCGAATCCGCCTCAAAACAGATATCTTCCTCTGGATTACAATCTGGAGAGGGGTGGGGAGGGTTTGCCATTGAACCCACCATGGAGCGATGTCTGCATGACATTGTATTGCTGCGCAAAACTCATCTCTTTTTCTCTACATATTCAGCATGACTGTGTACAATATCTGACATGCATACAAAAAAAATATGGTGAGATTATGTAAGGAGAGCATGCAGAAATTTAGAGTGATGGTAACAACCAGTGGATCGATGTTTTTCCGTTGAACCAAAATAGCCCTAATGGATCGACATGAATGTATAGTAATAAGTGATGCAACAAGTGTACAACCTCTTTGCCGTAGCTGTGTCGACCTCAGCATCATTGGGTTGGTCGCTGAAGCAGTTGAGGCAGAGGTGGCTGTCGGAGGTGTGGATGAAGATCTAAGGAATCTATAGACGGCGTCCAGGGCACTGCTCTGTTGTGATGGATCGTTCTGTCGTTGGAGCAGCTCCGGTGAGCCATAAGACGTCAAGGCTGAAGCAGCACAAGACAGACATCGTCAATCTCAAGTGGGATTCTAATAGCATCTCCAATACATGATGTAAAATGGATGTAAAATTAACATCACCAAAAACCACCTGACTACAACAGATGAGGTAAAAACTGTTGACTCTGAACTTAACTGTCGAAACTGAAATTTACTGTGGAATCTGAATGCTACTGTCGAAACTAAACGCAACGGTAGCAGAGAGACACTTGACATGTAGTTTAGGGAGGGCCTACAGTTCATCTTCAACCTGCACCCCCCTGAGCCGCCAGCCACCACCAGCCGAACCGCCGGCCCCAGTGCCGCCTCACCGCCCCAAAACAACTCACCACCGCCGCCCCGGCCAGCCCTCTAGGCCCCCGCCCCCACCCTGAACCTTAAGATAGATAGTGGGATACCTCTTCGGCGAGCCCCCGTCCCCATTGCGGGTGGTTCTTCCTTAACTCCGGCGAGCCCCCCAACCCCTGAAAATCGACTGACCCAAAAGTCGATTCAGTCGACTGAAGTGTGGCTTAATCGGAGCAGAGCAGCATCATGAGCAAGGGGGAGAGCAGCAATAGCAGCTGGGCGAGCGAGCGATCGAGCGAGAGCCGGAGCAGCAGCAACAGATCTGGCTGGTATGGACACCGCCGCCGAAGGGGCCTCGCACTGGGGGAGAGCCGCCATGGAGATGTCGCCCGCGGCGCCGGCTTCAAGGTAGCCGCTCCATGAGGGTGCGAGATGGAGCATCGTCGGCGCCGGGAGGTCGAGTTAAGGAGAAGGTGCGATGCGATGAGTGTACAACCTCTTTGGTGGCGCCGAGTAGGCCTCGACTTCGTCCGAGGAGTCGATTAGAATGATGCGATTCCGGTGGAGCAGGTTAAGGCGGCGCTGTGGGGATGGAGCAGCCACGATAGACGAGGCGATCGTCGGAGCAGCTCCTTGGAGGTGGAGGACGGGGCGGCTGAACCGGCGGGACGGCGAGATGGACGACGGATCCTTATCTGGGGAGGTGGACGAGGGACGTCAAGCTGTTGCGGTGGACGACGTCGTCGGGGAAGAGGCTCCATTTTACTATACAAATGCTATTCAAAGCTACTCCCTCCTTCCATCGATATAGGGCCTAATGCGTTTTTCAATGCTAACTTTGACCAAATATTAGAGCAATGATATATGACATGCAACTTACACAAAGCACACCATTAAATTCGTCTGTGAAAGGTTCTTTCAATGATATAATTTTCACATTGTGCATGTCATGTACTATTAATCTTGTCAATAGTCAAAGGCGGTCTTAAAAATGTCATTACGCCCTATATAGATGGAAGGAGGGAGTATGAATCGATGTTATGTCCGATTAATTTTTTTCGCTTGCTGTATAATGCATGTAACCTACTCATACCAACATTTTAGTGCATTCCAAATGTCTATACTACCGCTGCAATTCGAACTAAATTTGAATTCGTTTCTCTATTTCAATAAGAATCTACAATCATGATTGTTGCCAACTTCAACCATCATAGTTTCCTTGCTATCCGCCAGATATAAATCACACGGCCTATAATGCAAGATGGCAGGCACGCCATCATCAACAACTCTGTTTTTTATAAGAGTAGAGATAAAATATATTAAATGTAGTATACCATGTTCATAACCACACCATGTGTATCACCGTTATATATATTCACACATCCATCGGTTTGAAACACTATGATAAATTCTTCAAATATCCGAATTAGCTTTTTATAATGAAGTATATATGATCTCTATTCGTCTTTTACACCCACACAACCCTCTTATCTTTGTAGCTAACTTTCTCTTGTGCATGCACACGTCCGCATCCCTCTCACCTTCCCTCAGCATTCTCTAGCTCCATCACGCAAATTATGATGCTTCTGTTTGTTGGTGTACTTTTCATTAATTCTTATTGACAATTGAGATGTCGTTGATAACCCTTTTTTATATTTTTGGAAACAGCGATGCGTGTCTCCATACCCAGGCATGTCTTCCTCAATTTTAGTGGAACTACGCAAAATTGGATGGCCATTGTTGTTCCGCCTCACTGTCCTCTGCCACATGGTTCTTCCTTCCTCGAGCTTGATTACTGAGAAGAAACAGACCACAGTGAGGATTTGTCGAACTTCTTAGGTGCCTCACCCAAACTTGATGCCAAATGGATGATGCATCACCACGATGACCTATCGATGCTCATGGTTGCGCCTCATGGTTGTGTCGGATGGTGAAGCTGATCGATTTTCGACAAAAAACAAGCTATCTTCCATCATTGCTCTTTGCTTGTTACGCATAAAGATGATATCCTTCGTCAGTTCACCTTGGTTGCGTTGGAGACGCAGTCGTCTTTCACGTTGGTGCAATTTTCGCTAGGGTTTTATGATAGGTGGGCCCAAAATGTGGCTGGCTCACCTGTCATACAGCCAAAAGCAGGTGCAGTGAACGCACCGGAGCTCAGTCCGTACTTCAGTAGTATATATATAAGCGGGAGCCTCAGTGCTTGTTCGCTAGGGTTTGCACTCTCCACACGCTCACCGCACTACATATATGTTACATGTTGAAGACTCAACGTTCATTTGCTACGGTTTGCTATATTCACAGTCTCTCACCCTCTCTTCACCTGATCTAAACAAGACTGTGTTGGCCTCTTGTCTCTCTCTCCCCCCTCACAGCTGGTGAAGGAGGCGTCTGTATCCCGTCGCACCGGGAAGGGGAGGATGTGCAGCGTTCACTCTATCGCCTTCGGCGAGGGAGGCAATCCACTGCCGGCTGCGTTGTTCTCTTTCACCCAGCGCCCATGTGGGAGGGCCACCGACCCCTTCTTCCTCGCTGCCGTACGTAGTGTGGGCAGATCCGGCCTCCCGCCGCACGCCTTGCCACATCCCGACGACCCTGAGCTATAAGTTTCTTTGAAACCGTCATTGCTCTAGCTGCATGTGGATCTTTTTCGATCTCTAGTTGAATCTAGGTCTTGGTTCAAAGAGGAAAGAAGGGTGCGATGGGCTGGATCAAGAATCTAGGACGTGGTTCAGTGAGGAAAGGAGGGGCGGAAAGTAGTATAGACTGGCTATCCAGCCGCTTTGTAGGTTGAAAAGGGAAAAGGGGGTAACCTAGTACACACATCTGTAAGGAACCGATCTCTTTGTTGAAAAGGAAAAGAAACTGGGGGGTCGGGTAGTTTATGCACGACTAGATTTGCTGCCCTCACATAGGAAGAAGGTTCAAAGAGAACAAATATGGGACCAGCGCATATATGCTGCTTGGCTACATACTCTGCATCACCCATTTATACGTGTGGACGCACATGGTGCTGGCATGTCCCATGCAGCTATTTTGCTGTTGTTAATCTCAGAATTAACTACTGATCTGTTTTAAAAGAATTTCTCTATTAATATGAATCAATGCAACCGTTTTAGAAATGCTACGGCCCTATACTTTGTTTTCCATCAAGATAAGGTAGATGCTTCTTTTTGTGGCCGCATGTTTCATCCTCCTTTATTGGCCAGTAATTGTTTTATTTTTTGCCTCTTAAAACAGGGATATCTATTCAACTTGTTGCTATAGAAAACTTAAATGTCACACCGGTAACTTTGCTTAATTTTAGTGCAACTGCACAAAACTTGATTGGATTTCCTATTCGTGTTGGTAGATTCATATTTTATGTTGGTCATCTCATGAAAGGTCAATACAGGCCTTCATCCACATGATTGTGCAGTGTGCTCTGAGATGCTTTGCTACTTGTATTGGTACTGTTTTAAATAAATGATGAATTGAAGCTATTGTATTGCTGTCTTTTCCCATTAAGTAGTGAACAAAAATGGGACCAACACAGACATGATGCTTGTTGCTTTGTTACAACAAATTCAACATCACCCCCTTTATAAACCAGTAATTGATGCCACTCTCAAAATTAACTACTGAATCTTATTTCAAAACTGCAACACTTGTTAGGGATTGGTGGGGTTACCATTTTTGTGGCCGCATGCTTCATCCTCCTTTATTAGCCAGTAATTGATTCCTTTTTTGCCTCTGTTTATACAAGGATATCTATTCAACTTGTTGCTATTGTGACATTTTGCTTTGCTATGCAAAACACTTTGCTTGATTTCAGTGAAACTCCACAAAACGAGATTGGATTTCCTATTCGTGTTGGCAGTTTCGTACATGATCTTGTGTGCGTCATGACAGGTTGGTACTTGCCTTCATCCACATGATCGTGCAGTGTGTTTTGAGATGTTGTGCTACTTGTATTGGTACTGTTTTAAATAAATGATGAATTGAAGCTATTGTATTGCCGTGTTTTCCCATTAAGTAGTGAACAAAAATGGGACCAACCCAGACATGATGCTTGTAGCTTTGTTACAACAAATTCAGCATCACTCCCTTTATAAGCCAGTAATTGATGCCACTCTCAGAATTAACTACTGAATCTTATTTCAAAACTGCAACACTTGTTAGGGATTGGCGGGATTACCATTTTTGTGGCCGCATGTTTCATCCTCCTTTATTAGCCAGTAATTGATTCCTTTTTTGCCTCTGTTTATACAGGGATATCTATTCAACTTGTTGCTATTGCGACATTTTGCTTCGCTACACGAAACACTTTGCTTGATTTCAGTGCAACTGCACAAAGCGAGATTGGATTTCCTATTTGTGTTGGCAGATTCGTATTTTATCGTTGTCGGTCTCATGAAAGGTCAGTACAGGCCTTCATCCACATGATTGTGCAGTGTGCTTTGAGATGTTATGCTACTTGTATTGGTACTGTTTTAAATAAATGTTGAATTGAAGCTATTGTATTGCTGTCTTTTCCCATTAAGTAGTGAACAAAAATGGAACCAACCCAGACATGATGCTTGTTGCTTTGTTACAACAAACTCTGCATCACCCCCTTTATAAGTAGATGGAAGCAAATACATTTCAAAACTGCAAACACTTGTTAGGGATCGGTAGGAGTACAATTTCTGTTAGGGATCGGCCAGAGTACATGTTTAAGAAATTTATTGTTCAGATAATGTCTCTGTTATTATATATCAGTTACAGATTTATAGTGTTTTACAAATGGTACTATCCTGCTTTGTAGTTCTTTCTACATGTTTAACCAAGGTATTGTTTAGATAATGTCTCTGTTAAAATGAATCAGTCGCATTGTTTTAGGAATGATACTTTTCTGCTTTTTCGTTCTTTATACATCTTGAAACAAGGCATTGTTAAGATAATGTCTCAGTTAATATGAATGAATCACACTGATTGAGAATTGCTACTCTCCTGCTTTGTTTCCCATTAAGATAAGGTAGATCAGTAGATGGTTTTCTTCTGGGAGTACAAGTCATCAACCGTTATTTCTCAGTAATTGTTTCCCTTATACCTTTTGTTGCTTACAGCGATATCAAAATTAAAGCTCGGTTTTATTCCGACTTCGATTTTAGTTCAACTGCACAAAAGGAGCCAATGTGTCCAAGGCAAACTGCTGCATTACTGAGTCCAGTTAGTCGTTCCACTTTGCAGAAAGAAGCAGTCATTTTTTGCACTACATTACAGAAGGAATGACCGAGAAGCTTTACAGAGTATTAGGCCTTCCACTATGTAGGCCAAAAGAGGTGCCAATTTCACCTTTTCTTAGTTTGGCACCGAATCCCTCCATTGCTACAGCCGGTGCCATAAATATTAGACACCGGTGACATGACTAGTCTGCAGAGACCATTGGCAATTTAAACAACATGTGGAGTGCCCTGGGCAAGAAGTGACCAAACAAGTACAAGAAGCGACAGGACTCCACGATCATAGGCATTACATATTTTGAATGGGAAAAGCTTGTCAAATTTTAATCATTGATGTTAGCAAGAAGCGACAGGACTCCACGATCATAGGCATTACATATTTTGAATGGGAAAAGCTTGTCAAAGTTTAATCATTGATGTTAGCAAGAAGACGTTAGTTTAATATATTGGAATTAGAAAACCTTGTCAAAATTTGCTCATTGATGTTAGCCAGAAGACATGCATTTGATATTTTTGAGTGGGACACCCTTGCTGTGAGCAGCGTTGAGTGTTTTTTCCTATTCCTGTGTTCAGTTTAGAAGTAAATAGTTACTCTGCTGAGATATTCCTGTGTTAAGAGTTTGTTCTGAATATTGTCTATGTAATGCCAGGCCTTGTGTTTGATTGCAAAGTTGAGCTTGGAATGTTGTGGCATGCGGCATCACGAGCTGTTCACCGTGCCTCCTGAGAATAATGCTTCATATTGTTTTGCATGTCGATCTAATGCCAGTGATTTACTTGTTAAGAAGATCATCCTCTTCTGTTGTTTCCATGCTTAAGAAGTTCATCGTTTGATGTTTCATTCATAGCCTATACGACAAGTCGGGTAGGTTAGACGTGAAACCATATGATCTTCCGACCAACTCATGATATTAGGCCGTGATTGGATCGTCGTTTTCCAACCAAAACCGCTTGTAAAACCGACGCTTGTAAATTAAAGCAGATGGTGTCAGGCGAAGGCGCTTGGTTGGTCGATTTCGACTAAGAAAACATCGAAAGTACTTGACACACGATAAAAATGTTGAACAACACTCGGATGATTGCTAATCCAGCCGTTAGCTGCTGTTTCAGCCTTGCCCATGGATGGCATGATACATATGTCGTGCATGTATCGTCTGTTAATGTCGTCTATATAGCAGTGCTTGTAAAATATACACTGGTCTCTCAAATTACACGCGTAACGCGCCGGTTTTACTTACAGACCTCAGGCCCTCGGTTTCATTACGCCTGTATTTTACGCGTTGTTTTTGATGACGAGTAAATTGCACTTGTATGTTAATCCAGGTTTGAAATAAACCAGAGCTCCCAAGCGCGGCCTTACCGTTTCATGCGGTCTCAGTTTCTCGAAGGTGCTCATAGGTGTCCGATGATCCTGGCTTCCTGAATGAGTAGCGGGCGCTGTATCAGACCATCCGTAGGGCCCGCGAGGTCCTCTCCATTGTCCTTCGAGTTTTTGCACTTGCCATGGCGCCGAGCATTTTTAACATCGTCAACAAACATGAGGATTCAGGAGATGACTTTATTTTGACTGGATGATACTAGGGACCCACTAGGGTCATAGCCGTATGTACGCAAGTGCCTCCTTATTATGTACAACTATATTTTTTTTGCTTTCTCCTGGTTTCCTGACATCATGGTCCCACGCCATTGTCAACCTATGTAGTCAATATAAACAAGAGAATTGCCCAAGGTGTGGCCGACAGCTGGGACCAAGCAGCTCGAGCAGTATTTGTGTTTTTGAGGCGTGATCACTACAGAGTTTTTCTTGGCGATGATTTCGTTGTTGTTCAGAGGAGATCAGGGTATTAACTGGGCAGGCTGTGGCCCGTCTAGCCCAGGCCAGATATCCAGCCCAGATACTAATTTTTTCAAGATGAAAATGGCTAGCCCAGCTTGACGTCTTTTTGAGTAATACCCAGGCAAGGTCAAGTTGTTATTCTCCGCCCCGCTGGGCTGCAAATCTTTCCTAGGAGGGATGCCTAGGCTTAACAGGAAAATGGGCTTTAAAAAATAATAAATGGGATGTAATAATAAAAACTAGGCAGTAACTATAAAAAATGCACCAAACACGAAATTAGTTTATAAAATATTATTTATGGATTTTGAAAATCTTAAATTTTCATTGTTGCACGCGCAATGTTTTGTTGGATTTTTACGTAATACAAATTTATATTTAATCTGACTAGAAATTTTGGGATAAAAATATTTCGGAGCCCATCAAAATGTGGGAAATTTTATTGAATTCTGTCTTCAACGGTTGGTTGAAATTATTAATCATTGTCCTATCTAGAAAATGGGCTATACTTTTAACAAACTGTAAATGGGCTGTTGTAAATTCCATTAGAATTCCAAAATGGGATGTACATTCTTACAAAACGCAAATGGGCTATAAGTTCTCTGCCACACGCTTGTGGGCCTACTAAGTGACGCGTCCCCTAAAAAAATAAGTTGACGCGTATGCAAGGCTTTGCCAACTTATTATAGTCAACACACGGTTCTAGAAGCAATGGCCGTTGGATGTCTATCCAACGGATGTCGTGCTTCTTCTTCAATCTCGGATATTCTAAGCTTCGGCCGCCCAAAAAATGATTCCTCCCCCTGACATCTGGGGCGCACCGTTTCGGAGGCTGACCTGTGGGCCTACTAAGTTGGAGCGTACCAAAGGCTTTGTCAACTTAGTCAGTAATAAACGTTTCTAGCTTCAGTGACCGTACGATGTCCATCCAATGGCCATAGTGCTTATTCAACCTCTGGTCTTCTTGGTCCAGCCGCCCAAAGCAGCGCCGGTCGTGCTGCCTGCTCCTGCCTCCCATGGCCGGCTGTGCTGCCGCGGAGGCCTCACCGCCCCCATACTACTCCCATCGCTGGCCGGGCCATCCCTCCACTCACCCAAACCCCCTGTTATTCTGCAGCGACGGCAGCCTCACACCGCAGCCGAACCAGTGAACCCTCGTACTCCTCTCCGCGCGGGCTTCCACTACCGCGTCTTCCCCGGCTCCGTGTTGTCCCCTTCCTAGGCCTTGCCGTCGTCCAGAACACCGCCCTGGTGCTCTCGGCGCGGCGTGGTCAACGTGGTCAATGACCGACTTCCATCGGAAGAGTACTGTACGTGGAGAGGCTGACAGCTGGGTCCAGGCGGCCGCAAGGAAGTGCCTCCTTATTACGCGCAAAATAATTATTCCTCCACCTTACAGCAGGGACCCACCGGACAGGCCACCTTATTTCGCGAAAAAAATGTTTCCCCCTGACTACTCGGACCCACCGGACGGGTCAGCGGATTTCGCGAAAAAACGTCCCCCCCGCTGTCAGCTCTAACCCACCGGAAGTGCCTCCTTATTACGCACAAAAAAATGAATACTCCCACTGCTAGCTGGGACCCACCATGGTGGGAGGATGACTTGTGGGCCTACTAAGTTGACTGGGACGGGGGCCTTTGTCAACTTTAGTCAATATGAATGATTCTAGCTCCAGTGACCGTACGATGTCCATCCAACGGCCGTAGTGCTTCTTCAACCTCTGGTCTTCTTGCTCCAGCCGCCCAAAGAACCGCCGGTCGTGCCGCATGCTCCTGCCTCCCGTGGCCGGCTGTGCTGCCGCGGAGGCCTCACCGCCCCCTACTATTCCCACCGCTGGCCAAACCAGTGAACCCTCGTACTCCTCTCCGCGCGGGCTTCCACTGTCGCGTCTTCCCCAGCTCCCCGTCGTCCTCTACCCAGGCCTCGCCGACGCCCACCGCCCTGGTACTCCCGGCACGGCATGGTCAACGTGGTCAAGGAACGACTTCCATCGGACATGGACTGTACGTGGAGAGGCTGACAGCTGGGTCCACGGCCGTAGCAAGGAAGTGCCTCCTTATTACGTGCAAAATAATTATTCCTCCACCTGACAGCGGGGACCCACCGGACGGGCCACCATATTTCACCAAAAAAACGTTTCCCCCCTGACTGCTGGGACCCACCAGCTACACCTTCGCACGCAAGGAAGTGCGTCCGGGCAAAAAAAACAAAATGATTCGTCCCCCTGACAGCTGGGACCCACCAGCTACATCTCCGCACGCAAGGAAGTGCCTGACAGTCGGGACCCACCTGGTCGAAGCATACGTAGCGTTGTCATTCTGGTCACGAACGTGTACGTACATATATACTGGTCAATGTAGAGGCGCGCACATGTCGTAGTAGAGACGCATAGTAGCATGTACACGTACGTACAACGGTCAGGGTGCAAGAAAGAAAATACGGCCACATATGTGTACATACGGGCGGGGTCTCGAACACCTAATCGCGCATACGTACGGCGAGGGCTCGTGTACATGGCTGGGTCGGAACGGAGAAACAGCGTCGTCGTCGTGTTCATGGGGAGGCAACGGAATGCATCGTGTTCATGGGGAGGCAACGGAATGCGTCGTGTTCATGGGGAGGCAACAGAATGCGTTCTGTTCATCGGGAGGGCTTGGATGGAATAGGCGATGGAAACGAGGCTAGGCGTACCGCAGAACGGAGGAAACGGCCTTTTCTTCGACCGTCCACATTCGAAATGGGATCCTGTTCATCGGGAGGGGTGTGGCGTACCGCAAAACGGAGGAAACGGACCTCCTATGGTCGAAACGGGGGTCATGTTGATCGGGAGCGGTGTGGCGTACCGCAAAACGGAGGAAACAGACTTGTGTTGGAGCGCTACGGTCGAAACGGGGGTCCTGTTCATCGGGAGGGGTGTGGCGTACCGCAAAACAGGACTCCACGGGATACTGTTCATCTCCACCGTCGACCTCCTCCAGCCTCCACGGGCTCCTGTTCATCCAGCCTCCACGGGCTCCTGTTCATCCAGCCTCCACGGGCTCCTGTTCATCCAGCCTCCACCGCGCGGTACTCCACCGGCTACTGTTCAACCACCCCTCCACCGTCTACTGTTCATCCAGCCCTCCACACCACGGGGTCCTATTCAACCACCCCTCCACGGGTACCCCTCCATCGTCTACTGTTCATCCAGCCCTTCACACCTCGGGGTCCTGTTCAAACACCCTCCACGGGCACCCCTCCACTGTCTACTATTCATCGAGCCCTCCACACCACGGGGTCCTGTTCATCCACCCCTCGACGGGCACCCCTCCACCGTCTACTGTTCATCCAGCCCTCCACCACACCACGGGGTCCTGTTCATCCAGAGGCAACGCCACCGCTCACTGTTCATCCACCCCCCCCCCCCCCGCGCAACGCTCACTGTTCATCCCATCGATCGGCTTCAGTTAGCAGCAGTAGCGAAGGAATCGCTTGATCGGGTTCAGTTAACAGCCATCGATCGATCGCTCGGGTTCTGTAACGCATAGCCTGCAGTGCAATCGCTCGGGTTCAATTAGAGCCCAACGCCTCGCTCGGGTTCAGTTAGAGCCAACGCCTCACACACACGCGCGTACGTGTACGAGAGAAACACGCATAGCTCGGCCCCCGACCTCCCACCGTAACTGGGAACTCCCCGAAATTTTCCTCCCCCTCGCTTCTACCACGGTTTTTTCAGTCATGGACGGCCCAAAGAATGTCATGCAGCTGCATCTCCGGCCCGCCCAGGACGAAAAGCCCATTTTCTGTCATGATTTTTTGTCATAGAAGTAGGAGCCCACCACATCTATGATGATACCAGGTTTTGTCAAATTATCGTCATAGAAGTGTCATATGTATGACAGAAAAAAATTGTGTTCAGCCCAAAATGTCACGGTTTTGTAGTGAATGTAAGTAGCATAGTTAGCATACCAAGGAGTGTTATGAAAGACATTTATTGCAGCTAGTTGTTCATGACAAAACTATCATCAATAGGTAGTGGGTCATCAAGGATATTTTCTAACCTAGACAAGTTATCAGCTACGGGGTTCTCAGCTCCTTTTTCTATCAGTAATATGTAAATCAAATTCTTGTAGCAAGAGAACCCACCTACTGAGTCTAGGTTTAGCATCTTTCTTTTCCATAAGATATTTTATAGCAGCATGATCAGTGTAAACAATTACTTTGGAATCAACAATATAAGATCTAAATTTATCACAGGCAAACACAACTGCTAAAAATTCTTTCTCAGTAGTAGCATAATTTCTTTGGGCAGTGTCTAGAGTTTTTCTAGCATAATGGATAACGTTTAATTTTTTATCAACTCTTTGTCCTAGAACAGTGATGTCTACTACACAACATTATTCTTGTAGACTCGTGTTGGGCCTCCAAGCATAGAGTTTTGTAGGACAGTAGCAATTTTCCCTCAAGTGGATGACCTAAGGTTTATCAATCTGTGGGAGGCATAGGATGAAGTCGGTCTCTCTCAAACAACCCTGCAACCAAATAATAAAAAGTCTCTTGTGTCCCCAACACACCAAATACAATGGTAAATTGTATAGGTGCACTAGTTCGGCCAAGATATGATGATACAAGTGTAATATGGATAGTAGATATTGATTTTTGTAATAGTAACAATAAAAAACAGCAAGGTATAAATTGATAAAACGGAGCACACACGGTATTGCAATGCTTGAAAATGAGGCCTAGGGTCCTGATACGTCACCAACATATCTATAATTTTTTATTGTTCCATGCTATTATATTATCATTCTTGGATGTTTTAAAATCATTTTGTAGCAACTTTATATCATGTTTTGGGACTAACTTATTGACATAGTGCCCAGTGCCAGTTGCTATTTTTTGCTTGTTTTTTACTTCGTAGAAAATCAATACCAAACGGAGTAAAAATGCAGCAAAAAATTTTGGAGAATTTTTCTGGGCCCGAAGACACAGGATGGGCCAAAGAAGTACCATATGGGTGCCCCGAGGGGGGCAGAACCCACCTGGGAGCACCTGGGGGCCCAGGCGCGCCTTGGTGGGTTGTGCCCACCTCCACTACAAAAAAATACACTTCCGTGATGATACGTGGTTGTCACAGTAGGTCACTTTTTTAGTCATGCATGTACATCCATGACAAATTTATAACAGAATCAAGATAGTCATACCTGTGCTGTCATAGAAGTGTTCCATGACATTACCAAAATTATCATCATGGAAGTGTCCACTTCCATGACGATAAATCGCGCGCCACAGAAGTTCTTTTGTCAAGGGTGACCGACACGTGGCATCCACCGTAACGGAACGCCGTTAAGCTATCAGGTCAGGTTTTGGATCCGATAACCCGTTAACAGCCCCGACGAATGGGGATTTTCCACGTGTAAAATCATCATTGGCTAGAGGAAACACGTGTCGGCTCATCGTTAGGACAGATGTCATCCACTCACTGGACAGAAGGCGCCTATGATACGTCGACACGTGGCATGGCCCAACAAGTTTAAATGGGCCGGGCCAACTAGAGGCCCACAAGATTTTGGGGACCATAATAGGCCAGCCCAGCTAAAGGCCCATGAAATTTTGCGGACCATAATGGGCTAGCCTAACTAAAGGCCCACAAGATTTTGCGGGCCATAATGAGCCGGCCCAGGTAAAGGCCCACAAGATTTTTTGTGCCATAATGGGCCGGCCCAGGTAAAGGCCCACAAGATTCTTGCGGGTCATAATGGGCCGACCCAGCTAAAGGCCCACGAGATTTCGCCGACATTAATGGGCCGGCTCAGCTCTAGGCCCACAAGATTTCGAGGACCCTAGTAGGTCGGCCAATTAACTGGCTGCCATGTTTTGGGCCAAATGCCGACCCATATTTGATCCGGTCCATTAATGGCCTGCCACGCTCCGGGCCTAATAGTGGCCCATATGAGATCCGGCCCGTTAAAAGCCTACCACGTTCTGGGCCAAATTACGGCCCAGATCAGGTCCGGCCCTTTAAGAGGCTTTGGGCTCAATTATGGCTCATATCAGATTCAGCCCATCAACTAGACACTATGCTTTTGGGCCCACTTGCTAAAGGCCCACTTAGTAATTCGGACTGATATTAGTTTTGGCCTGTTAAGGGCCCGTTTAACATTTCGGCCCTATATTAATTTTAGCCTGTTAAAAGCCCGTCACATAGTTGGGCCTAACTACGGCCCGGTTTGCATCCGGCCTACTCGCAGCCGATATCTCATTGGGCCAAACAAGGACCCGGGCAATTTTGGCCTATTAAAAGCCCGTGATTTGATTCGCACAATCATGGGCCGGGGTTCATTTCGGGTTGCTGCCTGCCCATGAGCTGATTGGCACGTTTTAGGCCCAACCTACATCGTGATTGCATGACGGCCCGATTATGTACCGTAATTTTACGGTTTGGCCGGTTTACAGCGAAGACAGGATATATATACAGTAAAATAACTGCATCATCGTGAATAAGAAAAAACCTATACTATACAATAAAGAAATTACGGCATATTACATCCACTGGGCATCAAAGTTCGCCACTATGATAATAAAGCACAAGCAGACAGCATATTACATACACTAGGCATCAAAGATCGCCACCAGTGCAAATAAACACGTTGACAAAATAATATACAAAACCGACAGCACTTCAATAGAGTTCAATAAAGGTTAGCCCTACTGGGGAGCTGCAGCGCAAGCAGCTGAGCAAGATGATGAGACTGCGCTTGCTCAACACTTATATCTTCCTCACTCTGAAAGATAAACAAGCGGACAGATGACAGGTTTTGCACATAAAAGTATCAGTGTTGACAATTCATCACATTTCTTACTGACGAATAAAGCGAGACAGTTTAAATTTGCATTAACACAATATGGTATTGTTCAGGTCAATACATGGCAGGAAATGACATTGTGAAGGAGTTGGCAGCTTCACGACACCACTGGATTACAGATCAAGAACTCATAAGTATCAATGGTTAGTGTGCTGTCAATTTATACCATTTCAGATTGGCAAATAAAGAGACGGTTTAAATAATAGTAGAATGATATGACATTTTTCATAGTTAAGACATTGCAGAATATGACATTGTGCTGTAGTGGGTAGGTTCACCACACCACTGGATTACAGATGAAGAACAAAAGCATACATGCAGTGCAAAAGAAGATCAGTTGCTCTATATAGTTTAATTTACATGGTATGAAGAAGGAACTTGGTTGTACAGCTAAAAACTTAAATTGGGAAAGGACGAACTTTTGTTTATGAACTACATATAATAAACTTTAAACAGGCAATTTGATGCAAACACCAAAAATAAATAGCTGTTGCAGTCATGCCTAACCAAATATATACAACAAAGTTTGAAGGCTTGATATGGACAAACTTACATTATTGGTGAAGACAGGCTCTATAAAGGCCTTGTCCATGCTGATGGGGGGCAATTCAAGAAGTTTAACACAGAATCTTCCTCAAAAGCATTGCCTTTATTCTACATTTTGTTAAGAGTAAATATAGATGTGATAATATACGAAAAAATGGAGAATATTTAAGATAAGATGAAGAGTGATGCTACATAACCAAGTAGCTATAAATGTAAGTGCAGTGATACAGACAAAAGGTACAGCCAAGAGCAATGCACAACTAAACTTCTTCAGTACCAACCTTATGGTCAGAGTAAATATAGATCTGATGTGTAGAAAATGGAGGGCAAAGGAAAATAAGCTGCAGAGTGATGGTACATGAACAACTACCTGTCATTATAAGTACACTGATAAAGGACAACATGTACTTACAAGAACAATCCAGAGCTAAAAAACATTGGCATTGGATATATTCTACACTAATGTAACCATTCATACAGATCAGATAATTTGGAGCAAACAATTGATAAGCAAGCTATCATGCATACTGCTGTCACATAATGAACCAGGTATGTATGCAAGTACAGTGATACAGGACAACAGGTACTAACAAGAGCAAAGTAGCGGGCAGCATATTTGAGATATCCTGTCGTTCTTGTCAAACCGGAATTCTTCTTTGAGCGGATTTCCTGCAAAAAAGATCCGTAAGGCACATGCGGAAAAGTAGAAGTTCAAATTGTCATGTGATTTCATAGACAATACCTCATCCTGGGAATGAGACCACTGCATAACAAGGTTTTTCCATTCAATGTCTTCTAAATTTAGCACAGGAGACTTAACCAGAAATTTGTTTCTAGACTTGCCATCAAAGTGTGATTTCCTCAGGTAACACCGATACTGCTGCAATGCTTCCTTGAAAAGCACAACCAAGCTTTGCTCGTCATGACTATCCAGATTGACCCTCGCCTAGTTATAACAATGTAATGTAAATCATTGATGTGTTCAATGAGCAGAAAACAGGAAAATAATAGCCATGAATAATAGCACTTACACGTAAGTTGGACAGGAAGATGTGAAAATGGTGTTTGTCTTCACAATAATCTTCCCATGATGGGAATATATGCACGTAGTTCCTAACAACATTGAAAGCATTGTCTTTTAAACTAGGAATAAATGGAATGGGGTTCCAATCTGCAGGAATTGGCCGTCTCTGCAGTTGGGATAGATCTTCGGCCGGTGGACTTGCTGTACTTTTTGCTGGAGTGGGATTTTTCTGTGGTACAGCTGGTGCTATGGCAAATGAAATCAGTATACCTTTTGCTGGAGTGCAGGTCCTGTGTGGTGGGGCTAGTGGTGTGGCCAGTGAAGTATGGGTACAGTCTGCTGGAGTCGGTCCTACGTTTTGTGTCACTGGTTGTACAGCCAATATAAGTGGGGTGATGTCTGATTTCTCTGACACCGCCACGTTTTTCAAGGACTTTGCTGGTGCTCCTTCAGGTTCAATCACCCTCTTCCTTTTTGATGTCTGATGCACAAGAACAGCATTTGAGTGAAAAAACATGGTATGATGACAGATGGGATATGTATTGATAATGGATGGGCATGGCATCTCAACATATATGATGAGTAAACTAAGGAGATGGCGGTGCAACAAAGTAGAAGAAATGCAAGACAACATATGCAAGATACCCGCAATCAATAAAGTACTGCCAAATTAGAACAGGCACCTTGATGGATGAACAGGACAGGCCATCTGCCTTTGACTCCTCGAGGTTAGAATAGTCATTAGGATGATATTCTGAACAAGAATCAACAGGTGGGGAGCGTATGAGTTTCATTGCATCCAGAATGGCACTCAATGCCTTGGTGCCAATTTTGTAAGTCATTGCAGTGTTTAGCTTCAAGAGTGGACTGCTGCTAGTGCGACACAAAGCAGCTACACAGATCATAGTGTAGATATAACAGGAAAACCTTAAGCATTAGAGTAAAATCAGCAAAGTGGAACTTGCTGGAATATATGTGCTAGTATTGCCGGTACGGCTAGAAAGGCTTCGGATACCAGCTCTCTTCAAGTGAAGGTGCGGTACTGTTAATATCAATGTAACTCTCAAAGGCGACACAGCTCCCCGCATTTCCTTGATATTCTTATAGGATTCAAGTGGGCAGGCCACTACAAATCCTATTCCTATGTTTACAAGATCCTACGAATCAAAGAGGCTCAAAGTGTCCATCACAACCGAACGTATAGACCTCTACACTGCAAATGTCCCTGCTCATCTTCAGTACAAGGAACATACTGTACTACTATCATACTCCCTCAGTTCCAAAATATAAGTCTTGGTAGAGATTTCCACTATGGAACACATACAGATGTATCCAGGTACATTTTAGAGTGTAGATTCACTCATTTTGCTCCATATGTAGTCCATGGTGGAATCTATACAAAGACTTGTATTTAGGAACAGAGAGAGTACATATTAAAGAAGAACAGAAGAGGAACATGGTAAAGAAGAGTAAGCAGATTTCGGATAATAAAATGTTTGTTGCGAAGTGCCCACACATGAGGAACCAGAGCGCATTAAGAATGCAACTCCTAGCTGTCTCTCGACCATTTCAGGCGGTTGGCTGAAGATCCTACGTCTCCTAACCCTTCTTCTTCCTCCTCTCTGATTCTTCCCATACAGAACACCGCATGGGCCGCGGGCCGGACCACCCGCCCCCACCGCCTGTGTTCCTCCTCCACCCCCACCCGCGTCGAGTTTTCTTCGTTCGGTGAGGCCCCACAACCACCCGAGTCCCTTCGATCGCACCGGCGAACTCCGGCAAGCTCTGAAAAATCGACTGTCCCAATTTTGAAATTTAGTCTACTATGATTTAACTAGTGTGGAATATAAAAGGGGAAAACCATAAGCACTGCGAGTATGGTGTTGAGCGTGCCATGGCGGATCTGAAGGTGCAAACCGGACAAAGGCAACTTCGCAACCAAGACAAGAAATCAGAGTAAAGCAGTGGCGATCTATTTTCATGCTGCGATAAATAAGTTGAGCAGATACGAAATAGTACCGCCTCTGGTGCAGCGCCATGTAGGCATCTGCTGAGAATTTGACGGTGCTGCGATAGCGATGGCTATCGGCGGCGTGGAAGCAGATCTAGGAGGGTAGACGGTGGTGGCGGGGCGCGGTGGACGAGATGGTCGTAGGAGCGGCGCCGGCAAGGTGGACGACGGCGAGGATGAAGCGAGAGGACATGATGCAAGGATCCCGGTCCGAAGCCTTGGATGAGAGAGGTCGATCTCTTGTAATGGACGGCGGCGTCGAGGTATCAGCTCTGGCATGGTGGAGGAGGACGGCGGTGGATGGGGTGGCGGACGACGGCAGACGGAGGAGGGTGGGGTGGAGAGGGTGTTTTGGCGCCCACGGAGTACGAATGGGGAAAAGAGAGGTAGAGAGGAAGGGGGAACCATGTATTCAGGGCGCGCTTGTCTCAAATGCGAGGAAATTTACAAAGTTAGCCCCCGTTTCAAATTTCTACTACATCACAGCAACACTAGTCGGTCGGGGATAGGAAGGTAATCTCGCATCCACCGAATATTTGCCGATGAGAGTTTGTTTTTGGCGCCCACCATGTATGAATATGAATCGGGGAGGGAGTCGATTTCGGCCGAGGACACACTGTGTTTTGGCGCCCACCATGTATGAATATGAATCGGGGAGGGAGTCGATTTCGGCCGAGGACACACTGTGTTTTGGCGCCCACCGTGTATGAATCCGGGTGAGAGGCGGTTACGTCACGTTTGGGTGAAATTACAAACCTACCCCTATCGAAACCTATAGAAACCCAGCATATAGGCTTTGCGTGGCAGGGATAGGCAACAGTGATTTCCATCCCGCTTCATTCAAGTTTTGCAGAGTGCACGTTTACCGTGCCAACTCAATTCGAATCCCGTTTGTATTCTATTTTTTTCCGAGCAGGATCCATTTTCAATTGGAATTACATTCTATATACATCATATATATATATATATACTTTCAAAAGCACAACAAAGAATTCTGCTCCTTTATATGTATAATATGATCTACAAATACAACGATCTTGAAATCTTAAGGTTGAATTCGAAATTTTTTAACCAAATTTTGTTCTACTAAAATGTATGGATCAGTAATATCTACATATTAAATAACATAGACGTGCGTGAATTCATATGAGTATGCATGTTTGATAGATCAATTTTGGTTCGAGTATGGATTACATGTATCATCATCTCGAATTCAAATATTTGAATCCCTTTTTTGTTCACTCCTTTCACGCCCATCTCTCTCGCATGCATGCTCCTTCAAGTAGCTATCACTCTCTTTTCTCCAGCTCACCCGCACGCTCACTTCATGTTGCTCCTATCCTCGCAAACATGGTCTCTCGACGTCTCCCTTGAGAAGTGTCACACTCTCCCAATCATTATAAATTACACGGTTTTCATTATCTCTCACGTCTCTACTGTTCTCTGGTATCACTCCGTACCTAAGCTTTCTTTTTCACCGCCAAACACACAGTCTCCACTCGTATTTCACTTTGTCTTTCTCTCTATGGGATTCTCTCACACACCCTACATGTCTCTACATATAACTCATACCACTAAAATTACTCTCTCTATCTGTCCTATAGACACAACATTTGTTGCGGTCTCCTTTTCGTCTCCATCCCAGACTGACATTATTCATTTGTTTACCGATCAGACAACCCCAACTACCGTCTCCTCTCTCTCTCACAGACACACACGCACAACTCCTACCACTAAAATGTGAATGGAAAATGAGATTTTGTTATACCCAAACAAAAAAGGACTGGAGGGAGTGATTGCTCTGACACGGACGCGACCTCTCATAGCGCAGGCATTGAACCGGCGCACCGGCCAAGAGGGCCGCACTCGATGCAGGCCCAACTGAGCACGCCTCCTCGCCGCGTGCAACCAGCTTAAGACTGCCCCGCTTGCCTTCATTGAATCCGCGCGTGTGCTGGCAACACGTCCTTCCACGAGCCGGCTGGCATTTTAGAACACAAAAAATGACTACAATACAATTAATTTATGCATGGTCTTGACTTGTTGTGCTCGCACCAGTAGCAGGAACTAGTAGAGGATTTTCTTTATTTATAACTCTCCTCACATTTTTTTGGCTTTGAAGTGAATCATGGTTGTGGACATTATGTATGAATGTGCAGATATCTGTGAACATGAGTTTGATGTGGAAGTTGAACTTGGAATGTTGGGCTTGCACGTGAACTATACCATGTCCAATGCTTCATCTGTTATTGTTTGGAAAGTAATTGCTGTTATTACATGACCCAAAAAAACATTTTGTGCCACATCAGTAGATGCACGGACATCACAACAGGCATGCTGACTGGATAAACATTTGAACCTAGCTATTATGAAGGAAAATTTGTATTGACAACAGTTTTAGATAGCAGGAGATGCCTAGCCTGCTCTGCCTCTGCTAGCTTATTTCTGGCTTCTTCCATCTCTTCTTTGGCTTGGGTGAAGAGAGCATCTGATTGCTCTTTTCGCTTCTTCAGGAACTCAGCTACATTCTCAAGGGCTGTTGCATGCTTTCTTTCAGCCTTTACTAATGCCACGAGGACACGAACATCTAACGACTCCACCTGGCTTGTGTGTAATCCAACATCATCTGGGAATTTGCACCTTGTGTCTAATCTAGCATCACTAGGGAACTGGCACCTTGTGTGTAATCCAGCCTCATTTTGGAAACATGATCTCGAGGTTGACCATACTTCCCTCCTCACAGGAACTTCATCCTGACATGAAGTTACTTCTTTTTTAGATCAATACTCGGAGCAACCTAGATCCATTTAGTAGAAGCCAGATAAACAGAACTCGGAGAAGTGATTTCAAAAGGAATAAATAAATAAAAACAGACTACAAGGTGAGAACGCCCACTTCCTACATCAAGCTAAAAATGAAAGCATTAGGATGATTAAGACTCTTCTTATTACACCTCGAAGAACACCACGCTTAAGAGAAACAGAAACTACAACATATACACATCGAAGAACACGAGGCTACACGGAAGTAATTGAAAGGGTGTTATTTACCAAAGCTCGTTTTACAGGTTCGGTGCAACTCCTCTTTAACTTGCCATGCTCCTTGAAGATGTCCCGAATATCCCGTGTTTGATCTTCATTGCTCCTCTGCATGTTCGCACTCTTGGTTTTAAAATCTCAACATGGCAAGAAAAATATACTACTAGTAATACTCGCGCATCTTGTGGGCAACATTAAAGCACTCGTCTGCCATGTTAGAGCATCTCCAACAAGATAAACTACTCATACAAATGCATCTTGATGCGTGCAACGCATGGGCATTTTGCTAGTTCTAAAAACATTTCCATCATTTGCCACACTACTGGTTGCAGATGAAAAACCAACCCAAGCACATCGCAATACAGGAGCGATGCACAATTACAAGCTGATATTTTGTTGGCCAATGGAGGCTATAACCAATTACTTTTACGGGAACAATAGCACCCAGGAAATTTGAAGGGTAGGTATGAACAAAATTGGAACTGCACATGTACTGCTAAGTGATTCAATACACACATTACCAATCGAAGAGGAGAATGATGGTCGCGGCGGCCTCTGTGAGTCATGGTCGGCAACGGGAGTCAGTTCATTGTCCACGACGGTGGTACTTCTGCGCTTGACGTCGGCTTCCGGGAAGAAGATACGAGACCGTGGAAGACGATGCCGGGGAAGAGGCCCCGTGTACGATGACGATGGTGGATCGGCTCCAGTGCGGCATACGAGGTCGTCGATTAGGCAGATGCGCTGTGGTGGACGAGTGCGCCGATGTAAAGGGGAGGAGCACGAAGGCCGCGGTGCCGTGGAGAAGTCTATTTTGCGGTGGGGATAGAAATTGGGGAGTATTCAGGTGTACTACTCTGGGTGCCGGGGTGGGGTTGGCTGGGTAGGGTGAACCTGAAGTTACGAAAACAGACCCCTACCAAGCGTCATCCGTAGGCCTGTTCTAAAGGCTATGATGGTAACTTCCCACTGCTCAAATCAGGGTCGCGGGAGATTTTCCCGACGACCTCAAAATTTTGTGACACTGGACTCCCCGTGTGGCGTGTTGAGTGATTCGGCTAAGCAACTAGCGAGTAGTAGTAGTAAACTCTGCATATTAGGTTTGACCGAAGTCAAACTTCCTAAAGTTTGACCAAGTTTATAGAAAAATATAATCATTTACCATAACAAATATGTATGATGTGAAAGTACATTCAATAATGAATCTAATGGTATTTATTTGTTATTGTATATGTTAATATTTTTTGTTATAAGCTTTCTGAGATTTTACAAAACTTGACTTTGACCAATGCTAATACACGGACTTAAGTAAAAATGGAGGGAGTACACATTTTTTTTCTTAGTTTGTAGTGAACTAATCATTTGTTGAAATTGTGAAATAAATATATTAGGCTGTTGACTTCGAATGTAATGGTCTATACAATTCAATAGTTACAATCATTGTCGAATCCCAAGATGTATACAAGGTCTATAGTACTTCACAACATGCTCAAACTCACATAATCCCAGTCAAATGAGAATCTAAATGCATTTCATAGTTATTACTTTATAGGATGCAATAAGAACAAGCATAACTCTACATCTGCCATTATAGAAGCAACATTTTGACATATCCCAATGTGTGAATGAAACATGTAGAGAGAGCTTTTGAAGATGGAGCAGATAGGGAGGGAAAGATTGTATGTATGTGGACGAGAGAGTAGGAGAAAAACCTAACGAGACAGAGAGAGAGATAGAGAGAGAAAGAGAGAGGAAGAAGTTAGGTCTGTGAGAAAGATGCATACATGTAATATACATGAGATGCGTGTGCATCTGGATTCTGTATACGTGGAAGGAGAAGAGACAACATGTTTGATGAGAGAGCAGGAAAAACATGGACAAGAGGGGAAGGATCTCGTGGGTTGAGGGATTGACAATTTTGTGCGGGGGAGAGAGGGATTGGTAATTTTGTGCAAGAGAGAGAGAGAGGGTGGGGGAGGAGTCAGTCAGCCGTCGTCACATCACCCTGCTTCCAAATGACCCCGCATTCTCTAGTGCGGTGTGGTCGCCGTCTTCGATTTGCTCGTTGCCCTCTTTGAAGATTGAGGTGTTGTGCATGTTGGGGTGCAAAGAAGCACAAGCGAGAGTGGTTGCCGTATAACCTTGGATGGGGATGAATTGTGTGCTCGGGGGAGTGTGCGTGTGTGTGTTGTGCTGCGTGTGTCTCTCTCTCTCTGTGTGTGCGTGTGTGTGTGTCAGATATTGAGAGAAAACAAACCTAAGGAGAGAAATGGGTATTCATGAAGAGATTGTGCCGGCCTTGAGGTGGGCAGTGTCCGGGTGAGGGTGTCAAAATGTGCGCGTTGATGCATCTCTTGCATGCGACCGTGCGAGGGACGGACGAATCGGGAGAGATGGTTGTTGTGTTACGGATGCTCCTGTCTCTGTCTCTCTCTCCCTCTCTCTCTCTCTCTATCTCTCTCTCTCTCACACACACAAGTAAACTAGAAGACCGTTCTCTTATGTATACACAACATATCAGCATCTGTCTATGTCTCACTCATGCACGATCATTTGCACATTCACACCTCTCTATGTCTGTATCACACACACACCGTCTCCACATTGCCCTTCCGCCACAACACACATATGGACACATACACACGTTCTCTCTCAGTCACACACACAAATTTAGTATTAAAAAAACTAGGGCGCACCTAAAACGTCCAAATCCAAATAAACACGAACTGGAGCTAAATTCAAATATATGGAAATATTGCAGCGTCAAGAACTTTCACAGGAAAAAAAGTTGAGTAATTATCGAGGATTGTTTTCACACACACAAAAAGGTTCGGTGGATGTCCTTCGAGCGCGACACGATGACGCACCGTTCGATCGACCGCGCAGCCGCGGTTCATGCGCTTGCACAGGATTCCGTATCGTGGTCGTGGTACTAAGGCTGGTCACAATGGACAAGAACATAAGCTAGTAACTAATAAAAGTGTTGCCTAAGTCTAATGTTTACGTGTACTAGTACGGTTTTCTTTTAAGTTTGACCAACCTTATATATAAAACTAAAGTAAGCTCCCACACGCGCACTCATCAATATGCCGCCGCCATTGCACATGCCGGCGCCCGCCTGCTCCGGCCAACAATTTCTCACCCATCACCGCTGTGTCGCCGCCATCCCTGTGCCATGAAGCCCAAGGCTCGCCCGCTCATGTCGTCTGTAGTCCCTCCTCGTGATGCTGCCGTGCTGCCAAGCACGCGAGTAGCTGCTGGAGCCGCGTCTATGCACACAGCGTACGAAGAGGAGGACGAGCGCGTGCTCCAGCATGCCGGCAAGGAGGAACTAGCGTGTCATTGTCGTCTCCACCCGCGCGTAGGAGGCGCGCATGGTGGCTGTCACGGTGGAAGCCGGTCGCGCGCGCGTCGAGCCCGCAAACCGGGTGCGGATGCGGAATCTAACTTCGAGACCTTGAATGCCACGTGGATCCTGCAATCTGAAGGAGCAATTTGGGTCAGTCCACTCATGTGAGCCATTTGATGCAACATGGATGGCTAGAAGGGCTTCTTCCACCTCTTCTGCCGTCTTCTTCCTTCGCTCTGTCGAACTTCTTTCACAAATCGACTAACCCAAATTATACTACTAGTACGAACGTATTAAGTACAGTAGGAACATGAAGATACGAGCAGTAGTACCAACTGCAAGAAGAACAGTAGTTAGACATAGTACTAGTACTACTGTACGTACTAAAGAGTTCAAATAACGAGAAAGAACATAAACATAGGGGCTGTTTGGTTCCTAGCCACACTTTGCCACACCTAACCTTAGGCAAGTTTGACCAAGTTAGGTAGGTGTTTGGTTCTAGCCACACTTGAGACAAGGAATTTTTTATGAGCAGTGAGCCCCACATGTCATAGACACAAAAGTGTGGCAAGATTCCCTTAGGCAAGCCAAAGTATGGCTAACAATTTGAGTAACTCAAATAAGGCAAGTGTGAAAAATGTGGCAAAAATCATGTGGCAATATATGGCAAAGATAGTCACAATCCAAACAGCCCCATAGTTATGTTGGGGCCTCAGCACAACACACCCTTGAAAATAAACTAATAAGCAACTAGTCCGCTTGACACTGTAGTAGAACCAGCATGAGCGACAGCACTGCCACCTACTTGGAGTCTGAGTCCACGTCCTCGACTTTGTCCTAGTCCCTCTTCCTCTTCCTCTTCACCGACGCTTCTTTGCTTGAACCGGACACTGGGTTCTGCTTCTTCATCCAACCCTTGTAGATATTTAAACAAAGGTAGGCATCCATTTCTACGTAAAGGATGTGATCTTCATCTAATGTCTTCGACTCCCATGCATGATGAAACTCGTGATGAGGTTTCTTCAGTTTAGTGTACGACGGATCAATCATGGTTGCTGCCAGGGTCAGCATTGAAGGTTGAGAGGAGGACACCAGGCTTGCCTTCTGGAGATCAAAGGGCTGGCCTACAACGAGACCTATCCGACGCAGGACGTCACTGTCATTCTTAAAGCCTACAGTAACGAATTTCACTCTTTTGTCCTTGAGGAAGTTCTTAAAATCCTGGCACTCAACGTCGGCATGGCATATGTGGTAGACCAAGCAAACGTTATGTACGCAAACCTGGATCACGGCGGGCTTCTTCGTCTCTTTGTCCTTTAGATCCTTCTCTCGTCCCAGGACTGTGGTGTACTCAACATCTAACCCAGCGACCCACTCATCCGTTGAACTGTTGAACATGCGTAGGAAGCGAGCAAGCCATGCTTTCACCGTCTATGATCCACGTGTATAGATGATGATGAACTGATCGCCGGTGATGGCTCTAAGCTGGTACTCAGCGGCGACCATGGAGATTTGGGATGCCATGGATTTTGGAGGAGGGTTAGGAGAAGTTGAACTGTTGTACCCCGCAAAAAAAACTGGGAGCGAACTAATGTGAAAGGACGGGACGACTGGGAGCGAACTATTGTAAGGTAGAAGACGGGGACGAGTAGGGCGTGCGAACGGCGTGGGGTTGCTGGCTTCCTCGGTGGATAAACGACTGCAAGCCCCCAAAGAGTTCTCGAGAACTATGCGGGACCCACTAGATGTCATGTCTACTAGACCCATATCATAGGCCTGACGGTATAGCTTCTGCCTGTTCGCACACCATGCCGGCGCGTGGATGTAACTTCACTTAATTCCTTCAAATGCCGCGCCTCCCACGACCTTCGCCTCCCTCGCGCGGTCGCGCCCTTTGAGACTTCGATCGGCTATAAATGAGTAATTTTTTTGCCTTTTTTTAGACAAGCAATTTTTTTGCCTACTCCGCATGCATGATACTCCCTCTGGTCCTTTTTACTCCCGTCAACCGTTTGCAAAGTGTTTGACCAAATTTATACTTTTTTTGAACACCACCTTATATTAATTAACCAGCCACACCAGTACACTCATTCGATACAATATTCACCACACAGGGCGGTATGTTATTTACAGGAATACCATCTAATCTATTTTCAAAGCTATACTTAGCGATTAAGTGTGCCACCTTATTGGCCGAACGGCTAATCTTTGACAATTGAAGATTGTTGATCCACTTCGAGATGCTCAACACTTTCATCTTCAGGTCACGCATAGCAGACCTGTCAACGCTTTGACAGGCATCAAGGAAATCCCACGACCAAATTTATACTAAAAATATCAATATCTACAATACTCCCAAAACACTGAGACTAGCCACAGTGGGAGTAACTTCAACGGTAACATCGAGTCCAACTCAGCAGATTTGCTTATGTGGCAATGAGTTAATGAAGAGAGAGGTAAGTGTAGTAACTTAGCTAGTTACTGTAACATCACATGTCCCAATGCAATATGATTCTATAACCTAATAAATGAATCTTTGCATGTTACCACACTTAAGTTACTACCCACTATGAAGGTAGTAACATAGTCTAGGGATATGTGTATGTTACTAGTGTATGTTACTATCCATTGTGGCTAGTCTTAGGCGCAGTGCATTAACTTCTACCTCGTTTCTTGTTTCTTGACATATCAACCAATAGGAGATGTGTTTCCCGCAAAAAAAACCAATAGGAGATGTGGGTGTGCATGCTTTTAATGACTTGAGACTACCAAACACGACATGCAGTGGTTAGTTCATTGCATGCAATGCTATTAATTAGCAAATAAACATTAAGATCTCTCGTTTTCCCCTCCTCCTTGGTCACAGTGCACAATCTAAGATGACTTGCTCACCTAGACGGAGGGAGTAATGATTATAAACATTAAGATCTCTCGTTTTCCCCTCCTCCTTGGTCACAGTGCACAATCTAAGATGACTTGCTCACCTAGACGGAGGGAGTACTGATTATAATGAGTACTCAGCTAGTACTAGTATAAGAACTACGTTTTATAATGAGTGTAAAAATATTGATTTGACATTGTGAATGTTGACACATTGTGGAATAGTTTTTGAAGTCTGCAAAAGTACTCAACTAGTGATGTTGTTCTCCACAAAAAATGTGTTTACCAATGCATGCATGAACTCTAGTTACTCTAACCCCCCTCTCTTCTTTAATTCTTTGCCACATCAGCATGTTTGCTATTCCCGTGTGCATGATACCAGCTAAGATACCACCATTATGGCCAGCCTTAATCATCGCATGCAATAATTTAGTGCACCTTGAAATATGAACATGTGTGGGGCATGTTTGTTTTTAATGACTTGAGACTATACCTAGCCCTGCATGCAAGATGACTTATTATGCACCGTTCCCCATACCTGTAGGAAGCCCGTTCATCTCCAAATTTTTTCCTATCCATGTGTGAAACAATATGCCTGCCAAACTCTCCTTCTCCCTCCGGCGGTCCCACCACTCCACCCCGTGTGAAAAAATCTGCATGCATGACTCTCCTCCCCCCACGCTCGTCCAATCCGTTGTGACCAGCAATATTTCCACCCCTTCGCTCCCCCGTAATTTACTCCAAAAAATATGCCCACATAGTTGTTACTTAACTGCAGGTGCATTCGGTCACTGGCATATGGGCCCAACAGGGGTCTAGCCCACATGTCAGTGACGCAACTGGACCGGCAGTTAAGTCAGTGCATCTCAGTCCATATCTTACGTAGGTTTGCCATTGCTTGCTATAAATACTGCGCCTCCCACGACATCGCTATCTCCTCCCCCTCACGTTCACGTTCATCGCTATCTCCTCCCCCTCCCTCTCACGTCGACCACCATGGCATCGCCCCTCCGAAGCCCTAGGAGCCCCTCGCTGCACCGCACGGATGGTCACGCATCGCCGTTCCGCCACTAGTCGAGGAGGACGCGTCGGTGTTCCGCTCCTCGCCGCTACGCGATGCGTCGCCGTTCCGTTCCTCGCCGCCACTAGTCGAGGAGGGCGCATCGGCGTTCCGCTCCTCGCTGTGACGCGTCGAGGTGCACGCGTTGGCGTTCCCAATCTCGCCAGCACGCGCGCCGGAGGACGCGTCGGCTCCCCGCTATGAGGTGAACGCCGCGCCACCCGCCGAGCCCCCCAGCCTTGAGGAGCTTTGGAAAGAAATGGATGTCGCCTTGTGGGAGGCTTTGCCTCCAGCAAAGCGCGCCAAAATAGAGGCGGAGAAGAAGGCCGAGGAAGAGAAGTGGACCGCGGAACAAGCTGCCTGGGAGGCCTATGTCGCGTACGAGAGAGTCAAGCAATTGGCTCTTTGGTAGAAGGCTCGTGCGAGGGCCGTGAGGGTGGCGGAGGACGCCCGTGCCGATGCCCTGAGTGCAGTCGGGCCCAAGCGCCTCATCTACGCTTGGCGGAACATGGACCGGGTGCATGCTTCCAGCGAGGAGGAGTACCTGTTGGCGCCGGATCACCACACCGGTGAGATCGCGCTCATGCGCCGGCAAGCCGCCCATCAGCACCTCGCGAGTTGCGAGGCTGAGGAAGAGGCATTGTGTCGGCGCGCTGGGAAACGGCCGCGCACCAGGGCACTCGTGGCGTGCCGCAAGCGCTCCTACGAGCGCCGTGGCTTTTAGGAGGAGTATAATTTTTGTTTCGTAAGGCGATCTCATTAGTTTTGGGACGCAAATGATAAATCCCGAACGTTCAGGAATTTTTAGTGTCCTTAATTAAGTATGTAAAAGGGAAAGTTTGGAAACCTTGTGTATTCGTACGCATTTTGCAAGTACGTGCATATAGCACAAACTTTACTATATTCTATCGCAGGAAAAGAATTCTATGAGACCAGGCCTCACGCGAGACCCATCCTGATGGATGACACATGGCATTCACAAATCACAAAGCATCCCCACCCCCCACTTAAAAGCCACGTGTCATCCATCAGGACGGGTCTCACCTGCTAACCGTGAGATCTGGTCTCATATACGAGTAATTTTTTTCCACTATCGCACTACACGTCTCTCTCGATATATGCTTGCAGACTGTGCTACTCCCTCCGTCTAGGTCAATAAGTCATCTTCGGTTGTGCACCATGACCAAGAAGGAGGGAAGACTTATACACCTAGATGGAGGGAGTACTACTATTACTTATGTACATGCAAATGCACGTTTTAACATTACGATGCAGTTTTTGTAAAAGTAGAAAAACAGCACTAGTCAAGCTTGTGAAACGATTCAATGCAAAACAAAAGCAAAAATGCTCGTTTGATTGTTTACTTTTAGCTTCCTTCTCTGTGGTTATTTCTCTGTCGTACTTTGTACTGAGTATCTCACTGGTTGGAAAGGCATGCAAATTCCCAAACCGCTTCCTACACCCTGTATATCACTGGTTGCCGGTGTTGACGTTGTCGCCCATGTTGTCGAGGATGAGGTTGCTGAGGTCGGGGAAGAAGTCGTCGTTCGCAACTAATCATGTGGACTAGCATAGTAGTAGGATACAGAGTAGAAACATGAATTTTACCACAATTTCGAACAGGAAGGACAGAAACACATACGATGCAATGGGAGCTGCACCGTTGGCGTTGAGGTTGTCGCCCATGTCCAAACACCACGTAGACATGGTCTTTGAGCACGGTTCATAGTCGTTCCACGCTCGGGCATTGAAGTTTGTAACTAGTTTAGATTAGAATATACTACTCCTCCGGTGCTAGTAGTAGAGCAGAGTCCTACTCTACTACTCTACTCAAGCAAGTTAGGGCATAGCATTGTAGGGAGTACCAGTACTGTGATCACTCAAGCAAGTTGTCTGGCATCGACATGACCCTACGCTGCCGGTATGTGTCTCGTAAGTCAAGCGGCATGCTGTAGTCATCATCACCTGTCCACTTCCCGCAGCACATATTCGCGTCTCCATATTTGTCCGCACATAATCTCGTCCACTCTTCCATCCCCGCTAAGGCGCCTCCCCCCTCGTTCAAAACCCAAGCACTAACAATGGCAGAACCGAGCAGCGTCCGCCGAAAGAGTGGCTGGAATTCGCTCCCCACAGAAGTAATCAAGCTCATTGTTTCGCGTGTGGACAATCTCAGTACCATGCCACTCGCCGCGTGCTCGTCGGGGCTGTACCGTTTACTCAAAGTCCTCAGGCCGGAGCTTTTTAAGCCAGCTCCTTGCTTGCTGATGCCGCCTGATCTTCAGAAACCGCGTGTCACGCAGCATAACGATCGTAGGGTGGCTAGCATCAACCCCCTTGACTGTGATCCGATCCCCGTCAGCCTCAACTACATTAACGGTATGTACTGGGTCGGCATGAACACGTCTTGGATGGTGCTCGTCGACGGTCATGGCAGCTGGATGCTCGTGGAAGTCTACACCCGGCGATTGATCCCCCTTCCTTCAATTAACACTGCACTGCATTGGCGCCGCGGCCCAGAATACTCGGAATCTTATAGTAGCCAACATGATACCAAGTTTGATTTGATCAAGGTTGTAATCTGCCAAGTGCCCACAAGATCTGCGAATTATAAAGACTTCAGGCTAATTGCGTTCTTCAACCACGGTCTCACCTATCTGACAGGTCACTGCAGTAAGTGGATAAATCTGCACGTCCATCGCAGGATCATACATCCTCCATGGTTCTATGATGCCATTAAACACAAGGGCTTCATTTACCCTGTCGACTCCTTCTATGGCTGGACGTATTGCTGGCCTACTCCAGTCATCGCTACAAACGGCTGTTACAGCAGCATGTTACTTTCTGATGATATCATGATGGCTTGCTTATATCACTGTCAACATTTGCTGAAAAAATATTCATGCTCATAACATGCTGTTCTTAAGATTGACTAAACCAAGATCCCTTTTTTATTTGACTCCAACTTGATATGATGTTGTAGGCCGCCTGGTGTCCCTACCCTTCCTAATCCCAGAACCTTTCAAAGAAAAGCGGCATGGCAGTTGCAGGTGGTTCCTCGCTCGATCAGACGACGGAGAAAGATTGATGATCATTCGCACGTACCGGACGTGTTGTTTCGCGGAATACAATCACAGTCACTGCAAGGTCTTTCAGCAGGATCCCAGCTTCTCTGGGACTTCAGGAATTTTTGACTGGAGGCTGGTAAGTAGCCTTGGTACACGCTCTCTGTTTGTCAGACTGAATTATCCGATTAACTAGGAGATAACCAACGGCAAAGATCATGATGGCAGCGCGGTTTCGTTCATCAAGCAAAACTATTTGTACACAGCGTACCATGCGTCTCTGCATGCACCATACCCTGATATGTGCCGCCATGCTCTGCAGCCCAAAGTAGGAGAGAGGGTCGCAAGTATCAGACTTCCACCTGCTGGCTGGAGTTTCCGCCGTTAGGCACCCATCTGGTTCAAGCCGTCAGCCAATCTCCACAGCTTAATAAATAGTAACGTCTAACTAAGCTAGTTAGTTAGATGCGAACACTTGGTGTAGTAGGATCTTTATTTTGTTTGATGCATACACTTGTTCTTTTTTGGTAGCCCTTTTGTAATGATGGCTGATGTTTGGTTTGGCAGAGAGAGCTGCGTCTTCACTCTTCTGGCCTGCTTACTGCTTCTGTTGCACCCCCAGCCCTAGTTGCTGCTGCTGCTGTTTTCAATGTACAATTAGTAGTATATTTCATCTGTTGGTTGAATAATGTGTTGTTGGAACGACAAACACAATGTTTTGGAAGTTGTTGCATGGTTCGATCCTTTAGTGCCCCGTACCGTACGTAGCGCATACTATTTATCATACGGAACACAATTTTGTTGGAAACTCGGAACACATTTTCCACTTGTTGATAACATGCAGCCCACTGGTGAAGGCCCAATAGAGAAGCCCATAATTAACTGGAAGGGAGGCTCTCACATGAATCCGGCCCAGGTACATGCTCATGGTCCCCTAAACATAAATAAGTAAATAAATAAATAAATAAATAAAGCTAAATGCTCATGCACCAGTTCTTTGGGAAAATAGGTAGCCCAGTATTTCTTTTTGAAGAATACCCAAGCTAGGCCTATTTGTTTTCTCCGAATTACTGGGCTGCAAATCTTTCAAGACGAGGAGGGATGCATTCCGGCCTGGCTTAAGAGTATGGTCAATGTCTGTTAAAAGTAATATCAAAAGGGGTTGAAAATTCCAAAAAATTTATAGCAAATGGGATATAAGTTTCTTTTTTTGTTTTTGTTCTTCACTCATATCTTATACGTATTTCATTGGATTTAACATGACATAGTACTAATTTATTTTTAAATTTGTTTTAGTATGGCTAATAATTTTTGGATTAAGAATATTTTGTTCCCCGGCAAAAATTTACGAATTTTCAAAATTTCCCACATATTTAGTTAATTTTTTGACCCTGGTACTGACCATAAAATGGACAGCAATTCTAAAAATGGAAAACGGGCTGCAATAAATTCCATATGAATTAGAAAATGAGTAAAAATTATAAAATAATAGCAAATGGGCTGGTACACGCCACAGATTTCGAGGCTGACTTGTTTACGTAAGGCTTTGTCAGTGAACACACGATTCTAGCAGAAGTTAGTTTTGGATGTCCATCCAACGGCCGACGTGCTTCTTCAATCTCTGATCTTCCTACTCCAGCTGCCTAAACTAGTGCCGGTGGGACTGCCTGCTCCCTCCTCTTGTGGCCCGCTATGATGCCGCGCAGGCTTCCCTGGCCCACCCTACTCCCTCCGCTGGCCTGGCCGCACGCAATCAACTGCCTCCTTATTACGCGAAAAAATGAGTCCTCCCACTTACATCTGGGGTGCACCGGTTGGGAGGCTGACCCGTGGGCCTACAAAGTTGACGCGTACGCAGGGCTTGTCAACTTAGTCAACAAACGATTCTAGCAGCAGTAACCGTTGGATTTGAATCAAACGGTCCTACTGCCTCTTCAATCGCTGCTCTTCTTGCACCAGCCGCCCAAACCAGCGCCGGGGAGACCGCCTGCTCCTGCCTCCAGTGGCCGGATGTACTACCGATGAGTCCTCATCGCCCCCTACTACACCCACCGCTAGCCAGGCCCTGCGGCGACGGCAGCCTCACACCGCAGCCGAACCAGTGAACCCTCGTACTCCTCTCCGCGTGGGCATCCACTGCCGCGTCTTCCCCGGCTCTGCGTCGTCCCCTTCCTAGGCCTCGCCGTAGTCCACCGCCTTGGTGCTCTCGGCGCGGCATGGTCAACGACATTCCATCGGAAGAGTACTGTACGTGGAGAGGCTGACAGCTGGGTCCACGGCCACAGCCTAGTTTTTTTGTGATTTGCCAAGTAAGTCGCTTTGTTAGGCCTGTTGGGCTGCAAATCTTTCAAGACGAGGAGAGCTTTCATTCGGCTGGCCGAGAAAATGGCCCATCAGTAATGAGAAATGGGTTGTACATTTCAAAACACATCAAACCGGCAATTAGTTTCAAATATCTTTTCTTCATTTCGAGATTTGAAATTACATTAATTTTTATGCGTTGAGAATTTGTTGGATTTTATATTAATATACATTTATTTTTAAAATCAGTTTGAATGTGAGTCGAAATTTCGGGATTAAAAATAGTTCAGGCCGCACCGAGATATGCAAAATTTCATATAATTTTTTAACCGTGGCCACAATATGGGCTGTAATGCTACCAAAAAGAATATGGGCTCCACAAAAAACCTTAAGAATTAGCAAATGGCTTGTATGCTGTTTTCCACAGATTTGAGGCTTTCCTAAAAAAAGGTTGACGCACAAGCAGTGACTGTTGGATGGCCATCCAACGGCCATCGTGCTTCTTCAATCTCTGCTCTTCCTGCTCCAGCCACTCAAACAGGCGCCGGCGGGACTGCCTGCTCCCTCCTCCCCGCGGCCGGCTCTGCTGCCGTGCAGGCCTCACCGCCCCACCATACTCCCATCGATGGCCTAGCCATCCCTCTACTCACCCACACCTGCTGTTATTCTCTGGCGATGGCAGATGAACCAGTAAACCCTCGTACAGTCGTACTCCCCTCCGCGTGGGAAACAACTGCCGAGTCTTCCCTGCCTCCGTGTCGTTCCCTTCCTAGGCCTCGCCGTCGTCCACTGCCCTGGTGCTCTTGGCGCGGCCTGGTCAACGTGGTCAACGACCGACATGCATCTGAAGTGGACTATACGTGGAGAGGCCGACAGCTGGGTCCACGGCCACACGCAAGGAAATGCCTCCTTGTTATGCGCAAAATAATGATTCCTCCACCTGACATCAGGGACCCACCGAAAGGGCCTCTGTATTTCGCGAAAAAAACGTTACCGTCGCTGACAGATCGTACCCACCAGCTATATCTTTGCACGCAAGGAAGTGCCTCCTTATTATGCTTAAAAAAATGAATATCCACCTGCTAGCTGGGACCCACCTTGGTGGGAGGCTGACTTGTGGGCCTACTAAGTTGACGGGGACGGAGGGCTTTGTCAACTTAGTCAATATGCACGATTCTAGCTCCAGTGACCGTACGATGTCCATCCAACAGCCGTAGTGCTTCTTCAACCTCTGGTCTTCTTGCTCCAGCCGCCCAAACCAGCACCGGTCGTGCCTCGTGCTCCTGCCTCCCGTGGCCGGCTGCCATGCAGCGCAGGCCTCACCGCCCCCTACTACTCCACCCGCTGGCCAGGCCATCCCTCTACTCACCCACACCCCCTGTTATTCTGCGGCGACGGCAGCCTCCAACCGCAGCAAACCAGTGAACCCTCATACTCCTCTACGCGTGGGCATCCACTACCGCGTCTTCCCCGGCTCCGCGTCGTCCCCTTCCTAGGCCTTGCCGTCGTCCACCGCCCTGGTGCTCTCGGCGCGGCATGGTCAACGTGGTCAAGGAACGGCTTCCATCGGATGTGGACTATACGTGGAGAGGCTGACAGCTGGGTCCACGGCCGCAGCAAGGAAGTGCCTCCTTATTACGTGCAAAATAATTATTCATCCACCTGACAGCGGGACCCATCGGACGGGCCGCCGTATTTTGTGAAAAAAATTATTCCCCCTGACTGCTGGGACCCACCAGCTACATCTTCGCATGCAAGGAAGTTCATCCGGGCAAAAAAATAAAATGATTTGCCCCCTGACTGCTGGGACCGACCAGCTACATCTTCGTAGGCAAGGAAGTGCCTGACAGTCGGGACCCACCTGGTCGAAGCGTACGTAGCGTTGTCATTCTAGTCACGAACGTGTACGTACATACTGGTCGATGTAGAGGCACGCACGTGTCATAGTAGAGGCGCGCACGTAGCATTTACACGTACGTACAGCGGCCAGGGTGCAAGAAAGAAAATATGGCCACGTATGTGTACATACGGGCGGGGTCTCGAACGCCTACTCGCGCATACGTTCGGCGACGGCTCGTGTACATGGCTAGGTCAGAACGGAGAAACAGTGTCGTCGTCATGTTCATGGGGAGGCAACGGAATGCGTCGTGTTCATGGGGAGGCAACGGAATGCATCGCGTTCATCGGGAGGGCTTGGATGGAACAGGCGATGGAAACGAGGCCTGGCGTACCGCAAAACGGAGGAAACGGCCTTGTGTTCGACCTGCCATGTTCGAAACGGGGTCCTGTTCATCGGGAGGGTCTGGCGTACCGCAAAACAGAGGAAATGGACCTCCTACGGTCGAAACGGGCATCCTGTTGATCGGGAGGGGTGCGGCGTACCGCAAAACAGACGAAACGGACTTGTGTTGGAGCGCTACGGTCGAAACGGGGGTCCTGTTCATCAGGAGGGGTGTTTCATGCCGCAAAACAGGACTCCACGGGATACTGTTCATCTCCACCGTCGACCCCCTCCAGCCTCCACGAGCTACTGTTCATCCACCGTCGACCTCCTCCAGCCTCCACCTACGACTGTTCATCCACGGGCTCCTATTCATCCAGCCTCCACCGCGCGCTACTCCACCGGCTACTGTTCAACCACCCCTCCATCGTCTACTGTTCATCCAGCCCTCCACACCACGGGGTCCTGTTCAACCACCCCTCCACAGGCACCCCTCCACCTTCTACTGTTCGTCCAGCCCTCCGAACCACGGGGTCCTATTCAACCACCCCTCCACCGTCTACTGTTCATCCAGCCCTCCACACCACGAGGTCCAGTTCATCCACCCCTTATGGAAAAGAACTTGCATGACATCTTTTGTCCTACCCTCCCGTGGTACCGGGGTCCTAATAGAAACAAAGGGATATTAAGGCCTCCTTTTAATAGAGAACCGGAACAAAGCATTAGCACATAGTGAATACATGAACTTCTCAAACTACGGTCATCACCGGTAAGTATCCCGATTATTGTCACTTCGGGATTAACGTATCATAACACATAATAGGTGACTATAGACTTGCAAGATAGGATCAAGAACTCTCATATATTGATGAAAACATAATAGGTTCAGATCTGAAATCATGGCACTCAGGCCCTAGTGACAAGCATTAAGCATAGCAAAGTCATAGCAACATCAATCTCAAAACATAGTGGATACTAGGGATCAAACCCTAACAAAACTAACTCGATTACATGATAAATCTCATCCAACCCATCACCGTCCAGCAAGCCTATGATGGAATTACTCACGCACGGCGGTGAGCATCATTAAATTGGTGATGGAGGATGGTTGATGATGATGACGGCGACGAATACCCCTCTCCGGAGCCCCGAACGGACTCCAGATCAGCCCTCCCGAGAGGTTTTAGGGCTTGGCGGCGGCTCTGTATCGTAAAATGCGATGATTTCTTATCTCTTATTTTTTTTCTCCCCGAAAGCAGTAATATAGAGTTAGAGTTGGAGTCGGGAGGTCTCCAAGGGAGCCACGAGGTAGGGGGGCGCGCCCTGGGGGGGCGCCACCCTCGTGGCAAGGGTGTGGCCCCCCTGGTCTTTATCTTTGGCGAGGATTTTTTTATTATTTATTGTAAGATATTCCGTGGAGTTTCAGGTCATTCCGAGAACTTTTGTTTTCTGCACATAAAACAACATCATGGCAATTCTGCTGAAAACAGCGTCAGTCCGGGTTAGTTCCATTCAATTCTTAGAAGTTAGAGTCCAAAACAAGGGCAAAAGTGTTTGGAAAAGTAGATACAACGGAGACGTATCAACTCCCCCATGCTTAAACCCTTGCTTGTCCTCAAGCAATTCAATTGACAAATTGAAAGAAATAAAGAAAAACTTTTACAAACTCTGTTTGCTCTTGTTGTTGTAAATATGTCAAGCTAGCATTCAAGTTTTCAGCAAAGATTATAACTAACCATATTTGCAATAATTCTCAGGTCTCATGATTACCCATATCAATAGCATAATCAACTAGCAAGCCATAATAATAAATCTCGAATGACAACACTTTCTCAAAACAATCATAATATGATGTAACAAGATGGTATCTCGCTAGACCTTTCTGAGACTGCAAAACATAAATGCAGAGCACCTTTAAAGATCAAGGACTGACTAGACATTGTAATTCATGGTAAAAGAGATCCAATCATAGTCACACCCAATATAAATTAACAGTAATGAATGCAAATGACAGCGGTGCTCTCCGACTAGTGCTTTTTAATAAGAGGATGATGACTCAACATAAAAGTAACTAGATAGGCCCTTCGCAGAGGGAAGCAGGGATTTGTAGAGGTGCCAGAGCTCGGTTTTGAAATAGAGGTGAATAACATTTTGACCAGTATACTTTCATTGTCAACATAACAACCAAGAGATGGCGATATCTTCCATGCTACACACATTATAGGCGGTTCCCAAACAGAATGGTAAAGTTTATACTCCCCCTCCACCAACAAACATCAATCCATGGCTTGCTCGAACCAATGAGTGCCTCCAACATACATCAGGTCCCAGGGGGAGTTTTGTTTTGCAATTATTTTGATTTAGTTTGCATAAAGCATGGGTCTGGGCATCTCGGTGACCAGCCATTTTCTCGTGAGTGAGGAGCGGAGTCCACTCCTCTTGAGAATAACCCGCCTAACATGAAAGATACATGCAGCCCTAGTTGATACATGAGCTATTCGAGCATACAAAACAGGATGATTATTTGAAGGTTTAGAGTTTGGCACATACAAATTTACTTGGAACGGCAGGTAGATACCGCATATAGGAAGGTATAGTGGACTCATGTGGAATAACTTTGGGGTTTAAGGAGTTTGGATGCACAAGCAGTATTCCCGCTTAGTACAGGTGAAGGCTAGCAAAAGACTGGGAAGCGAGCAACTAGAGAGCGACAACAGCCATGTACATGCATTAAAATTAATAAACATTGGATGCAAGCATGAGTAGGATATAATCCACCATGAACATAAATATTGTGAAGGCTATGTTGATTTGTTTCAACTACATGAGTGAACATGTGACAAGTCAAGTCACTTAAATCATTCAGAGGAGGATACCACCCTATCATACCACATCATAACCATTTCAATAGCATGTTGGCACGCAAGGTAAACCATTATAACGCATAGCTAATCAAGCATGGCACAAGCAACTATGATCTCTAATTGTCACTGCAAACATGTTTATTCATAACAAGCTGAAACAAGAACGATGAACTCATCATATTTACAAAAAAAAAAGAGGTCGAGTTCGTACCAGCTTTTCTCATCTCAGTCAGTCCATCATATATCATCATAATTGCCTTTCACTTGCACGACCGAACGGTGTGAATACTAATAAGAGTGCACGTGCATTGGACTAAGTTGGAATCTGCGAGCATTCAATAAACAGGAGAAGACAAAGCAATATGGGATCTTTGTTAAATCAACAATAAAGCATATAAGATCCACTTCAACAATTTAATCATGGTCTTCTCCTACTGACCCCCAACGAAAAGAAAAGAAATAAAACTATTTAGACGGGAAAGCTCCCAACAAGCAAAAGAAGAACAGGAATTTTTTTTTTGGGTTTTCTTTTTAATTACTACTACAAGCATGGAAAGTAAATTAATTAAAAGCTACAACTAATTTTTTTGGTTTTTTCTTAAGGTTTATTAAACACACAAGAAGAAAGCATAAAAGGAAATAAACTAGCATGGATGATACAATGAAAAAGTATGAGCACCAACATCTAGCAATGAGTGTGTGTGAACATAAATGTAATGTCGGTGAGAAATACGTACTCCCCAAGATTAGGCTTTTAGCCTAAGTTGGTCTATGGCCACGGCTGGCCTGGCTGATATCCATAATAATAGTTGGGGTCGTACTGTGATGAGGAAGAAGAAGGCTCCGATTGCCACTGGCTGGTAATTATCTCCGGATCCCACTTATAGTTAGACTGTCGTGAAGGATCAAATTGTGGTTCCAGTTCTGGCTCCTCGGCTGGTGCAGGGTTCCGGTAGGCGTGAATAGCCGTCAACGGAACAAGGTACGTGCCTACAGTCAAATCAAACAAAGAAGGAGCAGGCAAGGTAATAGTCTCAGGATGATGTTTATTAAAGAACAATTGATATTTAAGCTCTCCTGCCCTATTCTTAACAATAAAATCATGTGCCACCATACTTTTATAATCTAAATAAACACGAGGCAACACTTTTTCTTCCTTCTCAGCATGCCTAATAGGTATGTTAAAATGTGCAGCTAGGCGTTTAGCATAGATGCCTCCAAAGATGGGACCCTTAGTATGGTTCATACTTAATCGTTTAGCAATAATACTGCCCTTACTAAAAGTGTTATCACTATATAAACCATGGAGCAGAATAACTATATGAGGGATACTAAGGTTTCCATAGTTTCCGCGTCCAATTAAGCAAGGACTAGCAAATAATGCAAAGTAACGTAAAACAATAAAATGTATGCTAGTGATTCGTGCATCGGAAACCTTCCTAGTTTCTCCTACAGTGATAGTATCAATAAACCCCTCCACATCATCATGATGTGGTTCTTCTATCTTGCCCCCAAAAGGGACTAAACAAATCTGACAGAAATCATAAAGTGACATCTCCATATGCTCATCATATAAATGAAACTCCACCGTAGGTGGTGAGTTCCTAGAATGAAAATGAAAGTTTTGCACAAAGGGATTTGTGAGTAAGAGATACTGATCATATTGGTCATGGAGGAAAGCGGTGAGGCCTGCATTATGAGCCAACTCATGAAAATCTTCATAACTCCCGGCTGCTCTCAAGAAATCCTTGGAAGGCCATTCACACGCTCGAACCTCCACGTTGCGTGGCAAATTATACTTAGGCTTCGGTGCCTTTTCCTTCGAGCTTTGGCTCGATGAGCCCCTCAATAATCTCCTCATCATTTTCTAAAAAATTCTGAAATTTTTAGTAACTTCAAAATAAAAGTAAACCAAACTCAATAATATTGATAGCAACTACTCCTACAAGTGCCTAGGGCCTATATCATGCATCAAAACTACTTTTGAGCATATAAATTTCACATGCAAGCTCAAGAACAGGGTCACCTAAGCAGCAAAAATTTGCAATGAATAAGACACTAGAACAAAAATTAATTGGACCAATGCAGGAGTCACATACCAAGGAACAATCTCCCCCCAAGCAGTTTTTTGAGAGGTGCTTTGAGCAAGGAGATAGAAAATGGCAGCAAAGAGGGCTGGAACTCGTGCTTGAGTTGGTTTTTCGTGTTTGTGGGACGAAGAAGAAGAGGATGGGTGCAGGAATAAGTGGAGGAGGGCCACTGTGGGCCCACGAGGCAGGGGGCACGCCCTTCACCCTCGTGGCAAGGTGGCTGGCCCCCTGGTGTGTTCTTTGTTCCATAAATCCTCAAATATTCTAGAAAAAAATCATATTTAATTTTCAGGGCATTTGGAGAACTTTTATTTTTGAGGTATTTTTATATTGCACGGATAATCAGATAACAAACAGGAAAATATTTATTTTTTCTTTATTTCAACTAAATAACAGAAAGTATACAGAGGGTACAGAAGGTTGTTCTTCTAGTTTCATCCATCTCATGCTCATCAAAAGGAATCCACTAACAAGGTTGATCAAGTCTTGTTAACAAACTCATTCCGATTAACATGAAACTGGAGGAATTTCGAATAACACTAGGTTACCTCAACGGGGATATGCACATCCCCAATAATAAGTATATCATATTTCTTCTTGACAGTAGGAAGAGGAAATTCAAATCCTCCAAATATAATCGATGGAATTTTTCCGATAGAATTGATACTATGAACTTGAGGTTGTTTCCTTGGAAAATGTACCGTATGCTCATTACCATTAACATGAAAAGTGACATTGCCTTTGTTCAATCAATAACAGCCCCTACATTATTAAGAAAAGGTCTTCCAAGAATAATAGACATACTATTGTCCTCGGGAATATCAAGAATAACAAAGTTCGTTAAAATAGCAACGTTTGAAACCACAACAGGCACGTCCTCACAAATACCGACAGGTATAGAAGTTGATTTATCAGCCATTTGCAAAGATATTTCAATAGGTGTCAACTTATTCAAGTCAAGTCTATGATATAAAGAGAGAGGCATAACACTAACACCGGCTCCAAGATCACATAAAGCAGTTTTAACATAGTTTCTTTTAATGGAGCATGGTATAGTAGGTACTTCTGGATCTCCAAGTTTCTTTGGTATTCCACCCTTCAAAGTATAATTAGCAAGCATGGTGGAAATTTCAGCTTCTAGTATCTTTCTTTTATTTGTAATAATATCTTTCATGTACTTAGCATAAGGATTCATTTTGAGCATATCAGTCAATTGCATACGCAAAAAGATAGGTCTAATCATTTCAGCAAAGCTCTCAAAATCCTCATCATCTTTTTGCTTGGATGGTTTGGGAGGAAAAGGCATGGGTTTCTGAACCCAAGGTTCTCTTTCTTTACCATGTTTCCTAGCAACAAAGTCTTTCTTATCATAACGTTGATTCTTTGATTATGGGTTATCAAGATCAACAACAGGTTCAATTTCTACATCATTATCATTACTAGGTTGAGCATCATTATGAACATCATCATTAACATTTTCATTAGGTTCATGTTCATTGCCAGATTGTGTTTCAGCATCAGACATAGATATACCATTTGGATTATCAGGTGGTTCAGCAATAGGTTCACTAGAAGTTTGCACAGTTCTATCATTTTTATTTTTCTTCCTTTTAGAAGAACTAGGTACATCAACATTATTTCTCTGAGAATCTTGCTCAATTCTCTTAGGGTGGCCTTCAGGATACAAAGGTTCCTGAGTCATTCTACCAGTTCTAGTAGCCACTTTAACAACACAATCATTTTTCTTACTATTCATCTCATTGAGCAATTCTTTTTGAGCTTTAAGTACTTGTTATACTTGAGTGGTAACCATAGAAGCATGTTTGCTAACAAGTTTAAGTTCACCTCTAATATTAGCATCTTGTTTTAATTATCTACCAAAATAAGCATTGAAGTCTTCTTTCTTAAACATAAAATTATCAAACTCATCCAAGCACTGACTAGCAATTTTAGCAGGAGGGATTTCACCTTTATCATATCTATAGAGAGAATTTACCTTTACTACCTGTGTCGGGTTATCGAGGTCTGGAGGTTCTTCAATAAGTAAAGGATCAAGATCATATGTTTCTTCAATAGGCGGTAAATTAAGACCATGTATTTCTTCAATAGGAGGTAAATTCTTAACATCTTCAGCTTTAATACCTTTTTCTATCATAGATTTCTTTGCCTCTTGCATATCTTCGGGATTGAGAAATAGAACACCTCTCTTCTTCGGAGTTGGTTTAGGAATAGGATCATTAATTGGAGCAGGAGCTGGCTCAGGAGGTGCCCAATTATTTTCATTTGTCAACATATTATTCAGTAAGATTTCATCTTCATCCGGTGTTCTTTCCTTGAAAAGAGAACCAGCACAACTATCCAGGTAATCTTTGGAAGCATCGGTTAGTCCATTGTAAAAGATATCAAGTATTTCATTTTTCTTAAGAGGATGATCAGGCAAAGCATTAAGTAACTTGAGAAGCCTCCCCCAAGCTTGTGGGAGACTCTCTTCTTTAATTTGCACAAAGTTGCATATTTCCTTTAAAGCAGCTTGTTTCTTATGAGCAGGGAAATATTTAGCAGAGAAGTAATAAATCATATCCTGGGGACTACGCACACAACCAAGATCAAGAGAATTAAACCATATCTTAGCATCACCCTTTAATGAGAACGGAAATATTTTAAGGATATAAAAGTAGCGAGATCTCTCATCATTAGTGAACAGGGTAGCTATATCATTTAATTTAGTAAGATGTGCCACAAAAGTTTCAGATTCATAGCCATGAAAAGGATCAGATTCAACCAAAGTAATTATATCAGGATCAATAGAGAATTCATAATCTTCATCAGTAACACAGATAGGTGAAGTAGCAAAAGGAGGGTCAGGTCTCATCCTAGCATTTAGAGATTGCTTATTCCATTTAGCTAATAACCTTTTGAGTTCATATCTATCTTTGCAAGCTAAAATAGCTAAAGAAGCTTCTTGATCAAATAAATAACCCCCAGGAATAACAAGTGATTCTTCATCATCACTTTCATCATGATAATCAGATTCAATATTTTCAATCTCTCTTGCCCTAGCAAGTCGTTCCTCGAGAAAATCACTAAGTGGCATAGTAGTATCAGGCATAGAGGTAGTTTCATCATAAGTATCATGCATAGCAGAAGTAGCATTATCAATAACATGCGACATATCAGATCGAATAGGAGAAGCAGGTTTAGGTGTCGCAAGCTTACTCATAATAGAAGGTGAATCAAGTGCAGAGCTAGATGGCAGTTCCTTACCTCCCCTCATAGTTGAGGGATAAATTGTTGTCATGGCGTCTTTCAAATTCTTCATAGTGTCCAGCAGATATAAATCCCAAGTGACTCAAAGAATAGAGCTATGCTCCCCGGCAACGGTGCTAGAAATTAGTCTTGATAACCCACAAGTATAGGGATCACAACAGCTTTCGAGGGTAGAGTATTCAACCCAAATTTATTGATTCGACACAAGGGGAGCCAAAGAATATTCTCAAGTATTAGCAGCTAAGTTGTCAATTCAACCACACGTGGAAACTTAGTATCTGCAGCAGTGTTTAGTAGCAAAGTAATATGATAGTGATGGTAATGGTAACAAAAGAGTAATGAAAGAAAATTAATGTTTTTGGTATTTTGTAGTGATTGTAACAATAGCAACGGGAAAGTAAATAAGCGTAAACCAGTATATGGAAAGCTCGTAGGCATCGGATCAATGATGGATAATTATGTCGGATGTGGTTCATCATGTAACAGTCATAACATAGGGTGACACAGAACTATCTCCAAATCGTCAATGTAATGTAGGCATGTATTCCGAATATAGTCATACGTGCTTATGGAAAAGAACTTGTATGACATCTTTTGTCCTACCCTCCCATGGCAGAGGGGTCCTAATGGAAACTAAGGGATATTAAGGCCTCCTTTTAATAGAGAACTGGAACAAAGCATTAGCACATAGTGAATACATGAACTCCTCAAACTACGGTCATCACCGGTAAGTATTCCGATTATTGTCACTTCGGGGTTAACGGATCATAACACATAATAGGTGACTATAGACTTGCAAGATAGGATCAAGAACTCTCATATATTGATGAAAACATAATAGGTTCAGATCTGAAATCATGGCACTCGGGCCCTAGTGACAAGCATTAAGCATAGCAAAGTCATAGCAACATCAATCTCAGAACATAGTGGATACTAGGGATCAAACCCTAACAAAACTAACTCGATTACATGATAAATCTCATCCAACCCATCACCGTCCAGCAAGCCTACGATGGAATTACTCACGCACGGCGGTGAGCATCATGAAATTGGTGATGGAGGATGGTTGATGATGACGACGGCGACGAATCCCCCTCTCCGGAGCCCCGAACGGATTCCAGATTAGCCCCCCCCCCCGAGAGGTTTTAGGGCTTGGCGGCTGCTTCGTATCGTAAAACGCAATGATTTCTTCTCTCTTATTTTTTTCTCCCCAAAAGCAGTTATATAGAGTTGGAGTTGGAGTTGGGAGGTCTCCAGGGGGCCCACGAGGTAGGGGGGCGCGCCCCACCCTCGTGGCAAGGGTGTCGGCCCCCTGGTCTTCATCTTTGGCAAGGATTTTTTATTATTTATTGTAAGTTATTCCGTGGAGTTTCAGGTCATTCCGAGAACTTTTGTTTTCTGCACATATAACAACATCATGGCAATTCTGCTGAAAACTGCGTCAGTCCTTGTTAGTTCCATTCAAATCATACAAGTTAGAGTCCAAAACAAGGGCAGAAGTGTTTGGAAAAGTAGATACGATGGAGACATATCAATTTTCAATACAATGGTCTCTTGGAGATCTATTTGATGTAACTCTTTTTGCGTTGTGTTTGTTGGGATCCGATGAACTTTGAGTTTATGATCAGATCTATGTTTTTATCCATGTAAGTTATTTGAGTCTTTTGATCTCTTATATGCATGATTAGTTATAGCCTTGTATTTCTTCTTTGAATCTTTGGTTTAGTTAGGCCAACTAGATCGATTTTTCTTGCCATGGGAAGAGGTGCTTTGTGATGGGTTCGATCTTACGGTGCTCGATCCCATTAACAGAAGGGGAAACGACATGTATGTATCGTTTCTATTAAGTATAACAAGATGGGGTCTATACCTATATGGATAAATCTTGTCTACATCATGTCATCGTTCTTATCACATTACTCCATTTCTCCATGAACTTAATAGACTAGATGCATGCTAGATAGCGGTCGATGTGTGGAGTAACAGTAGTAGATGTAGGCAGGAGTCGGTCTACTAATCTTGGATGTGATGCCTATGCAATGATCATTGCCTAGATATCGTCATGATTATTTGAAGTTCTATCAATTGCCCAACCGTAATTTGTTTACCCACCGTATGCTATTTTTCTCGAGAGAAGGCACTAGTGAAGTCTACAGCCCCAGGGTCTCTTCTTTATCATATTTGCCATCGAGATCTATTTTTATTTGCTTTTATTTTCTGATCTATTAATCCAAAAACCCAGAAATAGCTTGCTGCAATGTTTATTTATTTATTTTATCTCGCGTTCCCGTGAGATCTATTTATCAAATCTACTACAAAATTTACCCATCTTTTACCCAGGAGGGATTGACAACCCCTCTTTTACGTGGAGTTGCACGTCTTTGTTCTTTGTGTGCAGGTGCCATTCACGTAGTGTTGCGTGGTTCTCCTACTGGTTCAGTAACCTTGGTCTCATCACTGAGGGAAACACCTACCGTAGCTGTGCTGCATCATCCCTTCCTCTTTGGGGAAATACCAATGTAGTTCAAGACGCATCAGGTTCGTACTTTCGCTAGTGCAATCTCTCAACAATGCTAATCTAATTGGATCATATAACCATCCCTCAATGTGTGATGAAGAATCACTCCAAAGTTCTTATCTAGCGGAGTACATAAGAAGAAATTGCTTGTAGGTTATGAAACCACCTCAAAGCTATTCTTTCCGATCAATCTATCCTAGAGTTCATACTAAAATAACACCAATCTATTCTTTCTGATCGATCTAACCAAGAGTTCATACTAAAATAACACCATATGATACACATCAACCAACTCTAATGTCACCTAGATACTCCAATGTCACCATGAATATCCATGAGTTGATTATACGATATGCATCAAACAGTTTCAGACTCATAATACTCAATCCAACACAAAGAACCTCAAAGAGTGCCCCAAGATTTGTACCGGAGAAACAAAGACGAGAAGGTGCATCAATTCCTATGCATAGATTACCCCAAAGTCACCTCAGGAATCCACGAGTTCAGTGCCAAAACACATATCGAGTGAATCAATATGATACCCCATTGTCACCACGGGTATTCATAGCAAGACATACATCAAGTGCTCTCAAATCCATAAAAGTATTCAATCCGATAAAATGAAATCTCAAAGGGAAAACTCAATTCACAACAAGATAGAGAGGGGAAAACACCAGATGATCCGACTATATTAACAAAGCCCGTGATACATCAAGATCGTGCCATCTCAAGAACACAAGAGAGAGAGAGATTAAACACACAGCTACTGGTACAAAACCTCAGCCCCGAGGGTGGGCTACTCCCTCCTCATCATGGTGGTCATCGGGACGATGAGGATGGTCACCGGTGATGATATCCCCCTATGGGGGAGTGCCGGAACAAGGTCTAGATTGGTTTTCATGGCTACAGAGGCTTGCGGTGGCGGAACTTCTAATCTATCGACTCCCCTAGGGTTTTTGGAATATTTGGTAATTTATAGGGCGAAGAGGCGGTGCGGAAGGCCACAGAGGTGGGCACAACCCACCTGGGCGCACCTGAGCCTCCAGGCGCGCCCTGGTGGGTTGTGCTCCCCTCGAGGCCCCCCTCTGGTACTTCTTTGGCCCATTGGGTGTCTTCTGGTCTAGAAAAATTCTCCAAAAAGTTTTGCTGTGTTTGGAATCCGTTTAGTATTGATTTTCTGTGAAGTAAAAAAAACAAGCAAAAAACAGCAACTGGCATTAGGCACTATGTCAGTAGGTTAGTCTGAAAAAATGATATAGAATTGCTATAAAATGATTGTAAAACATCCAAGAATGATAATATAACAGCATGGAACAATCAAAAATTATAGATACGTTGGAGACATATCAAACAACACCAACAACATAATCACTAGCATCACACATAATTTCAAAAGGCAAGTTCCAATCAAGTGGTTGAACAATAGGTGTAGAAGTTAAGGCTTTCTTAAGTGTTTCAAAGGCTTCTACACAATCATCATAAAAAACAAATGGAATATCCTTTTGTAAAAGATTTGTAAGAGGCCTAGACATTTTAGAGAAGTCTTTAAGAAACCTCCTATAGACACCAACATGACCGAGAAACTACGAATACCTTTAATATCTTAGGACATGGCATTTTCTCAATTGCATCAACTTTAGCTTTATCCACCTCAATACCTCGTTCAGAAATTTTATGTCCCAAGACAATACCTTCATTAACCATAAAGTGGCACTTCTCCCAATTCAAGACAAGATTATTTTGCTCACATCTATGCAAAACTCGATCTAGATTGCTTAAGCAATCATCAAAAGAAGTTCCGTAAAAGGAAAAATCAACAATGAAAACCTCAACAATCTTTTCACAAAAATCAGACAATATAGCAGTCATACATCTTTGAAAGGTAGCAGGTGCATTGCACAAACCAAAAGGCATACATCTATAAGCATCAGTTCCAAAAGGACAAGTAAAGGTGGGTTTCTCTTGATGAGGTTGTGAAACAGGTATTTGAGAAAAACCAGAATATCCATGAAGAAAACAAAAGTGTGTGTGCTTAGATAATCTTTCTAGCATTTTATCAATAAAAGGAAGAGGGTAATGATCTTTTCTAGTTGCTTTATTTAATTTTCTGAAATCAATTACCATTCTATAGCAAGTAACAATTCTCAGTGGAATCGGTTCATTTTATCATTAGGAACAACAGTAATACCTCCCTTCTTAGGGACACAATGAATGGGACTTACCCATCTACTATTAGCTATGGGATAGATTATACCTGCTTCCAGAAGTTTTAGTATTTCAGTTCTTACCACTTCTTTCATATTAGGATTCAAACGTCGTTGGTGATCAACAACGGGTTTAGCATCAGGTTCCATATTAATCTTGTGGTGACAAAGAGTGGGACTAATGCCCTTAAGATCATGAAGAGTATATCCAATAGCAACTCGGTGCTTCTTCTGAATTTTCAATAATCTTTCTTCTTCATGTTCTAAAAGGTTAGCACTAATAATAAGAGGATATATATTTTTCTCATCAAGATAAGCATATTTCAAAGTGTCAGGCAATTATTTTAATTCAAACACAGGATCACCTTTAGGTGGAGGAGGAGCTCCTAGAGTTTCAATAGGCAAATTGTGTTTAAGCATAGGTTGTTGTTCAAAGAATATTTTGTCTATTTCATTTCTTTCACATAAGTGCATATCATTTTCGCGGTCAAGCAAATATTGTTCTAAAGGATTAGTAGGAGGCATGTCAGTAGAAGCAAGACCAATTATTTCATCCTTACTAGGTAATTCTTTATCACGAGGTTGTCTACTAAACTAAGAGAAATTAAATTCATGAGACTCATCACCAAAGCTAGCACTAACAATTTGTTTATGACAATCTATAGTAGCATTTACAGTGTTCAAGACAGGTCTACCAAAATATTGGGACAAAAGTCATCTTGTGGGGAACTAATAACTAGAAAATTAGTAGGATATTTTATTATCCCACACAAGACTTCAACATCTCTAACAATCCCAAGTGTTGTGATGGTATCTCTATTAGCAAGTTTAATAGTAACATCTATATCTTCTATTTCAGCGGGTGCTATATCATTCATAATTTATAGGTATAAGGTAAAAGGAATAGCACTCACGCTAGCACCTAAATCACATAAATCATGGTAACAGTGACCTCCTATTTTAACTAAGACAACATGCATGCCAACAATAAGTCTATTTATATCTTTTTCATCTGGTTTGGCAATTCTAGCAGCATCATCACAAAAGTAAATAACATGCCCATCAATATTTTCTACCAAGAGATCTTTATCCATAGCAATAGTAGGTTCTAATTTAATTTTCTCAGAGGGTCTAGGTGCTTTAATATTAATTTTGCGAACCACAGTTGAGACCTTAGCCCGTTCCTTTATCCTAACAGGGAAAGGTGGTTCTTCAATATAAGTAGTAGGCACAACTGGATCAACATTGTAAATGATAGTTTCATCTTTAGTTATTACCGGTTCTTTAATTTCTTATTTAATATGGCGATGGTATTTAAACCACTTCTCCTTAGGGAGGTCAACATGAGTAGCAAATGATTCACAAAAAGAGGCTACTATCTCAGAGTCAATTCCATATTTAGTGCTAATCTTATGAAAAGCATCGGTATTCATAAAAGATTTAACACAATCAAACTCAAGCTTAATACCTGACTCTTTACCTTTGTCGAGTTCCCAATCTTCAGAGTTGAGTTTAATTGTTTCTAAAATATCTCACCTAAATTAAATAGTCTTGTTCATAAAAGAACTAGTACAATAAGTATCGAGCATTGGTTGATCATCATGAGAAAGCCGAGCATAAAAGTTCCGAATAATAATTTCTCTTGAGAGCTCATGATTGGGGCATGAATATAACTTTGACTTAAGCCTGCCCCATGCTAGAGCAATACTTTCTCCTTCATGAGGCCAAAAATTATATATATAATTCCAATCACGATGAACTAGATGCATAGGATATTTTTTTAGTGAAATTCCAATTTCAATCGATTCCAGTTCCAAGATCCAATATCATCGCATAGACTATACCATGTCAATGCCTCTCCCTTCAAATATAAAGGGAAAACCTTGTTCTTAGTTTCATATCCGGATAAACCCACAAGCTTAAATAATCTACAAATTTCATCCACATATATCAAGTGCATCTTATGATGTTTAGTTCCGTCTCCTGCATAAGGATTAACTAGCAATTGTTCTATCATACCCAAAGGAATTTCATAACCAATATTTTAAATAGGTGCAGTAGGTTGAGGGGCAACTAATTTTGGTTCCGGTCGAGGTGAAGATACCCCGAACAAACCCCTCAAAGTATGGTTCTCCATAGTAACAAGTAACAATAAATTTCAGCACGTAGTAATGGTTTTTCCTTACCAATTTCTCCTTACCAAGAGCGCTTCACAACCTGGCAACTGCACCAGAAAAGAGTCTTGATGACCCACAAGTATAGGGGATCAAATGTAGTCCTTTCGATAAGTAAGAGTGTCGAACCCAACGAGGAGCAGAAGGAAATGACAAGTGGTTTTCAGCAGGGTAATTTCCGCTAGCACTGAAATTGTCGGTAAAAGGTAGTTTCATATCAAGATAATTTGTAACGAGCAAGTAACGGTGACGGTAAATAAATTGCAGCAAGATAGCCCAATCCTTTCGTGGCAAAGGACATGCCAAAACGGTTTCTTATAATAAGCAAAGCGTTCTTGAGGGTACACGGGAATTTCATCTAGTCACTTTCATCATGTTGGTTTGATTCATGTTTGCTACTTTGATAATTTGATATGTGTGTGGACCGGTGCTTGGGTGATGTTCATACTTGAACAAACCTCCCACTTATGATTAACCCCCTCGCAATCATCCGCAACTACAAGAAAAGTATTAAGTTAAAATCTAACCATAGTGAGGGAGTCCTGGATTAGGGGGTCTCCGGACAGCCGGATTATATCCTTTGGCCGGACTGTTGGACTATGAAGGTACAAGATTGAACACTTCGTCTCGTGTCCGGATGGGACTCTACTTGGCATGGAAGGAAAGCTTAGGCAATATGGATATGTATATCTTCTCCTTTGTAACCGACCTTGTGTAACCCTAGCCCCCTCCGGTGTCTATATAAACCGGAGTGTTTTAGTCTGTAGGACAACATACAATCATACCATAGGATAGCTTCTAGGGTTTAGCCTCTCTGATCTCATGGTAGATCTACTCTTGTACTACCCATATCATCAATATTAATCAAGTAGGACGTATGGTTTTACCTCCATCAAGAGGGCCCGAACCTGGGTAAAACATCGTGTTCCCTGCCTCCTGTTACCATCCGCCTTAGACGCACAGTTCGGGACCCCCTACCCGAGATCGGCCGGTTTTGACACCGACATTGGTGCTTTCATTGAGAGTTCCTCTGTGCCGTCGCCAGAAGGAAGGATGTCTCGTCTCGTCTTTAAAGACGGTACTACTATTGGGGGAGCTTTGGCTGTCAGCCAAACTCTCCGGCTAGGCGGTTTCATCATGACCGCCTGTTCGGCCGCCGCGCCGACGATGACTTCTCGGGTCATCGAAAACAGCCTCCACGTCAAATCGGCACTCGCCGAATAGATGGATCCAATGGAGCTCGCCTCCTTAAACGAGCTCTTGGATTACATCGCCGCCTTGGGAGTCGCTACCGACTAAGATCGGATTGGGCTTAAAGCCGATCAAAGGGAGATTAACTCTCCACCGGTCACCCATCATATTGCAGTGGTGGAGGAACAATGCGGCGACCTTTCCTCTATCTTGAGGACCAACTATGTCCGGATTCCCGAGCTCTTTGAGCCGGACGCCCGTTCGCAGGAGTACAACATCCAATCCCTGAACTTAGAGTCAGGTAGCGGGCCAGGATTATCGGGTAACACCCCGGAACCGGAACTTCCAAAATTGGAAACTCCTCGGCCCCTGGATCCCAGATCAGGTAAGGCTTCGGATTCAATTCCAGCCACCCACCCAAACATAAGCGATCTTTCCCACATCAGGCAAGAGCCCCAGGAAACAGTACATTACTATTGGGTCAGATTCCTCCTTGCGATGAACAAGGTTAAGGACTGTCACGAGGAAGACGCAATCCTATTTTTCTGCAATAATTGCACAGACAAGGGAATCCTTAACGCCATAAATCGCCGTGATATAACACGCTTCGCTGACTTGGCGTCCATAGTACGAAAGTACTGTGGGATGGAAAGTGCCTGGAAAACCGAAACAAACTTTTGGGATAATCCGGCCCTGAATACAAACCTAGTTCGAAATAAAAGGGTGCATTATCAGAACACACCCGGGTCAACTACCAAAAAGCAAAAACCCTCTACAGGGCATGGAACCGTACTGGAGGGATGGCTCAACGGACCCTGCAAAATTCATAGTACAGTGGATACAATACCAACGCACAGCCTTAGAGCATGTTGGATACTCCGGCAGGTGGCCAAAAGTGGTGAGGATCTTCTTCTCCCAAATACCACAGAGCACCATCCCATGGATAACAATACGGTGTTAATAGTCTCTGAGACCTTCGCGTCAAATAATAGGCACAAGCGAACACTCCGCAGCATGGCCAAAATCTGCCACGTAGCAGCAATAAATACATGGAGTGACACGGCTATTACCTTCAATGCTAGTGACGAACCTAAACTCTGAACAGCCCGAGCACTAGCCGCACTGGTCCTCAGTCCAATCGTGGACGGCTTTCGACTCACCAAAGTACTCATGGACGGCGGCAGCGGATTAAACCTCATCTATGAGGAAACTCCTCCAAAGATGGAAATAGACTGGAACCGCATTGAGCAAAGTAGCACAACCTTTAGAGGAATCATCCCCAGTCGGGTAGCATGTTGTGCTGGGAAAATCACACTAGATGTGGTATTCGGCACGCCGAATAATTACTGGTCCGAAGAAATTACATTCCAAGTGGCCCCGTTTAGCAGTGGTTATCACGCTCTTTTAGGACGGGAGGCATTCAAAATCTTCCAAGCCGTACCCCATTACGGGTGCATGAAGCTCAAAATGCCCGGGCCCAATGGAATCATCACTCTCGCCAGCGATCTGGACATAGCACTCCGCACCGAAAACAAAACAGCTGCATTGGCCCTCGAGGCATTATCCGAAGCCCTCTCGGCCGAGGAATTAACCACGCTATGCTCCACAGTGGACAGGGATGACGTGATACTCGACAAGAGATCCAAGTCCACCTCCTTTAAACCGGCGGATGAAATAGTCAAATTCCAAGTCCACCCAATGGACCCTACAAAAACAGCCTCCATCGGGGCATAGTTAAACCCCGCTGTGGACGCCGCACTACGAGAGTTCCTGCGCGAGAACTGGGACATATTCGCCTGGCATCCCTCAAACATGCCAGGCATCCCACGCAGGCTGGCTGAGCATAGCCTCAATATCCTAAAGGGATTCAAGCCAGTCAAGCAAGCTCTTCGGTGTTTCTCCGAACCTAAGAGACAGGCCATGGGAGAGGAACTAGCCAAGTTATTGGAGGCCGGATTCATCAGAGAAATGAAACACCCGGATTGGCTAGCAAACCTGGTGATGGTACCAAAGAAGGACAAATCCTGGCGCCTTTGTGTCGACTTCAAAGACCTCAATAAAGCTTGCCCAAAGGATCCCTTCCCCCTCCCACGCATCGATCAAATCATTGATGCTACCGCAGGACACGAGTCATTGTGTTTCCTCGACGCATACTCCGGTTACCACCAAATCAAGATGGCAGAGTCCGACCAAGCCGCAACGGCATTCATCACACCATATGGTCCCTTATGTTTTAACACAATGCCTTTTGGGCTCAAAAACGCCGGCGCAACATATCAGCGCATGATTCAGACATGTCTAGAGAAACAAATCGGCAAAACAGTAGAGGCATATGTAGACGATGTGGTCGTCAAAACCAAACACGTCGACTCTTTGATAGACGGCTTGAGGATCACATTCGACAACCTCCGAACATACGACATCAAGCTCAATCCAGAAAAATGCGTTTTCGGCGTACCAGCCGGAAAGCTCCTGGGTTTCATTGTCTCTAGTAGAGGTATTGAAGCTAATCCGACCAAAATCTGAGCTTTGTCACAGTTGGCTACACCAACAGACCTCAAACAAATCCAGAAGTTAACTGGATGCGTGGCGGCTCTAAGCCGCTTTATCTCCCACTTAGAAGAAAAGGCTTTACCCCTTTATCGCCTCCTTCGGCGCACCGAACACTTCGAGTGGACGGACGCGGCCACAGCCGGATTGGATGAAATAAAGGCCATCTTGGCAACCAACCCAATCCTGGCCGCGCCAAGCATCGGCAAACCAATGCTGTTGTACATTGCGGCAACTCATCAAGTTGTAAGCGCGGTGCTCCTTGTCGAACGGGAAGCGGACGGACATAAATCCCTCTTCAAAAGCCGGTATACTATGTATCCACTGTCCTCAATCCATGCAAATCACGGTACCTGCATTACCAAAAGATAGCATATGCGGTATTCATGGAATCGCGGAAGCTGCGACACTACTTTCAAGAGTGTTCGATTATAGTAGCCTCGGAAGTGCCACTTAATGATATTATAAACAACCGCGATGCTACGGGCCGGATTGCCAAATGGGCCATTGAGCCATTAAGTCGCAAGTATTGGCCGACTTCGTTGCCGAATGGATGGAGGCCGAACTCCCTAAAGAGTACGGCGCATACTCCAATTGGATCATGCACTTCGACGGTTCTAAAATGCTGGCTGGTCTAGGGGCTGGCGTCGTCCTGACGTCCCCAACCAGAGATACCGTTCAGTACGTATTGCAAATATTGTATACAGACTGCAACAATGCAGCCGAATATGAAGCTCTGTTGCATGGTCTTCGGATGGCAGTCTCCATGGGCATTCAACGCCTGGAGGTGCGTGGGGATTCAAACCTCGCAATATCCCAAATAAATGGAGACTTTGACGCCAAGGATCCGAAAATGGCGGCCTATCGAAACGTCGTCCTAAAAATGCCAGCTCAGTTCGAGGGGCTCCAATTTCACCATGTGGCTCGGGAAAACAATCAGGCGGCGGATATCCTCGCCCACATCGGCGCAAAACATGATGCGGTCCCCCCAACATATTTTTGGAAAGGCTGTTCAAGCCATCCATAGTATGGGAAGGGGACACCGGTAACAACAGTCCGGACCCGGCCAAAATACACGATACCGAACTCTCTGACACATTCGGAGGCTCCGCCACCGAAATAAGACCTTCAGCCCACGAAATAATGGCCATTATTACCCCGTGGACAGAACCATTCCTGGCCTACCTAACTAGACAGGAACTTCCGGAGGACCAAAATGAGGCACGCTGCATAGTGCAGCGATCCAAGGCCTACAGGGTCCATGAGGGAGAATTGTACAAAAAAAGCACTACCGGAGACCTTCAAAGGTGCATCTCCGAAGAGGAAGGGTGGAATCTTTTGGCAGAAATTCATGCCGGACTCGGCGGTCATCACGCCACAGCCCGGGCTCTTGTAAGCAAGGCCTTCCGTACAGGATTCTATTGGCCAACGGCCTAGGAAGATGCACAGGACTTGGTCCAACGCTGCGCCGGTTGCCAGCTCTTCGCAAATCAAAGCCACATGCCACCCACCGCCCTCCAAACAATCCCCATTACATGGCCCTTTGCGGTCTGGGGGCTTGACATGGTTGGACCCCTTAAAGGGGGAACCCACAAGAAAAAATACTTATTGGTCATGGTGGATAAATTCACCAAATGGATAGAGGCCAAACCTGTTAAAACAGCCGAATCCGGACCGGTGATAGACTTCATATCCGGGGTTGTACACCGTTATGGCGTCCCCCACAGCATCATCACTAATAATGGCACGAACTTCACGGCCGACGAGGTAAAACTCTGGTGCAGCAAAATGGGCATCAAGCTCGATTATGCTTCAGTCTATCACCCACAAACCAACGGTCAAGTCGAGCGAGCAAACGGTCTTATAATGAGCGGCATTGAACCTAGATTAGTGTGCTCCTTAACGGAGTCTAACACGCACTGGGTAGAGGAGCTCGACTCCGTACTCTGGGGGCTATGGACCATGCTAAATCATAGTACCGGATATACACCCTTCTTTATGGTGTACAGTGCAGAGGCAGTCTTGCCCTGTGACATAATTCATGACTCACCTCAAGTGCGCATGTACGAAGAAAGAGAAGCCGAGCTCGATCGGCAGGACAGTTTGGACACCCTGGAGGAGGAGCGCGACGTAGCCAAAGCCCGTTCCGCATTTTATCAGCAACAGGCTCACAGATACCAAAGCAGAGAAGTACGGGCCAAAACTTATAACGTTGGCGAACTAGTTCTACGCCTGCCGGATAAGAAAAAGAACAAGCTCGAGCCCAAATGGGAAGGTCCATTCATTATTGACCAAGTTCTGACCGGTGGAGCGTACCGACTGCGGGATGCATCGACTAGTCGACTCGAGCCAAACCCATGGAACACGGCCAGGCTCTGAAGATTCTACGCCTAGCACCAGACTCTATGTTAGTCCCCTTCCTTTGTCCATTTTCTGCATATACATTATCTGTCTTGTTTCTCTTTCTTTCTTTCTTTTATTATTTCTCTAGGCCTTCAAGGGTCACCTTGTGCCCCGCTTGCACATTACAGATGCGCTAGCCGCACTCTTCATACCTGGGGGCTTCTTTCACAGAAGCTTAAATTATTTATTTGGGCCTCATGCCCCACACCATTTTTTCACCATTATATGCATCGATATGACTTAAGTTTTGGCCAAGCTGCGTTGCCTGGCTCTTGTATTTATGCCCTACGTTCCCGTTAATTCGGCTAGGGCATAAGGGGAGCACCTCTGCGATTGTTACTGCCGGGTCAGCCGGACGTGTACCTCAGACTGGGTGAAGCCGAAAGCTAGCGTTCTTAAGGGAATATTCGGTCGGTGAACAAAAGATGATTTTTATTTATTGTCCATATATGCCCCCAGATGTTTTTCCTGCGTTTCCTATCAAAGTCCAGACATGCACTTTAGGGCATGCTTACCCAGGGAAAGGAACCCTTAACGGAACTATTCTCCCTGGAAGATGTTTCTTACTACCCATGTAATATAACATAACTAGTTGGCACTTGTCTGATAAAGCACTAATGACCCCTACGCCTGGTCTCCACGCACACCCCGGTTCTTATATAACTGAGCGGGTATTCAGATACACTCCGGACTATTGGGCCTGGAGGTTGAAGCGAAAAGGTCCGCAACGACGAATGATCTACAATCCGGCTAGAAGGCATTATACATGTCACTTTAATTACATAGTCATGCAGACTGACTAAATTCCTCTTCTATACCATCCAACAGACGATCTAGCTTACAATCCCGTTGAGAATACTTTGCGGCTAATTCTACTTGCCCGTAAACTAAGCTAACAGGGATCTCTTTTCCGTCAGGCCCCAGAGGTCCGACCTCGGCCATGTGATTTGGGTCTGCCTTGGTATACCGCGTCTTCACCATGGCCCAGGCTTCTCTGGCACCCTGTTGGTAGGCTGATATCTTCCATAATCGGAAGCGCCGCCATGCTCCCTTAAGCTTCTCTGCAAGCTCGGCAGCGCCCTTTGGCAGGGAGACGAACGGCCACAAGGCCTAGGCAACAACTTGCATCACCTGCCGAACTTGTTCGTGCAGATGTGATAGCTCAGACAGAAGATCACCCGCAGACCCGGGCATTTCCTCTGTGGGACGACCCGTCAGCATACCTACAGAAGTAGCGCTGTTAGTCGGCTTCTTCGCCAAACTCCTTTAAAAGGATTCGTTCAAGCACTTACTGAAAATGCCGCGCCGAAGCCGCTTATTCTCCTTCTCGGAGTCTGCAAGCTGGCCCCGAACTTCTTTTAGTTCCACGCTCAGCTTAATATTGGCATCTTGGAGATTGTTTTTCTCCCTCCTAACCTCAGTCAGCACGCGTTTTCCAGCCTCTAGCTGTCGCATAACATGCTGGTCCTCCGGATTCTCTCCGGATTCATCTGCAACATCTGTTGTTAGATCTGCAGCCATGCCGCATGTTATCAGCAGGTGACTTTACCAGCAGGTGACTTTTTCGGTTCCTGCAATGCGGCCACAGCAGCCCGCAGTTGGGTCTTGCATTCCTCCAGCTCCTGTGACAGCCTAGTATTCTTCTCTGTAAGAACCTGCACAAAAAAGATGATCCTTAAATCAGTTCTGCTAACTGTTTCAAGTCTCAGGGGCTACTGATACATACAAATTGTCAGATTTACTCACCCGTACATCCTTTACATACTGATCTGTGGCTATGGCTAGACCATCTTGAGCAGCACGGAGGTACGCCTCTCCAGAATTGAAGGCGTCAAACGCCTCTGGTGAGAAACAAGCGTCACGGAGTACGGCCCGGCGGCGCCTATGATTCATGGCGCTTTCCACTTCTGAATTTGTAGCAGATAATCTATCCGCATCCTCTGTAGGGGGATTATCCGGCGCCTGCCCCATATCGGCTTCTGCCTCCATGTCTGGTCCTGGCGCCTGACTGGTGGAAGCGTGATCGGCAACATCGCCGGACATATTCCGGCGAGCGTTTTTTCTGTTAAAGAAACACGGGCGTCATTACATTTCGAGAAAGACGACAACCACGGAGCGGGGTTTTTCTTGTACCTATGCGCCGGCATCTCCGTCCTGACCGCCTTCCTTTTCGGCCTACCCGGCCTCGGTGCCTCTTGTTGGCGAGTTGCTGCGGGTTCGGCAGGGCGTCCCGAATGCCTTCCCTGTAAAAGATGCCATGTGTATATGGTGGGTGAAGTGCCTAAAAGGGGATCCTAGTTTTGGAGTTGGGATTTTTGGTTTTTCTTACTTGCGATGCAGGGAGCGGTCCGGGATAGTCGGCCATAATGGCCACCATGGCATCGTCGCAGCTTAACTGATAGAATTGCCGGTCTATCAGCTCCATGAATATAACCGAATCTTCTTCAAGTCCGGAGCCGAGGGCCCGGTCAGGGTCCTCTGGTTGTGGAGAAGGGCTACTGACCTCCTTTATGGCTTTTCGCAGTTCCTGCCGCAAAGTGGCAAGGTGAATACTTACGACAAAGAATGCGGGAAAAATGGGAGTAGGGAGATATAACTTACCCAGCTTGGAGGATTGTACATGGAGAATCCATCCCGTGGCTTGATGCGGGTGAACTCCTCTTCCTCACCCTTGAACAATTCGGACAGAATTTTTGCTAAAGCGGCAGCATAGTCCGGACCCTTACGCCCGCAGCGGGTGGCGTCATCCGCCCCGTTATAACACCACAAGGGGTGCCCACGATATTGAAGTGGCTGCACTCCCCGCATTATGCAAATCGACATAACTTCGATTATTGTCAATCCTGATTGAGCCAGTGCTTTGATCCGGTTCATCATATAGAGGACTTCTCTGTTGTCTTCCGCCTGGGGGCTCCGTGGGCGCCAACTTCGGCGCTTCTTCAGAGGAGCATTGTTGAACTCAGGAAGAACCTGCCGAACAGGGTCCGGAAGGGGAACGTCCTCCATATAAAACCATTCTGAAGGCCAGTCTTCGAACGACTTCTTCGGGGTACCGGACAGGTATTCGGTATCGGCGATGCGCCATATTTCGGCTCCGCCCACTTGATAAAGTGATCTCCTCTGTATGCGAGGGACGAGGCAAAATAGCCTTCTCCACAGCTCGAAGTGAGCCTCGCAGCCCAGGAACAACTCGCAGAGAGAAACATAGCCGGTGATATGTAGAATGGAGGCAGGGGTGAGATTGTGTAATTGGAGGCCGTAGAACACCAGGAGCCCGCGGAGGAATGGATGAATTGGAAATCTGAGTCCCCTTAGTAAATAAGGAACAAGGCAGACCCGTTCCCCCATGGAGGGACAGGGAAAGCTCTCCGTTTGCTCCGCGCCATTGTAGGTGGCAAGCCCGGCTCGAATGGGCACCATATACGCCGGAGGGAGAAATCCCTTAGTCTGCAGTTCGACTAATCGACTGTGCGGGACTGAAGACCTCTCCCAATCACCGGGCTTAGGGCTACGGGGGCGGGAGGAGGAGCTGTGGAGGTTGGCCATGCTGGAATGGATCTTTCCGAAACGCGCTCTGATGGATTCTCACTGGGGGAGGATGGTATGGATCGGATCTAAGAATTCCCATCCCTTTAATAGACAATTTATTTATCTGGCTAGGGGGGGCGAATGTAAAAATGCCCTGGCGCCTCGTATTCATTCGACGCGCAGGAGAAAGCCCTTATTGGGCACAGAAGCCAAGAGGTTCAACATTTATGGAGCCTGACACTGCTTACGAACACTTGAAAATTGGAGAAGAACCCACCTTGCAATGCCGAAGACAACACTGCGCGCCGGACTCATCGTCATTGAAGCCTGGTTTGGGGGATACTGAGGGAGTCCTAGATTAGGGGGTCTCCGGACAGCCGGATTATATCCTTTGGCCGGACTGTTGGACTATGAAGGTACAAGATTGAAGACTTCGTCTCGTGTCCGGATGGGACTCTACTTGGCGTGGAAGGCAAGCTTAGGCAATACGGATATGTATATCTTCTCCTTTGTAACCGACCTTGTGTAACCCTAGCCCCCTCCGGTGTCTATATAAACCGGAGGGTTTTAGTCTGCAGGACAACATACAATCATACCATAGGCTAGCTTCTAGGGTTTAGCCTCTCTGATCTCGTGGTAGATCTACTCTTGTACTACCCATATCATCAATATTAATCAAGCAGGATGTAGGGTTTTACCTCCATCAAGAGGGCCCGAACCTGGGTAAAACATCGTGTTCCCTGCCTCCTATTACCATCCGCCTTAGACGCACAGTTCGGGACCCCCTACCCGAGATCCGCTGGTTTGACACCGACACATAGCATTAAACATTTGGATCCAAATCGTTCCCTTACGAAGTAGCACATAAACTAGGGTTTAAGCTTCTGTCACTCTAGCAACCCATCATCTAATAACTACCGCACAATGCATTCCCATAGGCCCAAATATGGTGAAGTGGCATGTAGTCGACGTTCACATGACACCACTAAGGGAATCACAACATACATATCATCAAAATGTCGAACACATACCAAGCTCACATGATTACTTGCAAAAAGATTTCTCTCGTGACCTCAAGAACAAAAGTAATTGTAGCGATCCGTCCTCAAACAGTCAAATCTTTGTGTATAAGTGTCATCCCTAGATCGGTAATGCTGACACACACAATACTCGAGGATTTATAACAGAGTGCAATCACACACTTATTACATCAAATGACTCAAAGAGTGTACTTATTACAATAATATGGCTGAAGGCCATCTAAATAAGATAACTATGGAAGCTTCGAGGGTAAATGAGTCCATCAACTCCAATGGCATAGCTGAGTGCATCACAACGACCTAACGCACCTTACTCTTCGTCTGAAAACTCTGCAACATAATATGTTGCAGCCTGTGTAGGTCAGCACATGGAATATGCTGGCAAGATAACACTATAGAGCAATGAACAAGTAATAGCTATAACTATATGCATATATGCCTGATGGAGGCTCTATGGTTATCATTTTGCGTAAAGCCAATTTTTCCCTATAACAAAGGAATATGTTTTACTTAACTACAAAGTTTGTTGAAAACATTGAGAATGGTAACCCCATCTCAATCCCAAATTAATAATCAATAACCCCACAAATTAATTAAGTAAAGTGATGAAATCAACATAGTAATTCAAGCACCAGATACTCAAGATGTCCATAACCGGGACATGACTAACCATGATTAGTTTATACATTCTGCAGAGGTTTACGCACTTTTCCCCACATGACTCGATCTCCTTCGTTGGATTTCTCACACTACATGATGTTTGAGAAATGGATAACCGAGACACGGTCTTTCCGAAGAGGTTCCCTTAACCGATAGATAGGCCGGTACACCTACAATCCCCTACATCTGCTAGCCCATCATGGAAAGGTTTCCCACAACTTACTCAACTATGCCAAAGCCCATAATGGCTTGTGGCTGCACATGGAAGTTTCCAGCATGAATAACATAATGATCCCTTTGAGACTGGGTGGCGAACCATAGGAAAAATCACACGGATACCCTAGGATTCTCCTTTGGACAACACTGGATTTCCCCAGGCGCCCACAAACCAATCCACCCAGATGTGTACTAAAGTAGCCACGTTAAGTTAAACTGTAGTTAACAATAATACTCACATCTGTCATGAATCACTCAAACCAAACCACGTCTACGACCATAGCATAGCAAAGTATAGTAAGCATAACGTAGTAACTCCCAAGGTTTGAACAAAGGACAATAGGTACTACCTCAACAACTACTTCCCAATACCCACATGTTAAACAGATCCTACTCATGCAATGTTTGAGGATTGAAACTAATGCATAAAAACTGGGTAATAAGGGATATGGTCAAAGTGTTACTTGCCTTGCCGATGATTTGAAAACCCTAGTGACTCGTAGTAGCACGCTTTGCACTCCGGAAACTCTATCGTAGACAAACAATAGCATAAATAAGCACTTAAGCATAAGATGAAAGTGGAAAACTCAAGGGAAAAGATCTAAACTAAAAGTTCAACTAAAGAGTTTCGATTTGCAAAAACAATCAATCGAATCGGAGCTACGAAACAGAAACTACGATTAAAAGAAGTTTGAATTCAAATCTGCTTGAAACCAAATTTTAAAATTTTAAAATCATCTTCAAGCTGATTAGTTGGAAATAGGGGAACGACACGAAGATTTTGGCGTTGGTTTCACTGCATTTGGATAAACGAGCAAAAAGTAACGAAGGTTTGAAGTTTAGGGACTAATCCATGAGAAAAGTAATTACGGACAGGTCCCTGGCGAAAATTAAAATAAAAAGGAAAATCTACCGGACGAACGTCCGCTAACAGAGGCTAACGAACGAATCTGTTTGTTAAAATGAACTAAATAGAGAACGCTCGCTAATTAACCTAATAAGAAAAAAAATCGGTCTAATCTAACTAACCAAAAAACCGAAAGAAAACCAAAAGAAAAGCGAAAAAAACCGATCTATCTTTTACCGGTCAACGACGGGCGGCGGAATCCGGCGGCTCCGGCGATGAGCGTTGGCGGCAAGGCGAGGCGCGGTGCGGTGGCGCGGGGTGGCGACGGCGAGCGGTAGCAGCACCAGCAGCACGCGGCGCGAGCTGCGGTGGCGAGCGGGCGGCGGCGGCTGCGGGTCAGCGTGGGGAGGAGGCAGTGGGGCGGGGCGGGTTATAAAGAGGGGGCCGACTGACTTGGGGAAGGGGCAATGGTGGCGGCGCAAAGTCCGGCGCGAGCACGGGGTCGGGCGAGGCGGTTGGCGGCGCGGGAAGGCCCAGTCGGGCAAAGAAGTTTTTTTTTAAATAAATTTTCCCTGAAAGAAAATCTTAAATAAAATATATAAAATAAATTCTAAAAATACCAGAAACAATTTTCACCATCTAAACATAATATTTAGAACAAGGTGAACATTTTTTGGCCTAATAAATGCAATTTTCAAAAATGCATTTTTTTCTCAATCAAATAAAATAGGAAATAAAATACAATTAAAATAATAATTTGATTTTAAAATTTCTTCTCAAATATTCCTCTTTTTTGAAGAAGTCATTTTATCTTCTCTCATTTATTTTGATTATTGGAAATAATTGGAGAGGAAAATATTTTAAAAATCAAATTGATCTCTTTTCAAATTTCAAAATTGAGAAAATTCAAATATGAAAATAAATGAAACCTCCAACTCTCTCCTTGGGTCCTTGAGTTGCTTAAGATTTCTAGGATCACAACCAAAATGCAAATAAAATATGATATGTATATGATGACCTATGTATAACATCAAAATTGAAAATTGGGATGTTACAAACCTACCCCCCTTAAGATGAATCTCGCCCTCGAGATTCTGGTTGGCTAGAAAATAGGTGTGGGTGGTCTTTCCGTAGGTCTTCTTCTCGTTCCCAGGTGATTTCATCCTCGGTATGGTGGCTCCACTAAACTTGGCAGAACTTGATAAGCTTGTTGCAGGTAACTCGGCTGGCAAACTCGAGAATCTTGACGGGTTTCTCCTTGTAGGTGAGGTCACTATCCAACTGTATTGCTTCCAGGGGCACTGTATCTCTCAAAGGAATATCGGCCATCTCCGCATGGCACTTCTTCAACTAGGAAATAGGAAACACATTGTGAACTCCTAACAATCCTTCGGGTAATTCCAACTTGTAGGCCACCTCTCCCATACGTTCCAGAACTCGTTATGGTCCTACAAATCTCGGGGCTAACCTTCCCTTAACTCCAAATCGTTTAACTCCTCGCAGTGGTGACACATGAAGATATGTTCTATCTCCAATCTCATAGACTACCTCCTTGCGTTTGTATCGGCATAACTCTTCTGCCTGGACTGAGCTACCTTCAGTCTATCGCGAATGAACTTGACCTTCTCTTCTGACTCCTTAATTAGATCTAGTCCAAACAACTGATGGTCTTCGACTTCATCCCACATTAACGGTGTCCTGCATCTTCTTCCATACAAAGCTTCGAAAGGGGCCATCTTCAAACTAACCTGATAGGTTTGTTGTATGAAAACTCTGCCTAAGGCAAATTATCATCCCAACTAGACCCATAATCTAGCGCACATGCTCTCAACATGTCCTCCAGAATCTCATTGACTCTCTCTGTCTGTCCATCGGTCAGCGGATGAAAGGCTGTACTAAATTCTAGCCTAGTCCCCAAAGTCTGGTGCAACTGATTCCCAAACTTCGAGGTAAACTGTGTCCCTCTATCTAATACGATGGTCCTCGAAACTCCATGTAGACATTCCTGGTCATATATATCTTGGCCAACTTCGCGCTTGTATATGTGGTTTTCACGGGGATAAAGTGAGCCTCTTTGGTTAAGCGATCAACTACTACCCAGTTGGAATCATAACCTAATCTTGTCCTGGGTAATCCGGTGATGAAATCCATGCCAAGCTTGTCCCACATCCATTCGCGTATTGGTACAGGCTGAAGTAATCCTGCTGGCTTCTGATGTTCTGCCTTCACTTTCTGACATACATCACATACTGCTACATACTCGACAATATCCTTCTTCATACCTGTCCACCAGAAACGTTCCTTCAAATCCAAATACATCTTGGTGTTTCCGGGGTGAACCGAATATGGCGAGTCATGAGCTTCCTAAAATATTAACTTCCCGATCTCCGCATTATTGGGCACATATACACGATCCTCAAACCATAAAGTTCCGTGCTCATCCTCACGAAACCCTTGGCTTTTCCTTTGCTCATCTTCTCCTTTGTCTCAGTGATTCCTTATCATCCTTTTGAGATTTTCGAATCTTTCCCAATAATGTACACTGAACCACCATTGCTGCAACAAAACCTCTTGGAACTATCTCCAAACGAAGATCCTTGAGATCGTCAACGAACTCCTGCGGTAATCCTCCACTTACGAGGGTATTGACATAAATCTTGCGGATCAAAGTGTCTGCTACGACAGTGGCTTTTCCTGGATGATAATGCAGCTTCACATCATAATCCTATATGAGCTCTAACCATCTCCTCTGCCTGAGATTCAGCTCCTTCTGCGTGAAAATATACTTCAAACTCTTATGATCCGCGTATACATCACAACGGTTTCCAATCAGAAAATGTCTCCAGGTCTTGAGCGCATGCACTACGGTTGCTAACTCCAAATCACGCGCGTCATAATTCAACTCATAAGGTCAAAGCTGACGTGAGGCATAAGAAACAACTCTTCCATCTTGCATGACTACACCTCCAAGTCCTAGGTGAGAGGCGTCACAATACACTTGGAAATCCTTGCGTATATCTAGAAGAATTAGCACTGGGGCTGTAACCAAACATTTCTTCAACTCTTGAAAACTGGCTTCACAATCTTTGGTCCATTTGAACTTGGTGTCCTTCTTCAACAACTCTGTCATGGGTTTCGCAAGCTTGGAGAAATTCTCTATGAACCTCCTATAATACCCTGCGAGTCCCAGAAAACTGCGGATCTCTCCTACTGAGGTGGGTGCCAACCACTCAGTGACAGACTGAACCTTGGTAGGGTCTACTGCTATACCTTCTCCTAATACAACATGTCCAACAAATCCCACTTCTTTCAACCAAAACTCACATTTGCTGAACTTGGCATATAACTGATGTTCCCTGAGCTTCTCGAGAACTAATCGCAGATGTTCCTTGTGTTCCTCTTCATTCTTCGAGTATACCAAAATATCATCAATGAACACCACAACAAACTTATCCAAGAACTCCATGAACACCTTATTCATCATACTCATAAAATAGGAAGGGGCATTAGTCAAATCCAAATGACATGACCGTGTACTCGTATAGCCCATACCTTGTGGTAAAAGTTGTCTTAGGTTTATCCTGTTCTCAGATCTTCAACTGGTGGTATCCTGACCGAAGATTGATCTTGGAGAATACTTTAGCTCCTTGCAACTGGTCAAACAAATCATTGATCATCGATAGTGGGTACTTGTTCTTGATCGTCACTTCATTCAATGCCCGATAATCAACAACCATTCTCAAAGATCCATCCTTTTTCTCGACTAAGAGCACTAGGGCTCCCTATGGTGATGAACTAGGTCAAATATAACCTTTCTCCAATAACTCCTTAATCTTCTTCTTAATTTCCTCCAGATCATTTGCGGGCATCCGGTATGGTCTCTTCGATATTGGTCCGGTGCCTAGCAACAGCTCTATTAAAAACTCTATGTCTCGATCTGGCAGCATGCCTGGTAGCTCCTCTGGAAATACATCTGAGTAATCCTTCACAACAGGCACTTCTTCCTGAACAACTCCCGAGAGGGAATTTACTTGGGTCCTCCTTGGCGCATGCCTAGATACATATTTGATCCTCTTTCCCTCCAGGGTGGTGAGTAAAATTGACTTACTAGCACAGATGATGTTTCCTCCATACTTTGATAGCCAATCCATGCCTATTATTATATACAATCCTTGGGACTCCAAAATTATTAGGTCCGAGGGGAAAACGTGGCTACCTATGGTTAATGGCATCTGAAAACATCCTCTACTTTCCATATACTCCGCTCCTGGCGAGCTTAGTAACATAGGTGTCTTAAGGGATTTGGTGGGCAACTTAAACTTATCCACAAATCCCCTGGATATGTGTGAATGTGATACACCAGTGTCGAAAAGGACAATTGCAGTAAATGACTTAATCAAAAACTTACCGATTACTGCATCCGGCTGCTCTTCAACTTCCTCCACGTTGACGTGGTTCACCTGACCTCTGGTGAACGGGTTGGGCTTCTTCCCAGAGATTCCATTTCCATTGCCATTCTTCAACTCAGAACAATCATTGGCATAGTGTCTAGTCTTCCCGCGCTTGTAACAGGTGACATGGCTCAGGTCCTTCTTAGCGGGTGTGGCTGGGTTGGAAAGGTTCTGGCTGTTGCTTCCTCCATTCCCATTCCCATTTTTAGGGCCACTATGGTTATGTGAGCTTCCTCCATTAGGAGTGTGGCCTCCATGGTTATGGGTGTAACCTCCCAAGTTAGGGGTAAAGTGGGGCTTCTGCTGAGCTCCAGAATTATACTTCCCCTATCCATACTTCCTTTTGCGGTTCTCTATCTGCTGCTTCTTGCCTTCTATCATAAGAGCCCTATCTACCAACTCCTGTTAGTTAGTGAATGTTGCAACCATCAACTGCATACTTAGCTCATCATTCAACCCTTCCATAAACTTCTCCTACTTTGCGGCATCTGTGGTCACATCATCCGGGGCATAGCGGGCTAATTTTCTCTCATCCATGTACTGCCCCATAGTACAATTTCCCTGACGTAAGTTGCGAAACTCACGCTTCTTCATACTCATTGCTCCAGTTGAGACATGTGTAGTGCGAAATGCCTACTGGAACTGGCCCCAAGTAACACTGGCTATGGGGAAAGTGGCGGTGTAATTCTCCCACCATGAGGCTGCGGGTCCATCCAGTTGATGTGCGGCAAAGCGCACCTTCTCAGCATCTGTGCAACCTGCGGTGGTCAGTTCCCTTCCAATCCTACGGAGCCAGTCATCAGCAACAATCGACTCGGTGCTACTGGAAAACACCGGCGGATTGAACCTCAGAAAACGGGTTAAGTTGTCAACTGGAGGTGGTGGCGGTGGGTTGTTGTTGTTGTTGTTGTTGCCTTGGTTCTGAACTAGCAACTCCATCAAGGCATTTTGTTGTTGGATCAACTGGGTGAGCTCCGGTGGGAAGACATATCCGGGGTCACGTCTCGGAGGCATCTGATAGGTTTAGAGGGGTGAGAATAGAATAGAGTGAGGTCTAAAGAGAAATCACTACCCATATGCACATGAGACAAACACATTCATTATCACACCACTCAATTCAAACAAGGTATACAACCGATCTAATTACCGTTACAAAAATACTCGGACTATTACTATACACATGGGGGAAATATTACCTATAATTTTGGTGGTCGACTAGAAAGTTTGATCGGAAGAAGACTCCATGATATCTGCTCCAGCTTCGTCTTCATAATCATCGTCGCTATCGGGGTCGGACTCGGTGTCGTCGAGTATGATGTAGTCTTCAGGATGGTTGTCCTCCTCAGGTGCGGGATCTCCCATGAATATCCCTAGCTTCTTCTTTAGGTCTTCATTCTTCTGCAGTAACACTGCAATTTCCTCTTCATATCCATCGCGTGTAGACTTGAGTTCCTCTTCTAGCTCCATGTTCCTGGTCATCACTTTCTTCATGTCTATCATGCTGGCACACATTTGGTTCTCAAGACGACGAATGTGTTGGTTTAACTCCTGGATGTAAGCTGCAATGGATTTCATCTCCCATTCCTCATCTCGGCGTCCACATATCTGGTAGATGGTGTCCTTAAGATCCTTGTGATAAACTTCGTCGATGCGTCCCATGGCGATGTGGGCTGCCATGCTCTTTCCTAGACTCCAGGTTGGTGCATCAAAGGAAAACTCTATGGGCTTAGTAACTGGCGTGAAGGTCCTTCCTAGAACATGTACTCGAATCATGCAGCGCTCCTCTTCAGGTAGAGTGGCGGTGTAGGTCCCCGTGAAGCTTGGTATTCCGATGCTCAGGTACTTAGTGGCCTCCTTCAAGTGTCGTCCAAAAGGTGTGTCTTCATCTGGTTAAGAAAACTTGTTCGTTGGGTCCACCATCTATAGAGTAGAAAATGGAGGAGAGTCAGAAATGAGTAGAGAAGAGGGTCCTATGGTTTATCTTAGTGGTCACGTCACAGTCAGTGTGTTCTCTGATACCATCTTGTAGCGATCCAACATCAAACGGTCAAATCTCTGTGTATAAGTGTCATCCCTGGATCGGTAATGTTGACACACACAGTACTCGAGGATTTATAAAAAAGTGCAATCACACACTTATTAGATCAAATGACTCAAAGAGAGTACTTAGTACAATAATATGGCTGAAGGCCATCTAAATAAGATAACTACGGAAGCTTCGAGGGTAAATGAGTCCATCAACTTCAACGGCATAGATGAGTGCACGACAACGACCTAGCGCACCTTACTCTTCGTCTGAAAACTCTACAACATAATACGTTGTAGCCTGTGTAGGTCAGCACATGGAATATGCTGGCAAGATAACACTATAGAGCAATGAACAAGTAACAACTATAACTATATGCATATATGGCTAATGGAGGCTCTATGGTTATCATTTTGCGTAAAGCCAATTTTTCCCTGCAACAAAGGAATATGTTTTATTTAACTACAAATTTTGTTGAAAACATTGAGAATGGTAACCCCATCTCAATCCCAAATTAATAATCAATAACCCCACACATTAATTAAGTAAAGTGATGAGATCAACATAGTAGTTCAAGCACCAGATACTCAAGATGTCCATAACCGGGGACACGGCTAACCATGATTAGTTTATACACTCTGTAGAGGTTTGAGCACTTTTCCACACAAGACTCGATCTCCTCTGTTGGATTTCTTGCACTACATGATGTTTGAGAAACGGATGACCGAGGCACAGTCTTTCTGAAGAGGTCCCCTTAACCGATAGATAGGCCGGTACACCTACAATCCCCTACATCTGCTAGCCCAGCATGGAAAGGTTTCCCACAACTTACTCAACTATGCTAGAGCCCATAATGTCTTGTGGCTGCACAAGGAAGTTTCCAGCATGAATAACATAATGATCCCTCTGAGCCTGGGTGGCGAACCATAGGAAAATCACACTGATACCCCGGGATTCTCCTTTGGACATCATTGGTGTATTAAAGTAGCCACCTTAAGTTAAATCTTAGTTGACAATAATACTCACATATTTTATGAATCACTCAAACCAAACCACGTCTACGAGCATAGCACAAAGTATAGTAAGAGTAACGTAGTAACTCCCAAGGTTTGAACAAAGGACAATAGGTACTACCTCAACAACTACTTCCCAATATCCACATGTTAAACATCTCCTACTTATGCAATGTTTGAGGATTGAAACTAATGCATAAAAACTGGGTAATAAGGGATATGATCAAAGTGCTACTTGCCATGCTAACGATCTGAAAACCCTAGTGACTCGTAGTAGCACGCTTCACACTACTAGTCACCCACAGGTACCAATCTGAGGTTGCAGTACAAAGATTGAACACAAGAGATGGACTAGGGTTTGAAAGGAGATGGTGTTGTTGAAGATGTTGATGGATATTGGCCTCCCAAAGATGAGAGGGTTGTTAGTGATGACAATGCCTTTGATTTCCCCCTCCGGGAGGGAAGTTCCCCTGGTGGAATCGCTCCGCCGGAGGGCAAAAGTGCTCCTGCCAAAGTGCTGCCTTGAGATGATGACGCTCCATCCCGAAAGTCCTGTCCTTATTTTTCTAGGTCAAAATGACTTATATACTGGAAGATGGGCATCAGAGGAGGGTTGGGCTGAGCACAACCCACCAGGGCACCCCTGGGTGCCCTGGCATGCCCTGGTGTCTTTTGCTCACCAGGTGGGGCCCCTCCGATAGTTATTTACTCCAGTATTTTTTATATATTCCAAAACAATTCTCCGTAAATTTTCAGCTCATTTAGAGGTGTGCAGAATAGGTAACTCTCACATAGCTTTTTTAGGTCCAGAATTCCAGTCATCGGCATTCTCCCTCTTTGTGTAAACCTTGCCTATTATGAGAGAAACTGCATTAGAATTACTCCATAAAGCATTATTATGCATAAAAACATTACAAATATAAATAGGAAAACATGATGCAAAATGGGCGCATCAATCAATTCCTCACTGGGACATGATCTAATAATGAATAATGATGATCATCACACTTCTATTTACTTACAACTCAATATTACAACTTGATACCTAGAACAAAGTATGACTCTATATGAATGCCTCTGGCAGTGTACCAGGATGTGCAATGATCTAGCATAGAAGAGATTTCAAAAAACGGACAAGCCATGCAAACATCATGCTAGCTATCTTACGATCATGAAAAGCAATATGACAATGAATGCTCAAGTCATCAAAACGGAAGCGTTGAAAATTGCATGGAAATATATCTCGGAATGGCTATGGAAATGCCATAATAGGTAGGTATGGTGGCTGTTTCGAGGAAGATATAATAAGTCTTATGAGTGATAGAGTGTATCGTATCACAGGGTTTGGATGCACTGGCGAAGTTTACACCGACTCTCGAGGTGAGAAAGGGCAATGCACGGTACCAAAGATGCTAGCAAATTGCGGAAAGGTAAGAGTGCGTATAATCCATAGACTCACATTAGTCATAAAGAACTCATATACTTATTGCAAAAGTTTATTAGCCCTCGAAGCAAAGTACTACTCGCATGCCCCTAGGGGGAGGTTGGTAGGAGTTAACCATCGCGCGCTCGCGACCTCCACGCAAAGGAAGACAATCAATAATAAATCATGCTCCAAATTAATAGCAAAACGAGAGACTATACGTGCATGCTTCGGGAATCATGAACCTTAACACCAATATTCCTACTAAGCACAACTGTTTACTAGTACCTCCCACATATTCCATCTCGATGTCGTAAAACTATTAGAAGGAATCAAACATATCATATTCGGTGATCCACAAGTTTTAAGTAGGATTTTTTCACTAACCATGCAAATAACCAATTCCTATTGACTCTCTAAATAGATATAAGTGAAGCATGAGAGTTTAATTCTTTCTACAAAAGACCATTCTCTAATAAATATAAGTGAAGCAAAAGAGTATTCTACCAATAACGGTTTTCTATGTGAAGAGAAATAGGAAATTCGAACTTCAAATGATACAAGTGAAGCAAATGAAGAATTCTTTAAAGCCATACTCAAAAGATATAAGTGAATTGCAATGAGCATTCTATAAATCAACCATGGACTATGTCATACCAGGAAGGTGCATAAAATAAAAATGAAAAATAAACACAAAAGATGCTCCAAGATTTACACATATCACATGAACAAAACGAAAACCGAAACATACGGTACTTGTTAAAGAAACATGGGATGCCTTCCAGGGCATCCCCAAGCTTAGACGCTTGAGTCTCCTTGAAGATTTACTTGGGGTGCCTTGGGCATCCCCAATCTTTAACTCTTGCCTCTCCTCCTTCTCCTCATATCGAGACCTCCTCGATCTTTGAACACTTCATCCACACAAAACTTAACAGAAAGCTCGGTAAGATCCGTTAGTATAATAATGCAAATCACTACTTTAAGTACTATTGCAAAACCATTCATATTTTGTGTTTGCACTATAGCTACTGCATTATAACTTCTTCATGGCTTATACCACTGATACAATCGATAGTTTCATCAAAACAAGCAAAACAATGTATCAAAAACAGAATATGTCACAAACAAGACAGTCTGCAGTAATATGAACATTGACCATACTTCTGTAACTAGGAAATTTTTGATAAATTATCACAAAATAACCAAGTTTCATAGAATTACTGTGTAAAAAAATTAGTAACTTTTGACGTTCCAGTAAAAAGTCTAAAATCACGCACTATAGCCAAAGTTTCTGTTTTTGCACCGCACATACCAACAAGCAATCTAATCATCCTAAAGACAAATCTTGGCACATTATTTTTATAATACAGTGGATTTGTACAAGGGGATAGTTATTTTTGTTGAAAATTTTCTTTAATTCAAGATTCACAAAGTTTCATGGGCATGAACAAAGTTCAAGGCATTCTCCCGCTTCCATGATGCTCGTCCTTCTCACTTGCACTTTTATTTTTGTGAAGTTTTAGGTTCCCCTCTATATTTTTTTGTTTTGAAACTTTATAAAAGCACACAAAAGAATAAAATGACTCTCTAAAACTTCCGGGTTGTCTCCCTAGCAGCGCTTTCTTTAAAGCCATTAAGCTAGGCATAAAGTGCTCAAGTAATCGATCCACCCGGATCCCAAGGTATATCAAAGCCAATTTTAATTAGCAATGATTTATAATTTAGTAGTGAGCACAAAACAACATATATCATACAATGATGAAGTCTAACTCTCTTCCTATGCATTGGCATGTCATAAGAGAACAATTCATGCACATCAAGTAAAGGCCAATACATAGCATAAGCAGTTTCTTGCAATTTTATCTTGTTCGAAACATAGAGAGGTGGAGATATAGTTCCTCTCTCATAATAATTGCAAGTAGGAGCAGCAAGAACATGCATATTTGTTGGATTTCGGGCTCTGCAAACCCTAGATAGATTCGAACTCTGGGGTGCATGCGAAGAACTCGACCTCCCCAGAGTACCAACCCATTGATCCCACGGCCTAGCTCGACGAATTAAAAGGAAAGAGGACACAACCCCAGGTTTGGGCCACCTTGCGGTGTAAAACACTACTCTTGCTTTGTGGTGGATTGCCCTCGAGGTGGGCTGAGGATGAACTAGTATAGTGGAAGAACGACCTCAGGTGGTGTGTTCTTGAGCTGGTGGCGGAGAGGATGATCTGAATGATCCAGATCCGGTCCTTTTCTATGGTGGTGGCTCAGCCCTATTTATAGTGGCCTCGGTCCTCTTCCCAAATGAAGGCGGGAAGGGATCCCACAATGGCCAAATTTGAAGGGAGACAACTACTACATCTTATCCTGACAAAAGTAGTCTTCGCCAGCAAAGCCTCTGGTCGTGACGCCGTGGTGGGCTCGGCGATTACCTCCTGATACGTCCATTTTGCATCATGCTTTTATATCGATATTTATTGCATTATGGGTTGTTATTACACATTATGTCACAATACTTATGCCTATTCTCTCTTATTTTACAAGGTTTACATGAAGAGGGGGAATGCCGGCAGCTGGAATTCTGGGCTGGAAAAGGAGAAAATATTAGAGACCTATTTTGCACAGCTCCAAAAGTCCTGAAACTTCACGGAAGCTATTTCTAGAATATATAAAAAATAGAGCGCAAGAAGTACCAGAGGGGGGCCACCCACCAGCCACGAGGGCGGGGGCGCGCCCTACCCCATTGGGCGCGCCCCCTGCCTCGTGGGCCCCCTTGTAGTTGATGCTAGTTGGTTTACTTGGTGGAAGATCATATGTTCAGATCCAATATGCATATTAATACCCCTCTAATGATGAACATTAATATGCTTTGTGAGTAGTTACGTCTGTTCCTGAGGACATGGGAGAAGTCTTGCTATTAGTAGTCATGTGAATTTGGTATTCGTTCGATATTTTGATGAGATGTATGTTGTCATCCCTCTAGTGGTGTCATGTGAACGTCGATTACATGACACTTCACCATTGTTTGGGCCTAGAGGGAGGCATTGGGAAGTAATAAGTAGATGATGGGTTGCTAGAGTGACAGAAGCTTAAACCCTAGTTTATGCGTTGCTTCGTAAGGGGCTGATTTGGATCCATATGTTTCATGCTATGGTTAGGTTTACCTTAATACTTCTGTTGTAGTTGCGGATGCTTGTAATAGGGGTTAATCATAAGTGGTATGCTTGTCCAAGTAAGGACAGTACCCAAGCACCGGTCCACCCACATATCAAATTATCAAAGTACCGAACGCGAATCATATGAACGTGATGAAAACTAGCTTGACGATAATTCCCATATGTCCTCGGGAGCGCTTTCCTTCGTATAAGAGTTTGTCCAGGCTTGTCCTTTGCTACTAAAAGGATTGGGCCATCTTGCTTCACCTTATTTACTTTTATTACTTGCCACTCATTACAAATTACCCTATCACAAAACTATCTGTTACCGACAATTTCAGTGCTTGCAGAGAATACCTTACTGAAAACTGCTTATCATTTCCTTCTGCTCCTCGTTGGGTTTGACGCTCTTACTTATCGAAAAGGCTACGATAGATCCCCTACACTTGTGGGTCATCACCTCTGTCCTGGCGGTCTTGGTCTTGTTGCATGGGAATGGAAACCTTTGGCTGATTCCTCGGGACTCCGCGCCTCCGCTTGCCTCCTTAGCACCAAAGAGGAAATTGATGTCTTGCGCCCGCTGGTGCCCGCCTGGCCTTGGTCGTCATGGATCACGTCATTTGAACCTCATGAGGTGAGGCTTGCATATAAATCTCCACTCCTCGGGAGCCAGCATGACGAGGCCGCTCCTTTTGGAGGTCCTCGTGTTGTCCGCCTCACGAGGCTTGTCCCCTCGCGAGGGTCTTCAGTTGTTGGTGCTGAAGATGGGCCATACCAGGTCGTCGATGGAGCCACGTCGCGGGCCGCAGGTAGGCAAGTCTGGGTACCCCCATTCCCAAAATGTCGATATTAGCCCCTGGGCCCAAGGCGCGCTCAGGCTTGGCTTCGAGGTGAAGCCAAAGGGCAAGGGCGAAGCGCCCTGGGCCCTAACCGCCTGCGCCCTTGGTCGACGTGTGGGGATTGATGGGACGTAGGCGTCTCCGCTTCCCCATGCTTCCTCGGCAACCGTTCGACTTGACAATAGCCTGCTGCATGCAGAGAAAGATCATCATTGTGTGGGATCATGGAGGTCGGTAGTTGGCCTCCCTCTGGCTATAAATGAGGGGAGGGGCGGAGCCCCCCTTGCTCGTCTCCATCTTCTCGCCGCCTACTCATCCTTCTTCTTCTATGTCTCGCCATCTTGCCGAAGTGCTCATGGCGCCGACGAGGAAGTTCTCCGTCGTAGAGTAGGGGAAGGCCCACAAGGAGGGGCCGGATTCGCCGCCGCCCAAGAGGGGCCACGGACGTCCCCGCAAGTATGTCAGGGGCGCAGGCGCACTCCTCCAAGAGTGGGCGCTGCCTCCTGTGGCCGCGGCAGCGCTTCTTCTTGCGGCAGGAGACACCGAGGACGAGGAAGCTCCTGCGATGGGGGAAGGCGCGCTGTGGTTGCCCGACCTCCTCGGTCGCGCTTCCACTTGGCGGACGCGTTCTTGGAGTTTGTCGTGTGGTCGGAGAGGCCCGTAGGCACCTGGCTCCCGCTCCCGCACTTCTTTGTAGGTGCGCTTCTGAAAGTGCAACTAATCCCTGTGTGGTTTTGGTAATTCTTAACAACATATAGCTCATTGAACTAATAGTTTTTCAAGATAATCATTTCAGAAATTTCAATGTTTGGCATGGCATGGACTAGAGATGTGGACCCCTCAAAATGCTAAGGACACATATTGGCACAAGCTCAAGACTATACATTTTTATTTTAGTGATCCAAGATCACATGGAGTCCATAGGAAAAGCCAATACTATTGAAAGGGGATGAGGTGTTGCTTAATGGCTTGCTTGCTCAAAATGCTTAGTGATATGCTCCAAAAGCCCTCGACCACTTAACCGTTTCCACATATGTCCTAAACCTAAAGTCAAACTCGGCCCCACCGATTTGATCTATCCGGCGCCACCTAGTTCATTTGAAATAGCCATAGCCAGAAACCCTAATCAGTTTGGTCTCACCGATAGGGATCTCGGTCTCACCAAGATGGGATTACAAACTCTGTGTTCCCCTTCGTAATGTTTTGGTCTAACTGAGATGAGCGATCAGTCCCACCGAGTTTGCAATGCAAACTCTCTGTTTCCTTTTTGTAATGTTTCGGTCTCACCGAAATGAGCGATCGGTCCCACCGAGTTTGCCTGACCAACTCTCTGTTTGCCTATTACTGAAATCGGTCTCACTGAGTTCATGTGACCTGTCTCACCAAGATTAAGTAATGCCCTAACCCTAACACAATTGGTCCCACTGAGTTGATCATGTCGGTCCCACCGAAAACTCTAACGTTCACATTTTGAACTAGATCGGTTTGACCGAGTTTCACTATTTGGTCCCACTGAGTTTGGTAAATAGTTTGTAACGGTAAGATTTTGTGTGGAGGCTATATATACCCCCTCCAAACTTCCTCCATTCGTCGGGAGAGCCATGAGAATGTTCATAATCTTCCAGCATTCATTTTCTGAGAGAGAACCACCTACTCATGTGTTGTGACCAAGACATTGCAATCCAACCACAAGAATCTTGATCTCTAGCCTTCCCAAGTTGCTTTCTACTCAAATCATCTTTCCACCATATCCAAATCTATCGTTGGGGAGATTATCATTTGAAGCACAAGAGCAAGGAGTTCATCATCAACACACCATCTATTACCTTTTGGAGAGTGGTGTCTCCTAGATTGGGTAGGTGTCACTTGGGAACCTCCGTCAAGATTCTGGAGTTGAACCAGGGAGTTTAAAAGGGCAAGGAGATCGCCTACTTCGTGAAGATCTACCCAAGTTAGGCAAGTCCTTCGTGGGCGATGGCCATGGTGGGACAGACAAGGTTGCTTCTTCGTGGACCCTTCATGGGTGGACCCTCCGTGGACTCACGCAGCCGTTACCCTTCGTAGGTTGAAGTCTCCATCAACGTGGATGTACGATAGCACCACCTATCGGAACCACACCAAAAATCTCCGTGTCTACATTGTGTTTGCTCCCTCCAAACTCCTCCCCTTTACCTTCATATGCAATGATTTACATTCCGCTGCTATACCCTTAGAATTGCATGTGTAGGTTGATTGCTTGACTTGTGAAAAGTTGCTAAAATCTGCCAAGACTTAAAATTGGGAAAATGCTAGATTTTTATTTGGTCAAGTAGTCTAATCACCCCCCTCTAGACAAACTTTCGATCCTATAGGTGGTATCAGAGCTTTGGTCTCCATTTGACTTGATTTCCATAGCTTTGGTGATCATAGCCTTGGTTTCACCACCTAGGAGAGTATGGCATCTAGCGAGGAAAATTACCACCATAAAGGTCCTTACTTTGATGGTACTAATTTTGCTAGTTGGAAGCATAAGATGAAAATGCATATTCTTGGACATAACCCCGCCAATTGGGCTATTGTGTTGTCGGGGGAAACGACACCTACGGGATCATGAAGAATCCATTTTGCTACGGTTGGCTGGCGTGGGGCTGTGGAAAGAGCGGGTTTGAGGGATCAACACGGGGGGGGGGGGGGGATTATCCAGGTTCGGGCCGAAGGTCATGCGTAATACCCTACTCCTGCTAGTTTATGTTTATCTGGGTTCTTGGACTAGCTACAAGGCGTGTAGGGTCCAAAAAGTCCGAATCCTCTCTCTGTATGCCACGGTCCTCCTTTTATAGTCAAAAGGGGCTGCCACAGTGGCACACAGGAGGTGGAAAATTGTACAGTAGTCAAGTCTATCTCCTGGCACCATAGGACAAACGCATTTAATGTGCTCCTGATGTGCCCTTCTTGATTTATCGGGGACGGCAAGGAAGCTCATCCCAGCTGATGCCGCCTCGCCTAGCTTCGATGTGCGTCCGAACTGACGAGGCGTGTAGTGCCACGCTGGCTGGCTGGCTGCTGAGTTGGTGCGATGGCAGAGTCTTCACGAAGATCTGCATGCCACCATGCAGGTGCTTGCTGAGTTGGTCTGGAGGCCGCACGTCGCCACGCAGGTGCTCGCCTAGTTGGTAGGATGGCAGCATTGTGGGAACGACGGTGGAGTCTTGGCAGGTGTGGGCCTGGCTGCGGCCCCGCGGATGTCTCCGGCAAGGGTCTTGCCGGGGCCCCGGCAGGGGTCTTGCCGCGGCATCGTGGGCGTCCCCGGCAAGGGTCTTGCCGAGGGGTCTTGTGGGTATCCTCGGCAAGGATCTTGCCGAGGATCTTCGTCTTCTAATTCTCATCTAGTCTTGTATGTTCTTGGTCTTCACAAAGGTCTGCATGCCACCATGGAGGCGCCTCCCGAGCCTTGGTTCTGATGTGGTTGAGGGCATCGGAACTCTTAGGCTCAAGGGTGTCAGCCTTGTTGGTGTGGGGCAAGTTGCCCCGGCAAGGTTCTTGCCGGGGCTGTGGAGGCCGCCCCGGCAAGGGCCTTGCCGGGGGAGTTCACCTCGCCCTTCTGCTCTTCGTTCTCCTGGTCTTCCGCACGCCTCTTGTAACCTTGGCTTCTTCTGCCCCGTCAAGTGTGGCCATGGGCGTGGGGCTGCGACTGCCCGCGCACAAATAAAGGGGTACAAAAAGGGACCCCTACTTTTGTACACTGACAGGAGCCCTCGGGCCTGGGCCACATATAAGCACGGGGTGTTATTAGGCTAGGCCCAGAACGGTGCGCGGGTGCATGCGCGGTGGAGTTTTTACTACAGTAACTCCCTCACTCATTGCGCTTCCCCATGACCCGCGTTTGAATGCGTGACATGGGGGTCGTGCGTGGGGCGGTTGTTGCACGCACGCGTCACATCATGGTAAAGAGGCGGCCCGCGCCTTCCCCATAAAAAGGAAAAAACCGCAGGTGCACTACTCATTTACCCTTTGTGCTTTTTCCAATCTCGGAACTGTCGTTCCCTTCTTCTTCCTCGGGCGAAAGATTCGAAGCTCTCACCTCTGCTCGCCGCTGCCGCGCCCCGATTGCTCTTGATCATTCGCTCACTCCCAGCCGCCACGACACCCAAAACCAGCAAGGGCAAGCGAGCGGCCAAGGACGCCAGGAAGAAGGAGGCGCCGGAGAGAGAGTCGGCGGTGCGGCGGACGCAGCTCGCCTACTTCCCTTTGATGGTCGAGCGGTCCACCTCAAGAACTATTTCTAGCCCTGTGGGGGAGGAAGGCGACGGGGCACCCTGCCACGCGCGTCGTCCCCGCTGATTCCGCCGAGGCCGACCCAAATCGGTACCCCTTCTTCGTCGATTTCTTCTCCTGCGGGCTCTGCCCCCGTTCTCTGACTTCTTCAACGACGTCATGCACACCTAAGGCTTCCATCTTCTGGATCTTACGCTGAATGTCGTGGCGTGCGTGGCTCTCTTTGCCCACTGATAACCCACAGTATAGGGGATCAATTGTAGCCTCTTTCGATAAGTAAGAGTGTCGAACCCAATGAGGAGCTAAAGGTAGAACAAATATTCCCTCAAGTTCTATCGACCATCGATACAACTCTACGCACGCTTGACGTTCGCTTTACCTAGAACAAGTATGAAACTAGAAGTACTTTGTAGGAGTTGTTGGATAGGTTTGCAAGATAATAAAAAACGCGAAAATAAAAAGTAGGGGCTGTTTAGGTAAAGAAGCAATAAAGTTAGTATAGCGAGTGTGGAAAAGTGGTGGTAGGAGTTGCGTAATTGTCCCTAAGCAATTGACTACTTTACTAGACCGATAGCAAGTTTTATGTGGGAGAGGCCAATGCTAGCATGTCATCCCTGACTTGGAATTCTATGACTTACGATTGGAACTATTAGAAAGCATCCACAACTACTAACGTTCATTAAGGTAAAATCCAACCATAGCATTAAGATATATTGGCCCCCCTTCAATCCTGTATGCATCAATTTCTATGCTAGGTTGAAGCTTTTGTCACTCTTACCCTCCAATACATAGTCCTATCAACATACAACTAACCCTATGGTGTGATCCATGTGCGCGCTCATCTGATGGGCACCAAAGGACAGCAACAAAACCACAAGAAAATTAAACCAATCATAGCAATTCACCAGTTACCAAAAGGACAACGAAAATCTACTCAGACATCATAGGATGGCAACACATCTGTCGGTGTCAAAACCGGCGGATCTCGGGTAGGGGGTCCCGAACTGTGCGTCTAGGCCAGATGGTAACAGGAGGCAGGGGACACGATGTTTTACCCAGGTTCGGGCCCTCTTGATGGAGGTAAAACCCTACGTCTTGCTTGATTGATATTGATGATATGGGTTGTACAAGAGTAGATCTACCATGAGATCTGAGAGGCTAAACCCTAGAAGCTAGCCTATGGTATGATTGTATGTTGTGGCTGTTGTCCTATGGACTAAAACCCTTCGGTTTATATAGACACCGGAGAGGGTTAGGGTTACACAAGGTCGGTTACAAAGGAGGAGATATCCATATCCGTATTGCCTAGCTTGCCTTCCACGCCAAGTAGAGTCCCATCCGGACACGAGACGAAGTCTTCAATCTTGTATCTTCATAGTCTAACAGTCCGGCCAATGGAGATAGTCCGGCTGTCCGGAGACCCCCTAATCCAGGACTCCCTCAGTAGCCCCTGAACCAGGCTTCAATGACGATGAGTCCGGCATGCAGTATTGTCTTCGGCATTGCAAGGCGGGTTCCTTCTCCGAATACATCACAGAAGAATTTGAATACGAGGATAGTGTCCGACCCTACAAAATAAGTTCCACATTCCACCGTAGAGAGAATAATATTTTTGCAGATCTAATTTGCTGACTTGTCTTAACAGTATGACGTCATGTCACGGCCCGGTGATTATTCGAACCATTCCCTTTAACCAGCCCCACAGATAACGCGAGGCAGTTTTTCGACACGTCTTGTCAAAGCAGAGATCGTGTCCCCTTATTACGGGATTCTCATCAATACGGGTGTGGGTAACCCAACCGCGCCATCAATTGTGGCGCCTGGGGGATAAGTGAGTTTTACCAGGCAAGTGGGGACGCTTAGCTTCGTCCGCCCATATAAAGGGATAAGGATTCACCTTTCTATCCACGCCTTCTTCCTCCTTTCCTCATCCATTTTCGCACACTCGAGCCCTAGCGCCCAAGTCCACACTTCCCACCTCAACCTTCTCCAACCATGTCTGGAGTGGGAGGCAACTGGATGGTCTCCTCCGTCACGGAGGGAGACATCAAGAAACTGAGGAGAGCCGGATACCTGCCCGATGACATCGCGCACCGGCTCCCAGATGAGGGGCAGCTCATGCCCACCCCAGGCCCCATGAGAGGGTAGTCTTCCTCACCCATTTCCTCCGTGGACTGGGATTCCCTCTCCATCCATTCGTCCGGGGGCTCATGTTCTATTACGGCCTGGATTTCCACGATCTGGCCCCGAACTTCATCCTCAACATCTCGGCGTTTATCGTCGTGTGCGAGGCCTTCCTCCGAATCAAGCCCCACTTTGGCTTATGGCTGAAGACCTTCAATGTCAAGTCGAAGGTGGTGGGCGGCCGCCATGCGGAGTGTGGAGGAGCCATGGTGGGCAAGATGCCCAACATAACATGGCTCAAGGGCTCCTTTGTGGAAACCATAAAGGGGTGGCAATCGGGGTGGTTCTACATCACTGAGCCGCGCGACCCTGTATGGGCAGCGGCCCCCGAGTTCCGATCTGGCATCCCCACGCGGCTCACCTCCTGGAAAGAGAAGGGCCTGTCTTGGGGTAGTTCGGAAGAGCTGACCGGACTCCAAACATGTATTCAAAACATGGTGAACAAGAAGCTCAAGCTTGTCAACATAGTCCAAGTTATGCTCATCCGCCGGATCCTCCCGTGCCAACAACGGGAGTTCAACTTGTGGGAGTTCGACCCGGCGCAGCACTGAACTCTGAACAGGCTCTTCGACACGACTCATGAAGATGCCTGGAGGGTGCTGTTCAAAAGTGTCGAGGTCCCCCCTCCTATTACTGAGGATCGTGGATTCAGCGCGAAGTGCCAAGCCAGTGCGGTAAGCTGCTTTACCTTTCACAGGATACTTATTTTTTTATAGATTGACTCTATGCGGGATCTAAACTCCCGTACCTTTGACAGGACTAGCAGAAGATGGCCGGACAGATCGATTGTCCGGCTCCTTTGCCCGAAGGCCCCGCAGACGCTCTTCTGGCGAAGATGTTGACTCTGGCCCCTTATACGGTGCCGGAGAAGACCAAGAAGGCCAAGGGAACCCGAAAGAGTTCCCGACGCCAGGCGTCGTCGGACTCACCGTCCGATGACTCTGCGGCGCACTCTTCCCCCGAAGACGAGGAAGAAGAAGAAGAAGATGCTCCCCCACCAACTGGGGGAGACAAGAAAAGGAAGGACGCCCCAACTGGGGGGCGAAGGGTCCAAGAAGGGAAGGACTCTCCTTCCGGATAGCTCCATCACCGCCGACGAAGGCGAAGACGAGTGGTTGCCCAGGGCCAAGCCCCCGGGGAGACCGTAAGTATTCGGATACCAGAGTAACCCATAGGATTTCTTTGTCGCACTGCTTTCCCCAACACCGAACACAATTATGCGGGCCACCACGAGCCAGTATCGATGTATCATCGGACGGCTCCTTGGGCTTGTTGGACATGGAAAGCGATCCAGTCCCGACCGCCACCTCCCCTCATCCCGCTGACGACGCCGACGTGTTGTCTCAAGAGGCACCGGATCGAGGGGAGACAGTCCCGGAGGTGCCTCAAGGCGACCTTCCGGACTCCGGGAGCCGAGGGGACAGGGCCCCTGAGAGCTGCGAGTTCGGCCCTCAGCCGAACACCGCGCCGGAACCTCCAGCGGTTCCAGGCTCGGGCAGGCGGCCTCCTTCTAAGAGGGGCAAGACGCCTGTGCCGGTGACCTCTGTCCATCCAGAGGCGCCGGACAATCTGCTGGAAGCGCTTCGTAGTGCTTCCATCGACGAGGAGCACCGCACTATCATGAGTGCGGTGATCTAGAAGGTTCAGTCCGCCAAGAGCGGATTGACTGAAGCATGTGCCAGCCTTCTAACAGGCTTCGAGGTAAGTCTTTTAAAATGTAGTAGAAATATTACCGCATAGACAGTAGCCCCTGATGCTTTATTCGATGTTCACAAAGAAAAGTCGAACAGAGGATCAAATAGTATCGCAGGAGTCTAACATAAGTGTGTCAATATGCATATGCAGGCTTCGCTACTGGAGTCTGCTGCACTGACTGCGGAGGTCGCCTGTAACATCCCAAATTTTCAATTTGGAATGTTATACAATAGATCATCATGCATATCATATTTTATTTTGCTTTTTGGTTGATCCTAGAAATTCTACGCAACTCAATGACCCATGGAGAGAGTTGGGGATTTCGTTATTTTCATATTTGAGTTCTCTCAAATTTTGAGAATAGGATCATTTGATTTTATTTATTTCATCGTCAATTATTTCTATTACAAACATATGAGAGAGGGAATAAAATGACTTTCCCAAAATAAAGAAATATTGAGGATTTAATAAAAAAATCAAATAAGATTTTATTTTGGAGTTTTTCGGTGTTTTATTTGAATTTAGGAAAAATGTGCGTTTTTCAAAATTGCATTTAGGGCCCAAATAAATGTTCACCTTGTGCGGCTTGATTTTAGAAGCCCGTGAAAATTTATTTCGGAATTTTTGGAGTCCGTTTAGTATTTCTTTTTATTTTTCTTCTGAGCGGAATAATTAAAAAAAATGAACCGACTTCGGGCCGTACCCGAGCGGGACACCGCCCGGGGGCAGCCTTTAAATAGTGCCGCCCCGAGCCGCCCCAGCCCATCAGCCCCGCCTCGATCCGCGCGCGCCGCCGAAGCCGCCGTCGTCGCCGCCGCCGCCGCCGACGATCCCGCCGCCCGAGGTTCGTCGCGCCTCGTTTTCCGTGCTAAAAAAAAGAGAAAAAAATTCGGCGTTTGTCGTTTTTCTTTTTCTCGGATTAAATCCACGATTTTTGTGATCATGATTCCTGATCCGATTTTCGTTTTAGTTTAACTTTTCGCTCGTTTATCGGAATCAGGCGATTCAAGTGCCTAGGGATTCGTCTCGAAACCCTCTATCCATTTAACCAACTTAAACAAGTTTTTGCTACTGTAAAATTTGCCCTAGATCCAGATTACTAGAATGAAGTTGTTTTCTTTCGCCGTTCGTCTTTCATTGCTTCGTTCGATTTGATTCTTTTTGCTAACCGGAGTTCTTAAGTTGAACTTTCTGGTTAGATCTCTTATTTGAGTTTTACCTGTGCATTAGATGAGTACTTATTGTATGCTTGTTTGTTTGTCTGCGATAGAATACCCGGAGTGCGCCGCCTGTTACTTCGAATTGTTAGGTTTCGTGGATCATCAGCAAGGCAAGTAACACTTTGATCATACCTTTTCTACTACCCAGTTTTATTGCATTAGATCAATCCTCACACATTGCATGATTAGGATCTAATTAAATTGTGGGATGGGAAGTAGATGAGGTAGTACCTATTACCTGTTTATTTTCAAACCTTTGGGAGTTACTTCTACGTTTGCTTATTGTGCCATGCTATGCTAGTAGACGTGGATTGGGTGAGTGAAATCCATGACAGATGTGAGATTGTTAATTAATGGTTTATCTAAGGTGGAAACTTAAACACACATCTGGGTGGATTGAGGCACCTGGGTATTCCAGGACTTGCCTGTTTTCTTTTGGACCGCCACCCAGGCTCAAAGGGATCATGAGACTATTCATACTAGAAACTTCCATGTGCAGCCACAAGCTATTATGGGCTCTAGCATAGTTGACTAAGTCGTGCGAACTCTTACAGTGGTAGACTAGCAGATGTAGGGGATGTAGGTGGTACGGTCTACCCGATCGTAAGGTGCTAGCATTTCTGAAAGACTATGTCTTGGTCATCCGTCTTCTCAAACACCATGTAGTGCGAGAAACCAAACGGAGGCGATCGAGTCTTGTGGGGAAAAGTGCGCAAACTTCTGCAGAGTGTATTAAACTAATCATGATTAGCCGTGGCCCCGGTTATGGACGATCTTGAGTATCTAGTACCTGGATTATCATGTGAATCTCAACATGTTACTCTAAATTAATTTTGTTGGGTTTTGTTAATGATGATGCTTAATTGGGATTGAGGATGTTGTCAACCATTCTCAATGTTTAACAACCACCATGATAGTAATTAAATTTTATTCCTTTGAAGTAGGGAAAATTGGCTTTACGCAAAACTGTAACCATAGAGCTTTCCACCAGCCAAATATGCATATAGTATAGCTGTTTCATTCCATTACTCTCTATGTGTTACCTTGCCAGCATATTCCATGTGCTGACCCGTTTTTGGGCTGCAACGTTAATGTTGCAGACTTTTCAGACGACGATTAAGGAGTTTTTAGGTCATGGTTCTATACTCAGTGATGCCGTTGGAGTTGATGGACTCACTTATCTTCCAAGCCTTCCGCTATTATCGTTATTAGATGGCCTTAAGCCATACTTATTGTAATAAGTTCTCTTTTGAGACACTCGATGTAATAAGTATGTGATTGCTACTCTGCTATAAATCCTCCAAGTACTGTGTGGTGTCAGCATTAGTGATCCAGGGATGACACCGGAGCACAGAGATCAGACTGTTTGTGGTCTGGTCGCTAGAGAGATGGTATCAGAGCACACGCTGACTGTAGGACACGACCACTAAGCACACGACCTAGATCACTATGCACTCTCTTCTCTTCTGACCTCTCATCTTTTCTATTCTTTAGGATGGCAGATACAAGGAACAAGTCCACGCAACCGGATGAAGATACACCCTTTGGACGACACTTGAAGGAAGTCACTAGATACCTGAACATTGGAGTACCAAGCTTCACTGGAACCTACAACACCACTTTACCTGAAGAAGAGCACTGGATGATTCAAGTTCAAGTTCCAGGAAGGACGTTCATGCCAGTCACTGAGCCCATAGAGTTTTCTTTTGATGCACCAACTTGGAGTCTAGGAAAGAGCATGGCAGCTCACATCGCCATGGGACGCATTGGAGAAGTCTACCGCAAGGATCTCAAGGATACTATCTACCAGATTTGTGGGCGCCGAGATGAGCACTGGGAGATGATCATCACTAGGAAGGATAGATCAATCACAGCTTTTATCCAGGAGTTAAACCAGCACATTCGACGACAGGAGAACCAGATGTGTGCCGACATGATAGATCTGAAGAAGGCTAAGACTAGAATCAAGGAACTGGAGGAAGAACTCAAGGCTACACGTGAAGATTATGAAGAAGAAATTGAAGTATTGGTGGAGAAGAATGACGACCTGATTAAGAAGATTGGAATATTTATGGGAGGCCCTACGCCAGTAGATGAAGACGAAGAACCCCAGGAGATTAGCCCGGAAGACGACATCATCATCGACGGCACCGACTCGGAATCAGATAGTAGCGATGATGATTATGTTGATGAAGCTGGAGCAGATATCATGGAGTCTGGAACCGAAGAATATTTCTAGTAGACCACCTCATTAGTAGTAGTAGTCCACCATGTAAATATAGTAGCCTGAGCAATTTTGCGATAGTTAGATCGATTGTATGCCTTTGTTTGATTGATTGAAGTGATTTGTTTGCTTTTGCCTCATGTGCATATGGGTAGTGTTTTCTCTTTAGACCCCCTCTATTCTTATATCTCATCTTTTCTAAACCCTCAGATGCCTCCGAGACGTGACCCCGGATTTGCCTTTCCACCGGAGCTCACCCAGTTGATCCAGTAGCAAAACACATTGATGCAGTTGCTAGTCTAGAATCAGAATCAGGGGAACAACAACAACAACAACAACAACAACCCACCACCACCACCACCTGTTGACCACTTAGCCCGTTTTCTTAGGCTGAATCCGTCGGTGTTTTCCAGTAGCACCGAGCCGATAGTAGCAGATGATTGGCTCCGCAAGACAGCTAGGGAGTTGACCACAGCAGGATGCACATATGCGGAGAAGGTGAAGTTTGCCGCACATCAGCTAGAAGGACCCACAGCATCATGGTGGGAGAATTTCACAGCCACTTTACCAGTAGACACTGTCACATGGGACCAGTTTCAGCAGGCTTTTCATACTGCACACATTTCAGCAGGAGCTATGGCCATGAAGAAGCGTGAGTTTCGCAACTTGCGCCAAGGAGGACGGACAGTTGGCCAGTATGTGGAGGAATTTAGTAAGTTAGCACGTTATGCCCGAGATGACGTCGCTACAGATGCAGCAAAGCAGGAGAAGTTTCTAGAAGGACTGTATGATGAGCTGAGCATGCAGTTGATGGTAGCAACCTTCAACAACAACCAGGAGTTGGTAGATCGTGCTCTTATGATCGAAGGGAAGCAGCAGCAGATTGAGAATCGCAAGAGGAAGTATGGACAAGGAAAGCATAATTCAGGAGCTCAGCAGAAGCCACGTTTTACCCCTAGACCGGGAGGACATTTTCAGCATACCCATGGAGGAGGTAGCTCGCACAATCACAATGGCACCAAGAATAGTAATGGCAATGGAGGAAGCAACAGCCAGAACCGCACCAACCCCCCCAACCCCAGCCAAGAAGGACCTAAGCCAAGTCACTTGCTTTAAGTGTTCGAAGACAGGACATTATGCCAATGAATGTCCTGAATTACAAAATGGAAATAGCAATGGAAGTTCTGGGAAGAAGCCAAACCCTTTCAACAGGGGACAGGTGAACCACGTTAGCGTGGAGGAGGTTGAAGCTCAGCCTGATGCAGTAATAGGTAAGTTTTTGGTTAAGTCATTTACTGCACTCGTTCTTTTTTATACTGGTGCATCGCATTCATACATCTCAAGGGGATTTGTGGATAAGTATAACCTACCAACCCAAGCCCTTAGGTCACCCATGTTAGTAACCTCGCCCGGAGCAGAGTATGTGGCTAGTCTATGGTGTGATCGGTTACCATTAAGGATTGGTAACTATGTTTTTCCCTCAGACCTAATAGTATTGGAATCTCAAGGATTGGATGTGATATTAGGCATGGATTGGTTATCAAAGTATGAAGGGAATATTGAATGTGCTAGTAAGTCAATTTTGCTTACCACCCAAGAAGGGAGAAGGATCAAGTATGTATCCCGGCATGTGCCAAAGAGGACTCAAGTAAATTGCCTAATAGGAGTTGTGCAGGAGGAAGTACCAGTGGTAAGGGATTTTCCCGATGTATTTCCGGAAGAGTTGCCAGGCATGCCACCGGATAGAGATATTGAGTTTTTGATTGAGCTATTGCCAGGCACAGGGCCAATATCAAAGAGACCATATAGGATGCCAGCAAAGGATTTGGTGGAAATTAAGAAGAAGATTAAGGAGTTACTAGATAAGGGATATATTCTCCCAAGTTCTTCGCCTTGGGGATCGCTAGTACTTCTAGTGGAGAAGAAGGATGGATCACTAAGGATGGTTGTTGATTATCGAGGATTGAATGAAGTAATGAGCAAAAACAAGTACCCACTACCTATGATCAACGATCTGTTTGATCGATTGCAAGGAGCTAAGCTATTTTCCAAGATCGATCTGCGATTAGGATACCACCAGTTGAAGATTCGAGAACAGGATATTCCTAAGACAGCTTTTACCACCAGGTATGGGTTGTATGAGTATACCGTTATGTCATTTGGTCTGACTAACGCACCTGCCTATTTTATGAACATGACGAACAAAGTGTTTATGGAGTTCTTGGATAAGTTCGTCGTAGTGTTCATTGATGATATCCTGGTTTATTCGAAGAATGAAGAGGAACATAAGGAGCATTTGCGTTTGGTACTTGGAAAGCTCAGAGAACATCAATTATATGCCAAGTTCAGCAAATGTGAGTTTTGGTTGAAGGAAGTAGGATTCCTCGGTCACGTTATATCTAGAGAAGGTATAGCAGTAGATCCCGCTAAAGTTGAATCTGTGACCAAGTGGGAAGCCCCAACAACAGTTGGAGAGATCCAGAGTTTTCTTGGACTCGCAGGATACTACCGGAGATTTATTGAGAGTTTCTCAAAGATTGCGAAGCCTATGACTGAGTTGTTGAAGAAGGATACCAAGTTCATATGGACGGAGGAATGTGAGGCTAGTTTCCAGGAGTTGAAGAAACGCTTAGTTACCTCACCAGTGTTGATTTTGCCAGACCAGACCAAGGATTATGAGGTGTATTGCGACGCTTCACGTCGAGGACTTGGAGCAGTGCTTATGCAGGAAGGGAGAGTTGTTTCATATGCCTCAAGACAACTGAAACCTCATGAGTTGAATTATGCCACGCATGATTTGGAGTTAGCAGCCGTAGTACATGCATTGAAGACATGGAGACATTTTCTGAATGGAAATCGTTGTGAGGTGTACACGGATCATAAGAGTTTGAAGTACATCTTCACGCAGAAGGAGTTGAATCTCAGACAAAGGAGATGGTTGGAGCTTATCAAGGATTATGATATGAAATTGCATTATCATCCTGGAAAGGCTAATGTAGTAGCAGACGCATTAAGCCGCAAGAGCCATGTCAATACGTTAATGACGGGAGAAATACCCCAGGAGTTAGCAGAAAATCTTCGTGAACTATGTTTGGAAATAGTTCCGAGAGGCTATGTAGAAGCATTGGAGATTCAGTCAACTTTGATGGATAGAATCAGAGAAGCTCAGAAAGATGACAAAGAGATTGCCGCTATAAAGGAGAAACTAAGCAAAGGAAAAGCTAAAGGATCTCGTGAGGATGAGCACGACACCCTATGGTTTGAAGACCACGTTTATGTGCCCAATGACCCGAAGATCAGGAAGTTGATTTTGCAAGAGGCACACGACTCACCGTATTCAATTCACCCAGGAAATACCAAGATGTATCTGTATTTGAGGGATATTTTCTGGTGGACCGGAATGAAGAAGGATATAGCGGAGTATGTAGCAGTTTGTGATGTATGTCAGAGAGTAAAGGCAGAGCATCAGAAGCCAGCAGGATTGTTACAACCATTGCCGATACCCGAATGGAAGTGGGATAAGCTAGGCATGGATTTTATCATGGGATTGCCCAGGACTCGTTTAGGCTATGACTTGATTTGGGTTGTAGTTAGTCAATTGATGAAAGTAGCTCATTTCATCCCAGTAAAGACCACTTACACCAGTGCTAAGTTGGCAAAGATATACATGACCAGGATCGTATGTCTGCATGGAGTTCCAAGGAGTATCATATCAGATGGAGGGACCCAGTTTACCTCAAAGCTCTGGAAGCAGTTGACGAAACTTTGGGTACCAGGCCAGAATTCAGTATAGCTTTTCATCCACAGACAGATGGACAGACCGAGAGAGTCAATCAGATTTTGGAGGATATGCTGAGAGCTTGTGCGCTAGATTATGGATCTAGTTGGGACAATAATTTGCCATATGCAGAGTTCTCTTACAACAACAGTTACCAAACTAGTTTAAAGATGTCCCCTTTCGAAGCTTTGTACGGAAGGAGGTGCAGGACACCACTGTCATGGGACGAAGTTGGAGACCGCCAGTTGTTTGGTCCTGACTTGATTAAAGAGTTTGAACAGAAGGTGAAGCTGATTCGCGATAGGCTCAAGGTAGCCCAGTCCAGACAGAAGAGTTATGCAGATTCTAAACGCAAGGAGACAATTTACGAAGTCGGAGACAGAGCTTATCTTCGAGTATCAAAACTTCGGGGAACAAAGCATTTTGGAGTTAAAGGGAAGTTAGCACCACGATTTGTAGGACCATATCGAGTTTTGGAGCGTATGGGAGAAGTGGCCTACAAGTTGGAATTGCCCGAAGGATTGTCAGGAGTTCATGATGTGTTCCACGTTTCTCAGTTAAAGAAATGTCATGCGAAGATGGCTGACATACCGTTGAGAGATACAGTGCCATTGGAAACAATTCAGTTGGATAACAGTTTGACCTACGAGGAGAAACCAGTCAAGATCCTCGAGTTTGCCGGTCGAGTTACCCGCAGCAAGGTTATCAAGTTTTACAAAGTTCAGTGGAGCCACCACACGGAGGATGAAGCCACCTGGGAACGAGAGGAAGATTTACTCAAGGACCACCCTCACCTATTTTCTAGCCAACCCGAATCTCGAGGGCGAGATTCATCTTAAGGGGGGTAGGTTTGTAACATCCCAAATTTTCAACTTGGAATGTTATACATTAGATCATCATGCATATCATATTTTATTTTGCTTTTTGGTTGATCCTAGAAATTTTACGCAACTCAATGACCCACGGAGAGAGTTGGGGATTTCGTTATTTTCATATTTGAGTTCTCTCAAATTTTGAGAATAGGATCATTTGATTTTATTTATTTTATCGTCAATTATTTCTATTACAAAAATATGAGGGAATAAAATGACTTTCCCAAAATAAAGAAATATTGTGGATTTAATTAAAAAAATCAAATAAGATTTTATTTCGGAGTTTTTCGGTGTTTTATTTGAATTTAGGAAAAATGTGCGTTTTTCAAAATTGCATTTAGGGCCCAAATAAATGTTCACCTTGTGCGGCTTGATTTTAGAAGCCCGCGAAAATTTATTTTAGAATTTTTGGAGTCCGTTTAGTATTCTTTTTATTTTTCTTCCCAGCGGAATAATTTAAAAAAAACGAACCGACTTCGGGCCGTACCCGAGCGGGACACCGCCCGGGGGCAGCCTTTAAATAGCGCCGCCCCGAGCCGCCCCAGCCCATCAGCCCCGCCTCGATCCGTGCGCGCCGCCGGAGCCGCCGTCGCTGCCGCCGCCGCCGACGATCCCGCCGCCCAAGGTTCGTTGCGCCTCGTTTTCCGTGCCGAAAAAAAGAGAGAAAAAAATTTCGGCTTTCGTCGTTTTTCTTTTTCTCGGATTAAATCCGTGATTTTTCTGATCGCGATATCTGATCCGATTTTCGTTTTAGTTTAACTTTCCGCCCGTTTATCAGAATCAGGCGATTCGAGCGCCTACGGATTCGTCTCAAAACCCTCTATTCGTTTAACCAACTTAAACAAGTTTTTGCTACTGTAAAATTTTCCCTAGATCCAGATTACTAGAATGAAGTTGTTTTCTTTCGACGTTCGTCTTTCGTTGCTTCGTTCGATTTGATTCTTTTTGCCAACCAAAGTTCTTAAGTTGAACTTTTTGGTTAGATCTCTTATTTGAGTTTTACCTGTGCATTAGATGAGTACTTATTGTATGATTATTTGTTTGTCTGCGATAGAATACCCGGAGTGCGCCGCCTGTTACTTCGAATCGTTAGGTTTCGCGGATCATCAGCAAGGCAAGTAACACTTTGATCATACCTTTTCTACTACCAAGTTTTATTGCATTAGATCAATCCTCACACATTGCATGATTAGGATCTAATTAAATTGTGGGATGGGAAGTAGATGAGGTAGTACCTATTAAATGTTTATTTTCAAACCTTTGGGAGTTACTTCTACGTTTGCTTATTGTGCCATGCTATGCTAGTAGACGTGGATTGGGTGAGTGAAATCCATGACAGATGTGAGATTTTTAATTAATGGTTTATCTAAGGTGGCAACTTAAACACACATCTGGGTGGATTGAGGCACCTGGGTATTCCAGGACTTGCATGTTTTCTTTTGGACCGCCACCCAGGCTCAAAGGGATCATGAGACTATTCATACTAGAAACTTCCGTGTGCAGCCACAAGCTATTATGGGCTCTAGCATAGTTGACTAAGTCGTGCGAACTCTTACAGTGGTAGACTAGCAGATGGAGGGGATGTAGGTGGTATGGTCTACCCGATCATAAGGTTCTAGCATTTCTGAAAGACTATGTCTTGGTCATCCGTCTTCTCAAACACCATGTAGTGCGAGAAACCAAACGGAGGCGATCGAGTCTTGTGGGGAAAAGTGTGCAAACCTCTACAGAGTGTATTAAACTAATCATGATTAGCCGTGTCCCCGGTTATGGACGATCTTGAGTATCTAGTACTTGGATTATCATGTGAATCTCAACATGTTACTCTAAATTAATTTTGTTGGGTTTTGTTAATGATGATGCTTAATTGGGATTGAGGATGCTTTCAACCATTCTCAATGTTTAACAACCACCATGATAGTAATTAAATTTTATTCCTTTGAAGTAGGGAAAAATTGGCTTTACGCAAAACTGTAACCATAGAGCTTTCCACCAGCCAAATATGCATATAGTATAGCTGTTTCATTCCATTACTCTCTATGTGTTACTTTGCCAGCATATTCCATGTGCTGACCCGTTTTTGGGCTGCAACGTTAATGTTGCAGACTTTTCAGACGATGATTAAGGAGTTTTTAGGTCATGGTTCTATACTCAGTGATGCCGTTGGAGTTGATGGACTCACTTATCTTCCAAGCCTTCCGCTGTTATCGTTATTAGATGGCCTTAAGCCATACTTATTGTAATAAGTTCTCTTTTGAGACACTTGATGTAATAAGTATGTGATTGCTACTCTGCTATAAATCCTCCGAGTACTGTGTGGTGTCAACATTACTGATCCAGGGATGACACTAGAGCACAGAGATCAGACTATTTGAGGTCTGGTCGCTACATCGCCGTACTAAAGCAGGACCTCGAGGGGTCCAGGAAAGAGCTCGGCCTTGCCAAGAGGCAGCTCGAGGAGAACAAGGGTAAGTAATACCCTGTCTATAGATATGTATATAGAAAAGAGGATGCGATTGCAAAATGACAGGATCATCGAATATTTGCCTGGGGCCACGACTGAGGTGGCGACCCTGAAGAAAGCGCTAACCAAGGCCGAAGATAAAGCGGCCAAGGAGCGCACCGAGCGAGAGAAGCACGAGGCTTGAGTGGGCGAGGTGCAGCAAGAGCTCCAGGCTCTCGTGGAGAAGCATGAGGAGTTGGAGCTTGACTCAAAGACGCGAGAGTCTGAGCTTGCTGCCTCCCTCGAGAGCGCAAAAAGTGCCAAGGCCGAAGCCCACAAGGCCCTCCAAGAGATCGACGCAATGAAGAAGATAGCGGCGGGTAAGGCTTTCTATATGCAAAGCAAGCATGTAAAAGTAAATTACCGATTACTTACCCGAATCCGGAGCTCTCCAGGAGGATTCGCAGATTTGCCCCGCAGTGTGTACGATGCCGCACAATTTTACTAGGTTGAGGATGGAAGCTCAACGGAGAAGCTGTTCTGGTCTCAGTATGCTGAGGCCGAACATCCGGTGCCAATGAGCGACCAGCTGAAGCAGATGGTCGAGCTACATAAGCCGGCCGATCAGGCCATGAAGAGTGTCGGAGTAATCGACCATGGGTACCCCGAGGACGGCAAGATGATATTTCAAGACATCAGGGCTAGCAAAGCCCCTCAGTCCGACTGTCTGGCCGCTCCTGCCGGCTTCCCGTCCGACTGCTCTGCCCGGCCGACTGCCAGCTGCCGACTGCGCCAACTAGCCGGCTGCCGACTGCATCAACCAGCCGGCTGCCGACTGCAGCACGACCCGACACCGACAAGACCCTGACACGATGGCCATACCGCGGACAAGACGGCTGTACCCGGACACTTCTGAGCAATAGTGATACACTATAGCAGGTGTGAGATGTCACATCGTTGTCTCCCAAATAGTGAAGTTGGTCACATGGGCCATCCCTTGTCCCCTAGGCTCCCCTTTATAAGGAGCACCAGGGGAGGCTCACGGCCACGGGCGCCACTATGGCCTCTTGGCCATTCACTTCCACGCATGCATGCTAGCTAGCAAGATGGCTAGCTAGCTCACGCCCACATCCATCCATCCATCCATTCATACACACATGGACTCACACACTCTCACGCATGAGCATGGCCGGCCACTAGCTAGCTCACACCTATGAGACATATACCAGATCAGATGCACTCGGCACTGATCCCAGATACAACTCCAGGAGCACTTTGTACTGCCCGATGTACACCCTAGATAGATGCACTCAGACATGCAGCAGTAGGAGTATTATCTCTCCGGAGAGCTCCGAAGCTGGGTAAACCACCGCGTGCTACTCGCATACCCGCTCCCGGGCCTATCAGCAGCAGTCTTACCCACACACTAAGCCCTTGTGGCATCTGTCGACTCGCAAGCCCCCCGTGAGAAATTCCACGACAGTTGGCGCCCACCGTGGGGCCAGGTGCACCGTCGTCCGGAGACCTGTTCTGGACGGGAACCCTCTTCCTCCCCAGCGAGCGTAGCCAGCCCGGCACGCCCGATGGCGCTTGCCACGACGCGCTGCGAGGCGTCACCAGCATCTGCGCGGCAAGTGGCCTCGCCGATCTCCTCGACGAAACTCTCATCTCCGACGAGCTCGCCTCCGATGCGGGCACCGACCGCCTCGCCAACCTTCTCGGCCAGCTCCATGTCTCCAGCGATCCCACTGTGGAGCTGGAGTCGGTTGGCTCCACCGACCTGATGCCCGTCGACTCCGACACGGCCTCCTACGACACCTTCCCCACCAACGTCATGATCTACAATGACCCGCTTCCTCGAGCCGACGGCTGCGATGCTGTCACCACCGAAGTGATGGTTGCCGGCCACGGCGGCCTGGCCGACGAGAGCGCCCGCGACGCCTCGTGCACGGCGGCCCACGACTTGTCCGCTCCCCTCCCGGCTGATGCCGACGACGAAGCACTGGAGGCACGCCGCCTCGCCCTCCTCGCAGAGGGCCGGAGGCTGGCTTCCGTAAGACGCCTCATTGAGGCCTATCAGCGCGAAGCTGACCGTGCCGCCTTCGGCACGCCAGCCCCAGGCGGGCCAAGCCGGGCCAGCCTTGTCAAGCAACGCGGCGCCGTCATCACCGACACGCCGGGAGTCGACCGCCCGGTCTATGCCACTCCGCTCGAGAACTTGCGTGCCGCCCAGGTGGCTGTAGATGAGTTGGACGGCTTGGAGGCCGAAGACCTCCCCCACATGACCCGGCGCATCCAGCAATTGATTGACGCAGCCGCGCGGTGACACGAAGCCGACGCCCGCGCAGAAAGCCCTCCCCCGCGCCGAGAACACGGCGCGACATCCCGGACGCCGACTACGAGCAACACCCGCGTGCGACGCGAGAAGGAGCCGACTGCCAGCCGCAGCCGGACCCGGATCTCCATCGAGCGAGACGCGGATGGTCATCCCCGAGCCATGGAATGGCGTGGCGACCCGCCTCCGCCTCCGCCCCGTGGAGAGAGATATCCTGCCCCGCCGCCAGTGGCGCACCCGACTCTCAGCGGCCGGCTGGGCCGCCGCGAAGGAATCGGCGAGAACGATGCCCGCCATCGGATCGACCGCCTGGCGCGATCCCTGGCGTTGGAAGAAGAAGACGATGTCAGCCCGCCTTGTTTCGGCCCCCGCATCCGCGACGAGCCCTTTCCCAAAGGGTTCTCGCTCCCAAGAGACACGCCCAAGTACAACGGCTCCGTGAAGCCGGAAGATTGGTTGATCGACTACTCCACGGCGGTTAGCATAGCCAACGGCAACCGGCGCGTTGCCGTGAAGTACGTGCCCCTCATGCTGCAAGGTACGGCGCGGACCTGGCTCAACAGCCTCAAGCCGCGTAGCATCAACAGTTGGCTAGATTTCACAGAAGCCTTCATCCGCAACTTCACCAGCACCTACAAGCGGGCTCCCAAGCCCAGACAGCTCTCCTTGTGCGTACAAGGCCCCGCCGAGTCCACTCGTGATTACCTCACGCGTTGGGCCAAGCTCCGCAACTCCTGTGAAGGGGTGTACGAGGTGCAAGCCATAGAATATTTCATAGCCGGATGCCGAGAAGGCACCCTCCTCAAGCACAAGATCCTCTGCGACGAGCCGGCTACCCTCGACGAGCTTCTGGACATAGCGGACAAGTACGCCACCGCCGATTCCTCGATGAAGACCAAGCTTCGGGTAGACGCGTCCGGAAAGGTACTCAACCCGGCACCCAAGACGCTGGCTGGGGATTCCGGCCGACTCCCCCACTCGAACGACCACAAGCGCAAGGGCCCCGCGCCGCCTCCCGCCAGTCGGCAGGTGGCCACAGTCGAAGATGCGCCGCGTGAAGAACGACCGGCGCCCAAGAAGCCCAAGGGCGGCAGGCCGGCTTGGCAGCCCACCTTCTCCTACGAGCAAACACTCGACGCCCCTTGCAAGTTCCACAGCGGCACGAAGCCGTCCAACCACACGACTCGGAAGTGCCATTGGCTGACCCGAATCTCTACGGGCGAGGGGCTCGTGCCGCCTCCGCCTGCCGGCCCGCCGCCTCCGCCTCCGGCCGCTCGGCCCACAGTTGAAGCCGTGCATGACGAGTTCCCTGATGAGCAAGCAACCTACATCGTCTTTACAAGCCATCCCGAAGACCGGCGCAGCAACCGCCAAGAGCGCCAGGAAGTTGGCGTGGTCGCTGCCAACCCCGCTGGACACATGCATTGGTCAGAAAAGCCCATCAGCTGGAGCCAGGCCGACCATCCGGAGGTGATGCCGTCTCCCGGCTCTTATGCTTTGGTCCTGGAAGCCACCTTTGCAATGGACAGACGCGTCGCCCGCTTCTCCCATGTGTTGATAGACGGCGGGAGCAGCATCAACATCCTGTATCGTGACACCCTGGAGAAGCTAAACGTCAAGACAAAGCAGCTCACGCCTACTCGGACAGTGTTCCACGGCATCGTACCCGGCCTGTCCTGCGCCCCCATTGGCAAAATCAAAAGTGATGTACTTTTTGGGGACAAGGAGCATTTCCGCCGGGAAGCGATCTGGTTTGAAGTGGTGGACCTGGAGAGCCCTTACCATGCATTGCTGGGCCGACCTGCCTTGGCCAAATTCATGGCAGTTCCCCACTATGCATACCTCAAGATGAAGATACCAAGCACCAAGGGCGTCATCACCGTAGCCGGTGATTACAAGAAGTCCTCCGAGTGCGCGGCGGCGAGCAGCCGGCTGGCCGAGTCCCTTGTGATTGCCGAAGAGAAGAAGATGCTGGACCGAGTCGTGGCCATAGCCGGCAAGCAGTCGGCCGTGTCCCCCGACCCCAAGGAGCATGATGCTCAAGGATCCTTCCAGCCGGCCAAGGAGACAAAGAAGATATCCCTTGACCCCGAGCATCCAGAGAGGTTTGCCGTCATCGGGGCAAGTCTGAACAGCGAATAGGAAGGCGAGCTCGCCGATTTCCTCCGTGAGAATCGGGACATCTTTGCATGGTCCCCCAGGGACATGCCGGGAGTCCCGAGGAAATTCGCCGAGCACAAACTACACGTTCGAGAAGACGCAAAGCTAGTCGGACAACCCCTTCGCCGACTGTCGGAGGAGAAACGCAGAATTGTAGGGGAGGAGATAGCCCGGCTTTTGGCAGCCGGCTTCATCATGGAAGTTTTCTTTCCAGAGTGGCTCGCCAACCCGGTCCTTGTGCTAAAGAAGAACAACAAGTGGTGCATGTGTATAGACTACACGAGCCTCAACAAGGCCTGCCCCAAAGATCCTTTTGCCCTGCCAAGGATTGACCAAGTGATAGACTCCACAGCCGGATGCGAGCTGTTGAGTTTTTGGGATGCTTACTCCGGATATCATCAGATAAAGCTAGACCCGGACGACCGCCTGAAGACCGCCTTCATCACGCCATTTGGAGCCTTCTGCTACCTGACCATGACATTCGGCTTGAGAAATGCCGGTGCCACTTTTCAGCGTTGCATGCAGAAGTGCCTCCTCAAGCAACTCGGCAGAAACGCTCACGTTTACGTGGACGACATCGTGGTGAAGACGGAGAAGCGCGGCACCCTGCTGGGAGACCTCAAGGAAACGTTTGAGAACTTACGCCGGTTCCAAATCAAGCTCAACCCCGAGAAATGCGTGTTCGGAGTGCCAGCCGGCCAGCTCCTAGGCTTCCTGGTCTCCGAACGCGGCATCGAATGCAACCCGGTGAAGATCAAGGCCATAGAGAGAATGGTGATCCCTACCAAGCTTCGAGACATTAGGAAGTTCACCGGGTGCTTGGCCTCCTTGAACCGCTTCATCAGCCGGCTCGGAGAAAAATCTCTCCCCCTCTACCGCCTCATGAAGAGCACTCACTTCGAGTGGAATGACCAGGCCGACCAAGCTTTTCACGAGCTGAAGAAGATGCTGGCCACACCGCCTGTCCTCGCGGCGCCGACTGAGAAAGAACCCATGCTCCTCTACATCGCCGCAACCAGCCGGGTGGTCAGCACTGTCATCGTAGTCCAGCGCCCCGAAGAAGGCCGAGCCCAGCCGGTCCAGGCGTCTACGCCTCCTTGGCCGGCTCCCGTACGCCAGCCCCGCCCGCAGCCTGCAATAGCCGGCTTCACCTCCGACCCGGCACGCCACCTCCGCTGCCGTGCCGCGACCCGGCCGCCGGCTGCTGCGGCATCCCGGCCCGCCGGCTTCGCCCGCGACCCGGCCACCGGCTACTGCCGCGTCTCGGCCGCCGGCTGGGCATGCCAGCCGGCCTCCGTCGCGTCCCGCTCCTGCCGACTGCTCAGGCAGTGAAAAGAAAGCGACAAAGAGAAAAAGAAAGGGGGAGTGCGAGCCGGCTGGAGAACAGATGAAGAAAGAAACAGAAAAAAAGGGGGCGGGTGAGAGAAAAGTCAAGGGCCGGCTGCCCAAGCCGGCTGAGAAACAAGTGGCCGCATGCTAAAAAAAAACGAGGATCTGACTTTGCAGACTGCAGTCCAGCCGACTGCTTTGGTCAACAGCCCGCGCTGCCGCTGGGTCGACTGTTTCATCTGCCCGCTTTGCTGGCTGGCCGACCGACGAGTCGGTCCGTCTGAGCACAGCCGGTTGACAAGAAAAAGAAAAGAAGACAAAGTAGTCGCCGGGAGATCCGGCCCGACTGCTCAGCAGTCGGCCCGAATCTCGAGGGCTACACCCAGCGGGTGCGCTGACGCGCCCCCGCGAAGAAGAAGACAAAGTAGATGCCGGGAGATCCGGCCCGACTGCTCAGCAGCCGGCCCGAATCTCAGGGGCTACACCCAACGGGTGCGCTGGTGCGCCCCCGCGAAGATTGCGGACAAGAGAAGAGTTCTGTCCGGCTCCCGCAGCCGGCAGAAGAGAAGAAAAAGGACGTTGCAAGACGCCTCGCTGCCTGGCCGGTCGATCCTGACCGGCCGGAACCCCCCTTCGAGCACCCGGAGGCTCGAAGGCTACACCCAGCGGGTGCGCCGACGCGCTCTGCGAGCGCCGAGTCGCGCCGGCTGTTTTCGACGACCGCGACTACACAAAAATCAATGTGAGCTCCTCGCCCGCATATTTTTGCATCACGCAAGCACGTAAAACCCAGAGCGATGCTCGGGTGCTATATCCGCATTTTTTATTACAGTTGCATCACTGTTCGCCCCGGCGCCAGCCAGAGTTGGCCCGGGGCTGGCCGCTTGGCCTGAGACGTTAGTTCCCGCAGACGGCTTAGTAGCATGTGCAGTACCAAAGGCTCACTCTTAGTCACAGACCGCAGAGCGGCTGTCCGGCTAGCAAGGGTGAAATGCTGGAGGCCACCCACGCGAAAAACGTCCGGGAAGAAAAACAGTTTGGGCGACCGGGCCGTTTTCCTTTACAAGTATCTACTCGGTTGAATCTGCTCCTAGACTCTGAGTACTGTACACTCCACTTCGCGGCCCACTCTTAGCCACAGACCGTAGAGCGGCTGTCCGGCAAGCAGGAGCACAAGCCAAAAAGCGGAGGGAACACGAAAAAGATTAAGGGGGCTCAGACGAAACCGAGTCGGCACCCTCCGCATGAAACTTGCAATGCTAAAAGCAAACATTTGATATATCCGCATGGATTAATTTTGTCTTTTTTCATGATCATTTCCATGAACACTCACCAAAAAACCTCCGCCCAACTTTGCCAAGTTGCTCGGAGGCTTGGGGGCTACTGTCGGAGTAATCGACCATGGGTACCCCGAGGACGGCAAGACGATATTTCAAGACATCGGGGCTAGCAAAGCCCCTCAGTCCGACTGTCCGGCCGCTCCTGCCGGCTTCCCGTCCGACTGCTATGCCCGGCCGACTGCCAGCTGCCGACTGCGCCAACCAGCCGGCTGCCGACTGCGTCAACCAGCCAGCTACCGACTGCGTCAACCAGCCGGCTGCCGATTGCAGCACGACCCGACACCGACAAGACCCTGACACGATGGCCATACCGCGGACAAGATGGCTATACTCGGACACTGCTGAGCAATAGTGATACACTATAGCAGGTGTGAGATGTCACATTGTTGTCTCCCAAATAGTGAAGTTGGTCACATGGGCCATCCCTTGTCCCCTGGGCTCCCCTTTATAAGGAGCACCAGGGGAGGCTCACGGCCACGGGCGCCACTATGGCCTCTTGGCCATTCACTTCCACGCATGCATGCTAGCTAGCAAGATGGCTAGCTAGCTCACGCCCACATCCATCCATCCATCCATCCATTCATACACACATGGACTCACACACTCTCACGCATGAGCATGGACGGCCACTAGCTAGCTCACACATATGAGACATATACCAGATCAGATGCACTCGGCACTGATCCCAGATACAACTCCAGGAGCACTTTGTACTGCCCGATGTACACCCTAGATAGATGCACTCAGACATGCAGCAGTAGGAGTATTATCTCTCTGGAGAGCTCCGAAGTTGGGTAAACCACCGCGTGCTACTCGCATACCCGCTCCCGGGCCTATCTGCAGCAGTCTTACCCACACACTAAGCCCTTGTGGCATCTGTCGACTCGCAAGCCCCCCGTGAGAAATACCATGACAAAGAGCTTTATAGTTCGGCTGTGGCCTGGCGACGCCCTTCTGAACAGCTTCTTCAGCCTGGTGAGGCGGCTTATGGATGCCTGCCCGCTGCTGGAGGTCGTCAAGAAATCTGTCTGCATTGAAGGTGCACGCCGGGCTTTCGCCCGTGTAAAATTGCAGTGGGTCAAGCTAGACACCGTGAAGCTGATCAAGGAGGGGCCGCTGAAGGGCAAGGGGCATGGCCACCCCGAGATGTACTATGAGGGTGTTCTGCCAGGTGCCCGTCTCATCGCGGACGAGTGTTCAAAAGATGTAATTTTTGAGTGAGACTTGCTCGTTTTATCCTGTATGTATGAAAACTTGTTTCATATGTGCTATGCAACGCTTGTTTGAATTTAAAATATTACCTTCTGTTTGGCTGTTTATCCAATCTGAGAGATGGCTAGTCCTCGGCTTCTACCCCCATGGCACGAGTGCTAGGGTGTTCGGGATAAACCTGAGCACTCTTGTTCCCATGTTTGGGTCCTTCGAGGGAGGTGCTCAGCACAACGAACAAGGCAACCGTACTAATAATGCTTTATCACTCTCACTTAGCCATAGAATTCTATAATTTTAAATTTCAGCAAGCCCCTGGTATTCGGAAGGCCGAATCCGGGGCGCGATACACGCCTTTAAGCCGGACAGGGCCGGCCCCTCGCTCTAAGCGGCATAAGTCTTTAGGGACTTGAAAACCTCGCCGAACAACGACCAGTCTCTCGCCTTATCATGACAGTCAGTTTTAGCTTTCTCTACTGAGGTGCTGAACCCAGCAGAACCGGGGCACAATCGCAGTAGTTCTCCTAGCGCTACCTTAGCCGATAGAGCGTAATGTAAGGTACCAAAACATAGGAGCCGGGCAAACCCAACATTTGACCAAAGACATGATTCAGAGCTGATGCATATAATGTTATAAGTTCGGGGTGCCGCACTTGTGAAAGTGTTCGGACTTTTCACACCGTGTTGTGGGGTACGTAAGCCCCTGGTGTATTGGTCGTACCAAAGTGTATGGTTGCAAGGTGTCATTAATGAACACATAGATATATATATAACAAGAATGCAATAATAGTCGTAATGTAGTGCATTGTTTATTCAAAAAATTGCGTTAAAGCAGAATGATATAGATAGTGCGATAAGCAAAGGGTAGGACTATGTCCCTTCCAAGGGCAAGATGAGGAATGATATTAAATCGAATATTTCGCTCGTTACTGTAATCCACCTGGGAATTTCGTGGTATGACGTAGTTGTCTGCCTCCTTGGTTGCTGCATCATGTGTTCGGCAATAGTGGTGCCGGACAGTGTTTCCAGAGATTAAGGTCCTGAAAAAAAGGAAAGATAACCAAACGGGAAGCCCCTAGTGCGGTTTAAGCCGCGTCTTGGGGCGTGCCGCAGTTGTGCCCCCCTCCCCACCTGTGCCCATGGTATTTTTAATGCGTAATTATGTACGCGCGGCACGAGTTTCACCATTGGGCTGGGTTTGGGGTGGCCGCCGCATTGCTACGTGAGCTCAGATCGCACTAGGCGGTCTATTTGCCGATTGCTCCGAGTGCTCTTGAAGGTGTCCGGGCTTTGAAGCACCGAACTGGTTGATTGCCTTGAGAGGCTGCTTTGCGCTTTTGCTGCGAGGTCTGCGATGTGCTCCTCTGTTCGGAGAGAGCGCTCTGTGTTTCCGTTGATTCTAATAACTCTGCGAGGTCCTAGCATCTTGAGCTTGAGGTACGCATAATGCGGTACCGCATTGAATCTAGCAAATGCGGTTCACCCGAGCAGCGCGTGATAACCACTGCGGAGCGGGACTATATCGAAGATTAACTCTTCGCTTCAGAAGTTATCCGGGGATCCGAAGACGACTTCCAATGTAATTGAGCCTGTGCAATGGGCCTCTACACCTGGAATGACGCCTTTAAAGGTCATTTTTGTGGGTTTGATCCTTGAGGGGTCTATGCCCATTTTGCGCACTGTGTCCTGATAAAGCAGGTTCAGGCTGCTGCCGCCATCCATAAGGACTCGAGTGAGGTGAAATCCGTCAATGATTGGGTCTAGGACCAGTGCGGCGAATCCGCCATGACAGATACTATTGGGGTGGTCTCTGCGATCGAAGGTGATCGGACAGGAGGACCAAGGGTTGAATTTTGGGGCGACTGGCTCTAACGCATATACGTCCCTGAGCGCACGCTTCCGCTCCCTCTTGGGGATGTGGGTCGCGTATATCATGTTCACAGTCCGCACTTGCGGGGGAAACCTCTTCTGTCCTCCGGTGTGCGGCTGCCGGGGCTCCTCCTTGTCATTTCTATTTGGCCCCTTATCCTTGTTTTCGGCAATTAACTTGCCGGCCTGCTTGAACACCCAACAATCCCTGTTGGTGTGATTGGCTGGCTTGTCTGGGGTGCCGTGTATTTGACATGAGCGATCGACTATACGGTCCAAGCTGGACGGACCCGGCGTACTTTGTTTGAATGGCTTTTTCCGCTGACCGGGTTTAGAGCCTTTGAATCCGGCATTGACTGCCGTATCCTTAGTATTTTCGCTGTTAATGCGGCGCTTATGTTTGTTGCGACGTGACCTGCTATTGCCGTCCTTGGTATCTGAGGTACCATGGTTCTTTGATATGTTATTACTGCGAGCCAGCCAACTATCTTCTCCCGCACAAAAGAGGGTCATGAGCGCCGTGAGAGCTGCCATAGATTTTGGCTTTTCCTAACCAAGGTGCCGGGCTAGCCACTCGTCTCGGATGTTGTGTTTGAAAGCCGCTAAGGCCTCTACATCCGGACAGTCGACGATCTGATTTTTCTTTGTAAGGAACTGAGTCTAGAATTGCCTGGCCAACTCTTCTGGCTACTGAATTATGTGGCTCAAGTCATCGGCGTCTGGTGGTCGCACATAAGTGCCCTGAAAGTTGTCGAGGAATGCGGCTTCCAGATCTTCCCAGCAGCTGATGGATTCCGCTGGCAAGCTGTTAAGCCAATGCCGTGCTGGTCCTTTGAGCTTTAGTGGGAGGTATTTGATGGTGTGTAAGTCATCACCGCGGGCCATGTGAATGTGGAGGAGGAAATCCTCAATCCATACTGCGGGATCTGTTGTGTCATCGTATGATTCAATATTCACAGGTTTGAAACCTTCTGGGAATTGATGTTCCATTAATTCGTCTGTGAAGCATAAGGGGTGTGCGGCGCCTCTGTATTGGGCTATGTCGCGACGCAGCTCGAATGGGTATTGCCCGTTGTGTTCGGCCCGGCCAGATTTTCTTTTACTGTATCCGGCGTGACGTTTATCGTCTCGCAAAGTAGTGCGCCCTCTTGATCCGTATATCGATCTTGCTTGCTTTGCTTTGTCCTCCAATATGTCTCGCAGGTCTGGCGTATCTCCCCATGCCTTTTTATTTGAATGGCGTCGGGGTGGAGGCTGAGCTTTTTGCTGGAACGCCTCTCTTTCGCGGCCACGAGGTGGCTGATCAGCCATATCATACACTTCTTCCTCCAGTCGGGGTAATAACCTGCACTTTGGGTAATTCTTGGAGGGGCGCTCGAGTTTATATTCCTCGGCCGCGAGGACTTCAGTCCATCTGTCAGCTAGTAGATCTTGATCAGCTAGAAGCTGCTGCTGCTTTTTCTTCAGGCTATTTGCCGTGGCCATAAGCCGGCGCTTGAAGCGCTCTTGTTCGACGGGATCCTCTGGTACGGCGAATTCAAAGTCGCCGAGGCTTGCCTCGTCTTCGGAGGGGGGCATGTTATTGTCATCCTCCTCCTCTCCGTCTGCCGCTCTCTTGGGAGAGCTAGCTCCTCCATCCTCCTGCTCTAAATCTTGCTGGAGGGGTTTGTTGTTGTCTTCGGCACTATGCGGAGTGTTATTATCTCCTGTGCCGGTATCACCACTTTTGCTTTGGCGGGACTTAGAGCGGCGCCGTTGACGTCAGCGCTTGGGTTGCTTCTTGGAGGGGTCATCCTCCGCTATCTCGTCGCCATTGCCTTCTTTGGGTGTATCCACCATGTATATGTGATATGACGAGGTGGCTTTCCAGTGCCCTATAGGTGCTGGTTCATGTTCGTCTCCTACATCGTGGTCCATACCTTCGATTTCTTCGGAGTCGAAGTCGAGCATGTCGGTTAAATCATCGACAGTGGCTACGAAGTGGGTGGTGGGTGGGCGTCGAATTTCTTCGTCGTTCGCATCCCAATCATGTTGGACATAGTCCGGCCAGGGCTGTCCTGACAAAGAGAGGGACCTTAGTGAATTAAGAATGTCGCCGAAGGGCGAGTGCTGAAAGATATCCGCGGCGGTGAATTCCATGATCGGCGCCCAATCGGATTCGATTGGCAGGGGCGCGGATGGTTTGGAGTCCGGAAAAGAGTCTGGCATGTTGGAGTCATGGGCTGCACAGAGGGTTAGGCTGGTGTTCGGCTCGATCGCCGTTGAGACTGCAGCCCCTGAGGCGGTGTCTAACCACCCGTCCTCGATTGGCGCAGTTAGCTCTGAGCTAAGGGTTGGAGCTGATGCGGGCGCGGCCTCTGGGGTACTGTTCGGCGGTAGAGCTAGGTCATACCCATCATGACAGTGCGGCGCGCCTGGCTATGGCTCGAATCCGTCGAAGATCAAGTCTCCGTGGATGTCGGCCATGTAGTTCAAACTTCCAAATCTGACCTGACGGCCAGGGGCGTAGCTTTCAATCTGCTCCAGATGGCCAAGCGAATTAGCCCGCAGTGCAAAGCCGCCGAATACGAAGATCTGCCCGGGGAGAAAAGTCTCACCCTGGACCGCATTGCTATTGATGATAGTAGGAGCCATCAAGCCTAATGGCGACGACACAAAGGAACTCTCAATGAAAGCACCAATGTCGGTGTCAAAACCGGCGAATCTCGGGTAGGGGGTCCTGAACTGTGCGTCTAGGCCAGATGGTAACAGGAGGCAGGGGACACGATGTTTTACCCAGGTTCAGGCCCTCTTGATGGAGGTAAAACCCTATGTCCTGCTTGATTGATATTGATGATATGGGTAGTACAAGAGTAGATCTACCATGAGATCAGAGAGGCTAAACCCTAGAAGCTAGCCTATGGTATGATTGTATGTTGTGGTTGTTGTCCTACGGACTAAAACCCTTCGGTTTATATAGACACCAGAGAGGGTTAGGGTTACAAAAGGTCGGTTACAAAGGAGGAGATATCCATATCAGTATTGCCTAGCTTGCCTTCCACGTCAAGTAGAGTCCCATCCGGACACGAGACGAAGCCTTCAATCTTGTATCTTCATAGTCTAACAGTCCGACCAATGGAGATAGTCCGGCTGTCCGGAGACCCCCTAGTCCAGGACTCCCTCAACATCATTGGATAATAATATGAAGCATAAAGCACCATGTTCAAGTAGAGGGTATAGCGGTTTGCGGGAGAGTAGACCACTGTAGATAGATGGGGGAAGGTGATGAATATGTTGGTGAAGATGATGGAGGTGTTGGTGTAGATTGCGGTGACGATGATGGCCCCGACGGCGTTCCGGCGCCACCGGAAGAGAGGGGGAGAGGGCCCCCTTCTACTTCTTCTTCCTTGACCTTCTCCCTAGATGGGAGAAGGGTTTCCCCTCTGGTCCATGGCCTCCATGGAGGCGGAGGGGCGAGAGCCCCTCCGAGATTGGATATGTCTCTCTGTCTCTCTCTGTTTCTGCGTTCCCTGATTTTGTCCTTTCACCGTTTCTTATATTCCCGGAGATCCGTAACTCCGATTGGGCTGAAATTTGGACATGATTTTATCTGGATATTAGCTTTCTTGCGGCGGAAGAAGGGCACCAACTGCCTTACGGGGTGGCCACGAGGGCCCAGGGCGCGCCCCCTTCCTTGTGGCCCCCTCGGGCATCGTCTCGCATTGATTCTTCTTCCCAAAAATCACATATATTCCAAAAAAATGTCCGTCAGTTTTTATCCCGTTGGGACTCTTCTTGATATGGATTTTCTGCGAAATAAAAAACGTGCAACAAACAAGAACTGACACTGGGCACTAGATCAATATGTTAGTCCCAAAAATAGTATAAAAAGTTGCCAAAAGTAAATGAAAGTTGTAGAATATTGGCATGGAACAATAAAAAATTATAGATATGCGGAGACATATCAGCATCCCCAAGCTTAATTCCTGCTCATCCTTGAGTAGGTAAATGATAAAAAAGATAATTTTTGATGTGGAATGCTACCTAGCATAATCTTGATCATTTAATCTAATCATGGCATGAATATTAAGACACAAATGATTCAAAGCAATAGTCTATCATTTGACATTAAGACAATAATACTTCAAGCATACTAATAAAGCAATCATGTATTTTCAAAATAACATGGCCAAGGAAAGTTATCCCTACAAAATCATATGATCTGGCTATGCTCCATCTTCACCACACAAAGTATTAAAATCATGCACAACCCCGATGACAAGCCAAGAAATTATTTCATACTTTTGATGTTCTCAAACCTTTTCAACTTTCACACAATACATGAGTGTGAGCCATGGACATAGCACTGTAGGTGGAATAGAATATGATGGTGGAGGTTGTGTGGAGAAGACAAAAAAGGAAGAAAGTCTCACATCGACGCGGCTAATCAATGGGCTATGGAGATGCCCATCAATTGATGTCAATGCGAGGAGTAGGAATTGCCACACAATAGATCCACTAAAGCTATAAGTGTATGAAAGCTCAAACTGAAACTAAGTGGGTGTGCATCCAACTTGCTTGCTCATGAAGACCTATGGCATTTGAGGAAGCCCATCATCGGAATATACAAGCCAAGTTCTATAATGGAAAATTCCCCCTAGCATATGAAAGTGATAACTCGAGAGACTCTCTATATGAAGAACATGGTGCTACTCTGAAGCACAAGTGTGGTAAAAGGATAATAACATTGCTCCTTCTCTCTTTTTCTCTCAGCATTTTTTGTTTTGTTTTTTTGGTGGGCTTCTTTGGCCTCTTTTTTATTTGGGCTTCTTTGGCCTCTTTTATTTTGATAACCTCACATGGGACAATGTTATAATAATGATGATCATCACACTTCTATTTGCTTACAACTCAATATTAAAACTTGATACTAGAACAAAGATATGACTCTATATGAATGCCTCTGGCAGTGTACCATGATGTGCGATGATCTAGCATAGCAAAGATATCAAAAAATGTACAAGCCATGAAAATATCATGCTAGATATCTTACGATCATGGAAAGCAATATGACAATGAATGCTCAAGTCATGTATATGATGATGATGGAAGTTGCATGGCAATATATCTCAGAATGGCTATGGAAATGCCATAATAGGTAGGTATGGTGGCTTTTTTGAGGAAGATAAAATGAGGCTTATGTGTGATAGAGCGTATCGCATCACGGGGTTTGGATGCACCGGCGAAGTTTGCACCAACTCTCGAGGTGAGAAAGGGCAATGCACGGTACCGAAGAGGCTAGCAATGATGGAAGGGTGAGAGTGCGTATAATCCATGGACTCAACATTAGAAATAAAGAACTCACATACTTATTGCAAAAGTCTATTATCTATGAAAAAAAAGTACTACACGCATGCTCCTAGGGGGATAGATTGGTAGGAAAATACCATCGCTCGTCCCCAACCGCCACTCATAAGGAAGACAATCAATAAATAAATCATGCTCTGACTTCATCACATAACGGTTACCATACGTGCATGCTACGGCAATCACAAACTTCAACACAAGTATTTCTACGATCCACAACTACCCACTAGCATGACTCTAATATCACCATCTTTATATTGCAAAACTATTGCAAGGAATCAAACATATCATATTCAGTGATCTACAAGTTTTATGTAGGATTTTATGACTAACCATGTGAATGACCAGTTCCTGTCATCTCTCTAAATAGATATAAGTGAAGCAAGAGAGTTTAGTTCTTTCTACAAAATATATGCCCATGCTCTAACAAATATAAGTGAAGCAAAATAGCATTCTACAAATGGCGTTTTTCTAAGTGAAGAGAAACAGATAATCCAAACTTCAAATGATATAAGTGAAGCACATGAAGCATTCTATAAAGCCATACTCAAAACATATAAGTGAAGTGCAATGAGCATTCTATAAATCAACCATGGACTATCTCATACCAGAATGGTGCATAAAATAAAAATCAAAACTAAATGCAAAAGACGCTCCAAGATTTGCACATATCACATGAACGAAACGAATCCGAAAACATACCGATACTTGTTGAAGAAAGATGGGATGCCTTCCGGGGCATCCCCAAGCTTAGACGCTTGAGTCTACTTGAATATTTACTTGGGATGCCTTGGGCATCCCCAATATTTATCTCTTGCCTCTCCTCCTTCTCCTCACATCGAGACCTCCTCGTTCTTCGAACACTTCATCCACACAAAACTCAACAGAAAGCTCGGTAAGATCCATTAGTATAATAAAGAAAATTACTACTCTAAGTACTGCTGCAAACCAATTAATATTTTGTTTTTGCATTTTAGCTACTGTAATATAACTTTTCCATGGCTTAATCCACTCATAGAAATCGATAGTTTCATCAAAACAAGCAAACTATGCATCAAAAATAGAATCTGTCTTAAACAGGATAGTCTGTAGTAATCTTAACATTCACCATACTTATGATACTCCAAAAATTCTGAAATAATTAGGAAAAATAAAAAATTTATATATAAAGACAGTTCCAAAAGTTTCAGAACCGTTTGACTTTCCAGTAAAAAAATGTAAAATCGTGCACTACAGCCAAAGTTTCTGTTTTGCACCGCACAAACCAACAAGCAATGTAAACATCCCAAAGGCAAACCTTGGCACATTATTTTTATAATACAACGGAATTGTACAAGGGAATAATTATTTTTGTTGAAAAGTTTCTGTAATTAAGATTCACAAAGTTTCCGTGAGCATGAACAAAGTTCAAGGAGCTCCCCCTCTTCAACAATGCTTGTCTTTCTCACTTTCACTTTCCTTTTTGAAAAGTTTTGGGTTCCCCTCTATAATTTTTTTTGTTTTTAAAATTATAAAAGCACTCAATAGAAATAAATGACTCTCTAAAACTTCTGGGTTGTCTCCCTTGCAGCGCTTTCTTTAAAGCCATTATTAAGCTAGGCATACAGTGCTCAAGTAATTGATCCACCCGGATCCCACGGTATATCAAAGCCAATTTTAATTAACAATGATTTGTGATTTAGTAGTGAGCACAAAGCAACATATATCAAGCAATGACGAAGTCTAACTCTCTTCCTATGCATCGGCATGTCATAAAAGAACAATTCAAGCACACATAGTAAAGGACAATGCATAGTATAAACAGTTTCTTGCAAATTTATCGTGTTGGAAACATGGAGAGGCGGAGATGTAGTTCCTCTCTCATAATAATTGCAACTAGGAGCAGCAAGCACATGCATATTATATCTATGAAAATCATCATGTGTAGTAGTGAAACACAACCCATCAATATAATCCTTAATAAGGGCAAACTTCTCCAATATAGTGTAGTCGGGAGAATTCAAAAAGATAATAGAACTATCATGCGTGGGTGCAATAGCAACAATTTCATGTTTAACATAAGGAACTATAGAAAGTTCATCTCGATAAGCATAATTCATATTGGCATCTTGGCCACAAGCATAGCAAGCATCATCAAAAAGGGATATTTCAAAAGAATCAACGGGATCATAACAATCATCATAGCAATCACCCTTCGGTAAGCACGAAAGGAAATTAAACAATGTATGAGTTGAAGAGTTACTCTCATTAGAAGGTGGGAACGGGTGATTAATCCGCTGTTCTTCCTTTTGTTCTTCGCTCCCCTCCTCATCTTTTTCATCCAATGAGCTCACTATGTCATTAATTTCTTCTTCCATAGACTCCTGCAAAATATTAGTCTCTTCTTGGACAGCGGAGGAGTCCTCAATATATGGTTTAATATAAGGGTTAGAAGCATAATTATCATAGCAGTATTTAAGTATGGCCAAATTTTCAGATTTGTAGAGAGTAGTATCACACTCTTCAATAAAAGAAGCAATTTCACAAGTACCCCTAAAAGCAAAAAAAGTCTTCAATTTGTTGAACATTATAGTAATTATAAACACCCTTAGTATACGAAGATATGATTCCATTATCACTAAACCCACATTGGTAAGGAAGGTGTTTCTTAGGGTCTTTAGAACAACAAGTACAATCATATATTTCACATAAATTCCAAGCATAGCACTGCAAACGATGAATTTTATCAAGTAAAATATTCCCTTTTTCAGATACGCGGTGTCGCACATAAGAAGCATGCTCATCTAAAGATTTGCCCTCAACTAAGCTAGTTGGGGTTTCAGCACGAGCACATAGGGATCAAGATGATCCAAGTAAAAAAGCTTCAGGAGTGTGATAGATTTTGAGTGGTTCTTCAACCATTGGAGTAGTAGGTACAACTAATTTTTTTTGGTATTTTGCGTTTCCTACCCATAACTAAAGATAGAAAACAAGATCACAAAATAAAAACTACTTAGTGATAAAGCAAACAAGCACACACGAGAATATTCACCCCACGCTATAACTCCCTGGCAACGGCGCCAGAAAAAGGTCTTGATAACCCACAAGTATAGGGGATCAATTGTAGCCTCTTTAGATAAGTAAGAGTGTCGAATCCAACGAGGATCTAAAGTTAGAACAAATATTCCCTCAAGTTCTATCAACCACCGATACAACTCTACGCATGCTTAACGTTCGCTTTACCTAGAACAAGTATGAAACTAGAAGTACTTTGTAGGTGTTTTGGATAGGTTTGCAAGATAATAAAGAGCGTGTAAATAAAAAGTAGGGGCTGTTTAGGTAAAGAAGCAATAAAGTTAGTATAGCGAGTGTGGAAAACTAGTGGTAGGAGTTGCGTAATTTTCCCTAAGCAATTGACTGCTTTACTAGACCAATAGCAAGTTTTATGTGGGAGAGGCCACCGCTAGCATATCATCCCTGACTTGGAATTCTATGCACTTATGATTGGAACTATTAGCAAGCATCCGCAACTACTAATGTTCATTAAGGTAAAACCCAACCATAGCATTAAGATATATTGGTCCCCCTTCAATCCTGCATGCATCAATTTCTATGCTAGGTTGAAGCTTCTGTCACTCTTGCCCTCCAATACATAGTCCTATCAACATACAACTAACCTTATGGTGTGATCCACGCGCGCGCTCATATGATGGGCACCAAAGGACAGCAACATAACCACAAGCAAATTAAACCAATCATAGCAATTCACCAATTATCGAAAGGACAACGAAAATCTACTCATACATCATAGGATGGCAACACATCATTGGATAATAATATGAAGCATAAAGCACCATGTTCAAGTAGAGGGTACAGCGGGTTGCGGGAGAGTGGACCATTGTAGATAGATGGGGGAAGGTAATGAAGATGTTGGTGAAGATGACTGAGGTGTTGGTGTAGATTGTGGTGACTATGATGGCCCCGGCGGCGTTCCGGCGCCACCGGAAGAGAGGGGGAGAGGGCCCTACTTCTTCTTCTTCTTATTCTTCCTTGACCTTCTCCCTAGATGGGAGAAGGGTTTCCCCTCTTGTCCATGGCCTCCATGGCAGCGGACGGGCGAGAGCCCCTCTGAGATTGGATCTGTCTCTCTGTCTCTCTCTGTTTCTGCGTTCCCAGATTCTGCCCTTTCACCGTTTCTTATATTGCCGGAGATCCGTACCTCCAATTGGGATGAAATTTGGACACGACTTTTATCCAGATATTAGCTTTCTTGTGGCGAAAGAAGGGCACCAACCTCCTTACAGGGTGGCCACGAGGGCCTAGGGCGCTCCTGACCCCCTGGGGCGCGCCCCCTGCCTTGTGGCCCCCTCGGGCATCGTCTCGCATTGATTCTTCTTCCCAAAAATCACATATATTCCAAAAAAATCTCCGTCAGTTTTTCTGTTTGGACTCTGTTTTATATGGATTTTCTGCGAAACAAAAAACATGCAACAAACAGGAACTGGCACCAGGCACTGGATCAATATGTTAGTCCCAAAAATAGTATAAAAAGTTGCCAAAAGTATATGAAAGTTGTAGAATATTGGCATGGAACAATAAAAAATTATAGATACGACAGAGACGTATCACCCACCTATGTGAGGGCTTTGTCGGAGTGCTTCCCAGCATGGCGCTCTTCCGCCACTACTTATCCCCTCGCCTCCAACCAGGGGGCGCCATCTCCGGCTGCATCTCTTGGATTCCATGGACCTAGGAGAAGGGCACGTATCCGATGGGCGCCTAGAAGGAGAGGCGGGAGGAGTGGCGGGGCCAGTGGTGCTGGATCGAGGAGAAGGACCCGCAGGAGTTCTGCCGAGTTCGTCAGAGCCCGCCGACCCATTGCAAGGAATGGAGTGGCCTTGACGCCAATGATGAGAAGCTCACGGTTGCTACCACTAGGATCCATCGCCTCTCCTTGGCCGGGCTCACCCTCGAGATGATCAGGGCCAACTTCATCCGGCGCCGAATCGCCCTGCTGCACAACATGGGGAGGCGACTTGGGATTTCAGGAATGCGGCCGACATCATGAGGATCCAACCTGGCCTGAAGCACTACTTCACGGTGATGGGGCACGCCCATTTCTGTCAAAGGCTCTTTCAGGTTGATGTGAATAGCGACGACCGGGCTGAGAGGACCGGAAGGGCTGCGAAGGCCCGCAAGGCCGTCAAGGGGCCCCTGTTTGGGTTGCCGGTGGGAGTAGTCCCACTGAGCAACAACTCTTGCCAATCCACCATCATCGCCACGATGCCGGACTTGCGCATGGATTTGACCCGGCCTGGGCCGAGCCGCCAGCGGAGAAGGTGCTGGAATTCTTTGACACTTTGTCGGAGAGCTATGTCCGTGACGAGCCGCTGCTCATCCAAGACACCACCAAGGTGGAGCTGGACTATATCGCCGCCAGGGTGGTAGAGGCCACGCTCGCCAGGGAGGCCGGCGGCGTTGGCGCCGTAGAGGAGGAGGCCGATGAGCCCGCGGAGGAAAAGGAGCTCGCCCAGTGGGTGGAGTCTACCGGGGAGGCCAGTGGCACCGGCGTCGACTCCCCCTTGTTGAAGATGCGGGCGACGAGTTGTCCGAAGAGGAGGTTGAGGCGAATGACCCCCCCAACTGCAGGGCGGTAGCACGTCCGGCGGCGGGCCTGCTCTGGTGAGCTAGCCCGGCCCGGCAGGACCACGCAGCGGCAGCCGGCCCAGGAGAAGCTCGTGCGTGAGACGAGGCGATGAAGGCCGCAGCAGCGAAGAAGGCGGCAAAGGCCACGGTGGCGAAGAGGAAAGCGACTGCTTCCTCCTCATCCAAGTGGCACCGGACCCCATCTCCTTCCCCTTCCCCTTCGGACAGCACCTTGGAGGCCGAGTTCGACCTCGGATCTTTTAGTCCGGCGAGGAAGAGGAAGCTAGTGGAGGAAGAGTAAGTATTTTGCCCCCCACATCATCTCCTGACTTTAATCATGCGTTATCCTCCTTTGATTTGATGTTATCTTCATAGGGACATGGAGATGCTGGCCCAGAGGGTGGCGAAGAGGGCCAAGGCCTCGACGGGCGACAAGCCCCCGACGGGTACTTCACGTACACCGTTGCTAGTGGAGAGCAGCCCAGACAGCAGCCCCCGGCATAGCCCCCGCTTCAGCTCCCAGCGTAAGCTCATCACTCACTCCTCCACTGATGAACATTGGGGTGTGAATCCTTGATGCCAACCTTGCCGGGTTTGCAGGAGAAGAACGGCAGCAGGAGGAGCCGCTGAGGGCCACCCCCTACACGCCACCCCCTCGACTACATCGCCCCGAGGGGCATCCCCGGCAAGGGCATCCACCACCGAGCCCACACATATGGAGGAGGAGGTGAACTTGGGCGCCGGGGGTTCTGCCCCGGCAACGAATGCTGGCGGGAAGGGCGCCACTTCTTCCCAGCCCGATGTGGGTAAACGTTTGCTTCCCGTACCTGTTCTTTATTCTTCTTTTTGAACCTCGACCTTGGCTCTGCCGCATTCCCCTTCTTGGTATCCAGACCCTTCCTTGACGGACTGGGAGGGCATTGACACCGTCATCGAGGAGGTCACCAGGGACGCCGAGGCCAAGGCCGACAAGATCGCCGCCGAGGAGGTCGCCAAGACCGCCGCTAAGGATGACGCCAAGGGGCCTGCCGGGGAGGCCGGCAAGCATTACAAAAAAAGACACATCCATGACATTTTGGGCCGAACAAATTTTTTTTCTGTCATACCTATGACACTTCTATGATGATAATTGTGACAAAACCCGGTATCATCATAGATGTGGTGGGGTCCTACTTCTATGACAAAAAATCATGACAGAAAATGGGTTTTTCGTCCTGGGCGGGCTGGAGACGCAGTTGCATGACATTCTTTGGGCCGTCCATGACGCAAAAAACCATGGTAGAAGCGAGGGCGAGGAAAATATCGGGGTGTTACCTGTTACGGTGGGTGGTCGGGGCCGAGTGATGCGCATTTCTCTCGTACACGCACGCGCATGGGTGCGAGGCGTTGGGATCTAACTGAACCCGAGCGATTGCACTGCAGGCTATGCATTACTAAACCCGAGTGATCGATCGATGGTTGTTAACTGAACCCGATCGAGCAATTCCTTCGCTACTGCTGCTAACTGAACCCGATCGATGCTACCTCTGGATGAACAGTGAGTGCTGCTGGGGGTGGGCTTTGGATGAACAGTTCCCGGTGGGGGTGGATGAATAGGACCCCGATCGATCGAGCCGGTTGGGGCTGGATGAACAAGACCCCGTGGAGGGCAGGATGAACAGTAGGCGGTGGAGGGCTGGATGAACAGTAGCCCGTGGAGGGGTGGTTGAACAGGAGCCCGTGGAGAGGGATGGTTGAACAGTAGCCGGTGGAGTAGTGCACGGTGGGGGCTGGATGAACAGGAGCCCGTGGATGAACAAACGCAGGTGGAGGCTGGAGGAGGTCGACGGTGGATGAACAGTAGCCCGTGGAGGCTGGAGGGGGTCGACGGTGGAGATGAACAGTATCCCATGGAGTCCCATTTTGCAGTATGCCACACCTATCCCGATGAACAGGACCCCCGTTTTGACCGTAGCGCTTCAACACAAGTCCGTTTCCTCCGTTTGGCGGTACGCTACACCCCTCCCGATCAACAGGACCCCCGCTTCGACCGTAGGAGGTCCGTTTCCTCTGTTTTACGGTACGCCAGACCCCTCCCGATGAACAGGATCCCGTTTCGAACATGGCCGGTCGAACACAAGGCCGTTTCCTCCGTTCTACGGTACGCCAGGCCTCGTTTCCATCGGCTGTTCCGTCCAAGTCCTCCTGATGAACACGACGACGCATTCCGTTCCGACCCAGCCGGTTGGCTCCCCATGAACACGACGACGATGCTGCTTCTCCTTTCCGACCCAGCCATGTACCTGAGCCCTGGCCGTATGTATGCGCGAGTAGGCATTTGAGACCCTGCCCGTATGTACATACGTGGCCGTATTTTCTTTCTTGCACACTGGCCGCTGTACGTACGTGTACATGCTACGTGCGCGCCTCTACTACGACACGTGCGCGCCTCTACAACGACCAGTATGTACGTACACGTTTGCGACCAGAATGACAATGCTACGTATGCTTCGACCAGGTGGGTCCCGACTATCAGGCACTTCCTTGCGTGCGAAGATGTAGCTGGTGGGTCCCAGCAGTCAGGGGGGTGAATCATTTTTTTTGCCCGGACGCACTTCCTTGCGTGCGAAGATGTAGCTGGTGGGTCCCAGGAGTCAGGGGGGACGTTATTTCATGAAATACGGTGGCCCGTCCGGTGGTTCCTCGCTGTCAGGTGGAGGAATAATTATTTTGCGCGTAATAAGGAGGCACTTCCTTGCTGCGGCCATGGACCCAGCTGTCAGCCTCTCCACGTACAGTCCACGTCCGATGGAAGCTGTTCCTTGACCACGTTGACCATGTCGTGCCAAGAGCACTAGGGCGGTGGACGACGGCGAGGCCTAGGACGGTGATGACATGGAGCCAGGGAAGACGTGGCAGTGGATGCCCACGCGTAGAGGAGTATGAGGGTTCACTGGTTCGCTGCGGTGTGAGGCTACCGTCGCCGCAGAATAACAGGGGGTGTGGGTGAGTAGAGGGATGGCCTGGCCAGCGGTGGGAGTAGTAGGGGGCGGTGAGGCCTCCGCCGCATCGTAGCCGGCCACGGGAGGCAGGAGCATGAGGCACGACAGGCGCTGGTTTGGGCGGCTAGAGCAAGAAGACCAGAGGCTGAAGAAGCACTACGACCATTGGATGGACATCGTACGGTCAGTGGAGCTAGAATGTGCATATTGACTAAGTTGAGAAGGCCCCGTCAACTTAGTAGGCCCACAAGTCAGCCTGCCACTATACTGGGTCCCAGCTAGCAGGGGGAGTATTCATTTTTTTGTGCATAATAAGGAGGCACTTCCTTGTGTGCGAAGATATAGCTGGTGGGTCCAAGCTGTCAGCGGTGGTAACGTTTTTTTCGTGAAATACAGAGGCCCTTTCGGTGGGTCCCAGATTTCAGGTGGAGGAATCATTATTTTGCGCGTAATAAGGAGGCATTTCGTTGCATGCGGCCGTGGACCTAGCTGTCAGCCTCTCCATGTATAGTCCACTTCAGATGCATGTCGGTCGTTGACCATGTTGACCAGGCCGCGCCGAGAGCACCAGGGCGGTGGACAACGGCGAGGCCTAGGAAGGGAACGACACGGAGGCAGGGAATACACGGCAGTTGTTTCCCAGGCGGAAGGGAGTACAACTATACGAGGGTTTACTGGTTCGTCTACCGTCGCCGGAGAATAACAGAAGGTGTGGGTGAATAGACGGATGGCTAGGCCAGCGATGGGAGTACGGTGGGGCGGTGAGGCCTGCGCGGTAGCACAGCCGGTCGCGGGGAGGAGGGAGCAGGCAGTCCCACCGGCGCTTGTTTGAGCGGCTAGAGTAGGAAGAGCAGAGATTGAAGAAGCACGATGACCATTGGATGGACATCCAATAGTCACTGCTTGTGCATCAACCTTTTTTTAGGAAAGCCTCAAATCTATGGAAAACATCATACAGCCCATCTGCCATTATTTCTAATAATTTACGGCCCATTTGCTAATTCTTAAAGTTTTTTTGGAGCCCATATTCTTTGTGTTAGCATTACAGCCCATATTGTGGCCACGGTTAAAAATTTATACGAAATTTTGCATATTTCGGTGCGGTCCGAACTATTTTAATCCCGAAATTTCGAATCAAATTCTAACTGATTTTAAAAATAAATGTATATCAATATAAAATCCAACAAATTGTCCACGCATAAAAATCAATGCAATTTAAAATCTCGAAATGAAAAAAAAAGAAATTTGAAACTAATTGCCGGTTTGATGTGTTTTAAAAATGTACAGCCCATTTCTCATTACTGATAGGCCATTTTCTCGGCCAGCTGAATGAAGCTCTCCTTGTCTTGAAAGATTTGCAGCCCAACAGGCCTGACAAAGGGACTTACTTGGCAAATCACAAAAAACTGGGCTTTGGCCATGGACCCAGCTGTCAGCCTCTCCACGTACAGTACTCTTCCAATGGAAGTCGGTCGTTGACCACATTGACCACGCCGCGCCGAGAGCACCAAGGCGGTGGACGACGGCGAGGCCTAGGAAGGGGACGACGCGGAGTCGGGGAAGACGCGGCAGTGGATGCCCATGCGGAGAGGAGTACGAGGGTTCACTGGTTTGGCTGCGGTGTGAGGCTGTCGTCGCCGCAGAATAACAGGGGGTGTGGGTGAGTGGAGGGATGGCCTGGCCAGCGGTGGGAGTAGTATGTAGGAGGTGATGCCTCCGCGGCAGCACAGCCAGCCACGGGAGGCAGGAGCAGGCGGCACAACCGGCGCTGCTTTGGGCGGCTGGAGCAAGAAGACCAGAGGTTGAAGAAGCACTAAGGTCGTTGGATGGACACCGTACGGTCACTGGAGCTAGAATCGTTCATATTGACTCACTTGACAAAGCCCTCCATCCCTGTCAACTTAGTAGGCCCACAAGTCAGCCTCCCACTGTGGTGGGTCCTAGCTGGCAGGGGGTATTCATTTTTTTGTGCGCAATAAGGAGGCACTTCCTTGCGTGCGAAGATATAGTTGGTGGGTCCGACCTATCAGCGGAGGGAATGTTTTTTTCACGAAATACAGAGGCCCTTCCGGCGGGTCACAGATGTCAGGTGGAGGAATCATTATTTTGCACGTAATAAGGAGGCATTTCCTTGTGTGCGGCCGTGGAACCAGTTGTCAGCCTCTCCATGTACAGTCCACTTTCGATGTATGTCGTTCGTTGACCACGTTGACCACGCCGCGCCGAGAGCACCAGGGCAGTGGACGACGGCTAGGCCTACGAAGGGAACGACATGCAGCCGGGGAAGACACGGCAGTGGCTGCCCACGCGGTGGAGAGTACGAGGGTTGACTGGTTCGACTGCCGTCACCGGAAAATAACAGGAGGTGTGGGTGAGTAGAGGGATAGACAGGCCAGGGATGTGAGTATATGATGGGGCCGTGAGGCCTGCCTGGCAGCACAGCCGTCCACGGGAGGCGGGAGCAAGCGGTTCCGATAGAGCTAGTTTGGGCGGCTGAGGCAGGAAGATCAGAGTCTGAAGAAGCACGATTGCCGTTAGATTGACATTTAACGGTCTGATGCTGGTAGAGTCGATTGTTGATTAAGTTTCTTTTTTGATAAACCTTGTGTATGCATGAACTTAGTAGGCCCACAAGTCAGCCTCCAAATCTGTGGCAGACAACATAGAGCCCATTTTCTATTTTTTAATAATTTGCAACCCATTTGCTAATTCTTAAGTAATTTATTACAGCCCATTTTCTGCCCAGGACGACGGTCAAAAAGTTCAACCTTATTTTGCATATTTCGGTGGAGTCTGAACTTTTGTAATCCCGAAATGATAAACATTTTTTTAAGAACTTATTTATTTGCCAAAAATCGTTTTGTTTTTGTAAGAAAATAAGACGTGGGACAATTGAGTTGGTTTAAGGGAAAACCAGTGGTAAAAAAATAAGCGCTGATAGGGAAAACAACAACAAAAATAAGGATGTAAACATGAAAATTGAATTTTATGTATTTTCAATATAATGATACGTGTATATGAACTAGTAAAACTATAGGTAGAGATTAGAAAACGGATGTAGGACATGCGTTTCAAGAGGAAAATAGAACTCGGCTGTGTGTTTGATTCAGTAAAAAAAGGTGCCTGCGGATGTTGTAAGACAAAATATAACTAACGCTGGTGGGACAAAGGCCAGTAGATACCTTCTGGATCTTTGTGCCCCATTGTCATCATGGGCTGGGCCAGTTAAAAACAAAACCAAGCCTAGGCAGTTTACAGCCCAGTTGAAACTTGCTCGACCTAAAAAAACAATATATGTGCTCAATAAACGAGAGAATTCTGCAAGTACAGACTAATAACTGGGATGCAGCAGTGATATTGTTTTTTCATCGTGATAATAAGAGCATGCACTTGTTTCGAAAAATTTGGAGAACTGGGAATTCGAACGGCAGGTCCTTATGCTGCCCATCAAATAAAAATCAGGTGCCTGAAAATTCGTTTCGAAACAAATGATTCAGCTTTATATCCACGTCGACCCTCGGCATGATGGTTGGAAGCAAATGCCAAGTTCATACCAAAAGATCGTTAACAACAATACCAACTTGCGGACGACAAGGTAGTACAAGTACCATTCCAAACTAACGTATAATATTTTTAGTCCTGGCCCTAGTGTTCATCTGGTAGAAAATCTTGCAGAGGACCAGCTCCCGCTCCTTCTTTTGCTCCAGGTCCCCAAGGTGGTACTGGTGCATCACCCAGTTGGTCCTCTGCTGGACGAAGTTCTTCTTGGTGTGCAGCACCAGAACCTTTTTGCTGCCCGTCTGTCGGCCGTTGACCATCACCGACAAGGTATTGCCAGTGTTGTGCCACATCGCGTGCATGCCGCACTCTGACGGTATCTTGCGACGCGTCCACGTGCCCCTTTTGAACTCCCTGGAATTGCACTGGAAGAAATGTTTGCTTAGGCCTCAAGGTGCTCGATCAGCTCCTGATCCGTGGGATCGAACTTGACGCCAGCCGGCAGCACCGGCCAATCCTTCATCGACTTGCATGGGTTAATTCCAGTTATATTGTACTCAATGTATGATCAATCGACTGTTTTAAGTGAATGATGAAAGATTTCGATAGATAAGTGGTACTCCAAATCTGAAGTCTAGAATACTCGAACACGCCGCTGAGATTCTTGTGTCACCTCACGCGCAGCGTGTTGTCACTTCAATTCAATGTGTGGACATGATGAATAATTTGACCGACGTATACTAGTACTGCTACTGCACTACTTGCTGGTCGTATTTGGTGTCACATTTTAACCATAGGTTTAACTAACAAGTACGCACTTGAAGCCTAAGTGATATATATACTTCACAGCATCTCCATCATCATTATCAGTACATCCTGCGCAGGTGAGTTAGGATGCACTTGATCCCAGAAAGGTATCTATCCTTCAAACCAAATGAGTGCTTCAAACTAACAACATTACATAATATCCAACAAAAGAGGGTCGTGCTACAGCAGCAGAATACATGGCTCAGTCTACATATCAGTACGAATCAAGTTGTGCATATTTGCTGTTGGCATGAACCACATTGCCGCATGTTGGGTTTGCAAAAGCCATACATCGCATGGAAGCTTGATGCCTTTCACACAATAAAGATTATCTGGCAACAAGCTGTGTTGACGAATCTCTGGATATGGTGATTCATGAAACCCATGGTATGATGTGTAAACACAGTCCCCCCTGGCGAACGGAAGTTGCATAGCATGGTAATCATCGACGGTGATATGATCAATGATTGGTTGGATGATCGGATAATTGAGCCTGAGGAACATGGAGTGGTTGCCAAGGCTGTAAACCCGCCTCCAATTGAATACGCCTGGCCCAACGGAGCTGGGATCTTTCTCGAACACGAAGCAGCCATAGCCATCAATGTCAAGAACGCCCCAAGCATTGTACTGCATGTGGTTTGATGAAATGGTTTGGTCAATTTGGTACGTGCAAATGAGCATCAAATAACCACCATCAGCTGAACGAGCGATAAACCACCACCCATCGGCTGGTATGATTCCAGGTCCTGGAATCATGAAGTCCAGCGCATTTGCGTCTGCTGCAACAATTCAAATTGGAGACCAAAAGGGCAAAAATAAACAATCATGTTTAGAGTATGCGTGGAATTAATATTATTATAACAGTGACACATATCATAGACAGAGAATTGCAATGTCGTGGTCATAATCATACCCCAAGTTAAAAAAAATAAGCCAATGGCTTTCATATTCTTTTTTATTCTTTTTTAGAAAAGGAGGATTAATGGCTTTCATATTCTAGCAATATATCATGGTTCAAACATCATGTAACAATGAGAGGAAAACAGATATGACATGGCCTACTCATATTCTACCATAGCACTTACTACAGTTATCATATCAACTCTAAGCAATAACATGTGTTGTTATAAAAATCCTGGAAATGAGAGTAACATATAGCAATCATGAGGTTATACTCATAATATCTATTCTAACAATCATTAGATACCAATTGTTCTCATATCAACTCTAACAATAACATGTGTGGTCATAAAAATCTAGGAAATGAGAGGAACATATAGCAATGATGTGGTTAGAGACATACTATATATTCTAAATTTGTAACAATGGACATGCAGTCGTATCCTTAAGGTAAAGATGAGATGAGATGGAACAATTACACGACGATAGATTCCACCAGTATAGGCAGCCAATCTGTGCGTCGACCGCATAAATGATGGCATCGTGCACTATAAAATCAGACAGAAGTGTTGGATAAAGAGGATCGACGATGAGCCATAACCATGTATGGTGAACGGATTCCAGATAGACTAATCCCATGTTGAACACGGCAATGAGCTTGTAATCCATGTAGTCTTCTGATGGTGTGGGCACTTTGCAGATTACAACCTTCAGCAAATAGAGGTTGAGCCAAATGCTCGACGCGTCTCGTGCGTAGTAGGCAGGAGTGTCCGGCGGGCCACGAGGCTCGATGGCGGTGGTATCCAAAGATGGAAGGGTGATCTCTCGCTGGGTGTAGATATCCACGAGACGCCACAGACTACTGGATTGGTGGATGAGGACGATCTAGTTGGCCTCCATGCCCGCCCAGTAGTGGCCGCGCATGAAGGACAGGTGGACGGTTGGTAACATGTCGAGGGGCACCACGAAAACCTCCGTAGGATCGTCAAGTCGGTGTCTGGGCCACCTGCGAGGATCGGGCATCAGCAAGCAGGGTGTCTTGAAAAGAGCCAGCCGGTTGAAGATGATTAGACGGTACAAAGACACCAAGCATGTGGCTAGACAGACGGTGCTGAGTTGGTCCATACGAGTACAGATCTGCTCCAAGAGAACATCGGGGAGGGAATTCCAATCGCGGCTCTGCGTGTCAGTCGGTTCTGCCATTGGGGTTTTCGGTGCCTGCGAGCCAGCGGTGCAGTGGATTCGGGCGGGCGAGCGAAGAAGCTTCTCCTCGCGTGGCCGAGCAGTGAGCGGGGGGATATGGTATGCACGAGCTACCAAGGAAGATAGCGCATGCGGGCGAGCAGTGAGCAGGGGGAAATGGTGTGCGGCCGACGATGGGGAAGAGAGGAGGAAGAAGAGTGGAAGACAGGGAAGAAAGTGCATTAAATCTCAATTCTACTACTACTACCAGGATATACCGTCCTTCAGAGTGCAAATAGTTACACCGATGACATGTGGGTCTACCACAAGAGGGCCCATATGTCAGATAATGGAGGACAGAAGCGTTCTCTACTGGCAAACATAATGGCAATACTGGGTAAGGCTGATTTAGTAAGACCAACACGCTGGTTCAGCTTATTAATTAAGTGTCTCATCTGCTGCAGTGTGTATTGTCACTTCACTGTGAAGACTAGTTGAATAGTTCTCTCTGACCGAGATGGGGAATAATGGATCGCGAAGACTTCCTTTCTACATTATCCCTATGCCTCTATGCTCACTTCACTCATTTTGCTCCGTACGTAGTCACTTGTTGAAATCTCTAGAAAGACAAATACTCTGTATTTGGGAACAGAGGGAGGATTTTACTCCGTATTTGGGAACAGAGGGAGTATCACCATATGGAGGGAACAGAGGAAGCTTGAAATATGAACATGTCAATGGGAGGGAGTAAGCCCCATGCATGCATGCAACATGCAACACTCACACGTACACATGGACGCACGCAACACTCATGCACCCATGCGGCACACAGCACACGACACAACACACACGCTCACGCTCAAGTGCTCAACCTACTCCCTACGTCCGTGAAAGACTGTACATTTAGAGATTTACACATTGACCAGGGCATAATTAAAGCCCAAAAGTAACAGACTTATGTGTGCATGCGACAATTGAGAGAAGAAGATTAAATGAAGGTCGTTGCATGCTGTAATTAAGGATATACATGTAGCCTATACCTAGAGCACAAGTTGGTGCATTAGTCAATCAATGTCGATTTGGATTAAAGGCTAAATGCATTGGAAGTGTAGATGTACTACACTCTTTGTTTTTTAGATGATTTCTTTGCTCTGCCAACTGACAGGTGGGACCTAGAAACCAGGTGACAATTTAACCAGTCAACAAAGTGCCACGTCGACTATGTGGCCGGTCACTAGGGTGCAATACGGTGCTCTACGATGAGCCAGTGATCGTATAATCACCGCAAAACTATATATAGTGACTGTAAAGAGCGTATTGTTACATACATTGACCGCCCGTGTATTTTTCTCATTTCAAATTAAGCCATATTAACCGGAAAGGACGCGGTATGGACTAGTACTAGTACTTCTTTGATGTGTCCTGTCAATTCGCTGAAGGAGGAGAAGCTTGCTTACTAGGCCTCTCCCTCGCCCACGCGCGCGGTGGTTCGCAGGACGAGGAGAGGGTTTTCACTATAGCGCCCTCTCCCTCTCCCTCGCCCTCACCCTCGCGGTGGACGTGCAACAGCTCAATCGATGTCAGATTGCCAGAAGCATAATGTGTATTGTAGTATCATCATTGTTGGACCTTCCGAAGAGGCGAAGAGCCAAGTGCATGGTTCACACGAGTACGAAATGTTGAACCTCCCGAAGAGGCAAAGAGCCAAGCGCAAGGTTTTATAGGAGTTGTCGTCCTAGTAGGAGCGTACTACAACTATAGCGAACGATGCTACTGTATGATGCCACCACGTCACGTATATCCAAAGCTGTGCCACCTTTTTTTTCTCAAAGAGTGTGTTGGAGCCCATGCAACAACCACACAAGTTGCACGTGCAAATAACAAATTTACTAGTAATAAATTCTAAAGGACAAATGCCAGTATGCTACACAAGTTCATCTCCAATTCATGTGATAAATTTGCGCACGACTAGTCTACATATATTCACAGCGCTGCCGTTGACAATTTACCATACTCCACTTACACGTTATAGATGGGCTACATGTCCTCCTCCAGGTTCCAGTCCCAGGTGTTCTTCATGGATGGCATGATCCATAGTGTTGGGCAACGGGAATCATAGTCGCAGCTTTCTAGTCCGGTTCCACACGATGGAGACTCATCCAAGCTGAAGCGGCATAAATCAGAGATAGCGTGTCCCAGCATGCCGTTCATCCGGCGGTGCGCACTGAAGGCACAACCATGCTTCATAAACGGCAGGCCTTCCGTGTCGTGCACGGAAGGTGGCATCCGCTTCACAATGGGGTACCTGTCCCAAATGAAAAGCGAGTACTCTCCAAGAGTGTTCCTCGGCACCCACGTAGCATCACAGGGGTCGAACTCGGCGCTGTTCATCTGGTACACGAGGCATCTCAGATCTGAACACATGGTGACGTAGATAGTCAAGGTCCATGCATAATAATGTTGTGCTCAAATATGGCGGTCAGTAATACTGTGCAGCAAATAGTACTACTCCGGTATAGAGGAAGGATAACCGGCTTATTATATATAGCCACTGTTGGCTACATGGATGAGATAGTAAGACATCGAAAAAAAATGGTGGCAGCTAGTGGGTTCATGTCTTCAAGGGCCTAGCTAGCTATACGTGTCCTCCAAGTTAAAAGGTACTCCTACTAGTACGTAAGTAGAGTACTAGTACAACAATGAAAGAGAAGGCGAGAGGGTTAAAAATGGAATACCTGGGTAGATGCTGATGGTCCGATCGTGGTAGATTGTGTGACCATGTTGCACATCAGTGGTACCATGGGTAACGACTGCTAAGATAGTTGATCCCAATATGAAAAAGTCAGCTACAAGGTTCCAGGTTAGACCGAATCGCGGATGCAAATGCACATCCAGGATCGGCGATCTTATTTTGATCGCGGGATGACTGGTCCCTGCAAAATAATGGAGTACCGTTAGGGATGCAAATGATTTTTTGTGCATTCCGTTTGTAATCTCCCGTACCGTAGGATGGCAACCAGATGAAACAAGTCCCCTGACTTGTCACCGCGAAGATGCGGCCTAGATGGCGCACGACGTCTTCGAATGTGTAGGGGTACAAATCTGCCGCCGCCAACATGCACCAGCCTCTGCTGTTACTGCCTCTTGCATTGATGGCAATCCTTATGTCAAACACCGCGATGAGATAGTAATCGTCGTAGTCGCGTCGCTTTGTAGGCGGGTCCGCAATTGCTATCTTCTTCGATCTCATGTAGGCATCATCATACGTATTCAAGCCCATCCAGTCCAGAAGGCCGATCACAATGGTGGAGAAGGGGTCTACCGGAATGGCCGAACTGTTGTGGATGTTGTGCAAAATGACGGTGGTATCCGGTCGGAGGTATGCAAGCCAATCTTTGTTGGCACCGACCCAGACCTATATATAAGAAAGTGGGCAGCGGAGAAATTACGGGATGGAAATGGAAAAACTAAGTACTACATGATCAAACTCCATTACTGACCTGCTCATGGACAAAATCCGACTACCTCTCAACGTCGGCAACTCTAGCGGAGTCAACGTGCAACCATGGCCAGGGAGTGGTGGACTGTTCGAAGGATTGTCCCATAGAAGAACCTTCTCCTCGAGGACGCATGGAAGGCCAACAAGCATGGCCTTTTCCCAAGCCATTTTAAGCACCGTCTTGAAATAGTTGGTGCAGGAAGTACCGAGTCTTGCGGCGGTGAGGACGTCGGAGCAGCGTGTGATTTCTCCCAGAGGATCGTCGTCCAAGCTCTCCCAGCCCCGATGAGGAGGAGAACCGCCTGGCGAATCCATGGGAGTAGCGATGAACTGCCTTCTCTTCGGGGGGAGGAGAACTGGCGAGGAGGAGATAAGAGCGTAGTAACCGCAGGGCCTCGTCCCTTCCAACTGTAGAGCGTAGTAAGCTAGTAGTTTTTGGCGTGGTTTAAGAAATTTTGGGTATGTTTTTGCTATTTTTTGTACACACCAACTAGTGTCAAAAAATGTCTTACATTACGTGACGGAGGAGTACGTACTCGTGTACTGTAGCAGTACTAGTACTACTTTCTCAACTAGTAGTGCGAGGGTACTACTAGTGCTATGTACTGTACTTCTAGTATAGTGCACCAGTTTTGAACTCTTGAATCTCAGGGCGAAGGAGCTACAGTTGGAAGTGGAGGGTACTACTATTCTCTAGAACCATCGCTGTACTATCAATGCAGGGAAAGTACACCTGTGTAGTGGCCTAGTGGGTACTCTCGGTGCTCTATTCATCCGCTCCTCTCACGTAGCTGGCCTCCTCAGCCGCTCCTCTCAGGCACACACTAGCAACCTGTTTATCAGCGATGGTTACTATGGGGGCAGAACTTTTGAGTTATTTGATACAGCGAGACTAGGTTTTTCGCTTCCATTTGTGGAGGTGTAATGGATCTCGTCGAACTTTGTTATTAGTTCCTTCTTTATGAATGAGATGAAGCAAAGCTTTTGCCTCTATTTCAAAAAAACATGTCAAGAGAAATTTCTTTTATAGTAGAGCCGATAATGGAGTGAAGTCCATGCGTGCAACGCCGCAACCTACAGATTAGTAGTAGAGCACTTTACGTACAGAGCCATATTGCACAGTTCCCAATGCCCCGCCAGGCTTTTCCAGCTCCTCGGGCTTAATTGGGAGGCGCTAGTTTAAATATGCTACTAGCTGATGAGGAAGCTGCAAGCGAGGTGCAGCTAGGGCAAGCACGCGAGCCACGAGATGCTGGGAAGGAAAACCCATTCACGTGGCTAGGCTATCCAGTGCACCCAGATTGTGGTGCCGCACGTCCGTTTGACTTCAAAACTCAAACTACCCGTGTAAAATATTAGCTCACAGTGAAGTTACTATTTTTTTAAATACCACCATGCGTTCGGCCGGGATCGAACCCACAAAACGAGGTATACACTCCCGCAACCAGTAGTAGTACTCGTTGGAGTACAACACAACATAGAATCGCCTTTTGTCGCTAGTAGTACATTGTTCCTTTGGCTGGCCATAGTGGAGTAACATAAGTGGTAACATGCACTTGGGACTAGCAAACATGCTTATGTGGCACATAATTAAAGAAGAGAGAGAGTGTTAGAGTAACATAGGTAGATACCGTATCATGTTAAATGCTATGCTACTTTGTGTCATGCATGGCAATAAATATGATCATCTATGATACTAGTTTATGATACTATGCACTATGGAGGTAGTATCATACACTATTATCATACGCATGTTACTAGCATATGATACTCCCCACTATGAGTAGCCTTACAAGAAACCCCTAATAATGCAAGAAACCACTAATAATGCCAAGAAACTACTACCACTTGCATACGTGGCAGACTTAAGATAAGACTACCTTATCAACCATTCTACATGCTCTTACCAACCAGCCCTACCAAGAAACGAGTACTCTACAAAGTGTCGTTATAGGCACATTTCAACCCATGGCCCTGTTTGGATACATTTGTTGTCAATCTAACCCTGCCATCCAAACACCACTTTGGTTAGAGTTAGTTCAGGGTTAGAATCTAACCTCCGACTTAGAGTATCCAAACAGGGCCCATGTCGCCCATTAAGTCAACGCCTTCTATTCGACTGGGCATGGCGGCGCGGCGGCTTGCTCGCGCGCGCCGCGCTAAGGACAACCATCTGGCTCGAGCGAAGGCCAGCGCGGCGGCTTGCTCGCTTGTGAGTCACGCTCGGGCTAGCCTGCCAACCCGTGCGGAGGCCAGCGCGGCGTCTGGCCCATCCGGCAGAGTGGCGGCCAACTCGCTCATCATCGACACCACCGACGAACACGCATCAGTACTGTTTGAAGTAATGTTCAGGAAAAATAACGATTTGAGGGGGAATAATAGGATAGAAGGTCAGATGTGGGTCACTCGTGTCAACGGTCAAACAAAATGTATTGGTTTAAGCTACCTCATCAATAGGGATGTGTGGGCCAACCCTGTCATAAATGGGTTTAAACTAACCTAATCGGTAGGTAGTAGTTTTTGGCGTGGATTAAGAAATTTTGGGTATGTTTTTGCTATTTTTTGTACAATAGATTCTTCCTAGGGCTGGTTGAAAGTGGTAGTTTTTTGGTAAATACTCTACAATAGTAGGAGTGGAAGTTAAGCTTTGGAACCCAATAAGCAAGGCTAGTTACATAGTGCATATGTGTACATGATTGAAAGTATATATCAACCATGAGTGACTAATATCTTGATGGAAAACTCGAAACAATGGAATACTAGGGAAAAAATTGCATGGTTGGAAATACTAGCAATGTTCATGCAACGAATCATAATTAGAATAATACTTATTCACAAACTTGATACAAAACACTCTAATTTTGATATACATATATCACTAGAGATATATTATGTTTCAATTAGAATATATTCCTTGGGCTGTTTTGGTGAGGTCAGGGAGGGATGTGGTTGGTTTTAAGATACTAATTATGGGTTTTTCTGCAAATTGGTAGACGAGTGGGATGTTTGTGAGAAAAGGCAACAACTTACCTCGCAGTCATTAGATGTAGATCTAATGGTCACAAATGACGGATGGCAGACACACCATCATCACCAACTTAGTCTTCTGTAGGAGTACTAGCAAGATCCGTGCATTGCACGGAACATCAAGATGCATGTTTTTATAAAAATACTCATTGTGATTGACCCATGCAGGAGTAATCCCATGTGTAAAAACTAATGATATCTCGAGAAATAGGAGATAAGGTGAAGTGGAGTGGGGCGTGGTGGTGATTGGTGGTCGGACTGAGCAGAGGCATGGGGATTGATGACGCCGGCAGCGACCACCAGGCCAGTTTGTTCCAGAGGCTTCCTTTCTTAATTGCTCAACAATGAGGTTGTTGGAGATAAGGATGAACGAGGGAAGGCCTTGTCTGCAAATGTGGAGAGAGGTGCGAGTATCTTTTAGTTTAATTTCCATCAGTCAGATATAGATCGGATGGTCTATATTGCAAGATGGCACGTGTACCATCATCACCAACTCGGCTTTTTATAAGAGAAGAAATATAAGTATGGAGATACAAATGTATTATCGATACTTGTTTCCGTAAACTAGCATCTACATTCTATTCAACGCCTCAGCATGTGAGGCCTTAGCACAATGACTTCTCGACTGTGTAAAACAAAGGTTTTCCCGTCACCAATAAGGAGGGGGTTACGGCGGCGCGCTTTTTGGCTTGCTCTAGTCCTATTAGTCATACTAGGTGGTCTAAGCACATGTAGATTTATTCTTTTTCACATCTCGTGTTCGCCGTACTGCCACGACTGTTGATGAATAGACGGTAAGTTATTCACGGGGAAACCCTTGTTGAGCGTGTTTGCGAGAGAGAGAGACAGTGTGCGTGTGTGATATGTCTAGATACTGAGGCAATGATAACAGATTCTTTGTGTTTATGTGTGTGGAGGATAGAGAGAGCCATGTACATGGGGCTTTGTGTTGTGTAACGTGGAGACACATATACATAATTAGAGAGTGAGTGTGCGAGATACACATGTGGACATGGAGAGAGATGAGGATCCATATTAATGGGTGTTTGTGCGTGTCTGTGTGTGTTTGTGCACGCGTTTCTGTGTGAGAGGGAGTGTGTGTATGTGGAGTAGAGAGACCACTAATGATGTAAACCTAGTATAAGGGAAGGGGAATGGTGTGACATGTGTAGTAGCGGGATAGCATGGGTACGGGTGGGGGGAGCAGACTATTTGGAAGAGACATCGATTGTGTGTGGGAGAGGGGTGTGAGAGCGAGAGAGAGAGAGAGCTAGCGACGGAGAGGGAGAGAGAGAGGAAGAGAGGGGGCGAGAGAGGGTGCGTTTGTGTCCATAAATGGCGTATAGATAGGGAGACAATGTTGATGTTGTTTGAAATTGGCCTATGTACGGAGACGCAAGGGAAGCGAGTCATCATGTGTGTGATAGGGATTTCATGAGAGATCTAGAATAGATGGTGTAGAGAACAATGTGCGAGATCGAGAACAATGATACATTAGGGAGTTATGGAAAGAGTCACGACATATATGTATACAGGGAGGAGCTGGGGCGGTCCGCATGTGGGAGAGATAGAAAGAGGAGAGTGGTGCACAAGGAGACAAAGTGTGCTTGTTTTGAAGTGGGGTGGTGTGTGAGGTGAGTGTGCGAGAACCACATAACTAGGGAGATAGACGTTTGGTGTGTATGGGAAAGATACACTCTACATAGTGCGTGTGCTTGGGAAAGAGAGATGTCGGGAGACCTAGCTAGAGAGTGGGGGAAGAGATGTGTGCATGCCAAAGAGATAAAGTGATAGAGACCTATATTGGGGTCTGGACTTTAGAAGAGAGAGGGGTGTTAATGTGCTCGTGTGTTGGTGTTTGGGGGAGAGAACGACTTCTCTGTGTGTGGGGGGGTGACGAGGGGGGGGGTTGCTTCAGATAAAGAGTGAGGTGTCTATATTTGATATACATGGTCAATAGTGTGTGCACTCAAGGTTGATCAATTTGTTTCACAGTTTGGACTATGAGATAACGATACTTTTGAATATGCGTGATATACTTTGATGTACCAGAATTACAAACCTAAGATTGGAATTTTGGAATTCGACTCCATCATTAGCTTTTGTAATTCATTTAAACGGAGGTATATTTCTAAGCCGGGATTTCGTGATTTCAAATTCATATATCAAACCTAGAGATATACACATACGGGCATGTTCAAACTTTATAATCATCCACTTTATTCATCCACATACACATTTTTGCTTGTGTCATCATATTTAGGATAAACACATTTGGAATTTCATTTGAATTGGACCATATGATGGTATTTGCTTTTAGTAGCTCAATGATCCATATTTGAATTGAATGGACAATCTAAGTTTCGAGTTGGAGACATTGATTTTCAAAACTTGCACTTTTTTTTCATGCAAAACAAAAAAATTCTCGGCCATAATATCATAGTCAGCCGTACAAGAGCAGAATATAATTTCAGGCGCCAAAAGCTTTCAAACTTCCTGCTCACATCGAAATATCTCATGCTCGAAAGTTTAGCCCTGCGATATTCCTGTTTTACCCCTGCCACATGAATGGAAAAGGGCTGCTTTGGTAACTCCATTGTTTTCCCCTCTTTGCTTCCAACATTCTTCCCCAGAGCCCCTCCCCTTCCCCTCCCCGCCCCCTCAGCCACGGCAAGCCGCCGAATCTAGTCCTTCGCTGCAGTGATGGACCTCACACCCCAACGGATCTACCGTCCGCACCTTGGAACCCCCAACTCACCTCTTCACCGGAGCCGCTTCAGCGACTGGCTTGTACACCGCTCTAGATCTCCTTGACAGCCATCATGGTCCACCGCACTGGATCTGCTTAACCGACGCCGTCGTCCACCATAGTGTAGGTCCTTCACTGAATCCCTCGTCCATCCCTTCGCTGGCCCTTCATACAAGCCCTCGTCCGCCGCAACAGATCTGCCTCACCAAAAGCACTGTACAACGCACCCACTGAAGACTTTGTCCACTGCACTAGACCCGCTCCATAGACGCCATATTCAACTCCACCAGCCCTGCTTTACCAACGCCGCAGCCTCATCAGGTTATTTCGATCTGTACTCCTTCGGTTTTTCTCTTTATCGTGCAACTGTTCACTTACCACAGATGAGCTTTCTTGTATGTTGACAGGCGCCGCAACCGTAGCACCGGAGCCGCTTCAGCGACGGCGACAGCCGGCCCAAACTCAACCGCACACGAGCACCATCGACGATCCTTAGCTATAAAGTATGCCAACGATACCCATACGCCGCCGAGAATCAGGTACTATTATCCAACGGCCGGCGCCTACGTTCACTTTCTTAGCATAAGCACCGCACCTTTGAATTTCTTCAGGGCATCATTCAGTTTTTCATGAGACGCGTTATTCTGCTTGCACTTGTAGGTCCATACTTTTGGCAGTGAACATGTTACATGTGCTAAATTACATACCAGTGCACATATAGTTATTATGCTTTAATTTTGTCCTAAGTATTGCTATACTTCCTAGATATCACTGCCTACTATTTTACTTCTTGCATGCTATATTTATGATAATTGTGTTGTTCTAATGCCACCTGTTGGTTCCATCAGACTGCTTCATGTTCTCTATGCTTAATTACACATCAGCAAACTAGCATGTGGTTCCGCTGGTTTTTGTTTGTTTTACCCTACATTTTCTGATGCTAGCTATTACATCACTGCTACGAGTCTCTGTTCATTACTTTTTTGTGTGTTCTTGATCTTCCCAAGTTGCATGACTAATTTGATGCTTCTATTAATTATGGAGCTGCCAACCCCATCAAGCAAAATATTTGTTCTTTTGGGGCTGACACCTCGAACAAGCATAAAAATAGAGGGGAGCAGATATATTGTCGTGTATGCACACACCCTTCTTTCATTAGTTTAGATGAACCATTGATGATCAATTCGAACCAGTGCATGCGATTAAAATTAATTTTACATAAATAGAGGGTGCAGAATAAACTACAACAAGTAGATTTGCAACCATGGGATGCTGACGATATCTTCAAAGAACATTGCAACAGCAGCGAGGCTTCACAGCAACATATGGTAAGCCAGTGTGTTTTAGTACATGTGAAATGTAATGCGTGTGGGCTGCTTTCTTGGCTTGTGCCCTCAACCTGTAATCCTACAGAATAACAAATAGTTCAGTTGTCTGCTTTGCTGTATTGCTTGATTCGAATGCTTGTTTGTTACTTGATACGCTATACCTGAGTTGGCCAATATGTCAGCAGTGCCTGCTGTACTATTGTAAAGAAATGCATGCCTAGTTTATTTGAGTCCTTAACTTTTCCTCTGATCTTCATCACAAGACTGTCTTCATAGTTTATATGAGGCCACACTATTAAGTGCTTTCTCAGATTATTTCAACTGCTTAGATGCCTTGGCAACTTAAATATAGCGGTGGTACACTCCCTTTCAACTAGGGATGTCAACTGGGTCCCGTTTAATCCCGATTAAAGTCCACTAGTGGTATGATAGTTCAAAAGAGTTTTTTGTTTTTTGAGGAAAATGAACCAGGGGGCTAGCAAAAACTAACTAGATACGACTGGCGGATGTCTTTTATTTGCCACTTACATCCCTTGTTTCATCTTACCATTTTAATTTCTTTTTGGCTGATGCTGCTTGGAACCATTTAAATATATAGCTTGCCATGCTCAGCAATAATTCATATGTCGTTTACCATGTAAGCTTACTGCCTGGATCATGTGATAAATATCTCTTACTTACGTCCAGGGGAAACCTTTCAGGATGCCGTTCACACTAGGACACAATGTACAACCCCAGAATCTATTTGTGGAAGCAGTGCGCCATCCATGTTACCAGATGGTAGCAGTTCAGAGGCAACACCGCCGGAGAGCAGTATGAGCATAGATATTATAGTTCTTGAGGCTCTACTAGAGGCAGAAAGAGATGGTGTGGCTGCCATGAATGAGGTAATCTCGATCTTGAAGCTGGAAATTATGCAATTAGCTGCACGCATTATGCAAGCAACCCAAGAAATTGGAGGAAGTAAGAATTTTGCATTTGAAGACAGAGGAGGTCCTACTGTTTCTGCTATTTGAAGCCCAGGGTAATTCCAGTTCTTCTTTAGATAGCAGTTGAAATTTTCATTAGATTATTGTACTTGCATGTTGTGTCATGTCTCTGAATGGATTATGTTGTAAGACCCCCTATGTTGTCCATCTGTTGTAATGATCCAAATTTTTTAAGCAAGGTAATCCTCAGTACTTGTATGATTGACATAAGGTGAACTTTTTCGTGTGAGCATATTGTATTGGATGAAAGAACTGTTTGACTCAAAGTGTATCCAACCTACTGAATTCGAAGATCACGGCATTTCTAAATCATAATCATATATAAAGGTGGAATAAATCTTTGTTGTGGTTTTGAAGAAATAAATAACAAAACGTAGAATTATCTGTGGATATTCGTAATCGAATAAAAATTGGATTTGGATTTAGTTGCCAGGCCCTAGGGCAAACGTGAATGCTAATTCTCTCAAGTTTTGAATGAAGTGGCTAAACACCCACTATCATTTGTGGCTGCCCGAAGCAAGTGTTTGCGAGATGGAAATTACTGTCTACCCCTGACACTTGACATCCTTATCGACCGGATTTACACTTCTGTCGATAGGGGTAGACTAGTAACTTCAATCAGACGTGACACGACGGCCTCTGAGCCCATTCAGACATGGTGGGCGCCAAACGTTGGCGGCAAAACACATTTGATTCAAGCTCGTCCGAAAGACATGTGTCTCTCCCTCCAGTTCCCCATTCATCCACGGTGGGTGGCAAAACAAACTCTCCTCGTCCAAAATCGATGTAGGCTAATATTTTAAATAGGGGCAGATATGTAACTTCCCTCAGACATGACACAACCGCCCTACCTGTCAGCCCCGTTCATACACCATGGGCGCCAACCATGGGCGGCAAAACACCCTCTCCTCGCCCGAAATCGTTACCGGCAAATATTTGGGAGATGCGAGATTACCGTCCTATCCCCAACCGACGTGATGTCCGAAATTTTAAACGGGGCATAAGTTCGTAACTTTCCCACATTTCAGAAAAGCGCATCCCAAAGTTTGAGATCCCCCCTCCCCCTCCACTTCCCCATTCATACACCGTTGGCGCCACGACAACCTCCCCACTGCGGCCAGCCTCCTCCATCCTCCACCCCATCCTCCACCTTGCCGGAGCCGCTACCCCTACCCCGTCGTCCACTACAAGAGATGGACGTCTCTCATCCATGGCTCCGGACAAGGATCGTTTCATCGCGTCGTATTGCTTCATCGGCGCTGTCATCCACTTTGCCGTTGCCGCTCCTATGACCGCCTCGTCCACGGCAACAGGATTTATCCCCCAACCCGGTCGTCTTCCACCTAAAGTCTTCTTCCCCGCCGCCAACAACCATCGCACCCGCAGCACCCTCAACATATCAGCAGGGGCATACACGGCGTCGCAAGAGAGGTGGTACTCTTCCATATGTTCTTAAGTTATTGATCTCACACGGAAAATAGATCTTAAATTGTTTATTGTACTTTTCTTGTCCTTACCAAATCGTAGTGGCTAGTTGAATGCAAACATTGGTTACGAAGTAGCTTTGTCCGGTTTGCACCTTCAGATCCGCCATGTCACGGTCACTATAAACGTAAAGCTTATGGTTTCCCCACTTTATATTCACTACCATCATCCTAGGTGCTTCCCTGCTTCGTGTCGTGCTAGCACTGCTCCTCAAGACCTCAACACATCAAGCGAAACAACATGCCACTCATAATTCCAAAGCTTACGTGTTGAAATACGAATCTGATATGATGCTCATATTACTAAAACAGAGAACGTTTAATTGGTCACCTAATGTTCCTATTGCTACCTCTTGAGCACTGCGTTGGTTTTCCCCGAAGAGGAAGGGATGATGCAGCAAAGTAGCGTAAGTATTTCCCTCAGTTTTTGAGAACCAAGGTATCAATCCAGTAGGAGTCTACGCGCGAGTCCCTCGTACCTGCAAAAAACAAATAAATCCTCACAACCAACGCGTTAAGGGGTTGTCAATCCCTGCACGGCCACTTACGACAGTGAGATCTGATAGATATGATAAGATAATATTTTTGGTATTTTTATGATAAAGATGCAAAGTAAAATAAAAGCAAAGTAAAAGCAAAAGGAAATAACTAAGTATTGGTAGATTAATATGATGAAGATAGACCCGGGGGCCATAGGTTTCACTAGTGGCTTCTCTCGAGAGCATAAGTATTCTACGGTGGGTGAACAAATTACTGTTGAGCAATTGATAGAATTGAGCATAGTAATGAGAATATCTAGGTATGATCATGTATATAGGCATCACGTCCGAGACAAGTAGACCGACTCCTGCCTGCATCTACTACTATTACTGCACTCATCGACCGCTATCCAGCATGCATCTAGAGTATTAAGTTAATGAAAACAGAGTAACGCCTTAAGCAAGATGACATGATGTAGAGGGATAAACTCATGCAATATGATGAAAACCCCATCTTGTTATCCTCGATGGAAACAATACAATACGTGCCGTGCTGCCCCTACTGTCTCTGGGAAAGGACAGCACAAGATTGAACCCAAAGCTAAGCACTTCTCCCATTGCAAGAAAGATCAATCTAGTAGGCCGAACCAAACCGATAATTCGAAGAGACTTGCAAAGATAACCAATCGTACATAAAAGAATTCAGAGAAGATTCAAATATTGTTCATAGATAGACTTGATCAAAAACCCACAATTCATCGGTCTCAACAAATTCACCGCAAAAAGAAGATTACATAAAAAGTTCTCCCCCTATCTTGTGGAGATCTATTCGATGTAATCTTTTTTTTGCGGTGTATTTGTTGAGACTGATGAATTGTGGGTTTATGATCAAGTCTATCTATGAACAATATTTGAATCTTCTCTGAATTCTTTTATGTATGATTGGTTATCTTTGCAAGTCTCTTCGAATTATCAGTTTGGTTCGGCCTACTAGATTGATCTTTCTTGCAATGGGAGAAGTGCTTAGCTTTGGGTTCAATCTTGCGGTGTCCTTTCCCAGTGACAGTAGGGGCAGCAAGGCACGTATTGTATTGTTCCCATCGAGGATAACAAGATGGGGTTTTCTTCATATTGCATGAGCCTATCCCTCTACATCATGTCATCTTGCTTAAGGCGTTACTCTGTTTTTAACTTAATACTCTAGATGCATGCTGGATAGCGGTCGATGAGTGGAGCAATAGTAGTAGATGCAGGCAGGAGTCGGTCTACTTGTATCTGACATGATTCCTATATACATGATCATACTTAGATATTCTCATAAGTATGCTCAATTCTGTCAATTGCTCAACAGTAATTTGTTCACCCACCGTAGAATACTTATGTTCTCGAGAGAAGCCACTAGTGAAACCTATGGCCCCCAGGTCTATCTTCATCATATTAATCTCCTACTACTTAGTTATTTCCTTTGCTATTTACTTTGCCTTTATTTTACTTTGCATCTTTATCATAAAAATACCAAAAATATTATCTTATCATGTCTATCAGATCTCACTCTTGTAAGTGGCCTTATAGGGATTGACAACCCCTTAACGCGTTGGTTGCGAGGATTTATTTGTTTTGTGCAGGTACGAGGGACTCGCACATAGCCTCCTACTGGATTGATACCTTGGTTCTCAAAAACTGAGGGAAATACTTACGCTACTTTGCTGCATCATCCCTTCCTCTTCGGGGAAAACCAACGCAGTGCTCAAGAGGTAGCAGTGGAATAGAATATAATGAGGGGGGTTATGTGGAGCAGACAAAAAAGGAGAAAGTCTCACATCAACGAGTCTAATCAATGGGCTATGGAGATGCCCATCGATTGATGTTAATGCAAGGAGTAGGGATTGCCATGCAACGGATGCACTAGAGCTATAAAATGTATGAAAGCCCAACAAAAGAACTATGTGGGTGTGCATCCAACTTGCTTGCTCACGAAGACCTAGGGCACTGAGGAGGCCCATTGTTGGAATATACAAGCCAAGTTCTATAATGAAAAATTATAGTATATGAAAGTGACAAAACGAGAGACTCTCTATCATGAAGGTTACGGTGCTACTTTGAAGCACGAGTGTGGCAAAGGATAGTAACATTGTCCCTTCTCTCTTTTTCTCTCATTTTTTATTTGGCCTTTATATTTTTTTATATGGCCTTTCTCTCCCTTTTTTTAATAATTCCTCACTTGGGACAATGCTCTAGAAATGATGATCATCACACTTCTATTTATTTACAACTCAATGATTACAACTCGATACTGGAACAAAAGATGACTCTATATGAATGCCTCCGGCGGTGTACCGGGATATGCAATGGACCAAGAGTGACATGTATGAAAGAATTATGAACAGTGGCTTTGCCACAAATACTATGTCAACTACATGATCATGCTAAGCAATATGACAATGATGAATGTGTCATGATAAACAGAATGGTGGAAAGTTGCATGGCAATATATCTCGGAATGGCTATGGAAATGCCATAATAGGTAGGTATGGTGGCTGTTTTGAGGAAGATATAAGGAGGTTTATGTGTGACTGAGCGTATCATATCACGGGGTTTGGATGCACCGGCGAAGTTTGTGCCAACTCTCAATGTGAGAAAGGGCAATGCGCGGTACCAAAGAGGCTAGCAAGGATGGAAGGGTGAGAGTGCGTATAATCTATGGACTCAACATTAGTCATAAAGAACTCACATACTTATTGCAAAAATCTACAAGTCATCAAAAACCTCGGCACTACGCGCATGCTCCTAGGGGGATAGATTGGTAGGAAAAGACCATCGCTCGTCCCCGACCGTCACTCATAAGGAAGACAATCAAATAACACCTCATGTTTCAAATTTGTTACATAACGTTTACCATATGTGCATGCTACAGGACTTGCAAACTTAAACACAAGTATTTCTCAATTTCACAACTACTCAACTAGCACGACTTTGAAATTATTACCTCCATATCTCAAAACAATCATCAAGCATCAAACTTCTCTTAGTATTCAAATCACTCATAAGAAAATTTTACTAATCTTGAATACCTAGCATATTAGGATTTTAAGAAAATTACCATGCTATTAAGATTCTCAAAATATCTAAGTGAAGCATGATAGATCAATAGTTTCTATAAAACAAATCCACCACCGTGCTCTAAAAGATATAAGTGAAGTACTAGAGGAAAACTATATAACTCAAAAGATATAAGCGAAGCACATAGAGTATTGTAACAAGTTCCAATTCATGTATGGTTCTCTCAAAAGGTGTGTAAATAAAGGATGATTGTGGTAAACTAAAAAGCAAAGACTCAAATAATACAAGACGCTCCAAGAAAAACACATATCATGTGGTGAATAAAAATATAGCTCCAAGTAAAGTTACCGATAGAAGTAGACGAAAGAGAGGATACCTTCCGGGGAATCCCAAGCTTTGGCTTTTAGGTGTCCTTAGATTATCTTAGGCGTGCCATGGGCATCCCCAAGTTTAGGCTCTTGCCACTCCTTGTTCCATAATCCATCAAATCTTTACCCAAAACTTGAAAACTTCACAACACAAAACTCAAAGTAGAAAATCTCGTGAGCTCCGTTAGCGAAAGAAAACAAAAGACCACTTCAAGGTACTGTAATGAACTCATTCTTTATTTATATGATGTTAAACCTACTGTATTCCAACTTCTTTATGGTTTATAAATTATTTTACTCGCCATAGATTCATCAAAATAAGCAAACAACACACGAAAAACAGAATCTGTCAAAAACAGAACAGTCTGTAGTAATCTGTAGCTAGCGCAAGATCTCGAACCCCAAAAATTCTAAAATAAATTGCTGGACGTGAGTAATTTATCTATTAATCATCTGCAAAAATAATTAACTAAATAGAACTTTCCAAATAAAAATGACAGCAGTTCTCGTGAGCGCTAAAGTTTCTGTTTTTTACAGGAAGTTTAACAAGAATTTCCCCAAGTCTTCCCAACGGTTCTACCTGGCACAAACACTTATTAAACACAAAAAACACAACCAAAACATAGTCTAGATGAATTATTTATTACTAAACAGGAGCAAAAATCAAGGAATAAAAATAAAATTGGGTTGCCTCCCAACAAGCGCTATCGTTTAACGCCCCTAGCTAGGCGTAACAAGCAAGGATAGATCTAGGTATTGCCATAATAGTAAGATAGATTATTAAAACTCATTTCATATTCCCTACGTTCGGTAGCAACTTTTCTTTGAGGCAAGGAAAAGTAATCAAAAGGGCTAAATTTAATGGGACAAAAGTCCCCAAGATCAACCTTGGGAGGTATAGGTTCCTCCTTTGGTCCTTCATATTGCACAACCAATTCATCATTATAAGCATTCTTTTGACAGAACTTTGTGATCCCATATTCAAGAGAATATCCAGTTCATTATTTCGAATAGCCAAATCATCATTAAGTTCAGAAATTATATCAACTAAAACATTGGTAGGAACCCTTTTTCTAAGATTTTCATTGAAAGCAACATAGTCTAGAGATTGAAAACACATTATTTCTTCTTGATCAAAGAGGATGGCCTCTATGGGAGGATGGCAAGCGTCCACCCTATAATGTGCAAAGATTTCATTGGCATCTTTTATTATGAATCTAAACTCATGAGCCAAAAAGATAGTAGTGGAACGCTTAACAGAAGAATGCTCAATATTAGAAAATTCTAGGAAAATCCTTTGTATGCAAGGATGCATGTGCATGAATTGTCTTTCAAGTTCAACTACAAGCATGGCAATAGCGTCCGCAAGACTACTAGTTCTATGAAGGATAGAACAACCCATAGAAGGTAAAGCACCGGCACAAGTAAAGAAATCTTGAATAACTCCTTTTCCAATAATATTACCACTACCAACACAGAATTTTTTTTGTATGTAAGATGGTGGGTTCTATAGTAGGAGCATCAGAATTTTTCATGATATTATTATTGTCCATGTCGACAATAATTTCCCCAATTTCAGACATAGTGGCAGAAGGTAAGGGACTAGTCATAACGACAAGCAAACGAACTAACGCACAAGCAAACAAAAAGCAAGCGGGCAAAAAGAGGCAAATGGGAAAGAGAAGGAGGATAGAGAGAGAGGGCGAATAAAACGGCAAGGGTGAAGTGGGGGAGAGGAAAACAAGAGGCAAATGGCAAATAATGTAATGCGGGAGATAAGGGTATGTGATGGGTACCTGGTATGTTGAATTTTTGTAGGATCGAAAGTATGTCTAGAGGGGGGTGATTAGACTACTTGACCAAATAAAAACTTAACCTTTTCCCAATTTTAGTTCTTGGCAGATTTTAGCTATTTTAGGACAAGTCAAGCAATCATCACATAATTCAAGCAAGCATGCAAAGAGTATATTGGCAGCGGAAAGTAAAGCATGAAACTTGCAAGAATATAAAGGGAAGGGTTTGGAGAATTCAAATGCAATTGGAGACACGGATGTTTTTCCCGTGGTTCGGATAGGTGGTGCTATCCTACATCCACGTTGATGGAGACTTCAACCCACGAAGGGTAACGGTTGCGCGAGTCCACACAGGGCTCCACCCAAGGGCAACGGTTGCGCGAGTCCACGGAGGGCTCCACCCACGAAGGGTCCACGAAGAAGCAACCACCCACAAAGGGTCCACGAAGAAGCAACCTTGTCTATCCCACCATGGCCATCGCCCACGAAGGACTTGCCTCACTAGCGGTAGATCTTCACGAAGTAGGCGATCTCCTTGCCCTTACAAACTCCTTGGTTCAACTCCACAATCTTGTTGGAGGCTCCCAAGTGACACCTAGCCAATCTAGGAGACACCACTCTCCAAGAAGTAACAAATGGTGTGTAGGTAATGAACTCCTTGCTCTTGTGCTTCAAATGATAGTCTCCCCAACACTCAACTCTCTCTCATAGGATTTGGATTTGGTGGAAAGAAGATTTGAGTGGAAAGCAACTTGGGAAGGCTAGAGATCAAGATTCATATGGTAGAAATGGAATGTCTTGATCTCAACACATGAGTAGGTGGTTCTCTCTCAGAACAAATGAGTTGGAATGATGTGTGTGTTATGATGGCTCTCTCATCGAATGAGAAGGAGGTGGAGGGGTATATATAGCCTCCACTCAAAATCCAACCGTTACACAGTTTTCCAATCTCGGTGGGACCGAATAAATAAACTCGGTCGGACCGAAAATGTAAACCTAGTGACCGTTAGGAATTCGGTGGGACTGACATGCAACTCGGTAGGACCGATACGGTTAGGGTTTGGGCATAACGTAATCTCGGTGAGACCGATTACACAAACTCGGTGAGACCGATTACACAAACTCGGTGAGACCGAGTTTGGTAATTAGCTAACCAGAGAGTTGGTCAGGTAAACTCGGTGGGACCGATTTGCTCTTTTGGTGGGCCCGAGTGGAACTCGGTGAGACCTAAAAGTTACAAAGGGGAAACACTGAGTTTACATTGCAATCTCGGTGGGACCGATTCGCTCTTTCAGTGGGACCGAAAAGTTACGAAAGGGAAACAGAGAGTTTGCAACCCCATCTCGGTGGGACCGAGATCCTTATCGGTAGGACCGAATTGCTAGGGTTTGGCAGTGGCTAATGACAACTGAAACTCGGTGGCGCCGGATAGGAAAAATTGGTAGGACCGAGTTTGGCTTAGAGTTTAGGTCATATGTGGATATGGGAAAGTAGTTGAGGGTTTTGGAGCATATCATTAAGCACATGAAGCAAGAGGCTCATTAAGCAACACCTCATCCCTCCTTGATAGTATTGGCTTTTCCTATGGACTCAATGTGATCTTGGATCACTAAAATATAAAATGAGGAGTCTTGAGCTTTTGAGCTTGAGCCAATCCATTGTCCTTAGCATTTTGAGGGTTCCACTTTCACATCCATGCCATGCCAATCATTGAGCTTTCCTGAAATAATCATCTTGGAATAGCATTAGCTCAATGAGCTATATGTTGTTATGAATTACCAAAACCACCTAGGGATAGTTGCACTTTCACTTTTGCGTAGACCTCCCTGGCAACGGCGCCAGAAATCCTTCTTGCTACCACTTGAGCACTGTGTTGGTTTTCCCCGAAGAGGAAGGGATGATGCAGCAAAGTAGCGTAACTATTTCCCTTAGTTTTTGAGAACCAAGGTATCAATCCAGTAGGAGGCTACGCGTGAGTCCCTCGTACCTGCAAAAAACAAATAAATCCTCACAACCAACGCGTTAAGGGGTTGTCAATCCCTGCACGGCCACTTACGACAGTGAGATCTGATAGATATGATAAGATAATATTTTTGGTATTTTTATGATAAAGATGCAAAGTAAAATAAAAGCAAAGTAAAATCAAAAGGAAATAACTAAGTATTGGTAGATTAATATGATGAAGATAGACCCGGGGGCCATAGGTTTCACTAGTGGCTTCTCTCGAGAGCATAAGTATTCTACGGTGGGTGAACAAATTACTGTTGAGCAATTGACATAATTGAGCATAGTTATGAGAATATCTAGGTATGATCATGTATATAGGCATCACGTCCGAGACAAGTAGACCGACTCCTGCCTGCATCTACTACCATTACTCCACACATCGACCGCTATCCAGCATGCATCTAGAGTATTAAGTTCATAAGAACAGAGTAACGCTTTAAGCAAGATAGACCCGGGGGCCATAGGTTGACAAAGCCGAATGAAAACAAGAACATACCGCGTCGTTTTTGCATTTGAAGAATACCCATCTGGGGTGTTGCGGCATTGCTAGATGTGGCAGCATTGCTAGATGTATGCCACAACACTGTCTGGGCAAGGGGGATAACCTGCATTTTCGCGGGTTGGGGTGGGAATTTTGCTGCATCCTGCAAAAATATTTATGGGTCTGACGCGTTCGCGGGGTCTGATCGGACAGCTTCTTTTGCGCGGACCCGTATTTTGATGGTTATTTTGCAGGTCGGGGCATTATACGGGGTCTGCTAGAGATGCTCTAAGGAGATATATGATTATATTTTCTCCCGTTGCAACGCACGGGCAATTTTGCTAGTTTTATGATAAAGATGCAAAGTAAAATAAAAGGCAATGAAAATAACTAAGTGTTGGAAGATTAATATGATGGAAGATAGACCCGGGGGCCATAGGTTTCACTAGTGGCTTCTCTCAAGAGCATAAGTATTTTACGGTGGGTGAACAAATTACTGTTGAGCAATTGACAGAATTGAGAATAGTTATGAGAATATCTAGGTATGATCATGTATATAGGCATCACGTCCGAGACAAGTAGACCGACTCCTTCCTGCATCTACTACCATTACTTCACACATCGACCGCTATCCAGCATGCATCTAGAGTATTAAGTTCATAAGAACAGAGTATTTAAGCAAGATGACATGATGTAGAGGGATAAATTCATGAAATATGATAAAAACCCCATCTTGTTATCCTCGATGGCAACAATACAATACGTGCCTTGCTGCCCCTACTATCACTGGGAAAGGACACCACAAGATTGAACCCAAAGCTAAGCACTTCTCCCATTGCAAGAAAGATCAATCTAGTAGGCCAAACCAAACTAATAAGTCGAAGAGACTTGCAAAGATAACCAATCATACATAAAAGAATTCAGAGAAGATTCAAATATTGTTCATAGATAAACTTGATCATAAACCCATAATTCATTGGTCTCAACAAACACACCGCAAAACAAGATTACATCGAATAGATCTCTACGAGAGAGGGGGAGAACATTGTATTGAGATCCAAAAAGAGAGAAGAAGCCATCTAGCTAATAACTATGGACCCGAAGGTCTGAGGTAAACTACTCACACATCATCGGAGAGGCTATGGTGTTGATGTAGAAGCCCTCCGTGATGGACGCCCCCTCCGGCGGAGCTCCGGAACAGGCCCCAAGATGGGATCTTGTGGATATAGAAAGTTATGGCGGTGGAATTAGGGTTTTGGCTCCGTCTCTGATCGTTTGGGGGTACGTAGGTATATATAGGAGGAAGGAGTACGTCGGGGGAGCAAGAGGGGGCCCACGAGGGTGGAGGGCGCGCCTGGGGGGGTAGGTGCGCCCCTACCTCATGGCTTCCCTGTTGGTTGCTTGACGTAGGGTCCAAGTCTCCTGGATCATGTTCGTTCCGAAAATCACGTTCCCGAAGGTTTCATTCCGTTTGGACTCCGTTTGATATTCTTTTTCTGCGAAACTCTGAAATAGGCAAAAAAACAGCAATTCTAGGCTGGGCCTCCGGTTAATAGGTTAGTCCCAAAAAATAATATAAAAGTGAATAATAAAGCCCAATAATGTCCAAAATAGAAGATAATATAGCATGGAGCAATCAAAAATTATAGATACGTTGGAGACGTATCAGCCGCCTCCTAGGCTCTCTCGACATCAGCCTGCTTCAGAATGAGCTCCTGTTTGCGCTCAGCTAGCAGATCTTGGACAGCCTTCAGTTCTTCGTGGGCCCTGCAGAACCAGGCCTGTGTCTCGGCGACGCGCTCCTCGAGATCCATCTCCGCCTTGTCCATCGTCGCCATCCTGGACTTCGCCTTGTCCAGGCGGGCACGGTGGAGCGCCTGAAGCTTTTGGAAGTTGACGCTCATGGCCCAAAGGAGCTCCTCCTCTTGGGAACCACCGCCACCGGCGATCGGTTCATCAACAACCTCAAGCCCGGCGGCAGCAAGCGCCTCGTTGTCGAACACCTCCCCCTCGATTGGCACCCTGGTGCTCGCCGTTCCCAGGAGGTGGACGAACAGGTCATCAGCCACCCTCAAGCACTTGCCCGAGCCATAGGCGACAGAGGAGGAAGGTTGGTCGTCAACAACACCCTCCTCGTCAGCGGCCTTGCCGGCCCCTCCGGCAGGCCCCATGCCGGCCTCCTCAGCAGCAGCCTTCACTACAAAAAAAAATACACTTCCATGATGATATGTGTTTGTCATAGTAGGTCACATTTTTTGTCATGCATGTACATCCATGACAATTTTATGACATAATCAAGATAGTCATACCTGTGCTATCGTAGAAGTGTTCCATGACATTACCAAAATTATCATCACGGAAGTGTCCACTCCCATGACAATAAATCACGCGTCACAGAAGTGCTTTCGTCAAGGGTGACCGACACGTGGCATTCACCGTAACAGAACACCATTAAGCTATCGGGTCCTGTTTTGGATCCGATAACCCGCTAACAGTCCCGACCAATGGGGATTTTCCACGTGTAAAATCATCATTGGCTGGAGGAAACACATGTCAGCTAACCGTTGGGACAGATGTCATCCACTCATTGGACAGAAGGCGCCTATGATACGTCAACACGTGGCATGGCCCAACAGAGGCCCATTCCTGTGAAAAGGCTGGCCCGTTTGACTTGGTCAAAAGGTGGCGGCCCGGCCCACGGAAAGCCTGTTAATGACCTATTTGCATACAGCCCATTTACAGCCCGCTAACCTAGGGCCCGTTACGACCTATCCGAATGAGGCCCAGTAGCGTCATCTAGGCCGTCCAATATGACTCCAGCCCATTTTAAGTTCCGGCCCATGTATGGCCCATGACGTCTTTCGGCCCAGATGAGGCCCTTTGTAACTCTTGGCCCATTAATGGCCCGTGGTGAAACTAGCCCATAATGAACAATGTATCACTTTATACCCATTAACGTCCCATTAATCCATTGGGCCATTTGCAACCCATGTTATCTTTCAGCCTTCTCAGGGCCCATTTATTCTTGGGCTCATTTCCAGCATTTGGTTACTTACAGCCCGTTACTGCCATTTTCTGCTTGTGGGCCAAATTCAGCCCGTGGTTACAGTCGGCCCGTTTGTGGCCCGTTAATACGTTGGGCCGTTTTCATAGCGTCATCAAATACGGCCTATTAACGACGGCCCGTTATGGTCGGCCCATGAACGGACGACTCCAACTCTAGCCCGTTTACGGCCATAATGCGGTCTGTTTTTGGCCCATGTTTGGCCAATCAATCATATGGCCTGTCTAAGGCCCACTGATGATACGTCCCGTAGAAGGCCCATTGTTTCTACGTACCGTAGAAGGCCCATTGTTTCTACGGCCCGTAGGAAGCCCAGTGTCACTACAGTAAATATGTAGCCCATGGCCTATTAAAGGCGGGAAACTACTATAGGTTTAGACCTGCTAATGGCCCAAGATGGTTATAGGCCCACATTTTGGCCCATATGAGTAACGAGCCAGCCTGAAGACCGACAACACTGAGATCCACTGAACCTTCTAGCCTAAATTACAGCATACCGACCAAAGAATAAACATAGACTATACAACAAAGAAATTACTGCATATTAGGAATCAAAGTTCGCTACTCGGTGATAATAAAGCGCAACATGACCGCGGATTACATACACTGGGCATCAAAGGTCGCCACCAGTGCATCTAAACGCGCCGACAAAAGAATATACAAAACTGAGAGCACTTCAGAAGGCAACAGACCTGGCAAGCTCGGGCCCCGCAAGCAGCCGAACAAGCTGATGAGACCTCAGTTGTGTCAACGATAGATGCTTCATCCCTAGATGTATGGCACCATAGTGCGCAAGGCAGTCCCCTGACATCTTCATTACATCTTTGACTTCAAGTTGGAGCTAAGATGAAGCAAGCCTTTCCGCTTTAAGTTGAGACTGAAGAAGTCGAACTGATTGAGGCAGCGACTGCAGAGAGGTTGTCTCACGCCTGCTGGTGAGTAGCTTTAACTCACTATCTTCATCAAGACAGGACCTTGGGGTCATCTGCTATCCTCAAGATGGTTTGGCTCACTATCTTTCCTAAAGTTCTGCCTGGCATAAGAGATATGACTCTGAAAGAGAAACAAGGAGACACGTAACAGGTTTCACAATTATATAAGCAAATAAATGGATCTGTTTTGCATAAGGAACATGTTTTTACAACTACAATTTAAAACTGGTAGTTGTTGCAAACATCCAATCACATGTAAACAGCAGTGGAGGGAATGATTCCTATCCAAATCTATACTAGAACAAAGTTTGAAGGCTTGAGAAGGATGAACTCACATTACATGTTAACACGGGCTGGACAAAGCCCTTCTCCATGTTGATGGAAAGATAATTCAATAAATTCCCCAAAGAAAATTCTTTATAAGCGTTGCCATTATTCTACATTTTGCAAAGAGTAAATATAGATCAAATAATATCAGAAGAAATAGAGGATAATGAAGCTCAGGTGCAGACTGACGATACATAATCAAATAGCAATTAATTAACTACAGCATTACAAGGCAAAAGGTACTGACAAGAGGAATGCAGACATCAATGTGTGAAGTGGCATTGGCTTTATTAAACATTTTGGTAAGAGTAAATGTTGATATGATAATTTGGAGAAAGTGGAGGGCAGGGCAGATAAGATGCAGAGTAATGCTAGACAATCAACTATCTCACGATGCATGTACAGTAATACCACCACCATCCATTATTAGTTGTCGCTCAAATGGATGTATCTAGCACTATTAAGTTCTAAATACATCCAATTGATCAACAATTAATTCGATACAGAGGGAGTACATGACAACAGGTACTTACATGAGCAATCCAAAACTTCATAATCATTGTGTTAATTCTACATTTATCTAAGAGTAAATATAGATCTTATAATTTCAAGCAAAGGAAGGATAAAAAAGCGAACATTTACAGTGATGCTACATAATCAAACAGCAATGAGTGTAAGTATGCTGACAAAGGGCAAGAGGTACTGACAAGAGCAATGCAGAGCCCAGTATTGTCGTGAGATCCTATGATCCTTTGAGCAAGGAGATTCATATAAAATTAGTTTTCATACAAGAGAGAAGGTAAGGCACATGCAGAAATTTAGGAGTTCAAATTTTGAATGGATATCATAGACAGTACCTGACGCTGGGCTGTCAGTAGTTCTAGCAGGGGTTTGGCCACTGGAATAGGGGTAAAGTCTGTTATAGTTGGGCCTGTGTTTTCTGTGGCTGCTGATCTATGTAATTTAACAGGTATCACTACCTTTTCCAAATACCTAGTATGTACTCCTTGAGGATCTGCAATCACCCTCTTCCTTTTGGACATCTATTACGAAAGAACAACATTTGACTGAAAAAACATAGTATGACGACACATGGAATAGGTACAGAAAATGGATTGGTATGGCATATACTCATATATGATGCTTAAACTAAGCAGATGGTGTAACAAAGTAGAAGTAATGCAAGAGGTCAGATGCAAAATATGTGCGACCAATACAACCTTGCCAAGTTAGAGCATGCACCTTGATGGGTGAATAAGATAGGCCATCCTCCACCATGCCAAGTTTGTTAGCCAGTGGATCGTTCCGCAATATTCCTCTCATGCGCCCATTCTCATATTCATTTTGATAATGTTCAATACCTGACATGCATGAAAACATAAAAACAAGTGAGATTATCTTTGTAATGCAGAAGTGATTCTAATCCAATACTTCCTCCCTATAAACCCCTTTGTGCTATCTCTGCAATTCTTCTAAGAGGTGCCATGCATGCTGTAATTTGGTGTGTGCATTAATATAATGTGGCCTACTAAAAATATGAGAGCTCCAGAAGTGATGATACTTCGCAGATGACAGCTTCAACATATAGTAAAGAAGAACAAGTCAACCTGACCTGACAGATTCAAAATATACTAAGGGAGAATAACTCGACCTGACCAGTCAACCGCAAGAGAAGAGGATCATCTTAAAGAAGAGCAGAAGAGCAAGCAGATTGAAGATATTACAAGTCTTTCTATACAATGTCGGTTGGCCACCCATGATGAACCAGAGCGCACATAGAAATACTATTCCTTCCGGTCTCTCCATATGTGGCTCACATGCATTTCGAAACTAAAGTAGGAACATTTAGCTGACCAATTAAACATCTCTCAGTTTTACTAATATTAGCATAATATCAGATTTGATTTTTTACAACTAAGCTTGTTTAGCTCGATGGGTGGAGCAGTGCTATTACGACACGAACCACGTAGGCTGATCGTGGTCACCATAAAATGGGGAAACCGTAAGCATGATGAGTATAGTGTTGACCATGGCAGTGGGATGGTAGATCTGAAGCTGCAAACCGTGCAAAGGGTAGTTAGCAACCGATATTTGCTTTGAAATAACAACTAAGATTTGGTATGAACAAGAAAGTACAGTCAACAAGTGACAAAGAAATGCAATTTTACTGTCTCTCTATATGTCGCGACATGCATTTGGAAACTCAAGTGGGACCTTTAGCTAACCAATTAAATGTGTCTGTTAACTAATATCAGTATCATATCACAATCATATTTGAACAACTAAGCTTTGGAATTTTGGGTGTTGTGTTGTTTAGCTTGAAGGGTGGAGTAATGCTAGTATGACAGAAAGCACCTATGCAGATCATAGTAGAGTAGATAAAAGGGGAAACCCTAAGCATCAAGAGTAAAATCAGGAAAGTGGAACTAGCTGGACCAGTGGGTGGCGCACATGCTTTTCGAAACGAATATAGGTCCGCTTTGCGCTGGCCGGCGAATCCTCTGCGAATCCTCTTTTACGGGTCCGCTTCATGGGGTTTGCTCGGCCGCCGCCGTGCCGGCCCGTAAATCAGTAATTTGCATTTCAATTTCGGGTATGAAAAAACATTTCTTCTTCCCAATACCAAAATGAGCATCCACCTTCCTACACACATGTCAATCTCAATAAACTACCGAAATTGAACTGAATAGGTTGACAAAGCCGAATGAAAACAAGAACATACCGCGTCGTTTTTGCATTTGAAGAATACCCATCTGGGGTGTTGCGGCATTGCTAGATGTGGCAGCATTGCTAGATGTATGCCACAACACTGTCTGGGCAAGGGGGATAACCTGCATTTTCGCGGGTTGGGGTGGGAATTTTGCCGCGTCCTGCAAAAATATTTATGGGTCTGACGCGTTCGCGGGGTCTGATTGGACAGCTTTTTTTGCGCGGACCCGTATTTTGATGGTTATTTTGCAGCTCGGGGCATTATACGGGGTCTGCTAGAGATGCTCTAAGGAGATATATGATTATATTTTCTCCCGTTGCAACGCACGGGCAATTTTGCTAGTTTTATGATAAAGATGCAAAGTAAAATAAAAGGCAATGAAAATAACTAAGTGTTGGAAGATTAATATGATGGAAGATAGACCCGGGGGCCATAGGTTTCACTAGTGCCTTCTCTCAAGAGCATAAGTATTTTACGGTGGCTGAAAGGAAATAACCAAGTAGTAGGAGATTAATAGGATGAAGATAGACCCGGAGGCCATAGGTTTCACTAGTGGCTTCTCTCGAGAGCATAAGTATTTTACGATGGGTGAACAAATTACTGTTGAGCAATTGACAGAATTGAGCGTAGTTATGAGAATATCTAGGTATGATCATGTATATAGGCATCACGTCCGAGACAAGTAGACAGACTCCTGCCTGCATCTACTACTACTACTCCACTCATCGACCGCTATCCAGCATGCATCTAGAGTATTAAGTTAATGAAAACAGAGTAACGCCTTAAGCAAGATGACATGATGTAGAGGGATAAACTCATGCAATATGATGAAAACCCCATCTTGTTATCCTCGATGGCAACAATACAATACGTGCCTTGCTGCCCCTACTGTCTCTGGGAAAGGACACCACAAGATTGAACCCAAAGCTAAGCACTTCTCCCATTGCAAGAAAGATCAATCTAGTAGGCCAAACCAAACTGATAATTCGAAGAGACTTGCAAATATAGCCAATCATACATAGAAGAATTCAGAGAAGATTCAAATATTATTCATAGATAGACTTGATCATAAACCCACTATTCATCGGTCTCAACAAACACACCGCAAAAAGAAGATTACATCGAATAGTTCTCCACAAGAGAGGGGAGAACATTGTATTGAGATCCAAAAGAGAGAAGAAGCCATCTAGCTACTAACTATGGACCCGTGGGTCTGAGGTAAACTACTCACACTTCATCGGAGGGGCTATGGTGTTGATGTAGAAGCCCTCCGTGATCGATGCCCCCTCCGGCGGAGCTCCGGAACAGGCCCCAACATGGGATCTCGTGGATACAGAAAGTTGCGGCGGTGGAATTAGGTTTTTGGCTCCATATCTGATTGTTTGGGGGTACATAGGTATATATAGGAGGAAAGAGTACGTCAGTGGAGCAACAGGGGGCCCACGAGGGTGGAGGGCGCGCCTGGGGTAGGCAGGTGCGCCCCCTACCTTGTGGCCTCCTCTTTTCTTTCTTGACTTAGGGTCCAAGTCTCCCGGGTCTTGTTCGTTGAGAAAATCACGTTCTCGAAGGTTTCATTCCATTTGGACTCTGTTTGATATTCCTTTTCTTCAAAACCCTAAAATAGGCAAAAAAACAGTCTAGGCTGGGCCTCCGGTTAATAGGTTAGTCCCAAAAATAATATAAAAGTGGATAATAAAGCCCAATAATGTCCAAAACAGTAGATAATATAACATGGAGCAATCAAAAATTATAGATACGTTGGAGACATATCAGGCGTGTAGTGCCATGCTAGCTTGCTAGCTACTAAGTTGGTGTGGTGGCAGAGTCTTCACGAATATATGCATGCCACCATGTAGGTGCTTGCTGAGTTGGCCTGGAGGCCGCACGTCGCCACGCAGGTGCTCGCCTAGTTGGTGGGCTGGCAGCTATGTGGGAACGGCGGTGGAGTCTTGGTAGGTGTGGGCCTGGCTGCGGCCCTGTGGATGTCTTCGGCAAGGGTCTTGCCGGGGCCCCGGCAAGGGTCTTGCCGCGGCATCGTGGGCGTCCCCGGCAAGGGTCTTGCCGCGGGGCACCGTGGGTATCCTCGGCAAGAATCTTGCCGAGGATCTTCGTCTTCTGATTCTCATCTAGTCTTGTATGTTCTTGGTCTTCACAAAGGTCTGCATGCCACTATGGAGGCACCTCTCGTGCCTTGGTTCTGATGTGGTTGAGGGCGTCAGAACTCTTAGGCTCAAGGGTGGCAGCCTTGTTGGTGTGGGGCAAGTTGCCCCAGCAAGGTTCTTTCCGGGGTTGTGGAGGCCGCCCCGGCAAGGGCCTTGCTGGGGGAGTTCACCTCGCCCTTCTGCTCTTCATGCTCCTGGTCTTGGGCACGGCTCTGGTAACCTTGGCTTCTTCTGCCCCGCCAAGTGTGGCCACGGGCGTGGGGTTGCGACTGCCCGCGCACAAGTAAAGGGTACAAAAAAGGGACCCCTACTTTTGTACACCGACATGTGTGTATTGGCTTGCAAGGTGAATTCTTCAATGGGAGAGAACCAAACCGTGAAGCTACCGCAGAAGAATTGAAGATGCTGCAATACAATGCTCAAGCTTGCGATATCATCTTCAATGGATTGTGCCCCGAAGAATTTGACAAAATTATCCATCTTGAGAATGCAAAGGAAATTTGGGATACTTTGATTGATATATGCACGAAGTTACCGACTATGTCAAGGAATCCAAATTGGATGTGCTTCAAAGTCAACTTGACAAGTTCAAGATGGAGGATGGTGAAGGTGTCACTGAAATGTACTCTAGGCTTGCTCTCATCACAAATAAGATTGCCGGCTTAGGAGGTGAAGAGATGGCCGATAGATTCATCATCAAGAAGATCCTAAGAGCCTTGGATGCAAAATATGATACCATGTGCACATTGATCCAAATGATGCCCAATTACAAAGATCTCAAGCCAATGGAAGTCATTGGTAGAATTGTTGCTCATGAGATGTCACTCAAGGATAAATGAGAGCTTCACAACAAGTCTAGGGGTGCTTACAAAGCCTCATGTGATACTCCTACATCATCAAGTGAGAAACAAGCCTTCAATGAGGAATTGAGCTTAATGGTGAAGAACTTCAACAAGTTCTACAAGAGTAGAAGCAAGGAAAGAAGTTCCAAGTCAAGGTCCTAGAATGACAAAAGATCTTCAAGTCGTGAGCATAATTGCAACAATTGTGGAAGACCTGGACACTACTCCAATGAGTGTATGGCTCCCTACAAAAGAAGAGAAGACTCGCCTAAAAGGAGAAGCAAAAGGGAAGAATCACCTCCAAGAGAAATAAGGAGTAGAGATGATCGTTATAAACGAAGAACTTCTTGCAGAAGCAAGGATTCGGAAAGTAAGGACAAGTCATAAAGGATCTACACAAAACGAAGATATCAAGCTCATGTTGGTGAATGGGTATCCGGTTCCGACCCCGACAACCACTTCGAGAGAAGTTATCATTCCCACTCCGAATATACTCAAGATGAAGGTTTTGCCGGTCTAGCACTTGTGTCAACCAACTCCTATGACATATTTGACTCACCAAATGAAGGAATTGGAAGATGCTTCATGGATAAAGGCCCAAAGGTATCACACCCCCAGTATGTTGATTTCAATAGTGATGAAGATGATTTGCTAGGTGATGATGATTTATTACTTGACAACTCTAGTGATGAAAACTATGATGAACCTGCTATTAATCATGCTAATCAAGATAAATGAATGACGATGATAAGAAGGATATTGAGCGTCTAACTAAAGAACTAAACACTCTTAAGTTAGCTCAGGAAACTACCTTAGAAGATCATAGAGAGCTTTTAAATACTCATGAGAAGCTACGATTTGAAAAGCTCAACCTAGAGCAAGAGCATGGGTTCTTAAAACCAATGAATGATGATCTTCGTAAGAAAAGTTCTTCTTACATTGCCAAGCATTTACTCTTATCTACTTACATGCCACAAGTAAAATCTAGCAACAATAGTAAGAAAGATTCTTCTTCTAGTAGTAACAATAATCATGCTAAATCCAATGTTGTTGCTTCTATTAGTTCTCTTGATTCCACTAATTATTCTCTTATCCAAGTTACACTTGAGCAAGAAAATAGCTTATTGAAGGGAATTATAGAGAAAGGTGTTTACAAGAGCCTTGCCAGAAGTAAGCAATTTGAGGAAATTGTATGCAAGCAAGGAAGGCACCGGAAGAATCAAGGTGTTGGTTTCGAACGAAAGTTCCATGCCAATGGAGTTGAGTGGGAAGAAGATCAATACCCCAAGAAGAAGTTTGTTCCTCAACAAGAGAAGTATGATCCCACTTCTTTCAAGGGGACACAAGCTCAAGATGATCTTCCACCACAATACCACAAGCTGAAAGGCAAGGACAAGCTTCAAGAGGAGATTGATGCATTTGAAGAAGCTTCTAAGGCCTTGGTCAAGTGGGTTCCCAAGACTACATCAAGTTCTACTTCATCAAGTATGACTACAACTCCAAGGATTCCCATCAAGTTGATGTGGATCTCGAAGAAGAAGAAATAGAGAGTTCTTGAGGGTGACTCCGCCAACATACTTCACTCATATTCATTTTGGCAAGGACAAGTGCAAACAACTTCCACATCTTGCACTAGTTCAAGTAGTCGCAAACCCTCTTGTTGGTAAGACAAGGGACAAGGTAACCTAATGCTTTCATGGACATCATCTTGTGTGCACTTCACTCTATTTCTATGGATATCCTTGCTTGTTCCTTTTGGGACTAACCCATGTAGGTATTGAAAGTGCAACTCACTCCAATGGATTGCTCAAAATGATCTACATCAACGTTGAGCATCCACATCTTCACATCTACATGAAGTCATCATCGACAAAACCCAAGGTTAGTTCCCTCTTAGGGGGGGATATCACATCTAGGGGAAGCTTTACTCTAAGAATTGAGCTAAAGCAACTCTAATGGTGTGAACACAACAATGCTTTATGTAAAAGTGGTAACCCCACTTATGCTTAAACGATGAGTATGACCTATGATCAAATGATCTCATTTGACTCCTAAGTCAATATACTCATATATAGATGACCTAGTTATCGCCTATTGCTTGATAGATGCTAGAGTGTTTGTGCATGCTTCACCACATATTTCATTTTCCATCTTATTGTGTGAGCATGTTGATTGCATATTTTTATCATTAGAGGACATCCATTTGTTGCTTTGATTGTTTGGTCTTTTTCCTTTTCCAAATGGATGGACAAGAATGACTAAGAACTCCCTCTAGCTATATATGTTTTTCTCGTCTCAAACTCTATTCATGCTACATCACAAAGTTTGATCAAGTCAGATTCGAACCCTCCGGGTGAGGAACACTCGGAGCCACCGATTCATCATAGACTTAAACTTCCAAAACCTCTCTATGCATTTCGGTCTGACCGATTCATTCCTTTCGGTCATACCAAGTTCATTGATTTGATCTAGGTTTTCAATCTCGGTGCAACCGATTTGAACAGTTTGGTCACACCGAGTTGCAGTAACCGCTTGCGATTCTGCATCTCGGTGCCACCGAGTCGTTCCACTCGGTCACACCAACAGGGTAAGGATATATATACCCACGAGTCAAATTTTGGAAATTCCTCTTAAACCCTTCACCCGCGCGCATCCTGCTTTGCCGACTCAGGTCTCCGAATCGTCTCCTCATCGCCAGCGACCTCCCGCCGCTGGTCTCCACCAATGTCAACGGGAATCTTCGCCACCGTTGTCGCCGTAGCGAGTTCACCGCCAAGTTAGGGTATGAACTCGACCCCTATGTGCAATCTTAACCTCTGATTCCTGCACTTAGGTCAATGCCATGATTCTTACCACATATGAGATTACTCTATCCAGCTAAAACTTCCTTTAGATTAGTTTTGATTCAAAATTTAGGGTTAGGTTCCCACTGAACTCATCTCGGATTGACCGAGTTGTAGAAATTGGTCTCACGGATTTGGCCTAGGCCATTGCACTTGTAATTTTCAGTCTGGCCGGAACTTACGAATCGGTGTGACTGAGTTCGATTCTCAGTGAAACCCTAGCAATCTCGGAGTCACCGAACTGTGTCTTGGTCTGACCGATTCCACTAGTTTAGACCCTAATATTGCTTCGGTGTCACCGAGTTCAACAAATCGGTAGCTCTAAAATGCTTTCTGTAGAAAACTAAAACTAAGTTTTTGACTCAATTGTTTTGCAAAATCTCTGCACTTTGATGCTCATCCACTCTATCTCAAATATATCTATTCACAGGGTCAGCTTTCAGTTGGCAGTGTCAGCTATGTCAGATCAAAGTGATAGCCAGAACAAGTCTGAGGAGCAAGTTAACTTGAGTGAGGGCACTAGTCCCTCTGGCAGCTATGATGAGGGTAGCACAGCACCCCAACCAACTTACCCAAGGCAGCAACCCGGACAAGGAGAAAGAGAAACTCAGATCCCGAGGATGAAGATTATGTTGTTGTTGAGGAGGAGGTCAGCTCCAAGAAGAAAGTTGTCAAGAAAGAATTTGGCATTGCAGTTTCAACCAAACCTGGTTTGCACAAGAAAGCTCCTACCAAGAGAGTGCCCATGTCAAAGGCTAGAGCCTCGACTCTTGAAGCCTCCAAATCAACTGAAGAAGAGGCTGCTGGTGAGGGAAAGAAAAGGAAATACGGGGTCAAAAAGACTATGGCTAGAGTTATTGGAAAGCCATCAATGATGATCCAATTAGATGAAGAAGAAGATGCTGCACCAGCATCCAAAGTATAGAAGCTGATGGGGGATGCCATCAAGTCTGGGGCTGCTCCATCAAAGCCCAAGCCTGCCCCCAAAGCTACAACTCAAGCTTCAAAGTCTGCACCCAAGAGATCCAGAAGGAATATACCAGCTGCTGAGAAGAACAAGGACCCAGTGCCTGAAATGGAAGAAGAAGATGAAGCCCAAGTGCTCAGAAAGTTAAAGCCAAAAATTCCTGATCATGATGATAAGCATCCAGTGGCAGAAAACGTGAAGGAGAAAAAGGATGCAGTTCTCAGATTGTGGAGGCAATCAGACCCTTATGTTGCAAGGAGAAGAACTGTTGTGGACTACAGATTTCACACCATGGAACAGCAGGACTTTTATGAGACTATCCTCCTGGATAAGAAGCCCATTGTGTGTGACATGAAGTGGGTGGACTGGAAATACATTGAAAACAACGAAGACCATTTCCCTGGAGTACATGAGGGCTTCAGACTCAATGGAGTAGACACTTTTGTGGGTCAGAAATTGACCAAGTGGAATGATGAGCTTATCATGCAGTTCTATTCAACAGCTCACTTCTACCTAGATGGGAGAATTGTATGGATGACTAAAGGTACAAGGTACCAGTCTACTGTTGCTGAGTGGGCCAAGCTTATCAATGCCCCTGAAGAGCATGAGGATGGCATTGATTTCTATGTCAAGCGCAAGAAAGATCACAACTCCATGGCCAACATGTACAAGGAAATTCCTGACACGGCCTTGGAAACACACAAGCTAGGCTCAGTGTACTATCTGTTGTCTGGACTGGCCACCATGAACACTATATTGAGGCACACCTTGTATCCCAAATTAGGAGATCACAGGATGATCAGAGGCCACTCTATCAACTTGCTTCAACTATTTGATGTGCCACAAAAATTCAAGGTGATGAGCTTGATAGTTGAAACCATCAAGAGAACTGCAGCAGACCAAAAGAGATCATGTCGGTATGCTCCACACATTCAAATGCTCATCAACTCCAAGATGGGCAAGGGCATGTATCTCCTGGATAAAGAGAACCTTCCCTTGAGACCTGATCGTGAGGACAACACAATTGTGATGGATGCTTCAGATCCAACATCAGTAGAGGCTCAAGAGAAAAGAGAGAAGGCAAAAGCAGAGAAGGCAGCCAAGATGCCAAGTGTTGAAGAGGCATCCCAAGTTTTTCTCAAGTCTAAACAAGATCAAATTAGCTATCTCATTCAGGCTACTTTGAGGATTGAGAAAGGCTTGGCCAACCTGACTCAAAATCAAGAGAGTCTTGAGAGAATTTTTGAGACAAAACTTCATGACTTGGATGTCAAGGTGACAGAAATTCAGACTTCTGTGGAGAAGATCCAAGAAGAGCTTGAGGATAGGAGTGACAAGACCACTACTGATGCTTATCAAAGGGTGCCCATAAGGCAAAGGTCTGCAGCAGTGCCAGTGATAGACACTAGAGCTACAATTTTTAGCTCCTGCAGCCACAACTTCAGTTGCCCCTCCAGTTGCAACTCCGCTAGCGCCCACAACCTCTTCAGATGTATTTGTTGCAGGACTCCTCTCCACGCCACCTTCACACTCTGGAGCTCCCGAATATCAAGCTTAGAGAGCTGCATAGCACTATGCATTTTCAAGCTTTTTGGTAACTTGTTGCCAAAGGGGGAGAAAGTGTATAGATCATAGGCTTCGAGAGAGAGTGTTTTGCTTCTTTTTGTCTCTCATGCTACTTATTTGCTTGCTTGTTTGGTTGATACCATATTTATGTGTGTGTGAGATACTTGCATGGTCATGTGTTTGATCATATCATACTTTAATGCTTGTGCTTAGATGATGATATTCTCTATCTCTCATATATGATCATTCACACTTAGTCTTGGTGATGAGTGCATGTTTCATATTCTATCATTTGAGCGCTCCACCAAGATGTATGTAACATGGAAGAGTAACCCATGATCCTAATCGATTGTGCATTTGCATTCAAAAGCAAATCTTAAATATTGCACAAATTTAGGGGGAGCTCTTCCTTATCGCATACTTCTCAAAGCGATGATGTATTTCATTCTTATTATCATTTGTCGAAGCTTTGATCTATATGTTGTCATCAATTACCAAAAAGGGGGAGACTGAAAGTGCAACTAATCCCTGGGTGGTTTTGGTAATTCTTAACAACATATAGCTCATTGAACTAATATTCTTTCAAGATAATCATTTCAGAAAGTTCAATGTTTGGCATAGCATGGACTAGATATGTGGACCCCTCGAAATGCTAAGGACACATATTGGCACAAGCTCAAGACTCTACATTTTTATTTTAGTGATCCAAGATCACATTGAGTCCATAGGAAAAGCCAATACTATTAAAAGGGGATGAGGTGTTGCTTAATGGCTTGCTTGCTCAAAATGCTTAGGATATGCTCCAAAACCCCTCAATCACTTTCTCATTTCCACATATGTCTTAAACCTAAAGTCAAACTCGGCCCCACCGATTTGATCTATCCAGACCAACGAGTTCATTTGACATAGCCATAGCTAGAAACCTTAATCGGTTCGGTCTCACCGATAGGGATCTCGGTCTCATCGAGATGGGATTTCAAACTCTCTGTTTCCCTTCGTAACGTTTCGATCTAACCGAGATGAGCGATCCGTCACACCGAGTTCACAATGCAAACTCTCTATTTCCTTTTCGTAACATTTTGGTCTCACCGAAATGAGCGATCAGTCCCACCGAGTTTGCCTGACCAACTCTCTGTTTTCCTATTACTGAAATCGGTCTCACCAAGATTAAGTTATGCCCTGACCCTAACACAATCGGTCCCACCGAGTTGATCATGTCGATCCCACCGAAAAACTCTAACGTTCACATTTTGAACTGAATCGGTCTGACCGAGTTTCACTATTCGGTCCCACCGAGTTTGGTAAATTGTGTGTAACAGTTAGATTTTGAGTGGAGGCTATATATACCCCTCCAACCTTCCTCCATTCATGGGGAGAGCCATCAGAACGTGCCTACACTTCCATCTTTCATTTTCTGAGAGAGAACCACCTACTCATGTGTTGAGACCAAGACATTCCAATCCAACCACAAGAATCTTGATCTCTAGCCTTCCCCAAGTTGCTTTCCACTCAAATCATCTTTCCACCATATCCAAATCTATGAGAGAGAGTTGAGTGTTGGGGAGACTATCATTTGAAGCACAAGAGCAAGGAGTTCATGATCAAGACACCAACTATTACCATTTGGAGAGTGGTGTCTCCTAGATTGGTTAGGTGTCACTTGGGAGCCTCTGAGGGAGTCCTGGATTAAGGGGTCCTCGGGGGTCCGACCTGTTGGACATGGGACGGACTGATGGGCCGTCAAGATACAAGACAGAAGACTCTCTCCGTGTCTGGATGGGACTCACCTTGGTGTGGATGGCAAGACAGGCATTCGGATATGAAGATTCCTTTCTCTGTAACCGACTTTGTACAACCCTAGCCCCGTCCAGTGTCTATATAAACCAGAGGGTTTAGTCCATAGAGGAAATCATAACCATACATGCTAGACTTCTAGGGTTTAGCCATTACGATCTCGTGGTAGATCATCTCTTGTAACCCCCATACTCATCAATATCAATCAAGAAGGATGTAGGGTATTACCTCCACCAAGAGGGCCCAAACCTGGATAAAACTTTGTGTCTCCTGTTACCATCAACCTTAGACACACAGTTCGGGACCCCCCTACCCGAGATCTGCCGGTTTTGACACCGACATTGGTGCTTTCATTGAGAGTTCCACTGTGTCGCCATCAGAAGGTTTGATGGCTCCATCCATCATCTGCAACGATACTGCCCTAGGGGAGGTTTCTCTCCCTGGCCAGATCCTAGTGTTCAGTGATACGTCCATTTTGCATCATGCTTTTATATCGATATTTGTTGCATTATGGGCTGTTATTACACATTATGTCACAATACTTATGCCTATTCTCTCTTATTTTACAAGGTTTACATGAAGAGGGAGAATGCCGGCAGCTGGGATTCTGGGCTAGAAAAGGAGCAAATATTAGAGACCTATTCTGCACAACTCGAAAAGTCCTGAAACTCCACGGAAGTTATTTTTGGAAATAATAAAAATACTGAGCGAAGAAAATAGCAGAGGGGGCCCACACCCTAGCCACGAGGGTTGGGGCACGCCCAACCCCCCTGGGCACGCCCCCTGCCTCATGGGCCCCTGGTGGCCCTCTGATGCCCATCTTCTACTATATGAGGTCTTTCATCCGAGAAAAAAATCATAAGAAAGCTTTCGGGACGAGACTCCGCCGCCACGAGGCGGAACCAATCTAGGGCTCTGGCGGAGCTGTTCTGCCGGGGAAACTTCCCTCCGGGAGGGGAAATCATCACCATCGTCATCACCAACGATCCTCTCATCGGGAGGGGGTCAATCTCCATCAACATCTTCACCAACACCATCTCATCCCAAACCCTAGTTCATCTCTTGTATCCAATCTTTGTATCCAAACCTCAGATTGGTACCTGTGGGTTGCTAGTAGTGTTGATTACACCTTGTAGTTGATGCTAGTTGGTTTACTTGGTGGAAGATTATATGTTCAGATCCATTATGCATATTAATACTCCTCTGATTATGAACATGAATATGCTTTGTGAGTAGTTACGTTTGTTCCTGAGGACATGGGAGAAGTCTTGCTATTAGTAGTCATGTGAATTTGGTATCCGTTCGATATTTTGATGAGATGTATGTTGTTATCCCTCTAGTGGGGTCATGTGAACGTCGACTACATGACACTTCACCATTGTTTGGGCCTAGAGGGAGGCATTGGGAAGTAATAAGTAGATGATGGGTTGCTAGAGTGACAGAAGCTTAAACCCTAGTTTATGCGTTGCTTCGTAAGGGGCTGATTTGGATCCATATGTTTCATGCTATGGTTAGGTTTACCTTAATACTTCTATTGTAGTTGCAGATGCTTGCAATGGGGGTTAATCATAAGTGGGATGCTTGTCCAAGTAAGGACAGTACCCAAGCACCGGTCCACCCACATATCAAATTATCAAAGTACCGAACGCGAATCATACGAACGTGATGAAAACTAGCTTGACGATAATTCCCATGTGTCCTCGGGAGCGCTTTCCTTCATATAAGAGTTTGTCCAGGCTTGTCCTTTGCTTCAAAAAGGATTGGGCCATCTTGCTGCACCTTATTTACTTTTATTACTTGCTACTCTTACAAATTACCTTATCACAAAACTATATGTTACCGATAATTTCAGTGCTTGCAGAGAATACCTTGCTGAAAACCGCTTATCATTTCCTTCTGCTCCTCGTTGGGTTCGACACTCCTACTTATCGAAAAGGCTATGATAGATCCCCTACACTTGTGGGTCATCAAGACTCTTTTCTGGCGCCGTTGCCGGGGAGTGAAGCGCCTTTGGTAGGTGGAATTTGGTAAGGAAAAATTTATATAGTGTGCTGAAATTTACTGTCACTTGTTACTATGGAAAGTAATCCTTTGAGGGGCTTGTTCGGGGTATCTTCACCCCGACTGGTAGAGACAATAGTTGTGCCTCAACCTACTGGACCTACTGAAAATGAAAATTTTTACTTCGAAATTCCTTCGGGTATGATAGAGAAACTGCTAGCTAATCCTTTTGCAGGAGATGGAACATTACATCCCGACTTACACTTAATCTATGTGGATGAAGTTTGTGGATTATTTAAGCTTGCAGGTATTCCCGATGATGTTATCAAGAAGAAGGTCTTCCCTTTATCTTTGAAGGGAGATGCATTGACATGGTATAGGCTATGTGGTGATATGGGATCATGGGACTACAAACGGTTGAAATTGTAATTCCATCAGAAGTTTTATCCTATGCATCTTGTTCATCGTGATCGTAATTATATATATAATTTTTGGCCTCGCGAAGGAGAAAGCATCGCTCAAGCTTGGGGGAGGCTTAAGTCAATGTTATATTCATGCCCCAATCATGAGCTCTCAAGAGAAATGATTATTCAAAACTTTTATGCTCGACTTTCTGACAACAATCGCTCCATGCTCGATACTTCTTGTACTGTTTCCTTTATGATGAAGACTATTGAATTCAAATGGAATTTATTGGAGAGAATTAAACACAACTCTGATGATTGGGATCTCGACGAAGGTAAGGAGTCAGTTATAACACCTGAGTTTAATTGTGTTAAATCTTTTATGGATACCGATGTTTTCTGTAAATTTAGTACTAAATATGGACTTGACTCTGAGATAGTAGCTTCTTTCTGTGAATCCTTTGCTACTCATGTTGATCTCCCTAAGGAGAAGTGGTTTAAATATCATCCTCCCATAGAAGTAAAAGTAGTTGAACCTATTAAAGTTGAAGAAAATACTATCACTTATAATGATCCTATTGTTCCTACTGCTTATGTTGAGAAACCGCCTTTCCCTGTTAGAATAAAGGATCATTCTAAAGCTTCAACTATGGTTCGTAAAAGTAATATTAGAACTTATGCACCCCCTGAGCAAGTTAAAGTTGAACCTAATATTGCTATTGTTAAAGATCTCTTGGCTGATAATATTGATGGGCATGTTATTTAGTTTTGTGATGAGACTGCTAGAATTGCTAAACCTGGTGCTAAAGATAAACATAGACCTGTGGTAGGCACGCCTGTTATTTATATTAAAATAGGAGATCATTGTTATCATAGCTTGTGTGATATGGGTGCTAGTGCTAGTGCAATACCTATTTCCTTATACAAAGAAATTATGCATGATATTGCACCAGCTGAGATAGAAGATATCAATGTTACCATTAAGCTTGCTAATAGAGATACTATTTCACCAATTGGGATTGTTAGAGATGTTGAAGTCTTGTGTGGGAAGGTTAAATATCCTACTGATTTTCTTGTTCTTGGTTCCCCACAAGATAGCTTTTGTCCCATTATATTTAGTAGACCCTTCTTAAATACTGTTAATGCTAGGATAGACTGCAAAAAGGATGTTGTTACTATTGGTTTGGGTGATATGTCTCATGAGTTTAACTTCTCTAAATTTCATATACAACCCCATGATGAGGAATGACCTAGTAAGGATGAGATTATTGGTCTTCCTTCTATTGATGTGCCTCCTAATGATCCTTTAGAACAATATTTGCTCGACCATGAAAACGATATGTTCATGAATGAAAGAAGGGAAATAGATGAAGTATTCTTTAAACAAGGACCTATTATTAAACACAAATTGCCTGTTGAAATCCTAGGGGATCCTCCTCCACCCAAGGGTGATCCTGTGTTTGAGCTTAAACCGTTACCTGATACTCTTAAATATGCTTATCTTGATGAAAACAAGATATATCCTGTTATTATTAGTGCTAACCTTTCAAAGGATGAAGCAAAGAAATTATTGAAAACTCTGAAGAAGCACCGTGCTGCTATTGGATATACTCTTGATCATCTTAAGGGCATTAGTCCCACTCTATGTCAACACAAAATAAACTTAGAGAAAGAAGCCAAACCAGTTATTGATCACCAATGACGGTTGAATCCTAAGATGAAAGAAGTGGTAAGAAAAGAAATACTAAAGCTCCTTGAGGCAGGTATAATTTATCCCGTTGCTCATAGTCAGTGGGTAAGTCATGTCCATTGTGTCCCTAAGAAGGGAGGTATCACTGTCATTCCTAATGATAAAGATGAATTGATTCCGCAAAGAGTTATTACAGGTTATAGGATGGTAATTGATTTCCGCAAATTAAATAAGGCTACTAAAAAGATCATTACCCCTTACCTTTTATTGATCAAATGCTAGAAAGATTATCCAAACATACACATTTTTGCTTTCTAGATGGTTACTTTGGTTTCTCTCTAATACTTGTGTCACATGATGATCAAGCAAAGACCACTTTTACTTGCCCTTTCCGTACTTTTGCTTATAGACGTACGCCTTTTGGTTTATGTAATGCACCTGCTACCTTTCAAATATGCATGATGGCTATATTTTCTGACTTTTGTGAATAGATTTGTGAGGTTTTCATGGATGATTTCACCGTTTATGGATCCTCTTTTGATGATTGCTTGAGCAACCTTGATCGATTTTTGCAGAGATGTGAAGAAACTAATCTTGTTCTGAATTGGGAGAAATGCCACTTTATGGTTAATGAAGTTATTGTCTTGGGGCATAAAATTTCTGAAAGAGGCATTGAAGTTGATAAAGATAAAGTTGATGCTATTGAAAACAATGTTGGGGATATCGCTTATCGGGAACTTATTGGTCGACCCATGATAAGGGGTAAATCGGCCAGTTTATCGGCATATCGACCGATTTATCACCATATAGGCTGATTTATCGGCCGATTTATCTTATCGGTCTGATAGCGGTAAGCGATAAATCGGCCGATTTATCGGCATATCGGAAGATATCTTGAACAGTGATTGAAAAGAAGCCATGTCCTAAGGACATTAAAGGTATAAGAAGCTTCCTCGGTCACGCCGGTTTTTATAGGAGGTTCATTAAGGACTTCTCAAAAAAATTGGCCTCTGACTAATCTATTACAAAAATAATTCCTTTTATCTTTGATGATGATTGTGTACAAGCATTTGAAATACTTAAGAAAGCATTAATTTCTGCACCTATTGTTCAGCCACCTGATTGGAATTTACCCTTTGAAATTATGTGTGATGCTAGTGATTATGCTATAGGGGCTGTTCTAGGACAAAGAGTTGATAAGAAATTGAATGTTATACAGTATGCTAGTAAAACTCTAGACAATGCCCAGAGGAATTATGCTACTACTGAAAAGGAATTCTTAGCAGTTGTATTTGCTTGTGATAAGTTCAGACCTTATATTATTGATTCTAAAGTAACTATTCACACTGATCATGCTGCTATTAAATACCTGATGGAAAAGAAAGATGCTAAACTTAGACTTATTAGATGGGTTCTCTTGCTACAAGAATTTGATTTGCGTATTATTGATAGAAAGGGAGCTCAGAACCCTGTTGCAGACAACTTGCCTAGGTTAGAAAATGTTCTTGATGACCCACTACCTATTGATGATAGCTTTCTTGATGAACAATTAGCTATCATAAATGCTTCTTGCACTGCTCCATGGTATGTTTATTATGCTAATTACATTGTTGCTAAATTTATACCACCTAGTTTCACATACCAGCAAAAGAAAAAGTTTTTCTATGATTTAAGACATTACTTCTGGGATGACCCACACCTTTATAAAGAATGAGTAGATGGTGTTATTAGACGTTGTATACCTGAGCATGAACAGGAACAGATCCTACGCAAGTGTCACTCCGAAGCTTATGGAGGACACCACGCTGGAGATAGAACTGTGCATAAGGTATTGCAATCCGGTTTTTATTGGCCTACTCTCTTCAAGATTGCTCGTAAGTTTGTCTTATCTTGTGATGAATGTCAAAGAATTGGTAATATTAGTAGACGTCAAGAAATGCCTACGAATTATTCACTTGTTATTGAACCATCCTATGGAAATGTCACTCCGAAGCTTATGGAGGGCATCATGCGGGAGGTAGAACTTCTCACAAGGTATTGCAATCTGGTTTTTATTGGCCTACTATTTTTAAGGATGGTCGTAAGTTTGTTTTATCTTGTGATGAATGTAAAAGAATTGGAAATATTGGTAAGCGTCAAGAAATGCCTATGAATTGTTCACTTGTTGTTGAACCATTTGATGTTTGGGGATTTGATTAGATGAGACCTTTTCCTTCCTCTAATGGGTATACACATATTTTGGTTGCTGTTGATTATGTTACTAAGTGGGTAGAACCTATTCCAACTAGTAGTGCTGATCACAACACCTCTATTAAAATGCTTAAGGAAGTTATTTTCCCAAGGTTTGGAGTCCCTAGATATTTAATGAATGATGGTGGTTCACATTTTATTCATGGTGCTTTTCGTAAAATGCTTGCTAAGTATGACGTTAATCATAGAATTGCATCTCCTTATCACCCACAGTCTAGTGGTCAAGTAGAATTGAGTAATAGAGAGCTCAAATTAATTTTGCAGAAGGCTGTTAATAGATCCAGGAAGAATTGGTCCAAGAAACTTGATGATGCATTATGGGCCTATAGAATTGCATATAAAAATCCTATGGGTATGTCTCTGTATAAAATGGTTTATGGAAAAGCATGTCACTTACCTCTCGAACTAGAACATAAGGCATATTGGGCTATTAAAGAGCTCAATTATGATTTTAAACTTGCCGGTGAGAAGAGGTTATTTGACATTAGCTCACTGGATGAATGGAGAACCCAAGCCTATGGGAATGCCAAACTGTTTAAAGAAAAAGTTAAAAGATGGCATGACAAAAGGATACAAAAGCATGAGTTTAATGTAGGTGATTATGTATTGTTATACAACTCTCGTTTAAGATTTTTTGCAGGAAAACTTCTCTCTAAATGGGAAGGTCCTTACGTTATCGAGGAGGTCTATCGTTCCGGTGCCATAAAAATCAACAACTTCAAAGGCACAAATCCGAAGGTGGTGAACGGTCAAAGAATTAAACATTATATCTCAAGTAATCCTATAAATGTTGAAACTAATATTATGGAAACCGTAACCCCGGAGGAATACATTTGGGACACTTTCTAGAACGTTTCAGACCCCGAAAAGGAATAGGTATGTGGTACGGTAAGTAAACTGACTCCAAAACAGTTCTAATGGCATTTTTTCTCTGTTTTGGAATATTTAGAAAAATAGGAAAATAAGAAGTAGTCTGGGAAGGACACGAGGCTTCCACGAGGGTGGGAGGTGCACCCCCTGCCTCGTGGGCACCTCATGTGCTCTCCGGACTCCGTTTTCTTGCACGATACTTCTTTTGGTCGGTAAAAATTCATTATATAATCTCCCAAAGATTTTGACCACCGTATCACGCTATTATCCTCTGTTATTGTTTCGAGCTGCTTTCTGTCAGGGTTGTCAAGGCCAGGTATCATGTCGTCCCCCTCCTCCAACAATGGTGACAACGATGCTTGGCTAATGAAGATAGAGCTGAAGAGGGAAGAACCCATGGAGATCAGCAAGGATGAAGGGATCAAGAAGGTCACGGAGGACCAAGTTCCGGCAGCAGAAGACATCCTTCAACTTGATCACAATCTTCTTACCCCAACTGAGATCGAAGCTTTCAAGATGATTGAGTTAGCTCGTATACAAAACAAGTATCTCACACGTGAAAATATTTTGTTGAAGGAGCATATCATCGCACTCAAGGGCATTATCCGCAAGTTGGAGGACCTCCTACGCTCGATGTGCGACTATCCATCATCACCTCCATCTCCTTCACCAGCAAAAGAGATATAATGACATCGGTACGGGCACTCCCCTTGGCAACTGCGAAGCTTGGGGGAGTGCCCCGGTATCGTATCACCATCACTTTTATCTTTACCATTTTTCTTAGTTCGATCCTTTTGATAATATCTTGATCTAGTAGAATAAAGTTTTAGTATGATCTAGTTGTGAGTTTTTGCTTTATGATCCTTCTATGTAATCGAGTCCGTGAGCTATATATAATAAAGTTTAGTGTTGAGTCAAGGGCCTGATTATTTTGCTATGATCTTGAGGGAATAAAATAAAAAGAAAAATAATATAAAGAAATAAAGAGATCATATGGATCTTATGGAGAGTAATGAGCTCACATATAAAGAGTATGATGAATAAAAGTTGTTGAGAGTTGACAAACATAGTTTTGGTCATCCTTGCAATTAATAGGAAGTAATAAAGAAAGAGAGGTTCACATATAAATATACTATCTTGGACATCTTTTATGATTGTGAGCACTCATTAAAGTATGATATGCTAAAGAGTTGACGTTAGACAAGGAAGACAATGTAATGGGTTATGTTTTCTTTCATCTGAGATAAATTATATTGTCATGGATCATCCAACATGTTGAGCTTGCCTTTCCCTCTCTTGCTAGCTAATTTCTTTGCACCAAGTAGAGATACTACTTGTGCTTCCAAATATCCCTAAACCCGGTTTTGCCATGAGAGTCCACCATATCTACCTATGGATTGAGTAAGATCCTTCAAGTAAGTTGTCATCAGTGCAAGCAATAAAAATTGCTCTCTAAATATGTATGACTTATTAGTGTGAAGAAAATAAGCTTTATACAATCTTGTGATATGGAAGAAATAAAAGTGATGGACTGCATAATAAAGGTCCATATCACAAGTGGCAATATAAAGTGACGTTCTTTTGCATTAAGATTTTGTGCATCCAACCATAAAAGCACATGACAACCTCTGCTTCCCTCTGCGAAGGGCCTATCTTTTACTTTTATCTTCTACCTATATAAGAGTCATGGTGATCTTCACCTTCCCTTTTTACATTTTATCCTTTGGCAAGCGCAATGTGTTGGAAAGATCTAGATACATATAGCTAATTGGATGTGAGTCTGCATGAGCTATTATTGTTGACATTACCCTTGAGGTAAAACGTTGGGAGGCAAAACTATAAGCCCCTATCTTTCTCTATGTCCGATTAAAACTCCATACCCATAAATATTGCATTAGTGTTAGAAATTGTGAAAGATTAAATGATAGTTGAGTATGTGGACTTGCTGAAAAGCTCTTATATTGACTCTTTCCTATGTTATGATAAATTGCAATTGCCTCAATGACTGAGATTAGAGTTTGTTAGTTTCCAATGAAGTTTACGATTCATACTTGATATTGTGATTGAATTGTCACTTTAGCATAAGAGATCATATGACAATATATATATTGCTGTTCTAAGAATGATCATGATGCCCTCATGTCCCTATTTTATTTTTATCGACACCTCTATCTCCAAACATGTGGACATATTTTTCGATTTCGGCTTTCGCTTGAGGACAAGCGAGGTCTAAGCTTGGGGGAGTTGATACATCCATTTTGCATCATGCTTTTATATCGATATTTATTGCATTATGGGCTGTTATTACACATTATGTCACAATACTTATGCCTATTCTCTCTTATTTTACAAGGTTTACATGAAGAGGGAGAATGCCGACAGCTGGGATTCTAGGCTAGAAAAGGAGCAAATATTAGAGACCTATTCTGCACAACTCCCAAAGTCCTGAAACTCCACGAAAGTTATTTTTGGAAATAATAAAAAATACTGAGCGAAGAAAATAGCAAAGGGGGCCCACACCCTAGCCACGAGGGTGGGGGCACGCCCTACCGCCCTAGGCACGCCTCCTGCCTCCTAGGACCCCCTGGTGGCCCTCTGATGCCCATCTTCTGCTATATGAGGTCTTTTGTCTGAGAAAAAATCATAAGCAAGCTTTCGGGACAAGACTCCGCCGCCACAAGGCGTAACCTTGGTGGAACCAATCTAGGGCTCTGGCGGAGCTGTTCTGCCGGGGAAACTTCCCTCCGGGAGGGGGAAATCATCACCATCGTCATCACCAACGATCCTCTCATCGGGAGGGGTTCAATCTCCATCAACATCTTCACCAACACCATCTCATCCCAAACCCTAGTTCATCTCTTGTATCCAATCTTTGTATCCAAACCTCAGATTGGTACCTGTGGGTTGCTAGTAGTGTTGATTACACCTTGTAGTTGATGCTAGTTGGTTTACTTGGTGCAAGATTATATGTTCATATCCATTATGCATATTAATACCCCTCTGATTATGAACATGAATATGCTTTGTGAGTAGTTATGTTTGTTCCTGAGGACATGGGAGAAGTCTTGCTATTAGTAGTCATGTGAATTTGGTATCCGTTCGATATTTTGATGAGATGTATGTTCTTATCCCTCTAGTAGGGTCATGTGAACGTCAACTACATGACACTTCACCATTGTTTGGGCCTAGAGGGAGGCATTGGGAAGTAATAAGTAGATGATGGGTTGCTAGAGTGACAGAAGCTTAAACCCTAGTTTATGCGTTGCTTCGTAAGGGGCTGATTTGGATCCATGTGTTTCATGCTATGGTTAGGTTTACCTTAATACTTCTGTTGTAGTTGCGGATGCTTGCAATGGGGGTTAATCATAAGTGGGATGCTTTTTCAAGTAAGGACAGTACCCAAGAACCGGTCCACCCACATATCAAATTATCAAAGTACCGAATGCGAATCATATGAACGTGATGAAAACTAGCTTGACGATAATTCCCATGTGTCCTCGGGAGCGCTTTCCTTCATATAAGAGTTTTTCCAAGCTTGTCCTTTGCTACAAAAAGGATTGGTCCATCTTGCTGCACCTTATTTAATTTTATTACTTGCTACTCGTTACAAATTACCTTATCACAAAACTATATGTTACCGATAATTTCAGTGCTTGCAGAGAATACCCTGCTGAAAACCGCTTATCATTTCCTTCTGTTCCTCGTTGGGTTCGACACTCTTACTTATCAAAAAGGCTACGATAGATCCCCTACACTTATGGGTCATCATTCAGCGGCTTTGCACCACGGGCCAACTCGCTTGGCCATCTAGAGCAGATCGACAGCTATGCCCTAGGTCACCAGATTAGTTTCGGAAACCTAGATTATGTCGCTGATATCCGAGGAGACTTGATCTTCCAAGGATTCACGACCCCAACCTCCGCTCTGGCCTTAGAGCCAGAGTGCCTCGCCAGGACCGAAGACGGGATTTCTAAACCCACTGACTACCTGTGGCCACTAGTCCCTGTACTGGAGAACCGGAGGAAGCAGTGTCGCCAGCAACCATCACAAAGCCGGACTCTTCCCCGGACACTGGCTCCGAATTCTTGGAGTCAGCATCGTGTGAGCTCGGCCAAGGAATTCCCTTCCCGCCATGCTCCACGGACTCTTTTCTCCCTCGACAAACCTCGCCTTTAAGCGAGGCTCTGTACTTTATGCGGTCCCTCGTGATTACAAAGGAGCAACGTCCGAACTACACCTAGCCCGAAATAGGGGCTGAGAGTAGGGAATTTTACGTCCCTCCCACCACCCACTTTCTAGCCACTGTCGAGGACTTAACAGACATGCTCGATTACGACTCCGAAAACATCGACAGTATGGACGACGATGCCGGAGAAGAGGAGGCCTAAAATCCTTTGTTTACCGGACGCTGGATGGCCACCTCTTAGTATGACGTGTACATGGTGGATACATCCAAGGAGGGTGACAGTGATAATGAGAAAAATCCGGTAGAGGATGAACCTCCCGAGATACAACCAAAGCACTGACAGCGCCGCTCTAAATCACGCAGCAGCAAATATTGCACTACCGGCACGAGAGACAACAATACTCCGGAAAATGCCGAAAACCAAGAAAACCCCGTCAAGCAAAACTCTGAACAAGACGATCGAGAGGATGGGCAAGTTAGCCCTGATGAACAGGCCGTAAATGAAGACTCGAAGGACAATAACTATCTACCGCTCTCCGAGGATGAGGTGAGCCTCGGCAATGAGGATTTTATCGTGCCTAAGGAACCTCTCGAGCAGGAGCGCTTTAAGCGCCGGCTAATAGCCACTGCAAGGAGCCTGAAAAATAAGCAGCAGTAGCTTCAAGCTGATCAAGATCTGCTGAACGGCAGATGGATTGATGTCTTGGCAGCCGAGGAATATGGCCTCGAGCGCCAAAGCAAAAGTTACCCGAAGCGCAAATCGCTGCCTCAATTCGATGATGAGGCACGGGAGCCTGTACCACCAGCGTGTAATGCGGCTGATCGGCCACCACGTGGCCGAGACAAAGCGGCAACTCAAGCCGAACACCGGCCCATACTATCTCGCTGTAAAGGTATAGACACAACCGTTCAGGGATACACATATGACCTGCGGCAGGACCTGAAGAATAAAGCAGGTCCAGCCAGATCGGTCTACGGATCGCGAGGGCGTGCCTTGATGCACGATAACGGCCATCAAACCGAACATGACAAGCACAATCACGTCCGGGCCGAAAACCGCAGACGGACTCCATCTGAACTACGTCGCGATCTGGCCTGAAATAGAGGTGCTGCACACCCCCTTTGCTTCACTCATGAAGTAATAGAGCACGAATTCCCAAAAGGGTTTAAACCCGTGAACATCTATGATGGGACAACAGACCCCGAGGTATGGATCGAAGATTTTCTTCTCCGTATTCATATGGCCCGCGGTGATGATCTTCACGCCATCAAATACCTCCCACTAAAACTCAAGGGGCCAGCTCGACACTGGTTGAACAGCCTGCTCGAAAATTCCATTGGCGGCTGGGAGGACTTGGAAGACGCCTTCCGCGATAATTTCCAAGGTACATATGTCCCGCCTTCGGATGCCGATGACCTAAGTCACATTATCCAGTAGCCTGGGGAGTCAGCCAGGAAGCTCTGGACTAGGTTCTTCATTAAAAAGAACCAAATTTTCGATTGTCCGGACACCGAAGCCCTTGCGGCCTTTAAAAATAGCATCCGAGACGAGTGGCTCGCCCGCCACCTCGGTCAAGAAAAAGAAAAATCCATGGCAGCCCTTACCGCTCTGAAGACCCGCTTTTGCGCAGGAGAAGACAGCTGGCTCGCTCGTAGAAGCAACAACACCAGTGATCTGGGCACTTGCGAAGTTCGAGACGGCAACGGCAAGCCACGATGCAATAAACACAAGCGTCAAAATAATAATGAAGGAACGCAAGACATGGCGGCCAACGTCGGATTCAGTGTCTCCAAACCTGGTCAACGGAAAAAGACATTCAAGGCAAACAGAGACGGACCATCCAATTTAGACAAGATACTGGATCGGCCCTGCCAAATTCATGGCACCCCCGATAAACCAGCCAATCATATGAACAGAAGCTGTTGGGTCTTCAAACAAGCCGGCAAGCTTAATGTCGAACATAAGGGGAAGGGGCCGCCCAGTGACAGTGACTACGAAGAGACTTGCCAACCTAACACCGAGGGTCAGAAGAAATTTCCCCCAAAGTAAATTAGTAAATATGGTATACGTGACGCACATCCCGATAGGGAAGCACAAACGCGCACTGCGGGACGCCTCCACCATAGAGCCGGTTGCCCCAAAATTCAACCAATGGGCAGCCCGCCCGATCACTTTTGATCGCAAAGACCACCCAGCCAGTATCCGTCACGAAGGTTCGGCAGCTCTGGTCCTCGACCCAATTATTGACAGGTTCCATCTCACGAAAGTCCTTATGGACGACAGCAGTAGCCTTAATCTACTCTACCAAGACACTGTCCGCAAAATGGGCATTGATCCTTCAAGAATTAAGCCCACCACAACTACCTTCAAGGGAGCAGTACCCGGCATAGAAGCTCACTACGCGAGTTCAATTACATTGGAAGTCATTTTCGGCTCACCGAACAACTTCCGAAGCGAAGGCTTGACCTTTGATATTGTCCCGTTCCAAAGTAGCTATCATGCACTACTCAGGCATACCGCTTTTGCTCGTTTTAATGTGGTCCCACACTATGCTTATCTAAAGCTTAAGATGCTCGGTCCATGCGGCGTCATCGCGATAAAGGGAAACACGGAACGCTCCCTCCGTATAGAGGAGCATACTATGGCTACTGCAGCCGACGTACAAAGCGGCCTCATCAAGCCGCGTATCTCATCGACCATCAAGCCGCCGATCTCTATTAAACAGGACCGATCAATCTCAGAATGGATTAGCAGTTCGGCCTCGTTGTTCGCCTCATATAGAGGCAAAGTTTGTACTGTGCATACATAATTATGCACTTAAAACACCTTGGTCATCGGCGGAAGCACAATACGGACATGCCTACAATGCGGTCCGCACTCCCATATCCTTTTCCCCCTTTTTCTAACTATTTTCTATCTTTTGCCACAGGTGACTCAAAGCCTAGTCATCTTGCGGACTCTTCCTGAGTTCAGCTTCGTACAGATAACCAAAGGCTATTCCCGCCAAGGAGTTCTTTCGCCGAGGCAAGGCAACGCAGATGTCGGAGTAATGGGCCACGGGTAGCCTAACCCAAGACCCTGAGTATTTCAAGACATCGGGCCGGTTGTGCCCCTAAAGTTATCAAGGACGAAGCGCCACCTTCTGGTAGCCGACTGGCTCAAGCGGACGGCTGCCAAAGGACGGCCAAGCACCCGAAGACGGCCCCGAGACGAGCTGACTCCCAGTAGGCGGCCTCCCGAGAGGCCGGCTCCTAGCAGGCGGCCCGTGGCGCCCTCAAAGTCTGTGCCCCCATAAAGAAGACAAGACAGGATGTGGCCATAGTGTAGCCCATCACCCCCATATTCAGGGCGGGGCATGGCCACAGTGTCCTGTACCGGCCGAGATCTCCGCACGGCGCGACACTGTTGCCATCCCGCCCTTGACCTCACCCCTGCCAGGTGGAACCCTATTCCCACAACGGCCTGTCGGTACGGCCTGCAGGCGGCGGGCCCTACCAGGCAGCGAGAGCCTAGTGGGTGGCAGTGTCTGACCAGTCGGACCCGAGCGAGGCCGGCCTCTAGCAGGCGGCCCACCCTTCCCTCGGAGTCCACGCGCCATTAACTAGACGAGACACGGTGTGGCTACAGTGATCTCCCACCAGACGGCGGGATTGTAGCCACGCCCCCCCGACCAAGCATGCATCATTAGCGTTACAGCTACAGTAACAAGCTCCATACCAGACCAGCCGGCAGGGCCCACCGGGCGGCGGGCCCCAGTGGCCGGCGGAGGAGCCGGTGACAGGAGACACTAACAGACGGGTCCTACACCCGGCCAGATTACCATTGTACCCCTGGGGGGGTAGGCCTATATAAACCCCCCAGGTCACCCATGCAAAGGGTTCCCAACCTATTAGACCTAGACACCCATAGAGGGAGAGGAGAGCCATCCCTACTTTCTTCTACCTCTAGCATACAGCTCGAGAAGCACCATTGTACTTGCTAGTGCCTTAGTGATCATGCGGAGACCCGCAGAGCGGGACTAGGGGTTTTATCTCCTAGGAGAGCCCCGAACCTGGGTAAGATTCGCCGGCGTGCATGTCTTCGCCTTATCCCGTTTCCTGGCACTGGCGACGTCCTACTAGCCCCCATCATGATTAGCCATCCTTTGGCATATGTCGCACCAAACCCCCGACATTTGGCACCCACCATGGGGCTAGGTGCACCGTCGTCCGGAGATCTGTTCTGGATGGGAACCCTCTTCCTCCCTGCTGAGCGCGGCCAGCCAAGCATGCCGGATGGGGTTTGCGCCGACGCGTTGCATGGCGTGGAGGTCGCCTGCGCGGCGAGCTGCCTCGCCGACCTTGTTGGCGAGATCCGCCTCTCCGACGATCCATCATCCGACGCGGGCAACGGCGGCCCCGAGAGCCGCCTTGTCAGCTTCCTCGACCAGCTCCACGTCACCGAAGAGCCGGCCGTCGACTTGGAGTCGGTCGGCTCCACCGACCCGATTGACAGGACATGCGGTGCCCCCATGTGTGGTTTTGGTAATTGATGACATTCTCTATGGACTAATGGTTGCATTGAGTTATATTTGAAGGATTTGTCCATAGGCATTTCTTGAAGTACATGTGTTGGTTCCAAGGAGTTTATGAGTTGACCAAGGTGGTATTAAGGAATTATCCAAAGATTGGTCATAGAGTTGGAAAGAGTCAAGGTTGATCAAGACTAAGTACAGAGAGTGATTCAAGTTGATCATCACACAAAGCGTAGAAGATACACCTAGTGGGATCAAGTGATCTCATGGTATGGTAAGCATTGTCCATTTTGCTTTTTGTACTAACCCATGGTCTATGTGAGAGTTCTATGTGGGGTTAGGTACCTGTTCATGGGCTTGCGTCAAGAGGAAGATATCACTCAACCAATGGAGAGGATGACATCAAGTGGTGATCGTCATCAAGAATTCCGTGCACAAGTTCAAGTGGAGCATCACGAAGAGATCAAGTTCTTGATGCTTGCCGTCCATTTTGGTGTCAATGGACTTGTGAAGATGTCCCGAAGAGTGGCTCACCCATAGTGGAGTATGGGGGAGCAATCATCTAGTCTTCATCGACCCAACGCAATGAAGAAAGGTGTTCCAACTTGAGGGAGTCAAGATCATCATCATCTAGCTCAAGTGGACTTCATGCAAGGCAAAGGTTTGCCCTTGATAGGTTTTATATTTTACCAGTCTCATGGTGATAGTTTGGAGACCGGGTTACAGGATCGATGGTCGTACTATCAAGGGGGCTCTTAAGTGAGTAGCGTGATCGTATCGTTTGTCAAGAGCTCAAACCATTGCATCCATGCATTATCTTTCTTGATTCTTATTTTTATTTTATTTTGAGGTTTTTTATATTGTGGTTATCTTCGTGACAAGCTCTAGTACATCAAAAACGGATTTCATATGCTTCTTCTATCGCGTTTTCGGTGTTGGAGGTTTTACCGGTCTATTTCGAGGAAGGGTTCTCACCATTTTCTCTTGGGCCTTTTCTAATTTCCTTCTTATTGTTAGTTCTTTCAAGATTGTGTTAGCCCTTGTCGCTAGCTTTCCAACAAACTTGGTTTCGTTGAATTCGGAGTTCATTTGCAGGAGTTGTGGCAGTTTTAGTGTTCTGAAAAGGCTGCTGTGGTACTACCACAGACAGGAGCAGATGTAATTTTTTTACTACCGCTCTAGAGCGGTACTACCGCAGCTACTACAGCGGTAGTACCGCTCCGGACCAAAAACTCGTCACAAGTCCAGCGGTGGTAGGCACATATGTATTTTTTAGTACCGCTAGCAAGCAGTAGTACCGCTACCCTTTGAGGTAGTACCGCTACCCCTTGCGGTAGTACCGTGAGGTCGAGCGGTAGTACTGCTCTGTGCGGGTGGTGAGCATAACGGTTGGATTTTTCCCCACCTATAGAAGTGGGTCTTCTTCCCCAATGAACTTTATCCTTTGAGCTCGTGTTCTTCCCCCATTGTTTACCTTCTTCGAGCTTGCTAACTCTCAATCCCTCCATGGATTCTTGCTAGTTTTTGAGGGAAAAGAGAGAGGAGATCTAGATCCACATTTCCACCAATCACTTTCTCCTCTATGTGAGGGGAACCCCTTGGATCTAGATCTTGGAGTTCTTGGTGTTCTCCTTCTTGTTCTTCCTCTCATTTTCCTCCCTAGCATTAGTTGCTTCGGTGGGATTTGAGAGAGAAGGACTTGGGCACTCCATGTGCCCTTGCCATTGCATTTGGTGCATCGGTTTGAGTTCTCCATGGTGATATGTGGAAGTTACAAGTTGAGAAGCTTATTACTCTTGGGTGCTTGGTACCCTTGAGCTTGTTACTCTTGGGTGCCCTAGACGGTTGGTGGTGTTCGGAGCTCAATCATTGTGGTGTAAAGCTCCGGGCAAGTGTCGGGGTCTCCAATTAGGTTGTGGAGATCGCCCCGAGCAATTTGACGGGTACCGGTGACCGCCCCCAAGGGTTGCCAAAGTGTACGGGTTCGGTGACCGCCCCCAAGGGTTGCCATTAGTACGGGTTCAGTGACCGCCCTCAAGGGTCCCTTAGTGGAATCACGACATCTTGCATTGTGCGAGGGCGTGAGGAGATTACGGTGGCCCTAGTGGCTTCTTGGGGAGCATTGTGCCTCCACACCACTCCAAACGGAGATTTAGCATCCGCAAGGGTGTGAACTTCGGGATACATCATCGTCTCCACGTGCCTCGGTTATCTCTTACCCGAGCTCTTTACTTATGCACTTTACTTTGTGATAGCCATATTGTTTATTGTCATATATCTTGCTATCACCTAGTAGTTTATCTTGCTTAGCATAAGTTGTTGGTGCACATAGGTGAGCCTAGTTGTTGTAGGTTTTGTGCTTGACAAATTAACCGCTAGGTTTATTCCGCATTTGTTCAAGCCTAAACCGTAATTATTTTAAAGTGCCTATTTACCCCCCCTCTAGGCGACATCCACGATCTTTCAATTGGTATCAGAGCCTCGTCTCTCTTTATTAGTGTAAGTGCATCTAGTGCCACCCCTAGTTGGTTTTGGAGTATTGACGACAAACCTAGTTGAGGGACTAATGTGTTTGTGAGAATTGCAGGATAACACAGGTAGAAGTCCCTCATTGATTCGGTTTTCCTACCAGAGATGACCCCTAAAAATGTATGAAGACATTGAAGTCAAAGGTGGTATGTGAAGACATTCACATTGAAGACTATGACAAGAGAAGACATCGCGTGAAGACTATGGAGCGCGAAGACTTAGCAGTTTCGTCGTTCTGTGTTTTTCTTTGTTGAGTCATAGGAACCACCGTACTGTTAAGTGGGGTCCAAGAGAACTAGTCAGAATGACTGAAGTGATGCTTAACCAAAATCCTATGTCTTCGAGTGAAGACTATGAGAGCGAATCTTGTCCAGAGTTGGACAAGTTAGCTTTGCTTGTAGCCCAAGTAAAGTTGCCGTGTGTGTTTGAAATCTGACCGTTGGAACATGTGTCAGTTCCTTAGTGACCCAGGGTAATTTCGGACAAATCAGGTCGGGTTGCCTAGTGGCTATAAATAGCCCACCACCTACAACCATAAACGGTTGGCAGCTCAGAGTTAGAGTACGGCTCTTGTCGTTTGAGAGCAACCCACCTCGAAGCTTTTAAGAGAGAATTCCTTGCGAGGATAAAGCCCTAAACACCCAGAGCCAAAGGGTGTTAGGCATCACTTAAGTCTTGTTGTCTATGTGATCTGAAGACTTATTACACTTGAGGACTGTGAATCCTCCAGCCGGTTAGGCATCGCGTTCTGAGCATCCAAGAGTCATTGTGGATCGCCGGTGAACAAAGTCTGTGAAGGTTTGGAAGTCTACCTTGAAGACTTACCAGAGTGATTGGGCGAGGACTGGGTGTCCTTAGCTCAAGGGGAATAAGGTGAAGACGAGGTCTTCTGAGTTGAATCTCAACCTCCCTAACCAGACGTACAGTTGTCACAGCAACTGGAACTGGTCCAACAAATCATTGTCTTCAACAGGTCACTGGTTTCATCCTTCCCTTCCCTTTACTTACTATTGGTCCTTGTGAAGTCATTGTACGATTGCATCACCATTTGGCTTCACTGAGTGATTACTTGTTCTGATTGGCTTCACAATATCTTCCTACCCGATCCTTACTGCCTAGCTGCTATTAGTCATTGTGCTTTCACTTCATTGAATACTTGACTATGGTTTGCCTAGTGTAGTCTACCTTCCGCTGCATGGTAATAGGTTTATTTCTATCTTTTTTCTTCGAAACTTACATGTTTTGAAGACTTTCATAAAAATCGCCTATTCACCCCCCCTCTAGTCAATCACTAGCACTTTCAATTAGTATCAGAGCAAGGTACTCCCTTGTTCTGTGTGATTCGGTTTAACCACCTGGAGTTTTAGCTATGTCGACTGCAGGGATAATTAAAGTCTCCGTTGCGTGCCCCGTCTTTGATGGAACTGAATATCCCTACTGGAAGAATAAGATGCGTATGCATCTTGAAGCCATTGATGTCGACCTATGGTATGTCGTCAAGAACGGCGTTCCCAAGGCTGGAGAAGGTGTCACTGCTGCTGATGTCAAGAAGTTCATTCAACTGGACTCTACTGCCAATAATTTCATCTGTTGTCATCGGACCAAAGGACAGTATGGCCGCGTGAGTGCTTTGGAAACATCTAAGCTAGTCTGGGACTGGCTCTCCAAGGTCAACGAAGGCGTCTCAACCCAGAGAGATCAGAGAATCAGTGTCCTTCGCAACCTCTTCAATCGCTTCAAGAGAAATGACAATGAGAATGTCCAGCTCACGTTTGATCGACTCACTGACATCACAGATGAGCTTCAAGCCCTCGGCGCTACTGAGGTCACCAAGCATGAAGTCGTCAAGACACTCCTGAGATCACTTGACAGTTCGTTTGACACCCTAGCCCTGATGATTCAAGAACGTCCTGATTTCAAGACACTCGATCCGTCTGACATACTTGAGAGGCTCAACACACACGAGTTTCAGCTTTCTGAGAAAAGAGACATCTACGGTCCCAACTATGGGTGAACTCGTGCCTTGAAGGCAAAGGCTGTCTCCTCATTTGAAGATGAATCTAACAGCAGTTCTGATGATCCTGAAGACATTGGAAAGGATCTTTTGTGAAGAAGTTCCAAAAATTCACCAAGAAGAAAGGCCTCAAAAAGTCTTCACGATCAAGCTCAAGGAATGACGAAGCTTTTGCTCATGACTACAAGAAGAGAACATGTCACAAGTGCAAGAAACCTGGCCACTACATCTCTGAGTGTCCACAGTGGGACAATGAGAACAAGAAGAAGAAGAGCAAGGAGTATGACTCTGACGACAAGAAGAAGAAGAAATACTCGAAGTCTTCTTCCAAGACTTCCTCCAAGTCTTCATCACACAAGAAGAGCTCATCTGGCAAGGCACGTGCATTTCTTGGCAAGGAAATGGATTCCGAGGAGGAGTCCGATTCTGGTGTTGCGAGTCTAGCTACAACATACGTTGCCAAGTCCATCTTCAACATTGAAGACAATGACTTCATCACCGACATCGATGCAAATGACAAGGACTACTCCGCTCCTTCCTACTGCTTCATGGCACGCGGTGCCAAGGTAAATACACGCTCCTTCCTACTCACTATCAAACATCTAGTGATGATGACTCTGATTGTGGTTCCAAACCCAGCTACAAAACACTTGCTAAAATTGCAACTGAACAACAGAAAGCTGTGGAACACATTCAAAAACTGTTAGACAAAAGCGATGATCTGTTAGACGCTGAAATGACTCGATCTCATTAATTGAAGACATAAAAAATCTTCACGTTAAGTATGAGGAACTTGAAAGTCGTCATGAAACGCTCTCAACAACTCATGAAAGGCTTTCCTATGATTATCTTCAAAGGAAGCAAGATCTTGAGGAATTGAGAGCGGCTCATGAAGATCTTCAAAAGGAAAACAAGTCACTTCGCGCCGAACAGATCAGTTCAGCTCAGGAAGGATTTGAACCACCATGTCTTAAATGCATTGAGTGTGATAACGCTACTTCTGTTGCTGAATGTTCTACTGCTGCTACTATTGCAATATCTTCAATTGTTGATGTGGTAACTAACCCCTTTGTTGAGGATACCACTGCTATTGCTGATGAGAATGCTAGGTTGAAGACACTGCTTGAACCAGGGATGTACAGAAGTCTCAAAGGGCATCAGACAGTATGTGATGCCCTCAAACGGCAGATCCTGAACCGAAACCCTAGGAAAGAGGGTGTTGGGTTCGAAAGGAAAATGAATGTTGATGGCTCTTACTGGAAACCTGAGCAGTACCCCAAAACCACATGGGTTGCTGCAAAGGAACCTTCAGCGGATCCATCCACCCTATCTGGCTTCACTTGTGCTAATCCCATTGTTATTGATGAATCCTTTGATGCAAACTATAAAATGTTTAAGAATCAGAATGGTGAAGTGTTTGCCAGGTATATTGGTACTAACTGCAGGAATGGACTGCCTATGAAGAAGATCTAGGTGCCGAAAAGGTGTTTGGAGAATCTTCCTGTGAATGTCATCATGACACCACAGGTGAAGAAGACAAACCCCAGACCACAGGCTTCATACGATCCAAAGGCTTCATACAGACAGAGGACTCACCTGAGTCGCACTAACGCAAATGTTTTGCAGGGAAGCCATACTCAGGCCTATGAATATGAGCGCGGTTCAACAAAACGCCATGTTCATAAGACCAAGAACTATTCTGTTTATTCTTATGAGTACTATTGTCCACCTGCAAGACTTTTTGCAAGGGCTCCAAAGCCAAAGTTCTCGGATGCTGCACTTAGACTCATTGCTTCGAACCCACCCTTAAAGATGTGGGTGGCTGTAGGATCGAAAGTATGTCTAGAGGGGGGTGATTAGACTACTTGACCAAATAAAAACTTAACCTTTTCCCAATTTTAGTTCTTGGTAGATTTTAGCTATTGTAGGACAAGTCAAGCAATCATCACACAATTCAAGCAAGCATGCAAAGAGTATATTGGCAGCGGAAAGTAAAGCATGCAACTTGCAAGAATGTAAAGGGAAGGGTTTGGAGAATTCAAACGCAATTGGAGACACGGATGTTTTTCCCGTGGTTCGGATAGGTGGTGCTATCCTACATCCACGTTGATGGAGACTTCAACCCACAAAGGGTAACGGTTGCGCGAGTCCACGGAGGGCTCCACCCACAAAGGGTAACGGTTGCGCGAGTCCACGGAGGGCTCCACCCACAAAGGGTCCACGAAGAAGCAACCACCCACAAAGGGTCCACGAAGAAGCAACCTTGTCTATCCCACCATGGCCATCGCCCACGAAGGACTTGCCTCACTAGCGGTAGATCTTCACAAAGTAGGGGATCTCCTTGCCCTTACAAACTCCTTGGTTCAACTCCACAATCTTGTCGGAGGCTCCCAAGTGACACCTAGCCAATCTAGGAGACACCACTCTCCAAGAAGTAACAAATGGTGTGTAGGTAATGAACTCCTTGCTCTTGCGCTTCAAATGATAGTCTCCCCAACACTCAACTCTCTCTCGTAGGATTTGGATTTGGTGAAAAGAAGATTTGAGTGGAAAGCAACTTGGGAAGGCTAGAGATCAAGATTCATATGGTAGGAATGGAATATCTTGGTCTCAACACATGAGTAGGTGGTTCTCTCTCAGAACATATGAGTTGGAATTGTGTATGTGTTCTGATGGCTCTCTCTCCGAATGAAGAGGAGGTGGAGGGGTATATATAGCCTCCACACAAAATCCAACCGTTACACACAGTTTTCCAATCTCGGTGGGACCGAATCAACAAACTCGGTCGGACCGAAAAGGTAAACCTAGTGACCGTTAGAGATTTTCGGTGGGACTGACATGCAACTCGGTAGGACTGATATGGTTAGGGTTTGGGCATAACGTAATCTCGGTGAGACCGATTACACAAACTCGGTGAGACCAATTTTGGTAATTAGCTAACTAGAGAGTTGGTCAGGCAAACTCGGTGGGACCGATTTGCTCTTTCGGTGAGACCGAAAAGTTACAAAAAGGAAACACTGAATTTACATTGCAATCTTGGTGGGACCGATTCGCTCTTTCGGTGAGACCAAAAAGTTACGAAAGGGAAACAGAGAGTTTGCAATCCCATCTCGGTGAGACCGAGATCCCTATCGGTAGAACCGAATTGCTAGGGTTTGGCAGTGGCTTATGACAAGTGAAACTCGGTGGCGCCGGATAGAAAGAATCGGTAGGACCGAGTTTGGCTTAGGGTTTAGGTCATATGTGGATATGGGAAAGTAGTTGAGGGTTTTGGAGCATATCACTAAGCACATGAAGCAAGAGGCTCATTAAGCAACACCTCATCCCTCCTTGATAGTATTGGCTTTTCCTAAAGACTCAATGTGATCTTGGATCACTAAAATATAGAATGAAGAGTCTTGAGCTTTTGAGCTTGAGCCAATCCTTTGTCCTTAGCATTTTGAGGGTTCCACTTTCACATCCATGCCATGCCAATCATTGAGCTTTCCTAAAATAATCATCTTGGAATAGCATTAGCTCAATGAGCTATATGTTGTTATGAATTACCAAAACCACCTAGGGATAGTTGCACTTTCAGTGGCTAAGAAAGCTTAACTCTCTTTTGTAGAGAAAGGTCTCCAGCCAAAAACCAAAATCGTCTGACACTATTGCTGGGGACCTTAAACATCTTGTAGGGCGCAAGATCAAATGCCCAAATGGTCCTATTATGTACTTTGTTCCTGAATCGCTTGCTACTTGCCCTATCAGTCCTAATCTCGAACTAAGCTTTAATAATCCACTGGTTCGTCAAATGTTTTTGCTTCACAATTCTCTTCGTGAAGCCTATCCCCCTAACTGCACTGTAGGGTACGACACCAGCTGCTTCAGAATGGATTATTGTTAGTGGGTGTACAAATCGCATGACCGGCAAGCAAAGCCTTCTCATGGACTCAACTTTACGTCCATCTGACAGAAGTCACATCACATTTGCTGACACTGGTAAAAGCAAGGTATTGGGTCTAGGTAGAGTTGCAATCTCAAAGATTCAACACATGGATAAAGTCATGCTTGTTGAATCCCTTGGTTTCAACTTAATGTCTGTCTCAATGCTTTGCGATTTAAACATGATTGTGATGTTTGGAAAATATCATTGCCTTGTACTAATGGAATCTGACAAGTCTCTAGTGTTTGAAGGGTATCGGAAAGATGATTTGTACGTGGTAGATTTCTCAGCAGGACCGCAATTTGCAGTATGTCTTCTAGCAAAAGCTTCTGAATGCTGGCTCTGGCATCGAAGGCTAGGGCATGCTGGCATGAGGAACCTCCACACCGTTGCAAGGAAGATGCATGTCATAGGCATCGAGGGCGTCAAGTTCAAGAAGGATCACTTATGCGGTGCCTGTGAAGCAGGAAAGATGACAAGGGCCAAGCATCCCTCGAAGACAATCATGACAACGACTCAACCCTTCGAACTGCTCCACATGGATCTTTTCGGTCCCACTCATTACTCAACTCTTACTACCACTGCTTGTCTCTATGGCTTTGTCATTGTTGATGATTATTCAAGATATACTTGGGTGCATATAATCCTCTACAAGACTGAAGTGCAGGATGTCTTCAGACGCTTCGCCAGTCGAGCAATGAACAACTATGGCGCCAAGATAAAGCACATCAGAAGTGACAATGGCACTGAATTCAAGAACACTAGCCTAGATACATATCTTGATACCTTAGGCATCACACATGAATTCTCAGCTCCGTACATGCCACAGCAGAATGGCGTCGTCGAACGCAAGAACAGAACACTTATTGAGATGGCCCGAACGATGCTTGATGAATACAAGACTCCAAGAAAATTCTGGCCGGAAGCCATTGATACTGCATGCCATATCATCAACCGTGTTTATCTTCACAAGCTTCTGAACAAGACATCCTATGAGCTCCTTACTGGCAAGAAGCCAAATGTCAGTTACTTCGGAGTATTTGGCGCCAGGTGTTGGATTAAGGATCCACATCACACTTCAAAATTTGCACCAAAAGCACATGAGGGTTTTATTCTTGGATATGGAAAGGATTCGCACTCCTACAGAGTCTTCAACCTTTTTCACTATAAAGTGGTTGAAACAGTGGATGTGCGGTTTGATGAGACGAACGGCTCACAAAGAGAGCACCTGCCAAATGTGCTAGATGAAGTTCCATCTAGTGAATCAATCAAACTTATGGGAACTGGAGAAATCATACCGTCTGAAGCTCAGCCTGAAGAGGAACTTATCATCTCCGCACCTGATCAGCCTGAAGACAATGCTCAGCCTGAAGACAATCCCTCTAACGATGACAATGATCAGCAAGAGCAAAATCTTCGTCCTGTACATCCTCGTGTTGCAAATGAAGTACAGATTGAGAGAATAATTGATAGAATCAATGCACCAGGTCCACTCACTCGTTCAAGGGCAACACAGCTAGCAAATTTCTGTGGTCACTTCGCATTCGTCTCAATATCTGAACCCAAGAAAGTTGAAGAAGCATTCATGGAACCTGAATGGGTTCAAGCTATGCAAGAAGAGCTTCAACAGTTTGAGCTGAATAATGTATGGGAACTGGTTAAGCGTCCTGATCCTCGCAAGCACAATATAATAGGCACCAAATGGATATATCAGAACAAGCAAGATGAGCATGGTCAAGTTGTCAGAAACAAAGCTCATCTCGTTGCTCAAGGATACACTCAAGTTGAAGGGATTCACTTCGATGAAACATTTGCTCCTATGTCTAGACTTGAAGCCATACGCATACTGCTGGCCTACGCAAATCATCATAACATACTTCTATATCAAATGGATGTGAAGAGCGCTTTTCTCAATGGCAAGATTGAAGAAGAAGTGTATGTTGCACAACCGCCTGGCTTTGAAGATCCAAAACATCCTGACATGGTGTACAAGCTCAACAAGGCACTGTATGGCCTCAAACAAGCCCCTCGGGCTTGGTATGACACACTCAAATACTTCCTGAAGAGAAAAGGCTTCAAATCTGGTTCCCTCGACCCCACTCTCTTCACGAAGACATATGATGGTGAACTGTTTGTGTGCCAAATATATGTGGATGACATTATCTTCGGCTGCACCAATCAGAAATACAGTGAAGAGTTTGGATATATGATGCAAGAGCAATATCAGATGTCCATGATGGGTGAGCTGAAGTTCTTCCTTGGTCTTCAAATACGTCAGCAACGCAACGGCATCTTCATATCTCAAGAGAAGTACCTCAAAAATTGCCTGAAGAAATTTGGTATGCAAGACTGCAAAGGCTTCACGACGCCAATGCCAGCCAAACATCATCTGGGTCCCGACGGCAATGGTAAAGAGTTCAATCAAAAGGTATATCGCTCCATGATTGGTTCTTTACTTTATCTATGTGCATCTAGGCCAGATATTATGCTTAGTGTTTGCATGTGTGCTCGATTCCAAGCGGCACCAAAGGAATCGCATCACTTAGCTGTGAAGCGAATTCTTTGATATTTGGCTTACACCCCAACATTAGGATTATGGTATCCCAAGGGCTCAGAGTTTGATCTGGTTGGATTCTCGGATGCTGATTATGCTGGTGACAAGGTGGATCGCAAGTCTACATCAGGCACATGTCATTTTCTGGGACGATCACTTGTATGTTGGTCTTCAAAGAAGCAAAACTGTGTATCTCTCTCCGCTGCTGAATCTGAATACATTACTGCTGGATCTTGCTGCACTCAGCTTCTATGGATGAAGCAAACACTCAAAGACTATGGCATTCATCTGAAGCAAGTGCCACTCTACTGCGATAACGAAAGCGCCATCAAGATCGCCAACAACCCAGTTCAGCACTCGAAGACAAAGCACATTGAAATTCGTCATCACTTTCTCAGAGATCATGTTGTGAAGGAAGATATTAATATCATACACGTCAACACTGAAGAGCAATTGGCAGATATCTTCACCAAGCCCTTGGATGAGAAGAGATTTTGCAAGTTACGGTGTGAGCTAAATATCTTGGTATCCTCAAATGTCCTGTGATCAGGCACACATCCTAACACTTATGCATATTGATGACTTAGATGTGCAACACACGAAGTAAAGTATATCTTCAATCAATGAAGACATACATTCTAAGTGTGAATACATTAATGTGGAATTTGACTTCGGAGCGCCACGATAATTGTGCGCGTGTCTGGGTCTAATACTTCCTATACGGTGGGTAACGCCACCACCAAATTCTTCTGTTTGAAGTGTTTCACCCATGCATTGCATTTGCTATGTCTTCACATTTGGTTTGGCTTCAATCTCAACCTGTCTTCATGATTATCTTCACTATGTTGGTCTGATTGTCTTTCTCACACACACACACACACACACACACACACACACACATATATATATATATATATATACATATACTAGTGTTCTGTCCTCTACATCATTCACTTATAGCTATGTCTTCTTGTTGAATCTTTTGAACTAAGTGAATGTGATCGGACCCTAACCTCTCTATGCTTTCTATCTCAAACTCTATCTCTCCAAATCATATGCATTCTCTTGAAACTGTCGAATGTCTTCTCTGCATCCTTGTCAGCAGAAGATATAGAGACAAACATTAAGTCCGCTTTCAATGCTAATTCCTTCACCTGAAACCCGGAGAAGTGGGAACGACCACCCGACAATCCAGGCGTGCGTGGGAACATGGAACAACCTCCGATATGTTGCATGATGGCCACGTGTCCTACAGATGTGAATCGCCACGGGCACCTGTGTAATAACACTGTGTCGTCCCTCTCCCTATAAATACACGCCTCACCACAGTCATTCTCCTTTCTTCCACTCTCGCACAAACCCTAGCGCCACCGCTCGCCCTCGACGACGCCGGCGACGAAACGCTTAGCTGCCGCGACCTCTCCGACGCCGTCTTCACGCCGGCCACGGGCATCGTCTTCTCCGCCGTCGCCGTAGGTGTCCTCTGTCGCCAAGTTAGGGCACGGACGATCGAACTGCTCGGCCTCCCCTTCCACTCCGTCTCGCATTTCTTCGTGTGGTAAATAAAACTTCCTTTTTACGGCCCCTTTGATCCTATAGATTCGTCACTTTCTACCACAAGCAGTTTCTGTTCACACAAGTTGGATCTATTTCATACTGCATCTCATAATATGCCTAGTATGTTCACTTATGCTTCAAAAAGTAGTTAGATTCCTCACTTGTACCGATCCGTGGATTCATACAAATCTGAAACCAACTCCTTATCTATGAGTGAATGTCTTCGCACGATGAGGTCAATGTCTTCTAAACTAATTTATCTTCAAAATCTTCTGAGAATGCATATGACCTCTTCCCCTTCCCTCGCACCTTAATGCTATCATAGGTACATGTCCGTGGGAGAATCCCTTGGTTCTCATAGACTGCATTCATTTGCAGAATTCTTACAGCATCATATAAATTCTCCTGAAGCCAGTTCCTATTTCTCCAGCAAGCAAAAGCCTTTGAAGCCTTTGAACGTGTTGAAGCCATTTAGTTTAAAGTTCATGGCTGCAGAGAAATCAGTAAGGAAGGGTGGCAGAAAGCGTCGAGGTGAAACATCCAGAGATCTGCCCGATGACCTCTCAAAGCTGTACAAGACAGATCCAGAAGAGGATTACAATCAGCGCAAGACATGAATCCAATGGATTCGACGAAATTGGGCAGAACAGTGGTTCAAGTACAGGTTTGTGACCAAGGAATATGCTGAGAAGAATGCCATCAAGCGACCATGGAGAGACATCCTATACAGAAAACTTCAACCCAGGTCCAGAGATGAAGCCATTGAACAAGGCTTCTATCCCTGCATGGTCCGTGGACCACAGCCTATGGATGCTGACCCATTGTCATTGCTATGGTGTTGTGACGACAATCTATTCAAGCGCAACTTCCAGTTTTCCCAGAATTCGGCGAAGCAGAACAAGAAGTCATTGGGACTAGACTAAAACCCTGGTCCCTCTGCTCCCCGTGCCGATGGCACCCGCGAAGCTGAACCCAATCTTGTTGGGCCCTTCTACAACCTGGAAGGTCTCATCACTCATATCATGGTTCAAGGGACAGCCGTGGATGAGCCTGCAGATGACGCTGAATCTGATGAAGCGCCTGCACCACCGAAGCCAAAGAAACTGAAGCAGCCTAAAGCTTCAAAGCCTGCCTCAGCACCAAAAATCTCACGAGCGAAGCCACTAGCTACTTCACCTCCTGAAGACAGTGTGCAGTCTGAAGATTTGTCACGCATCTCCAAGCCCTCGAAAGTCAAGATGCCTTTGCAACACACCAGCCAAGAACTGACTGCTGCTGCTATTCTGCGCAACGACGCTATTGATCTGTCCAGCGATGAAGATCTTGCAGATGACGCTCTTGAGCAACTGATCAAGAGCAAAGAAGAAGCAGAAATCTTCAATGATTTGCCTCTCTTTGACATGGCAATCATCCACAACTTCATTGATGAGTGGTTTGACACGCCCAACCTTAGCTTTGAAGATCTGCAACTTCCAATTGGCCTCAGTGTCACTTTCCATGGCACCATTGCTTCAGAGCTAGCTCTAGCTTAGCGCATCGTTGAACTGAAGCAAAAGATCGACTTTGAGAAAGCTCAGTTCAAGAAGCACATGGCCAAGCTCAGCGTGCAAGAGGTCAAAAATTTCAAGATCATGTTGCACGAGCTCAAAGAAGCCTTTCTCAAGAAGCGTGAAGAAGCTCAAGGTTCTCGTGAGCGCATGAAGAGCCTGGCTGACAAGTGTGTGCAAGCCTACAATGAGGCTAAGAAGCGCAAGGCTCTTGGTCGTCCTGGCATCGATCCCAGGATGGCTGCAAACAAGAAGAAGAAGAAGCCAGCTGTGGCCGAACCCGAAGCACCAAGGCAGGAAGCACATCCGATTGTCTTCCCAGCCAGCATGACTGGCTCGAAGCCAAAGGTCAGGTCAACCACTTCAGAACTGAAGAAGACGAGGACTGCTGAGGCTAAAGCGAGAAAGAGGAAACATGCTGAAGCCTCTGCTGCTGCTCCCTCCAAGAAGAAGCGCAAGACCAAGAAGGATCGGGCTGCTCCCACAGAGCCCTTAGTTGTTGAACCTATCTCAATGGTTCGCCTTGCATCTACACACCAAGAGCGTCAACTGATTGTCCGTGAGCCTGCTTCCACAGAGGCTCATGCAGCTGAAGACATTCCAGCAGTTGATCCCACTGCTGCTGAAGACATTGGTCATCATGACAATGTTGAAGATGATGTAGTTCTTCCTCAGATCGAGCACAACTTGGTATCATCGCCTGTGCTTACACACAACGAACTCATCAGCATTGGTCATCCTCTGACGCCAAATGCTCAGGATGCATTATGGGCTGATCACCCACAACAACATGTCACACCACCCCGGCAAGAAGAAGAAGATGACTTTGAGGCCCAGCCAACTCCGTCTCCAGAGGCGTCGCCAGCGTTACGCAGGCTTCGCAAAGGACCAAGGTCTCAAGTCCCTCTTTCGAGCGTTTCAGAAGGAGAAGTGCCACACCAATCTGTTGCACGTCAAGTGTTTCCAGATGCCACTCCTACTGTCAATGTCTCCGAGTCTGAGGCTAAAGCTGCTGAAGACATTCCGGCTGCATTAGCCGGCGACACACAAGAAGAAGAACGTGTCCCTACTCCCCCCCCCATTACAGAAGAAGCCGTTCTCGAGGCGAACGTGTCTGTGCCCGACCCTCTAGCTCATCAAGTGGAGGTTGAGAATCTTGAGGCTGCCACCACCAACACAAATGAAGCCAATGACATTGTCATGGCTGAAGCAAATGTGGAGCCTGCACCAACCAATGTGCCAGAAGTCAGTGAAGCCAATGATGCTACTGCTCATGTTCCTGCGCCTGCTGCTGGTCCTCAGTTTGACTATCACATTGAGCACAGGCCTTAGGTATAGAAGCCAATGCCAAGGTTGCCCAGGTTTCCAGGTCCTGCATCAGCGTCTGGATCCTTTAATGTCAACGGCTTCAAAGCAGACAACACCTTCTTCAATAGCGCCAAGAACCCCTACTCGAGGGAAAGAATATCTTCTGATCAGTTCTGGAGCTATCCGCAGCGAAGTTATTACTCATGCATTCTGTACAATCAAGGTCGCATTTTCCTTCATATGCGTCTTGACACTGAAGCCATAACTAGTCTGCCTTGCTTGGAAGAAGCTCTAGATTGCTTCAAAGAGTTTGGACTGTTGCCTTTCGTCATCGACCAAGAGCACTGGAACGAATAGTTGTTGCTCCAATTCTATGCCACTCTTCACATTCGTGGCTACAACAGAGATCTGAAGACTTGGGTCCTTGAGTGGATGACCGGCAATGTTCATCACGAAGCCAAAGCCTTTGATATCATTGAGCTCACTGGTCTGCCCACTCCTGGAGATCTTTTTGAACCTGGTTGTCAGCTTCACAGTGCAGCTATGGAGAGCATCTTTCAGAAGCCTGAACCGAACATGAGTCGGATGCTTAGCATGATGAAGCCTTTGCCTCTAGATGCTGCATATCCTAAGGAGTTCTTTGTTGAAGACCTTGAGTATCTGTCATGCACTATCTATCACATTATCAGGCGAACTCTCTGGCCCATCAAAGGACATTCTCCACATGCAAAGCTGGAAGGTGCAATGAAGACTTTGGTCTTTTATATTCTTCATGGCAAATGCTTCAATGCACAAGACTTCTTCATCCGCCAACTTGCTACATCAAGATCTGATCTTTTTGGCTTGAAGTTTTACGCTCCATGGATAATGCGGCTGATCAAACTACACTCAGCTGTCTCATATCAGCCCTCTGCTCGCAATCATCGGATCTTTCTGCCTGACGTTGATATGTCCGTTGAAGCCATCTATCCAGAGCCTACCAAGGAGCCTCTTAGTCTTCAGAATGTTGAGCATCAAAGCTTCTCTCAAAACATTGAAGGAGTTGAAGCAGTCACTCGTGTTTATCCTCTGGCTGGTACTACACGTGCACCTCATCGTGCCCTCACTGAAGCCACTGAAAGCACTATTGCCCAACGACCCAAGAAGCGATCTCGTGTTCTCAATGACCAAGAGCTTCTGGTTGCCCTTCATCAAAAACAGGATAGGCATCATGACTGGCTGAAGCGCCAAATGCAAAGCCTCTTGGTGGATGTCAACCGCATTCGCAATCTTGCCACCAAGAATGCCTTTGTTGCCCATGAAACCTGTCGGCGTACATGGAAAGGGCTGACGCTTATGTGTTCCGAAGATGATCTTCAAGAGGATGGTTTCTCTGAACGTTTCAAGTTTGACTCCACACCTCCAAGAAGGACCGTGCTGCGACGAACTCCGTCTCTTGATGACTCTGAGTTCTCTTCCTCCGCGGCAACTATGAATGCCAGAGTGATCGAGGACGAAGACGATGCCACTTCACCGCCCCCTACTTCAGCACGCATTGACATTGCCCCGAGTTCGTCTGCACCGCCGAACTACACCGACGACCTTGCTGCCTCACCTACTCCTCATGGGAACGACAAACCTAGTTGAGGGACTAATGTGTTTGTGAGAATTGTAGGATAACACAGGTAGAAGTCCCTCATTGATTCGGTTTTCCTACCAGAGATGACCCCTAAAAATGTATGAAGACATTGAAGTCAAAGGTGGTATGTGAAGACATTCACATTGAAGACTATGACAAGAGAAGACATCGCGTGAAGACTATGGAGCACGAAGACTTAGCAGTTTCGTCGTTCTGTGTTTTTCTTTGTTGAGTCATAGGAACCACCGTACTGTTAAGTGGGGTCCAAGAGAACCAGTCAGAATGACTGAAGTGATGCTTAACCAAAATCCTATGTCTTCGAGTGAAGACTATGAGAGCGGATCTTGTCCAGAGTTGGAAAAGTCAACTTTGCTTGTAGCCCAAGTAAAGTTGTCGTGTGTGTTTGAAATCTGACCGTTGGAACACGTGTCAGTTCCTTAGTGACCCAGGGTCATTTCGTACAAATCAGGTCGGGTTGCCTAGTGGCTACAAATAGCCCACCCCCTACAACCATAAACGGTTGGCTGCTCAGAGTTAGAGGACGGCTTTTGTCGTTTGAGAGCAACCCACCTCGAAGCTTTTGAGAGAGAATTCCTTGAGAGGATAAAGCCCTAAACACCCAGAGCCAAAGAGTGTTAGGCATCACTTAAGTCTTCTTGTCTGTGTGATCTGAAGACTTATTACACTTGAGGACTATGAATCCTCCAGCCGGTTAGGCGTCACGTTTTGAGCATCCAAGAGTCATTGTGGATCGCCGGTGAATGAAGTTTGTGAAGGTTTGGAAGTCTACCTTGAAGACTTACCAGAGTGATTGGGCGAGGACTGGGTGTCCTTAGCTCAAGGGGAATAAGGTAAAGATGAGGTCTTCTGAGTTGAATCTCAGCCTCCCTAACCAGACGTACAGTTGTCACAGCAACTGGAACTGGTCCAACAAATCAATGTCTTCAACGGGTCACTGGTTTCATCCTTCCCTTCCCTTTACTTACTGTTGGTCCTTGTGAAGTCATTGTATGATTGCATCACCATTTGGCTTCACTGAGTGATTACTTGTTCTGATTGGCTTCACAATATCTTCCTACCTGATCCTTACCGCCTAGCTGCTATTAGTCATTGTGCTTTCACTTCATTGAATACTTGACTATGGTTTGCCTAGTGTAGTCTACCTTCCGCTGCATGGTAATAGGTTTATTTCTATCGTTTGTCTTCGAAATTTACATGTTTTGAAGACTTTCATAAAAATCACCTATTCACCCCCCCTCTAGTCGATCACTAGCACTTTCAATTAGGCTTTACCACCTAGAGAGTAAAGATGTCGACTAGGGGATTAGGATTCTCTGACACTCTTAGTTTTGATGGCACAAATTTTGATGTTTGGGTAATTCGCATGCTTAATCTCTTTAGGGTCATGGACCCAAATTTAGAGCGAATTGTAGATATGGGTTTTTTCTCCTCCAAAGGATCCCCAAAGATTATCTTTAGAGGATGAGAAAAACTCTTATTTCAATGCTCAAGCTTCTAATGTGCTTTTCGATGCTTTGAGCAATGTAGTTATATTTCAACTCATGCCATTCCGGGATGCTCATGAGTTGTGGACAAAGCTTCAAGATAAATATGGCGTGTCCATGTTTTGTGGGGATGATTGTTCTCCCTCCACATCCGGCCGTGTTGTGTTCTCAACTTCTTCTACTTCACCTACATGTGGTTTTCCACAAGGTAATTACATGGTGAGTAGTGGTGTACATTGCAATGATGATAGTGGGCTTATTGTTGATAATCCTTCATCACTTTCTTATTGCAATGCTTCATCTTTGGACTTTAGCACTCTGAGCACTCCAAATGTTTCACATGCTTGTGTTGATAGTCCTTGCATATCATGTAGAAATTGCCTGACTAAATCTCATGATGATATATTTACTATGTCTTGTTTCCATGATAAAAATGCATATATTTCCTCGAATTGTTGTGCTAACAATGTAGAGGAAACCCAACACCCCATGGAACAAGATGTGGTCTTGAATGGTGCTTCAACGGATCCTACATCATCATTTATTGCATTTTGCCTTATGGCCAAGGCTTCAAAGGTATCTCCCACTTTGAATCCCAATATATCTTGTGATGATATTGATGATGGCAAGAGTGATGATGATGTTGATTATGATGAAGAGAATGATGATGTTGCCTCCTTAAAAATTAAGGGGGAAATGATTTTTAAAGCTCTTCTTAAGAATAAAATTGCTCGTTCCAACTTTAGGAAATCATGTCTATTGCTATTGAGGGCAATAAATATATTGATGAGTTGGAATCTCGTCTTCAGGAGCATGAGGTCACCATTGATAAAATGGAAGGCCATGAGCGTGATTACGCTAATGAGATTGCGGACCTCTCTCAAGCTCTTGAACTTGAACAAACCACCAAGGAATCTCTTGAGGAGACTTTTGCTCTAGAATTATCTATAGTGAGGGAATCTCGTGATAGAGCTCTTGAGGTGGCCAATGATTTTGAAACTAAAAAAGAGGAGCTTGAAGTTGCGCATGCTAAACTCCTTGAGGACTTCGAGCACCTCGAAAATGGCTCAAGGGTCATTAAGAGTGAGCTCATCAAACTCACCGAGTCTCATGCTCAACTTAAAGCTTCGTATTCAAAAGAGCTTGCCAAGTTGTCTTCTCCTCTTGTTGTTAATGATGATGCTTGTTCTACTAACTCTATCTCGCATCCATATTGAAGGAGAATGTTGAGCTAAGGGCTCAACTTGAGTTGCTATCTAGAAATTATGGGATGTTGGAAGAAAATCATGTAAAGCTCACAAGCTCTCATGATGATCTTCTAGTATCCCATAATGTGCTAAAGATAGCTCATGAGGCCATGCTTGCTAAGGTAACATCTAGTGAGCCTCATGTGGATACTAGCACTACTCTTAGTCAAAATGCTATATTGCCTTGTGCTAGTCCTCGCAATTCATCCATGCATAACATTGGTACATCTTGTGATGAATTGCTTTCCTTGCCTTGTTGCTTTAACGATGAAGCTTATACTTCCTCTAGTGCTTGTGTTGAGACTAACCATGTAGAGGAAATCAAAGAGATCAAGGCCCAAGTCACTTCTTTGAAGAATGATTTGGAAAAGTGTCATGAAGGGAAGGTCACACTTAACAATATCTTGAGTGTACAAAAATCCCCCAATGACAAAGGTGGAATTGGATTCAACTCCAATAAGAAGAATAAGTCCAAGAGAAACAACAAGAAGGGCCAAAAACAAGTCAACAATTTGGCCAAGATCATTTGCTTCAAGTGCAAAATTGAAGGGCATCATGTTAGATCTTGCCCTTTGAATAAGAAGGCCATTAGTGATAAGCAACAAGGGAAGCGGCCACAAGTTCACTCTCATTCTCAACCTCAAGTTGAAGAAAGGCCTCTTCCCAAGAAAACTCAAGGTAATGCTTCTCAAGTTGAGAAATCAAGTGAGAAGAAAGTAAAGAGTAGACGTTGCTACCTATGTCGTGAAAAAGGTCACGTCGCTTCTTCATGCACAAATGGTACATTATCCAACCCTATTCTAATTGATGATATCTATTCTCTTGGGAAGGATAAGGTTGGCAATGTGTTTGCCAAATTTGTTGGTGCTCAAAGTGGTGTCAAGAAAGAACCATTTTCATAGCCAAGCCTATTGTGACTAACCTCTTAGGATCCAACTTGGTTGGGGACCAACTAGCTCATACTTGATCAATAGGTGTTATTGGAGGTCATTGGAGACTTGGCTACATTATGAAGAATTAAGGGGACTTCATCATTCTTATTGTCTCAAGCCAAGTCATTCGGATTATCAAGTTTCTATCATATATCCAATGTTCCTCCTTGCGGTCACTCGTGCTCAAAGTGTCTACATTAATAGTTACTTGCCCCCTTTGCATGTTTGGTTTTGTTCCTTGCATGTGTTTGTATATGTTGTGCTTCCAACTTGATTATCTTGAGCAATCAAGTATCTGTATGTTCGTTTGCACATCATGTACGTGTGTGTCATGCGTTGAGCCTTTTGCATCTTGTTTATTTCTTAGTTGGCTCTTGTGAGAGATTAATGGAATATCCCATTATGTGGGAGTGATGTGCTTTGTGCACCTCACAATCCTATAAATGTGTGTACATGTGTAATACCATCTAGTATTGATATTTCAAGATTATCTGGTCGCTATGTGGTATGTCTTCTCATGAGAAATTCAAATTCTAAATAGTCCATTAATTACCTCTTGTTGGATCCTTTTATTTGCCTCTTGTTTATCCTTGATTAGTATCACATTATGGGGGAGTAATATGCTATGTGTATATTACTAGCCTAGAAAATGTGTACATTTGAGATATTCTCACCTAGAGTTGATATTGTAAATTATCTTGTTCCTAGGTGGCATGTTAGCTCTACAAGTTGTAATTTGCTTTTTGTTTGGTGTGAAGATGATGTCGGATATCCTTGCTATCTACCACCGGGAATTATTTCCATTTACTTCTTGTCTTTTGACAATTGTTACTCACTTGTGTGGTAGAATTTATTGATCATCTTTACATTGGCTTTTGCTTTTATTTGCCTTTTCTCTTGCCAAGGATTGTATCAACTCCCTTTGTCTTCCATACCACTTTGTGGATCTTGTTTATTTCTTGATCTTGTCTAGTGTTTTCTAGATATAGTGAAAGTGGTGATCCCACCTTGTGCATTTTGTATTGAAATGCAATTTCTCTATAATGCACTAGTCTTGGGGGAGCTATCCTATTTTCTATAAAACACTCATCTTGCGATCCTTATCAAGTGTGTGTTGGTGGAAGGCAAGCTGTTTTCGTTTTGGTACTTTGTGCCATCATGAAACTTTGTAGAGAGTTTGGTTTGTTTGGAACCATCCTCTCTTTTGGGAGTTTGATATCTTTTATTTTGAGTGTATCAATGGATATCTCATTCCTTGATGTATCTTTTATGGATATCCTCCAAGTGATGTTTTATTCATTTAGTATCTTTTCTTCACTTGGTTTTTCTTTGTAATTTGGTATCGGTTCTTGATGGTCTTGAGCATGCATATTTACTTCATGTAGTCTCTGTGGCATGCCTTCTTTATTTGACCCAGTATATAGGGAAACTCCACCAAGTCTCAAAGTGGATGAGATGTGCATGAAATTCATTTCCTTCTCTATATGCACATATTTATGTGGAGTTTGTCCTATGTATATTGGTGTTTCTAACTCTTTGTTCCCAATGAGTTTGGGTACCATTTTGTTTGTGGTGTTGTTGTAGGAACAATTGGAGATGCATTGGATGCTCGTCTCACTCACAAGGAAGGTGGTGTCACCATGTGCTTATTGGAGTCAAGCTAGGATGCTCAATGAACTACTATCTACTACCTTCAATTGGTTTCTTCTACATCCTTCTAATGATATCTCGGTAACAAGTATCTATTCATGCATTAATTTCTTGCATTCAACCTTGTGTAGGTTGCATCTTGGCATGCTATTCATTCCATCTTGTGATACTTGTTTCCTTTCTCAAAGCATCTCAACGACTATCTCATGTTGCTAGTTGCAATGTCTTTGATGGCTGTATGGTAGGAATTCATTTATATACAATAAGACCATATCTAGCCATGTGCTATGCTTCCAAGCAAATATCTTATTGGTATATGTATGACCTCCCTTTGGATATCTTGTTCCTCGTGTTGTAACTATTTCGGGTGTACATCCTTCTTTGTAGATATATATCATCATGATTTCATCTACCTAGAATCTTATACACTTGAGAGAAGTTGCATATCTAGTTGATATCCTTTCTTTCACGTCCACCTTGTCTTTCTTATGTTATTTCTTTGGTGGCTCCGTGAAAGCTTTTTCCTTGAGTGCGTGTCTTCTATCGTTGCATCTTGATGCACTCTTGTTTGGTGAAGATTATTTTCCTCATGCTTATCTTTATGAGGCTTTTGCCATCTTAATCGGTATCCCTCGTCTTGATGAGGCTTTCATCTTCTATCTTCACCACGGGTTGTCACAAGCATAGGTTCTTTATATGCTTATTAGTAAGCTTGTGAACCCATTTGCTAGTTGTGTGTGGGAATGATAGGCCTTGCACCATGTGCCTCATTCTTTCAAGACTTTATTGATGCTTAATGCTCATCCGTACATTAGTCTTCTCAAGTGCATTGCCTTGACTCACACACATAATTTTGGTTGAGCCAATTCTTAAGTTGCCTCTTTTACTTGTTGCTCAACCATGTGTTTGTTGCAAGTACTAGGCTTTGTTTCTTATATGCTCACTTGCACTTGTTGTAAGTTTCTATTGATTTTGGGGGAGCTATGATTCTATTTTGTGCACTTTGTATCCAAATACAAATATTCTTATGTGTGCACAAATCATGGGGAGCTTCTCTAGTTTCTTTAGAACACTCCTTTGCTCATATCATAATATCCTTTATTCATGTGGCTCGTAGGATCTTTGGTCTAGTTTGTTCAATTGATATCCTTCGATGGCTTGCTTCAATTGGTATCTTTTGATTGCTTGATTGCTTGTGTCTCTCTTTGTTATGTCCTTGTGGCATATCATTCTTTAGAAATCTTTGTGCCTCAATATAGTTTGTGTTCCTCCAAGTATTTACCTTTGGATATGTGTATGGCATTCCACTATCTTGTTGAGAAATACACAATTTATGGAGGAACAATTTTTATATTGGCCTTCTAAGCTTTTCCCCCATTTTGGCAATTGATGCCAATGGGGGAGAAGTTTCGGAGAGTTTTGTGTAGAAGGTTTTCAGAGTCTTCTCCTTGCTTTGGTTTTGTTCCTAAGCATTTGCATCTCATTCTCCTGCATCATTGGTTGTTGCATTGCATGGTGATGCATAATTCCTTATATAAACTATCTTGAAAGTGATTGTCATGAATTACCAAAATGGGGGAGATTGAAAGGACATGCGGTGCCCCCATGTGTGGCTTTGGTAATTGATGACATTCTCTATGGACTAATGGTTGCATTGAGTTATATTTGAAGGATTTGTCCATAGGCATTTCTTGAAGTACATGTGTTGGTTTCAAGGAGTTTATGAGTTGACCAAGGTGGTATTAAGGAATTATCCAAAGATTGGTCATAGAGTCGGAAAGAGTCAAGGTTGATCAAGACTACGTACAGAGAGTGATTCAAGTTGATCATCACACAAAGCGTAGAAGATACACCAAGCAGGATCAAGTGATCTCATGGTATGGTAACCATTGTCCGTTGTGCTTTGTGTACTAACCCATGGTCTATGTGAGAGTTCTATGTGGGGTTAGGTACGTGTTCATGGGGTTGCATCAAGAGGAAGATATGACTCAACCAATGGAGAGGATGACATTAAGTGGTGATCGTCATCAAGAATTCCGTGTGCAAGTTCAAGTGGAGCATCACGAAGAGATCAAGTGCTTGAAGCTTGCCATCCATTGTGGTGTCAATGGACTTGTGAAGATGTGCCAAAGAGTGGCTCACCCATAGTGGAGTATGGGGGAGCAATCATCTAGTCTTCATCGACCCAACGCAATCAAGAAAGGTGGTCCAACTTGAGGGAGTCAAGATCATCATCATCTAGCTCAAGTGGACTTCATGCAAGGTAAAGGTTTCCCCTTGATAGGTTTTATATTTTACCGGTCTCATGGTGATAGTTTGGAGACCGGGTTATAGGATCGATAGCCGTACTATCAAGGGGGGCTCTCAAGTGAGTAGCATGATCGTATCGTTTGTCAAGAGCTCAAACCATTGCATCCTTGCATCATATTTCTTGATTCTTATTTGTATTTTATTTTGAGGTTTTAGAACTTGTGGTTATGTTTGTGACAAGCTCTAGTACACTGAAAACGGATTTCATATGCTTCTTCTATCGCGTTTTCGATGTTGGAGGTTTTACCGGTCTTTTTCGAGGAAGGTTTCTCACCATTTTCTCTTGGGCCTTTTCTAATTTCCTTCTTATTGTTAGTTCTTTCAAGATTGTGTTAGCCCTTGTCGCTAGCTTTCCAACAAACTTGTTTCGTTGAATTCGGAGTTCGTTTGCAGAAGTTGTGGCAGTTTTGGTGTTCTAAAAAGGCTGCTGCGGTACTACCGCAGACAGGAACGGATGTAATTTTTTTACTACCGCTCCAGAGCGGTACTACCGCGGCTACTAAAGTGGTAGTACCTCTCCGGACCAAAAACTCGTCACAAGTCCAGCGGTGGTAGGCACAAATGTATTTTTTTAGTACCGCTCGCAAGCAGTAGTACTGCTACCCTTTGAGGTAGTACCGCTACCCCTTGCGGTAGTACCGTGAGGTCGAGCGGTAGTACCGCTCTGTGCGTGCGGTGAGCATAACGGTTGGATTTTTTACCACCTATAAAAGTGACTTCTTCCCCAATTAACTTTATCCTTTGAGCTTGTGTTCTTCCCCCATTGTTGACCTTCTTCGAGCTTGCTAACTCTCAATCCCTCCGTGGATTCTTGCTAGTTTTTGAGGGAAAAGAGAGAGGAGATCTAGATCCACATTTCCACCAATCACTTTCTCCTATATGTGAGGGGAACCCCTTGGATCTAGATCTTGGAGTTCTTGGTGTTCTCCTTCTTGTTCTTCCTCTCATTTTCCTCCCTAGCATTAGTTGCTTCGGTGGGATTTGAGAGAGAAGGACTTGGGCACTCCGTGTGCCCTTGCCATTGCATTTGGTGCATCGGTTTGAGTTCTCCACGGTGATACGTGGAAGTTACAAGTTGAGAAGCTTATTACTCTAGGGTGCTTGGTACCCTTGAGCTTGTTCCTCTTGGGTGCTTGGGTGCCCTAGACGGTTGGTGGTGTTCGGAGCTCAATCATTGTGGTGTAAAGCTCCGGGCAAGCGTCGGGGTCTCCAATTAGGTTGTAGAGATCGCCCCAAGCAATTTGACGGGTACCGATGACTGCCCCCAAGGGTTGCCAAAGTGTACAGGTTCGGTGACCGCCCCCAAGGGTTTCCATTTGTACGGGTTCAGTGACCGCCCTCAAGGGTCCCTTAGTGGAATCATGACATATTTCATTGTGCGAGGGCATGAGGAGATTACGGTGGCCCTAGTGGCTTCTTGGGGAGCATTGTGCCTCCACACCGCTCCAAACGGAGATTAGCATCCGCAAGGGTGTGAACTTTGGGATACATCATCGTCTCTGCGTGCCTCGGTTATCTCTTACCCGAGCTCTTTACTTATGCACTTTACTTTGTGATAGCCATATTGTTTATTGTCATATATCTTGCTATCACCTAGTAGTTTATCTTGCTTAGCATAAGTTGTTGGTGCACATAGGTGAGCCTAGTTGTTGTAGGTTTTGTGCTTGACAAATTAACCGCTAGGTTTATTCCGCATTTGTTCAAGCCCAAACCGTAATTATTTTAAAGTGCCTATTCACCCCCTCCCCTCTAGGCGACATCCACGATCTTTCACCGATGCTCATTGACTCCGACACGGCGTCGCTTGACGCGTTCCCTACCAACATGGTGATCGTTGATGGTCCCCTCCCCCGCGTCAACAGCGGCGGCAGCACCATCACAGAGGTGCTCATGATCAGCCACGATGGATTTTCCGGTGACAGTGCCCGAGACCCGCTCCAGGCAACGCAGCAAGACCTGTCTGCACCCGTCGCAGAATACACCGACGCCGAGACGCTGGAAGCCCGCCGCGTCCATCTTGTCGAGAGCACCAAGAAGCTAGCCAGCACGAGACGCCTTTTGGAGGCTTATCAGTGCAAGATGGACCGTGCCATTGGCGGCACGCCAGCTCCTGGCGGGCCTAGCCGCATCGGTACGATCCGGCAGCGTGGCGCGGCCAATGCCAGCATGTTTGGGGCCGATCGCCCCATCTACGCCACACCTATGGAGAATATACGAGCTGCCCAAGCAGCAGCGGATGAGCTGGACAACCTTGAGGGCGACGAGCGTCCAGCCACTCCTCGATGCGGCTGCCAAGAAGCAAGAAGCCGGCTGCCGCGTCGGAGACCTCAACCGGCGGAATGACGACCCGCCTCCCCGCCAGGAGCATGGCGCGATGTCTCGGACGCCGACTGATGGCAACCATGAGCGACGAGACAAGGAGCCGGCTGCCAGCCGCAGCCGGATGCACATCACCATCGAGCGCGACTAAGACGACTGGCCTCGTGCGGTGGAACGACCAGGCGGCTACCAGCCTCCCCAAAGCAGATAAAAGCACGTGTCTCCTCCGCCTGTCGATCATCCGAGTCTTGGGGGCCGGCTTGGCCCCCAAGAAGGAATCGAAGAGAATGATGCCTGCCACCGGATCGATCATCTCAACCGATCCCTGGCGGTAGAAGAAGAAGACGCGCTGGGCCCGCCTTGCTTCGGCCCCCGCATCAGAGATGAGCCCTTCCCCAAAGGGTTCACGCTCCCAGGAGATACGCCTAAGTATACCGGATTCGTGAAGCCAGAGGACTGGCTGGTCGACTACTCCACAGCCGTCAGCATTGCAAATGGCAACAAGCGTGTTGCCATGAAGTACGTTCCACTCATGCTCCAGGGCACCACCCGGACATGATTGAACAGCCTGAAGCCCTACAACATCAATAGTTGGGTAGATTTCACTGAGGCCTTCGTCCGCAACTTCACCAGCACGTACAAGCGACCGCCCAAGCCTCGCCAGCTCTCCTTATGCATCCAAGGCCCCAATGAATTGACTCGCGACTACCTCACGCATTGGGTCGAGCTATGCAACTCTTGCGAGGGCGTGCACGAGGTGCATGACATCGAGTACTTCACGGCCGGGTGCAGAGAAGGCACTTTGCTCAAACACTGGCTCCTCTACGAGGAGCCGACGACCCTCGACGAGCTGCTAATCATAGTGGACAAGTACGCCACGGCCGATTCCTCCATGAAGACGGGGATTCAGGTTGATATATCTGGCAAGGTGGCTCCTCGGGCTCCTCAGACCTTGGCTGGCGATACCAGTCGGCGCCAGCAGCAAAGCGACAACAAGCGAAAAGCCCCGATGCCGGCTTCCACCAGCTGGCAGGTGGCTGCAGTCGAAGACCGGCAGCTGGAAGGGAAGCCTCTTCCCAAGCGCTAGAAGGGCGGCAAGCCCAACTGCTTACCCGGATTCTCCTATGAGCAGACTCTTAATGCTCCCTGCAAGTTCCACAGCGGTGCGAAGCCGTCCAACCACACCACCCGGAAGTGTCATTGGCTCACACGAATCTCCAAGGGCGAAGGGCTGCAACCACCGCCACCTGTTGGCCAGCTGCGTCCGCCTCCTCAGCAGCCGGCGGCCCATCCAACAGTCGATGCCGTTCAAGATCAATTCCTTGAAGAACATGGAGCATATGTTGTTTTCACCGGTGTGGCCGATGACAGGCGCAGCCGGCGCCAACAGTCTCATGAGGTGAATGTCGTGGCCATTAAAGCTCCAGAGTTCATGCACTGGTTAGAGAGGCCAATCAGTTGGATCCGGGCTGATCACCCGAAAGTAATGCCTTCTCCGGGATATTACGCTTTGGTGTTGGAGGCCACCTTTTCCACGGAGAGGCGAGCTGCTCATTTGTCCCGAATCTTGATCGATGGCGGCAGCAGCATCAACATCATGTACTATGATACCATGGAGAAGTTGAAGATCAAACCCAAGCATCTCCTGCCTAGTCGGACTTTCTTCCACGACATAGTTCCTGGCCTTTCTCACTCACCAATCGACAAGATCCAGATAGATGTCCTCTTCGGGGATAAAGACCATTTCCTCCCAGAGCCCATCTGGTTTGAGGTGATCAACCTGGAAAGCCCGTACCATGCACTGCTTGGCCGACCTACTTTAGCCAAGTTCATGGCGGTGCCACATTATGCCTACCTCAAGATGAAGATGCCGAGTGCCAAGGGAGTCATTACCATCTCCGGAGATTATCAGAAGTCGTCAGATTGTGCGGCCGCCAGCAGCCAGCTGGCCGAGTCCCTTGTGATCGCTGCCGAGAAGCGGCTCCTTGACCGGGTTGTGGCCATGGCCGGCAAGCGGCCGGACATGTCTCATGATCCCTAGGAGGCGGAAGCTGAAGGACCTTCAAGCCGGCCAAGGAGACAAAGAAGATACCATTGGACCCAGAGCACCCGGAGAGGTACGCTGTCATAGGCACAAGCCTTGACAGCAAATAGGAAAGCGAGCTCGTCGATTTCCTCCGTGAGAATCGGGACATCTTCACATGGTCTCTGAAAGACATGCCGGGTGTTCCGACTAATTTCGCCGAGCACAAGCTACACGTCAGAGAAGATGCCAAGCCAGTCAAGCAACCCCTCTGCTGACTGTCGGAGGAAAAGAGAAGAATCATTGGGGAAGAGATCACCCGTCTGTTGGCAGCCGGCTTCATCATGGAAGTTTTCTTCCCATAATGGCTTGCCAACCCAGTCCTTGTACTGAAGAAGAATAACAAATGGCGCATGTGCATTGACTACACCAGCCTCAACAAGGCCTGCCCAAAGGATCCGTTTGCTCTACCACGGGTAGACCAAGTGATAGACTCCACAGCCGGATGCAAGCTGTTGAGTTTTTTGGATGCCTACTCAGGATATCACCAGATCAAGTTGAACCCGGCAGACCATCTGAAGACCGCATTCATCACACCATTTGGAGCCTTCTGCTACCTGACTATGACATTCGGCCTAAGAAATGTTGGTGCCACTTTTCAGCATTGCATGCAGAAGTGCCTCCTCAAGCAACTCGGCAGAAATGCCCATGTCTACGTAGACGATGTCATGGTGAAGACGAAGAAGCACATCACACTCCTCGAAGATCTCAAGGAAACCTTTGAAAATTTGTGCCGATTTCAAATCAAGCTCAACCCGGAAAAGTGCGTGTTCGGAGTACCAGCTGGCCAGCTCCTTGGCTTCCTAGTCTTAGAACGCGGCATTGAGTGCAACCCTGTGAAGATCAAGGCCATCGAGACGATGGAGAAGCCCACCCGACTGCGAGACGTCTAGAAATTCACCGGCTGCTTGGCGTCCATCAGTCGGTTCATCAGTCGCCTGGGCGAGAAAGCTCTTCCCCTGTACCAGCTTATGAAGAAGACCACTCATTTCGAGTGGAACGACCAGATGGATGACGCTTTTCTCCAGCTGAAGAAGATGTTGACCACGCCGCCTGTCCTGGCGGCTCCGACTGCTAAAGAGCCCATGTACCTTTACATCGCCGCCACCAGCCGGGTGGTCAGCACAGTCATAGTTGTGGAGCGCAAGGAAGACGGCAAGGCATTACCAGTCCAGAGGCCGGTGTATTACCCAAGTGAAGTGTTGTCCGTCTCCAAGCAGAACTACCCCCACTATCAGAAGATGTGCTACGACATGCATTTTGCCGCCAAGAAGCTGAAGTCATACTTTCAGGAGCACCCAATCACTATTGTCTGCACCGCTCCACTCCCTGAGATCATTGGCAACAGAGATGCTTCTGTCTGAGTGGCCAAATGGGCCATCGAGTTGGCCCCCTACACCATCTACTACCAGCCTCGCACCGCCATCAAGTCCCAAGAACTGGCCAATTTCCTCGTCGACTGGGCCGAGACCCAGTACCTGCCGCCAGCGCCAGACTCCACCCATTGGCGGATGCATTTTGATGGTTCAAAAATGTGCACTGGTTTGGGAGCCGGCATCATCCTCACCTCTCCCAAAGGCAACAAGCTCAAGTACACATTGCAAATCCATTTTGCCGCCTCCAACAATATGGCCGAGTATGAAGCACTAATACACGGCCTCCGGTTGGCCAAGGAAATTGGCATCCGCCGGACCCTATGCTACGGTGACTCTGACTTGGTAGTCCAGCAGTCTTCTGGTGACTGGGACGCCAAGGATGCAAATATGGAAAGCTACCTTTTTTTCGTCTAGCAACTCAGTGGATACTTCGAGGGGTGCGAGTTCCTTCATGTGCCAAGAGCTGAAAATGAGCAAGCAGATGCCTTGGCACAAATCGGCTCCACCCAGCAAGCAATACCAGCTGGTGTCTCCCTTCAGCGCCTCCTCAAGCCGTCGATCAAGCCCTCTTTGGAGTCTGAGTCCATATTTGTTCCGGCTCCTCCCGGGGCCGACGAATCTGACTCTAGGAATGCGGCAGCCGGCTCGCGGACCTCGGAAGTTGGCACAGGTACTGTGACAGTCACACCCGGCCCGAAAACTTTCACAACCCGGCCCGGGGACTGCAACAGTTGGCCCGGCGACATCACCAAGTGGCTCGGGGACTGCAGCAGTCACACCCGGCCCGGGGACTTCAGGACCCGGCCCGGGGGCAGCGGCAGTCGGCTCGAGGACTTCATCGACACAAAAAGCGGCAGCCGAGTCCAACCCGCCGCCTCCCAGCCCAACCGCCCTCGTGCAAGTTGCAGTTCTAGCAGTCTAAGAAATAGCAGCACCTTCATGGGCGCAGCCCATCCTCAACTTCCTGGTGAACAAATAGCTGCCGACTGATGAGATCTCAGCCCGACAAGTGCAACATCGGGAAGCAGCATACACCATTGTCAACAGAGAACTTGTGAGACGCAGTGTCACTGGTGTGTACCAGCGCTGCGTGGAACCGAACAAAGGCAAAGCAATCCTCAAAGACATCCACCAAGGCGAGTGCGGCCACCACGCGGCTTCTAGATCACTCGTGGCCAAAGCTTTCCACCACGGTTTCTTCTGGCCAACTGCCTTGGAGGATGCCAAGGATCTAGTCAAGCATTGCAGGGGGTGTCAGAAGTTCAGCTTGCAGCAACATCTAACGGCTTCTGCACGCAAGACCATTCCCTTGGCATGGCCTTTTGCCGTTTGGGGCCTGGATATGGTGGGACCATTCAAGACAGCACACGGCGACATGACCCATCTGCTTGTCGCCGTGGACAAATTCACCAAGTGGATAGAAGCAAAGCCAATCAAGAAGTTGAATAGTCCGACTGCCATGACTTCCATTGCAGATATCACCACTTGGTACGGAGTACCACACAACAGCATCATGGATAATGGCACAAATTTTGCCAAAGGAGCCTTGGCCCGTTTCTACACGATGCATGGCATCCGACTGGACCTAACGTCCGTTGCCCATCTGCAGTCAAACGGCCAAGTTGAGTGAGCAAACGGCCTCATACTTTCCGGCGTCAAGCCCCGACTGGTCGAGCCTCTGGGGCGGTCGTCTGGCTGCTGGATTGATGAGCTGTCAGCCGTCCTCTGGAGCCTGCGCACAAATCCAAACAAGTCAACCGGCTTCACGCCTTTCTACCTCGTCTACGGTGCCGAAGCCGTCATCTCGACAGACATCGAGTTCAACTCACCTAGCTTCATCATGTACACCGAGGCGGAAGCAAAAGAAGCACGAGAAGACGGCATCGATCTATTGGAGAAGGGCCGGCTGTTAGCACTTAGCCGGTCTGCCATCTACCAGCAGAGTCTACGTCGCTACTACAACCAGAAGGTCAAGCCAAGATCCTTCCAGGAGGGAGACCTTGTGCTCCGACTGATCCAGCGAACAGCCGGCCAGCACAAGGTCTCGGCACCTTGGGAAGGCCCATTCATCGTTAGCAAAGTTTTGGACAACGACTCCTACTACCTGATCGATGCTCAGAAGCCCAGAGCACGCAAGAGAGACGACTCCGGCAAAGAAACAGAGCGGCCGTGGAATGCAAACCTCCTTCGAAGATTTTACAGTTGATGCAGTATGTACCATGCTATATTTTGTATTAAGTACGAAGACTCCGGGTCCCCCGAGAAGAGCTCGGGGACTACCCTCTTTTCTATATATGATAAGTATTATGCCTATGAATGTGTTATTTCATTATTCCGCCTGGCACCGGGTTCGGCCAGTCGGCCTGGGGGCTTGCCGCCTTGTACTATGTGGAGCTTCCTGCAGTCGGACAAGTAGTGTGTTGGCACCTAAGCCTTCTCTTGCTAAAAGCCACAGCTCGCAGAGCGACTGTTCGGTGGGCAGGAGTTACGGGCAGGAAAGGGTGTCCACATGAAAAATGGCTAAGGACCCCAAGAATACACATAGTTCAGGCCGGCTTCCCGCCTCATCGACCGGCTGCTGAAGCAGCCGGTGGGCTGGCCTCTACTTAACTTGTTAACGCTCTAGTCGGCTAAGTACTTTCCCTCCCAAAAGCAGCTAAGTACTTGACCAAGCCACAGTCCGTAGAGCGGCTGTTTGGCTGGCAAGACGGTAGCCAAGGGAGGGCGGCAAAGGAAAAAGGCCAACAAGCAGAAAGCAAGAAAAGTCAGAACTCGGCAAAAGCACAACTTCTGTGAAAGCATATTTACATGTCAAAAGGCCCTTGGCCAGCATTCAACAGAGTTTGAAGTACACCCCGTGGGTGGAATTGTGCAAAATTAACAAAGTTTGCAGAGACTGATAAAACAGGGAAAATAAAGATAAGTTGGCGGCCTAGGGAGCTGCAGAGGGGTCCGGCTGGCTGGCGGAGTCGATGGTGCCGGTTGGTGGAGTGGACGGCTGGTCAGTCTCCGCTTGGTCGCCTCTAGCCGCAGTCGGCGCGCTCGAGTGCAGCTCGTTGTTCGAGGCACGATCAAGTTGGGGCTGGCCGTCCGCTCCGACCTCTGGCACATCTTATTCGCCTTCCTCGTCCTCCTCGTTTTCTCCCTCGTCGCTGGAGTCGATCATCTCGGCCGAGTCCTCGTCATCCTCCGGGTTCAGCTCGAACCACTCCGGTTGCGCCTCGGCACCATTCTCAGCCAGCTCAGGAACGAAGAGGCTGGTGTAGGTGTACTCAGCGATCGTCGCTACCCATCTGACAATGTCGCGCTCCGCCGCCACCAGCTCCTCTTGGGCCTCCTGCCGAAACGTGGTCAACTAGGCTAGACTTAGCCCAGGATACCACGCCTTGACAAACTCCAAGGCCCGGCACATTCTAGCCCGGGCCAAACAACCCTTCCAAGCCTCGAGATGGCTGGCCGCCACCTCTAGCCAGTCGGCAGTCTGACTGGGAGTACGCAGAGCTGGCATGTCTGGCCAAAGGGCAAAGATCGCCTGGTCCCCGACATGCTAAGACGGCGGAGCATCTGATGAGCCGGCCGGAGGCGGGCTTGGATGCTGAGAAGTTGTTCGCTAAGAGTCTGGGGGGCGTCGGCAGTGATCTGCATGCCTTCCACCCTCCGTTCCTTGCGATAAGCCTCGATAGCCTCACTGGCAGCGTCAGAATGGCCAGGAAAGAAGTCTGCTTAGGCAGAAAGCAAAAGATCAGAAGTCAGAAGCCAAAAGCTGGAAGCCAGCTCAATCGGCAGCCGGGAACCCAAAGAAAGAAAAAGAAGAAAGCTTACCATCAACCATATCTTCAATCCTGCCAAAGCCAGACTTCAGCGGCGCCTCCTTGTCGGTCCAGGTGGAGCGTTTAGTCTCGAACTCGGCGAGGAGATTGGACTCATTCACCTCCGCCTCCTTCCGGGCCGTCTGGAGAAGCTCCGCCTGCTCCGCCAGTTGCGTAGCAGTCGGTCACGCTCCTGGGCTAGCTCGTTGCACTCTGCCTCCTTGGCATGCAGCACGGTGTTGGCTTCACCCGGCTACCGCAGAAAGGAAAAATATGTCAATAACCAACAAAGAAGAAGTATAGTTGCCGGGGAGATCCGGCCCTACTACTCAGCAGTCGGCCCGAATCTCGGGGACTGCAGCCCACGGGTGCGCTATCGCGCCCTGGCAGAGAGAGAAAATAGTGACTTACTCCGACTTTCCGCCAAGTCGGCGGTCTGTCGGTCCAGATCTCGGACGTTGGAGTTAAAGGTGGACGTGTGAAGATTATGATAGTCCTGCAATGAAGATAGAAGAAAAGTTAACACTCAGAGTCCGCCAAATAAAGTTCCGGGCCGCCTGCTCAGCAGCCGGCCCGAAACTCGGGGGCTACACCCAGTGGGTGCGCTGGCACGCCCCCACAGAGAAGTACAAGAATCAAAGACGAAGAAGTGAGAAACATACCCAAATGGCCACTCGCGATTCTAGGAACGCCCTGTTGCACTGCCGAAGAGCGGTGGCCTCAGCTCGGAGTTTGGCATGGACGTCTAGGATCGCTTGATTCAAAGCGCCCGTCCCACCTCCACGCACCCATTCAGCAGGAGCGGCGCTGGTTGCTTCGGCATCTAGGGCTGACGAGCTTGCAGCACCGGCTTCCAGCGGTCGTGGCGCCGAAGTCCCCTTCACGCCTCGGCGCTACCATGGTGTGCGGACCTCAGGAGTCAGGCCCGTCACCAGCTCGTTTCTGGCTGGTGGTGCAGGTGGGGCGGCCGGCTAGTTGTCCCGCGATTTGTCAACCGGCAACGGCGAAGGCACGGCTACCTCCAGCATGGCGCGTCGCCAGCTCCCCTCTCCATGACCGGATGTTCGTCGCCGGCTCCCCCAGTCGGTGTCGTGAACTCCGGAGGCGGTGGCGCGGAGTTCAGGGGGATGACAAACAACGGTGCTTGGCGGTACGCGGCTTCTTTGTCCCGCTTCTTCGCCGCGGCATCAGCCTCAGCCTCCGGCAGCTTCTTCAGCGCGGCGGCCTCCGCCTTGTCCGCCTCCACCTGCTCCCTACGGGCGGCTTTCCGCTCCTCGCGCACCTCCCGCGCGTTTCGTTCTTGCACCTCCCGGAGGTCGGCTGCAGGGTCGATTCGCCAGGTAGTGGCAGAAGTCTCCCCCGACCCGATGACGGAGGCGGCGGCCAACTTCTCAAGAGAGAGCGGAGCCCTAAGTCAAGGAAATAAAGTAGAACAGCTCAGATAAAATCAACAAGAAAGGAAGGCACAAGGGAAAGACACTTACGCCGACACCATAGGGGGCACTTTCTTGGTCTTCTTCGGCGCGCTGCCGAACAAGGCGGCGCCTTGTTTGCGCATGCGCGTGCCGCCTTGGGCAGCCGGCTCGGCAGAAGGGCCCATGTCCGCCTTGCTGGCACCTCGCGCATGGCGCGGCTCGTCCTCGTCTTCGTCATCATCGGGCCAGGTATCGATGCCTCCCACGTCTTCGGAGGCACCCACTCCGTCGCTGTCGCCTATGGCGTCGTCCTCCAAGGTGGCTGCCCCCAAGTCGAGGTTGTCCACATCGCTCACTACCCGGTCCGGCAGGTAGTCTCCATCTGGCCCTACGATGGTGGCCGTCGCCGAAGACATGAAGATCTGTGTTCACAAGACCAACTATTCAAGATGGCAAGACCAAAACCAAAACAAATACTAAAAAGGAAAGAGTTGAAGAACTTACAGGAGGCGGCGGGTTGTCCTGGGAGTATGGCCACATGCCAAACTGCCAAGACCCCTCCGATAACTTGAGGTCAGAGATCTCGTTCACCATGCGGGCGACTTCGGTAGTCGGCATGTCCCTCGTACACATCCGGCTCGGGTCCCAGTGCCCGCTCATCCGACAGATCAGATGAGGCCGACCTTGGAGCGGGAGAACCCGGCGCTCGACGAAGGCGACCAGCAGGTCGGACGCCTTGAGGGCTGCCGTGTCCGTCAACACCCGGAGCCAGTTGATGGCGGTGGTGGCGTCGGCTGACAAGGGCTTCGGCTTGTAGCCCAGTTGGCCCGAGGTTCAGCCAGAGGGGCGGCTTCGTAGGGCGGCAAGTTGATGAAGTCGAGGGTGGGTCGACGTTCTCCATGTAGAAGTATGATTTCTGCCACAGTTTGACCGACTGTGACAGCGTGATGGCGGGGAAGGCGTTCTTCACGGACGGGCGGCGCACTGCGATGAAGGCGCCGCACTGAGTCACCTTCTCCCTGGCGAAGGTGCCCATCTTGGTGTAGAAGAATGCTCCCCATAGCTCGATGGTGGGGAGGATGTCGAGGTAGCCCTCACACATCATGATGAAGGCGGACAGCAGTGTCACGGTGTTGGGCGTCAGATGACGCGGCTGGAGGTGGTAGAAGTTGATGAAGGAGCAGAAGAATCCGCTCGCTGGCAGGTCGAAGCCGCGGAGGAAGTGCGAGCGAAAGATAACCCGGTCGCCTCCTTGCGGCACCGGCGAGATCTCTGCCTCCAGCGGCACGTGCACCTTGACGTAGTTCGCGCCGGGCAGCCGCCGTGTGGCGCGAAGAAAGGTGAGGTGGTCGTGTATGATGACCGAGCCATCCCAGTCCCCTCCCTTATTGCGCGTCATGGAGTCTGAGCTCGGCGGAGAAGTGGCGCCGCGGCGGAGCAAGAGGCTCGGCGTGGAGGAGGCTGATGACGACGAGCTGCGGTAGCGCTTCGACGGGGCGCAGCAGTGCGGTGGCAGCAAGAAGAGGAGGAGGTCGAAAATGGCAAAGGGGAGGAGGGAGCGCGTGCTCCGCTGCTCCCCCTCCCCCTACTTATAGCCCCTGGGCTGCGAAGCCGAGGGGGCGGGGAGTGGGATGGTGGGATTAACTGCGCCCATGACCCCACGTCCCCACGATTATTGGGCGAGTTACTGCACTCGGAATCGCAACGGTCCGCTTCGGCCACAGCGGATCCGCCCGCGCTGAGGCCCGATCGTGGCGGGCCCAGCCTGCTGTCGCGTCCCATCGCGTGCGTGGGCAGGCAGGCTGGCTCGATTAGTTGGGGCCACTGGCGTGCTCGCAGCAGACGGCGGGCTAGAAGCTTAGAAGGCACGCCACCTGACTCCCGCCTTCACGATTCAAAGTCACCTGGCCAATCCACCTGGTCATGGCCGACTCCCGGCGGGCGGCTCACCAGAAGACGGATGAAGCATTCGGCAAGAGCACTCGGAGAAGGAAACTGCTGAGGCACCTCGACCTGCCAGCCGCGATGCCTCACCAGTTTTGGGGACTACTGTTGGAGTAATGGGCCATAGGTAGCCTAACCCGAGACCCTGAGTATTTTGAAGACATCGGGCCGGCTACACCCCTAAAAGCGTCAAGGACGAAGCGCCGCCTTCTGGTAGTCGGCTGGCTCAAGCGTCCGACTGCCAGAGGACGGCCAAGCACCTGAAGACGGCCCCGAGACGAGCCGACTCCCAGTAGGCGGCCTCCCGAGATGCCGGCTCCTAGCAGGCAGCCCGTGGCGCCCTCAAAGTCTGTGCCCCCATAAAGAAGACAAGACAGGATGTGGCCACAGTGTAGCCAATCACCCCCATATCCAGGGTGGGACGCGGCCACAGTGTCCTGTACCGGCCGAGATCTCCGCACAACACGGCACTGTTTCCATCCCGCCCTTGACCTCACCCCTGCCAGGTGGAACCATGTTCCCACGATGGCCTGTCGGTACGGTCTACAGGCGGCGGTCCCTACCAGGCAGCGAGAGCCTAAAGGGCGGCAACGCCTGACTAGTCGGACCCGAGGGAGGCCGGCCTCTAGCAGGCGGCCCACTCTTCCCTCGGAGTCCATGCTCCATTAACCAGACGAGACACGGTGTGGCTACAGTGATCTCCCACCAGACGGCGGGACTGTAGCCACGCCCCCCCCCGACCAAGCATGTGTCATTAGCGTTACGGCTACAGTAACAAGCAGCTAGCCAGGCCCGCAAGCGGCGGAGGCGGCCGGTCGGCTCCGTACTAGACCAGCCAGCAGGGCCCACCAGGCGGCGAGCCTCAGCGGCCGGCGGAGGAGCCGGTGACAGGAGACACTGACAGCCGGGTCCTACACCCAGCCAAATTACCATTATACCCCTGGGGGTAGGCCTGTATAAACCCCCTAGGGCACCCATGCAAAGGGTTCCCAACCTGTTAGACCTATAAACCCCTAGAGGGAGAGGAGAGCCAGCCCTGCTTTCTTCTACCTCTAGCATACAGCTCGAGGAGCACCATTGTACTTGTTAGCACCTTAGTGATCATGCGGAGACCCCGCAGAGTAGGACTAGGGGTGTTATCTCCTAGGAGAGCCCCGAACCTGGGTAAGATTCGCCGGCGCATCATCCCGTTTCCTGGCACCGGCGACGTCCTACTAGCCCCCATCATGATTAGCCATCCTTTGGCATATGTCGCACGAAACCCCCAATAGCAGACGTGCGACAGGAGGTCCAAATAATTTTTTGTAGACCTCATTCTTTATTTCAAACCTGTAAAGTGCATTTTTCCTCAGCCTTCAACCCCCGGCATGTTAAATAGTCCGGGTAGTGGCGTTATAATCTGGAAGATTGCGTTTGACGTGTCAATCAGATCCAGTGAACATAGTCCGTGTTCAGTATTTGCTTTTTCTAATAACTGAATTGTGCTTCTTCGGTTGTTTCACGCACGCACCTCGGCACAAACTGCCGGGGGCTCGATGTGGCAACATATGAGTTGCTGACAAGTCCGAACAGCTCTATAGCATACTTCGGCGTCATGAGTTTGGCCTTATATGCATCAGCTCCGAATCATGTCTTTGGTCAATAGTTGGGTTGCCCGGCTCTTGTGCTTACTACCTTACGTTCCACCCTATCGACTAAGGTAGTAAAGGGAGAACTACTGGGATTGTGTTTCCGGTTCATCTGGTCAAGCACCTTAGTAGAGAAAGCCGAAAACTAACTGTCATGATGCGACGAGAGCTGGTCAACCACTTGATGACTTATCAGAATCTTTCGTGATTCCTTCCGTATTACACCTATGTAACGCACCGTATTCGGATAACTGCGTACATACCAGGGGCTATATCATAGACCCACTGTCGAACTCCTATGGCTAAGTGAAAGTGTTAAAGCCCTATAGTCCGATTGCCTAGTTTGCCGCATTGAGACCTCCTTCATGGACCAAGACGTTGGGTCAAGAGTGATCAAGTGCTTTTACGAACACCCCCGTATTATGTGTGAGGGGGCTGAAGCCGACGACTGGTAAACTTTTAGATTAGACCAAAAAAACGGCCACACAGGAGGAACCAAAACTTTCAGGAAAAAAGCATAGCCTATGAAATATCATAATATTGTTTTTACAATTTTGGTACAATCACTCAAATATCATATCCTTTGAGCACTGACCCTCTATCAAGCGGGTGCCCTCAAGGACATCCTCAAAATAATGCTCCGGTGTGTGATGGTCCTTGCCCCCGGGTGGACTCTTTTGCTGCAATATCGGTGGCCTTCATCTTCGCCCAGTACGTCTTGACACGGGTAAGGGCCATCCGTGCACCTTCAATGCACGTTGACCGCTTAACAGCGTCGATACATGGCACCGCATCAACAAGCCGCTATACCAAACCGAAATAACTATTCGGGATTGGCTCAGTCGGCCACAACCGGACCATGACGTCCTTCATGGCAGATCTGGATATTTTGTGGAGCTCGGCCCATTGGGCCATCTGTTCGTTCAGCAACAGCGGACGCTTTGGCATGCTGAATTGTGACCAGAAAAGCTTCTCCGTTGCATGACCTTCTTGCGCTTGGTAAAACTGCACCGCATCGGAGAGACTCTTCGGCAGGTCCAAGAATGCGTCTGGAAAACTCCACATTTGATTAAGCGGGGCATACTTCGGATCACCGAATTTATTCTGTAATAAGAAGGGCTTACCGGACGCTATCTCCCCAGCTTGCCGGATCTCCTCCAGAGCCGCTCTGGACTCGGACTGTGCTTTGCCTCTTGTAAGGCCTTGTCGAGATCGGCCATTTTGACTTTGTTATCCTTCTCGAGGAATTCACATCGGACAGTGGCATCATTTAGCTCGCGCACCATGGTAGATATTCTCTGCTCGCACTGGCACCGAGTAGTCTATTCGGCTTTTAACTCAGCACCTGCCTTCTTGGCAACTGCGTTACTCATCCTGGCTTGCTCCTTGGCCCGGACGAGCTCAACCCACAGGGCCTCAATTATGGCAGCACTATCTACAGTTATGCATATCTTAGTATATAATTCTCAGCTTCATGCTCATATTATTATACATACATATACTGACTGCCCCAAAACATACCTTGTGCCTCATCGAGCCGCCTGTTAATAAGCATGATGTCATCATCCACCACATCAAGTTTCTGCTTCAGGCCTGCAACCTCTGTAGCATGGGCAGTCGCCATGGATGAAGCAGCCTGTGTTCCAATTAAATAGATTATTTCCTGGGAATATCTTTTCGATCCTCTGATCGCCTCCCTTTGGACGCCAACCAGAGTCTCAGGGGCTACTACCTATACACAGGTGCATTCTTGCACGTAGAGTGCAATTGAAGATATTACATTGCATACCTCAAAGCCTCTTAGTAGGCCCGTAAAGGCTTCATTCAATCCGCTTCTTGCAAACAGGATCCTCTTAACTACCGTACTGTTACGCCCCGGACACACCCACCGGTGGTCGTTACTCCTGGCGGGATCTAGACTGGCCCGACAGATCAATACTAGTCTTTTCTGCGCACTTTGTCCTCACTCATGTGCACCCGGGAGCAACTTCCCGGTCGGTCACCCATCCTGACACTACTCCAAGCTGAGCACGCTTAACTTTGGAGTTCTGTCCGAATGAGCTCCCGGAAAAGAAGGAATTCCTTATTGATATGAGTAGTCTATCATCCCTAATAATCCAGGCCATCACATACACCCCCACTCAGAGGAACCGACGTCCTCGTCGGGCCACAGGAACGTTCCCTCTTGGCACATACGTTTGTGCTTCCAATCTAGTACATGTGCCATGTCATGTGCCACGATGGGTCACAAACGTCATGAACAACATGACCACACACCTGTCCGCAATCATCCGTGTAACCACGAGGGTCGGCTCTGATACCAACTTGTAACGCCCTGGACACACCCGCCGGTGGTCGTTACTCCTGGTGGGATCTAGACTGGCCCCACAGATCAATACTAGTCTTTTCTGCGCACTTCATCCTCACTCATGCGCACCCAGGAGCAACTTCCTGGTCGGTCACCCATCCTGACACTACTCCAAGCTGAGCATGCTTAACTTTGGAGTTCTGTCCGAATGAGCTCTCGGAAAAGATGGAATTCCTTATTGATATGAGTAGTCTATCATCCTAATAAGCCATGCCATCACACATACCCATTAAGGTACGATGTTCCTCTGAAATGGATGCATGTTGCAACATGTCCATCAATGTATTCGGCACCTCCTGATTCCTGGAAGCCGATGCGGGAGTACGGACTCCCTTCGAAGGGATATGTTTACTCGACCCTAGAGTCGTCTCCGGCTGTAAACCAGATAGTCTAGGGCCTTTATTATTGGTCCCCGAAGGGGGCGCACACCCCAGACCCTGGACTACCGAAGTATCACCTTCGGGCGTGGTCTTCATTGTCCATTGCACCCCTTGTTGATCCGGAGAGATCCTCCGGAATGACACCTCGAAGTCACCCTATTGGGTGAGAAGGTTTGTGGAGGCGTCTCGCTTTTCATCATCTCCGGAAGAAGATACCCCGAGGAGGAGGACTGTTGAGGAAGACTGCATGCCGGACTGCAAACAGGTATTTTAAAATGTTATCCTTGTAAGCGGAAAGGAACGGGATATGTTCAGGACACACTCGTTCACTTACGATTCAGCTAAGGGCTTGTCCTTACGGAGGAACTGCACGATGACGTCATCTTCCGAACCCGAACCGCCTGACAGGGACATCTTCCCTCGCTTGGAAGCCTTGACCTCCAAATCTTCGGAGGTTGTCCTTTTCCTCCCATCGGGGGAAGGGTTATCAGCCTCTCCTTCCCTCTTGTCTTCAGAAGAGGGAGTTCCAATCTCCCCGTACATGGTGTCTGGTGTACCTTTAGAATAGAGGCCACCTTTGGCCTTCTTGGTCTCCTCCTTGTCCTCCTTCGCCGGCACTTGATGTGGCACCGGAGCCAGCATCCTTGTTAACACATGATCGGCTGAGTCTTCGGGAAGAGGGGACGAACACCTAATTTGTTCTGCCTTCTTTACCCAACCCTGTTCGAAGAGGGTTTTCTCAGTACTATGGGATATTTAACTAAGCTATGTTCGGGAGTCGAGTGCTTACCGAGGTATCCGGATGGTTGCAGTCGAGGCCAATGTCTTCGGTGGTATCCGGCCACTGCTTTCGTGTCACAAAGAACAACTTCCACATTCCTCTGTGCGTCGTGCCGAAGAAGTGCTGAAGGGTCCGTGGTCCTTCCAGATTGAACTTCCACATGCCAAGGGGCCATCGCTGGCACGGCATGACCCGGTGGATCAGCATTACCTGCATAATGTTAATGAGGCCGGTGTCCTTTTCGATGAGGCACCAGATGCGGATTTATAGCGTCAGCTCTTCGTCAATTGATCCCTAGTCCAGCCCCTTATTAATCCATGATGCGAGCTGTAATGGAGGGCCAGATTGGAACACAAGTGTAGCTGCCCACTTGGTACCACGGGGTTCGGTGATGTAAAACCACTCCCGCTGCCATAGGTTGGAAGCTTCCGTGAAAGAGCCTTTGGGCCAAAAAGCATTGGTGAGCTTGCTCACCATAGCACCACCACACTCTATTTGCTTCCCCTCGATTACCTTCGGCTTCACATTAAAGGTCTTGAGCCATAAACCGAAGTGTGGGGGAATGCGGAGGAAGGCCTTGCACATGACAATAAAAGCCGAGATGTGAAGAAAGGAGTTCGGAGCTAGATCGTGAAAATCTAGCCCGTAATAGAACATGAGTCCGCGAATGAAGGGATGGAGAGCGAACCCTTGCCCCCAAAGGAAGTGCGAGATGAATACGACCCTCTCACCGGATCTGGGAGTAGGAATAACTTGTCCTTTAGTAGGGAGCCTATGGGGGGATTTCCACAGTCAGGTATCTTGCCGCCCGGAGCTTCATGATATCCTCCTTTGTGACAGAGGAGGCCGCCCACTGGCCTTGAGGGCTGGGTCCAGACAAGACTGGGAGGCTCGGAACAATTAAGTTGAAACCTGGGTGCTGGAACTCGAGGTTGGAAAGGTTGAGGAAGAGGTAGGCATGGAGGAAAAAGATGGGTCTGTGCCCCTTTATAAAGGCGATGAATATCAAACACCTCCTCATAGGCCTTAAAGCCTGCCTATTCCCAAGGGATCATGCCAACGGAACGGTTCGGTTATCCATGCCCATATTAATGAGAATCCCATAATAAGGGGACACGATCTCTGCTTTGACAAGACATGCCAATAAAACCGCATCTTGAAACATGGAGCGGGAGGCTAAAAACGGTTCGAAATAATGACCGGGCTGTGACGTGATGTCACGCTACAAAAGTTGTCAGTGGATTGGACTCATAAAATATTATACTCTCTACGTATTTGTGTGGTACTCATTTTGCAGAGCCGGACACATTTTCTGTGTTCGAAGGCTGTTTTGGAGTATTCGAAGGAGGAACCAGCCTTGTAATGCCGAAGACAATCTGCGTGCCAGACACCTCATCATTGAAGCCTGGTTCAGGGGCTACTGAGGGAGTCCTGGATTAAGGGGTCCTCGGGCGTCCGACCTGTTGGACATGGGCCGGACTGATGGGCCGTGAAGATACAAGACAGAAGACTCTCTCCCGTGTCCGGATGGGACTCACCTTGGCGTGGATGGCAAGCCTGGCGTTTGGATATGAATATTCCTTTCTCTGTAACCGACTTTGTACAACCCTAGCCCCCTCCGGTGTCTATATAAACCAGAGGGTTTAGTCCGTAGAGGCAATCATAACCATACAGGCTAGACTTCTAGGGTTTTAGCCATTATGATCTCGTGGTAGATCAACTCTTGTAACCCCCATCCTCATCAATATCAATCAAGCAGGACGTAGGGTATTACCTCCATCAAGAGGGCCTGAACCTGGGTAAAACTTCGTGTCCCCTGTCTCCTGTTACCATCAACCTTAGACGCACAGTTCGGGACCCCCTACCCGAGATCCGCCGGTTTTGACACCGACATCCTCCGTTAAGATTGCGGAGTTGAACCAAGGAGTTTGTAAGGGCAAGGAGATCGCCTACTTCTTGAAGATCTACCCAAGTGAGGCAAGTCCTTCATGGGCGATGGCCATGGTGTGATAGACAAGGTTGCTTCTTCGTGGAACCTTCGTGGGTGGAGCCCTCCGTGGACTCGCGCAGCCATTACAATTTGTGGGTTTAAGTCTCCATCAACGTGGATGTACGATAGCACCACCTATTGGAACCATGGCAAAAATCTCTATGTCAACATTGCATTTGCTCCCTCCAAACTCATCCCCTTTACCTTCATATGCAATGATTTACATTCCGCTACTATACTCTTAGAATTGCATATGTAGGTTGATTGCTTGACTTGTGAAAAGTTGCTAAAATCTGCCAAGAATTAAAATTGGGAAAAGGCTAGATTTTTATTTGGTCAAGTAGTCTAATCACCCCCCTCTAGACATACTTTCGATCCTACAGCTGCCGACAGCAGGTCTTGATTGCCTCTGGCTGCAAGCTGACGACTGCTGCAGTAGAGCCTCGTGGGCGGGTGTCGAAGTCACCACCACGGGCAACATGTCCTTCACCCGCGGTTGGCAGGAATTCGCCCGCACGCGAGGCCTGAGCGGGAGGTGCACCCTCCAATTCAAGTACGACGGCCTCGCGACCCTCTACGTGAGGGTGTTCGGGGAAGACGCCCGCCGCACGGGGTGCTGCCCCCGAGGATGGAAACAGCGACGATGAGCTTGGCCTTTCTAATGTCCGCGACGACGAGGAGGAGGGTGAGCTTGCCCTTGGCAACGGCCGTGCCACCCCCAGCAGCGATGGCTCCTCCTTCGGCGAGAGCACCAGCAGCGGTGGCTACGACGAACCACCGCGCTGCCAGCCTCAGATCGGGGAAGGTGACGGGCCATCTCGCCATCGTGCTTCGGTGAAGCGGGAGGAGGGCTTGGACTGAGCTTCGGGCGTTGCTGGAGCCTGGCCTCGAGAGTTGTTGCGGCCATGTGGCCCGCTTTTGTTTTTCCTTTCCTTTCTCCTACATTTTGGAAAAAGTAGAGGGCCCCGCTGGGGTGTGTAATGAACCATGGCACTTATGCCACCATGCTATGTTTATTATTTTGATATTGCACTGCGATACCCATGTTCCGAGAAGGTGTTCCGAGCAAGTGCAGTTAGGGTAACTTAGCTCGATATGCTTGCAGTAGTCTTCTGCCTCGCGAGGGCGCGCCTTTCCAACAGCGTGAAGTTTCCTTCCTGGCGACACAGGAGCCGTCGGGCCTCATGAGACATTATACAGCTGTAGAGTTATTTAGAAAGCTTAAAGGGGCATCTCGTCCTTCCTCACGCTAGCCCCCGGGCGTGGATTGGTTGCGGCTAGTACGCTGCGTGGCATTGAATAGAGGCACGGACTTGAGAGGGTGCGCATGGCTAGGAGCTCATTCGAGAGCGTCTCGCGAGGATTAAGGATGCCGAGGCTCTGGGGCAACGAGGCTTCCACGAGGTGTGTTTGCGGTGCAGGCGATCCCAAGCATAGCGTACACACCTGCCTAGCCCTCGCGCGTGGGATGCGCGAGGAGGAGCGATGGGCAACTGCCACTCTTCCTAGGACAAGCGAGCGAAGCAAGAGGAGAAACAATCCAACTCGAGGGAATGAAAAATGCGAGAACTCCAAATTCATTCAAGAAGTTGCAAACCAGCTACAGAAAGCAAGCAAAAGAACAGCCACGTCTGGCGCCTAGACTAATCTTCTCACCAGCACGAAGCTAAGTGCTACCACTTGGACATGGGTGGGAGCCCTCATGAGGCCTGCGGGCGGCACTCAGGAGACTCCGGGTGTGTACAACCCCAACTCATTATTACGTGAGAGTGTCACGAGTGCATACCTTCACATGCGTGGGGCCTTGCTTCATGGGTAGAACTTCCGGAGGTGCTGGATGTTCCAGGCGTTCTCGATGGGGATCCCGTCCTGCGTCTCCAGGCGCGCGCCGCCAGGCCTGGAGACACGGGCGATCCTGAACGGGCCCTCCCACATGGGTGATAGCTTATGCAGCCCCTCCTTGGAGAGCACCCGCCTTAGGACGATATCACCCGCCGCGAGCGTCCTGGAGCAGACGCTACGACAGTGGTACCGCCGCAGCGCCTGTTGGTACCTCGCTGTTCGGAGCGAGGCTTGGCGGCGGCGTTCCGCCCCCAGAACGAGGTCCATCCCCCACGAGGCGTCCTGGCATGCCTCGTAAAACTCCAAGACCCACGCAGAGCAATGCCTGACCTTGTGAGGGAGAACCTCTTCAGCTCCGTAGACGAGGAAGAATGGAGTTTCGCCCATCGGCCTAGTCGTTGTGGTGCGGATGGACCACAACATGGACTGGAGCTCCTCGAGCCAGCCCCCGCCACAGGCCTCGAGCTTCTTCTTGAAGGCCCTTGCCTTGAGGCCTCTCAGGATCTCCGCATTGGCGCGCTCGGCCTGGGCATTGCTCCTGGGGTGTGCCACCGAGGCGTAGCATATCTGCGTTCCAAGGTTAGCACAATATGTTTTGAAAAGGTTGCTAGTGAACTACGAGCCACTGTCACTGATGATGCGATTAGGAACCCTGAACTGGCTCATGAGGCCCTTGATGAACTTGACTACCGAGCTGGCTGGGATGGTGCGGACGGCCTCCACTTCCTCCCACTTGGTGAACTTGTCGATGGCGACGTAGAGGTAGCGGTAGCCTCCGGGTGCTCGAGGAAACGGGCCCAGGATGTCCAACCCCCAGACCGCGAACGGCCACGAGAGCGGGATAATCTGGAGGCCTTGAGCGTGCTGGTGGACCTGCTTGGCATGGAATTGATAGGCTTCACAGGACCTTACCAACTATGCAGCATCGTTGAGTGTCATGGGCGAGTAGAATGCGCGGTGGAACGCCTTGCCCATGAGGGTGCGCAATGAGGAGTGATGCCCGCAGTCCCCACCATGTATGTCGGTCAGTAGCTCACATCCCTGCTCCTTGGAGATGCATCATAAAGAAACATCGTTTGAACGCCTCCAATAGAGCTCACTGTCCTGGATGTAGTATGTAGTGGCCTGGCGAGCCACGCGCTCCGCGTCTTCCTCCTTCTCCAACAAGGTGCCCTGAAGCAGGTATGCCTTGAACTCCTTAGTCCAGCACCCCTCCTGAGGCTCGAGCGCGAGGAGGAGGAGGGCTCCGAAGGTCGGGCCACAAGCTGGGGCGCCCGATGGGGGAACCTATGGGAGACCCTCCTGGGGTGGTTGAGGGAGTCCTGGATTAAGGGGTCATTGGGCGTCTGGGCTATGTGACGTGGGCCGGACTAATGGGCCATGAAGATACAAGACAGAAGACTTTTTGCCATGTCTGGATGGGACTCTCGTTTACGTGGAAAGCAAGCTTGGCGTTCATATATGAAGATTCCTTCCTCTATAAACCGACTCTGTACAACCCTAGGTCCCTGCGATGTCTATATAAACCGGAGGGCTTAGTCCGTAGAGGCAATCATAATCATACAGGCTAGACGTCTAGGGTTTAGCCATTGTGATCTCGAGGTAGATCAACTCTTGTGAACTCCATATTCATCCGAGATAATCAAGCAGGAAGTAGGGTATTACCTCCATCAAGAGGGCCTGAACCTGGGTAAACACCGTGTCCCTGTCTCTTGTTACCTTTGATCCTCAAATGCACAGTTCGGGACCCCCTACCCGAGGTCTGCCAGTTTTGACACCGACATTGGTGCTTTCATTGAGAGTTTCATTGTGTCGTCGTCAGAAGGTTCGATGGCTCCATCAGTCATATACAATAATGCAGCCCCGAGGGAGGTCTTTCTCCCCGGCCAGATCTTTGTGTTCAGTAGCTTCGCATTGCAGGCCAACTCGCTTGACCATCTAGAGCAGATCGACAGCTATGCCCCAGGTCACCAAATTAGTTTTGGAAATCTGAATTATGTCGCTGATATCCGTGGAGACTTGATCTTCCAAGGGTTCGGGACCCAGCCTTTGCTCTAGCCTTAGATGCGGAGCGCGTCACCAGGTCCGAAGACGGGATTCCCAAGCCCGCCGGACTCTCTGCAGCTATTGATCCTAGTACGAGAGAGCCGGAGGAAGCAGCGTCACCAGCAATCATCATGCAGCCGGACTCTTCTCCGAATACTGGCTCTGAACCCTCGGAGTCAGCATCGTCTGAGCTCGGCCAAGGATTTTTCTTCCCGCCATACTCCACGAACACTCTCCTCCCTAGCCAAACCTCGCCTTTAAGCGAGGGTCTGGACTTAATGTGATCCCTCGTTATTACAGAGGGGCAGCGTCCGAACTATGCCCAGCCTGGACTAGGGGCTGAGAACGGGGAATTTTACGCCCCACCCACCACCCACTTCATAGCCACTTTCAAAGATCTAATCGACATGCTTGACTGTACCTGTGAAGACATCCATGGTATGGATGTCGATGCCAGAGACGAACAAAGCCAAAACCCGCCGCATACCCGATGCTGGGTGGCCACCTCCATATACGATGTATACATGGTGGATAGGCCAAAAGAGGATGGCGATGAAGGTAGTAAGGATCCAATTAGGGACAATAACACTGATAAACCACCAAAGCGGCGGCATCAACGACGCCGTTCAAAATCATGCCATGACAAAGAAAGAAATACCGGTAATGGAGATGATAACACTCCGGAGAATGCCGAAGACCAAGACGCCCCCGTCGAACCAACATCCGAACAGGATGATAGGGAGGAGGGGCAGTATAGCGGTAGTGGAGGAACAACATAGCAATTCTTCCTCTATTTTGAGGACAAACTATGTCCGGATTCCCGAGCTCTCCGAGCCGGATACTCGTTCACGGGAGGACATGGCCCAAGCTGCGAACCTAGAATCAGACAGCGGGCCAGAACTATTGGGCAACATCCCAGAGTCCGAACTGCCAAGCTCAGAAACTCCTCCGCCCCTGGGTCTCAGATCGGGTCAGGGTTTGGACTTAAATCTACCCACCCACCCAGATTCAAGTGATCTTTCCCATATTAGACAAGAGCCCCAAGAGACAGTACATCACTATTGGGCCAGATTCCTCCTTGCAATGAGCAAGGTCAAGGACTGTCGCGAGGAAGACGCAATTTCATTCTTTTGCAAAAATTGCGCAGACAGGGGGATTCTCAACGCCATAAGTCGTCGTGACATAGCACACTTTGCTGACTTGGCGGCCAAAGTATGGAAGTACTGTGCGATGGAAAGCACCTGGAAAACCCAAAAAAATTTCTAGGACCCTCCGGCTCTCACTAAACCCCCTGTCCAAACTAAAAGGGTGTACCCTCGTAAGTCACCAGATCCAACTACAAAGAAGCAAAAACCCACTATAGGGCATAGAACTGTATTGGAGGGATGGCTCAATGGGCCTTGCAAAATTCACAATATAGAAGATACTATGCCAACACACAGCCTTAGAGCATGTTGGATACTTCGGCAGGCGGCCAAGAGTGGCGAGGATATCCTCATCAACAATACTACAGAGCACCATCAGGTGGAAAACAACAATACAGTATTGACAGTCTTCGAGACCTTCGCCTCAAATAATAGGCACAAACGAACACTCGGCAGCCTTGCCGAACTCGGCCATGTTGCAACAATAAATCCATGGAACGACACGGTCATAATCTTCAATGCCAGTGACGAACCTCAATTCCGAACAGCCCGAGCACCAGCCGCTTTGGTCCTTAGTCCAATTGTGGATGGCTTCCGGCTTACTAAAGTGCTCATGGACGGTGGCAGCGGATTAAAACTCATCTACGAGGAAACTCTTAGAAAAATGGAAATACACAAGGGCCGCATTGAGCAAAGCAGCACGACCTTCAAAGGAATCATCCCTAGCCGGGAGGCACGATGTGCAGGAAAAATCACACTAGATGTGGTATTCGGCACGCCGGAGAATTATAGGTCCGAAGAAATCACATTCCAAGTGGCCCCGTTCAGTAGCGGATACCAAGCCCTTTTAGGGTGGGATGCATTCACGATCTTCCAAGGTATACCCCATTACGGGTACATGAAGCTCAAAATGCCCGGGCCCAATGGAATTATCACTCTGGCCAGTGATCCGGACATAGCACTGCGCGCCGAAAATAAAACCACCGCACTAGCCCTCGAGGCGTTATCCGAAGCCCTCGTGGCCGAAGAACTAACTGCGCTGCGCTCCACGGTGGACAGGGACGACGTGATACTTGACAAAAGACCCAAATCCACCTCTTCTAATCCAGTGGACGAAATAGTCAAATTCCAGGTCCACCCAACAGACCCGACCAAAACAGCATCCGTCGGGGCACAACTGAACCCCACAACAGATGCCGCACTAAGGGAGTTCTTGCGCAAGAATTAGGACATCTTCGCCTGACATCCTTCAGACATGCTAGGAATCCCACGCAGGCTGGCCGAGCATAGCCTTAACATCCTAAAGGGGTTCAAGCCGGCCAAGTAGACTCTTCGGCGTTTCTCTGAGCCTAAGCAACAAGCCATGGGAGAAGAGCTAGCCAACTTACTCGAGGCCGAATTCATTGGAGAAATAAAACATCCGGACTGACTAGCAAACCTGGTGATGGTACCTAAGAAGGACAAATCCTGGCGCCTATGTTTCGATTTCAAGGACCTTAACAAGGCTTGCCCCAAGGATCCCTTCCCCCTCCCCCGCATCGATCAAATTATCGATGCTACCGCAAGACACGACTCATTGTGCTTCCTCGACGCATACTCCGGATACCATCAAATTAAGATGGTGGAGCCCGATCAAGCCGCAATGGCATTCATCACTCCATACGGCCCCTTCTGTTTCAACATGATGCCTTTCGGGCTCAAAAACGCCGGTGCAACCAATCAACGCATGATTCAGACATGCCTGGAAACACAAATCGGCAAAACAGTGGAGGCATACGTAGACGATGTGGTCATTAAAACAAGACACGTCGAATCCTTAATAGACGACTTGACGCTCACGTTCGACAACCTTCGAACATATGACATTAAGCTCAATCCGGAAAAATGCGTTTTCGGCGTGCCCGCCGGAATGCTCTTGGGCTTCATCGTCTCCAATAGAGGAATTGAAGCAAATCCGGGTAAAATCCGAGCTTTGTCACAGTTGGCTATCCCAACAGACCTCAAGCAAATCCAGAAGTTAACTCGATGCGTGGCTGCCTTAAGCCGCTTCATCTCCCGATTAGGAGAAAAGGCACTACCTGTTTATCGCCTTCTTAGATGCACCGAACACTTCGAGTGGACGGATGCGGCCACGGCCGTATTGGAAGACATAAAGGCCGTATTGGCCACCAACCCAATCTTGGCCGCGCCAAATATTGGCGAACCAATGCTGTTATATATAGCGGCAACACACCAAGTTGTAAGTGCAGCGCTCGTCGTCGAACGAGAGACGGACGGACATAAGTTCCCGCTTCAAAAGCCGGTATACTATGTGTCCACCGTCCTCACTCCATGCAAATCACGGTACCCACATTACCAAAAGATAGCATGCGCGGTCTTCATGGCATCCCGAAAACTACGACACTACTTTCAAGAGTGTTCAATCACGGTGGCCTCCAAAGTACCACTCAATGACATAATAAATAACCGCGATGCCACGGGCCGGATTGCTAAATGGGCTATTGAGCTCCTCCTGTTCGACATAACATATAAACCACGGCGAGCCATTAAGTCGCAGGTACTGGCTGATTTCGTCGCCGAATGGACGGAAGCCAAAGTCCCTAAAGAGTACGGCGCGTACTCCAATTGGATCATGCACTTTGACGGATCTAAGATGCTGGCTAGTCTGGGGGCAGGTGTCGTCCTGACATCCCCCACCAGAGATACAGTCCAGTACATACTCCAAATATTATACATAGACTCCAACAATGCATCAAAATATGAGGCCCTATTGCATGGTCTCCGGATGGCAGTCTCCATGGGAATTCAATGCCTTCAGGTGCGGGGGCATTCGAACCTCGCAATATCTCAAATAAATGGGGACTTTGACGCCAACGACCCAAAAATGGCGGCTTACCGCACCACCGTCCTCAAAATGTCAGCTCGGTTCGAGGGCCTCGAATTCCACCATGTGGTCTGAGAAAACAATCAAGCGGCGGATATCCTCACCCGCATCAGCGCTAAACGCGACCCTGTCCCACCTAATATCTTCCTGGAAAGGCTGTTTAAGCCATCTGTGGTGTGGGATAGGGATGTAACACCCCGAGACCGATGTGCCAGGTGTCTTCCAATTATTCGTTGTCTTGCCATGTCATTTGCTTGTGTGTTGCATCTTGCCTTGTCATCATGTGCATTGCATCATCATGTTTTTCAAAACTTGCATTCGCCCGTGTCTCCCAGTTCTTTCCGTCATCCGTTCTGAGCCCGTCCACACTTGCACGCGCCCGCGGCACGTCCGAAATATTATTTTATAAGTGACCGGAGAATGTTCTCGGAATGGGTTGAAAGTTGACATGCGGTGTTGTTTTAGTGTATATAGGCCGCCTGCCAAGTTTCATCGCATTCGGAGTCCGTTTGATGCCCCAACGGATAACTATAGCGGCAGTATAGCCGGTCTAACGTGGGACGTTTTCGGTCTTCGAAAACTGCTGCCGGGTTTTCCCTCTCTTTCCTCTCTAGTCCGTCTACATAGGCCCGCTACTTACCACCGGGCCCAACCTAACCTCTCTCGGTTATGCCCGCGGCCCTCCTCGCGCACGCATCCGAAAGCTGTCCCGGACCTGACCCGGGCGGTCGTCACCGATGGGTCCGGATCATCCCCAAACATGTACAAAACATCTTCGTTTTTCTTTTTGATGTCCCTAGCCTATTTATCTCGAGCGTCCGATCTAAATCAGAGGGACCGGATTAGCCCCTACCTAAAATCCTATTGCTATATATAGTGGCAACGCTAGACAAATTCCTAAATTCTAGCCCGCTTGTTCCATCCATTCCGTGTCCGCCGCCGCCACCATCTTCTTGGGGATCCGCACTGCCCAACCTCCAGCCGCCACCCACTCTCCCTTGAATCCTCCATCGAGCCAACCAGAGCATCGCCCGATCCCCTCTACTCCATCCATCCCATCGATCCACTTGGCCCTCCCCACAAGCAGCCTCGCAAGCGCCCCCTGCATCCCTCGCCGTGCCCCGTCTCTCCTGCCTCGCCATCAAGCCCCGCCATCCCCGCCGACGACCAAGACCAGCAGTCGCTGCCTCCAACGTCCCCGGCGACCGCGCCACCAGAGCCCCGCGGCATCAAGCCACGCGCTATGGACTCCCTCTGCCGCGCCTCTGCTTCACCGGAGACCGGCTCCCTCACGCGCCCGAGCTCCTCCTCCAACCAGAACGAGCGCCACCGCCGCCATTTGGAACGCCGCCGTGCCGGAGATGAGCCCGCTCGCACCCCCTCCTTCCCTTCCTCCTTCCCGCCTCTCATCTCTCCCCTGTTTCTCTTGACAGACGCCGAGCCACCATGTCCGCGCCCGGTTCTTGCCGGGAGCGAAGCCGCCCGGATCCGGCTGTTTCCGAGTTGTCTGCGCCCCTGCCTCACCATGGACGCGCCTCCCCGGCTTGCCGGAGTCCCAGCAGCCCCGTCTGCTCCCCTGTTGATGCCGCTGTTATGCTCTGACGAAGCCGCACCTAGCCCCGCCTCTTTCTAGCAAGCGCGCCTGCCGGCGTTGACCACCACCACCAGGCCGCCGCCCGTCCATGGTCGCCGCCGCCGGGATCTGCTTGCCTGCGCTGCCTTCGCGCCATCCCTGTCGCCGGAGGATGCAGCCCCGCGCCCCCGAGTCCTCTGCCTCGCCCGTGGTCGAGCGAGACGACCTCAACCACAGCCGCGTTGACCGCTCGCTCGTCCCGCGCCTGTCTCGTCCGTTCCCGCTCGCGTGGGCTGCACACCACTCCAATGCCCAGCCGGATCACTCGGCCTATCTCCTCCACAGATCTGGGCCATGGCCCATGGGTGAGCCGCCCCCTTTCCTGTGCACTTTGGCCCAACAAGTTTCGGCCCGTTCATGTTTTTTTTCCAGATCTACGAATTTCCTATTTATCCACAGGCTGCCAGTTTTACAGTTTAGTCCCTCTAGTTCATGCATATAATAACTTCACAACCGTGCATCGGAATTAAATAAACTATATATGTAACTTGCTTAGAATTTCATCTAGTTTAATAATATGCCACTCTCATCCACGTTTGACATGTTTAAAATGATGTTTGCTTTATTTTGCTTAAATAACATGCTAAAATGATTTAATTCATAACTAAATAACCGTAGCTCCAAACCTAATAATCTTTATATGTAAATGGGGTAGAAAATTGCCTAGTTTAACATGGTGGCATTGCCTTGCATGTTTAATAACTCTAAAATTATGTTTAGGGAAGAACAGTACCAAACCATAAAATATGCATATGGGGTTTTACCGGAATTGTTGTTCGTTGTTTTCGGCCTCATTTAAACTTGCCTACATATGTAGTTTTGTTGTGCTTCACCCCTTGCCATGTTAATCAACATTTAATATTGTTGGGTACATAAATGAGATCGAACTAAATAACTTGTCATGGTGTTTCGTCAATATGCAACGGAGTTGCATATTGAGCTCCACTTAATTTGTAGGATTGCTTGTGCACTTTGCCATGCCATGCTTCATTAAACCGGACATGCATCATACTTGATTGTGCATCATGCCATGTTCATGTGGTGGTTATTTACTATGTTGCTTGCTTCTTTCTGGTGTTGCTTCTTCGGGTTAGTTCCGATAACGTCGCGTTTGTGAGGATCCGTTCAACTACGTCTGTTTGTCTTCTTCATAGACTCGTTCTTCTTCCTTGCGGGATCCCGGGCAAGATGACCATACCCTCGAAATCACTTCTATCTTTGCTTGCTAGTTGCTCGCTCTATTGCTATGCTGCGATGCCTACCACTTGCTATATCATGCCTCCCATATTGCCATGTCAAGCCTCTAACCCACCTCGTCCTAGCAAACCGTTGTTTGGCTATGTTACCGCTTTGCTCAGCCCCTCTTATAGTGTTGCTAGTTGCAGGTGGAGATGGAGTTTTTTCCATGTTGGAACATGGATATTGTTGGGATATCATTATTATATCTTGTTTACCTTAATGCACCTATATACTTGGTAAAGGGTGGAAGGCTCAGCCTTATGCCTGGTGTTTTGTTTCACTCTTGCCGCCCTAGTTTCCGTCATACCGGTGTTATGTTCCTTGATTTTCCTTTCCTTACGCGGTTGGGTTATAATGGGAACCCCTTGACAGTTCGCCTTGAATAAAACTACTCCAGCAAGGCCCAACCTTGGTTTTACCATTTTCCACCTAAGCCTTTTCCCTTGGGTTCTGCAGACTCAAGGGTCATCTTTATTTTAAACCCCCGGGCCAATGCTCATCTGAGTGTTGGTCCAAACTAGAGCCCCTTGCAGCGCCACCTCGGGGAAACTTGAGGGTTGGTTTTAGCTGTACGGATTGCTTATCCGCTATGCCCTGAGAACGAGATATGTGCAGCTCCTATCGGGATTTGTCGGCATATTCGGGCGGCTTTGCTGGTCTTGTTTTACCATTGTCGAAATGTCTTGTAACCGGGATTCTGAGTCTGATCGGGTCGTCCTGGGAGAAGGAATATCCTTCGTTGACCGTGAGAGCTTGTGATGGGCTATGTTGGGACACCCCTGCAGGGTTTTAAACTTTCGAAAGTCGTGCCCGCGGTTATGGGCAGATGGGAATTTGTTAATGTCCGGTTGTAGAAAACTTGACACTTATCTTAATTAAAATGCATCAACCGCGTGTGTAGCTATGATGGTCTCTTCTCGGCGGAGTCCGGGAAGTGAACACGGTTCTTGTGTTATGCTTGAACGTAAGTAGTTTCAGGATCACTTCTTGATCACTTCTAGTTCACGACCGTGCTTTGCTCCTCTTCTAGCTCTCATTTGCGTAAGTTAGCCCCCATACATGCTAGTGCTTGCTGCAGCTCCACCTCACTACCTTTTCCTACCCATAAGCTTAAATAGTCTTGATCGCGAGGGTGTGAGATTGCTGAGTCCTCGTGACTCACAGATACTTCCAAAACAGTTGCAGGTGCCGATGATACTAGTGCAGGTGACGCAACCCAGCTCAAGAGGGAGCTCGGTGAAGATCGTGTTCGTTGTGTTGTTTCGTTTTCCAGTTGATCAGTAGTGCAGCCCAGTTGGGGCGATCGGGCATCTATTGCATTAGGGGTTGTCTTTCTTTATTTGGTTCTGTAGTCGGACCATGATTTGTATTCTGAATGATGTAATGCTATATTCATGTATTGTGTGAAGTGGCGATTGTAAGCCAACTCTTTATCCCTTTCTTATTCAGTACATGGGATGTGTAAAGATTACCCCTCTTGCGACATGCCTACTATGCGGCTATGCCTCTAAGTCGTGCTCCGACACGTGGGAGATATAGCCGCATCATGGGTCTTACAAGGGAGTCCGGCAGTAATAGTCTGGATCCGGCCACAACACCAGACCCCGAACACTCTGACGTAATAGGAGGCTCTGCCACCGAAATAACACCTTCGACCCATGTGATTATGGCCGTCATCGCCCCATGGACAGAACCCTTCTTAGCTTATCTAATTAGGCAAGAACTCGTTGATGACCCAAACGAGGCACGCTGCATTGTGCGGCGGTCTAAAGCCTACAAGGTCCACGATGGACAGCTTTATAAGAAAAGCGCTACCGGAGTCCTTCAAAGGTGCATCTCCGACGAGGAAGGACGGCAATTTTTGGCAGAAATTCATGCTGGACTTGGAGGCCACCACGCCGCACTTGGGCCCTTGTAAGCAAGGCCTTCCGTACAGGTTTTTACTGGCCGACAGCCCGAGCGGACGCACAGGACCTCGTTCAACGTTGCGTCGGTTGCCAGCTTTTTGCAAACCAAAGCCATATGCCGCCTACCGCTCTCCAAACAATCCCCATTACTTGGCCCTTTGCGGTCTGGGGGCTTGATATGGTTGGACCCCTTAAAGGGGGAAGCCATAAGAAAAAATACCTCTTTATTATGGTGGATAAATTCACCAAATGGATAGAGGCCAAACCAGTTAAAACGGCCGAGTCCGGACCAGTGATAGACTTCATATCCGGGGTTGTACACCGTTACGGTGTTCCCCATAGCATCATCACTGATAACGGCTCGAACTTTACAGCCGACGATGTAAAAACTTGGTGCAGTAAAATAGGCATTAAGCTCGATTACGCCTTTGTCTATCACCCGCAAACTAACGGTCAAGTCGAGCGAGCAAATGGTCTTATCATGAGCGGCATTAAACCCATATTAGTATGATCCTTGAAGGAATCAGATATGCACTGGGTGGAGGAGCTTGACTCCGTACTATGGGGGCTGCGGACCATGCCGAATCACACTACCGGATACACACCGTTCTTTATGGTGTAGGACGCAGAGGCGGTATTGCCCTGCGACATTATTCATGACTCACCTCGAGTGCGCATGTACGAAGAGAAAGAAGCCGAGCTTGATCGGCAGGACAGTTTGGACGCCCTGGAGGAGGAGCGTGACGTGGCAAAAGCCCGCTCCACATTCTATCACCAACAGGCTCGATGGTATCAAAGCAGAGAAGTACGGGCCAAAACTTATAACGTTGGCGAACTCGTTCTACGCCTACCGAAGAAGAAAAAGGACAAGCTCAGGCCCAAATGGGAAGGTCCCTTCGTCATCGACAAAGTTCTGACCGGTGGAGCGTACCGTCTGCGGGATGCATCGGACAATCGACTCGATCCAAACCTATGGAACACAGCCAGACTCCGAAGGTTCTACGCCTAGCGCCGGACTCTGTGTTCGTCCCAATACCTCCATCAATATTTTTACATCCGTTATCTGTCTTTTATTTCTTTCTTTATTCCCTTTTTCTTCACGGCCTTAAAAGGTTAAAATGTGTCTTGACTGCACAATCTTGACACGCTAAGCGTGCTTATTATACCTGGGGCTTCCTATACAGAAGCTTAATATAACTATGTTCCGGGCTCTATGCCCCCGCACATGTGTTACTTTTCCACATGTACCTTTTCTTCGCCATTATATGCATCGATATGACTTAAGTTTTGGGCAAGCTGGGTTGCCTCACTCTTGTGTTTATGCCCTGCGTTCCCGTTAATTCGGCTAGGGTCTCTGCGATTGTTACTGCCGGGTCAGCCGGATGTGTACCTCAGACTGGGTGAAGCCGAAATCTAGCGTTCTTAAGGGAATATTCGGTCGGTGGACAAAAGATGACTTTTATTTATTATAATACATGCCCCCAGATGTCTATATCTTGCGTCTCTTTTCACAGTTCGGACATGCACATTAATGCATGCATACCCAGGGAAAGGAACCCTTAACAGAACTATTCTCCCTGGAAGATGTTTCTTACTATCCGTGTAATATAACATAGCTAGTTGGGTACTTGTCTGTTCAAGCACTTATGACCCCTACGCATGGTTTCCATGCATACCCTGGTTTTTACATAACTGAGCAGGTATTTGGATACACTCCGGACTGTCGGGTCCGGAGGTTGAAGCGAAAAGGTCCGCCATGACAAATGATTTACAATTCGGCTAGAGACAATATATGTCAATTGAAGTACACAGTCACTTAGACTGACTATATTCTTCTTCTATACCATCCAACAGACTGTCTAGCCTACAATCCTGTTTGGAATACTTTGCGGCTAATTTAACCTGGTCATACACCAAACTAACGGGGATCTCTTTCCCATCTGACCACACAGGTCCGACCTCGGCCATGTGGTTCGCGTCTACCTTGGTATATCGCGTCTTCACGATGGCCCAGGCTTCCCTTGCACCTTGTCGGCGGGCTGATATCTTCCATAATCGGAAGCGCCACTGCGCTCCCTTGAGTATCTCTACGAGCTCCCCCATGCCTCCTGACAGGGAGGCAGATGGCCACAAGGCTTGGGCAATGCCCTGCATCACCTGTCGAACTTGTTCGTGCAGTTGTGAGAGATCTGGCAGAAGATCACCCGCCGACCCGGGCATCTCCTCTGTAGGACGACCCGTCAGCATACCTACAGATATAACTCTGTTAACCGGTTTCTTCGTCGAACTCTATGAAAGTTCGTTCAAGCACTTACTAAAAATGCCGCACCGAAGCCTCTTATTCTCCTTTACGGAGTCAGCAAGCTGGGCCCGAACATGGTTCAGTTCAACGCCCAGCCGGGTATTGCCATCTTGGATATCGTTTCTCTCCCGCCTAATCGGCGTAAGCACACGCTCGCCAGCCCTTAGCTGTCATTTAGCATGTTGCTCATCCCCTCGTACGACCTCCGGATTCACTCCGGGATCATCTACAGAATCTATTGTTAGATTTGCATGCATGCCGAACACTAACTGGTACATGTCATTCTTTTAGATAACAAGTGTTACTAGATTGGGCCTTTCCGGACTCCTTCATTGCGGCAACCGCGGCCCGTAGCTGGGCTTTGCACTCCTCCAGCTCTTGAGACAATTGGGAATTCTTCCCCGTAAGAACCTACGCAAACAATGATCCTTAAATCAGTTGTGCCAAGTGTTTCAAGTCTCAGGGGCTACTGATATACATAATTATTAGATTTTCTTACCCGTATATCCTTCACATACTGGTCCGTGGCTCGGGCAAGACCATTTTGAGCAACTCAGATATACGCATCTCCTGAGTTGAAGGCATCGAACGCCTCTTGAGAGAAACAAGCGTCACGGAGTACGGCCCGGCGATGCCTGTGATTCATGGCGCTCTCCACTTGGGAATGCGTAGCGGACAGCCTATCTGCATCCTCTGTAGGAGGAACATCCGATGTTGGCCCCATGTTAGCATCTTCCTCTAAGTTCGGCTCTGGAGCCCGGCTGGTGGAAGCTTGGCTAGCAGGCTCTCCGGATATGGTCCGACGAGCGTTTTTCCTGTCAGGAACCATGGACGTTATTATATTTTAAAAGACGACAACCACGGAGCGGGGTTCTTTTCCATACCTTTGCGACAGCGTGTCAGTCCTGACCGCCTTCCTTTTAAGCCTACCCGGCAACGGTGCTCCTTGTTAGTGAGTCACCGCGGGTTCGGCATGGCGTCCCGAGGGCCTTCCCTATAAGACACCATATGTGTGCGGTAGGTGAAGTGCAAAAATAAAAGAGGGGAATCCTTCTCGGAAGTTGGGACTTCGGTTTTACTTACATGCGAGGCAGGGAGCAGTCTAGGATAATCGGCTATGATGGCCACCAAGGCACCATTGCAGCTTAACTGATAGAATGTCCTGTCGATGAGCTCCACAAATGTGTTCGGATCTTCTTCGAGTCCGGGGTCGAGGGCCCGGTCAGGGTCCTCTGGTTGTGGAGGTGGGTTGTGGATCTCCCTTACGGCTTTTCGCACTTCCTGCTATGAAATAGCAAGGTAAATACTCATGACGAAGAATGCGGGAAGGTCTGGAGTAGAAAGTAGCAGCTCACTCAGTTTGGGGGGTTGTACATGGAGAAACCATCCCGTGGCTTGATGCGGATGAACTCCTCTTCCTCTCCCTTATATAGATCAGACAGTATTTTCGCGAGGGCAGCGGCGGAGTCTGGTCCCTTACGACCGCAGAGGGTGGAATCGTCTTCTCCATTGAAGTGCCACATGGGTTGTCCCCGATATTGAAATGGCTACACCCCCGCGTTATACATACTAACATAACCTCGATTATTGTCAATCCTGATTTGGCCAGCGTTTTTATCCATCCCATCAGGTAAAGGACCTCTCTGTCATCTTCCTCCTGGGGGTCCCGAGGGCGCTAGCTGTGGCGTTTCTTCAGAGGGGCGTTATTGAACTCAGGAAGGCCCATCCGAATAGGATCCGGAAGGCGGACATCCTCCATATAAAACCACTCCGAAGGCTAGTCTTCGGATCTCTTCTTTGGAGTACCAGACAGGTATCCGGTCCCGGCAATGTGCCATATCTCGGCTCCGCCCACTTGATATAGTGACCCCTCCTGTGTACGGGGTACGAGGCAGAATAGCCTCTTCCATAGCTCGAAATGAGTTTCGCAGCCCAAAAACAGCTCGCAAAAGGCGATGTAACCAGCGATGTGTAATATGGGGGCGGGAGTAAAGTTATGCAGCTGGAGGCCGTAGAACTCCAGAAGCCCGTGGAGGAACGCATGGATTGGAAATCCAAGCCCCCTTAGTAAGTAAGGGACAAGGCATACTCGCCCCCCATGGATGGGTTGGGAAAGCTCTCCGCTTGCTCCCCACCATTGTAAGTGGCAAGTCCGACTCGAACGGGGACCATATACGCTGGTGGGAGAAACCCCTGGGTTTCTAACTCTACTAATTGACTATGGGGGACGGAACACTTCTTCCAATCACTTGGCTTAGGGCTACGGGAGCGAGGGGAGGAGCTGCGATGGCCGGCCATGATGGGATGGACTTTTTCCGGGCGCGCTCTGATGGATGCTCGCTGTGGGAAGATGGTGTGATCTGGATCTAAGGATCCCCGTCTCTTTAAATAGAAGATTTACTCGCATGGTTAGGGTGGCAAGTGTAAAAATGCCCCAAATTCTCGCATTCGCTCGACACGTGGAGGATAGCCATTATTAGGCGCAGAAGCCAAGGAGTGCAACATTCATGGGAAGCCGGACACTACTCGACAGGTATTCAGAATTTGGAGAAGAACCCGCCTTGCAATGCCAAACACAATCTGCGCGTCGGACTCATCGTCATTGAAGCCTGGTTCGGGGGCTACTGAGGGAGTCCTGGATTAGGGGGTCCTCGGACAGCCGGACTATATACTATGGCCGGACTGTTGGACTATGAAGATACAAGATTGAAAACTTCGTCCCATGTCCGCGTGGGACTCTTCTTTGCGTGGAAGGCAAGCTTGACAATTCGGATATGTAGATCTCCCTTGTAACCGACTCTGTGTAACCCTATCCCCCTCCGATGTCTATATAAACCGGAGGGTTTAGTCCGTAGGACAAGAACAATCAGAATCATAGGCTAGCTTCTAGGGTTTAGCCTCTACGATCTCGTGGTAGATCAACTCTTGTAATACTCATATCATCAAGATCAATCAAGCAGGACGTAGGGTATTACCTCCATCGAGAGGGCCCGAACTTGGGTAAACATTGTGTCCCCTGCCTCCTGTTACCATCCGCCTTAGACGCATAGTTCGGGACTGTTGGAAATATGCCCTAGAGGCAATAATAAATTGGTTATTATTATATTTCCTTGTTCATGATAATCGTTTATTATCCATGCTAGAATTGTATTGATAGGAAACTCAGATACATGTGTGGATACATAGACAACACCATGTCCCTAGTAAGCCTCTAGTTGACTAGCTCGTTGATCAATAGATGGTTACGGTTTCCTGACCATGGACATTGGATGTCATTGATAACGGGATCACATCATTAGGAGAATGATGTGATGGACAAGACCCAATCCTAAGCCTAGCACAAGATCATGTAGTTCGTATGCTAAAGCTTTTCTAATGTCAAGTATCATTTCCTTAGACCATGAGATTGTGCAACTCCCGGACACCGTAGGAGTGCTTTGGGTGTGCCAAACGTCACAACATAACTGGGTGGCTATAAAGGTACACTACAGGTATCTCCGAAAGTGTCTATTGGGTTGGCACGAATCGAGACTGGGATTTGTCACTCCCTGTAAACGGAGAGGTATCTCTGGGCCCACTCGGTAGGACATCATCATAATGTGCACAATGTGATCAAGGAGTTGATCACAGGATGATGTGTTACGAAACGAGTAAAGAGACTTGCCGGTAACGAGATTGAACAAGGTATTGGGATACCGACGATCGAATCTCGGGCAAGTATTGTACCGATAGACAAAGGGAATTGTATACAGGATTGATTAAGTCCTTGACATCGTGATTCATCCGATGAGATCATCGTGGAACATGTGGGAGCCAACATGGGTATCCAGATCCCCCTATTGGTTATTGACCGGAGAGTCATCTCGGTCATGTCTGCATGTCTCCCGAACCCGTAGGGTCTACACACTTAAGGTTCGGTGACGCTAGGGTTATAGAGATATTAGTATGCGGTAACCCGAAAGTTGTTCAGAGTCCCGGATGAGATCTCGGACGTCACGAGGAGTTCCGGAATGGTCTGGAGGTAAAGAATTATATATAGGAAGTGCTATTTCGGCCATCGGGACAAGTTTCGGGGTCACCGGTATTGTACCGGGACCACCGGAAGGGTCCCGGGGGTCCACCGGGTGGGGCCACCTGTTCTCGGGGGCCACATGGGCTGTAGGGGTGTGCGCCTTTGCCTATATGGGCCAAGGTCACCAGCCCCAAGAGGCCCATGCGCCAAGAGATAAGGGAAAGGAAGAGTCCTAAAGGGGGAAGGCACCTCCGAGGTGCCTTGGGGAGGAGGGACTCCTCCCTGGCCGCACCCTTCCTTGGAGGAAGGGCCAAGGCTGCTCCCCCCTCTCCCTTGGCCCTATATATAGTGGGGAGAAGGGAGGGCAACCAGACCTAAGCCCCGGCGCCTCCCTCTCCCTCCCATGACACATCTCCCTCCTCCCGTAGCGCTTAGCGAAGCCCTGTTGGAATCCCGCTACTTCCACCACCACGCCATCGTGCTGTTGGATCTCCATCAACCTCTCCTCCCCCCTTGCTGGATCAAGAAGGAGGAGACGTTGTTGCTCCGTACGTGTCTTGAATGCAGAGGTGCCGTCCGTTCGGCGCTAGGATCATCGGTGATTTGGATCACGACGAGTATGACTCCATCAACCCCGTTCTCTTGAACGCTTCCGCATGAGATCTACAAGGGTATGTAGATCCACTCCTCCCTCGTTGCTAGATGACTCCATAGATAGATCTTGGTGACACGTAGGAAAATTTTGAATTTATGCTACGTTCCCCAACAGTGGTATCAGAGCTAGGTCTATGCGTAGTTTCTATGCACGAGTAGAACACAAAGTAGTTGTGGGCGTTGATTTTGTTCAATATGCTTACCGTTACTAGTCCAATCTTGATTCGGTCGCATTGTGGGATGAAGCGGCCCGGACCGACCTTACACGTACTCTTACGTGAGACTGGTTCCACCGACTGACATGCACTAGTTGCATAAGGTGGCTAGCGGGTGTCTGTCTCTCCCACTTTAGTCGGATCAGATTCGATGAAAAGGGTCCTTATGAAGGGTAAATAGCAATTGGCATATCACGTTATGGTTTTTGCGTAGGTAAGAAACGTTCTTGCTAGAAACCCTTAGCAGCCACGTAAAACATGCAAACAACAATTAGAGGACGTCTAACTTGATTTTGCAGGGTATGCTATGTGATGTGATATGGCCAAAAGGATGTGATGAATGATATATGTGATGTATGAGATTGATCATGTTCTTGTAATAGGAATCATGACTTGCATGTCGATGAGTATGACAACCGGCAGGAGCCATAGGAGTTGTCTTAATTTATTTATGACCTGCGTGTCAACATAAACGTCATGTAATTACTTTACTTTATTGCTAACCGTTAGCTGTAGTAGTAGAAGTAATAGTTGACGAGACAACTTCATGAAGACACGATGATAGAGATCATGATGATGGAGATCATGGTGTCATGCCGGTGACGATGATGATCATGGAGCCCCGAAGATGAAGATCAAAAGGAGCAATATGATATTGGCCATATCATGTCACTATTTGATTGCATGTGATGTTTATCATGTTTATACATCTTGTTTACTTAGAACGATGTTAGTAAATAAGATGATCCCTCATAATAATTTCAAGAAAGTGTTCCCCCTAACTGTGCACCGTTGCGACAGTTCGTTGTTTCGAAGCACCACGTGATGATCGGGTGTGATAGATTCTAACGTTCACATACAACGGGTGTAAGACAGATTTACACATGCGAAACACTTAGGTTGACTTGATGAGCCTAGCATGTACAGACATGGCCTCGGAACACAAGAGACCGAATGGTCGAGCATGAGTCGTATGGTAGATACGATCAACATAAAGATGTTCACCGATGTTGACTAGTCCGTCTCACGTGATGATCGGACACGGCCTAGTTGACTCGGATCATGTAATCACTTAGATGACTAGAGGGATGTCTATCTGAGTGGGAGTTCATAAGATGAACTTAATTATCCTAAACATAGTCAAAAGGTCTTCGCAAATTATGTCGTAGCTCACACTTTAGTTCTACTGTTTAGATATGTTCCTAGAGAAAATTTAGTTGAAAGTTGATAGTAGCAATTATGCGGACTAGGTCCGTAAACTGAGGATTGTCCTCATTGCTTCATAGAAGGCTTATGTCCTTAATGCACCACTCAGTGTGCTGAACCTCAAACGTTGTCTATGGATGTTGCGAACATCTGACATACACATTTTGATAACTACGTGATAGTTCAGTTAAACGGTTTAGAGTTGAGGCACCGAAGACGTTTTGAAACGTCGTGAAACATATGAGATGTTTCGAGGGCTGAAATTGGGATTTCAGGCTCGTGCCCACATCAAGAGGTATAAGACCTCCGACGTTTTTCTTAGCCTGCAAACTAAGGGAGAAAAGCTCAATTGTTGAGCTTGTGCTCAGATTGTCTGAGTACAACAATCATTTGAATCAAGTGGGAGTTGATCTTCCAAATGAGATAGTGATGTTTCTCCGAAGTCATTACCACCAAGCTGCTAGAGCTTCGTGATGAACTATAATATATCAGGGACATATATGATGATCCTTGAGATATTCGCGATGTTTGACACCACAAAAGTAGAGATCAAGAAGGAGCATCAATTGTTGATGGTTGGTGAAACCACTAGTTTCAAGAAGGGCAAGGGCAAAAAGGGATGCTTCATGAAACGGCAAATCAGCTGCTGCTCTAGTGAAGAAACCCAAGGTTGAACCCAAACCCGAGACTAAGTGCTTCTGTAATAAAGGGAACAGCCACTGGAGCAAAATTACCCTAGATACTTGGTAGATAAGAAGGCTGGCAAGGTCGATAGAAGTATATTGGATGTATTATGTTAATGTGTACTTTACTAGTACTCCTAGTAGCACCAGGGTATTAGATACCGGTTCGGTTGCTAAGTGTTAGTAACTCGAAATAAAAGCTATGGAATAAACGGAGACTAGCTAAAGGTGAGATGACGATATGTGTTGGAAGTATTTCCAAGGTTGATCAAATATCGTACGCTCCCTCTACCATCGAGATTGGTGTTTGCGTTGAGCATAGACATGATTGGATTATGTCTATCGCAATACGGTTATTCATTTAAGGAGAATAATGGTTACTCTGTTTATTTGAATAATACCTTCAATGGTCTTACACCTGAAATGAATGGTTTATTGAATCTCGATCGTAGTGATACGCATGTTCATGCCAAAAGATAGTAATGATAGTACCACCTACTTGTGGCACTGCCACGTAAGTCATATCGGTATAAAACGCATGAAGAAGCTCCATGTTGATGGATCTTTGGACTCACTCATTTTTTAAAAGTTTGAGACATGCGAACCATGTCTATTGGTGTATATGCATGAAGAAACTCCATGCAAATGGACCGTTTGGACTCACTTGATTTTGAATCACTTGAGACATGCAAATCATACCACATGGGCAAGATGACTGAAAAGCCTCATTTTCAGTAAAATGGAACTAGAAAGCAACTTGTTGGAAGTAATACATTTTGATGTGTGCAATCCAATGAGTGCTGAGGCATGTAGTGGATATCGTTATGTTCTTACTTCACAGATGATTTGAGTAGATGTTGAGTATATTTACTTGATGAATCACGAGTCTGAATTATTGAAAGGTTCAAGTAATTTCAGGGTGAAGTTGAAAGATCGTCGTGACAAGAGGATAAAATATCTATGATATGATCATAGAGATGAATATCTGAATTACGAGTTTGGCACAGAATTAAGACATTGTGGAAATTGTTTCACAACTAATACAGCCTGGAACACCATAGTGTGATGGTGTGTCCGAACATCATAATTGCACCCTATTGGATATGATGCATACCATGATGTCTCTTATCGAATTACCACGATAGTTTATGGGTTAGGCATTAAAGACAACCACATTCACTTTAAATAGGGCACCACGTAATTCCGATGAGATGACACCATATGAACTGTGGTTTAGGGAAACCTAAGCTGTCATTTCTTAAAATTTTGGGGCTGCGACGCTTATGTGAAAAAGTTTCAGGCTAATAAGCTCGAACCCAAAGCGGATAAATGCATCTTCATAGGACACCCAAAACAGTTGGGTATACCTCCTGTCTCAGATTCGAAAGCAATAAGGGATTGTTTCTAGAATCGGGTCCTTTCTCGAGGAAAAGTTTCTCTCGAAAGAATTGAGTGGGAGGATGGTGGAGACTTGATGAGGTTATTGAACCGTCTCTTCAACTAGTGTGTGGCAGGGCACAGGAAGTTGTTCCTGTGGCACCTACACCAATTGAAGTGGAAGCTTATGATAGTGATCATGAAACTTCAGATCAAGTCACTACCAAACCTCGTGGGATGACAAGGATGCGTACTACTTCAGAGTGGTACGTAATCCTGTCTTGGAAGTCATGTTGCTAGACAACAATGAACCTACGAGCTATGGAGAAGCGATGGTGGGCCCGGATTCCGATAAATGGCTTGAGGCCATAAAATCCGGGAGAGGATCCATGTATGGAAACAAAGTGTAGACTTTGGCAGAACATCTCGATGGTTGTAAGGCTGTTGAGTGCAGATGGATTTTAAAAGGAAGACGGACAATGATGGTAAATGTCACCATTAAGAAAGCTCGACTTGTCGTTAAGAAGTTTTCTGACAAGTTCAAGGAGTTGACTACGATGAGACTTTCTCACTCGTAGCGATGCTAAGAGTCTGTTGGAATTATATTAGCGATTACTGCATTATTTATGAAATCTTGCAGATAGGATGTCAAAACATTGTTTCCTCGACGATTTTCTTGAGGAAAGGTTGTATGTGATACAACCAGAAGGTTTTGTCAATCCTGAAAGATGCTAATAAGTATGCAAAGCTCCAGCAATCCTTCTAAGGACTGGAGTAAGCATCTCGGAGTTGGAATGTATGCTTTGATGAGATGATCAAAGATTTTGGGTTTATACAAAGTTTATGAGAAACTTGTATTTCCAAAGAAGTGAGTGGTAGCACTATAGAATTTCTGATGAGTATATGTTGTTGACATATTGTGGATCAAAAATGACGTAGAATTTCTAGAAAGCATATAGGGTCATTTGAAAGGTGTTTTTCAATGGAAAACCTGGATTAAGCTACTTGAACATTAAGCATCAAGATCTGTAAGGATAGATCAAAAATGCTTAATGGTACTTTCAAATGAGCACATAACTTGACATGATCTTGAAGGTGTTCAAGATGGATCAGCCAAAGAAGGAGTTCTTGCCTGAGTTGTAAGGTATGAAGTTAAGACTTAAAGCTCGACCACGGCAGAAGAAAGAGGAAGGACGAAGGTCGTCCCCTATGCTTTTGTCATAGGCTCTCTACAGTATGCTATGCTGTGTGCCGCACCTGAAGTGTGCCTTGCCATGAGTCAGTCAAGGGGTACAAGAGTGATCCAAGAATGGATCATAGGACAGCGGTCAAAGTTATCCTTAGTAACTAGTGGACTAAGGAATTTTCTCGATTATGGAGGTGGTAAAAGAGTTCATCGTAAAGGGTTACGCCGATGCAAACTTTGACACTAATCCAGATTATTCTGAGTAGTAAACTAGATTCGTATAGTAGAACAGTAATTTGGAATAGTTCCAAATAGAACGTAGTAGTTGCATCTACAAGATGACATAGAAATTTGCGAAGTACATACGGATCTGAAAGATTCAGACCCGTTGACTATAACATCTCTCAGAAGCATAACATGATCAAACCCAGAACTCATCGAGTGTTAATCACATGGTAATGTGAACTAGATTATTGACTCTAGTAAACTCTTTGGGTGTTAGTCACATGGGGATGTGACCTTGAGTGTTAGTCACATAGCGATGTGAACTGGATTATTGACTCTAGTGCAAGTGGGAGACTATTGGAAATATGCCCTAGAGGCAATAATAAATTGGTTATTATTATATTTCCTTGTTCATGATAATCGTTTATTATCCATGCTAGAATTGTATTGATAGGAAACTCAGATACATGTGTGGATACATAGACAACACCAGGTCCCTAGTAAGCCTCTAGTTGACTAGCTCGTTGATCAATAGATGGTTACGGTTTCCTGACCATGGATATTGGATGTCGTTGATAATGGGATCACATCATTAGGAGAATGATGTGATGGACAAGACCCAATCCTAAGCCTAGCACAAGATCATGTAGTTCATATGCTAAAGCTTTTCTAATGTCAAGTATCATTTCCTTAGACCATGAGATTGTGCAACTCCCGGATACCGTAGGAGTGCTTTGGGTGTGCCAAACGTCACAACGTAACTGGGTGGCTATAAAGGTACACTACAGGTATCTCCGAAAGTGTCTGTTGAGTTGGCATGAATCGAGACTGGGATTTGTCACTCTGTGTAAACAAAGAGGTATCTCTGGGCCCACTCGGTAGGACATCATCATAATGTGCACAATGTGATCAAGGAGTTGATCACGAGATGATGTGTTACGAAACGAGTAAAGAGACTTGCCGGTAACGAGATTGAACAAGGTATTGGGATACCGACGATCGAATCTCGGGCAAGTATTGTACCGATAGACAAAGGGAATTGTATACGGGATTGATTAAGTCCTTGACATCGTGGTTCATCCGATGAGATCATCGTGGAACATGTGGGAGCCAACATGGGTATCCAGATCCCGCTGTTGGTTATTGACCGGAGAGTCATCTCGGTCATGTCTGCATGTCTCCCGAACCTGTAGGGTCTACACACTTAAGGTTCGGTGACGCTAGGGTTATAGAGATATTAGTATGCGGTAACCCGAAAGTTGTTCGGAGTCCTGGATGAGATCCCGGACGTCAGAGGAGTTCCGAAATGGTCCGGAGGTAAATAATTATATATATAGGAAGTGCTATTTCGGCCATCGGGACAAGTTTTGGGGTCACCGGTATTGTACCGGGACCATCGGAAGGGTCCCGGGGGTCCACCGGGTGGGGCCACCTGCCCTCGGGGGCCACATGGGCTGTAGGGGTGTGCGCCTTGGCCTATATGGGCCAAGGGCACCAGCCCCAAGAGGCCCATGCGCCAAGAGATAAGGGAAAGGAAGAGTCCTAAAGGGGGAAGGCACCTCCGAGGTGCCTTGGGGAGGAGGGACTCCTCCCTGGCCGCACCCTTCCTTGGAGGAAGGGCCAAGGCTGCGCCCCCCCTCTCCCTTGGCCCTATATATAGTGGGGGGAAGGGAGGGCAACCAGACCTAAGCCCTGGCACCTCCCTCTCCCTCCCATGACACATCTCCCTCCTCCCGCAGCGCTTAGCGAAGCCCTGTTGGAATCCCGCTACTTCCACCACCACGCCGTCGTGCTGTTGGATCTCCATCAACCTCTCCTCCCCCCTTGCTGGATCAAGAAGGAGGAGACGTCGCTGCTCCGTACGTGTGTTGAACGCGGAGGTGCCGTCCGTTCGGCGCTAGGATCATCGGTGATTTGGATCACGACGAGTACGACTCCATCAACCCCGTTCTCTTGAACGCTTCCGCGTGCGATCTACAAGGGTATGTAGATCCACTCCTCCCTCATTGCTAGATGACTCCATAGATAGATCTTGGTGACACGTAGGAAAATTTTGAATTTATGCTACGTTCCCCAACAGGGACCCCCTCCCCGAGATCCGCCGGTTTTGACACCGACAACAGGGATTACACCTACGTCCTACGGCAGGACCTGGACACTAGGGCAGGCCTAGCCAGATCAATCTACGAGTCAAGGGGACGCACCCCAACAGAAAAGGATGGCTATCAGGCCCGGCGTGATCAACACAACCTCACTCAGGGTGAAAACTGCATAGGGATGTTCGCCGAACTCCGTCGTGATGTCGCCCGCTATAGAGGCGCCGCAAACCCCCTATGCTTCGCCGAGGAAGTAATGGAGCACGAATCCCAGAAGGGTTTAAACCTATAAATATCAAATCATATGATGGAACAACCGACCCCATGGTATGGATTGAGGATTTTCTTCTCCATATCCACATGTCCCGTAGTGATGATCTCCATGCTATCAAATACCTCTCACTAAAATTAAAGGGACCAGCACAACACTGGCTAAACAGCATCCCAGAGAACTCCATTGGCAACTGGGAAGACTTGGAAGATGCCTTTCGCGACAACTTCCAAGGTACATATGTCCGGCCTCCAGACGCCGACGACCTCAGTCACATCATCCAGCAGCCCAGAGAGTCAGCCAGGAAACTCTGGACTAGGTTCCTAATTAAAAACAACCAAATTGTTGACTGTCCGAATGCCGAAGCCCTCGCGGCCTGTAAACATAGCGTGCGAAATGAGTGGCTTGCCCGTCACCTCGGCCAAGAAAAACCTAAGTCCATGGTTGCCCTTACTACACTGATGACCCGCTTTTGCGCGGGAGAACATAGCTGGCTTGCTCGTAGAAGCAATAGCACCATCGATCCTGGAATCTCCGAAGCCAGGGACGGCAATGGCAAGCCACGACGCAATAAAAACAAGCATCGAAACAATAATGCAGGAACCCAAGACACGACGGTCAATGCCGGATTCAGTGGCCCCAAAGCCGGTCAACGCAAGAAGCCATTCAAGGCAAACAGAGATGGTCCATCCAGCTTAGACGAGATACTGGATCGGTCCTGTCAGATTCATGGCAGCCCTGACAAACACGCCAACCATACCAACAGAAATTGATGGGTTTTCAAACAAGCCAGCAAGCTCAATGCTGAACACAAAGGGAAGGGCCCGCCCAGTGACGGTGAAGATGAAGAGACTCGCCAACCGAACACTGGGGGACTACGAAGTAAAAACAGTAAACATGATATATGTGACGCATATCCCTACAAGGGAGCGCAAGCGCGCTCTACAAGATTTCTACGCCATAAAGCCGGTCGCCCCAAAATTTATCCCATGGGCGGCCTGCTCAATCACTTTCGATCACAAGGACCACCCAACCAGTATCCGTCATGGAGGTTCGGCAGCTCTGGTCCTCGATCCAATGATCAATGGATTCCATCTCACACGAGTCCTTATGGACGGTGACAGTAGTCTTAATTTACTTTACCAAGACACTGTCCGCAAAATGGGCATTGATCCCTCAAGGATCAAGCCCACCATAACTACCTTCACGGGAGTAATACCCGGCGTCGAAGCTCACTGCACGGGCTTAATCACATTGGAAGTCGCCTTTGGTTCACCGGACAACTTTTGAAGCGAAGACTTGAGCTTCAATATTGTCCCGCACCGTAATGGCTACCATGCACTGCTTGGGCGGACCGCTTTTGCTCGTTTCAATGCGGTCCCACACTATGCCTATCTAAAACTTAAGATGCCCGGTCCACACGGCGTCGTCACGATCAACGGAAACATGGAACGCTCCCTCCATACCGAGGAGCATACCGCGGCCATCGCAGCCGAAGTACAAAAGCGGCCCCGTCAAGCTGCATATCTCATCGGCCATTAAGCCGCCGACCTCTATTACACAAGACCGGCCAATTTCAAAGCGCGATTAGCAGTTCTGCCTCCGTCATTCGCCCCATATACCCGCGAAGTCCGTATCGCGCATGCATAATTATGCACTTAAAATACCTTAGTCATCGGCAGAGGCACAATATGGACAGGCCCACAATACGGTTCACCCTCCTATAGCCTTTTTCTCTTTTTCTAACTATATCTTATCTTTTGCCATAGCTGAATCAAAAATTGTTCATCCTATGGACCTACAAGGACTCTTTCTGAGCCCGGTTTCGTGCAAATAACTAAAGATTACTCCTTTTAAGGAATACTTTTCGCTGAGGCAACGGCAGTGCAGACGTGCGACAGGGGGTCCAAAAGATTTTCTATAGACCAAACACTCTATTTAAAACCTGTATATAGCCTTTTTCCTTAGCCTTTGACACCTGGCATGTAAAATGGCCTGGGTAGTGGTGTTATAATCTGTAAGATTGCATTTGACGTATCAATCAGATTCCAGTGAACATAATCCGTCTTTAGTATTTGCTTTTCCTCATAGAACTGCATTTTGCTTCTTCAGTTGTTTCACACACACACCTTGGCACAAATCGCCAGGGGCTTGATACGGCAACATATGGGTTGCTGAAAAGTCCGAACAGCTCTACAACATACTTCGGCGTCACGAGTTTGGCCTTATATGCATCAGCTCCGAATCATGTCTTTGGTCAATAGTTGGGTTGCCCAGCTCCTGTGCTTACTACCTTACGTTCCATCTTATCGGCTAGGGTAGTAAATGGAGAACTACTGCGATTGTGTTTCTGGTTCACCTGGTTAAACACCTCAGTAGAGAAAGCCAAAAACTGACTGTCATGATGCAGCGAGAGTTGGTCAACCACTCAGCGACTTATTAGAATGTTTTGCGATTTCTTCCGTACTACACGAATGAACAATCTTTATTTTTTGGTCACCTATGTAACACAACCGTATTCGGATAACCGCGTACATATCAAGGGCTACATCATAGACCCACCATAAAACTCCTATGGCTAAGTGAAAGTGTTAAAGCCCTATAGTCTGATTGCCTAGTTCGCCGCACTGACACCTCCGTAACAGACCAAGACGTTGGGTCAAGAGTGATCAGGTGCTATTCCGAACACCCCCGTATTATAGGCAAGGGGGCCGATGTCGATGACTGGCAAACTTTTAGATTATAAAAGACGGACGCACAGGAGGAAATAACTTTCAGGCAAAGGTATGAATATAACACAACCTTAATATATCATAATATTGTTCTCACAATTCCGGTGCATCTACTTGAACATAATATCCTTCGAGCACTGACCCTCTACCAAGCGGGCGCCCTCTAGGAAGTCCTCGAAATAATGCTCCGGCGTGCGATAGTCCTTGCCTCCAGGCGGGCCCTTAGCTACAACATCGTTGGCCTTCATCTTTTCCCAGTACATCTTGACATGGGCGAAGGCCATCTGGGCACCTTCTATGCACGTCGACCGCTTGACGGTGTCGATACGCGGCACTGCATCGACAAGTCGCTGCACCAAACCAAAATAGTTGTTCGGAATGGGTTCAGCCGGCCATAGCCAGACCACGACGTCCTTCATGGAAGCTCCGGACATCTTGTGGAGCTCGGCCCACTATGCCATCTGTTCGTTCAGCAATGCCGGACGCCGTGGCACGTTGAATTGTGACCAGAAAAGCTTCTCCACAGTACGTCCTTCCCTGCGCTTGGAAGAACTGCGCCGCATTGGAGACACTCTTCCACAGGTCCAAGAACGCGTCTGGAGAACTCCACAATTGATTAAGCAGAGCATACTTCGGGTCGCCAAACTTAGTCTATAATAGAAAGGGCTCACCAGCCGCTATCTCCCCAGCTTGCCGAATCTCCTCCCGAGCCGCTCTAGACTCGGGTCGTGCTTCTCTTGCCTCTTGTAAGACCTTGTCGAGTTCGGCTTCCTTCGTTTTGTTATCCTCCTTGAGTGATTTGCATTTGCCAGTGGCATCCTTTAGCTCTCGCTCCATGGTAGATATTCTCTCCTCGCACTGGCGCCAAGTGGCCTGTTCGGCCTTTAAATCAGCAGCCGCCTTCTTGGCAGCCACATTGCTCACTCTGGCCTACTCCTTGGCCCGGGCAAGCTTGGCCCGAAGCTAGCACCATCTACAGTTATGCATGTCACAGTGTATAATTTTCAGCTTCGTGCTCATACTATTATACATGCACAAGCAGGCTGTCCCAAAACATACCTTGTGCCTCGTCGAGCCGCCTGTTAATAAGGGTAATGTCCTCATCAGCTCTCAAGTTTATGCTTTAAATATGCAACTTCCGCAACTTGGGCAGTCCCCTTTGACATAACAGCTTGTTTTCAAATTAATTATGTTACTTCCTGAGCATATCTTTTTTTGATTCTCTGATTGCCTCCCTATGGAAACCGACCAGAGCCTCAGGGGCTACTATCTATACACAGGTGCATTTTTGCATATAAAGAGCGGTTAAAGATATTACATTGCATACCTCAAAGCCTCTCAGCACGCCTATGAAGGCTTCATCCAATTCGCTTCTCGTGGACAGAATCCTCTCAACTACCATACTCATTAAGGTACGATGTTCCTCTGAGATGGACGCACTTTGCAATGTGCCCATCAGTGTATCCGGCACCTCTGGATTCCCGGAGGCTGCTGCAGGAGTACGGACTCCCTCCAAAAGGGTACGCTTACTCGACCCTAGAGTCATCTTCGACTGTAAACCGGATGGTTCCGGGCCCTCATTGTTTGTCCCCATGGGGGCTGCCTCCCCTGGACCCTTGACGGTCGAAGTATCACCTTCGGGCGTTGTCTTCATTGTCCCCTGCATCGCTAGATTCTCAGGGGAGATCCTCCGGGATGACACCTCGAAGTCGTCCGCCCTTAGGGGCGATGAAGCTTGTGGAGGCGTCTCACTTTCCATCATCTTCGGAGGCAAGTCCCCGGATGAGGAGGACTGTTGAGGTAGATAGCGGGCCGAACTGCAAACATATAGTTTAAATGTTACCCTTGCAAACCAAAAAGAACGGGACATGTCTAGAGCATCCTTGTTCACTTACGATTCGGCAAAGGGCTTGTCCCTAGAAAGGAGATCTGCGTTAACATCGGCTTTCGAACCCGAACCATCTGGCAGGGATATCTTCCCTCTCTTGGGTCCCTCCACCTCCAAGTCTTTGGAGGCAGTCCTTTTCTTCCCGTGGGGAGAAGGGATATCCCTTTCTTCTTCTTCCCCTTTGTCTTCGTCTTCAGAAGAGGGAGCATCAGTCTCCCCGGACATAGCGTCCAGTATACCTTTAGAGCGAAGGCCACCTTCGGCCCTTTTGCTCTTCTTCTTGTCCTCCCTCGCCGGCATTTGATACGGCGTCGGGGCTAGCATCCTCATTAACACAGGATCAGCTGAGTCTTCGAGAGTGGAGTCAGACACCTAATTCAGTCTGCCTTCTTTATCCAGCCTTGGTCTAAGGTAGGTTTCTCAGTACATCGCTATGGGATAATCAACCGAGTTGCACTCAGGAAGTTGGGTGCTTAGCGAGGTATCTGGATGGTTGCAGTCGAGGCCGATGTCCTCGGATGTGTCCAGCCACTGCTTTCGAGCCTTGAAGAATAGTTTCCACATCCCTCTGTGTGTTGTGTCAAAGAATTGCCGAAGGGTCCGCGGTCCTTCTGGATTGAACTCCCACATGCGGAGAGGCCGTCGCTGACACAGGAGCATCCGGCGGACTAGCATCACCTAGATACGTTAATAAGGTCAGTGTCCTTTTCGAGGATGCTCTGGATACGACTTTCCAGCGTATGCACTTCATCAGGTGACACCCAATCAAGCCCCTTATTAATCCATGATGCGAGTCGCAATGGAGGGCCAGGTTGGAACGCATGCGTTGCTGCCCATTTGGTACAGCACGGTTCGGTGATATAGAACCACTCCCGCTGCCATAAGTTGGAGGTTTCTGTGAAGGTGCCTTTTGGCCATATAGCATTGGCGAGCTTGCTCACCATAGCACTGCCGCACTCTGCCTGCTCCCCGCCGACTATCTTAGGCTTCACATTGAAGGTCTTGAGCCATAGGCCGAAGTGTGGGGGATGCGGAGAAAAGCTTCACACGTGACGATAAACACCGAGATGTGGAGAAAGGAGTATGGAGCTAGATCATGAAAATCTAGCCCATAGTAGAACATAAGGCCACGAACGAAGGGGGGGAGAGCGAACCCCAGCCCGCGGAGGAAGTGGGAGATGAATACAAACCCTCTCGTTGGATTTTGGTGTGGGGATCACCTGCCCCTTGGCAGGGAGCCTGTGGGAGATTTCTGCAGTCAGGTACCTTGCCTCCCGGAGCTTCACGATATCTTCCTCGGTGACCGAGGAGGCCATCCACCTGCCTTGGGAACTGGATCCAGACATGACTAGAAGGCTTGGTAGCAATGAAAGAAATCAAGGCCTAGGCGCTGGAGCTTGAAGCTGGGAAGGCTGAGGAAGAGGTAAGCATGGGGGAGAAAGACGGGTCTGTACCCCTTTATAAAGGCGATGAAATCGAACACCTCCTCACGGGCCTTAAAACTCGCCATTTCCCAAGGGATCATGCAAACGACACGGTTGGATTACCCATGCCCACATTGATAAGAATCCCGTGATAAGGGGGCAAAATCTCTACTTTGACAAGATGTGCCAATTAAGACCGCGTCTCATAACATGGAGCGAGAGGCTGAAAGACGGTTCGAAATAATAACCAGGCAAGGGACGTAACGTCTCGCCACGAAAGTCGTCAGTAGATGGGACTTGTTAAATATTATACCCCATTGTGGTTGTATGTGGTGTTTGTTTCGTAGAGCCGGACACAGTTTCTGTGTTTGAGGACTACTTTGAAGTATTTGGAGGAGGAACCCGCCTTGCAATGTCGAAGACAATCTGCGCGCCGGAGACATCGTCATTGAAGCCTGGTTCAGGGGCTACTGAGCGAGTCCTAGATTAAGGGGTCCTCGGGCATCCGGGCTATGTGACGTGGGCCGGACTAATGGGCCATGAAGATACAAGACAGAAGACTTCTTCCCATGTCCGGATGGGACTCTTCTTTACGTGGAAAGCAAGCTTGGCATTCGGATATGAAGATTCCTTCATTTGTAAACCGACTCTGTACAACCCTAGGTCCCTCCGGTTTCTATATAAACCGGAGGGTCTAGTCCGTAGAGGCAATCATAATCATACAGGCTAGACGTCTGGGGTTTAGCCATTACGATCTCGAGGTAGATCAACTCTTGTAAACTCCATATTCATCCAAGATAATCAAGCAGGAAGTAGGGTATTACCTCCATCAAGAGGGACCGAACCTAGGTAAACACCGTGTCCCTGTCTCCTATTACCTTCGATCCTCAGATGCATAGTTTGGGACCCCCTACCCATGATATGCCAGTTTTGACACCGACAGGGGTGCTGACTCTGCAGCGGGGGGAGCTGTTGATGGCTTGAAGAGCCGCTCTTCAAAGACGCCAGGCTCCTGAGGCAGACGCCGGGACACCCTCTTGGCGATGTCGTCTGCCTCCTTGTTTGTGCCTCGTGGCACATGCTGCAATTCTGAGCCCAAGGATTGTTTCTCAATTATGCGTACCTCCTCAAGGTATGCCTCCATGTGTTCATCTTTCGGCTTGTACTCTTTGTTGGAGAAGTTGAGGAGGAGCTACGAGTCACCCCTGATTGTGAGGCGCCTGACCCCCAGAGCCGCGACGGCTTTGAGTCCGGTGATCATGCCCTCGTACTCCGAAATGTTGTTGGGGACCTTCTCATCGCGCTGAAAACAGAGTTGCACGGCGTAGCAGAGCTTGTCCTTGGTGGGCAAAATGAGCACTGCTCCAGCCCCCGCGCCCTGGCGTGCAAACGCGTCGTCGAAGTACATGACCCATCCATCTGGTGCCTTGTCTCCGGGCAGGAGAGAACGGTCCTCGCACACCTCACGGCTGGGGACGTCAGTCCATTCTACTACGAAATCTGCAAGGGCCGCGCCCTTGATGACTCTGGTGGTGCTGAACTCCAGCTAGAATGCTTGCAGCTCGATGTTCCACTCTGCGACCCTTCCTGCGGCATTGGGGCTCTGGAGCACCCTCTCTAGTGTGTAAGCTGAGACAACCTTGATGGGGTGGCCCTCGAAGTAGTGGCGCAGCTTCTGGGAGGCAACGAGGAGCGCGAGCAAGAGCTTTTGCGACATGAGATAGCGCGCACGCGCCTCACATAGCACCGTGCTGACGAAGTACACCGGGTGCTCGACGAGGGAGGAGGCATCAGTGAGGTCTTGCACCTCCTGAGTCTGTGGGCCCTCAGGAGCTTTGTCGTCTGTCATGGCAGCCGCGGCCTCAGGAGCACCGTCCTCAGGAGCCCCACTACCTGGGGGTTGGCCGAGGTCTCAGGAGCGCCGCCATGAGGTTGTAGTCCCCCAACCGGGTGCGAGGTGCTTCGCCATGGGCCCTTTGTCGGGCGCTCCTCCCGCACCGCCACTAGTGCTGTGCTGGCGGAGTGAGGCATGGCAGCTAGGTAGAGCACCAAAGGCTCAAGGGGGCGTGACACTACCATCATCGACGGGCTAGTGAGGTACTTCTTGAGGTCTTGGAAAGCCGCGTCAGCCTCTGGAGTCCACTCGAACGGGCCTTTCTTCTTCATCGGCTTGAAGAAAGGGAGGGCGCGCTTCCCTAGCTTGGAGATGAAACGCCCGAGCGAGGTTACGCAGCCCGCCAGCTTCTGTATTTCCTTGGGGGTTTGCGGCAGACTCATCCTTTCTATGGCCTTGACCTTCTCCGGGTTGGCATCGATCCCTCTGTGCGACACCAGGAACCTCAGAAGCTTGCTGGACGGGACGCCGAACACACATTTCTCTGGGTTGAGTCGCATGTCCACCTTGCGCAAGCTGGCAAATGCCTCCTCCAGGTCTTCGATAAGGGTCCTTACCTCCCGAGATTTCACCACTATGTCATCGATGTATGCCTTGGCATTCTGCCTGAGCTGCAGGCCCAAAGCGATGTGCATCAGCCACTGGAAGGTTGCTCCAGCATTACGCAGCCTGAACGGCATGCAGGTGTAGAAGTACACCCTGCATGGGGTCAAGAAAACCGTCTTCTCAACATCTTGCACTGCCATCTTGATTTGGTGATAGCCCGAGAAGGCGTCCAGGAAGCACAGCAGGTCACACTCGATGGTGGAATTGACGATCTGATCAATGCGCGGAAGTGGGAAGGGGTCTTGAGGGCAAGCCTTGTTGAGGTTGGTGAAATCGACGCACATGCGCTCCTTCCCACCTTTCTTGGGGATGATAACGAGGTTTGCCAGCCACTCTGGATAACGCACCTCCTGAATGACGCCAGCCTCTTGTAGCTTGCGGGTCTCTTGGACGATGAACTACTTATTCGTGGACTGTCGTCGTGCCCTCAAGTGGTGTTCGATTATCCCCCTCGGGATCCCGACCAGATCCTTGGGCTCCCATGCAAACACATCTTTGTTCGCACACAGGAAGTTGATCAACGCCTCTTATTGGTTTGGGGCTGAGGCCGACGCCTATGGTGAAGGTGGATCCTGTCACCCTGTCTTCATCGACCTGCACCTGCTTCGTCTCGGCCCGATCTTGAGAGAACAACTGCTTCTTCTTCGCTGGTGCAGCCCCCTGAGCCTCTGGGGCTCCCTCCTTGCATGGCCATGCTGCCGCCGCGGCTCTGGAGGCGAGCATGAGGGCCAATAGCTCGTCCTTGGTGTCCCTCGCTACGGTGAGGACGCCGCTGCTTCCTGGCATCTTCATGAGGTTGTAACCGGGGTGGGTTGCCGCCATGAACTTGGCCAAGGCCGGGCACCCGAGGATGGCATTGTACGGGAGGTCGATGCGGGCAATGTCGAAGTCGATAAGCTCGGTGCGGTAGTTGTCGCGCGTGCCGAAGGTGACGGGGAGGCAGATCTGCCCCAGGGGGGCAGGTGGAGCCGTCAACGACTCCGGAGAACGGCTTGGTAGGGTGGAGCCGTCCATGGAGCACATGAAGCAGGCCTAAAGCCTCCACAAAGAGCATGTTGAGGCCATCGCCACCGTCGATGAGGGTCCTGGTGACCGCTACGTTGTAGATGGTGGGGGTGCAGAGCATCGGGAGCGCGCCAACGCCTGCCGTAGTCGTGGGGTGGTCCCATGAATCGAAGGTGAGGTCGGCCTTAGGCGCCGCCCAGCCCAGAGGTGCCTAGCGGAACAACTGCTTGGCATGGCGGTCTGAGGGCGGCGCCTGCGAGCCGCCAAGGAGGGCCGCAACAGCGTGGGGCGCCGGTGCCGCGAAGCGCGCGACGAAGAGGCCGCGCAGCTCCTCCCAGGAGGCCACCAAGGACTCCGGCAAGCCCAGAAGCCAGGCGCGCGACACCCTCGTGAGAGCCATGGGCAGCCAGTTTGCCATGACCTTGTCGTCGCCGCCGGGCGCCCAAACAGCCTCCGCGTACACCTGGAGGAACCCGCCGGATCCGTCGCACCGTCGTACCGAGGCAGCAACTGCGGCCTGAACTTGGGCGGCCACTGCACACGCCGCAGGGCGGGGGTGAAAGCTCGGACCCGTGGTGCCTCCAAACGCACTCGTCGGTCCGGTCGGTGGAACGACGTCCTCCATGAGGGTGAGCAACGCGGGTGGTGTACAGCAGGAAAAGAGGCGACTCTTCGATGAACCCCTACCTGGCTCGCAAAATATCGGATTTTGGGCTCCGCAAACCCTGGATAGATTCAAACTCTGGGGTGCGTGCGAAGAACTTGACCTTCCCAGAGTGCCAACCCATCGATCCCATGGCCTAGCTCTACGAACTAAAAGGAAAGATGACACAACAGTTTACCCAGGTTTGGGCCACCTTGCGGTGTAAAACCCTGCTCCTGCTTTGTGGTGGAATGGCCTCGAGGTGGGCTGGCGATGAACTAGTACAGTGGAAGAACGACCTCAGGAGGTGTGTTCTTCAGCTGGTGGGGGAGAGGATGATCTGAATGATTCGGATCCGGTCCTTTTCCGCGGTGGTGGCACGGCCCTATTTATAGTGGCCTTGGTCCTCTTCCCAAATGAAGGCAGGAAGGGATCCCACACCAGCCAAATTCGAAGGGAGACAACTAGTGCATCTTATCCTGACAAAAGTAGTCTTCGCCTGCAAAGCCTCTGGTTGTTATGCCATGGTGGGCTTGGTGATGACCTCCGTCCTGCAGTCCTAGCGGTCCTGGTCTTGTTGCATGGGAATGGAAACCTTTGGCTGATTCCTCGGGACTCCGCGCCTATGCTTGCCTCCTTAGCACCAAAGAGGAAACTGCTGTCATGCGCCCGCTGGCGCCCGCCTGGCCTTGGTCGTCATGGATCACTTCATCTAAACCTCATGAGGTGAGGCTTGCATAGAAATCTCCGCTCCTCAGGAGCCAGCCTGAGGAGGCCTCTCCTTCTGGAGGTCTTGGTCTCGTCTGCCTCGCGAGGCTTGGCCCCTCGCGAGGGTCTTGAGTTTTTGGTGCTGAAGATGGGTCGTACCAGGCCGTCGAAGGAGCCACGTCGCGGGCCGCAGGCAGGCAAGTCTAGGTACCCCTGTTCCCAGAATGCCGACAATACTATATTCATCAAAACTATCATGTGTAATGGTAAAAGGCGACCCATCAATATAATCCTTAATAAGCGCAAACTTCCCCGATATAGTGTAGTTGGTAGAATTCAAGAAGATAATAGGACTATCATGTGTGGGTGCAATATCAACAATTTAATGTTTAACATAAGGAACTATAGCAAGTTCATCTCCACAACCATCATTCATATTGGCATCATGGCCCCAAGCATAGCAAGCATCAATTTCATCAAAAAGGGATATTTCAAATGAATCAACGGGATCATAGCAATTATCATAGCATTCATCCTTCAGTAAGAACGAAGGGACATTAAACAATGTATGAGTTGAAGAGTTACTCTCATTAGAAGGTGGGCTCGGGTGATCAATCCACTCTTCCTCCTTTCGTTCTTCACTCTCCTCATCATCTTTTTCATCCAATGAGCTCACAATTTCATTTATCTCTTCATCCATAGTTTACTGCAAAATATTAGTCTCTTCTTGGACAGCAGAGACTTTCTCAATAAACACAACAATATCGGCATTGTATTTATAATTCCCATAGCAATATTTAATTATAGCAAAATTTTCAGGTCTATAAACAGCATCATCGTAATCTTCATACTTTTCAAACAAAGATTCAATTTATAAGCACCCTTAAAAGCAACAAATTATTCTATTCAGTCTACATCATAGTAATCATATCTACCATTTGCATAAGAAGCTAAGGTTTCATTATCATTAAATTTGCATGAAAAGGGAAGGTGTGGAGCCTTCATCCTAGAGCAACAAGTATAATTATTTCTCAAACAAAGATATGAGCATACCAATGCAACATATGAATTTGATCCCATAAAAATTTTCCTTTTTGAGTCAAGCGATAACCACTAAAGTATTCACGGTTTACTCCCATTATCAAGTTGAATGGGGTTTTCTCAGAATTATCAAAGTAGTGTTCAATATTTTTCACATAACGAGCATCGAGAGTTTTAGCAGGTTCCCCATCGCCATGAGTAGCAAGTACCACTAGTTTTTTTGGTGTTTTGTGTTCCATATCCATAACTAGATATAGATAACAACTTAGAACAGAAAATAAAACTACTTAGTGATAAAGCAAACAAGCACACATGAGAATATTCACCCCACACTATTGCTCCCCAGCAACGGTGCCAGAAAAGGTTTTGATAACCCACAAATATAGAGGATATTTTTTAGATTTTTTGATAAATAAGAGTGTCGAACCCAACGAGGAGCTAAAGGTAGGATTTATACTCTCTCAAGTTCTATCGACCACCGAAAAACTCTACGCACACTTAACATTTGCTTTCCCTAGGACAAGAATAAAACTAGAAGTGCTTTGTAGGTGTGGTAGGATAGGTTTGCAAGATAATAAAGAATGTGAAAATAAAAGTTAGGTGTTGTAAAGAAATGATTGACTTATTATAACGAGTGTGGATTAGTAGTGGTATGATTTGTGGAATTGTCCCTTAGCAATTGACAATGTTACTAGACCGATAGCAAGTTTTTATGTGGGAGAGGCCACTACTAGCATGTCATCCCTTACTTGAAACTCTATGCACTTATGATTGGAACTATTAGCAAGCATGCGCAACTAATAACATTCATTAAGGTAAAAACCAACCATAGCATTAAGATATATATTGGTCCCCCTTCAATCCCGTATGCATCAATTTCTATGGTAGAAGAAGCTTCTGTTGAAGGAAATATGCCCTAGAGGCAATGAGGGAGTCCTGGATTAGTGGGTGTTCGGATAGCCGAACTATACCTTCAGCCAGACTCCTGGACTATGAAGATACAAGATTGAAGACTCCATCCTGTGTCCGGAAGGGACTTTCCTTGGCGTGGAAGGCAAGCTTGGCAATACGGATGTTCAGATCTCCTACCATTGTAACCGACTCTATGTAACCCTAACCCTATCCGGTGTCTATATAAACCGGAGGGTTTTAGTCCATAGGACAACATACACATCAACAATCATACCATAGGCTAGCTTCTAGGGTTTAGCCTCTCTGATCTCGTGGTAGATCTACTCTTGTACTACCCATATCATCAATATTAATCAAGCAGGACGTAGGGTTTTACCTCCATCGAGAGGGCCCGAACCTGGGTAAAACTTCGTTTCCCTTGCCTCCTGTTACCATCCGGCCTAGACGCACAGTTCGGGACCCCCTACCCGAGATTCGCCGGTTTTGACACCGACATTGGTGCTTTCATTGAGAGTTCCTCTGTGCCGTCGCCGTCAGGCCCGATGGCTCCTACGATCATCAATGGCGATGCAGTCCAGGGTGAGACCTTCCTCCCTGGACAGATCTTCGTCTTTGGCGGCTTCGCACTGCGGGCCAATTCACTTGGCCATCTAGAGCAGATCGAAAGCTACGCCCCTGGCCGTCAGGGTAGATTCGGAAGTTTAAACTACACGGCTGACATCCGCGGGGACTTGATCTTCGACGGATTCGAACCACTGCCGAGCGCGCCGCACTGTCATGACGAGCATGATCTAACTCTGCCGCCGAACGGTGCCCTGGAGGCCGCACCCGCACCGGCTCCGACCCTTAGTTCGGAGTCAACTGCGCCGATCAAGGATGGGCGGTTGGACGCAACCTCGGGGGCTACAATCCAAACGGCGATTGAGCCGAACACCAGCCCCGCACTCTGCGAGGCTCGTGACTCCAAGGAGCCGGACTCCTCTCCGGACTCCGAACCCTCCGCGCCCCTGCCAGTCGAATCCGATTGGACGCCGATCATGGAGTTCACTGCCGCAGACATCTTTCAACACTCGCCTTTTGGCGATATCCTGAAGTCACTAAAGTCTCTCTCTTTATCAGGAGAGCCCTGGCCGGACTACGGTCAGCAAGGTTGGGGTACGGACGATGAACAAATTCAAAACCCACCCACCACCCACTTCGTAGCCACTGTCAACGACTTAACCGACATGCTCGACTTCGACTCCAAAGACATCGACGGTATGGACGCCGATGAAGGAGATGATGAAGAACCAGCGCCTACTAGGCCCTGGAAAGCCACCTCGTCATATGACATATACATGGTGGACACCCCAAAAGAGGGAGATGGCGATGGAACAGCGGAGGATGACCCCTCCAAGAAACAGCCAAAGCGCCGGCGTCAGCGGTGCCGCTCAAAATCCCGCCAAAACAAATACGGCGATTCCAGCACGGTAGATAATAATACTCCAGAAGTGTCGAAGAAAACCCCCTCCAGCAAGACTTAGCACAGGAGGATGGAGAAACTAGCCCTCATGAGAGAGCGACAGACAGAGAGGTCAAGGACGATAATTATATGCCTCCCTCCGAAGACAAGGCAAGCCTCGACGATGACGAATTCATCGTGCTAGAGGATCCCTTTGAACAAAAGCGTTTCCAACGCAGGCTTATGGCCACGGCAAGAAGCCTCAAGAAAAAACAGCAACAACTCAGAGCTGATCAAGATTTGCTGGTTGACAGATGGACTGAAGTCCTTGCGGCCGAAGAGCATAAACTCGAATGCCCCTCCAAGAGATACCCAAAGCGCAAGTTGCTACCCCAATTAGAGGAGGAAGCACTTGATGCGGCCGAACGGCCACCTCGTGGCCGCGACAGAGAAGCCTCCCGGCCCTCCACTCAAGCCGCACCCCGTACCAAGGCACGGGAATATGCACCGGACTTATGAGACATGTTGGAGGACAAGGCAGGGCAAACACGATCGATCTACGGATCGCGTGGGCACCCCATGGCTCGAGATGGTAACCGTCACGCCGGCCACAAATTTGGCAGGGCCGAACACAGTAGACAAAGCTCATTGGAGCTACGTCATTATATCGCCCAGTATAGAGGCGCCGCACACCCACTGTGCTTTACAGACGAAATAATGGATCATCAAATCCCCGAGGGTTTCAAACCCGTAAACATCGAATCATATGATGGCACAACAGACCCTGCGGTATGGATCGAGGATTATCTCCTTCATATCCACATGGCCCGCGGCGACGATTTTCACGCCATCAAATACCTCCCACTCAAGCTTAAAGGACCAGCTCGACATTGGCTCAACACTTTCCAACAGGATCAATCAGTTGTTGGGAGGACCTGGAAGCCGCATTCCTCGACAATTTCTAGGGCACTTATGTGCGACCACCAGGCGCCGATGACCTAAGTCACGTAATCCAGCAGCCAACGGAATCGGCCACACAATTCTGGACATGGTTCCTAACAAAGAAAAATGAAATAGTCGACTGTCCGGATGCTGAGGCCCTAGCAGCCTTCAAGCACAATATCCGTGACGAGTGGATGGCCCGGCACCTCGGACAGCAAAAGCCGAAATCTATGGCAGCACTCACAACACTCATGACCCGATTTTGCGCAGGAGAAGACAGCTGGCTCGCTTGTAGCAACAATATGACCAAGAACCCTGGTAGTTTGGACACCAGGGACATTAGTGGCAGGTCACGTCGCAACAAGAAGAAGCGCCGCATTAACGGCGACAATGCTGAGGATACGACAGTTAATGCCGAATTCAGAGGCTCTAAATCCGGTCAGCGGAACAAGCCATTCAAAAGGAATCCTAGGGGCCCGTCCAGCTTGGACCGAATACTCGACCACTTGTGCCAAATACATGGCACCCCCGAAAAGCCGGCCAATCACACCAACAGGGACTGTTGGGTGTTCAAGCAGGCAGGCAAGCTAAGCGCCGATAATGAAGACAAGGGGCTGCATAGCGATGACGACGAGGAGCCCCGGCCGCCGAACAACAATGGACAGAAGGGTTTTCCCCCACAAGTGTGGATGATGAACATGATATACGCCACCCACATCCCCAAAAGGGAGCGGAAGCGTGCGTTAAGGGACGTATACGCGGTAGAGCCAGTCGCCCCAAAGTTCAACCCATGGTCCTCCTGCCCGATCACCTTTGATCGAAGAGACCATCCCACTAGCATCCGTCATGGCGGATGTGCCGCATTGGTTCTAGACCCAATTATTGACGGGTTTCATCTCACTAGAGTCCTCATGGACGGTGGTAGCAGCCTGAACCTGCTTTACCAGGATACAGTGCGAAAAATGGGCATCGATCCCTCGAGGATTAAGCCCACCAAAACGACCTTTAAAGGCGTAATACCAGGTGTAGAGGCCAACTGTACAGGCTCAGTCACACTTGAAGTGATCTTTGGATCCCCGGATAATTTCCGAAGCGAGGAATTGATCTTCGACATAGTCCCATTCCGCAGTGGCTATCATGCACTGCTCGGATGAACCGCATTCGCCAAATTCAATGCGGTACCGCATTATGCATAACTTAAGCTCAAGATGCTAGGCCCTCGTGGAGTGATCACGGTCAATGGAAACACCGAACGCTCCCTCCGAACGGAGGAGCACACGGCGGCCCTTGCAGCGAAAGTACAAAGCAGCCTCCCCAGGCAGTTCTCCAGTCCGGCCATTAAACGTCCGCACACCATCAAGCGCGCCCGGAGTAACCTACAACAAGACCGCCTGGCACGTTCCGAGCAGGCGTAGCAATGCGGCCCCAACCCCAACCCTCGCAAAAAGGCGACACCAGTACTTCGCGTCCATAACTACGCTCTGGAAATACCATGGGCATCGGGGGAGGGGCACCATCACGGCATGCCCAAAACACGGCTTAAACCGCACCAGGGGCTGCCGATTTTTTAATTTTCTCTTACTTCCAGGACTCTACTCTTCGGAAGGCCTGTTCGGCAGTTCAATTGCCGCACAAATGATGCAAGGACCAGGGAAGCAGACAAGCCATTCCGCATTACGAAAATCTCAGGTGGTCTCTATCACGAGCAGTATACCTTTTCGCATACTATTCCGCAGCTTGCCCCTGGAGCAGACATGTTAAATAGTCCAACTTTTCGTTTATCGCATTACTTGTATCATTCTGCCTTGATCGCAGCTATTTTTAATAAACAATGCATAGCTTTTGTCTATTTTTTGCATTATCTTTTTATAAATAAATGTTCCTTAACGACATGTTGCACCCGTACAACTTGGTACGGCCAAAATACGCCAGGGGCTTTTAGCACCCCTCAATATGGTGTGAGAAGTCCGAACACTTTCACAAGTGCGGCACCACAAACTTATAGCACTATATGCATCAGCTCCGAATCATGTCTTGGGTCAATAGTTGGGTTTGCCCGGCTCCTATGTTTTGGTGCCTTACGTTCCGCTATATCGGCTAAGGTAGCACTAGGAGAACCACTGCGATTGTGCCCCGGTTGAGCTGGGTCGAGCACCTCAGTGGAGAAAGCTAAAACTGACTGTCATGATGAAGCGAGAGCTGGTCGTTGTTGGAGAGGTCTTTCGAGTCCCTAAAGACTTATGCCGCTTAGGGCGAGGAGCCGGCTTTGTCCGGCCAAGGCGTGGATAGCGCCCCGAACTCAGTCTTCCGAATACTAGGGGCTTCGCCGAAATTTAAAATTATAGAATTCTATGGCTAAGTGAGAGTGTTCACGCATTATAGTCCGATTGCCTCGTTCGTTGGGCTGAGCGCCTCCCTCGAAGGACCCAAATATGGGAAAAAGAGCGCCCAAGTTTATCCCCGAACACCCCAGCACTAGCGGCAAGGGGGCAGAAGCCGACGACTTGCCATCTCTTAGTATTGATAAACAGCCGCACAGAAGGTAATATTTTAAATTCAAGCAGCATTGCTTAGCGCATATGAACAAGTTTTCAGCGCACAGGATAACACGAGCGGGTTTTACTCAAAAAATACATCCTTGGTACATTCATCCGCAACAAGGCGGGCACCCTTTAGAACATCCTTATAATAATTCTCGGGCTTGCGATGCTCTTTCCCCGGCGGTGGCCCGTCCTTCACAAGCTTCTCTGCATCCAGCTTGCCCCAGTGCACCTTAACACGGGCAAGGGCCCTATGGGCACCTTCAATGCAGACGGAGCGCTTGATGTCTTCAAGCCTTGGACATGCCTCCACCAGCCGCCACACTAGCCCGAAATAGCTCCCAGGCAGAGCCTCTCCAGGCCACAGCCGAACTATGAGGCCCTTCATGGCCTGTTCGGCTGCCTTGTGGAGCTCGACCAGTTGCTTCAGCTGGTCGCTCAGGGGCACGGGGTGTCCGGCCTCAGCGTACTGAGACCAGAACACCTTCTCTATCGAGCCGCCCTCCTCGGCTCGATAGAATGCGGTGGCATCGAACACACTCCGGGGGAGATCTGCGAACGCTCCTGGAGAGCTCCGGATTCGGGTAAGTATCAAGTAACTCACGTTTATGTGTTTACTCTGCATAAAGAATTCCTTACCCGCCGCTATCTTCTTCACCTCATCCAACTCCTGGAGGGTCTTCTGGGATTCGGCCTTGGCAGATTTGGCATTTTCAATAGCCACCGCAAGCTCGGACGCTTGCGTCTTCGAGTCACGCTCCAAACTCTCATGTTTTTCCATGAGAGCTTGGAGCTCTTGCCGCACCTTGCCAACCTCGGCCTCATACTTCTCCCGCTCGGTGCGCTCTGAAGCCGAACTCTTCTCGGCCTCGTCCAGCGCTTGCTTAAGGGTCGCCACCTCAGACATGGCACCTTTTTTTATATATATTTTTAACAAGGTATTTCTTACCTTCATTGTCCTCGAGCTGCTTCTTGGCGCACTCGAGCTCTTGCTCGGACCTTTCGAGGTCCTGCTTTAGCGTGTCCACTTACGCAGTCAGTGCGGCGGACGCAAGCAGGGTAGCCTGCACATGCATATTGACTCATTTTTGTTAGACTCCTATGAATTCTATTTGATCCTCTATTTGGCTTTTCCTCCCGAACGCCAAACAGAGCACCAGGGGCTACTGTCTATGCGGTACTATTATTTACACTTTCTTTACTTACCTCGAAGCCTGTCAAAAGGCTAGTACAAGCTTCAGTCAGTCCGTTTTTTGCGGACTGAACCTTCTGGACCACCGCACTTATAATAGCGCGGTGCTCCTCGTTGATGGAGGCGCCTTGGAGCGCCTCCAACATATTGTTCGGCGCCTCCGGTTGGACGGAGGCCGCTGGCACGGTGGACTTGCTCCTCTTGGAAGGAGGTCCCCCGCCGGACTCTGGAACCTTTGAAGGTTCCGGAGCGGTGTCCGGCCTAGAGCCGGAATTGGAGCCCTGGGGGGTTTCATCCCCTTTACTCCTGGAGTCCGGGAGGTCGCCTTGTGGCGCCTCCAGGACCACCTCCTCCCGGATTGGAACCTGCTGGGACAACACTTCGGTGTCGTCCGTAGGGCGGGGGGAGGAAGCCGTCGGAAGTGAGTTCACGTCCGACGAGTCCAGTGAGCCGCTCGACGACGCGTCGAGCCGGTCTTTGCGTGGGCTGCATACACACATTCGACATAAGGGAAAGGTGTGCAATAAACAAATACTATGAATTACTTTGGTATCCAGATACTTACGATTTCGCCAGGGGCTTGGCCCTGGGTGCCCACTCCTCTCTGCCGTCGTCGGCGTCGGTGGAGTAGTCCGTAGAAAGGGTTTCCCCCCTCTTGGACCCTTCGGCCTCCCCAGTTGGGGCGGCCTTCCTTTTCTTCCCTTCCTCCGCTGGAGGGGGAGGGGTCTCTTCTTCCTCCTCCTCGTCTTCATGGGAGGAGTGCACCTCGGATTCGTCGGATGGTGAATCCGACACCTCCGGACGTCGGGCACTCTTTCGAGTCCCCGTGGCCTTCTTCTTGGCCCTCTTCTCCGGCACCACATAGGGTGCTGGAACCAGCAACTTCGCCAGGTGAGCGTCCGCTGGGCCTTCGGGCAAAGGAGCCGGACAGTTGATCTGTCCGGACGTCACCTGCCAATCCTGTCAGAGGAAAGGGAGTTTAGATCCCGCATAGAATCAAACTATGGAAAACTGATACCTTGTAAAAGGAAAAAACAGCTTACCGCGAGCGCGTGATGCTGCGCGCTGAATCCGCAATCCTCGGTAGCGGATGCAGGAGCCTCGGCGCCCTTGAAAAGCATCCTCCAGGCATCCTCGTACGCCGTGTCGAAGAGCCTGTTTAGAGTTTGATGCTGCGCCGGGTCGAACTCCCACATATTGAAGGCCCGTCGTTGACACGGGAGGATCAGGCGGATCAGCATAACCTGGACTACGTTGACAAGTTTGAGCTTCTTGTTCACCAAGGTTTGGACGCATGTTTGTAGTCCGGTCAGCTCTCCTTTTTTACCCCACGATAGGCCGGTCTCCTTCCAGGAGGTGAGCCGCGTAGGGGGTCCGGACCGAAACTCGGGGGCTGTGACCCATTCGGGGTCGCACGGCTCAGTGATGTAAAACCACCCCGATTGCCGCCCCTTCAGGGTCTCCACAAAGGAGCCCTCGAGCCACAGGACGTTGGCCATCTTGCCAACCATGGCACCGTCGCACTCCGCCTGGCTGCCGTGCACCACCTTCGTCTTGACGTTGAAAGTCTTAAGCCATAGGCCGAAATGGGGGCGGATGCGGAGGAACGCCTCGCACACGACGATGAACGCCGAGATGTTGAGGACTAAGTTCGGGGCTAGATCGTGGAAATCCAGGCTGTAGTAGAACATGAGCCCCCGGACAAATGGATGCAGAGGGAAGCCCAGTCCGCGGAGGAAATGCGGGAGGAATACCACCCTCTCATGGGGCCTAGGAGTGGGGATGAGCTGCCTCTTTTCGGGAAGCCGGTGCGCGATATCGCTAGCCAGATATCCGGCCTTCCTCAGCTTTTTGATGTGTCCCTCCGTGATGGAGGAGACCATGCACTTGCCTCCCGCTCCGGACATGACTGGAGAAGGTTGAGGTGGTAGTGCGGACTTGGGCACTGGAGCTCGAGTGCGCAAGAATGGATAGGCAAAGGAGGAAGAAGGCGTGGGTGAAAAGGTGGATCCGTATCCCCTTATATGGGTGGACGCAACTACGTGTCCCCACCAGCCTGGTAAAACTCGCTTATCTCCAAGCGCCGTAATCAATGGCGCCGTTGGGTTACCCACGCCCGTATTGATGAGAATCCCGGAATAAGGGGACACAATCTCTGCTTCAACAAGACGTACCAAGGAAACCGCCTCGCATAACGCGCTAAGATGGGACAGTAAAATGGTTCGAATAAAAGCTTGGCCATGGTGTGATGTCACACTACGGAGTACGTCAGCAGATTAGATTTGTGTAAATATTATTCTCTCTATGGCAATACGTGGAAACTTATTTTGCAGAGCCGGACACTATCTTTGTGTTCAAAATCTTCTATGAAGTACTTGGAGGAGGAACCCGCCTTGCAATGCCGAAGACAATCTGCGTGTCGGACTCGTCGTCATTGAAGTCTGGTTCAGGGGCTACTGAGGGAGTCCTGGATTAGGGGGTGTTCGGATAGCCGAACTATACCTTCAGCCGGACTCCTGGACTATGAAGATACAAGATTGAAGACTCCGTCTCGTGTCCGGAAGGGACTTTCCTTGGCGTGCAAGGCAAGCTTGGCGATACGGATGTTCAGATCTCCTACCATTGTAACCGACTCTATGTAACCCTAACCCTATCCGGTGTATATATAAACCGGAGGGTTTTAGTCCGTAGGACAACATACACATCAACAATCATACCATAGGCTAGCTTCTAAGGTTTAGCCTCTCTGATCTCATGGTAGATCTACTCTTGTACTACCCATATCATCAATATTAATCAAGCAGGACCTAGGGTTTTACCTCCATCGAGAGGGCCCAAACCTGGGTAAAACTTCGTGTCCCTTGCCTCCTGTTACCATCCGGCCTAGACACACAGTTTAGGACCCCCTACCCGAGATCCACCGGTTTTGACACCGACAGGCAATAATAAAGTTGTTATTTATATTTCCTTATCTCATGATAAATGTTTATTATTCATGCTAGAATTGTATTAACTAGAAACTTGATACATGTGTGAATATATAGACAAAACATCGTGTCCCTAGTAATCCTCTACTAGACTAGCTCATTAATCAAAGATGGTTAAGTTTTCTAACCATAGACATGTATTGTCATTTGATGAATGGGATCACATCATTAGGACAATATTGTGATGGACAATACCCATCCATTAGCTTAGCATGTTGATCATTCAGTTTTATTGCTATTGCTTTCTTCATGTCAAATACATATTCCTTCGACTATGAGATTATGCAACTCCCGCATACCGGAGGAACACCCTGTGTGCTATCAAACGTCACACCGTAACTGCGTGATTATAAAGATGCTCTACAGGTATTTCTGAAGGTGTTTGTTGGGTTGGCATAGATCGAGATTAGGATTTGTCACTCCAGGTATCGGAGAGGTATCTCTGGGCCCTCTCGGTAATACACATCATGATAAGCCTTGCAAGTAATCTGACTAATGAGTTAGTTACGGGATGATGTATTACGGAACGAGTAAAGAGACTTGCTGGTAATGAGATTAAACTAGGTATGAAGATACTGATGATCGAATCTCGGGCAAGTAACATACCGATGACAAAGGGAATAACGTATGTTGTCATTACAGTACGACCGATAAAGATCTTTGTAGAATATGTGGGAACCAATATGAGCATCCAGGTACCGTTGTTGGTTATTGACCGAGGAGGTGTCTCGGTCATGTCTACATACTTCTCGAACCCGTAGGGTCCGCATGCTTAACGTTCAATGATGATTTTGTATTATATGAGTTATGTTATTTGGTGATCGGATGTTGTTCGGAGTCTTGGAAGTGTTCCGTGGGTACCGGGTACATATCGGGTCATCGGAAGGGGTTCCGGCATCCCCCCGGCAACTACATGGGCCTAATGGGCCAAGAAGGGGACAGACCAGCCCCTAGGGGGCTGGTGCGCCCCATGTAGGCCGAAATAAGAGGGAAGGAAAGAGGGGAAGAGAGAAAGGAGGGGGAGCAATTCGGCCTCCCCCTTCCTTCTCTCCTCCCTCCTCCTTCCTTCCCCCTCTGGATGAATATGGAAGGGGGAGGCCGAATTGGGAGGCGCCCAAGTAGGATTCCTCCTACTTGGGGCGCCCCCTTGGCTGCCTCTCCTCCCCTCCAACCTATATATATATGGGGGGGGCACCGCTAGAACACACAACAACGATTGTTAGCCATGTGCGGCGCCCCCTCCATAGTTTACGCCTCCGGTCATATTGTCGTATTGCTTAGGCAAATCCCTGTGCGGATCACTTCACCATCACCATGCTGACGGAACTCTCTCTCGACACTTTGCTGGATCAAGAGTTCGAGGGATGTCATCGAGCTGAACGTGTGCAGAACTCGGAGGTGACGTACATTCGGTGCTTGATCGGTCGGAATGAGAAGAAGTTCGACTACATCAACTGCGTTGTCAAATGCTTCCGCTTTTGGTCTACGAGGGTACGTGGACACACTCTCCCCCTCTCATTGCTATGCATCTCCTAGATAGATCTTGCATGAGCGTAGGAATTTTTTTGAAATTGCATGCTACGTTTTCCAACATCTGTCACCCTTGCCCTCCAATGCCCAGTCCTATCAACATACAACTAACCCTATGATGTGACCCACACGCACGCTCATATGTTGGGCACCAAAGGACAACAACATAACCACAAGCAAATTAAACCAACCATAGCAATTCACCAATTACCAATAGGACATAAAAAATCTACTCAAGCATCATATAGGATGGCAACATATCATTGGATAATAATATGAAGCATAAAGCACCATGTTCAAGTAGAGGGTACATCGGGTTGCAGGAGAGTGGACCGCTATCGATGTCCTGGGAACGGGGGTCCCCAGACTTGCCTGCCTGCGGCCCACAGCGTGGCTCCGTCAATGGCCCCGTATGGCCCATCCTCACCAGAAAACACTCAAGACCCTCGCGAGGGGCCGAGCCTCGTGAGGCGGATGATGCAAGACCTCCTCAGGGGCGGCCTCACCAGGCTGGCTCGTGAGGGGCGGAGAGATCAAGGCAAGGGACACCTCGCGAGGTTCCTATGACGCAAGCCATGACGACCAAGGCCAGGCAGGCACCAGGCGGGCGCCAGTGCGCGCAGTGTCCTTGTTTCCCCTTTGGTGCTGAAGAGGCAAGCGCAGGTGAGGAGTCCCGAGGCAGCAGGGAAAGGTTTCCATATCGGTGCAATGAGACAAAGATGGTAGGACGGAGGTCACCGTGGAGCCCAGGACAGCGTCACCACCAGAGCCTTTGGCAGGCGAAGACCATCTTTTGTCAGGATAGCTTGTACTACTTGTCCCCCTTCAAATTGGCCGTTGTGGGATCCCTTCCCTCCTAATATTTGGGAACAGGACCCGGGCTCTATATATAGGACTAGCCACCACCGTAGAGAGATCATCTTGGACCGGATCCATTCCGCAAAGGCCACCACACTCACCAAGCACAAGAGCACCTCGCCTTAGGAGGCTGTTCTTCCCTTGTAATTGTTCATCCTCAGCCCAAGAGGCAATCCACCACACCACACTAGAGTACAGTATTACACCACATCGGTGGCCCGAACCAGTATAAATCTTGTGTCCCTTTGTTCTGCAAGTTTAGCGCGCTGAGCCTTGAGATCATGGTGAGGGCGTGAGCTAGAGGGAGGAGAGATCTTCGTGCGCACCCCAGTGTTCGAACCTCAAGGGTTTTGCCAGAACCCGAAATCCGACAACCATTGAATATAGATGGGGGAAGGTGATGAAGATGTTGATGAAGATGACAGAGTTGTTGGAGTAGATTGCCGTCACATGATGATTGGCCCGGCGGGTGTTCCGGCTCCACCAGAAGAGAGCGAGGGAGAGCCCCCCTCCTCCTTCTTCTTCCTTGTCCTCCCCCCTAGATGAGAGGAGAGTTCCCCCTCTGGTCCATGGCCTCCATGGCGGCGGACGGGCAAGAGCCCCTGCGATATAGGATCTCCCTTTCTGTTCTCTTTTGTTTCACGTTTAGTTTTCTGGACGAAAACTGTTTATTATATTCCCGGAGATCCGTAACTTTGATTGCGCTCAGATGTTAACACAGATTTTTCCCGGTAGCTTCCTTGTGCCCGAAGTATAGCAGCAACCACCTTATGAGGTGAGCATAATCCACCACCACGCGCCTGGGCCCTAGGGCGCTCCCTGGTGTCTTGTGGGGGTTGTGGGCCTTTGTTTTGGTTGATTCCACCTCGCAAAATTCACGAAAATTCCAAAATAATTGTCGGTAAATTTTTATTGCATTTGGACTTCGTTTGATATGGGTATTCTGTGAAACAAAAAAACAGCAACAAACAGGAACTGGCACTGGGTACTGGATCAATAGGTTAGTCCAATAAATCATACAAAATGTTGCCAAAAGTATGTGATAGTTGTATAATATTGGCATGAAACAATCAAAATTATAGATACGACGGCGACATATGAACTAGCAACACGACAGTTGAATATTAGTCAGCTTTTCTCTTGAATGTGTGTATGTGGTAAATACCAGGAACTGGTCACAAGAGCTTGAAAGAGACATATATCAACATCCATAATTCCCTAAATTAAGCCACAATAAAAAACTATGCACGACTACGTATTTGGCATAATGCACAACCAAAGTTTCGACAAACAATGATTGAAACAAAGTGATTGAGAGCCTTGAGGATCATGCATTTTTGGGTATGTTTCCGAGCACTCTAGTATCATGTTTATCTTTACATACCTTTCACTCCCTAAATTATGTTTTAATGGCTATCAAATAAAAACTCTTTCATGCATTCCCGACAAGGAAGTGTTACCTAGAGGAAATAGAATTGAGTGTTGCAAAGTTGTTTTATCTAGTATATCAAAAACTTTGAGTTGGTTATCTTTGCTTCACTAACACTTGCATAATAACCATGCCACCGCTACAACTATGCTAATTTTTCAGGTCAAGAAGCAGAGGGCTATCTGGGCATATCGATCGCAAGTGAATCAAAACCTTCTCGTTATTTCGGTTTAAACAACTGAATTCCTTATGATTCATATTTCTCTATGTGTTGCTCGAGCATGATCAAGTTTAAGCTTGGGGGAGTTTATGAGTGATATTTTTACACTCCTCTACCCTTTGTTTAAATCAAGATGCTTCATTAAAACTGAGATATTTGCTCTGATATTGCCACTAATGTATGGACAAGATTCCACAAATCCTCTCTTTATTGTGTTTCTACAGGAAAAGGGCTAAATATGGACGAAATCAAGTGAGAACATGGAAACGAGTAAAGGGGGATAGAAGAAATCAGGAGGAGGCATGCCAGCAATTCCAGAGAAAAAGACGACATTTCATGCGACCGTGACCGCTAGCATGGCCGGTTGTATGGCATGGAAACCAAGGATCCTTGTCCACCTGAACAAACTTTTATAAAGGGGTCAAGGCCGAAATGCCAAGAGGGCGAGAACCGTGTGCGAAGCTAGAATAGAGTCATCTTCATCCCATCTCCATCACCCTAGTCGCCGACATTTCCCATCTCCATAGCCACCGTATCCATCACTCATACTTCTTCTTCCACTAGATCATACTTGTAATCATGTATCATACACGACTCCACTGTAAGACATATTATCAATCAATCTACCTTCATGATGTGTTCTTTGTGTGATCCGATCTCGTGTGAGTAGGTTTGTAAGGTATGGGTTGGGGCAAGAGCCTTACAACCCTATGTATTTGTTTGTTGTGGGGATCAATGGAAGGGCTTTGAATTAACATCTCGTGTGTCTGAAGTAAAATTGTTCTGTAGATGTCTCTTGTCTCATCTGCGTTCTTCATCCCTGTAGGTATACCTAGGATCATGGAGAGCGAGCCACGCTAAGGGCTAGGAAACCGTGAAGTGTTATTCCAAACACCGTGATAGAAAGGCTTAGTACGGTAACATGGATCCTATCTGTGGGGATTCAAGAGGTGTAGTCATTAAACGCCCAAAGATCTTGTCTGATTATTGCAATCTTAATTATCGAGGCAACCCCACAAGACAGATAGGGCCTTCGGTTGGACAACTGAATCTTGATGCAAAACTAGTGTCGGTCAAGGCGTAATTTGGACACATCCCCCACTTCAGTTCGTAATAAACACATCTTGATGGGTGACTTCGAACACACAAATTAAGATCATATTTGGTCCCAACACAAATATATGGTTGTAAGCATTAAGACCTCATACCCATGCCTATTCTTATTATGAGTGTTCCTTCAGTTTTTTTGATTTTGATCCAGCCAAAAGCTGAAATTGTTGTTTAACAAAAGCTTGCTTGAGACCCTAGCTTAAAGGGGGCCTTCCTCCTGTGGGTTCGATAACTCAGGGTCACCTCTAGGGGGAAAAGCAAGAGTCCTTTCTGCTTCATTTTCGTATCACCAAATGAAGTAATCACATCCCTCCACACACCAATCAGTCCTTAAGCAACAGACTGGGGTTTCCATTTCTTAGCATGTTCTGCGTGCACATCTCTCCACCCTGTTGGGTTGTTCCGTTCCTGCTAGGTGACTATTGGGTTGTGGCATGACCTCTTGCCATTGTGTATGTCGTGATTTGGGATGTCTGCCCGGTATTTGGACTCTGTGGTCTGCCTGGATGGTCCCGATTCGCCTCGGTTATTCTAAGTAGGAGTCCCCAGTTCTGATGTTTTAGGTCATGTGCCATAGGCAGTGTGGTCGACCTTTCTATCGACCCAGTTGTTTGGTTGCCCCTGCCAACCGAAGTAGGACATGGGCAACCATCATCATTGTATGTCATTGGTAATATAGAGGGCAGATACAGACTCTTCAGGTAGTTTGCTTAAATTTCATTTTATGTTTCAAATAATTCACTTAGCTTTTAGGCTGTAGTTGGTCTCTCTGCCATGGCAAATCATAGCACTAAACGAGCTTTGTCACATCGTAGTCTCTGTGCCAGTTTTGGCATGTCTGCCCAGCCTTTGAACACTGCATATGGATGGATGGCGTGTTTTGGAATTTTTTCCCGGCCTTTTGATGCTGCCGCCTTGCCGTTTGGCATATGCGCCTGCAAGCTCTTGCTAGCCGTGCTCTGTCACGACCTTTGAATTGTTTGGTCGTTTCGCTTGGCTTCCTTCTGCTCATGTGTTTTTGATGGGGTGCATGATTCACATGGTTCACGTGATTTGTCGTGGGGTGTACGGTCGGGCTTTCTATCGATCCAGTCGTTGGGTTGCCTGATGTCTACTACACAACCTTCTTCTTGTAGACGTTGTTGGGCCTCCAAGTGCAGAGGTTTGTAGGACAGTAGCAAATTTCCCTCAAGTGGATGACCTAAGGTTTATCAATCCGTAGGAGGCGTAGGATGAAGATGGTCTCTCTCAAGCAACACTGCAACCAAATAACAAAGAGTCTCTTGTGTCCCCAACACACCCAATACAATGGTAAATTGTATAGGTGCACTAGTTCGGCGAAGAGATGGTGATACAAGTGGTATATGGATAATAGATATGGGTATTTGTAATCTGAAATTATAAAAACAGCAAGGTAACAAATGCTAAAAGTGAGCGTAAACGGTATTGCAATGCGTTGAAACAAGGCCTAGGGTTCATACTTTCACTAGTGCAAGTTCCCTCAACAATACTAACATAATTTGATCACATAACTATCCCTCAACATGCAACAAAGAGTCACTCCAAAGTCACTAATAGCAGAGAACAAACGAAGAGATTATGGTAGGGTACGAAACCACCTCCAAGTTATTCTTTCCAATCAATCCGTTGGGATATTCCTATAAGTGTCACAAACAGCCCTAGAGTTCGTACTAGAATAACACCTTAAGACACAAATAAACCAAAACCGTAATGTCACCTAGATACTCCAATGTCACCTTAAGTATCCATGGGTATGATTATACGATATGCATCACACAATCTCAGATTCATCTATTCAACCAACACAAAAGACCTCAAAGAGTGCCCCAAATTTTCTACCGGAGAATCATGCCGAAAACGTGTGCCAACCCCTATGCATAAGTTCATGGGCGGAACTCGCAAGTTGATCACCAAAACATACATCAAGTGAATCACGTGATATCCCATTGGCACCACAGATACGCACGGCAAGACATACATCAAGTGTTCTCAAATCTTTAAAGACTCAATCCGATAAGATAACTTCAAAAGGGAAACTCAATTCATTACAAGAGAGTAGAGGGGGAGGAGAAACATAAGATCCAACTATAATAGCAAAGCTCGTGATACATCAAGATCATGCCAAATCAAGAACACGAGAGAGAGAGATCAAACACATAGCTACTGGTAAATACCCTCAGCCCCAAGGGAGAACTACTCCCTCCTCGTCACGGAGAGCACCGGGATGATGAAGATGGCCACCGAAGAGGGATTCCTCCTCCAGCAGGGTGCCGAAATGGGTCTAGATTGGCTTTCGGTGGCTACGGAGGCTTCTGGCGGCGGAACTCCCGATCTATTGTGCTCCCAGATCGTTTTAGGGTATATGGAGATATATAGGCAGAAGAAATACGCCAGGGGGGGCACGAGGGGCCCATGAGGGTGGAGGGCGCACCCTAGGGGGGTGGGCGCGCCCCCTGCCTCGTGGCCTCCTCGTAGATCCCCTAACGTGCACTCCAAGTCTTCTGGGCTTCTTCTGATCCAAAAATAAGTTCCGTGAAGTTTCAGGTCAATTGGACTCCGTTTGGTTTTCCTTTTCTTCGAAACCCTAAAATAGGCAAAAAAAACAGAAACTGGCACTGGGCTCTAGGTTAATAGGTTAGTCCCAAAAATGATATAAAAGTGTATAATAAAGCCCTTAAACATCCAAAACAGTAGATAATATAGCATGGAGCAATCACAAATTATAGATACGTTGGAGACGTATCAGCATCCCCAAGCTTAATTCCTGCTCATCCTTGAGTAGGTAAATGGTAAAAACAGAATTTTTGATGCGGAGTGCTACTTGGTATAATTTCAATGTAATACTTCTTAATGGTGGCATGAATATTCAGATCCGAAAGATTCAAGATAAAAGTTCATATTGACATAAAAATAATAATACTTCAAGCATACTAACAAAGCAATCATGTCTTCTCAAAATGACATGGCCAAAGAAAGCTATCCCTACAAAATCATATAGTCTGGCTATGCTCCATCGTCACCACACAAAATATTTAAATCATGCACAACCCCAATGACAAGCCAAGCAATTGTTTCATACTTTTGATGTTCTCAAACTTTTTCAATCTTCACGCAATACATGAGCGTGAGCCATGGACATAACACTGTAGGTGGAATAGAATGGTGGTTGTTGGGAAGACAAAAAGGAGAAGATAGTCTCACATCAACTAGGTGTATCAACGGGCTATGGAGATGCCCATCAATAGATATCAATGTGAGTGAGTAGGGATTTCCATGCAATGGATGCACTAGAGCTATAAATGTATGAAAGCTCAACAAAAGAAACTAGTGGGTGTGCATCCAACTCGCTTGCTCATGAATACCTAGGGCAATTTTGAGGAAGCCCATAATTGCAATATACAAGCTAAGTTCTATAATGTAAAATTCCCACTAGTATATGAAAGTGACAACATAGGAGACTCTCTGTCATGAAGATCATCGTGCTACTTTGAAGCACAAGTGTGGTAAAAGGATAGTAGCATTGCCCCATCTCTATTTTTCTCTCATTTTTTTTATTTTTTTTATTTGGGCTTCTTTGGCCTCTTTTATTTATTTATTTTCATCCGGAGTCTCATCCCGACTTGTGGGGGAATCATAGTCTCCATCATCCTTTCCTCACTGGGACAATGCTCTAATAATGATGATCATCACACTTCTTTTTACTTACAACTCAGGAATTACAACTCAATACTTAGAACAACAATATGACTCTATGTGAATGCCTCCTGCAGTGTACCGGGATATGCAATGACTCATGAGTGACATGTATGAAAGAATTATGAATGGTGGTTTTGCCACAAATACGATGTCAACTACATGATAATGCAAAGCAATATGACAATGATGAAGCATGTCATAATAACGGAATGGTGGAAAGTTGCATGGCAATATATCTCAGAACGGCTATGGAAATGCCATGATAGGTAGGTATGGTGGCTGTTTTGAGGAAGGTATATGGTGGGTTTATGGTACCGGCGAAAGTTATGCGGTACTAGAGAGGCTAGCAATGGTAGAAGGGTGAGAGTGCGTATAATCCATGGACTCAACATTAGTCATAAAGAACTCACATACTTATTGCAAAAATATATTAGTTATCGAAACAAAGTACTACATGCATGCTCCTACGGGGATAGATTGGTAGGAAAACACCATCGCTCGTCCCGGACCGCCACTCATAAGGAAGACAATCAATAAATAAATCATGCTCCGACTTCATCACATAACGGTTCACCATACGTGCATGCTACGGGAATCACAAACTTCAAACACAAGTATTCCTCAAATTCACAACTACCCAACTAGCACGACTTTGATATTATTACCTCCATATCTCAAAACAATCATCAAGCATCAAACTTCTCTTAGTATTCAAAACACTCATAAGAAAGTTTTTACTAATCTTGAATACCTAGCATATTAGGATTATTTAAGCAAATTAACATGCTATTTAAGACTCTCAAAATAATCTAAGTGAAGCATGAGAGTTCATATATTTCTTCAAAATAAAACTACCACCATGCTCTAAAAGATATAAGTGAAGTACTAAAGCAAACAACAAACTACTCCGAAAGATAAAAGTGAAGATCAATGAGTAGTCAAATAATTATGCAACTATGTGAAGACTCTCTAACATTTAATAATTTCAGATCTTGGTATTTTATTCAAACAGCAAGCAAAACTAAAAAATAAAATGACGCTCCAAGCAAAACACATATCATGTGGCGAATAAAAATATAGCTCCAAGTAAAGTTACCGATGAACGAAGACGAAAGAGGGGATGCCTTCCGGGGCATCCCCAAGCTTAGGCTCTTGGATATCCTTGAATATTACCTTGGGGTGCCTTGGGCATCCCCAAGCTTAGGCTCTTTCCACTCCTTATTCCATTGTCCATCGAATCCTTACCCAAAACTTGAAAACTTCACAACACAAAACTTAACAGAAAACTCATAAGCTCTGTTAGTATAAGAAAATAAATCACCACTTCAAGGTACTGTAATGAACTCATTATTTATTTATATTTGTGTTAAACCTACTGTATTCCAACTTCTCTATGGTTTATTAACTATTTTACTAGCCATAGATTCATCAAAATAAGCAAACAACACACGAAAAACAGAATCTGTCAAAAAAAGAACAGTCTGTAGTAATCTGGATCAAACGTATACTTCTGTAACTCATAAAATTTTAAAATAAATTTCTGGAAGTGAGGAATTTATCTATTAATCATCTGAAAAAGAATTAACTAAATATCACTCTCCAATAAAAAATGGCAGCTAATCTCGTGAGCGCTAAAGTTTCTGTTTTTTACAGCATGATCGCAAAGACTTTCCCCAAGTCTTCCCAAAGGTTCTACTTGGCACAAACACTAATTAAAAGCATAAAACCACATCTAAACAGAGGCTAGATGAATTATTTATTACTAAACAGAATAAAAAAGCAAGGAATAAAAATAAAGTTGGGTTACCTCCCAACAAGCGCTATCGTTTAACGCCCCTAGCTAGGCATGATCATTTCAATGATGCTCACATAAAAGATAAGAATTGTAACATAAAGGGAGCATCATGAAGAATATGACTAGCACATTTAAGTCTAACCCACTTCCTATGCATAGGGATTTTGTGAGAAAACAACTTGTGGGAACAATAATCAACTAGCATAGGAAGGTAAAACAAGCATAACTTCAAAACCTTAAGCACATAGAGAGGAAACTTGGTATTATTGCAATTCCTACAAGCATATATTCCTCCCTCATAATAATTTTCAGTAGCATCATGAATGAATTCAAAAATGTAACCAGCACCTAAAGCATTCTTTTCATGATCTACAAGCATAGAAAACTTACTATTCTCCACATAAGCAAAATTCTTCTCATTAGGAATAGGGGGAGTATCATAAAAGACTCGAATACTATAAATTGTTTCCACATTAAAAGAGTAATCATTAGGAAAAGTATAATCATAATCATGACAAGTTTTATAAATATAATCACTACTTTTTATAGCATAAGTATCATCACAATAATTATCATAAGTAGGAGGCATGCTATCATCATAATAAATTTGCATATCAAAACTTGGGAGACCAAAAATATCATCTTCATTAAATGTAGCATCCCCAAGCTTGGAAGAAACATTAATTGCAGCAAATATATTCTCAAAAACATCATCTTCATCAAACATAGCATCCCCAAGTTTGGGCTTTTTCATATCATAAGCATAATCACTCTCATCATTAATAGTATGGATAGCACCAATAGTATAGCAATTATCATATTCTTCAAAGCAAGTGCCAAAGAGATTTTCAAGATCATAAGAAGTATCATTATCTTCCACAATTATATTTTCATGAGGCACAATGGTAATAGGAGCAGCATTATTTGGGGGAGATATCTTTTTACCTCTCTTCCTTTTTCTTTTCTTCTTCTTCACCACATCATGTGTGGGTTCAATCCTCTTTTTGGAGCTCCTTATTAATGAGATTGGTTGAATAGGAGGCTCCTCCTCACTACCTGATTCATCATAAGAGATAATAGGAGGGTATTGGGAAGCCTCTTCCCTTTCATTAGTATTCTCTTCATCTTCTATTTGTTTTCTTTTCTTTATGTAGTTGGCAATATAAGGATTTTCAATACAATTCACCGCACAATACATATAAATTTCCTCTAGATCAAAATGAAGAACTCTATCAAGGGCAAATTTTGGAATATCCTTAGTTATACGTTTAATTTCTTCATAACCCAAGAGCAAACTAAGTTCATTATGATGTGCAAGGGAAATCAAGTCATCACAATTTTTGGACACGCTACGATCATGAAACAATTTGGATTGGGTATTGAAATGATCATGTTCATTGCAAAGCTCACAAGTATGGCCAAGATAATTTAAATTTTCAGCACATTCATCTAGCCTTTCTTGCAACAATTTAGTTTCTAAGAACTTATGCCTCTTGCAATATCTATCTTCCCTATTTGATGTGTACTTACAAACCCAATGTACTCCACAAAAATTGACATGTTCATAGGAGACATCATAACTAGTGCAATCATCATTAGTATCATGGATATTCAAAGAATTCATACTAACAACATTGCAATCATGCTCATCATTCAAAGATTTAGTGCCAAACATTTTATAGAATTCTTCCTCTAGCACTTGAGCACAATTTTCCTTTCCATCATACTCACGAAAGATATTAAAAATCTGAAGCGTATGAGACAAACTCAATTCCATATTTTTGTAGTTTTCTTTTATAAACTAAAATAGTGCTAAAACAAGAAACTAAAAGATTCGATTGCAAGATCTAAAGATATACCTTCAAGCGCTAACCTCCCCGGCAATGGCGCCATAAAAGAGCTTAGTTGAAGGGGTGTTAGTGCCGCTTTCCTCGCCTCCCCGGCAACGGCGCCAGAAAAGAGCTTGATGTCTACTACACAACCTTCTTCTTGTAGACGTTGTTGGGCCCCCAAGTGCAGAGGTTTGTAGGACAGTAGCAAAATTCCCTCAAGTGGATGACCTAAGGTTTATCAATCCGTAGGAGGCGTAGGATTAAGATGGTCTCTCTCAAGCAACCCTGCAACCAAATAACAAAGAGTCTCTTGTGTCCCCAACACACCCAATACAATGGTAAATTGTATAGGTGCACTAGTTCGGCGAAGAGATGGTGATACAAGTGGTATATGGATAATAGATATGGGTATTTGTAATCTGAAATTATAAAAACAGCAAGGTAACGAATGCTAAAAGTGAGCGTAAACAGTATTGCAATGCATTGAAACAAGGCCTAGGGTTCATACTTTCAGTAGTGCAAGTTCCCTCAACAATACTAACATAATTGGATCACACAACTATCCCTCAACATGCAACAAAGAGTCACTCCAAAGTCACTAATAGCATAGAAGAAACGAAGAGATTATGGTAGGGTACGAAACCACCTCAAACTTATTCTTTCCAATCAATCCGTTGGGCTATTCCTATAAGTGTCACAAACAGCCCTAGAGTTCATACTAGAATAACACCTTAAGACACAAATCACCCTAATGTCACCTAGATACTCCAATGTCACCTCAAGTATCCGTGGGTATGATTATACGATATGCATCACACAATCTCAGATTCATCTATTCAACCAACACATGGGACCACAAAGAGTGCCCCAAAGTTTCTACCGGAGAATCACGACGAAAACGTGTGCCAACCCCTATGCATAGGTTCATGGGCAAAACCCGCAAGTTGATCACCAAAACATACATCAAGTGAATCACGTGATATCCCATTGTCACCACAGATACGCACGGCAAGACATACATCAAGTGTTCTCAAATCTTTAAAGACTCAATCCGATAAGATAACTTCAAAGGGGAAACTCAATTCATTACAAGAGATTAGAGGGGGAGGAGAAACATAAGATCCAACTATAATAGCAAAGCTCATGATACGTCAAGATCGTGCTAAATCAAGAACACGAGCGAGAGAGAAAGAGAGAGAGATCATACACATAGCTACTGGTACATACCCTCAGCCCCGAAGGAGAACTACTCCCTCCTCATCATGGAGAGCACCGGGATGATGAAGATGGACACCGGAGAGGGATTCCCCCTCCGGCAGGGTGTCGGAACGGGTCTAGATTGGCTTTCGGAGGCTACGGAGGCTTCTGGCGGCGGAACTCCCGATCTATTGTGCTCCCCGATCGTTTTAGGGTATATGGAGATATATAGGCAGAAGAAATACGTCAGGGGGGCCACGAGGGGCCCACGAGGGTGGAGGGCGCTCCCTAGGGGGGTGGGCGCGCCCCTGCCTCGTGGCCTCCTTGTAGATCCCCTGACGTGCACTCCAAGTCTTCTGGGCTTCTTCTGATCCAAAAATAAGTTCCGTGAAGTTTCAGGTCAATTGGACTCCGTTTGGTTTTCCTTTTCTTTGAAACCCTAAAATAGGCAAAGAAACAGAAACTGGCACTGGGCTCTGGGTTAATAGGTTAGTCCCAAAAATGATATAAAAGTGTATAATAAAGCCCGTAAACATCCAAAACAGTAGATAATATAGCATGGAGCAATCAAAAATTATAGATACGCTGGAGACGTATCATTTCCCTGGTTGTCCAATGAAGTACACGGGCAATGGTCATCATTGTCTATTATTGGTAAATATATAAGGCAATTACAAACGCAATATGAATATAATCACATGTAGGAAATTCACAAGAAATATCCGGTTCACCTAATTTCTCGGTTGTTGTTTTCCCGTTGCAATTATGAGATGAGGAAAGGTCGGAGCATCAAAAAATTTGCATAGTCCATTCACTTTGCTAGCAAACGGCTCATGTGTCACCAAAGAAAGCTATGGGAATGATCATCGTCAAGGAAAATACCAGCACAGTATGAACATAATCATCTGCAGTCAGTTGAGTAAAAAAATTCTTCAAATAGTTCGCCTGACTTCGGGCTGCAGTTGGCCTCCACGCCAATGGTGCAGCAGGTCATCTAGTTACTATCATTATGAGTGGGGAGCGGAGGTATTGCAGTGAAAGAAGCTATCTCACTCCTTAGCGGACCTTTGGTATGGGGAATAATGGGGACCCAAGAGCTTACACTAAGTCCATGGGGAGACCCTTAATCATCATCACTTCAACCAATAGGGGAAGGGATCACTACAAAAAAAGACACATCTGTGACATTTTGGGGCGAACGAATATTTTTTCTGTCATGCTTATAACACTTCTATGATGATAATTGTGACAAAACCCGGTATCATCATAGATGTGGTGGGCTCCTACTTCTATGACAAAAAATCATGGCAGAAAATGGGCTTTTCATCCTGGGCGCGCCGGAGACGCACCTGCATGATATTCTTTGGGACGTCCATGACGAAAAAATCATGGTAGAAGAGAGGGCGAGGAAAGTTTCGGGGAGTTCCCGGTTACGGTGGATGGTCGGGGTCGAGCGATGCACGGAGGTTTACACGTTTCTCTCGTACATGTACACGCGTGTGTGCGAGGCGTTGGCCTCTAACTAAACCTGAGCGAGGCATTCGCTTACTAAACCCGAGCAATTGCACTGGCTACATTACTGAATCCTAGCGATTGATCCCTGGCTATTAACTGAACCCAAGCGATTCCTTCTCTACTGCTGCTAACTCTGGATGAACAGAACCCTGATCGAGCCGATTGGGGGTGGATGAATAGGACCCCGTGGAGGGCTGGATGAATAGCAGCCGGTGGAGGGCTGGTTGAACAGTAGTCGGTGGAGGGCTGGATGAACAGTAGCATGTGGAGGGCTGGTTGAACAGGACCCCGTGGAGAGCGCTGGTTGAACAGTAGCCGGTGGAGGCTGGATGAACAGGACCCTGTGGTGAATAGTAGCAGGTGGAGGCTGGAGGAAGTCGACGGTGGATGCATAGTAGAAGGTGGAGGCTGGAGGAAGTCGACAGTGGATGAACAGTAGAGTGGAGGCTAGAGCGAGGCAATAGACGGTGGATGAACAGTAGCCCGTGGAGTCCCGTTTTGTTATACGGCACACCCCTCTCGATGAACAGGACCCCCGTTTCGACCGTAGGCGCTCCAACACAAGTATGTTTCCTCCATTTTGCGATACGCCACACCCCTCCCGATCAATAGCACCCCGTTTCGACCGTAGGAGCTCGAACACAAGTCGGTTTCCTCCGTTTTGTGATATGCCAGACCCTTCCCAATGAACAGGACCCCATTTCGACCGTACGCGGTCGAACACAAGACCGTTTTCCTCCGTTTTGTGGTATGCCAGACCCCGTTCCGGCTGTTCCGGCCAAGCCAGTTGGCTCCCATTGAACACGACCCATTCCAACCCAGTCTGTCGCCTCCCGATGAACAGGACGCGTTCCGACCCAGTCACTTGGCTCCCGGTGAACATGACATTGTTTCCTCTGTTCCGACCCAGCCGGTTAGCTGAAGATGAACAGGACAATGCCACTGCCTTCCGTTGCCTCTCCATGTACACGAGCCCTGGCCGTCCGTATGCGTGAGTACGTGTTTCGAGACCCCGCTCATATGTACGTATGTGGCCGTATTTTTTGGCGTGTGGATATATGTATGTGTACATGGTTTAGACGGACAGCCTGAACTGGTACGTGGGTGTCGGTGTACAAAAAGAGGGGTACACTTTTTGTACCCCTATAACTGTGCACGGGCAGTCTGAGCCGCGGATACCACCACACCAAGCAAGGCAAGGGAGGTGAGCCAGGGTAAGACCGAAGCTCAAGAGAACTAGAATGACGCCAAGGCCAAGACCACGAAGAGCAAAGGGGACGAAGCGGACTCCCCCGGCAAGATCCTTGCCGGGAGACAGTTCTAGCAGCCCCGGAAAGACCCTTGCCGCAGCGACCCGTCCCGCGCCTACGGAGCAAATCACCCTTGAGTCCACTGCCCCCAAAGGGAAAGGATTCGGGAGACATCCTCGTGGCGGCATGCAGATCTTTGTGAGGACATTCAAGGTCAGATACGCACTAAGGAGACGACAACCCTTGGCGGGATCCCAGCCGAGGAAGACCACAAGGCCCCCGGCAAGCGCCTTGCCGGGGATGACAGCAGGCGCCTCGGCAAGACCCTTGCCGGGGCCCCAGCAAGGCCCCTGCCAAGGACACCCGCAGGGCCACCATCAGGCCCACGCCGACTAAACCTCCACCACCGCATGCATGCAGCTGCCGACCCAACCAGCTGGGCAGGCACCTTCATGGCAGCATGCAAATCTTCGTGAAGACCCACCACTGCGCCACCTCAGCTGCCTGCCTACCTACATGGCATCGCAGGCGTCGCTGGCCAGGGCGCGTGTCGACACAAGAAGGAGCGGCGACGGACGAGACAGGTTTCTCCCCCATCCCCGATAAAGCAAGGACACCTAAGCAAGACGCATTAAATGCGCCTTGTCATGTGATGTGAGGGATAACCTCGCAGCACTCTACCCTTTCCACCTCCTGTGTGCCACTGTGGCAACCCCTTTTTCCTATAAAAGGAGGCCCGAGGCGACCAGAGGAAGGATTCGGCCTTTTGGAGCTCCTCACGCCCCATAGCTAGCTCAAGAACACAGATATACAATCCACCAAAGCAGGAGTAGGGTTTTACGCATCCTCGCGGCCCGAACCTGGATAAACGAACCGTGTGCTATCTGTTTGATCTGCTCTTCTCACGACCCTGCGCCCCACTAACCACAGTAGGGATTCTTGTGATCCCATAGGTGTCGTTCCCACCGACCTCTTTGGCGCGCCAGGTAGGGGGCGCAGTTGTGAGAATCGGCTTTAGCAGTTACTTCAGCACTTCTTCATCATCATGGCGCCCAAGAAGAAGACGAAGGTGGCGGTTGGCCAGTCGGAAGCCAGACAGCCCGTCCCGACCCGGGCGAGCAGCGGACCGGTCGCAGAAAGGACCCGGGGCGCTGCTCGCGAACACCAACACCATCCCAGCAGCCGGAGTTTGGGAGGCGGAGATATTTGTGCGCCTGGTAACGGGCCACACGTCGCCAAATCCAAAGGCGGGGCCAAGCCCTTCGTGGGTGGAGCGGGGCCTTCCAAGGTCATCGCCGCCCCGCCCGAAGGCGACGCAAGGGCCTCCAAGACTCCCACGCCGGTGCCAACAGCGCGCTCCTCCCAGGCAGCACACGACGAAGGGCGTAATCACGCTGAAGATCCCGGGCGTCGCTGCGGGAAGAGCCCCGAGCGCCACTCCCGGGACATAGAAGACTTGCCCACTCGCCGAGGCGCTGGTGAAAACGGCATGCGACCACGGGGTCGTGATAGAGCTCCTTCTGACATGGTCAGAAGTCGAAGCGCGTCGCGATCCGTGCAGGTTTCGCCGCCACCGACGCCAGCAGAGGCCCTGGCGCGCGCGCAGTTGCTCCTCGACTTTCCTCCCACTACGGGGAAACTCGATGAATGGAGAGCCACTATCCGAAGCCTTGTTGCGATGGCCAACAAAGACGAACCAAGTCCGGTGGGGCCCCCGGGTCGACGCTCCGATGGAGTCCCGCGGACCAGTGGCGGAAAAGCCGGCGGCGCCGCGACCATGGTGCATTTACCTCTTCCCCATCCGGTACCACGGACGCCGGCTCGTCGCGACGTCGCGGGCGACGACATCTCCATAGCATCGTCTGACCTGCGGACCCACTGTGACCAGCGCCAAGTTCTTCAGGAATCATCCCATGAAGACGCTCGAACCACTATCGAGCGCCGGCGCAGAGCGCGCCACCAGTCAGACAGGCGAGCAGGACCTGCTGTGAACCACCCGGCCCCGGAGAGCCCTGGAGGCCTACCTTACGAGGTAGGCTGTCCGGCTTTTACCCATGAGCTGCGGCAGTTCCAGTGGCCTACTCACCGCACCTTCAAACCTGACGTTGGCGAAAAGTACAACGGCAAGACTCACCCGTCTGAGTTCCTCAGCATCTACACCATCCCGATGCAAGCCTCCGGAGCCCGCGACGATAAGGTGCTTGCGAATTACTTTCCGTTGGCTCTTAAACCCAACGCCATGTCGTGGTTGATGCACTTGCCGGTAGACTCTATTTCCTCCTGGTCAGATTTGTGCCATGAGTTTGTGGGCGCCTTTACTGGAGTTCACCAAGCCCATGGCCAAGCAAGCGACCTGCATGTCATTCCCCAGAAGGGAGGCGAGAGTCTGTGCAAGTATATACAGAGGTTCAGCCGGGTACAACACAATATCCTTGATGTTCACCCTGCCGCCATCATCAGCGCGTTCCATCAGAACGTGCGTAACCGCAAGATGCGCGAAGAACTGGCAATGAACAAGGTGAAAGATGTGGCAGAACTCTATGTTCTTGCTGACAGATGTTCCCGAGCTGAAGAGGGAAGGAAGTACCCCGGCGAAGATGCCGGCGTGGAAACCGACTCCTCAGATGAGGATACTGCCGCCCCGGCGAAGAAAGGCCGGCGCCGCAACAGGAAGCGCAAAGGTAAAGCTGTGCTTGCCGTCGAGGGATCTGACGACACCGGCTCCACCAAGAAAACCAAGGAAAATGACCCCGGCAAGGAAATTGCCGGATGTGTCGCCTGCCGGGCTTCGGCGGCTGCCGAGAAGCCAGGAAACTCTGACAAGCAATACTGCAAGATCCATCGCACCAAAGGCCATGATCTCCAGAACTGTCGACAGGTTGAGCTCCTTGCTGAGAAGGAGAGGGCTGAATATGAGAGGCGGGACAAGGAGAAAGGCCGGGATGGTGCTGAGGGGTCCGGCAAGAAGCGTGACGGCCAGGCGGGCCGTCGCGGCAAAGATAAACAGCAAGAGAGGCCCGCCCGGGGCCGTGACAAAAAGCCAGAAGACGATGATCACAAAGAGGACGATGAGTCTGGTGACCAAGAATTTCAGAAAGCTACAGAGGCCATGTGCGTCGATGGCGGCGCCTCGCTGCATACCTCTCACCGCTAGCTTAAACAGTGGGCGCGTGAGATTACAGCGGCGGAACCGTCGTTTGATGCCCAAAGGCCGCTGAAGTGGTCCAGCACACCTATCATTTTTGACACTGAGGATCACCCTGATCGCACTACTGCAGTCCGGTGCTTGCCATTGTTGGTTTCACCAACAATACGCAACCTCAAGGTGACAAAGATGCTAGTCGATGGCGGGGCCGGTCTGAACTTCATCTCGCCTGCCGTGATCGAGAAATTGCAGATTCCTGATGAAGACCTCGAAGAGACGGGCACGTTTCAGGGGGTCAGCCCGGGAAGAAGTCAACCAAAGTGAAAGGTCACGTTGCCCGTGACTTTTGGGAGTGATCTGAACTACATGACAGAAAGGATTGTGTTTGATGTTGCCAAGATCCCCTTGCCTTACAACGGGATCCTTGGCCGCCCAGCGCTGGCCAAGTTCATGGCGGCATCACATTACGCCTACAACACCCTGAAGATGCCGGGGCCTGTGACGATCATCACCGTCCCATCAGACAAGGAGGATGCGCTAATTTGCGCTGACCAACTCTACCAACAAGCAGTTGCAGTAGCCGCCACTGCTAAGGCGCTTGCTCCTGCCGCTGGAGCCCCGGGAAGGCAAAAGAAGAAAACCGGTGAGACCTCAGGCACCCACTCCGGCAAGCGCACCTCTTCGGAGTGTAGCGCTCCCGTCGAGGACATGCCAGAGAGCTCCGCCGACAAAAACAAGAAGTCCAGGGCCACACCGCCAGGAACCAAGAAGGTTTCTGTCAAGGAGGACGGCACGGGAGGAGCTTTTACCATAAGCTCCACCCTTGACGACAAATAGGAAGACGCGCTCGTCACCTTCCTGCGGGCGAATGTCGATGTGTTTGCATGGCAAGCATCCGACGTCCCCGGCGTTCCCAGGGAGGTGATTGAGCACCACCTTGCTGTCTGTCCTCATGCGCGGCCCGTCAAGCAGAAGGTCAGAAAGCAAGCTTTGGAACGACAAGAGTTCATCACACAGGAGATCCGGAAACTAGAAGCAGCGGGTTTGGTAAGAGGAGTGCTCCATCCAACGTGGTTGGCCAATCCGGTGGTAGTGCGCAAGGCAAATGGGAAGTGGAGGTTGTGTATTGATTACACAGATATTAATAAGGCTTGTACCAAAGACCCCTTCTCGTTGCCGCGCATCGACCAGATTGTTGACTCCACAGCTGGGTGTGATCTGTTGTCATTCCTCGATGCCTGCTCCGGCTACCACCAGATCTTCATGACAAGGGAAGATGAAGAGAAAACGGCATTCATCACCCCATGTGGTACGTATTACTTTATACGGATGCCTTTCGGGTTGAAGAGTGTTGGTTCAACGTTTGCAAGGGCGGTCCAGATTGGTTTTGAACCCCAGCTCCATAGAAATATGGAAGCTTATATGGATGATATAGTGGTCAAAACCAAGAACAGGGCAACCCTCATATCAGATTTACAAGAAACATTTGCAAACCTACGCAAGATCAATCTCAAGATGAACCCTGAGAAGTGCGTCTTCGGCGTCCCGTCTGGCAAGCTTCTCGGGTTCTTTGTGTCACAGCGTGGGATAGAGGCCAATCCGGACAAGATCAAAGCTATAGAGCAGATTGAAGCGCCCAAGCGAGTCAAGGATGTGCGTCGGCTTGCTGGTTGCGTTGCCGCCATGAGCAGGTTCATTTCCAGGTCCGCCGAGCGCGCCCTTCCCTTTTTCAAGATTTTGAAAAAGGCGGGCCTGATGGAGTGGACGCTAGAAGCCGAAGCAGCATTGCAAGATTTGAAGAGGTACCTCTCCTCCGCGCCAATACTAGTTGCTCCTAGGCCACAGAAACCGTTGCTGCTGTACCTGGTGACAACGAACCAGGTGGTCAGCGCCACACTAGTGGCGCAGAGAGAAATTGATGATGAGGTAATAGCAGCGACGGAGCCCGATGCCACCGATGCCGAGACGACGCAGCCAATTGAAGTGCCGCCGAAGAAGAAAATGATCTAGCACCCGGTCTACTTTGTTAGTTCCCTCCTGCAGGGGGCTAGATCGAGGTACTCCGATGTGCAAAAAATGCTCTTCGGCCTTCTTATGGCCTCGAGGAAGCTGCGTCACTACTTCCAGGCGCACGAAATCACTATCGTCACTTGCCTCCCTGTGCAATGGATATTGCACAATCCAGACGCAACGGGAAGGATCGTAGAGTGGGCACTGGAACTGTCCAGCTTTGGCCTCAAGTTTGAGAGTACCTCGACGATTCAAAGCTGAGTCCTGGCGGAGTTCGTTGCAGAATGGACCACGACGCCTGACGAAGAAACCCAAGAGAGTGCTCTCCCCGGCAAGGAGGCAAGTTGCGACTGGATCATGTACTTTGATGGAGCTTTCTCCTTACAGGGCGCCGGGGCTGGTGTACCACTTGTCGCGCCCACCGGAGAGCACCTCAAGTACGTGATCCAGATGCACTTCCCCAGGGAGGTGTCAACAAACAGTACGGCTGAGTACGAAGGGCTGCTTGCCGGTCTTAGGATCGCGGCGGACCTCGGAATCAAGAAACTCGTCGTTAGAGGCGAATCGCAACTTGTCGTCAAGCAAGTCAACAAGGATTACCAGAGCCCGTTGATGAAGGCCTACATCGATGAAGTGAGAAAGCTGGAAGAGCATTTTGACGGTATACAGGCAGAATACGTTCCCCCGAGCGGAGAATGATATCACCGATTACCTGTCAAAACGCGCCGCCCTCAAGCTACCTGTGGAACCAGGTACCTTTGTGCTTCAGCTAACTCAGCCATCCGTTGATCCATCAACAGAGCAGAACAAGAGAAGAAAATCAGGGCCCGGCAAGTACTTTCCCGCCGAGCTCCCCGAAGCCGCCGGCAAGGATGTTGCCGGAGACACTGAGCCCGCCATGGGACGGCTAGCTCCGACAGAGCATCAAGCTCTTGCCATGGAGACAGCCGCTCCGATAGCGGAGGAAATGCCTTTAGTCCTCGCCGTCGAGCCCCAGGCTCCAGCGTGGGCACAGCATACTGTCCGATTCCTCCAAATAGGGGAACTTCCTGAGGAGCAGGAAGAAGCGGAAAAAGTAGCCCGTCGCTCTACTATGTACCAGTTCGTCGATGACGTCCTGTACAGAAAGAGGCCGAACGGCGTGAAATTGAAGTGTATCCCTCGAGAGGAAGGACTGGGGCTGTTGGCGGAGATACATGGAGGCATATGTCGATCCCACATCGGGTCAAGGGCCCTTGCCGGCAAAGCGTTTCGGCAAGGCTTCTTCTGGCCCACCGCCCTCCAGGATGCGACGACACTAGTCACCAGGTGTGAAGCGTGTCAGTTCCATTCAAAGAAGCTTCATCAGCCAGCTCAATCCCTTCAAACCATTCCTCTCTCCTGGCCTTTCTCGGTCTGGGGGCTCGACATACTGGGCCCTTTCCCCCGCGCTGTCGGGGGCTTTGAGTACTTGTACGTTGCAATCGACAAGTTCACAAAGTGGCCAGAAGTGGAAGCAGTGAGGAAGGTCACAGCACATTTAGCCGTCAAGTTCTTCAAAGGACGGGTGTGCCGTTTTGGTGTACCCAATAGGGTTATCACCGACAATGGCACGCAGTTCACAAGCCACACCTTCATGCAATATATTCAAGACCTCGGCAGCAAGGTCTGTTTCGCTTTCGTTGCTCACCCATGAAGCAATGGTCAAGCTGAGAGGGCAAATGCTGAAGTACTGCGAGGCCTGAGGACAAAGACCTTTAACAGACTGCACAAGAGTGGAAGGCGCTGGATTGATGAATTACCGGCGGTTCTTTGGTCAATCAGAATGACACCAAATCGAGCCACCGGCCAGACACCCTTTGCCCTGGTATACGGGGCAGAAGCAGTTCTCCCCATGGAACTCATATACGGGTCACCTCGAGTACTCGCTTATGACGAGCTTGAGCAAGAGCAATTGTGGCAAGATGATGCAATGCTCCTTGAGGAAGATCGTCTTTGGGCGGCTGTGAGAGCAGCGCGCTACCAGCAAGCCTTGCGCCGCTACCATAGCCGCAAGGTTCATGCCCGAAGCTTTGAGGAAGGCGACCTTGTTCTTCGACGCGTTCAATCGGCCAATAATTCCAACAAGTTGACGCCAATGTGGGAAGGCCCTTATCGGGTAATACGAGTCACCAGGCCCGGCGCAGTCCGCCTGGAGACCGAAGGTGCCGTTCCGGTGAGTAACTCCTGGAACATTGAGCATCTTCGCAAGTTTAACCCGTGAGGCGCGGCTTGCCGGGCCCCGGCCCGGGAAGCCACCTTTTGTACGAGCCTTGCCGATGACGCATGTAACCCTCTGTACAAAGCCAGGTGCAGACCCTGAGCATAAACAAATGAAGCGCTAGCGCCCTAAGTTATAGCATGCATGCTAGGTCGAGTCTCGTCCTTGGTTAGGGTTGATAGTGCTTAGCGGCGACTAACCCCTAGCTTAGAGGTCGAGTGTGCGTCTCTTTGTCTTTCTTTTGTCTTCTTTGGTTCACAGGACACACAGATATCCATGCCGAACCACTTGGGGAGAAAAAAAGAGGAACAGACTAGCATCTAGCCCCCGGCAAGCCAGTATTGCCGGGGGCTGCAAGAGCAAAGATTCACCCATGGTGAACCAGGGTTGCCGGGGACTGCAGCTTTAGATAAGTTCTTCATCCCTTATCATGCATTCCATTATGGACTGAGGTATGTGAAACCTCGTATCCCCCTAAGCTACCGTGCTCCCATAACTCTAGGCCCTAGGGCTCGTTCCTGGGACCAAGTTTGGTCATAGTCGCGGCAGCGAAAGGATGAAACAAGGAGCCTGAACCAGCCTCATCCCTGCCTCCGCCAAAGGCGTGAGGAAGGTCGAGCAAAGTGGGGAGATGACAAGGCCTGTTGCCGGGCAAGGAAATGTTTATCTTAAAGATATCAAGGATTTACTCCTTGTCGTGGGTTCCACCCGCAAACAAATGACCCGGCAAGCATCCCTTTTTCATTAAAAAACATTCAGGTATAGTCCATAGGGAATGAAAAACATGAATGATGGGATTACAAGTTTTAAATTCAACAAAGGCCCGAAGGCTTACAAACTAAAAAGAGATAAGGTGCCCGTAATCCCTTCCTTATCCCTCTCCTCAGGAGCCAGGTCAAGGAGGCAAAAAGGACAAAAGAGCACCTAGGCGAGCTACGGGTGGCAGAAGACACCAAGACAACATCTTGGTGGACGTCCAAAGGCTGGATGGTGATGGCGGCGCCGGAAGCAGAGCTCGAAGACGAGGCGGCAGGACGTCAGCACGCGTTGGTGCCCGCGTACTCTAACTTGACGGCCTTGCCGCCCGCCCTCTTCCTCTTCCGCAGCCTCCCAACGCCAGCCGCCCAAGGAGACGACCCCGAGAAGTTCAAGGAGCCGGAGACACGGATGACGGGGTCGCTGGTGCCACCCTCCATCAGCTTAAAATGGAGAGCGAGCCCCTCCGTCAAGCGGTGGATATGAGCAAACGTCTTCCATCCCCGACGAAGATACATCACGTGAGGGGCGGGGAAGTCGACGCGGACCCGCGTGCCACTGATCCCGCAGCCCCTCATGTGCAGCCGCAACGACTCCGGCGGATCCAGCTCCATCTCCCGCGCAAATGGAGTCGGGAGACAAAGGCGACGGTGCGGCGGCCGGCGCAGCCTGACGAAGAACTCACAAGGGTCATCCCCAACATGGCCCTCCATTGGAGGAGGAGCTGCTGGCGGAGGCGAGGCCGGCGCGCCACCCCGTCCTCGTCTTCCCCGAGCGCCCCGGCCTCGCCCCCTCCCCCTTCCCCTCGCTGCTGGCTCTGCCACCGCAGGCGCAGGGGAAGGAGGGACGCATTGTCGAACGGCGACCCTCGCCGCCACTGTTGAAGGACCGGGATTCCCTCTCTCCATGACGGATGGAAGGGAGGAGCAGAAGCTGAAGGAAGAAGAAGATGAAAGAATGTGGGACGCCATCCCCCCTCCCGCTCTTTATAAAGGATTGGGGTTGGGTCTCGGCCGCCCCGCTCGGCCAATCAAGATACGGAAGGCGCAGGGAGCCAGGACCGACCCGCCGCCCCAACCAGCGACGGCCCGGTTTCCCACCCCGTGATCGTGGGGAGTGGACGCCTTGAAGACCGCGCCTCAGCCCCATTCAGTAAATGGGCCACGCCTCCACACCTCCCTCCGTTTATGGGGACGGCGCGAACCGCCCCTTTACTACGATGTGGCGCATGCCTGCGGGAACCAACCCCACGCATGCCGCCTACGTCACACGCGCCTCCCCACGCTGCGCCACGCGCGGGAATCGTGGGAGGCACAGCGCGCAAAGAATCTTACCGCGGTAAAAACCGCCCCGCCTACCCGCACACCGTTTTCGGGCCTAGCCCAACAACGCGTTGCGCTTATGTGTGGCCCAGGCCCGGGTGCTCCTGTCGGTGTACAAAAAGAGGGGTGCACTATTTGTACCCCTATAACTATGCACGGGCAGTCTGAGCCGCGGATACCACCACACCAAGAAAGGCAGGGGAGGTGAGCCAGGGTAAGACCGAAGCTCAAGAGAACTAGAATGACACCAAGGCCAAGACCACGAAGAGCAAAGGGGACGAAGCGGACTCCCCCGGCAAGATCCTTGCCGGGAGACAGTTCTAGCAGCCCCGGCAAGACCCTTGCCGCGGCGACTCGTCCCGCGCCTACGGAGCAAATCACCCTTGAGTCCACTGCCTCCAAAGGGAAAGGATTCGGGAGACATCCTCGTGGCGGCATGCAGATCTTTGTGAGGACATTCAAGATCAGATACGCACTAAGGAGACGATAACCCTTGGCGGGATCCCAGCCGAGGAAGACCACAAGGCCCCCGGCAAGCGCCTTGCCGGGGATGACAGCAGGCGCCTCGGCAAGACCCTTGACGGGGCCCCGGCAAGACCCTTGCCGAGGACACCCGCAGGGCCACCATTAGGCCCACGTCGACTAAACCTCCACCACCGCATGCATGCAGCTGCCGACCCAACCAGCTAGGCAGGCACCTGCGTGGCGGCATGCAAATCTTCATGAAGACCCACCACTGCGCCACCTCAGCTGCCTCCCTACCTACATGGCATCACAGGCGTCGCTGGCCAGGGCGCGTGTCGACACAAGAAGTTGCGGCGACGGATGAGACAGGTTTCTCCCCCGTCCCCGATAAAGCAAGGACACCTAAGCAAGACGCATTAAATGCGCCTTGTCATGTGATGCGAGGGATAACCTCGCAGCACTGTACCCTTTCCACCTCCTCTGTGCCACTATGGCAACCCCTTTTTCCTATAAAAGGAGGCCCGAGGCGACCAGAGGAAGGATTCGGCTTTTTGGAGCTCCTCACGCCCCATAGCTAGCTCAAGAACACAGATATACAATCCACCAAAGCAGGAGTAGGGTTTTACGCATCCTCGTGGCCCGAACCTGGATAAACGAACCGTGTGCTATCTGTTTGATCCGCTCTTCTCATGACCCCGCACCCCGATAACCATAGTAGGGATTCTTGTGATCCCATAGGTGTCGTTCCCACCGACATCTTTGGCGCGCCAGGTAGGGGGCGCAGTTGTGAGAATCGGATTTAGCAGTTAGTTCGGCGCTTCTTCATCATCATGGCGCCCAAGAAGACGACGACGGTGGCGGTTGGCCAGTCGGAAGCCGGACAGCCTGTCCCGACGCGGGCGAGCAGCGGACCGGTCACAGAAAGGACCCGGGGCGCTGCTCGCGAACACCAACACCATCCCAGCAGCCGAAGTTTGGGAGGCGGTGATGTTTGTGCGCCTGGTAACGGGCCACACGTCGCCAAATCCAAAGGCGGAGCCAAGCCCTTCGCGGGTGGAGCGGGGCCTTCCAAGGTCATCGCCGCCCCGCCCGAAGGCGACGCAAGGGCCTCCAAGGCAACAGCGCGCTCCTCCCAGGCAGCGCGCGACGAACGGCGTAATCATGCCGAAGATCCCGGGCGTCGCCACGGGAAGAGCCCCGAGTGCCACTCTCGGGACGTAGAAGACCTGCCCACTCGCCGAGGCGCTGGTGAAAACGGCATGCGACCGCGGGGTCGTGATAGAGCTCCTTCTGACATGGTCAGAAGTCGAAGCGCGTCGCGATCCGTGCAGGTTTCGCCGCCACCGATGCCAGCAGAGGCCCTGGCGCGCGCGTAGTTGCTCCTCGACTTTCCTCCCACTACGGGGAAACTCGACGAATGGAGAGCCACTATCCGAAGCCTTGTTGCGGTGGCCAAGAAAGATGAACCAAGTCCGGTGGGGCCCCGGGGTCGACGCTCCAATGGAGTCCCGCGGACCAAATGCGGAAAAGCCGCCGGCACTGCGACCATGGTGCATTCACCTCTTCCCCATCCGGTACCGCGGACGCCGGCTCATCGCGACGTCGCGGGCGACGACATCTCCATAGCATCGTCTGACCGGCGGACCCACTGTGACCAGCACCAAGTTCTTCGGGAACGATCCCATGAAGACGCTCGAACCACTATCGAGCGCCGGCGCGGAGCGCGCCACCAGTCAGACCGGCGAGCAGGACCTACTGTGAACCACCCGACCTCAGAGAGCCCTGGAGGCCTACCTTACGAGGTAGGCTGTCCGGCTTTTACCCGTGAGCTGTGGCAGTTCCAATGGCCCACTCACCGCACCTTCAAACCTGACGTTGGCGAAAAGTACAACGGCAAGACTCACCCATCTGAGTTCCTCAGCATCTACACCATCGCGATGCAAGCCGCCGGAGCCCGCGACGATAAGGGGCTTGCGAATTACTTTCCATTGGCTCTTAAACCCAACGCCATGTCATGGTTGATGCACTTGCCGGTAGACTCTATTTCCTCCTGGTCGGATTTGTGCCATGAGTTTGTGGGCACCTTTACTGGAGGTCACCAAGCCCATGGCCAAGCAAGCGACCTTCATGTCATTCCCCAAAAGGGAGGCGAGAGTCTGCACAAGTATATACAGAGGTTCAGCCGGGTACAGTACAATATCCCTGATGTTCACCCTGCCGCCATCATCAGCACGTTCCATCAGAACGTGCGTAACCGCAAGATGCGCGAAGAACTGGCAATGAACAAGGTGAAAGATGTGGCAGAACTCTATGTTCTTGCTGACAGATGTGCCCGAGCTGAAGAGGGTAGGAAGTACCCCGGCGAAGATGCCGGTGTGGAAACCGACTCCTCAGATGAGGATACTGCCGCCCTGGCGAAGAAAGGCCGGCGCCGCAATAGGAAGCGCAAAGGTAAAGCTGTGCTTGCCGTCGAGGGATCTGACAACACCGGCTCCGCCAAGAAAACCAAGGCAGATGACCCCGGCAAGGAAATTGCCAGATGTGTTACCTGCTGGGCCTTGGCGGCTGCCGAGAAGCCAGGAAACTCCGACAAGCAATACTGCAAGATCCATCGCACCAAAGGCCATGATCTCCAGAACTGTCGAGAGGTTGAGCTCCTTGCTGAAAAGCAGAGGGCTGAATATGAGAGGTGGGACAAGGAGAAAGGCCGGGACGGTGCTAAGGGGTCCGGCAGGAAGCGTGACGGCCAGGCGGGCCATCGCGGCAAAGATAAGTAGCAGGAGAGGCCCGCCCGGGGCCGTGAAAAAAAGCCAGAAGATGATGATCACGAAGAGGATGATGAGTCTGGTGACCAAGAATTTCAGAAAGCTACAAAGGCCATGTGCATCGATGGCGGCGCCCCGCTGCATACCTCTCACCGCCAGCTTAAACAGTGGGCGCGTGAGATTACAGCGGCGGAACCGTCGTTTGATGCCCAAAGGCCGCTGAAGTGGTCCAGCACACCTATCATTTTTGACACTGAGGATCACCCTGATCGCACTACTGCAGTCGGGTGCTTGCCATTGTTGGTTTCACCCACAATATGCAGCCTCAAGGTGACAAAGATGCTAGTCGATGGCGGGGCCGGTCTGAACTTAATCTCGCCTGCCGTGATCGAGAAATTGCAGATTCCTGATGAAGACCTCGAAGAGACGGGCACGTTTCAGGGGGTCAGCCCGGGAAGAAGTCAACCAAAGCGAAAGGTCACGTTGCCCGTGACTTTTGGGAGTGATATGAACTACAGAACAGAAAGGATTGTGTTCGACGCTGCCAAGATCCCCTTGCCTTACAACGGGATCCTTGGCCGCCCAGTGCTACTATTTCATGTGCCGCTACTTACTCGGCCATGGTTCATCATTGTAGAGCAACTGATCGACCAGTATGTACGTACACATTCGCGACAAGACAGACAACGCTACGTACGCCTCGATCGAGTGGGTCCCAACTGTCAGGGAGGATAAGGACACACTTTCTTGCGTGCGAAGATATAGCTATTGGGTCCCAGCTATCAGGGGGGAATCATTGTTTTTGCCCGTAATAAGGATGCACTTCCTTGCGTTTGAAGATGTAGCTGGTGGGTCCCAACTATCAGGGGGAGAAAACATTATTTTTAAGGTAAAAAGGATGCAGTTGCATGCATGCATCCATGGGCGTCGTGCGTCCTCACTGTCAGCCTCTCCATGTAAAGTCATCTTCCGATGATTCTTGTTTGTTGACCATGTTGACCACACTGTGCAGAGCGCACCAAGCCGGTGAATGACGGCGAGGCCCCAGACTGGAACGCCCCTGAGATGGGGAAGACGTGGCAGTGGAGTCGCTGACGGAGAGGAGTGAGAAACTTGACTGGTTCGTGTGCGGGGTGGTCCTACACTTGGCAGAGCATAACAGGAGGTACAGAGAAGTGGAGGGATGGCCTGGCTGTCGGTGGGGTAGCGTTTCACTCCGAGGCTTCCAGAATAGCGCCGTTGGACGCTGGAGGCTGGAGCAGGCGGTCCTGGTAGTGCTTGGGGAAGAAGACGAGAGATTGAAGAAGAATGTCGGCTGTTGGATGTAAATCCAACACCTTGTTTAGGCTTCGACCTTTGTATTTTTATTTTTTGCGAAAGTGCTTAGGCTTCGACCTACTGGCCCACATGTCAGCCAGTCCATTTGTTTTTTAGTCCATTTGGTGGGCTGGGTGAAACAATGATGTAGTGCCTATGCAGCCCGTTTATATATTATGGTAGAATTTAAAGCCCGTTTGCATTTTTCTCAAAATCCGTGGACTTGCTGGGCTGGGTGAAAATATCATGTTGGGCTGGACGGAGAAATATTTTATAAAACCATAAACACATGATTGCACGTCTATTACTGCATTGGTCAGTAAAATCTCTGCAAGCTTATGTATGCAATCACCAGGAGTTAACTTGCCAAGTTATATATAAACAATTATTTTTATTATTTTGTAAGAACTTTCGATTTGCGAAATAAAATATCATTTTAATTTGATGAGTTAATAGGACGTGGGTATTATTATATTTTAGGCTAGACATGTGACGGTTGAGTTGGTTTTAGGGAAAAGTACTGGGAGAAAACTTAGATTACATCGAAAAAGAAAGTGGGAGAAAATTCAGATATAGGATTAATGAAAACGAAAAAAGGAAGTGGGAAGGTCTATAAAATGGTTGGACGAACGACTAGTTTAACGGAACCTTATGTTGTTTCTATTATATATATGTAATAAAATAAGAAGTAAATATAAATATATATACTATTATAGAAGGGAAAACATAGGTTTAGTTTTGCATTATTATAGAAAAATATAACTGAGTTATGCGTCGTCTTGAAAAAGCAAACATAACTTGGGCTGCTGATGTTATAAACAAGCTAGGCTGGGAGGCCCAGAGGCCGCTTGATACCTGTTGGATCCAAAAAAAAGTTGAAACATGTCATGGGCTGCGCATGTTCAACAACAAAACCTAGGCCATGGACCTGGTGGGCCCGGGACTGTCGGCCTCTCGACGAATAGTCGTCTCCCGATTCCTCTTGTTTTGCTAACCATGTTGGGAACGACAAACAATGGTGCCGCGGCGAGAGCACCAAGGCGGAGGACGACGTCGAGACCTCGGACCGAATGAACCGGAGCGGGGGAAAACACAGGTGGAGGGGAGTATGAGGGTTGACTTGTTCCGGTGCAGGGTGGGCCGGTGGAGCTGCCACCACCAGACAATGTGTGGGAGTAGAGGGATGTCCTGGCCAACGCCATAGGCTATGATGGGTCACCTAGGCGTGCGTGGCAGCGCCGCCAGCCGCTGTGTAGGAAGAGGACGAAAGATTGAACAAAATAAAGAAATACAAAATGGATAGGTGGTTGGTCCCAGATGTCTGTGTACAAGACCTGCTGGGTCCACCTGTGAAGGGGAATATGTTGGGAGGAAGGAGATTCAAAGCATGGCAGCCCAGTGAACTAGTTACATACATAAGCAAATAGCCACTAAAAAACAAACAGGTTAATGTGGTCTTAGACGAAATATTTTGGACAAAATAGATAATTACGACACATAGTGTTGGGGATATTACTACTGGACGTAAACCGGCCAGGAGCAGCCGGATTAACTTTATGAAGACTAGAAGCCCATGAAGAAGTAAGAATGATGGCGCTTTATGAAGGCCCAAGGCCCAAAGGCGAGTTAAAGCTTGTTGGTGTAAACCGACCTTATTATGTAACTTGCATTGTAAGATAGGAAGTATAGAGACCGAACCAGACACATTTATGATCCGGCTTCGGGACTCTGTAAACCGGCGGGCATCAACCTATGTATATAAAGGGACGACCCGGCAGCGGTTTAGGGACGATACACAACAACTCGAGAGCCAGTCAAAGCGGATTCGCTCCCTGGTCATCGAAACCCTAGCAATACCAATCACAACTAGACGTAGGATTTTACCTTCATCGAAGGGGCCGAACTAGTATAAACTCCCCGTGTCCCCTTGTCCGGTTTAACCCCTTTAAGCTAACCCATTGCGATGGCTCCACGACTAAGTCCTTTCACGAGGAACTCTGCCGTGACAAACCCACGATAGTTGGCGCCCACCGTGGGGCTATGGCACGATGGTTTCGAGTTCTTAAAGGGAAGCTTTGATGGACTCAAGGGATACGCTGTGGGCCGGATGACGAAGAGTCGTCGCGGCAAGCTCTACATCGACAACGTAGGATGGGGCGCCGAGGCCGATTCAATCGAATATGGGTACCGCGTCCCCTTTGGAAGGATTCACGTCTTCATCGACAAGATTGGCAAACCGGGCCCTGAGCCGGACACCTGCACCGACATCATCAAGACGGCTCAGCGTGCAAGCCCTTCCCCGGTTCAGCCCGTGGCGAAGCATATTTTCGTAGGTGTCATCCATCAAGCAGAATATGAGGACGGACCGGCATCCGATGTAGAAACCATTGTTTGCTCCGATGATGAGTCTTCTGGAGAAACCAAATTACTCTATCAGTTGCAGGATGGCCGGATTGGTGGAGGTTCCGAGGGCAACAGTATTTCGGACTCCCCTGATCTACCAAACCGGGCCGCTATCTTCAAGGCCGGTACACAATCAGCGCCCCACTCATCAACCGCCGCAGCAATGCTCTTTGGTTCAGCAACAGCCATGCCAGTGGGGGCAGGGAGCTCTGCGCCACCTCCAGCTCAAGTTCTGTCTGACTTGTTCGACGCCTTGGGAACATTGATGGCCGCAGAGGTGGATGCAGCAGCCCGGGATCAGCACAACGCGGAGATCACAAAGGTAAAGGATCAGATAACTCAGGCTAAAGCGGACCTAGGAGTAGAGAACGCTAGGATGGCTACAGAACGGGCCGAGTTGGAAGCTCAGGCCTACCAGCTTAGGCTGGATCAGAATGCTTCAGAGGAAGTCATGAGAAGAAGATACCGATCGCATCTCCCGCCGAGTTATGAGCCAAGAAATCTCTTCAATACGCCAGGAGCAGGAACGAGTAACCAACCAATATTAAACCGGGCGGAGGCGCCAGGAACAGGAGCATCAGTTCAGCCGCGCGCGATGGACCCGCCTCATCAGAACAACATTGTGCCACGGTATGTTCCAACACCTCCCGGGCATTACTCCAACCCGTTGGACAATATTGTGGCCGCCGCTTCCTGATTGGCAGCCCTCCCAACCGACGGCGAATCACCAGTTGTGATTGAGGCACGACGGGCCAGGGATCTCCTTCAAACAGCTCTAAACCAGCAGCAGGCATATTCGCACAGTCGTGAGAGGATTCATTCCACCCCCCGTCCAAGCCGGAGCTACAGCAGGCACGTTGAGGATGAACCGGCCGTATCAAGCAGTGCACGTCACCGTAATTCACCGCGAGGGCACAACCCGGAAGGGGGAGGTGCTAATGCGCAGGATGTGGTGGACCATGGTCGCGCACATCGAGAGGCCGAGTTAGCAGCTCTGCACGGATCCCGTCAACCTACTCCGGTTCACCCTACCGCTTCAGTAGAGCCAGGTGTGGTATTCAGTTCCTTAGGGGTGCCATGTCTTACCCCCGCTTTGCGTAATGTGAGATTGCCCAAGGATTTCAAAGGACCTCGTAAGGTACCCAATTATACCGCCGATCTGCAACCAGAGGCATGGGTTGAAAGCTACGAGATGGCAACGGAGATGTTAGATGTGGATGAAGCACTATGTGCTAAATACTTCACCATGATGTTGGAAGGAACAACTCGTACTTGGTTGAAGACCTTACCAATTAACTCTGTCGGATCATGGGCCGAATTGAAGCACCGGTTTATCCAGAACTTCAAAGATACTTGCAAGCAGCCCATGTCAATTGTGGATCTGGCCGCTTGTGTCCAAGAGGATGGGGAGTCCACAACCCATTGGGTAAAGTGGGTCTCAGCTATTTTGCATTCATCAGATCGTATCAATGCAGCTACCATAGTGCTAATGTTGGAGGGCAATTGCCGTTTTCTGCCGCTCAAACAGAAGTTAGGAAGGCTCAAACATCACTGCAATGATATGTCAACGCTTATGGCCGCTTTGGTTAAATATGCCGATTCAGATAATACCAAAGACCCTGAATCAGAGGAGGAGAAACCGGGGAAAGGGAAAAAGAACGGCAGCACCAAGGGTCAGCAGCATAATCCGGCAGGCCATGGGAACAATGGTAAGCGCAAGGCCGACAACAGTTTGCACTTTGTGGCTAATACCATTGCCCAGGAGAATGGTCAGCGCCGTAAGGGCAAGCAGCCCCAGAGGGGCGGAGGTTCAGGCCCCAATTTGGAGCGCCTATTAAACCAACCCTGTCAAAAGCATGGATCAAAGGAGAAGCCAACATCGCATCTTTGGAAGGATTGTTATATCATGCGAGATTTCAAGAACTCCAATATGTTTCAGTACGATAATGGCCCGCCCGGCGGTTCAGGAGGTGGTTTCCACGGGCCGGGTTACGGAGGCGGCAGCTTCGGTTCTGGATTTCAGGGCAATCAAACCGGACACAACAATCAAGGGAACCAGGGCAACCAGGGAGGTTACAACCATCAGGGAAACCAGCAGCAGCAGCAGCAGTCGGGTTATCAGAGCAATCCTAAGTAGTTAAATAGTGGGCAGTATCATGTCTTCACCACTAGCTTGTGTAAGCGTGATCAGAAGCTTCACAAGAGGGCAGTAAACTCTGTTGAACCGTCAGTGCCTCAGTATTTGCACTGGTCTGAGCAACCCATTTTGTGGAGTAGAGAGGATCACCCCCCCCCCCCCCCGGTTGACAATCCGGGTCATCTGGCTTTAGTGGTGGCCCCTCAAGTTGGGGGATATAAGTTCACTAAGGTACTCATGGATGGGGGAAGTAGTATCAACACTCTATATTATGATACCATCCGTCGTATGGGGTTGACAGATAAGAATCTTAAACCATCAAACATCGTTTTCCATGGTGTGGTGCCTGGCAAGTCTGCATATACAGTGGGCAAGATAGCCTTAGAGGTGGCTTTTGGAGATGACCAAGATTCAAGATCAGAAACATTGACTTTTGAGGTGGTAAAAATCAAAAGTTAGTATCACGCTTTGTTTGGGCGACCGGCTTATGCTAAGTTCATGGTGAGGTCGTGTTATGTTTATCTACAGCTTAAAATGCCAGGTCATAAGGGGACCATCACAGTACACGGGAGCAGGAAGATCGCTTTGGAATGTGAGGAAGGTGATGCGGATTATGCTGAGTCGGTTTGTGCCACGGAGGAGCTGAAGTTTTATAAAGACCAAGTTGATCTGGAAGATATGACCTCTTTGAAAAAGCCAACTACGGAACATGATCCGACGTTGAAATTTAAATCGGCCATATATACTAAGATGGTTGATTTTGTTCCTGGCGATTCAGCCAAGTAGTTCAGCATCAGCGCTAACCTGGATCCCAAATAGGAAAGCGCGCTCATCGAGTTCATCCGTGAGAACCGGGACATCTTTGCATGGAAACCTTCTGACATGCCAGGTGTACCGAGGGAACTCGCTGAGCACACACTTAACACTGATCCTAAGTTCAAACCGGTCTGGTAGTTTCTCCTCCGCTTTAATGAAGAAGGCACAAGGCTATTAGTGAAGAGGTGGCTCGGTTGTTGGCCGCAGGGTTTATCGTGGAGGTCTTTCACCCGGAGTGGTTGGGTAATCCGGTGATGGTTCTTAAGAAAAATGGCACTTGGCGTATGTGTGTAGATTACACAGACTTGAACAAGGCTTGCCCTGCAGACCCCTTTGCCCTCCCTCGTATTGATCAGATCATTGATGCTACGGCGGGTTGTGACCGTTTGTGTTTTCTAGATGCTTATTCTGGTTATCATCAGATCAAAATGGCAGTTAAGGACTAGGAGAAGACAGCTTTCATAACTCCCTTTGGAGCCTTCTACTATGTCTCCATGCCCTTTCGGCTTAAGAGTGCCCAGGCGACTTATCAACTTTGTGTTCAGAATTGTCTTCATAAGAAAATTGGGCGTAATGTTCATGCATATGTGGATGATATTGTGATAAAATCCAGGAAGGGGGAAACATTGATATATGATTTGAGAGAAACCTTTGACAACCTCCGGGTTTACAAGATGATGCTCAATCCAGAAAAGTGTGTCTTTGGTGTCCCGGCAGGCAAACTCTTGGGTTTTCTGGTATGAAACTGAGGCATTGAGGCTTATCCGGAAAAAATCTCAGCAATTATATCTTTGGCTAAACCGGCGTGTATCAATGACGTTCAACGTTTGGCCGGCCGGATTGCGGCTTTGAGCCGGTTTATCAGTCGTCTTGGGGAGAAGGCTATCCCTTTATATCAGATGCTAAAGAAAACAGATGATTTTGTCTGGAGCAAGGCGGCTGATAAAGCGTTTGAAGATCTAAAGAGGCAGTTAGCTGAACTGCCTGTGCTTGCAGCCCCGATCGATAAAGAGCCGTTATTGCTATATGTGGCTGCTAATGCCCGAGCTGTTAGCGTGGCTAGTGTGGTGGAGTGCAAGGAAGCTGGAAAGGAGTATCCGGTTCAACGGTCGGTTTATTATATTAGTGAGGTGCTCATTGAGTCAAAGTAGAGGTATCCACATTGGCAGAAGCTGGTGTATGGAGTGTTTATGGCAAGCCGGAAGCTTAAACATTATTTTCAGGGCCATCCTATCATCGTGGTCAGTTCAGCCCCTCTGGGAGATATCATTCAAAACAGAGAAGCAACTGGCCGGATTGCCAAGTGGGATATTGAGCTTGGACCTCACGGGCTCAAATACATACCTCGCACAGCAATCAAATCCCAAGCACTCGTGGACTTCATCAATGATTGGAAGGAATTGCAGGCACCAGAGGAAAAGCCAGATAATACGTATTGGACTATTCGCTTTGATGGATCCAGACAGTTGGAGGGCTCAGGGGCTGGAGTCATACTAACTTCCCCACAAGGTGACAAGTTTTGTTATGTCCTCCGTTTAATGTTCCCTTGTACTAACAATGCAGCTGAGTATGAGGCCTTACTCCACGGTCTCCGGATGGCTAAGGAGATGAACTTAAGCCGGGTTAAGTGCTTTGGGGATTCAGATCTGGTGGCTCAACAGGTGTCTGGCACTTGGGATTCTAAAGACCCACTCATGGCTGCATATTGACGAGAGGTGGACACAGTAGCTGGTCACTTCAAGGGTTATCAGGTGGACCATATAGACCGGTGAAAGAACGAAGCGGCGGACGCTTTAAGCCGCCTTGGTTCTCAGCGTAAACCGGTCCCACCAAATGGTTTTCTTGATGTGCTGCATAATCCGTCGATCAAGGTACCAACATAGGAGGAGTTGGTTATTCCTGACCTGGAGGCTCAATTGGTGGCAGCTTTGCATGTCATACCAGATTGGACAATCCCATACCTGGCTTACATGAACCGGGGCGAGTTACCGGAGGATGAAACATCGGCCCGACAGATAATCCAGCATTCCAAGTCAATGACCATACTCAACGGAGAGTTACATCGTTACAGCGTCTCAGGGGCAATCCAGCGTTGTGTCTCTCCTCAAGAGGGTTTTGAGATTTTGCGAGAAATCCATGAAGGGGATTGTGGTCACCACGCCGGTTCAAAGTCTTTGGTAGCTAAAGCTTTTCACCATGGTTTTTATTGGTTACCAGCTCATGCTGATGCGGAGGACTTAGTCAAAAGATGTGACGATTGTCAAAAATTCGCACGCCGTGCTCATATTCTGGCCCAGGAGTTGAGGATGATTCCAATAACGTGGCCGTTTGCGACTTGGGGGCTTGATATGGTTGGACCCTTTAAGCGCTAGAAGGACAAAAAGACCTACTTATTAGTGGCAGTTGACAAATTCACCAAATGGGTGGAAGCAGAGCCAGTCAGTAAGTGTGATGCGGCCACGGCGGTTCAATTCATCAAAAAGGTGATATTTCGGTTTGGCTTTCCACACAGTATTATAACTGACAATGGTACTAATCTGTCAAAAGGAGAGATGGAGGAATTTTGCCAACGTGAGCACATCCGGCTTGATATAGCATCGGTGGCTCACCCCCAGTCTAATGGTCAAGCGGAGAGGGAAAATCAAGAAATTTTGAGGGGTCTTAAACCCCGGCTTATGGTTCCTTTGAAACGGACACCGGGTTGTTGGGTTGAGGAGTTACCTTCTGTGTTATGGAGCATCAACACCACACCCAACGGATCTACGGGTTACACGCCTTTCTTCATGGTTTATGGCGCGGAGGCAGTTCTTCCTAGTGACATACGTCACGACTCGCCCCGTGTGGCAGCCTATATTGAAACTGATAATGAGACAGCACGTCAGGACTCATTAGACTTGTTAGACGAGGAGCGTGATCTTGCAGCAGCACGTTCGGCGATTTATCAACAAGATCTCTGACGTTATCATAGCCGTTGGGTTAAGACCAGAACCTTTCAAGAGGGCAATTTGGTGCTCCGGCTCATCCAGGATCAGACTGATATGCACAAGTTATCCCTGCCTTGGGAAGGACCCTTTGTGGTCAGCAAGAATCGGCACAATGGTTCATACTACCTCATTGATGTTCGAGAGCACAAAGACTCATGTAAATCGGAGGAGGAGACCAAGCGGCCGTGGAATATAGCTCTTCTTCGGCCTTACTATACTTGAGCCACAGGCTCTTCATATGTACATATTTTTGACAATGTATATATTATATAATAAACCGGATCCTCGAATAAAGCAGGGTCTCTGTTCTTTTTACATCATGTGTGTGCTTACAAGAGTTTCTACATACAAAGCAGAGTTTTGTTAAACCGGTCTCTGCAGCTGCACGGATATAAAGAAAATCACTAGGGGGCTTGGTCATATCTGAACCATAGCTACACCTTTTGATCGGTTTAACACCACAAAGGGATATCACTAGGGGGCTTGGTTGTTATCACACCATAGCTACACCTCTTGATAGGCGTTAAGCCAAAAAGGAAATTATGTGGAACCAAAGAGAGTTTGTTGCATTAAGCACAGCTCAAAAATAGGTAACCACCGAGCACAACTCACATATTACCTGGGGGCTCTTTGCTTCTCAAAGAACAATGAAGTTTTGAACCCTTGTAATAGGCTATCAAGCCAGGCTTGGAAGCCAGGTGTATTCACCTAAAACCCCGGGTTATCCTGCCTCTTTAAGTAAGTCACTCCGTCCAGGTAAACCTGGTATGACCCATCGAACGTTTGACAAGTCAATCCCATGGACCCTGAACTTGTCAAAGTTAAATTGGTGATTGGTTAAAGATTGAGGTCCATCTTAAAAAGGCTTTGCAAAATGGTTTAACTCAGCAGCCTGGCGGCCCATGAAAAGCCTCGATTTAGGGCCTGGCAGCCCATCAAAAGCCTCGATTTAGGGCCTGGCAGCCCATGAAAAGCCTTGCATATTTCTGTTGTTTTTGTTGTTTTTATGATAAGGGATTTATAAACATTTTTCTGACAAACCGGTGTTCATTACAAACAGACATGACTTTCAGTGCTTCGTTGTCAGTACATGATCAGTTATTAATCCGGGGTTCATTAACTCGGTCTGGTTTTGACTAACAAGTCGCCAGTGTTATAAGGAAAATCCGGTGTTTATTATATCCCGGTACGGTTTATTATCATAATCCAGCAAATTAAGGATGGAGTTAACAATGCTCCGGATTGGTGTTTACACCTTTACCATACAAGCAGTTGGTCAGCCAACGAGGTATGTGGCAGATGTTATTTTTTATATATACACTTTGATTATCCATCCAAGTATTGTCTATTTTTGGGCATCATGACCCATCCAGTGATAAACCGCTAGGACACTTTCAAGTTCTTGTATCCAGGAACACAAATCATCATGGGCTATGCATAAATAGATCCCAAAAAGTGGAGCAAGTTTTCACAATGTCAAAGCACCACAACACATGCTCGATGGCATGACAGATAAAGGGGTTTTTTGCTATCCTATTACAAGAAGCTTCAAAACGGCTCCAATTGAATAATTGTTTCTAAGCAGTGGCACACAATAGCTGGTAAACTGGCTGCCGGTTTAAGATGCTTCTTCCGGATGATTTGACGGTTGAGGGTCATTTGGTGCAATCACTTCTTCTTCATCCCTCCCTAGACGCTGGAAATCAACCGTTGACTAATCGATTCCGGTTAAAGCTTGAAACACGGCTTCTTCATGGCTAAGGCTGAAGGGGTTAATGTCAGGAGCATAAGTATGCTTACGGATTGGGGGCACAAGTTCTTCGACTTCATGGATTTTGGCAGGCTGTCTCTTCCCTTCGGTGTCGTAAGCCGGATGGAAATGAGATAAGTCTGTGTCTTCTGCCAGTTTGCTGGCTATTGGCTGCATCTCCTTTGTCATCCTTCGGAGATCATCATTGTCGAAGTTTGAACTGTCCTCCTTCACACCTGGATATCCTTTTATAATGTCATCCGCTTCAAGGTCCGAAATCCATGCCTTGGCCTGGATTAGCGCGGTTTTTGCTCCTGCTCTTGCGGCTGCCTTATTCAGTTTGGTAATCCGGGCTGGTAACATGGCCAGTGTCGGATTTCGGGTTTCGGCAGACCCTTGAGGTTCGAACACTGGGGTGCGTGCGGAGATCTCTCCCCTACCGATCTATGTCCGATCCTCTCGTGTGAACTAAGATGAAAATGATGAACAACACAAGAAACACGAGGTTTATACTGGTTCGGGCCACCGTTGTGGTGCAATACCCTACTCCAGTGTGTGGTGTGGTGGATTGCCTCAGGGGCTGATGATGAATAGTACAAGGGAAGAACAACCTCGCGAGAGGTGTTCTTGAGCTGGTGTGATGAACTGCTAGGGTGAGTTTCGTCGCCTCTCTTTCTCTCTGCTAGGGTTCTACCAGATCTCTCTCTCCTCTCTCCTCGGTGTCCCCAAGATTTCTAGATGTCTGTCTGCCTGTCTCTCTCCCTTCTGGGTCTCTCCTTCCTCTATGGAGGCTAGCTCTATTTATAGAGGCCCTGGGCCTCTCCCTGAATAATTGAGCGGGAAGGGCGCCAACAATTGGCCATTTTGAAGGGGAACATCTAGTACAAGTTATCCTGACCAAAGGTGGTCTTCGGCTGCCAAAAGCACTGGAGATGACGCCGTCTTGGGCTCCACGGTGACCTTCATCCTGCCGCTCTGCTGGTCTTGGTCTCATTGCACCGGAATGGCAACCTTTGCCTGATGCCTTGGCCTGTTCTTGCCCCCTTTGCACCAAAGGGGAAACAAGAGTCCTGTGCAGCCTGGCGCCCGCCTGGCGCCTGCCTGGCCTTGATCGTCATGGCTTGCGTCATGGGATCCTCGCGAGGTACCCCTGCCTTGATCTCTCCACCTCCTCGCGAGCGTGCCTGATGAGGCCGCTCTTGAGGAAGCTTTCTGTCGTCCACCCCGCGAGGCTTGGCCCCTCGCGAGGGTCTTGAGGTTGCGTTGATGAAGATGGGCCACGCTGTGCCCCCACTTGAGCCACGCCGCAGGCCGCAGGCAGGCAAGTCTGGGGACCCTCGTCCCCAGAACGCCGACAGTAGCCCGCGGGCCCAAGGCGCGCGCGGGCTTGGCTTAGCGGAGAAGCGAAGGGGCAAGCGCGAAGCGCCGCGGGCCCTAATAGCCTGCCGCATTGGGCGCCGCGTGGCGGTTGATTGGACATGGGCGTCTTCGCTTCCCCATGACGCCTCGGCAACTGCACGACTTGACAAGTTCCTGCATGCAGAGATATGGGTCATGATTACCTAGGTCTTGGTGCTTCGGTGGTTGGCCTTCCCCGGCTATAAGTACGGGGCTGCGTGAGCTCCGCCAGTTCACCCCTGTCTGCTACTCCCTTCTCTTCTTCTTCCTCATCCTTGCTTCCTCTTGCACCAATGGCACCGATCCGCCGCTTTTCAGCTGAGGAGAAGGGAAAGGCCCCCAGAGAGGGTCCTGACCCCCTCCCGCCAAAGAAACGGCCAATCCTCTGTCACCGGGACGAAGGCGCCTGGCAGGTGGTGTCGAGGCCGTGGTACGAGTGGCCGCCACCTGGGTTTCCGCTGCCCCTGTACGCCCGCGTTGTAGGCCCCAGGGGGAAGGGCGCCGAGCAACACCGACAGCGTCGCCGTCGACACCGGTGAGTCACGGTGGTGCGCGTCGTTCCCCCTGGAGTCCATGCGGAGCGCTCCTCTCACGAGCTTGTGCTCCACGCCGCCATGCCTCCAACTTCGTGGATCCGCCTTCCTCCTTCCTTCGCCTTCGAGATGTCACCGAGTGGGGCCCTGGAGCTCTGGCTACAGCACGCCGACTGTGGCACCCCTGCAACCGGAGTGGAGGTCACGGTCGTCGCTCCGGGCAAGGTCTTCATGACTCGGGGTTGGGGTGAGATTGCCCGGGTCTGTCGCGCGGACGGCGCCTTCATGATCCATCTTGAATACGACGGCGCCTCCTTGATGTTCTTCAAGGTCTTTGATGTAGAAGGATGTCGGCTGGAATGCTGCCCTAAGGGAAGCGGCAGTGGTGACGAACTAGCGAGGGCCAGCCCCGCCTGTTGGTCCTCCTGCAGCTCCTTAGGCAGCAGTGGAGGGACTGAGGGCTTCCGCGGCTCCCCCAAACTCCTCGCGACCCCGGAGACGAGCAACGACATCTACGAGCCTCCGAGCTCGCGCCACGCTCGGAGTGGGGCAGCTGCATCGGGCCGCCGGCGCCACTAATCTGGATGGGATTGGCGCCGGCACCGGGCAGCCCACTGTTGATGATGGCGTCGCTTGGGGAGGTGCTAGCAAGTAGCGTTCCTTAGGGTTAGCACCTTTTGTTCCCTACGAGGAATTAAAGCAACACCCCACGGGGGCATGTAAGGCGTCTGACGTGCTCTCTGTAAATACTATATCCTTAATATGAATTGGCGTGAGGTGTCCGTTCTGTTCCGGTTGAGCTCCCCCTTTCTATCCTCGCAAGGACTTGGCACTCTACGCTGACAAGTCCCAGTCCCCTGGCAAGCTTCAGCCGTCGCTGGTATGCCAGGTCGCGATGTCGTGGTCGAGGCCAGGAGGTGAGCGGCCCGAGGTCCGGTAAGAGCCCCCGAGTCGCGATGCTCGGGTGGTCCCCTTTAGCGCTCAAGCAGTCCTTGCTGGGCGAGAAAGGAAGGTAGCGTCGCCGTGACAGAGTTGCACTGGGCGGGGATTTAGCGTTGCGTTGGTCTAGCTCTCACGAGGGCACGACTTATCTTGTGCGTCTGATGTAGTTCCTCGGAGAGGCGCCCGGCCCGAGAGGCGGTGGCCGAGGTACTGCTGGGTGAGGCCCTCGCGAGCTTCTTCCCACTCCCCTGCACTTTCCTTAATGCTCTACGTCCTCAGGTCCCGGCCCTCGAGCGAGTTCAGCCGCCGCTGGTATGACAGGTCGCGATGCCGTGGGTCAAGGCCAGGGGGTGAGGGTTGGAGAGCCAGTAAGAGCCATGAGTCATGATGCTCAGGCGCCCCCCTTTTAACATGCAAGCGGTCCGTGCCGAAGAGTGGGAGAGAGAGCTCATGATGCCCCCAACGTTTCTCCTGGAGTAGATCCTGCACACCAATCATGAGGAGAAACAAGGCCTGTTGTTACGGTCGCCGGCCAACCCATGGTCACTCCGAGGGAGCGGTCAGGGCACTGAGGGCCTGGTGAGATGGCGCCGTGCGGGGCTGCCACGGCCAGAGCTCGACCAGTCAGGTTTATCAACGCTGTAGGGACGGACCCGTGCGCACGCGCCGTGCCAGAGCGAGCGGCTCTTCAGATAGGCGTCGATCGAGCAGGTGATTAGGTCAGGTATGTTAAGCACATAGGAAATCCAATTTCAAGCAAGCGCAGATAAAAGCAACCGCCGCTGGGTCGGGCCCGAGCAGCGTGGGGATGATGCAGCCCGAGGGGCACCCCCAACAAGGTAAGTAAAGCGCATAGCCAAAATGGGTACATGCCGCGGGGATGGACCCACGTGGCCTGGGAATGGTGCAGCCCTGTGGGCGCTCCCAGCTGAAAGTAGAACTCTAAAAGATGTCACCTGGTGCTGTTGAAGATGAAGTGACGCTGAGGAAGTGAGCGACGCGCGGTGAAGACGCCGACCCTCATGAGCCCCCAGGCCCAGGGGCCTCGGGAGGCTCCGGTGGCACGTGCAGGTCTTTGGGGACCATCGCCACCTCCGCCAGGACCGCGTGATGCTTGACCTCCTGAGCCTCCATGATGCTCCTCAACAGGCGCCGATGTGCGGCGACCACGCTCGGCAGGCCGAAGGGCATGCAAACGTAGCTGTGAGGTGGTCCCTCGCAGCGCCCTATGGCCGAAGGCCATAGACGCTCCTGGGATGCAGCTCGGTTGAGCCCTGGTACGTCGACGCAGACGCGCAGTCCTCCATCCTCGCCTGGATGTGGGGCCACGGCAGGTAAGCTGCGGTTGCCGCGCATGACTCTGGGCTCTTTTAGCTCATGGGTGTTCCTTGCGATGAACTCCTGAGGGTTTGGTCTCCTATGACTTGTACCTTCCTAAGGGAAGCGTGCTTGAAAGCACCCCTCAAAGTGGTGCCCGAGCACCTCCCCCGCGACCTTGGCAAGGTCGGCGGCTCTCCAAGCGAGAGCCCTCGAGCCCTGCCTAAGGAGGTCGCCGGGTGCGCCTTCCTATGCATGAGAGGGCGGCGCTCCCCAATCTGGCGCGAATCCTGACGCAATACCTCCGGAGCTGCCTGCCTCCTTGTGGCTCGGGTCAGGTGAGGTCTTCTTCTTCTTGAGGGTCGCCTCGGGAGGCCTCCCGCTCCTGTGGTCTGGGTCTTAGATTGCTGCGGCTTGGAACGCACGCTCGAGCGAGCACACCGCGTCCCTTTCTTCACAGGGTACGGTGATGACTCCACCGCTTCCTAGCATCTTGAGGACATTGTAACCATGGTGGGTCACTGCCATGAACTTGGCTAGGGCTGCGTACCCAAGGATGGCGTTGTACGGTAGGCGGATGTGAGCGACGTCGAAGTTGATGAGCTCGGTGCGGTAGTTGTTGTGTTGCCCGAAGGTGACCGGAAGGCGAACATGCCCAATTGGAACAGTGGAACCATCGGTGACTCCTGAGAAAGGCTTGGTCGGCTGAAGCTGGTCGTACGACACTTGGAGATTGTCAAACGTCTCGACGGAGAGTCCTGGTGACTTGCACGTTGCTGATGACTGGGGAGCAAAGCATCGGGAGGACTCCGGCCGTTGAGGCACACTTGAGCTGGTCTGTGGAACTGAATGTGATCGCACACGAAGACCACCTGAGAGGGCGCGTGGCCTCCAGCTTGGGAAGGACTGCATTCACCTCGCGAGCAAACTGCTTGAAGATGCGCTGTGAGGCTGGGGCCTGGGCGCCACCCAAGATGCAAGCGATTGCACGTGGCTCTTGGAAGCCCCCAGCCCCATCGTCTTGGTGTTGGTCTTCGTTCCTCCTTGGTGGAGGTGGCAGAGGAGGGAGGCCCGCGTTACCGTGCGGGTGGCCCTCATGAGGCTGGTCCCTCCAGCCTCCCTCGCGAGGATGATCCTGCCAGCAGTCCTCGCGAGGGCGGTCACGCCATCCCCGGCAAAGGTCGCGGTCTTCCCATCGTCCGCCACCTCTTCCTCCTCCTCGGCCATAGCCCCTGTCGTTGCGCTCTGGGCATCGGCTGATTCGCCCATCTCGCACGGCTCTGAGCTCTTGACATTCGTTGGTGTTGTGGATGTGGAGGTCGTGGTACACGCAGTACCGTCCGCCCTTGGATGACTCAAGCTAATCCCTGCCTCGCTTGGTGTCCGGTTCCACTGCTAGCATGGCAGCCCCCTTGTGCTTCACGTCTTTGGCCTTGGGCTTCTTTTCTTCTGGGTTAGCTGTCGGGAGCTCGAGGAGGGAGAGACGCCCTTCCTCAGCCCTGGCACACTTGGTCGCCAAGTTGAACAGCTCCAGGGATGTGCACAGGTCTTCTTGGATTGCTAGCTCTTCCTTCATATTGACGTCGCGCACGCCGTTGGAGAAGGCTGAGATGATAGCTTCTTCAGTCACCTTGGGGATCTTAAGGCGAGCGTAGTTGAAGCGCTGGATGTACTTCTGCAGGGTTTCTCCTCGCTGTTGCTTGATACAGAACAGGTCGCTCATGGCCGGGGGCCGGTCGCGTGTGCCCTGGAAGTTGGCGATGAAGCGGGTGCGCATCTCGCTCCAGGAGGAGATCGTGCCGGGAGCCAGGTTCAGGAGCCAGGTGCGGGTGCCATCCTTGAGCGCCATGGGGAACCAATTCGCCATGACCTTTTCGTCTCCATTGGCGGATACAATGCCTAGCTCGTAGAGCTGCAGGAACTCCACGGGGTCCGCTGTGCCATCGTAGCAGGGAGGGAGGTCAGGTTTGAACTTTCCTGGCCATGTGACGCCGCGCAGCTCGGGGGTGAAGGCGAGGCAGCCCACCGTGGCCACCGGCGCCCTTTGCTGGTGCTGGACTTGTTCTTGCGGGTCACCATGCGCCGCCACTGGGAGCAGCGCGGGGTTTTGTCGTGGAGGTGCTGGGGCGTGATTTGGCGCGCCGGCGCTGGGAGCGAGCGAGCACCTTCCCGGGGATGTGGGATCTCTTGGCAGCTCCCTTCTTGCTGCGTAGGCACCGGACATGGAGGGTCCCGCCATGGGGCTGCGCGCCTTGGAGCCAAGGCACCTTCTTGGGGAGGAGGTGGCGGAGGCGCCTCCTGAAACTCGCCCCTTGCACGGGATGGAAGGGCGAAGCAGCGAGAGGGACCGCAAGGGGGAGCCCCCTGCGGCACTGACGAGCTCTGTGATGTGGGCGAGCCAGTCCTCGTAGAGGTCTTCGACGGGGCGATAGTGGAGAAGCTCCCACGCCAAGAGCAGTGAGGCGTGCGCATCCATGGGTGTGCGACGGGCGTGGGACGACGAGCCAGCTGGAGTCAGCGACGGGGTGGCAGTGCGGCCATCCCGCCGCACCGAGGGATGCTGGGACGAGGCCTGTTGCTTGTTCCCCGCCGGGCCGGTGGCGGCGTTGGCGGTGGGCGACGGGGAACGACGTGGGGGGCTGCCGACGGGCGCCGTCTGGGTGACGCAAGTGGAGCAAGCAGCCTGGCGCTCGGCGCGAGCCCGGCGAGCGTCAGCCATGGACACGACGGAAGATCACACGCGAACAGCGGAAGAAAGATTCCGGCGCACCCCTACCTGGCGCGCCAAATGTCGGATTTTGGGTTCCGGCAGACCCTTGAAGTTCGAACACTGGGGTGCGTGCGGAGATCTCTCCCCTACCGATCTACGTCCGATCGTCTCGTGCGAACTAAGATGAAAATGATGAACAACACAAAAGACGCGAGGTTTATACTCGTTCGGGCCACTGTTGTGGTGTAATGCCCTACTCCAGTGTGTGGTGTGGTGGATTGCCTCATGGGTTGATGATGAATAGTACAAGGGAAGAACAGCCTCGCGAGAGGTGTTCTTGAGCTGGTGCGATGAACTCCTAGGGTGAGTTCCGTCGCCTCTCTTTCTCTCTGCTAGGGTTCTACCAGATCTCTCTTTCTCCTCTCTCCTCGGTGTCCCCCAGATTTCTAGATGTCTGTCTGCCCGTCTCTCTCCCTTCTGGGTCTCTCCTTCCTCTGCGGAGGCTAGCTCTATTTATAGAGGCCCTGGGCCTCTCCCAGAATAATTGAGCGGGAAGGGCGCCAACAATTGGCCATTTTGAAGGGGAACATCTAGTACAAGTTATCCTGACCAAAGGTGGTCTTCGGCTGCCAAAAGCACTGGAGATGACGCCGTCTTGGGCTCCACGGTGACCTCCGTCCTACCGCTCTGCTGGTCTTGGTCTCGTTCCACCGGAATGGCAACCTTTGCCTGATGCCTTGGCCTGTGCTTGCCCCCTTTGCACCAATGGGGAAACAAGGACCTTGTGCAGGCTGGCGCCCGCCTGGCCTTGATCATCATGGCTTGCGTCATGGGATCCTCACGAGGTACCCCTGCCTTGATCTCTCTGCCTCCTCGTGAGCCTCCCTGATGAGGCCGCTCTTGAGGAAGCTTTCTGTCGTCCGCCCCGTGAGGCTTGGCCCCTCGCGAGGGTCTTGAGCTTGCATTGATGAAGATGGGCCGCGCTGGGCCCCCACTTGAGCCATGCCATAGGCCGCAGGCAGGCAAGTCTGGGGACCCCCGTTCCCAGAACGCCGATAGCCAGCTTCTCAAGAGTTTCTTTTATCAGTGATGGCGCCGGCTTGTTGTAAGCCGCAGTGCAAATAGCATGCTGGGATCCAGAGTATAGCTGTTCAATCAAGGTATAAGCCGCTTTAAGCTTCATCCGCATATCTGTGCCCAGATGAGCAATACGAGTGCCTGTCACTGTTTAAAATCAGCAAACTGATAAATGGTAAGATCTCATGAATTGGACAAATTGCATAAGGAGATACTTACCAAAAACAACGGACGTCATGGCGCTGATTTGCCGCTACAAACCAGTTAGTTCATCTACAACTGGCTTCAGGGCTGCTTCGGCATCCTCAGCTCTTTTGGTTAAACCGGCCTTCTTGGTTTCCCAGTCAGCACGTTCTTTGTTAAAAGACTCCTTTAACTTTTCCATAGCTGTCAGGGCTTTGGTCAGCTCCTCCTTGGCTTTCACAGCCTCTGCTTGTTGGGACTTCACATTCTCTTGCAAATCAGTGGTTCGGGCATCTCTATTGCTTAGCTCGTCCTTTAACAGCAAAGATATGTCAACAACAGGATATGTATTTTCTAAGTACAAAGCGTATAACAAGTTATGCACTTCGTACTTGGGGGCTAATGCCTATTTGCTTTATTATCAATACATTATTTATAAGTCTCCAGAACAATGCAAGCATTATCCTTGACACTTGGGGGCTAATGTACATCTGTTCAAAATGGACGCATGGATTTCAAGACCCGGATTACCTCGCAAAGCTAAACCGGCCCTTGGGGGCTACACTGAGGAAAGCTACATAATGGCATTGGTAAAGTATCGGTTTTGTTTTCACTAAGGACCTGACATTTTGAGGGTCAGCAGGAGAGGATTCAAGTATTACAAAGTCCCGGTTTAAGATTAACATCATAAAACGGCCCTTGGTGGCTACTTGGGCTAGTGTTTCAACTTTGGAATCAAGAAATAAAGGGAGATGAAAATACCTCATAGCGTTCCTTCATCAGGTTCACCAAACCGGCTTCATAGTCACGGTTTGAGTGCAGGCGGTTTAAGAAACCGGAGTGAAGTTCTTCAGCACTGAGATGAGCATAGCTTGATAAGTCAGTACTCCATTTACCCTTTTCCCTAGCAGCACGCTCTTCTTTGGCGCTATGTTGGGCCAAGATTACAGGATGGCCAGGAGAGCTGTGGCCCATGCCAGTAATGATAACATCATCTCCTTGGCCTTCAGTAGTTTTTGCGGGTGATGATGGAGTATCAGTACCTCTCATCGGACTAGTCTGGTTTGGAGCTGCCGGTTCAGTGTCAGGCACAGCAGGATCAACTTCTGGTTGTTCATCAATATTCTGGTCTTGAAGGTGCGGTTCATCAAAGGTAGCTTCAGGAGGAGGACCCTCCGGTTCACGAGTTTGGTCTGGTTCACCTATTTGCTCTTCTCCAAAAACCGCCTGGTCTTCTGACGGATTGTTGACCCGAGCTTTCTTGCTGGGTCTGGCTTTGGCTCTGCAAACAAAATTAAAAGAGGTTTAGCATCTTATTCAAGATTTCCAACACATTTTAAGAAAGGGTTTGAATGCTTACCCAGCTACAGCTGTAAGAGGAGGGAGTTGGGTTGCTGTTGATTTGCCAGAGGATGAGGGAGGTGTCACCTGATAATTTGAATCGGACGGATTAAGAGGTTGTCTGAAATAACCTGCCTTGGGATAAGAATTGTCAGAAGTGGGAGAGACCTCAGATCGGCGCTTCCGAACCGGGGTATCAGGTAAACCAGCCGAAGTGACCTGTTGGCCACTGTGTCGGGTTGTCCGGCGAGCTTCATGCTGCTGCGTCTTCAAAATAAATGTTGGATCCAAGTAAGCAAGACGATGAGAAAAGCTTACTTTCTAGACTGCTTGACGGGTTTTTTGTGTTGGCATAGAGTCTGAACCGGAGGAAAGGGTAATTACCTCTACATCATTAGCCTGGCTGCCTTCTACGTCCTCCTGATAAAGATCAATGTTAATGAGGTGCATGAACAGGGAGCCAAGTGAGTCAAGTTCTACCTCAACTTCCGGATCATCGGCATCTTCATCTAGTTCCATGTTGATCCGGTCAGCTGTTTTCCGTTTTGAGGTATGCTTGACGGCTTTGGTTTTGGGACGGGATGGCTTTGCCACTTTATCTGCGGATTTCCGTTTCCAGAAAGGATCATCACCCTATTTATACACAAACAAAGGGAAGTTTACAAGTTGAACAATTTAAAGATATCAAAAGATAAAAAGGAAGCATAGTGCTTACAGCAGGCGGTTTATTTTGAGTGTAGAAGGGGTTCAAGCCGGTTTGGTGACAGATTGATTCCAGTTCATTCAAAAATTTCTTGACGCTTTCAGGGACCTCTTCATCGGTTACCTGAATGTTGATGTGGCGTTGAGGGTCTCCTAATTCACTGGTGTACTCACACATTAAACCGGGGCGGCGGCTTAGTGGCAAGACGCTCCAAGATATCCAGCAACGCACAAAATCAACGCCTGCTAAACCGTTGGCCATAAAGGCCCGGAGCTTGGCGAGTTGAGGGGCATATTTGGCCCGTTCCACAGAACTTAAACGTTGCGGCATCGGATGAGTGTTGGAAAGTCGATGATCACGGTAGCCTGGAAGAGGGTTCTCATCTTCAGGAGAGGTATTTATGCAGTAGAACCAAGTCTGGTTCCATTCCTTAGGGTGACTGTGCAGTTTGGCATGAGGGAATTCAACTTGTTTCCGCTTTTGAACAGAGACACCACCAAGTTCAGTGTTAGGACCGTTTACAAATTCTGTACACCGGTTCAGATGAAAAAAGTCCCAGAACAGCTCAGCAGTTGGTTCTTCTTGTAAGTACACTTCACAGAAGACTTGGAAGTTGCATAGATTGGACACCGAGTTGGGTCCGATATCTTGAGGATGGAGTTGGAAACTGGCAAGCACATCTCGGAAAAACTTTGACCCGAGCGGTTTGAAACCACGGCCTATGTGGTCGACAAAGACCACTACCTCACCCTGCCTCGGGGTAGGAGGATTCTCTGTTCCTGGAGCTCGCCATCGAATTTCAGTTTTCTTAGGCAAGGTGCCGATACTGACCATTCCGTTCAACTGTTCCTCGGTGACCCGGGAACGAGCCCAGTTGCAAGCGAAAAACTGTTTGGCCATTGTGAAACGAAAAGCTGAAAAAGAATGCTGGTTTACAAATCATTCATGGTGGTCCACAAGATGCAATGGATTAAAAATATACATATATGTGAAATTGCGTAAACCGGAGACTGATACAATAATGACTGACAAGGTCATATCAAGGGTATACATGTGTTGTTAAACCAGACTGTTATAGTGAATGTAAAGGGGGTTTTCTGGTTTACCAGGGGACTAATGGTATGAGATAGATTGTTTTTACAAGGGTAAACCGCCTACATGGTAAAGAGGATACAGATCTAAGGCGAAAAAGGCTAAGTGAGGTAAAACATATTTCATAGTTTGGCATGGAAATTTCAGATCTGCCATGTGTTGGATAATCAAAATATATTCTGTTCTAAATTCAAGTGCTCAAAAGGTTCAGTAAGTTCAGATGAGTTTGATATCAAGCAGGTGCCTTAACAAGGAGAATGGAGTTTAAACTACAAAGGGCACTGAAAACGATCAGATCTAACTGGACATTGGTGTTAATAAAGGAAGAACAGCTTCAGGTTATGAAGAACACCGAACCCTAATGGTGGATCTGGGGTGAGGAGAAGAGAAACTTACTGGTACAGGAGGAAGCAGCGGAGGATCACCACGTGTCTCTGGTAACGATCAGGTTGATGCAGCGGCCTTTGTCGAAGTAGAGGTGAAGCTCGGTGACGGCAGCGGCGCTCAGGGGCAGAGGTGTGGCGAGGTGGAAGACAAAGTGAAGGAGACGAAGGGGAAAAAGGAGAAGGACCCGTGGTCCTATTTATAAGGCGAAGCGATAAAGCGACAAGTGTGGAAACCGAGGAGCTGGAAATGGATAGTTATTAAGGATGATGGCTCGAGGGTTGAAACGTTCATTAATGAAGAGCATCTTCGGCTTCAACGGGTAGATGACATCATAACGATTGGCTGCGGATTTAAAGGATGACGTCACGGCGATTTACCAGATTTATACAAAGATGCCAGAGCAAGGATTTTTCTAAGTGTTGAAGATTGACATGAACAAGTTCAAACCAATCTGGGGCCTAATGTTAGGGATATTACTACTGGACATAAACCGGCCAGGAGCAGCCAAATTAACTTTATGAAGACTAGAAGCCCATGAAGAAGTAAGAATGATGGCGCTTTATGAAGGCCCAAGTCCCAAAGGTGAGTTAAAGCTTGTAGGTGTAAACCGACCTTATTATGTAACTTGCATTGTAAGATAGGAAGTATAGAGACCGAACCGGACACGTTTATGATCCGGCTTCGGGACTCTGTAAACCGGCGGGCGTCCACCTATGTATATAAAGGGACGACCCGGCAGCGGTTTAGGGACGATACATAACAACTCGAGAGCCAGTCAAAGCGGATTCGCTCCCTGGTCATCGAAACCCTAGCAATACCAATCACAACTAGACGTAGGCTTTTACCTTCACCGAAGGGGCCGAACTAGTATAAACTCCCCGTGTCCCCTTGTCCGGTTTAACCCCTTTAATCTAACCCGTTGCGATGGCTCCACAACTAAGTCCTTTCACGAGGACATCTGCCGTGACAAACCCACGACACATAGGATAATGCATTAAACAATCAGATGATAAAGGTGCTTAAACATATAAAGTACATCATCTAGACCTTCCTGGCATGTTTGATCATGAAGCTGCGGCTGTCCGTGTACTCGTCGGTTACGGGAAGCAGACGCGCCCTCATGTCCAAGATCCGCCTGTACATGTCATAGCATGTGTATGCGTCCTTGGTCGTGTAGGTTATGTAGGCTAGATTCATAGGTACCTCCCACGTGTTCAGGTCCTTGCTATCGTTGTCTTCTATCATGTTAGTGTAGTAGGGATCGATGATGGTCTCGGCAAGGTCAACCACAGAGTCCTTCTCCTGCCTATTGTCGATGATCTTGTATTGCTTCTGGATGTCGACAAGCTTGTTGCACCATATGGCCGAATCATCGTGTTTTTCCTTCTCTCTGGCATTGCGAAGGTGCAGTCGGCGCTGCCGATGAAACGGGATAATGCTCCAGAACCTCTGATGGCCCTACAGCAGTGGTTGACGAGAACCTCGTCCCGCATGCATACCTGGGCGACGGCGATCCACTGGTCCCTGTCAGGAGAGGAATGGATGGGCACAAGGTCTAGTCTTGCGACCTTGTGCTTTCTCATCATGTAGGTACTGCTTGAACTCGGCAAGGCAGAGCTTCACCGACTCCGGATCGTTGGTGTACATCACTTTCAACTTGGTACAGCCATGGGACTGAATGGCTGACTCAAAGCAAGTGACCTGCATGTCATTCCCCAGAAGGGAGGTGAGAGTCTGTGCAAGTATATACAGAGGTTCAGCCGGGTACAGTACAATATCCCTGATGTTCACCCTGCCGCCATCATCAGCGCGTTCCATTAGAACGTGCGTAACCGCAAGATGCGCGAAGAACTGGCAATGAACAAGGTGAAAGATGTGGCAGAACTCTATGTTCTTGCTGACAGATGTGCCCGAGCTGAAGAGGGAAGGAAGTACCCCGGCGAAGATGCCGGCGTGGAAACCGACTCCTCAGATGAGGATACTGCCGCCCCGGCGAAGAAAGGCCGGCGCCGCAACAGGAAACGCAAAGGTAAAGTTGTGCTTGCCGTCGAGGGATCTGACGACACTGGCTCCGCCAAGAAAACCAAGGCAGATGACCCCGGCAAGGAAATTGCCGGATGTGTCGCCTGCCGGGCCTTGGCGGCTGCTGAGAAGCCAGGAAACTCCGACAAGCAATACTGCAAGATCCATCGCACCAAAGGCCATGATCTCCAGAACTGTCGACAGGTTGAGCTCCTTGCTGAGAAGCAGAGGGCTGAATATGAGAGGCGGGACAAGGAGAAAGGCCGGGATGGTGCTGAGGGGTCCGGCAAGAAGCGTGACGGCCAGGCGGGCCGTCGCGGCAAAGATAAACAGCAGGAGAGGCCCGCCCAGGGCTGTGACAAAAAGCCAGAAGACGATGATCACGAAGAGGACGATGAGTCTGGTGACCAAGAATTTCAAAAAGCTACAGAGGCCATGTGCATCAATGGCGGCGCCTCGCTGCATACCTCTCACCGCCAGCTTAAACAGTGGGCGCGTGAGATTACAGCGGCGGAACCGTCGTTTGATGCCCAAAGGCTGCTGAAGTGGTCCAGCACACCTATCATTTTTGACACTGAGGATCACCCTGATCGCACTACTGCAGTCGGGTGCTTGCCATTGTAGGTTTCACCAACAATACGCAACCTCAAGGTGACAAAGATGCTAGTCGATGGCGGGGCCGGTCTGAACTTAATCTCGCCTGCCGTGATCGAGAAATTGCAGATTCCTGATGAAGACCTCGAAGAGACGGGCACGTTTCAGGGGGTCAGCCCGGGAAGAAGTCAACCAAAGTGAAAGGTCACGTTGCCCGTGACTTTTGGGAGTGATCTGAACTACATGACAGAAAGGATTGTGTTTGACGTTTCCAAGATCCCCTTGCCTTACAACGGGATCCTTGGCCGCCCAGCGCTGGCCAAGTTCATGACGGCATCACATTACGCCTACAACACCCTAAAGATGCCGGGGCCTGTGACGATCATCACCGTCCCATCAGACAAGAAGGATGCGCTAATTTGCGCTGACCAACTCTACCAACAAGCAGTTGCAGCAGCCGCCACTGCTAAGGCGCTTGCTCCTGCCGCTGGAGCCCCGGGAAGGCAAAAGAAGAAAACCGGTGAGACCTCAGGCACCCACTCCGGCAAGCGCACCTCTTCGGAGTGTAGCGCTCCCGTCGAGGACGTGCCAGAGAGCTCCGCCGACAGAAACAAGAAGTCCAGGGCCACACCGCCGGGAACCAAGAAGGTTTCTGTCAAGGAGGACGGCACGGGAGGAGCTTTTACCATAAGCTCCACCCTTGACGACAAATAGGAAGACGCGCTCGTCACCTTCCTGCGGGCGAATGTCGATGTGTTTGCATGGAAAGCATCCGACGTCCCCGGCGTTCCCAGGGAGGTGATTGAGCACCACCTTGCTGTGTGTCCTCATGCGCGGCCCGTCAAGCAGAAGGTCAGAAAGCAAGCTTTGGAACGACAAGAGTTCATCACACAGGAGATCCGGAAACTGGAAGCAGCGGGTTTGGTAAGAGGACTGCTCCATCCAACGTGGTTGGCCAATCCGGTGGTAGTGCGCAAGGCAAATGGGAAGTGGAGGCTGTGTATTGATTACACAGATATTAATAAGGCTTGTCCCAAAGACCCCTTCCCATTGCCGCGCATCGACCAGATTGTTGACTCCACAGCTGGGTGTGATCTGTTGTCATTCCTCGATGCCTACTCCGGCTACCACCAGATCTTCATGACAAGGGAAGATGAAGAGAAAACGGCATTCATCACCCCATGTGGTACGTATTGCTTTATACGGATGCCTTTCGGGTTGAAGAGTGTTGGTTCAACGTTTGCAAGGGCGGTCCAGATTGGTTTTGAACCCCAGCTCCATAGAAATATGGAAGCTTATATGGATGATATAGTGGTCAAAACCAAGAACAGGGCAACCCTCATATCAGATTTACAAGAAACATTTGCAAACCTACGCAAGATCAATCTCAAGCTGAACCCTGAGAAGTGCGTCTTCGGCGTCCCGTCTGGCAAGCTTCTCGGGTTCTTTGTGTCACAGGGTGGGATAGAGGCCAATCCGGACAAGATCAAAGCTATAGAGCAGATTGAAGCGCCCAAGCGAGTCAAGGATGTGCGTCGGCTTGCTAGTTGCGTTGCCGCCATGAGCAGGTTCATTTCCAAGTCCGCCGAGCGCGCCCTTCCCTTTTTCAAGATTTTGAAAAAGGCGGGCCTGATGGAGTGGACGCCAGAAGCCGAAGCAGCATTGCAAGATATTAAGAGGTACCTCTCCTCCGCGCCAATACTAGTTGCGCCTAGGCCAGAGGAACCGTTGCTGCTATACCTGGCGGCAACGAACCAGGTGGTCAGCGCCGCACTAGTGGCACAGAGAGAAATTGATGATGAGGTAATAGCAGTGACGGAGCCCGATGCCACCGATGCCGAGACGACGCAGCCAATTGAAGTGCCGCCGAAGAAGAAAATGATCTAGCACCCGGTCTACTTTGTTAGTTCCCTCCTGCAGGGGGCTAGATCGAGGTACTCCGGTGTGCAGAAACTGCTCTTCGGCCTTCTTATGGCCTCGAGGAAGCTGCGTCACTACTTCCAGGCGCACGAAATCACTGTCGTCACTCGCCTCCCTGTGCAACGGATATTGCACAATCCAGACGCAACGGGAAGGATCATAGAGTGGGCACTGGAACTGTCCAGCTTTGGCCTCAAGTTTGAGAGTACCTCGACGATTCAAAGCCGAGTCCTGGCGGAGTTCGTTGCAGAATGGACCGTGATGCCTGACGAAGAAACCCAAGAGAGTGCTCTCCCCGGCAAGGAGGCAAGTTGCGACTGGATCATGTACTTTGATGGAGCTTTCTCCTTACAGGGCGCCGGGGCTGGCGTACCGCTTGTCGCGCCCACCGGAGAGCACCTCAAGTACGTGATCCAGATGCACTTCCCCAGGGAGGTGTCAACAAACAATACGGCTGAGTACGAAGGGTTGCTTGCCGGTCTTATGATCGCGGCGGACCTCGGAATCAAGAAACTCGTCGTTAGAGGCGAATCGCAACTTGTCGTCAAGCAAGTCAACAAGGATTACCAGAGCCCGTTTATGAAGGCCTACGTCGATGAAGTGAGAAAGCTGGAAGAGCATTTTGACGGTATACAGGCAGAATACGTTCCCTGAGCGGAGAATGATATCACCGATTACCTGTCAAAACGCGCTGCCCTCAAGCTACCTGTGGAACCAGGTACCTTTGTGCTTCGGCTAACTCAGCCATCCGTTGATCCATCAACAGAGCAGAACAAGACAAGAAAATCAGGACCCGGCAAGTACTTTCCCGCCGAGCTCCCCGAAGCCGCCGGCAAGGATGTTGCCGGAGACACTGAGCCCGCCATGGGACGGCTAGCTCCGACAGAGCATCAAGCTCTTGCCATGGAGACAGCCGCTCCGATAGCGGAGGAAATGCCTTTAGTCCTCGCCGTCGAGCCCCAGGCTCCAGCGTGGGCACAGCATACCGTCCGATTCCTCCAAATAGGGGAACTTCCCGAGGAGCAGGAAGAAGCGGAAAAAGTAGCCCGTCGCTCTACTATGTACCAGTTCGTCGATGACGTCCTGTACAGAAAGAGGCCGAACGGCGTGAAATTGAAGTGTACCCCTCGAGAGGAAGGACTGGGGCTGTTGGCGGAGATACATGGAGGCATATGTCGATCCCACATCGGGTCAAGGGCCCTTGCCGGCAAAGCGTTTCGGCAAGGCTTCTTCTGGCCCACCGCCCTCCAGGATGCGACGACACTAGTCACCAGGTGTGAAGCATGTCAGTTCCATTCAAAGAAGCTTCATCAGCCAGCTCAAGCCCTTCAAACCATTCCTCTCTCCTGGCCTTTCTCGGTCTGGGGGCTCGACATACTGGGCCCTTTCCCCCGCGCTGTCGGGGGCTTTGAGTACTTGTACGTTGCAATCGACAAGTTCACAAAGTGGCCAGAAGTGGAAGCAGTGAGGAAGGTCACAACACATTTAGCCGTCAAGTTCTTCAAAGGACGGGTGTGCTGTTATGGTGTACCCAATAGGGTTATCTCCGACAACGGCACGTAGTTCACAAGCCACACCTTCATGCAATATATTCAAGACCTCGGCAGCAAGGTCTGTTTTTCTTCCGTTGTTCACCCACGAAGCAATGGTCAAGCTGAGAGGGAAAATGCTGAAGTACTGCGAGGCCTGAGGACAAAGACCTTTGACAGACTGCACAAGAGTGGAAGGCGCTGGATTGATGAATTGCCGGCGGTTCTTTGGTCAATCAGAACGACACCAAATCGAGCCACCGGCCAGACACCCTTTGCCCTGGTATACGGGGCAGAAGCAGTTCTCCCCATGGAACTCATATACGGGTCACCTCGAGTACTCGCTTATGACGAGCTTGAGCAAGAGCAATTGCGGCAAGATGATGCAACGCTCCTTGAGGAAGATCGTCTTTGGGCGGCTGTGAGAGCAGCGCGCTACCAGCAAGCCTTGCGCCGCTACCATAGCCGCAAGGTTCATGCCCGAATCTTTGAGGAAGGCGACCTTGTTCTTCGGCGTGTTCAATCGGCCAATAATTCCAACAAGTTGACGCTAAAGTGGGAAGGCCCTTATCAGGTAATACGAGTCACCAGGCCCGGCGCAGTCCGCCTGGAGACCGAAGGTGCCGTTCCGGTGAGTAACTCCTGGAGCATTGAGCATCTTCGCAAGTTTTACCCGTGAGGCGCGGCTTGCCGGGCCCCGGCCCGGCAAGCCACCTTTTGTACGAGCCTTGCCGATGACGCATGTAACCCTCTGTACAAAGCCAGGCGCAGACCCTGAGCATAAACAAATGAAGCGCTGGCGCCCTAAGTTATAGCATGCATGCTAGGTCGAGTCTCGTCCTTGGTTAGGGTTGATAGTGCTTAGCGGCGACTAACCCCTAGCTTAGAGGTCGAGTGTGCGTCTCTTTGTCTTTCTTTTGTCTTCTTTGGTTCACAGGACACACAGATATCCATGCCGAACCACTTGGGGAGAAAAAAAAGAGGAACAGACCAGCATCTAGCCCCCGGCAAGCCAGTATTGCCGGGGGCTGCAAGAGCAAAGATTCACCCATGGCGAACCAGGGTTGCCAGGGACTGCAGCTTCAGATAAGTTTTTCATCCCTTATCATGCATTCCATTATGGACTGAGGTATGTGAAATCTCGTTTCCCCCTAAGCTACCGTGCTCCCATAACTCTAGGCCCTAGGGCTCGTTCCCGGGACCAAGTTTGGTCATAGTCGCGGCAGCGAAAGGATGAAACAAGGAGCCTGAACCCGCCTCATCCCTGCCTCCGCCAAAGGCGTGAGGAAGGTCGAGCGAAGTGGGGAGACGACAAGGCCTGTTGCCGGGCAAGGAAATGTTTATCTTAAAGATATCAAGGATTTACTCCTTGTCGTGGGTTCCACCCGCAAACAAATGACCCGGCAAGCATCCCTTTTTCATTGAAAAAACATTCCACTCAGGTATAGTCCATAGGGAATGAAAAACATGAATGATGGGATTACAAGTTTTAAATTCAATAAAGGCCCGAAGGCTTACAAACTAAAAAGAGATAAGGTGCCCGTAATCCCTTTCTTATCCCTCTCCTCAGGAGCCAGGTCAAGGAGGCGAAAAGGACAAAAGGAGCGCCTAGGCGAGCTACGGGTGGCAGAAGACACCAAGACAACATCTTGGTGGACGTCCAAAGGCTGGATGGTGATGGCGGCGCCGGAAGCAGAGCTCGAAGACGAGGCGGCAGGACGTCAGCATGCGTCGAAGGCGTCGGTGCCCGCGTACTCTAACTTGACGGCCTTGCCGCCCGCCCTCTTCCTCTTCCGCAGCCTCCCAACGCCAGCCGCCCAAGGAGATGACCCCGAGAAGTTCAAGGAGCCGGAGACACAGATGATGGGGTCGCTGGTGCCACCCTCCATCAGCTTAAAATGGAGAGTGAGCCCCTCCGTCAAGCGGTGGATATGAGCAAACGTCTTCCATCCCCGACGAAGATACATCACGTGAGGGGCGGGGAAGTCGATGCGGACCCGCGTGAAACTGATCCCGCAGCCCCTCATGTGCAGCCGCAACGACTCCAGCGGAACCAGCTCCATCTCCCGCGCAAATGGAGTCGGGAGACAAAGGCGACGGTGCGGCGGCCGGCGCAGCCTGACGAAGAACTCACAAGGGTCATCCCCAACATGGCCCTCCATTGGAGGAGGAGCTGCTGGCGGAGGCGAGGCCGGCGCGCCACCCCGTCCTCCTCTTCCCCGAGCGCCCCGGCCTCGCCCACGGCCTCGCCCCCTCCCCCCTCCCCTCGCAGCTGTCTCTGCCACCGCAGGCGCAGGGGAAGGAGGGACGCATTGTCGAGCGGTGACCCTCGCCGCCACTGTTGAAGGACCGGGATTCCCTCTCTCCATGACGGATGGAGGGGAGGAGGAGAAGCTGAAGGAAGAAGAAGATGAAAGAATGCGGGACGCCGTCCCCCCTCCCGCTCTTTATAAAGGATTGGGGTTGGGTCTCGGCCGCCCCGCTCGGCCAATCAAGATACGGAAGGCGCAGGGAGCCAGGACCGACCCGCCGCCCCAACCAGCGACGGCCCAGTTTCCCACCCCGTGATCGTGGGGAGTGGACGCCTTGATCACCGCGCCTCAGCCCCATTCAGTAAATGGGCCAAGCCTCCACACCTCCCGTTTACTATGATGTGACGCATGCCTGCGGGAACCAACCCCACGCATGCCGCCCACGTCACACGCGCCGCCCCACGCCGCGCCACGCGCGGGAATCGTGGGAAGCGCAGCGCGCGAAGAATCTTACCATGGTAGAAACCGCCCTGCCTGCCCGCACACCGTTTTTGGGCCTAGCCCAACAACGCGTTGCGCTTATGTGTGTGTAACACCCTCGATGCGGTTATAGCTCCCACGTGTCGAGGCACGACTTAGAGACATAACCGCATTGAAAGCAATGTCGCAAGTCAGGCAATCATTACAACATCCCATGTAACATATAATAAAAGGGGGAGATACATAGTTGGCTTACACTCGCCACGTCACATCAAAGTACATAAATAACATCCAACATACAAACACTCATGGCCCGACTACGGCGCCAAAATAGAAGAAAACCCAACATGCGACAAGGCCCCGAATCAAACCCCAACTAGGCACCACTACTGATCATCAGGAAAAGACACGTAGTAACACTGAGATTCCTCGTCGAACTCCCACTTGAGCTCGTACTCGTCACCTGGAGCGGAATCACCTGGACCTGCATTTGGAGTTATAGTAATCTGTGAGCCACAAGGACTCAGCAATCTCGCACCCTCGCGATCAAGACTATTTAAGCTTATAGGAAGGATAAGGCAAATATATGTGGAGCTGCAGCAAGCGACTAGCATATATGGTGGCTAACTTATTCGCAAAAGAGAGCGAGAAGAGGAGGCAAAGCGCGAGCGAGAATCTAGAGGAACAACCTGCGCAAGCATTACTCCAACACCATGTCCACTTCCCGGACTCCGCCGAGAAGAGGCCATCACGGTAACACACTCAGTTGATTCATTTTAATTAATTAAGGTTCAAGTTATCTACAACCAGACATTAACAAATTCCCATCTGCCCATAACCACGGGCACGGCTTTCGAAAGTTCAATCCCTGCAGGGGAGTCCCAACTTAGCCCATGACAAGCTCTCACGGTCAACGAAGGAATAGACCTCCTCCCAAGACATTCCGATCAGACTCGGTATCTCGGTAACTCAAGACACTTCGACAGGTTAAAACAAGACCAGCAACACCGCCCGAATGTGCCGACAAATCCCAATAGGAGATGCACATATCTCTTTCTCAGGGCACACTCAGATGAGACATCCTACGAGTAAAACCAACCCTCAAGTTGCCCCGAGGTGGCCCCACAGTCTACTCGGTCGGACCAACACTCAGAGGAGCACTGGCCCGGGGGGGTTTAAATAAGATGACCCGCGGGCTCCGGAAACCCGAGGGAAAAAGAGGCTAGGTGGCAAATGGTAAGACCAAGGTTGGGCATTGCTGGAAAAGCTTTAATCAAGGCGAACTATCAAGGGGTTCCCATTATAACCCAACCGCATAAGGAACGCAAAATCCGGGAACATAACACCGATATGACGGAAACTAGGGCGGCAAGAGTGGAACCAAACACTAGGCGAGAGGCCGAGCCTTCCACCCTTTACCAAGTATATAGATGCATTAAAATAACATAGCAATATAATGATATCCCAACAAGTAAGTAAAAGATGTTCCAACAAGGAACGGCCTCCGATCTTCACCTGCAACTAGCAACGCTATAAGAGGGGCTGAGCAAAGCGGTAACATAGCCAACCAATGGTTTGCTAGGACAATGGTGGGTTAGAGTTTCAACATGGCAATTGGGAGGCTGACAAGCAAAAGGTAGGCATCGTAGCATTGGCATAGCAAGAGAGAGCAAACTAGCATAGCAAAGATAGTAGTGATTTCAAGGGTATGATCATCTTGCCTGCACAGTTGTCAGAGTTGACTGGATCCTCACAAGCAAACTCAACGGGCTCCTCGGTAGCGAGCTTGTCTCCCGGATCTACCCAAACAAGACAAACAAGCAACAAGGATACAATCAACCACGTGCAAGACCAAGCAATATGATGAAATGAAGATATGCTATGTGGGATGCGATGCGGGATGCAAAATGCAAGATATGACAGGAAATGCATGAACCTGGCCTCAACTTGGAATTCCAAGGGTGCCACTGGAAAGATGAGATGAAATCGCTTGAAAACGATATAAAGAACGCCGGAATCGGAGTTACGGTTTGGAAATGGCAAGCGATTTAAGATATGACACCGGTCTGCGATTTACAGCAAGTAGGCATCTAAACGCAATGAAATGGACATGCTACAGCCACCAAACATGACAACAAAATACATGGCAGGGTTGCACACAAGATTCTTAACAAAATACTAGCACTTAGCCACGGCCAATTCATCCATTATGAGTTTCAAACAAGCATGGCAAAAACGCAAATGCAAAACAGATTCCAGACTTAGTGAAATTAACACTTGTCTGAAATTTCAGATCACGAAGCCCTCTTCGGAGCAGCAAAAAAACATGATACATGACCTGATTAACACAATTAAGAACATGTAATGGAGCTACTCAACAAGCTTATCAAAAGTCCCTAAGTGACCTGGGGTGAAAAGGGATCACAAAATATACTAACGGGCACACGAACATAGCTAAAACACAATCAGTTTTCAGACTTAGTGAAAACTGAGACATGCTGAAATATAACTCACGAAGGCATGTAAACGAGCTCGATCCACTCACCACGGTGCAAGTCATGGAAAGGAAGGCATACATTCATTAATAAGGCACAAAATACAAGCTATACATGGCAAGAACAATGGCATAGCATGCACGGATCAATTACAATAGCATCGGCAAAATCGCAAACGAGTTGACGATCTGCCCAGATTCACCATGAAGCAAAAGTAGAGCTCGATTGACTCAAGCTAGGGTGCTCCATAATTGCAAACAAAGACATGGATGGATAGAGCATAACACTATTAACAAAACTCCTTTATTGGTCATCCTCAAAAGAGGCACTGATCACTAGGAAACAAGCAAAACATATGGCATCATGAACTAAATAATCCCAGACTTAGTCTCTGAAAACAGATTTACCGGGTGCCTCACTTTGCAAGCTTGCACAAGTCACCACGCACATCCTAAAAATGCATGGGTTGCACCTCTGGAAAGAATACAAAATCCTTAACAAAACATATGAAGGACTCACAGGCATATCATGCACACAATAATCATTGCAAAAATAACAAAAGTCTAAGATGAACTAGCAGATCTGACAATTAACTCACGAAGCCTCCTTCTAACAGCATTTTGGGCATCAAGATGAGCTCAAATGAAAATGATGCAATGGAATGAAATGATGTACTCGTCGAGACGAACATTTTGATATACTATATGTCCAAATCGGAGCTACGGATGCAAAATTACGGGACCTCGAACAAGAGCATATGGAGTAAAAATATCCGGGACTTAGCAAAAAAACAACCTCTGGATCCAGATCTAGGGTTTCAGGGCACGCGGCCCGAGGCGGCGGCACTGTTCACCGGCGATCGCCGGAGTTGGGGACGAGGCCGGGGCGGCCGGTGGTGGCGGGCGGCGGCCGCGGCGAGGATGGCGGCGAGAGGCGGCGACCGGGGCGGCGGCGGTGAGGCCCGGCCGCGGCGGGGCGCGGCTGCCGACGGGAGCGGCGAGGTCCGGCCGGCTCCGGGCGGCCGGAGATGGTGGGGCGGCGGCGCCGGCCACCGGGCGCGAGGACGAGGGGCGACGGAGGCGCGGGTGCCGGGCGGCGGTGGCTCGGGCTCGCGGGGGCCTCCTGCGGGCTCGGGCGGGCCGGTGGTGGCGGCGGTGGTGCCTGCCACGTGGCGGCTGCGGAGAGGCTGGCGGCGGCGGACGTGTCCGGCTGGGGACGGACGTGTCCGGCCGGCGCGCGGAGGATTTTTCTAGGGTTTGGACGGGGAGATCCGGGATTTCGGAGGAGGGGCTATTTATAGGCATAAGTGGAGCTAGGAGAGTCCAAATGAGGTGCGATTTTCGGCCACGCGATCGTGATCGAACGCTCTAGGACATGGAGCAGAGTTTGGTGGGTTTTGGGCCAAAATGGAGGGGTGTTGGGCTGCAACACACACGAGGCCTTTTCGGTCCCTCGGTTAACCGTTGGAGTATCAAACGAAGTCCAAATGATACGAAACTTGACAGGCGGTCTACCGGTAGTAAACCAAGGCCGCTTGGCAAGCCTCGGTCCAATCTGGAAATGTTTAATCCCCACACACGAAAGAAAGCTAGAAATGACCACCGGAGGAGAACGAAGCGCCGGAATGCAAAACGGACAACGGGGAAAATGCTCGAACGCATGAGATGAACACGTATGCAAATGCAATGCACATGATGACATGATATGAGATGCATGACAACGAAAACAACACACGGAGGCAAAGACCCGAACCCGAGGAAATAAATATAACTTAAAGCCAGAAACGGCAAGAGTTGGAGTACCAATTGGGAAAGTTACATCCGGGGTGTTACAACACTCCACCACTACGAAAAGATCTCGTCCCGAGATCTAGGACTGAAAGAACTCCGGGTACTCAGAACGGAGGTGATCCTCGCGTTCCCAGGTAGCTTCACGGTCGGAATGGTGTGACCACTTGACTTTGAGAAATTTGATTGACTTGTTGTGAGTCTTGCGTTCAGTCTCTTCAAGAATAGCAACTGGGTGCTCACGATAAGAGAGATCTTCTTGGAGCTCAATGTCCTCGAAGTTAACAGTGCGGTCAGGAGTCTTGAAGCACTTTCGAAGCTGAGAGACATGGAACACGTCATGAACATTTGCAAAGTTTGAAGGAAGCTCGAGTTGATAGGCGAGGTCGCCTCTCTTGCTGACAATCTTGAAAGGTCCCACATATCTAGGGGCAAGCTTCCCTTTGATACCGAAACGACGAGTACCTTTCATAGGAGAGACACGGAGGTAAACATGATCTCCGATCTCGAAAGCCAAATCACGGTGCTTACTATCATAGTAGCTCTTCTGGCGGGATTGGGCTGCTTTGAGGTTATCTCGAATGACTTTGCACATTTCTTCTGCTTCTGTGATTAAGTCATTACCCAGCAGCTGACGTTCACCGGTTTCAGACCAGTTGAGAGGGGTACGGCACTTCCTGCCATACAAAATTTCAAATGGGGCCTTGCCCGAACTTGCTTGAAAACTATTGTTGTATGAGAATTCAGCATAAGGAAGACAATCCTCCCACTTCATGCCGAAGGAGATCACACAAGCCCTGAGCATATCTTCAAGAATCTGGTTGACACGCTTGACTTGACCACTTGTTTGAGGATGGAAAGCAGTGCTGAAGCGGATGTTGGTGCCCATGGCCTTCTGAAAAAGAATCCCAAAACTTCGAGGTAAAGATGCTGCCACGGTCTGAAGATATCACTTGAGGAATACCGTGCAGAGAGACAATGCGAGAGGTATAGAGTTCTGCCAATTGAGCTGCAGTGATCGACTCTTTGATAGGCAGAAAGTGAGCCACTTTGGTGAGTTTGTCGATGACAACAAATATAGCATCATTGCCACGCTTGGACTTTGGAAACCCAGTCACGAAGTCCATCTCAATGTGGTCAAACTTCCATTCTGGAATGGCACGAGGTTGGAGGAGACCTGCTGGCCTTTCGTGTTTTGCCTTCACTCTTCTGCAGACATCACATTCATTCATGAATTGAGCGATCTCGCGCTTCATTCGAGTCCACCAATAAGCTTGCTTGAGGTCCTGATACATCTTCGTGCTCCCAGGGTGGATGGAGAGGAGAGAATTGTGAGCCTCGTTCATGATCACTTTACGAAGTTCACCTTTGGGCACAACAATACGATCCTCGAAGAAGAGAGTGTCCTTGTCATCAAGGCGGTAGCACTTGTACTTGGACTGACTCTTGGCAATCCCAATCTTCACCTTTTTCACCATAGCATCAAGAAGCTAGGCTTGGCGAATCTGGTCTTCTAAGGTAGGAGAGACTTGAAGGTTGGCGAGGAATCCTTGAGGAACAACTTGCAGATTAAGTTTGCGGAAAGCTTCACAAAGCTCGGGTTGATAAGGCTTGAGAATCAGACTGTTGCAGTAGGCCTTTCTGCTCAAAGCGTCAGCAATCACATTGGCCTTGCCTGTAGTATACTCAATACTCGGATTATACTCTTGAATCATTTCGACCCATCGAGTTTGCCTGAGGTTGAGATTAGGCTGAGTGAAGATGTACTTGATACTCTTGTGATCAGTGAAAATGTCCACTTTTCTTCCTAATAGAAGATGTCTCCAAGTCAACAGAGCATGCACAACTGCCGCCAACTCGAGATCATGAGTGGGGTAGTTCTTCTCATTAGGCTTCAACTGGCGAGATGTATAAGCAACAACTTTCTTCTCTTGCATCAAAACTACGCCAAGACCTTGGAGAGAGGCATCACAAAAGACCTCGTACGGCTTGGATTCATCAGGCGGAGTCAGAACTGGAGCAGTGATCAACATCTCTTTCAAAGTGTTGAAAGCAATATCACACTCCGGAGACCAAACGTACTTGACGTGCTTCTGAAGAAGATTTGAGAGAGGCTTCGCGATCTTAGAAAAGTTTTCAACGAATCTTCTGCAATAGCTTGCGAGACCGAGAAAACTGCGGAGTTGCTTCACGTTCTAAGGAGGTTCCCAATTCACAATTGCAGACACCTTCTCAGGATTCACGGAAATGCCCTTGGCAGAGATGATATGACCAAGATAAAGAACCTCATCGAGCCAAAATTCACACTTGGAGAACTTGGCGTAGAACTGATGTTCCCTGAGCATATCAAGAACCAAACGCAAGTGCTTGGCATGATCTTCCTTGTTCTTCGAGAAAACCAGAATGTCGTCGAGATAGACCAAAACGAAGTCATTGGTGTAGGCGTTGAAAATGATATTCATCATGCGAGAGAACGTCGGAGGAGCGTTGGCGAGGCCAAAAGACATGACAGTGTATTCATATGAACCAAAGCTTGTTCTGAATGCTGTCTTGGGAATATCTTCTTCACGAATGCGAATCTGGTGATAACCCATACGGAGATCAAGCTTGGAGAATACTTGAGCACCTTTGAGTTATTCGAATAGCTCATTGATGTTGGGAAGTGGGTATTTGTTCTTGATGGTCTTCTTGTTCACTGGACGGTAATCAACACAAAGTCGGTCTGTTCCATCCTTCTTCTTCACAAAAAGAACACCACAACCCCACGGAGAAGAACTAGGCCGGATGAGACCCATTCTTTCTTGCTCATCGAGTTGCTTCTTCAGCTCCTTCAACTCTTCAGGTCCGAGCTTGTAAGGACGTTTGCACACAGGTTCCGTGCCAGGCTCAAGTTCAATAACGAATTCAACTGGCCGGTGCGGAGGCATTCCTGGGAGCTCTTCTAGAAAAATGTCTTGATATTCGCAAACGACTGGAATTTGAGAGATGGCATCCAATTCACCCTTCTCATTGAGAGAAAACAGACGGATAGTGTAAGTGCATCTAGTGCCACCCCTAGTTGGTTTTGGAGTATTGACGACAAACCTAGTTGAGGGACTAACGTGTTTGTGAGAATTGCAGGAAAACACAGGTAGAAGTCCCTCATTGATTCGGTTTTATTACCAGAGATGACCCCTAAAACTGTACGAAGACATTGAAGACAATGGTGGTTTATGAAGATATTCATATTGAAGACAATGACATGAGAAGACTCCCTATGAAGCTTATGGAACTCGAAGACTTAGATCCTTCGTAGTTTTATTTCATTTATGTTGTGTCATAGGAATCACCGTACTGTTAAGTGGGGTCCAAAAGAACCAGTCAGAATGACTGTAGTGATGCCTGATTCAAATCCTATGTCTTCAAGCGAAGACTTTGAGAGAAAATCTTGTCCAGAGTCAGACAAGTCAGCTTTACTTGTAGCCCAAGTAAAGTTGTCGTGTGAGTTCAAAATTCGACTGTTGGTACACGTGTCAGTTCCTTAGTGACCCAGGGTCATTTCGGACAGATCAGGTCGGGTTGCCAAGTGGCTATAAATAGTCCACCCCCACAACCATAAACGGTTGGCTGCTCAGATTTCAGTGCACGGCTTTTGTCGTTTGAGAGCAACCCACCTCGAAGCCTTTGAGAGAAAAAAATTCCTAGTGAGGAGAAAAGCCCTAACCACCCAGAGCCAGAGTAAATTGGGCATCACTTAAGTCTTCGTGTCTGTGTGATTTGAAGACTTATTACACTTGAGGACTGTGCATCCTCCAGACGGTTAGGCGTCGCGTTCTGAGCATCCAAGAGAAATTGTGGATTGCCAGTGAACGAAGTCTGTGAAGGTTTGGGAGTCTACCTTGAAGACTTACCTGAGTGATTGGGCGAGGTCTGTGTGACCTTAGCTCAAGGAGAAAACGGTGAGGACTGGGTGTCTTCGACTAAGTGTCCTTGACTGGGTGTCCGGGACTGTGTGTCCTTTGGTTTAAATACCTAGCCGCTCCAACCAGACGTACAGTTGTCACAGCAACTGGAACTGGTCCAACAAATCATTGTCTTCAACGTGTCACTGGTTTCATCTTCACTTCCTTTCACTTACAGTTATTCATTGTGAAGCCATTGCATGCTTGCTTTATCTTTTGTCTTCACAACATGAATGTATGATCTGTTCGGCTTCATAACTTCTTCCTACCTGATCCTTATTACACTGAAGCTGTTTGTCATTGCGCTTTCACTCTATTGAATACATGACCATGGCTGGCCTAGTGTAATCTAACTTCCGCTGCATAGTAATAGGCATAATCTTCACTGTTTGTCTTCATAACTCTCACGTTTTGAAGACTTTCATAAAAATCGCCTATTCACCCCCCCTCTAGTCGATATAACGCACTTTCAATTGGTATGAGAGCAAGGTGCTCCCTTGTTCAGTGTGATTCGGTTTAACCACCTGGAGTTTTAGCTATGTCGACTGCAGGGATAATCAAAGTCTCCGTTGCTTGCCCCGTCTTCGATGGAACTGAATATCCCTACTGGAAGAATAAGATGCGCATGCATCTTGAAGCCATTGACGTCGACCTATGGTATGTCGTCGAAAACGGTGTTCCCAAGGCTGGAGAAGGTCTCACTGCTGCTGATGTCAAGAAGTTTGTTCAACTGGACTCTACTGCCAAGAATATCATCTGTGGTCATCTGACCAAAGGACAGTATGGCCGTGTGAGTGCCTTGAAGACATCCAAACTGGTCTGGGACTGGCTCTCCAAAGTTAATGAAGGCATATCAACCCAGAGAGATCAAAGAATCAGTGTTCTTCGCAACCTCTTCAACCGCTTCAAGCGAAATGACAATGAGAATGTCCAGCACACATTTGACCGGCTCACTGACATCACAAATGAGCTTCAAGCCCTCGGCGCCACTGAGATCACCAAACATGAAATCGTCAAGACGTTGCTGAGATCACTTGATAGTTCGTTTGACATTCTGGCCCTGATGATTCAAGAACGTCCTGATTTCAAGACACTCGATCCTTCTAACATACTTGAGAGGCTCAACACACATGAGTTTCAGCTTTCTGAGAAAAGAGCTATCTACGGTCCAAACTATGGGCGAACTCGTGCCTTGAAGGCAAAAGCTGTCTCCTCATCTGAAGAAGAATCTGACTGCAGTTCTGATGATCCTGAAGACATTGGAAGAGAACTTGCAATTCTAGTGAAGAAGTTTCAAAAATTCACCAAGAAGAAAGGCTTCAGAAAATCTTCACGATCAAGCTCAAGGAATGATGAAGCTTCTGCTCATGACTACAAGAAGAAAACATGTCACAAGTGCAAGAAAACTGGGCACTTCATCTCTGAGTGTCCACAGTGGGACAATGAGAACAGAAGGAAGAAGAAGAGCAAGGAATATGATTCTGACAACAAGAAGAAGAAGAAACACTCAAAGTCTTCTTCCAAGTCTTCATCAAAGTCTTCATCACACAAGAAGAGGTCATCTGGCAAGGCACGTGCGTTTGTTGGAAAGGAGATGGATTCAAAAGAGGAGTCCGCATCTGAGGAGGCAGAGGTGGAGTCTGAGGAGGAGTCTGATTCTGGCATTGCGAGTCTGGCTACAGCATACGTCGCCAAGTCCATCTTCAACACTGAAGACAATAACTGCATCACAGACACCGACGCAAATGACAAGAACGACTCCACTCCTACCTACTGCTTCATGGCACACGGTGCCAAGGTAAACACACGCACCACTCGTTATGAAACATCCAGTGATGATGACTCTGAATGTGATTCAAAACCTAGCTACAAAACACTTGCTAAAATTGCAACTGAACAACAGAAAGCTATGGAACATATTCAAAAACTGTTAGACAGAAGCGATGATCTGTTGGGTGCTGAAATGACTCGATCTGAATCCTTAATTGAAGACATAAAAAACCTTCACGTTAAGTATCAGGAACTTGAAGATCGTCATGATACTCTCTCAACAACTCATGAAAAGCTTTCCTATGACTATCTTCAAAGGAAGCAAGAACTTGATAAATTGAGGGTGGCTCATGAAGATCTTCAAAAGGAAAACGAGTCACTTCGCGCCGAACAGATCAGTCCCGCTCAGGAAGGATTTGAACCACCATGTCTTAAATGCATTGAGTGTAATAATGCTAATTCTGTTGCTGAATGTTCCACTGCTACTACTGTTCCAATATCTACAACTGTTGATGTGGCAACTAACCCCTCTGCTGAGGATACCACTGCTATTGCTGATGAGAATGCTAGGTTGAAGACATTGCTTGAAACAGGGATGTACAAAAGTCTGAAAGGGCATCAAACATTATGTGATGTCCTTAAGAAGCAGATTCTGAACCGAAACCCTAGGAAAGAGGGTGTTGGGTTTGTGAGGAAAATCAATGCAGATGGCTCTTACTGGAAACCTGATCAGTACCCCAAAACTACATGGGTTGCTGCAAAGGAACTTTCAGCAGATCCATCCAATTTATCTGGCTTCACTTGTGCTAACCCAATAATCATTGATGAATCCTTTGATGCAAACTATAAACTGTTTAAGAATCAGAATGGTGAAGTGTTTGCCAGGTACATTGGTACTAACTGCAGGAATGGACCGCCTATGAAGAAGATCTGGGTTCTGAAAACATGTCTGGAAAATCTTCCTGTGAATGTCTTCATGACACCTCACTTGAAGAAGACAAACCTCGGTCCAAAGGCTTCATACAGACAGAGGACTCACCTGAGTCACACTAACGAAAATGTTTTGCAAGGAAACCATACTCAGGCATATGAATATGAGAGCGGTTCATCGAACCGTCATATTCATATGACCAAAAATTATTCTGCTTATGCCTATGAGTATTATTGTCCCCCTGCTAGACTGTTTGCTAAGGCTTCAAAGCCAAAATTCTCAGATGCTGCACTTAGACTCATAGCTTCTAAGCCACCCTTGAAGATGTGGGTGGTTAAGAAAGCTTAACTCTCTTTTGCAGGGAAAGGTCTCCAGCACAAAAACAAAATCTTCTGATGCTATTGCTGGGGACCATAAAAATCTTGTGGGGCGCAAGATAAACTGCCCAAATGGCATCATTATGTACTTCGTTCCTGAATCGCATGCTACTCTCCCCATTAGTCCTAATCTGGATTTTAGTTTTCATAACCCACTGGTTCGTCAAATGTTTATGCTTCACAACACTCTTCGTGAAGCCTATCCCCCTAACTGCACTGTAGGGTACGACACCAGAGACTTCAAAGTCTTCAGAATGGATTATTGATAGTGGGTGTACAAATCACATGACTGGCAGAAGAAGCCTTCTTATGGACTCAACTTTACGTCCATCCGACAAGAGCCACATTACATTCGCTGACACTGGTAAAAGTAAGGTATTGGGTCTAGGTAGAGTTGCAATCTCAAAGGATCAACACATGGATAAAGTCATGCTTGTTGAATCCCTTGGTTTCAACTTAATGTCTGTCTCAATGCTTTGCGATTTGAATATGATTGTAATGTTTGGCAAATATCGCTGCCTGGTGCTAATGGAATCTGACAAATCTCTAGTGTTTGAAGGGTATAGGAAAGGTGATTTGTATGTGGTAGATTTCTCAGCAGGACCACAACTTGCAGTATGTCTTCTTGCAAAAGCTTCAGAATGCTGGCTTTGGCATCGAAGGCTTGGGCATGCTGGCATGAGGAACCTCCACACCCTTGCGAAGAAAAAGCACGTCATAGGCATCGAGGGCGTCAAGTTCAAGAAAGATCACTTATGCGGTGCCTGTGAAGCAGGGAAGATGACAAGGGCAAAACATCCTTCGAAGACAATCATGACCACTACTCAACCCTTCGAACTACTTCACATGGATCTTTTCGGTCCCACTCACTACTCAACTTTTACTACTTCTGCATGCCTCTATGGCTTCGTAATTGTTGATGATTATTCTAGATATACTTGGGTGCACATAATCCTTTACAAGACTGAAGTGCAGGATGTCTTCAGATGCTTCGCAAATCGAGCTATGAACAATTTTGGCGCCAAGATAAAGCACATCAGAAGTGACAATGGCACTGAATTCAAGAACACTGGCCTTGATACATATCTGGATACCTTGGGCATCACACATGAATTCTCAGCTCCATACACGCCACAGCAGAATGGCGTCGTCGAACGCAAGAACAGAACACTCATTGAGATGGCCAGAACAATGCTAGATGAATACAAGACTCCAAGAAAATTCTGGACTGGAGCCATTGATACTGCATGCCATACAATCAATCGTGTTTATCTTCACAAGCTTCTGAACAAGACATCTTATGAACTCCTAACTGGCAAGAAGCCAAATGTCAGTTACTTCTGAGTATTTGGCGCAAAATGCTGGATCAAGGACCCACACCACACCTCAAAGTTTGCACCAAAAGCACATGAAGGCTTCATGCTTGGATATGGAAAGGATTCGCACCCCTACAGAGTCTTCAATCTCTTCCACTACAAAGTGGTTGAAACAGTGGATGTGCGATTTGATGAAACCAATGGATCACAAAGAGAGCAATTGCCAAATGTGCTAGATGAAGTTCCAGCAAATGAATCAATCAAGCTTATGGGAACTGGAGAAATTGTACCTTCTGAAGCTCATCCTGAAGAAGAACTTATCATCTCAGCACCTGATCCACATGAAGACAATGCTCAGCCTGAAGATATACCTTCAAATGACCACATAGATCAGCAAGAGCAAAGTCTTCGCCCCACACACCCTCGTGTTGCAAATGAAGTACAAATTGACAAAATACTTGACAGCATCAATGCACCTGGTCCACTCACTCGTTCAAGGGCAACTCAGCTAACAAACTTCTGTGGGCATTTCGCATTCGTCTCAATATCAGAACCCAAGAAAGTTGAAGAAGCCTTCATGGAATCTGAATGGATTCAAGCTATGCAAGAAGAGCTTCAACAGTTTGAGCTGAATAATGTATGGGAACTGGTTAAGCGTCCTGATCCACGGAAGCACAACATAATAGGCACCAAATGGATATACCGCAACAAGCAAGATGAGCATGGTCAAGTTGTCAGGAACAAAGCTCGTCTCGTTGCTCAAGGATATACTCAAGTGGAGGGCATTGACTTCGATGAAACATTTTCTCCTGTGGCTAGGCTTGAAGCCATACGCATACTGCTAGCCTATGCAAATCATCATAACATACTTCTCTATCAGATGGATGTGAAAAGTGCCTTTCTCAATGGCAAGATTGAAGAAGAAGTGTATGTTGCACAACCACCTGGCTTTGAAAATCCAAAACATCCTGATATGGTATACAAGCTCAACAAGGCACTGTATGGCCTCAAACAAGCCCCTAGGGCCTGGTATGATACACTTAAGTACTTTCTGAAAAGCAAAGGCTTCATACCTGGTTCCCTGGATCCCACTCTTTTCACGAAGACATATGATGGTGAACTGTTTGTGTGCCAAATATATGTGGATGACATTATCTTCGGCTGCACCAATCAGAAGTATAGTGAAGAGTTTGGATATATGATGCAAGAGCAATATCAGATGTCCATGATGGGGGAGCTGAAGTTCTTCCTCGTTCTTCAAATACGGCAACAACGCAACGGCATCTTCATATCTCAAGACAAATATCTTAAAGCGTGCCTGAAGAAGTTTGGTATGCAAGACTGCAAAGGCTTCACAACACCAATGCCAGCCAAGCATCATCTGGGTCCCGACGACAATGGTAAAGAGTTCGATCAAAAGGTATACCGCTCCATGATTGGGTCTTTGCTTTATTTATGTGCATCTAGGCCAGATATCATGCTTAGTGTTTGCATGTGTGCTCGATTTCAAGCGACACCAAAGGAGTCGCATCACTTAGCTGTGAAGCGAATTCTTCGATATTTGGCTCACACCCCAACTCTAGGATTATGGTATCCAAAGGGCTCAGAGTTTGATTTGGTTGGATTTTCGGATGCTGATTATGCTGGTGACAAGGTTGATCGCAAGTCCACATCAGGCACATGTCATTTTCTGGGACGATCACTTGTATGTTGGTCTTCAAAGAAGCAGAACTGTGTATCACTTTCCACTGCTGAATCTGAATACATTGCTGCTGGATCTTGCTGCGCTCAGCTTCTGTGGATGAAGCAAACACTCAAGGATTATGGAATTCATCTGAAGCAAGTGCCACTTTACTGCGACAACGAAAGCGCCATCAAGATTGCCAACAACCCAGTTCAGCACTCGAAGACAAAGCACATTGAAATTCGTCATCACTTTCTCAGAGATCATGTTGTGAAGGAAGACATCGATATCATACACGTCAACACTGAAGAGCAATTGGCAGATATCTTCACCAAGCCCTTGGATGAGAAGAGATTTTGCAAGTTACGGTGTGAGCTAAATATCTTGGAATCCTCAAATGTCCTGTGATCAGGCACACATCCTAACACTTAAGCATATTGATGACTTAGATGTGCAACACACGAAGTAGCGTATATCTTCAAACAATGAAGACATACATTCTAAGTGTGAATACATTAATGTGGAAATTGACTTCGGAGCGCCACGATAATTGTGCACCATGTCTGGGTCTAATACTTCCTATACGGTGGGTAACGCCACCACCAAACGTTCCATTTTGAAGTGTTTCTCTCATGGAGTTACCTCTCAATGTCTTCACAATTGGTTTGGCCTCATTCTCAGTATGTCTTCATGATTATCTTCACTGCGTTGATTATATGGATATATATGTACTGATGTTCTGTCCTATACAGCATTCACTTATAGCTATGTCTTCTTGGCTGAATCTTTTTGAACTAAGTGAATGTGATCGGACCCTAACCTCTCTATGCTTCCTATCCCAAACTCTATCTCTCCAAGTCATATGCATTCTGTTGAAACTGGCAAATGTCTTCACTGTGTCCTTGTCAGCTGAAGACATAGTGACAACCATAAAAGTCCAGTTTTAATGCTCATTCCTCCACATAAGATCCGGAGAAGCAGGAACGACCGCCCGACAATTTAGGCATGCGTGGGACGTGGAACAAATCCTAATCTTCCTCTAACTGGCCACGCGTGCCTCAAATGCGAACCGTCAGGGGTACCTGCGTAATAGCGCAGTGCCGCCTCTATCCCTATAAATACACGATTCACTGCGGTCATTATCTCCTTCTTCCACCCTCGCACGAACCCTAGCGCCACCGCTAGCACTCGACGACGCCAGCGACAAAGCGCTTCACTGCCGCAACCTCTCCGACGCCGTTTTCACGCCGACAGCGGACATCGCTCTCTCCGCCGTCGCCGTAGGTGTCTTCCGTCACCAAGTTAGGGCACGGAGGATCGAACTGCTCGACCTCAACTCTCACTTCGTCTAGCAGTTCCAAGTGTGGTAAATAAAACCTCTTTTTACAGCCTCTTTTGATCCCACAGTTCAGTCACTTTCTGCCATAAGGAGTTTCTCTTCACATCAGTTAGTTATCTCTCTACATCTCATGACATGCCTAGTATATTCACTTGTGCTTCATAAGGTAGTTAGATTCCTCACTTGTACTGATCTGTGGGTTCGTACAAATCTGGAACCAACTTCTTATCTGTGAGTGAATGTCTTCGCACAATGAGGTCTATGTCTTCTAAACCGATTTATCTTCAAAATCTTCTGAGAATGCATATGACCTCTTCCCCTTCCCTCGCACCTTAATGCTGTCACAGGTACATGTCCGTGGGAGAATCCTTTGGTTCTCATAGTCTGCATTCATTTGCAGAGTACTTGCAGCATCACATCAACTCTCCTGAAGCCAGTTCTTGCAAAAGGAAGCCTTTGAAGCCTTTGAACATCTTGAAGCCTTCCAAGTTATTCATGGCTTCAGAAACAGCAGCAAGGAAGGGAGGCAGACAGCGACGTGGTGAAACGTCCAAAGATCTGCCTGATGAATTGGTAGAGATGTACAAAACTGATCCTGAAGAAAGCTATGGTCAGCGCAAGACACGAATCCAATGGATTCGAAGATATTGGGCAGAGCAATGGTTCCACTACCGCTTCGTCACTCAGGAATATGCGGAGAAGTGCGCCATCAAGAGACCGTGGGGAGACGTACTATACAAAAATCTCGTACCCAGGTCCAGAGTCGAAGCCATTGCTCAAGGCTTCTATCCATGCATGGTGAGAGGACCACAGCCAGCTGAGGCACATCCGTCATCACTTCTCTGGTGCCGCGATGATAATCTCTTCAAGCGCAACTTTCAGTTTGCACAACAGTCAGCGAAGATAAACAAGAAGAAATTTGGGCTTGACTTCAACCCTGGTCCCTCCTCACCAAGGGCAGATGGCACACGCAACGCCGATCCCAATATCATCGGGCCGTATGCCAATCTTGCGGGCCTCATCACTCGCATCCTAGTCCAAGGGACTGCTGTGAATGACCCTCCAGCAGATACTGAGTCAGATGATGCCCCTGCTGCGCCGAAGCCGAAGCAGAAGAAGCCAAAAGCTTCAAAGCCAGCCGCTTCTCCCAAGATCGCAAGAGTGAAGCCTTTAGCAACTGCACCTCCTGAAGCCAGTGTGCAGTCAGAAGGCTTATCACGAGTGTCCAAGCCCCAAGAAACCAAGAAGCCTCAGCCACACACAGGCAAAGAGCTCACAGATGCTGACATTCTGCGCTGCGAAACCATTGATCTCTCAAGCAATGAAGATCTTGGAGATGATGCTCTTGAGCAGCTCATCAAGAGCAAGGAGGAGGCTGAAATCTTCAACAATCTGCCTCTGTTTGATGTCGCAGTCATCCATAGCTTCATTGATGAATGGTTTGACACACCAGACATAAGCTTCAATGATCTGCAGCTTCCCATAGGCCTCAGCGTTGCCTTTCAAGGTGCAATTGCTTCAGAACTTGCAATAGCCCAGCGAATTGTAGAACTGAAGCAGAAAATTGATTATGAAAAGGCTCAGTTCAAGAAGCACGTGGCCAAGCTCAGTGTGCAAGAAGTGAGAAACTTCAAGATCATGTTGCCCGAGCTGAAAGAGAACGTCCTGAAGACGCGTGCCGAAGCTCAAGGCTCGCGAGAACGCATGAAGACTTTGGCTGATCGCTGCGTGCAGGCCTACAATGAGGCAGAGAAACGCAAGGCACTTGGGCGTCCTGGCATTGACCCTAGGATGGCCGCGAAGAAGAAAAAGAAGGCTGCTGTGCCTGAACCTGAAGCACCAAGGTCAGAAACTGCTCCGATTGTCTTCCCCGCTGCAACGACTGGCTCGAAGCCAAAGAGTCGATCAACCGCCTCACAGCACAAGAAGACACGGACTGTAGAGGCTGAAGCTAAGAAAAGAAAGCATTCTGAAGCCTCTCCTTCTGAACCCATCATCAAGAAGCGCAAGACCAAGAAATCTCGGGCTGCTACCACAGAGCCCTTGACAGTTGAACGCCTCTCCGTCCGCTATCCTGACGCAGATCGTCAGTTGACTGTGCATGAACCCAACACTGAAGACATTCTAGCAGACGAACCCTACGCTGCTGAAGACATTGGTCTCCAAGACAATGTGCAAGGTGATGCAGCCCTTCCTCAGCTTGAGACAAGCGAACTGATCAGTATTGGTCGTCCATTGACGCCAATCACACAAGATGCATCATGGGCAGATCGCCCATAGGAGGAAGATGAGCCACAGCCCACTGCAATTCCACAAGCGTCGCCCAAATTCCGTAGGCTTCGCAAAGGGCCAAGGGCTCAGGCTGCTGACGACATTCCGGCTGCATCAGCCGAAGAGCATGCAGAGATACCACAAGCTCCAACTCCCCCACACCAACAAGAAGCAGTTCTCCAGGAGAACGTGCATGAGTCTACAAATGTTGAGGCTGCCACAAACAACGTCGAAGCCAATGTGGAGCCCAATCCAACAATAGCTTCAGACAATGAAGCTACTGCTCCTGAACATTCTGTGCCTGAGTCTGCTGTCGGACCACAATTCAACTATCATATTGCGTACAAACCCCAGGTCCAGAAGCCGATCCCATGACTGCCAAGGTTCCCAGGTCCTGCATCAGCTCCTGGTTCCTTCAACATCAACGGCTTCAGGGCAGATAACACATTTTTCGACCGCTCCAAGAACCCTTATTCAAGGGAACGGATTGTATCAGATAGGTTCTGGAGCCATCAACAGCGCAGCTATTATTCATGCATCCTATACAACCAAGGCCGCATCTTTCCTCACAAGCGCCTTGAGGTTGAAGCTGTTGCTGGTCTGCCTGGTCTGGAAGAGGCACTGGATTGCTTCAAGCAAGTGGGTTTGCTGCCATTTATCACTGATGAAGAGCACTGGAACGAAGAGCTTCTGCTCCAGTTCTATGCCACTTTACATATCAAAGGCTATAATAGAGATCCGAAGACATGGATTCTAGAGTGGATGACAGGCAATATCCATCATGAAGCCAATGCTTTCGACCTAATTGAGCTTACCGGCCTTCCCACTCCTGGCGAATTCTTTGAAGAAGGGTGCCAACTCCATGCTGAAGCAATTGAGAGCATATTTCAGCGTCCTGAGCCAGATATGAGTCAGATGCTCTCAATGATGAAGCCACTGCCTCCTAATGCACCCTATCCAACTAGGTTCTTCGTTGAAGACTTAGAGTACTTGCCCAGAACAATATATCATATCATAAGGCGGACTCTATGGCCTGTTAAGGGACACTCTCGATATGCGACAATTGATGGTGCAATGAAGACTCTCATCTTCTGCATTCTACATGGCAAATGCTTCAATGCACAGGATCTCTTCATCCGTCACTTTGGAGCGTCTGCCTCAGAACTGTTTGGATTAAAGTACTATGCTCCTTGGGTTATGAGGCTGATCAAGCTTCACTCTGCAATCTCCTATCAACCCTCAGCCCGCAACCATAGGATATTCTTGCCAGATGTGGACACATCTGCTGAAGCAATATATCCAGAGCCTGGCAAGCAACCATTAAGTCTTCAAAATGCAGAACACCAGAGCTTCACTCAAAATATTGAAGGTGTTGAAGCTCTCTCCCGAGTGTATCCAATGGCTGGCACCACACGTGCCCCTGCATCAACTGAAGCCACTGACAGCACAGCTGCCAAGAGACCCAAGAAGCGCACTCGAGCACTCAATGACCGAGAGCTTCTTGTGGCTCTTCACCAAAAGCAAGATAGGCATCACGACTGGCTCAAACGGCAGATGAGAAGCATCATGCAAGACCTCAATCGCATCAGAAATCTGGCAACCAAGAATGTGTTTGTCGCACACGAGACCTGTCGCCGCACTTGGAAAGGCCTCACCATGATGAGCAATGAAGCTGAACTGCAAGAGGATGGCTTCAGAGAGAGATTCCAATTTGACTCCACGCCTCCAAGAAGAGCTGTGATGCGAAGCACACCATCACTTGAAGAGTCAGAATTCTCTTCTTCTGCTGCCACCGTGTCTGCCCGGATTATTGAAGAAGACGACGACGCGGCATCATCTCCACCTGCTTCAACACACGTCGAATCTGCACCAAGCTCATCTGCACCGCCACCAAACAACTCCACCGACCCTGCTGCGCCTGGGAACGCGTAGAAAACTCTATGTCTTCAAACCTTTTTGGTCATCACTGACAAAAGGGGGAGAAGCATGATGTTTATAGTCTTCAAGCGGGTCACTTTGGGCGGGTGCCTCTATATTTTGCTACATTTTGCTTCGTGCTTACAACTCCCGTTTTTGCTACATTTGCTTCTTTGAGTTGTAACACTTAGCCTTGATGGCCGTCTGCTACCTGCTTGTCACTCCGTTATGCGAAGATAAATTCCGCATGTGCGACGATAAATTCCGCACTCATCTCTTACTGCAGACGTCCATTTTCCATTATGCATGTCATTATCTTCATATACTTTCACATGCATAGTGGATTGTCATCATAAGTTGAAGTGGATGTCCACAAGTACAACCTGCCATGTGCATTTGCATTCAAAAGGCAAATTACTTATATGCACATCTTCAGGGGGAGCCCTTGCAACTTATGAAGACAAATTCCTTTACTATTTCACAAATTATGTTCCCCGTTGAAAACTTCAACTAGTTTGTCATCAATCACCAAAAAGGGGGAGATTGTAAGTGCATCTAGTGCCACCCCTAGTTGGTTTTGGAGTATTGACGAGAAACCTAGTTGAGGGACTAACGTGTTTGTGAGAATTGCAGGAAAACACAGGTAGAAGTCCCTCATTGATTCGGTTTTATTACCAGAGATGACCCCTAAAACTGTACGAAGACATTGAAGACAATGGTGGTTTATGAAGATATTCATATTGAAGACAATGACATGAGAAGACTCCCTATGAAGCTTATGGAACTCGAAGACTTAGATCCTTCGTAGTTTTATTTCATTTATGTTGTGTCATAGGAATCACCGTACTGTTAAGTGGGGTCCAAAAGAACCAGTCAGAATGACTGTAGTGATGCCTAATTCAAATCCTATGTCTTCAAGAGAAGACTTTGAGAGAAAATCTTGTCCAGAGTCAGACAAGTCAGCTTTACTTGTAGCCCAAGTAAAGTTGCCGTGTGAGTTCAAAATTCGACCGTTGGTACACGTGTCAGTTCCTTAGTGACCCAGGGTCATTTCGGACAGATCAGGTCGGGTTGCCAAGTGGCTATAAATAGTCCACCCCCACAACCATAAACGGTTGGCTGCTCAGATTTCAGTGCATGGCTTTTGTCGTTTGAGAGCAACCCACCTCGAAGCCTTTGAGAGAAAAAAATTCCTAGTGAGGAGAAAAGCCCTAACCACCCAGAGCCAGAGTAAATTGGGCATCACTTAAGTCTTCGTGTCTGTGTGATTCGAAGACTTATTACACTTGAGGACTGTGCATCCTCCAGACGGTTAGGCGTCGCGTTCTGAGCATCCAAGAGAAATTGTGGATTGCCAGTGAACGAAGTCTGTGAAGGTTTGGGAGTCTACCTTGAAGACTTACCTGAGTGATTGGGCGAGGTCTGTGTGACCTTAGCTCAAGGAGAAAACGGTGAGGACTGGGTGTCTTGGACTAAGTGTCCTTGACTGGGTGTCCGGGACTGTGTGTCCTTTGGTTTAAATACCTAGCCGCTCCAACCAGACGTACAGTTGTCACAGCAACTGGAACTGGTCCAACAAATCATTGTCTTCAACGTGTCACTGGTTTCATCTTCACTTCCTTTCACTTACAGTTATTCATTGTGAAGCCATTGCATGCTTGCTTTATCTTTTGTCTTCACAACATGAATGTATGATCTGTTCGGCTTCATAACTTCTTCCTACCTGATCCTTATTACACTGAAGATGTTTGTCATTGCGCTTTCACTCTATTGAATACATGACCATGGCTGGCCTAGTGTAATCTAACTTCCGCTGCATAGTAATAGGCATAATCTTCACTGTTTGTCTTCATAACTCTCACGTTTTGAAGACTTTCATAAAAATCGCCTATTCACCCCCCCTCTAGTCGATATAACGCACTTTCAGATAGTATCATCATGAGCGGCAAAGACAATTACATCCTCAGACGAATGAGTCAATTGAATCTACCTGGCTGCACAATCAAGCTGAGCCTTGTGCTTAGAAAGCCAATACATCCCGAGAATAAGATCAATATCCGAGTTACCAAGAACCACCGGAGAAGAGAGAAACTTGTAATCGCCCAACGTGATAGAAACATCGGGAGGAACCAAACTAGAAGTCAAAAGCTTGCCGGGAGAAACAACTTGCATGACTTTGGGCATAATCTCGGTATCAACATTGTGCTTCGATGCAAAAGGGCATGACAAAAAGGAATGCGATGCACCAGTGTCAAATAGAACTTTTGCAGGAACATCGTTAATAGGAAGGTTACCCATGATCACATCTGACGAGTCCTCTGCCTGAGTTGCATTCATCAAATTGACCTTGGCGTGCTTGGCGTTATGCTTGACCATAGATGTACTTGCCGATCTGACAGGAGGAGGAGGAGGAAGACGCCTCTGGTTGAGACACTTGTTGGCATAGTGACCCTTCTGTTGGCACTTGTTGCACGTGACCTCTGAAAGCGGACGGTGATACGGAGCACTCGATCTTGGAGTTTGAGACGTAGTCTTGTTCTGAAAGCCAGGGTTGGGTGGTTGGGAAGAACCACTGCCACCTTTGCTCTTCTGCTGATACGGCTGGCGGAACGGAGGAGGAGGAAGCCAAAACTTCTGCTGCTTGGCCACTTGAGTAGAGGAAGAAGGAGTAACATCTCTGACTCGCTTCCTGGAAGCATCACACCTCAACTGAGCAGCCTCTTGCTTAAGTGCCATGTTGTAGAACTCATCGTATCTCAAGGGCTCAAAGAGAACAAGAGGGAGATGAATTTCTTCTCCGAGACCACCCCTGAACTGATATATCATGCTCTTCTCATCAGGCACGTCCTGCTTGGCAAAGCGGGCAAGCTTCTGGAACAACTTGTTGTAGCCATAGACAGACAAAGAGCCTTGCTTCAGATTGCGGAATTCCTCACGCTTGCTTTCAACCACACTCTGCGGAATATGATGAGCTCGGTGTTGGGGAACGTAGTAATTTCAAAATAATTCCTACGCACACGCAAGATCATGGTGATGCATAGCAACGAGGGGAGAGTATGATCTACGTACCATTGTAGATCGCAACGAAAGCGTTGACACAACGTAGAGGAAGTAGTCGTACGTCTTCTTCCTGATCCGACCGATCCAAGCACCGTTACTCCGGTACCTCCGAGTTCTTAGCACACGTACAGCTCGATGACGATCCTCGGGCTCCGATCCAGCAAAGCGTCGAGGAAGAGTTCCGTTAGCACAACGGCGTGGTGACGATCTTGACATTCCACTGTCGCAGGGCATCGCCTAAGCACCACTACAATATGATCGAGGTGGAATATGGTGGCAGGAGGCACCGCACACGGCTAAGGAACGATCTCAAGGATCAACTTGTGTGTCTAGAGGTTCCCCCTGCCTCCGTATATAAAGGAGCCAAGGGGGAGGGGTGCGGCCAGCCCTATGGAGGCGCAGGAGGAGTCCTACTCCTACCAGGAGTAGGACTCCCCCCCAATCCTATTCCAAATAGGACTCCCAAGGGGGAAAGAGAGAGAGAGGTGGCCGGCCACCTCTCCTAGTCCTAATAGGACTAGGGGAGGGGGGAGGCGCGCAGCCCACTATGGGCAGCCCCTTTCACCTTTCCACTAAAGCCCAATAAGGCCCATATGACTCCCGGGGGATTCCGGTAACCTCGCGGTAATCCGGTAAAATCCTGATTTCACCCGGAACACTTCCGATGTCCAAACATAGGCTTCCAATATATCAATCTTTATTTCTCGACCATTTCGAGACTCCTCGTCATGTCCGTGATCACATCCAGGACTCCGAACAACCTTCGGTACATCAAAATGCATAAACTCATAATAACTGTCATCGTAACGTTAAGCGTGCGGACCCTACGGTTCGAGAACAATGTAGACATGACTGAGATACATCTCTGGTCAATAACCAATAGCGGGTCCTGGATGCCCATATTGGTTCCTACATATTCTACGAAGATATTTTATCGGTCTGACCGCATAATAACATACGTTGTTCCCTTTGTCATCGGTATGTTACTTGCCCGAGATTCGATCGTCGGTGTTCAATACCTAGTTCAATCTCGTTACCGGTAAGTCTCTTTACTCGTTCCGTAATACATCATCCCGCAACTAACTCATTAGTTGCAATGCTTGCAAGGCTTATGTGATGTGCATTACCGAGAGGGCCCAGAGATACCTCTCCGACAATCGGAGTGACAAATCCTAATCTCGAAATACGCCAACCCAACATCTACCTTTGGAGACACCTGTAGTACTCCTTTATAATCACCCAATTACGTTGTGACGTTTGGTAGCACCCAAAGTGTTCCTCCGGCAAACGGGAGTTGCATAATCTCATAGTCATAGGAACATGTATAAGTCATGAAGAAAGCAATAGCAACATACTAAACGATCGGGTGCTAAGCTAATGGAATGGGTCATGTCAATCAGATCATTCAACTAATGATGTGACCTCGTTAATCAAATAACAAGTCTTTGTTCATGGTTAGGAAACATAACCATCTTTGATTAACGAGCTAGTCTAGTAGAGGCATACTAGTGACACTCTGTTTGTCTATGTATTCACAGATGTATTATGTTTCCGGTTAATACAATTCTAGCATGAATAATAAACATTTATCATGATATAAGGAAATAATAACTTTATTATTGCCTCTAGGGCATATTTCCTTCAGTCTCCCACTTGCACTAGAGTCAATAATCTAGTTCACATCGCCATGTGATTTAACAACAATAGTTCACATCACCATGTGATTAACACCCATAGTTCACATCGTCATGTGACCAACACTCAAAGGGTTTACTAGAGTCAGTAATTTAGTTCACATCGCTATGTGATTAACACCCAAAAAGTGATCATGTTTTTCTTGTGAGAGAATTTTAGTCAACGGGTCAGCCACATTCAGATCCACATGTATTTTGCAAATTTCTATGTCAACAATGCTCTGCATGGAGCTACTCTAGCTAATTGCTCCCACTTTCAATATGTATCTAGATCAAGACTTAGAGTCATCCAAATCAGTGTCAAAACTTGCATCGACATAACCCTTTACGGCGAACCTTTTTGTCACCTCCATAATCGAGAAACATATCCTTATTCCACTAAGGATAATTTTGACCGTTGTCCAGTGATCTACTCCTAGATCACTATTGTACTCCCATGCCAATTAGTGTAGGGTATACAATAGATCTGGTACACAGCATGGCATACTTTATAGAACCTATGACTGAGGCATAGGGAATGACTTTCATTCTCTTTCTATCTTCTGCCATGGTCGGGCTTTGAGTCTTACTCAACTTCACACCTTGTAACACAGGCAAGAAACTTTTTCTTTGACTGTTCCATTTTTGAACTACTTCAAAATCTTGTCAAGGTATGTACTCATTGAAAAACTTATCAAGCGTCTTGATCTATCTCTATAGATCTTGAAGCTCAATATGTAAGCAGCCTCACCGAAGTCTTTCTTTGAAAAACTCCTTTCAAACACTCCTTTATGCTTTACAGAATAATTCTACATTATTTCCGATCAACAATATGTCATTCACATATACTTATCAGAAATACTGTAGTGCTCCCACTCACTTTCTTGTAAATACAGGCTTCACCGCAAGTCTGTATAAAACTACATGCTTTGATCATACTATAAAAGCGTTTATTCCAACTCCGAGAGGCTTGCACCATTCCATAAATGGATCGCTGGAGCTTGCACACTTTGTTAGCTCCCTTTGGATCGACAAAACCTTCTGGTTGCATCATATACAACTCTTCTTCCAGAAATCCATTCAGGAATGCAGTTTTATTTATCCATTTGCCAGATTTCATAAAATGCGGCAATTTGCTAACATGATTCGGACAGACTTAAGCATAGATACGAGAGAGAAACTCTCATCGTAGTCAACACCTTGAACTTGTCGAAAAACCTTTTTGCGACAATTCTAGCTTTGTAGATAGTAACACTACTATCAACGTCCGTCTTCCCCATGAAGATCCATTTAATCTCAATGGCTCGCCGATCGTTGGGCAAGTTAATCAAAGTCCATACTTTGTTCTCATACATGGATCTCATCTCAGATTTCATGGCCTCAAGCCATTTTGCGGAATCTGGGCTCATCATCGCTTCCTCATAGTTCGCAAGTTCGTCATGGTCTAGTAACATGACTTCTAGAACAGGATTACCGTACCACTCTGGTGCGGATTTCACTCTGGTTTACCTACGAGATTCAGTAGTAACTTGATCTGAAGTTACATGATCATCATCATTAGCTTCCTCACTAATTGGTGTAGTAGTCACAAGAACAGATTTCTGTGATGAACTACTTTCCAATAAGGGAGAAGGTACAATTACCTTATCAAGTTTTCTACTTTCCTCCCACTCACTTCTTTCAAGAGAAACTCCTTCTCTAGAAAGTTTCCGAATTTAGCAACAAAAGTCTTGCCTTCGGTCTTGTGATAGAAGGTGTATCCAATAGTTTCTTTTGGATATCCTATGAAGACAAATTTCTCCGATTTGGGTTTGAGCTTATCAGGTTGAAACTTTTTCACATAAGCATTGCAACCTCAAACTTTAAGAAACGACAGCTTAGGTTTCTTGCCAAACCATAGTTCATACGGAGTCGTCTCAACGGATTTAGATGGTGCCCTATTTAACGTGAATGCAGCTGTCTCTAATGCATAAACCCAAAACGATAGTGGTAGATCGGTAAGAGACATCATAGATCGCACCATATCTAATAAAGTACGGTTATGACGTTCGGACACACCATTACATTGTGGTGTTCCAGGTGGCATGAGTAGTGAAACTATTTCACATTGTTTTTAACTGAAGTCCAAACTCGTAACTCAAATACTCTTCTCTACGATCAGATCGTAGAAACTTTATTTTCTTGTTACGATGATTTTTCACTTCACTCTGAAATTCTTTGAACTTTTCAAATGTTTCAGACTTATGTTTCATCAAGTGGATATACTCATATCTGCTCAAATCATCTGTGAAGATCAGAAAATAATGATACCTGTCGCGAGCCTCAATATTCATCGGACCACATACATCAGTATGTATGATTTCCAACAAATCTGTTGCTCGCTCCATTGTTCCGAAGAACAGAGTCTTAGTCATCTTTCCCATGAGGCATGGTTCGCAAGCATCAACTGATTCATAATCAAGTGATTCCAAAAGCCCATCAGCATGGAGTTTCTTCATGCGCTTTACACCAATATGACCTAAACGGCAGTGCTACAAATAAGTTGCACTATCATTATTAACTTTGCATCTTTTGGTTTCAATATTATGATTATGTGTATCACTACGATCGAGATCCAACGAACTATTTTCATTGGGTGTGTAACCATATAAGGTTTTATTCATGTAAACAGAACAACAATTTATTCTCTTACTTAAATGAATAACCGTATTACAATAAACATGATCAAATCATATTCATGCTCAACGCAAACACCAAATAACACTTATTTAGGTTCAACACTAATCCCGAAATTATAGGGAGTGTGCGATGATGATCATATCAATCTTGGAACCACTTCCAACACACATCGTCACTTCACCCTTAACTAGTCTCTGTTTATTTTGCAACTCCCGTTTCGAGTTACTAATCTTAGCAACTGAACTAGTATCAAATACTGAGGGTTTGCTATAAACACTAGTAAAGTACACATCAATAACATGTATATCAAATATACTTATGTTCACTTTGCCATCCTTCTTATCCGCCATTCACTTGGGGTAGATCCGCTTCCAGTGACCAGTCCCTTTGCAGTAGAAGCACTTAGTCTCAGGCTTAGGACCAGACTTGGGCTTCTTCACTTGAGCAGCAACTTGCTTGTTGTTCTTCTTGAAGTTCCCCTTCTCCCCTCTGCCCTTTTCTAGAAACTAGTGATCTTTTCAACCATCAACACTTGATGTCTTTCTTGATTTCTACCTTCGTTGATTTCAGCATCACGAAGAGCTTGGGAGTTGTTTCCGTTATCCCTTGCATATTATAGTTCATCGCGAAGTTCTACTAACTTGGTGATGGTGACTAGAGAATTCTGGCAATCACTATCTTATCTGGAAGATTAACTCCCACTTGATTCAAGCGATTGTAGTACCCGGACAATCTGAGCACATGCTCACTAGTTGAGCGATTCTCCTCCATCTTTTAGCTATAGAACTTGTTGGAGATTTCATATCTCTCAACTCGGGTATTTGCTTGAAATATTAACTTCAACTCCTGGAACATCTCATATGGTCCATGACGTTCAAAACGTCTTTGAAGTCCCGATTCTAAGCCGTTAAGCATGGTGCACTTAAACTATCAAGTAGTCATCATATTGAGCTAGCCAAACGTTTATAACGTCTGCATCTGCTACTGCAATAGGTCTGTCACCTAGCGGTGCATCAAGGACATAATTCTTCTGTGCAGCAATGAGGATAAACCTCAGATCACGGATCCAATCCGCATCATTGCTACTAACATCTTTCAACACAATTTTCTCTAGGAACATATCAAAATAAGCATATGAAAGCAACAACGCGAGCTATTAATCTACAACATAGATATGCTAATACTACCAGGACTAAGTTCATGATAAATTAAAGTTCAATTAATCATATTACTTAAGAACTCCCACTTAGATAGACATCCCTCTAATCCTCTAAGTGATCACGTGATCCAAATCAACTAAACCATGTCCGATCATCACGTGAGATGGAGCAGTTTCATTGGTGAACATCACTATGTTGATCATATCTACTATATGATTCACGCTCGACCTTTCGGTCTCCGTGTTCCGAGGCCATGTCTGTATATGCTTGGCTCGTCAAGTATAACCTGAGTATTCCGCGTGTGCAACTGTTTTGCACCCGTTGTATTTGAATGTAGAGCCTATCACACCCGATCATCACGTGGTGTCTCAGCACGAAGAACTTTCGCAATGGTGCATACTCAGGGAGAACACTTCTTGATAATTAGTGAGAGATCATCTTATAATGCTACCGTTAATCAAAGCAAGATAAGATGCATAAAAAGATAAACATCACATGCAATCAATATAAGTGATATGATATGGCCATCATCATCTTGTGCTTGTGATCTCCATCTCCGAAGCACCGTCATGATCACCATCGTCACCGGCGCGACACCTTGATCTCCATCGTAGCATCGTTGTCGTCTCGCCAATCTTATGCTTCCACGACTATCGCTACCGTTTAGTGATAAAGTAAAGCATTACATCACGATTGCATTGCATACAACAAAGCGACAACCATATGGCTCCTGCCAGTTGCCGATAACTCGGTTACAAAACATGATCATCTCATACAATAAAATTTAGCATCATGCCTTGACCATATCACATCACAACATGCCCTGCAAAAACAAGTTAGACGTCCTCTACTTTGTTGTTGCAAGTTTTACGTGGCTGCTACGGGCTTTAAGCAAGAACCAATCTCACCTACGCATCAAAACCACAACGATAGTTTGTCAAATAGACTCCGTTTTAACCTTCGCAAGGACCAGGCGTAGCCACACTCGGTTCAACTAAAGTTGGAGAGACAGTCGCCCGCAAGCCATCTATGTGCAAAGCACGTCGAGGGAACCGGTCTCGCGTAAGCGTACCCATAAGGTTGGTCCGGGTTGTCTCGTCCAATAATACCATCGAACCAAAGTATGACATGCTGGTAGGCAGTATGACTTGTATCGTCCACAACTCACTTGTGTTCTACTCGTGCAAATAACATCAAACCATAAAACCTAGGCTCGGATGCCACTGTTGGGGAACGTAGTAATTTCAAAAAAATTCCTACGCACACGCAAGATCATGGTGATGCATAGCAACGAGGGGAGAGTATGATCTACGTACCCTTGTAGATCGCAACGGAAGCGTTGACACAACGTAGAGGAAGTAGTCGTATGTCTTCTTCCCCATCCGACCGATCCAAGCACCGTTACTCCGGCACCTCCGAGTTCTTAGCACACGTACAGCTCGATGACGATCCTCGGGCTCCGATCCAGCAAAGCGTCGAGGAAGAGTTCTGTCAGCACAACGGCGTGGTGACGATCTTGATGTTCCACTGTCGCAGGGCTTCGCCTAAGCACCGCTACAATATGATCGAGGTGGAATATGGTGGCAGGGGGCACCGCACACGGCTAAGGAACGATCTCAAGGATCAACTTGTGTGTCTAGAGGTGCCCCCTGCCTCCGTATATAAAGGAGCCAAGGGGGAGGGGTGCGGCCAGCCCTATGGAGGCGCAGGAGGAGTCCTACTCCTACCGGGAGTAGGACTCCCCCCCAATCCTATTCCAAATAGGACTCCCAAGGGGGAAAGAGAGAGAGAGGTGGCCGGCCACCTCTCCTAGTCCTAATAGGACTAGGGGAGGGGGGGAGGCGCGTAGCCCACTATGGGCAGCCCCTTTCACCTTTCCACTAAAGCCCAATAAGGCCCATATGACTCCCGGGGGATTCCGGTAACCTCGCGGTAATCCGGTAAAATCCTGATTTCACCCGGAACACTTCCGATGTCCAAACATAGGCTTCCAATATATCAATCTTTATTTCTCGACCATTTCGAGACTCCTCGTCATGTCCGTGATCACATCCGGGACTCCGAACAACCTTCGGTACATCAAAATGCATAAACTCATAATAACTGTCATCGTAACGTTAAGCGTGCGGACCCTACGGTTCGAGAACAATGTAGACATGACTGAGACACATCTCTGGTCAATAACCAATAGCGGGACCTGGATGCCCATATTGGTTCCTACATATTCTACGAAGATCTTTTATCGGTCAGACCGCATAACAACATACGTTGTTCCCTTTGTCATCGGTATGTTACTTGCCCGAGATTCGATCGTCGGTATTCAATACCTAGTTCAATCTCGTTACCGGTAAGTCTCTTTACTCGTTCCGTAATACATCATCCCGCAACTAACTCATTAGTTGCAATGCTTGCAAGGCTTATGTGATGTGCATTACCGAGAGGGCCCAGAGATACCTCTCCGACGATCGAAGTGACAAATCCTAATCTCGAAATACGCCAACCCAACATCTACCTTTGGAGACACCTATAGTACTCCTTTATAATCACCCAGTTACGTTGTGACGTTTGGTAGCACCCAAAGTGTTCCTCCGGCAAACGGGAGTTGCATAATCTCATAGTCATAGGAACATGTATAAGTCATGAAGAAAGCAATAGCAACATACTAAACGATCGGGTGCTAAGCTAATGGAATGGGTCATGTCAATCAGATCATTCAACTAATGATGTGACCTCGTTAATCAAATAACAACTCTTTGTTCATGGTTAGGAAACATAACCATCTTTGATTAACGAGCTAGTCTAGTAGAGGCAAACTAGTGACACTCTGTTTGTCTATGTATTCACACATGTATTATGTTTCCGGTTAATACAATTCTAGCATGAATAATAAACATTTACCATGATATAAGGAAATAATAACTTTATTATTGCCTCTAGGGCATATTTCCTTCACTCGGAAATCTCGACGGAAATCATCCCAAGTGATAACATGTCCACCTCTGGAATCCTTGTACTGTTGGAACCATTCTGCAGCTTGATCTTTGAGTTGGAAGGAAGCGAACTTGACAAAGTCCTCAGGCCTGACGTTACTGCACTCGAAATGCTTACACAGATCCACAAGCCAATCGTCAGCATCGGTTGCCTCAACACAATTGCTGAAAGTATTTGGCCCGTTAGCAAGGAACTGGTTGAGTGTAGCAAAGTGACTCTGATTGCTGCCTTGATTCCCTTGACTGCCTCGATTGCGCTCTTGGAGAATTTGCATGATCAGCTGAGTGTTTGCATTGGTTGCGGCCATCACAGCTTGCCATGCCTCTGGAGGAGGTGGAGGCGGTGGCGGATCAGGATTCGGAGTCGTGCGCGTTGGAGGAGCCATCCTGAAGAGGTTGACCACCATTAGCACATTGACAGATAAATATTGAAGCTGAATCCAAAGGAATGAAAATTGCAACATATAGTCTTCACATCCGAACAAAATGAACGAATGCATTCCTCTTCAAATGGTCACATATCCATAAATTGAGAAGCCACGTAGAATTAAGGTAGAGAAATAAATCAACAAGGTACGAATCAAGAACGAATAATCGGTACAAAATCCCAATCTCAAACCAATATCCGTGGAAGAAGAACTAGAGCTACTAGAATTCCCACCTATGAAACTCCCGAACTTTTCCGATTATGCAATCAGGTGTTGGGGATACAGGGGAAGCATAATATCTCACCCAAACTAGCAAATCCTACATCCAGCTGTATCCATCCTTCAACACATAACCAAGAAAACTTCAGAAACCATCTACCTCAACCTTCGAAAAGCATCCCTTATACAAGTTATGGCGATACTCCCGAACTCCCGCCCCAGTACTGGGTGGCGTCGAGGTTATCTCACCAACGAACTGCATAAAAGAGATTTTCGATGTCGGCGAACATATCTCAAGTATTCCAGAATTGCAATGATAAAATTATGATGACAACACCTCAGAGCTCAACTCCCCGGGACACTTCCACTAAACCCCTGACAGGAGGCACCAAGACAATGTTCTCATCATAAGCCATCGGAACGATTCCAAGATACTCGCGTGATCCTAAAAAAAATTAGTGAAATTTGAGAAGAGAAGAGTCAAAACTCTACGTCAGGATGCCTTACCAGAGCGATGAGGAGACTGGGAAGTAAAAAGAATTCCTAAGCTCTCCGATATATAATTCCTAAGTGACTCAAAACATTTTTCTAGACACAACTCGGCCGCTAAAAATGATCAAGCAATGGGGCTCCTAAGGTCGGGGAAGGCTCTGATTACCAACTTGTAACGCCCTCGATGCGGCTATAGCTCCCACGTGTCGAGGCACGACTTAGAGACATAACCGCATTGAAAGCAATGTCGCAAGTCAGGCAATCATTACAACATCCCATGTAACATATAATAAAAGGGGGAGATACATAGTTGGCTTACACTCGCCACGTCACATCAAAGTACATAAATAACATCCAACATACAAACACTCATGGCCCGACTACGGCGCCAAAATAGAAGAAAACCCAACATGCGACAAGGCCCCGAATCAAACCCCAACTAGGCACCACTACTGATCATCAGGAAAAGACACGTAGTAACGCTGAGATTCCTCGTCGAACTCCCACTTGAGCTCGTACTCGTCACCTGGAGCGGAATCACCTGGACCTGCATTTGGAGTTATAGTAATCTGTGAGCCACAGGGACTCAGCAATCTCGCACCCTCGCGATCAAGACTATTTAAGCTTATAGGAAGGATAAGACAAATATATGTGGAGCTGCAGCAAGCGACTAGCATATATGGTGGCCAACTTATTCGCAAAAGAGAGCGAGAAGAGGAGGCAAAGCGCGAGCGAGAATCTAGAGGAACAACCTGCGCAAGCATTACTCCAACACCGTGTCCACTTCCCGGACTCCGCCGAGAAGAGGCCATCACGGTAACACACTCAGTTGATTCATTTTAATTAATTAAGGTTCAAGTTATCTACAACCGGACATTAACAAATTCCCATCTGCCCATAACCGCGGGCACGGCTTTCGAAAGTTCAATCCCTGCAGGGGAGTCCCAACTTAGCCCATGACAAGCTCTCACGGTCAACGAAGGAATAGACCTCCTCCCAAGACATTCCGATCAGACTCGGTATCTCGGTAACTCAAGACACTTCGACAGGTTAAAACAAGACCAGCAACACCGCCCGAAAGTGCCGACAAATCCCGATAGGAGCTGCACATATCTCTTTCTCAGGGCACACTCAGATGAGACATCCTACGAGTAAAACCAACCCTCAAGTTGCCCCGAGGTGGCCCCGCAGTCTACTCGGTCGGACCAACACTCAGAGGAGCACTGGCCCGGGGGGGTTTAAATAAGATGACCCGCGGGCTCCGGAAACCCGAGGGAAAAAGAGGCTAGGTGGCAAATGGTAAGACCAAGGTTGGGCATTGCTGGAAAAGCTTTAATCAAGGCGAACTATCAAGGGGTTCCCATTATAACCCAACCGCATAAGGAACGCAAAATCCGGGAACATAACACCGATATGACGGAAACTAGGGCGGCAAGAGTGGAACCAAACACTAGGCGAGAGGCCGAGCCTTCCACCCTTTACCAAGTATATAGATGCATTAAAATAACATAGCAATATAATGATATCCCAACAAGTAAGTAAAAGATGTTCCAACAAGGAACGGCCTCCGATCTTCACCTGCAACTAGCAACGCTATAAGAGGGGCTGAGCAAAGCGGTAACATAGCCAACCAATGGTTTGCTAGGACAATGGTGGGTTAGAGTTTCAACATGGCAATTGGGAGGCTGACAAGCAAAAGGTAGGCATCGTAGCATTGGCATAGCAAGAGCGAGCAAACTAGCATAGCAAAGATAGTAGTGATTTCAAGGGTATGATCATCTTGCCTGCACAGTTGTCAGAGTTGACTGGATCCTCACAAGCAAACTCAACGGGCTCCTCGGTAGCGAGCTTGTCTCCCGGATCTACCCAAACAAGACAAACAAGCAACAAGGATACAATCAACCACGTGCAAGACCAAGCAATATGATGAAATGAAGATATGCTATGTGGGATGCGATGCGGGATGCAAAATGCAAGATATGACAGGAAATGCATGAACCTGGCCTCAACTTGGAATTCCAAGGGTGCCACTGGAAAGATGAGATGAAATCGCTTGAAAACGATATAAAGAACGCCGGAATCGGAGTTACGGTTTGGAAATGGCAAGCGATTTAAGATATGACACCGGTCTGCGATTTACAGCAAGTAGGCATCTAAACGCAATGAAATGGACATGCTACAGCCACCAAACATGACAACAAAATACATGGCAGGGTTGCACACAAGATTCTTAACAAAAGACTAGCACTGAGCCACGGCCAATTCATCCATTATGAGGTTCAAACAAGCATGGCAAAAATGCAAATGCAAAACAGATTCCAGACTTAGTGAAATTAACACTTGTCTGAAATTTCAGATCACGAAGCCCTTTTCGGAGCAGCAAAACAACATGATACATGACCTGATTAAGACAAGTAAGAACATGTCATGGAGCTACTCAACAAGCTTATCAAAAGTCCCTAAGTGACCTGGGGTCAAAAGGGGTCACAAAATATACTAACGGGCACACGAACATAGCTAAAACACAATCAGTTTTCAGACTTAGTGAAAACTGAGACATGCTGAAATATAACTCACGAAGGCATGTAAACGAGCTCGATGCACTCACCACGGTGCAAGTCATGGCAAGGCAGGCATACATTCATTAAGAAGGCACCAAATACAAGCTAGACATGGCAATAAAAATGGCATAGCATGCACGGATCAACTACAATAGCATCGGCAAAATCGCAAACGAGTTGACGATCTGCCCAGATTCACCATGAAGCAAAAGTAGAGCTCGATTGACTCAAGCTAGGGTGCTCCATAATTGCAAACAAAGACATTGATGGATAGAGCATAACACGATTAACAAAACTCCTTTACTGGTCATCCTCAAAAGAGGCATGGAACACTAGGAAACAAGCTGAACATATGGCATCATGAACTAAATAATCCCAGACACCACACACATCCTAAAAACAGATTTACCGGGTGCCTCACTTTGCAAGCTTGCACAAGTCACCACACACATCCTAAAAATTCATGGGTTGCACCTCTGGAAAGAAGACAAAATCCTTAACAAAACATATGAAGGACTCACAGGCATATCATGCACACAATAATCATGGCAAAAATGACAAAAGTCTAAGATGAAGTAGCAGATCTGACAATTAACTCACGAAGCCTCCTTCTAACAGCATTTTGGGCATCAATATGAGATCAAATGAAAATGATGCAATGGAATGAAATGATGTACTCGTCGAGACAAACATTTTGATATACTATATGTCCAAATCAGAGCTACGGATGCAAAGTTATGGGACCTCGAACAGGAGCATATGGAGTAAAAATATCCGGGACTTAGCAAAAAAACAACCTCTGGATCCAGATCTAGGGTTTCGGGGCACGCGGCCCGAGGCGGCGGCACTGTTCACCGGCGATCGCCGGAGTTGGGGACGAGGCCGGGGCGGCCGGTTGTGGCGGGCGGCGGCCGCGGCGAGGATGGCGGCGAGAGGCGGCGACCGGGGCGGCGGCGGCGAGGCCCGGCCGCGGCGGGGCGCGGCTGCCGGCGGGAGCGGCAAGGTCCGGCCGGCTCCGGGCGGCCGGAGATGGTGGGGCGGCGGCGCCGGCCACCGGGCGCGAGGACGAGGGGCGGCGGAGGCGCGGGTGCCGGGCGGCGGTGGCTCGGGCTCGCGGGGGCCTCCCGCGGGCTCGGGCGGGCCGGCGGCGGCGGCGGTGGTGCCTGCCACGTGGCGGCTGCGGAGAGGCTCGCGGCGGTGGCGGACGTGTCCGGTCGGGGACGGACGTGTCCGGCCGGTGCGCGGAGGATTTTTCTAGGGTTTGGACGAGGAGATCCGAGATTTCGGAGGAGGGGCTATTTATAGGCATAAGTGGAGCTAGGAGAGTCCAAATGAGGTGCGGTTTTCGGCCACGCGATCATGATCGAACGCTCTAGGACATGGAGCAGAGTTTGGTGGGTTTTGGGCCAAAATGGAGGGGTGTTGGGCTGCAACACACACGAGGCCTTTTCGGTCCCTCGGTTAACCGTTGGAGTATCAAACGAAGTCCAAATGATACGAAACTTGGCAGGCGGTCTACGGTAGTAAACCAAGGCTGCTTGGCAAGCCTCAGTCCAATCCGGAAATGTTTAATCCCCACACACGAAAGAAAGCTAGAAATGACCACCGGAGGAGAACGAAGCGCTGGAATGCAAAACGGACAACGGGGAAAATGCTCGAACGCATGAGATGAACACGTATGCAAATGCAATGCACATGATGACATGATATGAGATGCATGACAACACGGAGGCAAAGACCCGAACCCGAGGAAATAAATATAACTTAAAGCCGGAAACGGCAAGAGTTGGAGTACCAATTGGGAAAGTTACATCCGGGGTGTTACAGTGTGGCCCAGGCCCGGGGGCTCCTGTCGGTGTACAAAAAGAGGGCTACACTTTTTGTACCCCTATAACTATGCACGGGTAGTCTGAGCCGCGGATACCACCACACCAAGCAAGGCAAGGGAGGTGAGCTAGGGTAAGACCGAAGCTCAAGAGAACTAGAATGACGCCAAGGCCAAGACCACGAAGAGCAAAGGGGACGAAGCGGACTCCCCCGGCAAGATCCTTGCCGGGAGACAGTTCTAGCAGCCCCGGCAAGACCCTTGTCGCGGCGACTCGTCCCACGCCTACGGAGCAAATCACCCTTGAGTCCACTGCCCCCCAAAGGGAAAGGATTCGGGAGACATCCTCGTGGCGGCATGCAGATCTTTGTGAGGACATTCAAGATCAGATACGCACTAAGGAGACGACAACTCTTGGCGGGATCCCAGCCGAGGAAGACCACAAGGCCCCCGGCAAGCGCCTTGCCGGGGATGACAGCAGGCGCCTCGGCAAGACCCTTGACGGGGCCCCGGCAAGGCCCTTGCCGAGGACACCCACAGGGCCACCATCAGGCCCACGCCGACTAAACCTCCACCATCACATGCATGTAGCTGCCGACCCAACCAGCTAGGTAGGCACCTGCGTGGCGGCATGCAAATCTTCATGAAGACCCACCACTGCGCCACCTCAGCTGCCTGCCTACCTACATGGCATCGCAGGCATCGCTAGCCAGGGTGTGTGTCGACACAAGAAGGAGCGGCGACGGACGAGACAAGTTTCTCCCCCGTCCCCGATAAAGCAAGGACACCTAAGCAAGACGCATTAAATGCACCTTGTCATGTGATGCGAGGGATAACCTCATAGCACTGTACCCTTTCCACCTCCTGTGTGCCACTGTGGCAACCCCTTTTTCCTATAAAAGGAGGCCCGAGGCGACCAGAGGAAGGATTCGGCTTTTTGGAGCTCCTCACGCCCCATAGCTAGCTCAAGAACACAGATATACAATCCACCAAAGCAGGAGTAGGGTTTTACGCATCCTCGCGGCCCGAACCTGGATAAACGAACCGTGTGCTATCTGTTTGATCCGCTCTTCTCATGACCCCGCACCCCGATAACCACAGTAGGGATTCTTGTGATCCCATAGGTGTCGTTCCCACCGACATCTTTGGCGCGCCAGGTAGGGGGCGCAGTTGTGAGAATCGGCTTTAGCAGTTAGTTCGGCGCTTCTTCATCATCATGGCGCCCAAGAAGAAGACGACAGTGGCGGTTGGCCAGTCGAAAGCCGGACAGCCCGTCCCGACGCGGGCGAGCAGCGGACCGGTCATAGAAAGGACCCGGGGCGCTTCTCGCGAACACCAACACCATCCCAGCAGCCGAAGTTTGGGAGGCGGTGATGTTTGTGCGCCTGGTAACGGGCCACACGTCGCCAAATCCAAAGGCGGAGCCAAGCCCTTCGCGGGTGGAGCGGGGCCTTCCAAGGTCATCGCCGCCCCGCCCGAAGGCGACGCAAGGGCCTCCAAGACTCCCACGCCAGCGCCAACAGCGCGCTCCTCCCAGGCAGCGCATGACGAACGGCATAATCACGCCGAAGATCCCGGGCGTCGCCGCGGGAAGAGCCCCGAGTGCCACTCCCGGGACGTAGAAGACCTGCCCACTCGTCGAGGTGCTGGTGAAAATGGCATGCGACTGCAGGGTCGTGATAGAGCTGCTTCTGACATGGTCAGAAGTCGAAGCGCGTCGCGATCCGTGCAGGTTTCGCCGCCACCGACGCCAGCAGAGGCCCTGGCGCGCGCGCAGTTGCTCCTCGACTTTCCTCCCACTACGGGGAAACTCGACGAATGGAGAGCCACTACCCGAAGCCTTGTTGCGGTGGCCAACAAAGACGAACCAAGTCCGGTGGGGCCCCCGGGTCGACGCTCCGATGGAGTCCCGCGGACCAGTGGCGGAAAAGCCGGCGGCGCCGCGACCACGGTGCATTCACCTCTTCCCCATCTGGTACCGCGGACGCCGGCTCATCGCGACGTCACGGGCGACGACATCTCCATAGCATCGTCTGACCCGCGGACCCACTGTGACCAGCGCCAAGTTCTTCGGGAACGATCCCATGAAGACGCTCGAACCACTATCGAGCGCCGGCGCGGAGCGCGCCACCATTCAGACAGGCGAGCAGGACCTACTGTGAACCACCCGGCCTCAGAGAGCCCTGGAGGCCTACCTTACGAGGTAGGTTGTCCGGCTTTTACCCGTGAGCTGCGGCAGTTCCAATGGCCCACTCACCGCACCTTCAAACCTGAAGTTGGCGAAAAGTACAACGGCAAGACTCACCCATCTGAGTTCCTCAGCATCTACACCATCGCGATGCAAGCCGCCGGAGCCCGCGACGATAAGGGGCTTGCGAATTACTTTCCATTGGCTCTTAAACTCTATTTCCTCCTGGTTGATGCACTTGCCGGTAGACTCTATTTCCTCCTGGTCAGATTTGTGCCATGAGTTTGTGGGCACCTTTACTGGAGGTCACCAAGCCCATGGCCAAGCAATCGACCTGCATGTCATTCCCCAAAAGGGAGGCGAGAGTCTGCGCAAGTATATACAGAGGTTCAGCCGGGTACAGTACAATATCCCTGATGTTCACCCTGCCGCCATCATCAGCGCGTTCCATCAGAACATGCGTAACCGCAAGATGCGCCAAGAACTGGCAATGAACAAGGTGAAAGATGTGGCAGAACTCTATGTTCTTGCTGACAGATGTGCCCGAGCTGAAGAGGGAAGGAAGTACCCCGGCGAAGATGCCGGTGTGGAAACCGACTCCTCAGATGAGGATACTGCCGCCCTAGCGAAGAAAGGCCGGCGCCGCAACAGGAAGCGCAAAGGTAAAGCTGTGCTTGCCGTCGAGGGATCTGACAACACCGGCTCCGCCAAGAAAACCAAGGCAGATGACCCCGGCAAGGAAATTGCCGGATGTGTCGCCTGCTGGGCCTTGGCGGCTGCCGAGAAGCCAGGAAACTCCGACAAGCAATACTGCAAGATCCATCGCACCAAAGGCCATGATCTCCAAAACTGTCGAGAGGTTGAGCTCCTTGCTGAGAAGCAGAGGGCTGAATATGAGAGGTGGGACAAGGAGAAAGGCCGGGACGGTGCTAAGGGGTCCGGCAAGAATCGTGACGGCCAGGCGGGCCATCGCGGCAAAGATAAGTAGCAGGAGAGGCCCGCCCGGGGCCGTGAAAAAAAGCCGGAAGATGACGATCACGAAGAGGACGATGAGTCTGGTGACCAAGAATTTCAGAAAGCTACAAAGGCCATGTGCATCGATGGCGGCGCCCTGCTGCATACCTCTCACCGCCAGCTTAAACAGTGGGCGCGTGAGATTACAGCGGCGGAACCGTCGTTTGATGCCCAAAGGCCGCTGAAGTGGTCCAGCACACCTATCATTTTTAACACTGAGGATCACCCTGATCGCACTACTGCAGTCGGGTGCTTGCCATTGTTGGTTTCACCAACAATATGCAACCTCAAGGTTACAAAGATGCTAGTCGATGGTGGGGCCGGTCTGAACTTAATCTCGCCTGCCGTGATCGAGAAATTGCAGATTACTGATGAAGACCTCGAAGAGACGGGCACGTTTCAGGGGGTCAGCCCGGGAAGAAGTCAACCAAAGTGAAAGGTCACGTTGCCCGTGACTTTTGGGAGTGATCTGAACTACAGAACAGAAAGGATTGTGTTCGACGTTGCCAAGATCCTCTTGCCTTACAACGGGATCCTTGGCTGCCCAGCGCTACTATGTCATGTGCCGCTACTTACTCGGCCACGGTTCATCGTTGTAGAGCAACTGATCGACTAGTATGTACGTACACGTTCGCGACAAGACAGACAACGCTACGTACGCCTCGACCGAGTGGGTCCCAACTGTCAGGGAGGATAAGGACGCACTTTCTTGCGTGCGAAGATATAGCTACTGGGTCCCAGCTGTCAGGGGGGAATCATTGTTTTTACCCGTAATAAGGATGCACTTCCTTGTGTTCGAAGATGTAGCTGGTGGGTCCCAACTATCAGGGGGAGAAAACATTGTTTTTAAGGTAAAAAGGATGCAGTTGCATGCATGCGTCCATGGGCGTCGTGCGTCCTCACTGTCAGCCTCTCCATGTATAGTCATCTTCCGATGATTCTTGTTTGTTGACCATGTTGACCACACCGTGCAGAGCGCACCAAGCCGGTGAACGACGGCGAGGCCCCAGATTGGAACGCCCCTGAGATGGGGAAGACGTGGCAGTGGAGTCGCTGACGGAGAGGAGTGAGAAACTTGACTAGTTCGTGTGCGAGGTGGGCCTACACTTGGCAGAGCATAACAGGAGGTACAGAGAAGTGGAGGGATGGCCTGGCCGTCGGTGGGGTAGCGTTTCACTCCAAGGCTTTCAGAATAGCGCCGTTGGACGCCGGAGGCTGGAGCAGGCGGTCCCGGCAATGCTTGGGGAAGAAGACGAGATATTGAAGAAGAATGTCGGCCGTTGGATGTAAATCCAACACCTTGTTTAGGCTTCGACCTTTGTATTTTTATTTTTTGCGAAAGTGCTTAGGCTTTGACCTACTGGCCCACATGTCAGCCAGTCCATTTGTTTTTTAGTCCATTTGGTGGGCTGGGTGAAACAATGATGTAGTGCCTATGCAGCCCGTTTATATATTATGGTAGAATTTAAAGCCCGTTTGCATTTTTCTCAAAATCCGTGGACTTGCTGGGCTGGGTGAAAATATCATGTTGGGCTGGACGGAGAAATATTTTATAAAAACATAAACACATGATTGCACGTCTATTACTGCATTGGTCAGTAAAATCTCTGCAAGCTTATGTATGCAATCACTAGGAGTTAACTTGCCAAGTTATATATAAACAATTATTATTATTATTTTGTAAGAACTTTCGATTTACGAAATAAAATATCATTTTAATTTGATGAGTTAATAGGACGTGGGTATTATTATATTTTAGGCTAGACGTGTGACGGTTGAGTTGGTTTTAGGGAAAAGTACTGGGAGAAAACTTAGATTACATCGAAAAAGAAAGTGGGAGAAAATTCAGATATAGGATTAATGAAAACGAAAAAAAGGAAGTGGGAAGGTCTATAAAATGGTTGGACGAACGACTGGTTTAACGGAACCTTATGTTTTTTCTATTATATATATGTAATAAAATAAGAAATAAATATAAATATATATACTATTATAGAAGGGAAAACATAGGTTTAGTTTTGCATTATTATAGAAAAATATAACTGAGTTGTGCGTCGTCTTGAAAAAACAAACATAACTTGGGCTGCTGATGTTATAAACAAGCTAGGCTGGGAGGCCCAGAGGCCGCTTGATACCTGTTGGATCCAAAAAAAAGTTGAAACATGTCATGGGCTGCGCAAGTTCAACAACAAAACCTAGGCCATGGACCTGGTGGGCATGGGACTGTCGGCCTCTCGACGAATAGCCGTCTCCCGATTCCTCTTGTTTTGCTAACCATGTTGGGAACGACAAACAATGGTGCCGCAGCAAGAGCACCAAGGCGGAGGACAACGTCGAGACCTCGGACCGAACGAACCGGAGCGGGGGAAAACGCAGGTGGAGGGGAGTATGAGGGTTGACTTGTTCGGGTGCAGGGTGGGCCGGTGGAGCTGCCGCCACCAGACAATGTGTGGGAGTAGAGGGATGTCCTGGCCAACGCCATAGGCTATGATGGGTCACCTAGGCGTGCGCGGCAGCTCCGTCAGCCACTGTATAGGAAGAGGACGAAAGATTGAACAAAATAAAGAAATACAAAATGGATAGGTGGTTGGTCCCAGATGTCTGTGTACAAGACCTGCTGGGTCCACCTAAGAAGGGGAATATGTTGGGAGGAAGGGGATTCAAAGCATGGCAGCCCAGTGAACTAGTTACATACATAAGCAAATAGCCAATAAAAAACAAACAGGTTAATGTGGTCTTAGACGGAATATTTTGGACAAAATAGATAATTACGACACATAGTGTTGGGGATATTACTACTGGACGTAAACCGGCCAGGAGCAGCCGGATTAACTTTATGAAGATTAGAAGCCCATGAAGAAGTAAGAATGATGGCGCTTTATGAAGGCCCAAGGCCCAAAGGCGAGTTAAAGCTTGTTGGTGTAAACCGACCTTATTATGTAACTTGCATTGTAAGATAGGAAGTATAGAGACCGAACCAGACACATTTATGATCCGGCTTCGGGACTCTGTAAACCGGCGGGCGTCAACCTATGTATATAAAGGGACGACCCGGTAGCGGTTTAGGGACGATACACAACAACTCGAGAGCCAATCAAAGCGGATTCGCTCCCTGGTCATCGAAACCCTAGCAATACCAATCACAACTAGACGTAGGATTTTACCTTCATCGAAGGGGCCGAACTAGTATAAACTCCCCGTGTCCCCTTGTCCGGTTTAACCCCTTTAAGCTAACCCGTTGCGATGGCTCCACGACTAAGTCCTTTCACGAGGAACTCTGCCGTGACAAACCCACGATAGTTGGCGCCCACCATGGGGCTATGGCACGATGGTTTCGAGTTCTTAAAGGGAAGCTTTGATGGACTCAAGGGATACGCTGTGGGCCGGATGACGAAGAGTCGTCGTGGCAAGCTCTACATCGACAACGCAGGATGGGGTGCCGAGGCCGATTCAATCGAATACGGGTACCGCGTCCCCTTTGGCAGGATTCACGTCTTCATCGACAAGATTGGCGAACCGGGCCCTGAGCCAGACACCTGCACTGACATCATCAAGACGGCTCAGCGTGCAAGCCCTTCCCCGGTTCAGCCCGTGGCGAAGCATATTTTCGTAGGTGTCATCCATCGAGCAGAATATGAGGACGGACCGGCATCCGATGTAGAAACCGTTGTTTGCTCCGATGACGAGTCTTCTGGAGAAACCGAATCACTCTATCAGTTGCAGGATGGCCGGATTGGTGGAGGTTCCGAGGGCAACAGTATTCCAGACTCCCCTGATCTGCCAAACCGGGCCGCTATCTTCAAGGCCGGTACACAATCAGTGCCCCACTCATCAACCGCCGCAGAAATGCTCTTTGGTTCAGCAACAGCCATGCCGGCGGGGGCAGGGAGCTCTGCGCCACCTCCAGCTCAAGTTCTGTCTGACTTGTTCAATGCCTTGGCAACATTGATGGCCGCAGAGGTGGATGCAGCAGCCCGGGATCAGCACAACGCGGAGATCACAAAGGTAAAGGATCAGATAACTCAGGCTAAAGCGGACCTAGGAGCAGAGAACGCTAGGATGGCTACAGAACGGGCCGAGTTGGAAGCTCAGGCCTACCCGCTTAGGCTGGATCAGAATGCTTCAGAGGAAGTCATGAGAAGAAGATACCGATCGCATCTCCCGCCGAGTTATGAGCCAAGAAATCTCTTCAATACGCCAGGAGCAGGAACGAGTAACCAACCAATATTAAACCGGGCGTAGGCGCTAGGAACAGGAGCATCAGTTCAGCAGCGTGCGATGGACCCGCCTCGTCAGAACAACATTGTGCCACAGTATGTTCCAACACCTCCCGGGCATTACTCCAACCCGTTGGACAATATTGTGGCCGCCGCTTCATGATTGGCAGCCCTCCCAACCGACGGCGAATCACCAGTTGTGATTGAGGCACGACGGGCCAGGGATCTCCTTCAAACAACTCTAAACCAGCAGCAGGCATATTCGCACAGTCGTGAGAGGATTCATTCCACCCCCCGTCCAAGCCGGAGCTACAGCAGGCACGTTGAGGATGAACTGGCCGTATCAAGCAGTGCACGTCACCATAATTCACCGCGAGGGCACAACCCGGCAGGGGAAGGTGCTAATGCGCAGGATGTGGTGGACCATGGTCGCGCACGTCGAGAGGCCGAGTTAGCAGCTCTGCACGGATCCCGTCAACCTACTACGGTTCACCCTACCGCTTCAGTAGAGCCAGGTGTGGTATTCAGTTCCTTAGGGGTGCCATGTCTTACCCCCGCTTTGCGTAATGTGAGACTGCCCAAGGATTTCAAAGGACCTCGTAAGGTACCCAATTATACCGCCGATCTGCAACCAGAGGCATGGGTTGAAAGCTACGAGATGGCAACGGAGATGTTAGATGTGGATGAAGCAGTATGTGCTAAATACTTCACCATGATGTTGGAAGGAACAACTCGTACTTGGTTGAAGAGCTTACCAATTAACTCTGTTGGATCATGCGCCAAATTGAAGCACCGGTTTATCCAGAACTTCAAAGATACTTGTAAGCAGCCCATGTCAATTGTGGATCTGGCCGCTTGTGTCCAAGAGGATGGGGAGTCCACAACCCATTGGGTAAAGTGGGTCTCAGCTATTTTGCATTCATCAGATCGTATCAATGCAGATACCGTAGTGCTAACGTTGGAGGGCAATTGCCGTTTTCTGCCGCTCAAACAGAAGTTAGGAAGGCTCAAATGTCACTGCAATGATATGTCAACGCTTATGGCCGCTTTGGTTAAATACGCCGATTCAGATAATACCAAAGACCCTGACTCAGAGGAGGAGAAACCGGGGAAAGGGAAAAAGAACGGCAGCACCAAGGGTCAGCAGCATAATCCGGCAGGCCATGGGAACAATGGTAAGCGCAAGGCCGACAACAGTTTGGACTTTGTGGCTAATACCATTGCCCAGGAGAATGGTCAGCGCCATAAGGGCAAGCAGCCCCAGAGGGGCGGAGGTTCAGGCCCCAATTTGGAGCGCCTGTTAAACCAACCCTGTCAAAAGCATGGATCAAAGGAGAAGCCAACATCGCATCTTTGGAAGGATTGTTATATCATGCGAGATTTCAAGAACTCCAATATGTTTCAGTACGATAATGGCCTGCCCGGCGGTTCAGGAGATGGTTTCCACGGGCCGGGTTACGGAGGCGGCAGGTTCGGTTCAGGATTTCAGGGCAATCAAACCGGACACAACAATCAAGGGAACCAGGGCAACCAGGGAGGTTACAACCATCAGGGAAACCAGCAGCAGCAGCAGCAGTTGGGTTATCAGAGCAATCCTAAGAAGTTAAATAGTGGGCAGTATCATGTCTTCACCACTAGCTTGTGTAAGCGTGATCAGAAGCTTCACAAGAGGGCAGTAAACTCTGTTGAACTGGCAGTGCCTCAGTATTTGCACTGGTCTGAGCAACCCATTTTGTGGAGTAGAGAGGATCACCCCCCCCCCGGTTGACAAACCGGGTCATCCGGCTTTAGTGGTGGCCCCTCAAGTTGGGGGATATAAGTTCACTAAGGTACTCATGGATGGGGGAAGTAGTATCAACACTCTATATTATGATACCATCCGTCGTATGGGGTTGACAGATAAGAATCTTAAACCATCAAACACCGTTTTCCATGGTGTGGTGCCTGGCAAGTCTGCATATCCAGTGGGCAAGATAGCCTTAGAGGTGGCTTTTGGAGATGACCAAGATTCAAGATCAGAAACATTGACTTTTGAGGTGGTAAAAATCAAAAGTCAGTATCACGCTTTGTTTGGGCGACCGGCTTATGCTAAGTTCATGGTGAGGCCGTGTTATGTTTATCTACAGCTTAAAATGCCAGGTCATAAGGGGACCATCATAGTACGGGAGCAGGGAGATCGCTTTGGAATGTGAGGAAGGTGATGCGGCTTATGCTGAGTCGGTTTGTGCCACGGAGGAGCTGAAGTTTTATAAAGACCAAGTTGATCCGGCAGATATGACCTCTTTGAAAAAGCCAACTACAGAACACGATCCGACGTTGAAATTTAAATCGGCCATATATACTAAGATGGTTGATTTTGTTCCTAGCAATTCATCCAAGTAGTTCAGCATCAGCGCTAACCTGGATCCCAAAAAGGAAAGCGCGCTCATCGAGTTCATCCGTGAGAACCGGGACATCTTTGCATGGAAACCTTCTGACATGCCAGGTGTACCGAGGGAACTCGCTGAGCACACACTTAACACTGATCCTAAGTTCAAACCGGTTCGGTAGTTTCGCCGCCGCTTTAATGAAGAAGGCACAAGGCTATTAGTGAAGAGGTGGCTCGGTTGTTGGCCGCAGGGTTTATCGTGGAGGTCTTTCACCCGGAGTGGTTGGGAATTCCGGTGATGGTTCTTAAGAAAAACGGCACTTGGCGTATGTGTGTAGATTACACAGACTTGAACAAGGCTTGCCCTGTAGACCCCTTTGCCCTCCCTCGTATTGATCAGATCATTGATGCTACGGCGGGTTGTGACCGTTTGTGTTTTCTAGATGCTTATTCTGGTTATCATCAGATCAAAATGGCAGTTAAGGACTAGGAGAAGACAGCTTTCATAACTCCCTTTGGAGCCTTCTGCTATGTCTCCATGCCCTTTGGGCTTAAGAGTGCCCAAGCGACTCATCAACTTTGTGTTCAGAATTGTCTTCATAAGAAAATTGGGCGTAATGTTCATGCATATGTGGATGATATTGTGATAAAATCCAGGAAGGGGGAAACATTGATATATGATTTGAGAGAAACCTTTGACAACCTCCGGGTTTACAAGATGATGCTCAATCCGGAAAAGTGTGTCTTTGGTGTCCCGGCAGGCAAACTCTTGGGTTTTCTGGTATGAAACTGAGGCATTGAGGCTTATCCGGAAAAAATCTCAGCAATTATATCTTTGGCTAAACCGGCGTGTATCAATGACGTTCAACGTTTGGCCGGCCGGATTGCAGCTTTGAGCCGGTTTATCAGTCGTCTTGGGGAGAAGGCTATCCCTTTATATCAGATGCTAAAGAAAACAGATGATTTTGTCTGGAGCAAGGCGGCTGATAAAGCGTTTGAGGATCTAAACAGGCAGTTAGCTGAACTGCCTGTGCTTGCAGCCCCGATCGATAAAGAGCCGTTATTGCTATATGTGGCTGCTAATGCCCGAGCTGTTAGCGTGGCTAGTGTGGTGGAGCGCAAGGAAGCTGGAAAGGAGTATCCGGTTCAACGGTCGGTTTATTATATCAATGAGGTGCTCATTGAGTCAAAGCAGAGGTATCCACATTGGCAGAAGCTGGTGTATGGAGTCTTTATGGCAAGCCGGAAGCTTAAACATTATTTTCAGGGCCATCCTATCACAGTGGTCAGTTCATCCCCTCTGGGAGATATCATTCAAAACAAAGAAGCAACTGGCCGGATTGCCAAGTGGGATATTGAGCTTGGACCTCACGGGCTCAAATACATACCTCGCACAGCAATCAAATCCCAAGCACTCGTGGACTTCATCAATGATTGGACGGAATTGCAGGCACCAGAGGAAAAGCCAGATAATACGTATTGGACTATTCACTTTGATGGATCCAGACAGTTGGAGGGCTCGGGGGCTGGAGTCATACTAACTTCCCCACAAGGTGACAAGTTTTGTTATGTCCTCCGTTTAATGTTCCCTTGTACTAACAATGCAGCTGAGTATGAGGCCTTACTCCACGGTCTCCGGATGGCTAAGGAGATGAACTTAAGCCGGGTTAAGTGCTTTGGGGATTCAGATCTGGTGGCTCAACAGGTGTCTGGCACTTGGGATTCTAAAGACCCACTCGTGGCTGCATATTGACGAGAGGTGGACACAGTAGCTGGTCACTTCAAGGGTTATCAGGTGGACCATATAGACCGGCGAAAGAACGAAGCGGCGGACGCTTTAAGCCGCCTTGGTTCTCAGCGTAAACCGGTCCCACCAAATGGTTTTCTTGATGTGCTGCATAATCCGTCGATCAAGGTACCAACATAGGAGGAGTTGGTTATTCCTAACCTGGAGGCTCAATTGGTGGCAGCTTTGCATGTCATTCCGGATTGGACAATCCCATACCTGGCTTACATGAACCGGGGCGAGTTACCGGAGGATGAAACATCGGCCCGACAGATAATCTAGCATTCCAAGTCAATGACCATACTCAATGGAGAGTTACATCATTACAGCGTCTCAGGGGCAATTCAGCGTTATGTCTCTCCTCAAGAGGGTTGTGAGATTTTGCGAGAAATCCATGAAGGGGATTGTGGTCACCACGCCGGTTCAAAGTCTTTGGTAGCTAAAGCTTTTCACCACGGTTTTTATTGGTTAATAGCTCATGCTGATGCGGAGGACTTAGTCAAAAGATGTGACGATTGTCAAAAATTCGCACGCCGTGCTCATATTCCGGCTCAGGAGTTGAGGATGATTCCAATAATGTGGTCGTTTGCGACTTGGGGGCTTGATATGGTTGGACCCTTTAAGCGCTCCATGGATAAAAAGACCCACTTATTAGTGGCAGTTGACAAATTCACCAAATGGGTGGAAGCAGAGCCAGTCAGTAAGTGTGATGCGGCCACGGCGGTTCAATTCATCAAAAAGGTGATATTTCGGTTTGGCTTTCCACATAGTATTATAACTGACAATGGTACTAATCTGTCAAAAGGAGAGATGGAGGAATTTTGCCAACATGAGCACATCCGGCTTGATATAGCATCAGTGGCTCACCCCCAGTCTAATGGTCAAGCGGAGAGGGAAAATCAAGAAATTTTGAGGGGTCTTAAACCCCGGCTTATGGTTCCTTTGAAACAGACACCGGGTTGTTGGGTTGAGGAGTTACCTTCTGTGTTATGGAGCATCAACACCACACCCAACAGATCTACGGGTTACACGCCTTTCTTCATGGTTTATGGAGCGGAGGCAGTTCTTCCTAGTGACATACGTCACGACTCGCCCCGCGTGGCAGCCTATATTGAAGCTGATAATGAGACAGCACGTCAGGACTCACTGGACTTGTTAGATGAGGAGCGTGATCTTGCAGCAGCACGTTCGGCGATTTATCAACAAGATCTCCGATGTTATCACAGCCGTTGGGTTAAGACCAGAACCTTTCAAGAGGGTGATTTGGTGCTCTGGCTCATCCAGGATCAGACTGATATGCACAAGTTATCCCTGCCTTGGGAAGGACCCTTTGTGGTCAGCAAGAATCAGCACAACCGGTCATACTACCTCATTGATGTTCGAGAGCACAAAGACTCACGTAAATCGGAGGAGGAGACCAAGCGGCCGTGGAATATATCTCTTCTTCGGCCTTACTATACTTGAGCCACAGGCTCTTCATATGTACATATTTTTGACAATGTATATATTATATAATAAACCGGATCCTTGAATAAAGCAGGGTCTCTGTTTCTTTTTACATCATGTGTGTTCTTACAAGAGTTTCTACAGACAAAGCAGAGTTTTGTTAAACCGGTCTCTGCAGCTGCACGGATATAAAGAAAATCACTAGGGGGCTTGGTCATATCTGAACCATAGCTACACCTTTTGATCGGTTTAACACCAAAAAGGGATATCACTAGGGGGCTTGGTTATTATCACACCATAGCTACACCTCTTGATAGGCGTTAAGCCAAAAAGGAAATTATGTGGAACCAAAGAGAGTTTGTTGCATTAAGCACAGCTCAAAAATAGGTAACCACCGAGCACAACTCACATATTACCTGGGGGCTCTTTGCTTCTCAAAGAACAATGAAGTTTTGAACCCTTGTAATAGGCTATCAAGCCAGGCTTGGAAGCCAGGTGTATTCACCTAAAACCCCAGGTTATCCTGCCTCTTTAAGTAAGTCACTCCGTCCAGGTAAACCTGGTATGACCCATCAAACGTTTGACAAGTCAATCCCATGGACCCTGAACTTGTCAAAGTTAAATTGGTGATTGGTTAAAGATTGAGGTCCATCTTAAAAAGGCTTTGCAAAATGGTTTAACTCAGCGGCCTGGCGGCCCATGAAAAGCCTCGATTTAGGGCCTGGCAGCCCATCAAAAGCCTCGATTTAGGGCCTGGCAGCCCATCAAAAGCCTTGCATATTTCTGTTGTTTTTGTTGTTTTTATGATAAGGTATTTATAAACATTTTTCTGACAAACCAGTGTTCATTACAAACAGACATGACTTTGAGTGCTTCGTTGTCAGTACATGATCAGTTATTAATCCGACGTTCATTAACTCGATCTGGTTTTGACTAACAAGTCGCCAGTGTTATAAGGAAAACCCGATGTTTATTATATCTCGGTACGGTTTATTATCATAATCCGGCAAATTAAGGATGGAGTTAACAATGCTCCGGATTGGTGTTTACACCTTTACCATACAAGCAGTTGGTCAGCCAACGAGGTATGTGGCAGATGTTATTTTTTATATATACACTTTGATTATCCATCCAAGTATTGTCTATTTTTGGGCATCATGACCCATCCAGTGATAAACCGCTAGGACACTTTCAAGTTCTTGTATCCAGGAACACAAATCATCATGGGCTATGCATAAATAGATCCCAAAAAGTGGAGCAAGTTTTCACAATGTCAAAGCACCACAACACATGCTCGATGGCATGACAGATAAAGGGGTTTTTTGCTATCCTATTACAAGAAGCTTCAAAACGGCTCCAATTGAATAATTGTTTCTAAGCAGTGGCACACAATAGCTGGTAAACTGGCTGCCGGTTTAAGATGCTTCTTCCGGATGATTTGACGGTTGAGGGTCATTTGGTGCAATCACTTCTTCTTCATCCCTCCCTAGACGCTGGAAATCAACCGTTGACTAATCGATTCCGGTTAAAGCTTGAAACACGGCTTCTTCATGGATAAGGCTGAAGGGGTTAATGTCAGGAGCATAAGTATGCTTACGGATTGGGGGCACAAGTTCTTCGACTTCATGGATTTTGGCAGGCTGTCTCTTCCCTTCGGTGTCGTAAGCCGGATGGAAATGAGATAAGTCTGTGTCTTCTGCCAGTTTGCTGGCTATTGGCTGCATCTCCTTTGTCATCCTTCGGAGATCATCATTGTCGAAGTTTGAACCGTCCTCCTTCACACCTGGATATCCTTTTATAATGTCATCCGCTTCAAGGTCCGGGATCCATGCCTTGGCCTGGATTAGCGTGGTTAATGCTCCTGCTCTTGCGGCTGCCTTATTCATTTTGGTAATCCAGGCTGGTAACATGGCCAGTGTTGGATTTCGGGTTCCGGCAGACCCTTGAGGTTCGAACACTGGGGTGCGCGCGGAGATCTCTCCCCTACCGATCTATGTCCGATCCTCTCGTGCGAACTAAGATGAAAATGATGAACAACACAAGAGACGCGAGGTTTATACTGGTTCGGGCCACCGTTGTGGTGTAACACCCTACTCCAGTGTGTGGTGTGGTGGATTGCCTCAGGGGCTGATGATGAATAGTACAAGGGAAGAACAACCTCGCGAGAGGTGTTCTTGAGCTGGTGCGATGAACTACTATGGTGAGTTTCGTCCCCTCTCTTTCTCTCTGCTAGGGTTCTACCAGATCTCTCTCTCCTCTCTCCTCGGTGTCCCCAAGATTTATAGATGTTTGTCTGCCCGTCTCTCTCCCTTCTGGGTCTCTCCTTCCTCTGCGGAGGCTAGCTCTATTTATAGAGGCCCTGGGCCTCTCCCCGAATAATTGAGCAGGAAGGGCGCCAACAATTGGCCATTTTGAAGGGGAACATCTAGTACAAGTTATCCTGACCAAAGGTGGTCTTCGGCTGCCAAAAGCACTGGAGATGACGCCGTCTTGGGCTCCACGGTGACCTTCGTCCTGCCGCTCTGCTGGTCTTGGTCTCATTGCACCGGAATGGCAACCTTTGTCTGATGCCTTGGCCTGTGCTTGCCCCCTTTGCACCAAAGGGGAAACAAGGACCCTGTGCAGCCTGGCACCCGCCTGGTGCCTGCCAGGCCTTGATCGTCATGGCTTGCGTCATGGGATCCTCGCGAGGTACCCCTGCCTTGATCTCTCCACCTCCTCGCGAGCGTGCCTGGTGAGGCCGCTCTTGAGGAAGCTTTCTGTCGTCCACCCCGCGGGGCTTGGCCCGTCGCGAGGGTCTTGAGCTTGCGTTGATGAAGATGGGCCACGCTGTGCCCCCACTTGAGCGACGCCGCAGGCAGGCAAGTCTGGGGACCCTCGTTCCCAGAACGCTGACAGTAGCCCGCGGGCCCAAGGCGCGTGTGGGCTTGGCTTAGCGGAGAAGCGAAGGGGCAAGCGCGAAGCGCCGCGGGCCCTAATAGCCTGCGGCCTTGGGCGCCGCGTGGCGGTTGATTGGAGGTGGGCGTCTTCGCTTCCCCACAACGCCTCGGCAACTGCACGACTTGACAAATTCCTGCATGCAGAGATATGGGTCATGATTACCTAAGGTCTTGGTGCTTCGGTGGTTGGCCTTCCCCGGCTATAAGCACGGGGCTGCGTGAGCTCCGCCAGTTCGCCCCTGTCTGCTACTCCCTTCTCTTCTTCTTCCTCATCCTTGCTTCCTCTTGCACCAATGGCACCGATCCGCCGCTTTTCAGCTGAGGAGAAGGGAAAGGCCCCCAGAGAGGGTCCTGACCCCCTCCCGCCAAAGATATGGCCAATCCTCTGTCACCGGGACGAAGGCGCCTGGCAGGTAGTGTCGAGGCCGTGGTACGAGTGGCCGCCGCCTGGGTTTCCGCTGCCCCTGTACGCCCGCGTCGTAGGCCCCAGGGGGGAGGGCTCCGAGCAACACCAACAGCATCGCCGTCGACGCCAGCGAGTCACGGTGGTGCGCGTCGTTCCCCCTGGAGTCCATGTGGAGCGCTCCTCTCGCGAGCTTGTGCTCCACGCCGCCATGCCTCCAACTTCATGGATCCGCCTTCCTCCTTCCTTCGCCTTCGAGATGCCGCCGAGCGGGGCCCTGGAGCTCTGGCTATAGCACGCCGACTGTGGCACCCCTGCAACCAGAGTGGAGGTCACGGTCGTCGCTCCGGGCAAGGTCTTCATGACCCGGGGTTGGGGTGAGATTGCCCGGGTCTGTCGCGCGGACGGCGCCTTCGTGATCCATCTTGAATACGACGGCGCCTCCTTGATGTTCTTCAAGGTCTTTGATGTAGAAGGACATCGGCTGGAATGCTGCCCTAAGGGAAGCGGTAGTGGTGACGAACTAGCGAGGGCCAGCCCCGCCTGTTGGTCCTCCTGCAGCTCCTTAGGTAGCAGCGGAGGGACTGAGGGCTTCCGCGGCTCCCCTGAACTCCTCGCGACCCCGGAGACGAGCAACGACAGCTACGAGCCTCCGAGCTCGCGCCGCGCTCGGAGTGGGGCAGCTGCATCGGGCCGCCGGCGCCACTGATCTGGATGGGATTGGCGCCGGCACCGGGCAGCTCACTGTTGATGATGGCGTCGCTTGGGGAGGTGCTAGCAAGTAGCGTTCCTTAGGGTTAGCTCCTTTTGTTCCCTACGAGGAATTAAAGCAACACCCCGCGGGGGCATGTAAGGCGTCTAACGTGCCTTCTGTAAATACTATATCCTTAATATGAATTGGCGTGAGGTGTCCGTTCTGTTCCGGCTGAGCTCCCCCTTTCTATCCTCGCGAGGACTTGGCGCTCTACGCTGACAAGTCCCAGTCCCCTGGCAAGCTTCAGCCGTCGCTGGTATGCCAGGTCGCGATGTCGTGGTCAAGGCCAGGAGGTGAGCGGCCCGAGGTCCGGTAAGAGCCCCCGATCGCGATGCTCGGGTGGTCCCCTTTAGCGCTCAAGCCGTCCTTGCTGGGCGAGAAAGGAAGGTAGCGTCGCCGTGACAGAGTTGCACTGGGCGGGGATTTAGCGTTGCCTTGGTCTAGCTCTCACGAGGGCACGACTTATCTTGTGCGTCTGATGTAGTTCCTCGGAGAGGCGCCCGGCCCGACAGGCGGTGGCCGAGGTACTGCTGGGTGAGGCCCTCGCGAGCTTCTTCCCACTCCCCTGCACTTTCCTTAATGCTCTACATCCTCAGGTCCCAGCCCTCGAGCGAGTTCAGCCGCCGCTGGTATGACAGGTCGCGATGCCGTGGGTCGCCAGGGGGTGAGGGTTGGAGAGCCAGTAAGAGCCATGAGTCATGATGCTCAGGCGCCCCCCTTTTAACATGCAAGCGGTCCGTGCTGAAGAGTGGGAGAGAGAGCTCACGATGCCCCCAACGTTTCTCCTGGAGTAGATCCTGCACACCAATCATGAGGAGAAACAAGGCCTGTTGTTACGGTCGCCGGCCAACCCATGGTCACTCCGAGGGAGCGGTCAGGGCACTGAGGGCCTGGTGAGGTGGCGCCGTGCGGGGCTGCCGTGGCCAGAGCTTGACCAGTCAGGTTTATCAACGCTGCAGGGACGGACCCGTGCACACGCGCCTTGCCAGAGCGAGCGGCTCTTCAGATAGGCGTCGATCGAGCAGGTGATTAGGTCAGGTATGTTAAGCACATAGGAAATCCAATTTCAAGCAAGCGCAGATAAAAGCAACCGCCGCTGGGTCGGGCCCGAGCGGCGTGGGGATGATGCAGCCCGAGGGGCGCCCCCAACAAGGTAAGTAAAGAGCATAGCCAAAATGGGTACATGCCGCGGGGACGGACCCACGTGGCCTGGGAATGGTGCAGCCCTGTGGGCGCTCCCAGCTGAAAGTAGAACTCTAAAAGATGTCACCTGGTGCTGTTGAAGATGAAGTGATGCTGAGGAAGTGAGCGACGCGCGGTGAAGATGCCGGCCCTCATGAGCCCCCAGGCCCAGGGGCCTCGGGAGGCTCCGGTGGCACGTGCAGGTCTTTGGGGACCATCGCCGCCTCCGCCAGGACCGCGCGATGCCTGACCTCCTGAGCCTCCAGGATGCTCCTCAACAGGCGCCGATGTGCGGCGACCGTGCTCGACAGGCCGAAGGGCATGTGAACGTAGCTGTGAGGTGGTCCCTCGCAGCGCCCTATGGCCGAAGGCCATAGACGCTCCTGGGACGCAGCTCGGTTGAGCCCTGGTACGTTGACGCAGACGCGCAGTCCTCCATCCTCGCCTGGATGTGGGGCCACGGCAGGTAAGCTGCGGTTGCCGCGCATGAATCTGGACTCTTTTAGCTCATGGGTGTTCCTTGCGATGAACTCCTGAGGGTTTGGTCTCCTTTGACTTGTACCTTCCTGAGGGAAGCGTGCTTGAAAGCACCCCTCAAAGTGGTGCCCGAGCGCCTCCCCCACGACCTTGGCAAGGTCGGCGGCTCTCCAAGCGAGAGCCCCCGAGCCCTGCCTAAGGAGGGCACCGGGTGCGCCTTCCTGTGCATGAGAGGGCGGCGCTCCCCAATCTGGCGCGAATCCTGACGCAATACCTCCGGAGGTGCCTGCCTCCTTGTGGCTCGGGTCAGGTGAGGTCTTCTTCTTCTTGAGGGTCGCCTCGGGAGGCCTCCCGCTCCTGTGGTCGGGGTCTTCGATTGCTGCAGCTTGGAACGCACGCTCGAGCGAGCACACCGCGTCCCTTTCTTCACAGGGTACAGTGATGACTCCACCGCTTCCTGGCATCTTGAGGACATTGTAACCATGGTGGGTCACTGCCATGAACTTGGCTAGGGCTGCGTACCCGAGGATGGCATTGTACGGCAGGCGGATGTGAGCGACGTCGAAGTTGATTAGCTCGGTGCGGTAGTTGTTGTGTTGCCCGAAGGTGACCGGAAGGCGAACATGCCCAATTGGAACAGTGGAACCATCGGTGACTCCTGAGAAAGGCTTGGTCGGCTGAAGCTGGTCGTACGACACTTGGAGATTGTCAAACGTCTCGACGGACAGGACGTTGAGTCCTGCCCCACCATAGATGAGAGTCCTGGTGACTTGCACGTTGTTGATGACTGGGGAGCAAAGCATCGGGAGGACTCCGGCCGTTGACGCACACTTGAGCTGGTCTGTGGAACTGAATGTGATCGCACACGAAGACCACCTGAGAGGGCGCGTGGCCTCCAGCTTGGGAAGGACTGCATTCACCTCGCGAGCAAACTGCTTGAAGATGCGCTGTGAGGCTGGGGCCTGGGCGCCACCCAAGATGCAAGCGATTGCACGTGGCTCTTGGAAGCCCCCAGCCCCATCGTCTTGGTGTTGGTCTTCGTTCCTCCTTGGTGGAGGTGGCAGAGGAGGGAGGCCCGCGTTGCCGTGCGGGTGGCCCTCACGAGGCTGGTCCCTCCAGCCTCCCTCGCGAGGATGATCCTGCCAGTAGTCCTCGCGAGGGCGGTCACGCCATCCCTGGCGAAGGCCGCGGTCTTCCCATCGTTCGCCACCTCTTCCTCCTCCTCGGCCATAGCCCCTGTCGTTGCGCTCTGGGCATCGGCTGATTCGCCCATCTCGCACGGCTCTGAGCTCTTGACATTCGTTGGTGTTGTGGATGTGGAGGTCGTGGTACACGCAGTACCGTCTGCCCTTGGATGACTCGGGCTGATCCCTGCCTCACTTGGTGTCCGGTTCCGCTGCTAGCACGGCAGCCCCCTTGCACTTCACGTCTTTGGCCTTGGGCTTCTTTTCTTCTGGGTCAGCTGTCGGGAGCTCGAGGAGGTAGAGACGCCCTTCCTCAGCCCTGGCACACTTGGTCGCCAAGTTGAACAGCTCCAGGGATGTGCACAGGTCTTCATGGATTGCTAGCTCTTCCTTCATATTGACGTCGCGCACGCCGTCGGAGAAGGCTGAGATGATAGCTTCTTCAGTCACCTTGGGGATCTTAAGGCGAGCGTAGTTGAAGCGCTAGATGTACTTCTACAGGGTTTCTCCTGGCTGTTGCTTGATACAGCACAGGTCGCTCACGGCCAGGGCCCAGTCGCGTGTGCCCTGGAAGTTGGCGATGAAGCGGGTGCGCATCTCGCTCCAAGAGGAGATCGTGCCGGGAGCCAGGTTCAGGAGCCAGGTGCGGGTGCCGTCCTTGAGCGCCATGGGGAACCAATTCGCCATGACCTTTTCGTCTCCGTTGGTGGATACAATGCCTAGCTCGTAGAGCTGCAGGAACTCCGCGGGGTCCGCTGTGCCATCATAACAGGGAGGGAGGTCAGGTTTGAACTTTCCTGGCCATGTGACGCCGCGCAGCTCGGGGGTGAAGGCGAGGCAGCCCACCGTGGCCACCGGCGCCCTTTGCTGGTGCTGGACTTGTTCTTGCGGGTCACCATGCGCCGCCACTGGGAGCAGTGCGGGGTTTTGTCGTGGAGGTGCTGGGGCGCGATTTGGCGCGCCGGCGCTGGGAGCGCGCGAGCACCTTCCCGGGGATGTGGGATCTCTTGGCAGCTCCCTTCTTGCTGCGCAGGCACCGGACGTGGAGGGTCCCACCCTGGGGCTGCGCGCCTTGGAGCCAAGGCACCTTCTTGGGGAGGAGGTAGCGGAGGCGCCTCCTGATCCTCGCCCCCTGCACGGGATGGAGGGCGAAGCAGTGAGAGGGACCGCAAGGGGGAGCCCCCTGCGGCACTGACGAGCTCGGTAATGCGGGCGAGCCAGTCCTCGTAGAGGTCGTCGACGGGGCGATAGTGGAGGAGCTCCCGCGCCAAGAGCAGTGAGGCATGCGCATCCATGGGTGTGCGATGGGCGTGGGACGACGAGCCAGCTGGAGTCAGCGACGGGGTGGCGGTGCGGCCATCTCGCCGCACCGAGGGATGCTGGGACAAGGCCTGCTGCTTGCTCCCCGCCGGGCCGGTGGCGGCGTTGGCGGCGGGCGACGGGGAACGACGTGGGGGGCTGCCGACGGGCGCCATCTAGGTGACGCAAGTGGAGAGAGCAGCCCGGCGCTCGGCGCGAGCCCGGCGAGCGTCAGCCATGGACACGACGGAAGATCACACGCGAACAGCGGAAGAAAGATTCTGGCGCACCCCTACCTGGCGCGCCAAATGTCGGATTTCGGGTTCCGACAGACCCTTGAAGTTCGAACACTGGGGTGCGCGCGGAGATCTCTCCCCTACCGATCTACGTCCGATCGTCTCGTGCGAACTAAGATGAAAATGATGAACAACACAAAAGACGCGAGGTTTATACTGGTTCGGGCCACCGTTGTGGTGTAATACCCTACTCCAGTGTGTGGTGTGGTGGATTGCCTCATGGGTTGATGATGAATAGTACAAGGGAAGAATAGCCTCGCGAGAGGTGTTCTTGAGCTGGTGCGATGAACTCCTAGGGTGAGTTCCGTCGCCTCTCTTTATCTCTGCTAGGGTTCTACCAGATCTCTCTCTCTCCTCTCTCCTCGGTGTCCCCCAGATTTCTAGATGTCTGTCTGCCCGTCTCTCTCCCTTCTGGGTCTCTCCTTCCTCTGCGGAGGCTAGCTCTATTTATAGAGGCCCTGGGCCTCTCCCCGAATAATTGAGCGGGAAGGGCGCCAACAATTGGCCATTTTGAAGGGGAACATCTAGTACAAGTTATCCTGACCAAAGGTGGTCTTCGGCTGCCAAAAGCACTGGAGATGACGCCGTCTTGGGCTCCACGGTGACCTCCATCCTGCCGCTCTGCTGGTCTTGGTCTCGTTGCACCGGAATGGCAACCTTTGCCAGATGCCTTGGCCTGTGCTTGCCCCCTTTGCACCAAAGGGGAAACAAGGACCCTGTGCAGGCTGGCGCCCGCCTGGCGCCCGCCTGGCCTTGATCGTCATGGCTTGCGTCATGGGATCCTCGCGAGGTACCCCTGCCTTGATCTCTCCGCCTCCTCGCGAGCCTTCCTGATGAGGCCGCTCTTGAGGAAGCTTTCTGTCGTCCGCCCCGCGAGGCTTGGCCCCTCGCGAGGGTCTTGAGCTTGCATTGATGAAGATGGGCCGCGCTGGGCCCCCACTTGAGCCAAGCCGCAGACCGCAGGTAGGCAAGTCTGGGGACCCCCGTTCCCAGAACACCGATAGCCAGCTTCTCAAGAGTTTCTTTTATCAGTGATGGCGCCGGCTTGTTGTAAGCCGCAGTGCAAATAGCATGCTGGGATCCAGAGTACAGCTGTTCAATCAAGGTATAAGCCGCTTTAAGCTTCATCCGCATATCCGTGCCCAGATGAGCAATACGAGTGCCTGTCACTGTTTAAAATCAGCAAACTGATAAATGGTAAGATCTCATGAATTGGACAAATTGCATAAGGAGATACTTACCAAAAACAGCGGACGTCATGGCGTTGATTTGCCGCTTCAAACCAGTTAGTTCATCTACAACTGGCTTCAGGGCTGCTTCGGCATCCTCAGCTCTTTTGGTTAAACCGGCCTTCTTGGTTTCCCAATCAGCACGTTCTTTGTTAAAAGACTCCTTTAACTTTTCCATAGCTGTCAGGGCTTTGGTCAGCTCCTCCTTGGCTTTCACAGCCTCTGCTTGTTGGGACTTCACATTCTCTTGCAAATCAGTGGTTCGGGCATCTCTACTGCTTAGCTCGTCCTGTAACAGCAAAGATATGTCAACAACAGGATATGTATTTTCTAAGTATAAAGCATATAACAAGTTATGCACTTCGTACTTGGGGGCTAATGCCTATTTGCTCTATTATCAATACATTATTTATAAGTCTCCAGAACAATGCAAGCATTATCCTTGACACTTGGGGGCTAATGTACATCTGTTCAAAACGGACGCACGGATTTCAAGACCCGGATTACCTTGCAAAGCTAAACCGGCCCTTGGGGGCTACACTGAGGAAAGCTACATAATTGCATTGGTAAAGTATCGGTTTTGTTTTCACTAAGGACCTGACATTTTGAGGGTCAGAAGGAGAGGATTCAAGTATTACAAAGTCCCGGTTTAAGATTAACATCATAAAACGGCCCTTGGGGGCTACTTGGGCTAGTGTTTCAACTTTGGAATCAAGAAATAAAGGGAGATGAAAATACCTCATAGCGTTCCTTCATCAGGTTCACCAAACCGGCTTCGTAGTCACGGTTTGAGTGCAGACGGTTTAAGAAACCGGAGTGAAGTTCTTCAGCACTGAGATGAGCATAGTTTGATAAGTCAGTACTCCATTTACCCTTTTCCCTAGCAGCACGCTCTTCTTTGGCGCTATGTTGGGCCAAGATTACAGGATGGCCAGGAGAGCTATGGCCCATGCCAGTAATGATAACATCATCTCCTTGGCCTTCAATAGTTTTTGCGGGTGATGATGGAGTATCAGTACCTCTCACCAGACTAGTCTGGTTTGGAGCTGCCGGTTTACTGTCAGGCACAGCAGGATCAACTTCTGGTTGTTCATCAATATTCTGGTCTTGAAGGTGCGGTTCATCAAAGGTAGCTTCAGGAGGAGGACCCTCCGGTTCACGAGTTTGGTCCGGTTCACCTATTTGCTCTTCTCCAAAAACCGCCTGGTCTTCTGACGGATTGTTGACCCGAGCTTTCTTGTTGGGTCTGGCTTTGGCTCTGCAAACAAAATTAAAAGAGGTTTAGCATCTTATTCAAGATATCCAACACATTTTAAGAAAGGGTTTGAGTGCTTACCCAACTACTGTTTTAAGAGGAGGGAGTTGGGTTGTTGTTGATTCGCCAGAGGATGAGGGAGGTGTCACCTGATAATTTGAATCGGACGGATTAAGAGGTTGTCTGAAATAACCTGCCTTGGGATAAGAATTGTCAGAAGTGGGAGAGACCTCAGATCGGCGCTTCCGAACTGGGGTATCAGGTAAACCAGCCGAAGTGACCTGTTGGCCACTGTGTCGGGTTATCCGGCGAGCTTCATGCTGCTGCGTCTTCAAAATAAATGTTGGATCCAAGTAAGCAAGACGATGAGAACAGCTTACTTTCTGGACTGCTTGACAGGTTTTTTGTGTTGGCATAGAGTCTGAACCGGAGGAAAGGGTAATTACCTCTACATCATTAGCCTGGCTGCCTTCTACGTCCTCCTGATAAAGATCATTGTTAATGAGGTGCATGAATAGGGAGCCAAGTGAGTCAAGTTCTACCTCAACTTCCGGATCATCGGCATCTTCATCAAGTTCCATGTTGATCCGGTCAGCTGTTTTCCGTTTTGAGGTATGCTTGACAGCTTTGGTTTTGGGACGGGATGGCTTTGCCACTTTATCTATGGATTTCCGTTTCCAGAAAGGATCATCACCCTGTTTATACACAAATAGAGGGAAGTTTACAAGTTGAACAATTTAAAGATATCAAAAGATAAAAAGGAAGCATAGTGCTTACAACAGGCGGTTTATTTTGAGTGTAGAAGGGGTTCAAGCCGGTTTGGCGACAGACTGATTCCAGTTCATTCAAAAATTTCTTGACGCTTTCAGTGACCTCTTCATCGGTTACCTGAATGTTGATGTGGCGTTGAGGGTCTCCTAATTCACTGGTGTACTCACACATTAAACCGGGGCGGCAGCTTAGTGGCAAGACGCTCCAAGATATCCAGCAACGCACAAAATCAACGCCTGCTAAACCGTTGGCCATAAAGGCTCGAAGCTTGGCGAGTTGAGGGGCATATTTGGCCCGTTCCACAGAACTTAACGTTGCGGCATCGGATGAGTGTTGGAAAGTCGATGATCACGGTAGCCTGGAAGAGGGTTCTCATCTTCAGGTGAGGTATCTATGCATTAGAACCAAGTCTGGTTCCATTCCTTAGGGTGACTGTGCAGTTTGGCATGAGGGAATTCAACTTCTTTCCGCTTTTGAACAGAGACACCACCAAGTTCAGTGTTAGGACCGTTTACAAATTCTGTACGCCGGTTCAGATGAAAAAAGTCCCAGAACAGCTCAGCAGTTGGTTCTTCTTGTAAGTACACTTCACAGAAGACTTGGAAGTTGCATAGATTGGACACCGAGTTGGGTCCGATATCTTGAGGATGGAGTTGGAAACTGGCAAGCACATCTCGGAAAAACTTCGACCCGGGCGGTTTGAAACCACGGCCTATGTGGTCGACAAAGACCACTACCTCACCCTGCCTCGGGGTAGGAGAATTCTTTGTTCCTAGAGCTCGCCATCGAAATTCAGTTTTCTTAGGCAAGGTGCCGATACTGACCATTCCGTTCAACTATTCCTCGGTGACCCGGGAATGAGCCTAGTTGCAAGCGAAAAACTGTTTGGCCATTGTGAAACGAAAAGCTGAAAAAGAATGCTGGTTTACAAATCATTCATGGTGGTCCGCAAGATGCAATGGATTAAAAATATACATATATGTGAAATTGCGTAAACCGGAGACTGATACAATAATGACTGACAAGGTCATATCAAGGGTATACATGTGTTGTTAAACCAGACTGTTACAGTGAATGTAAAGGGGGTTTTCTGGTTTACCAGGGGACTAATGGTATGAGATAGATTGTTTTTACAAGGGTAAACCGCCTACATGGTAAAGAGGATACAGATCTAAGGCGAAAAAGGCTAAGTGAGGTAAAACAGATTTCATAGTTTGGCATGGAAATTTCAGATCTGCCATGCGTTGGATAATCAAAATATATTCTGTTCTAAATTCAAGTGCTCAGAAGGTTCAGTAAGTTCAGATGAGTTTGATATCAAGCAGGTGCCTTAACAAGGAGAACGGAGTTTAAACTACAAAGGGCACTGAAAACGATCAGATCTAACTGGCCATTGGTGTTAATAAAGGAAGAACAGTTTTAGGTTATGAAGAACACCGAACCCTAATGGTGGATCTGGGGTGAGGAGAAGAGAAACTTACTGGTACAGGAGGAAGCAGCGGAGGATCACCACGTGTCTCTGGTAACGATCAGGTTGATGCAGCGGCCTTTGTCGAAGCAGAGGTGAAGCTCGGTGACGGCAGCGGCGCTCAGGGGCAGAGGTGTCGCGAGGTGGAAGACGAAGTGAAGGAGATGAAGGGGAAAAAGGAGAAGGACCCGTGGTCCTATTTATAAGGCGAAGCGATAAAGCGACAAGTGTGGAAACTGAGGAGCTGGAAATGGATAGTTATTAAGGATGATGCCTCGAGGGTTGAAATGTTCATTAATGAAGAGCATCTTCGGATTCAACGGGTAGATGACATCATAACGATTGGCTGCGGATTTAAAGGATGACGTCACGGCGATTTACCAGATTTATACAAAGATGCCAGAGCAAGGATTTTTCTAAGTGTTGAAGATTGACATGAACAAGTTCAAACCAATCTAGGGCCTAATGTTAGGGATATTACTACTGGACATAAACCGGCCAGGAGCAGCCAAATTAACTTTATGAAGACTAGAAGCCCATGAAGAAGTAAGAATGATGGCGCTTTATGAAGGCCCAAGGCCCAAAGGCGAGTTAAAGCTTGTAGGTGTAAACCGACCTTATTATGTAACTTGCATTGTAAGATAGGAAGTATAGAGACCGAACCGGACATGTTTATGATCCCGCTTCGGGACTCTATAAACCGGCGGGCGTCCACCTATGTATATAAAGGGACGACCCGGCAGCGGTTTAGGGACGATACACAACAACTCGAGAGCCAGTCAAAGCGGATTCGCTCCCTGGTCATCGAAACCCTAGCAATACCAATCACAACTAGACGTAGGCTTTTACCTTCACCGAAGGGGCCGAACTAGTATAAACTCCCCGTGTCCCCTTGTCCGGTTTAACCCCTTTAATCTAACCCGTTGCGATGGCTCCACGACTAAGTCCTTTCACGAGGACATCTGCCGTGACAAACCCACGACACATAGGATAATGCATTAAACAATCAGATGATAAAGGTGCTTGAACATATAAAGTACATCATCTAGACCTTCCTGGCATGTTTGATCATGAAGCTGCGGCTCTCCATGTACTCGTCGGTTACGGGAAGCAGACGCACCCTCATGTCCAAGATCCGCCTGTACATGTCGTAGCATGTGTATGCGTCCTTGGTCGTGTAGGTTATGTAGGCTAGATTCATAGGTACCTCCCACGTGTTCAGGTCCTTGTAATCATTGTCTTCTATCATGTTAGTGTAGTAGGGATCGATGATGGTCTCGGCAAGGTCAACCACAGAGTCCTTCTCCTGCCTATTGTCATTGATCTTGTATTGCTTCTGGATGTCGACAAGCTTGTTGCACCATATGGCCGAATCATCGTGTTCTTCCTTCTCTCTGGTGTAGCGAAGGTGCAGTCGGCGCTGCCGATGAAACGGGATAATGCTCCAGAACCTTTGATGGCCCTACAGCAGTGGTTGACGAGAACCTCGTCCCGCATGCATACCTGGGCGACGGCGATCCACTGGTCCCTGTCAGGAGAGGAATGGATGGGCACAAGGTCTAGTCTTGCGACCTTGTGCTTTCTCATCATGTAGGTACTGCTTGAACTCGGCGAGGCAGAGCTTCACCGACTCTGGATCGTTGGTGTACATCACATTCAACTTGGTACAGTCATGGGACTAAACGGCTGACTCAAAGGTGAACTTCTTGCTGAAGTCCATATCCAGCATACTCACCCCTCGGATCGCCATTGGAGTCTCTTCAAGTGAACGAGTGGGTAGGCGGTGGCAGCAGTTCGTTTTTCAGCTCTTGGGGAACTGGATTCAATAGTAAACAGAGTGTGTATAGGCGACAACAGTTACTACCCCTCCCTCGCCCGTTGCACGCCCGACAAAACATGCACCCTCGGTGCATTCAAGCGCCTCCATTAAGAAACCTATTCCGGCCACACGTCGGTTCACGAGCGGGTCTGTATTGGTAATATAATAACAAGTGTTAGTGGTCACTTTACTTAAATTTAATTAGCTTTAATTAAAATTTATTCTTAAAAAAGCAATGCATTGGCACGTTCTATCAGTGCCACATGATCAACATGCACAACAATTAGAATTATTATTCTCAGTATGCACACGATCAGCACATTCGTCGCACTTTTACATAGATATACTACCAAGTTTGTACTATTTGTTATGGTTTCTGTCCTCTGCATCATCATGCTGTGTTTCCCAGCTTGCAAGATTCAGAACCAACAAATAAGATTCAAATAATAAGTACAACAAAGATGCCTACACATCTCATTGATTCCTGGCTTCCAAGATTCAGAACCAAAAAATAACATTCAAATAATAAGTACAACAAAGATGCCTACACATCTCATTGGTTTCTAGCTTGCAAGATTCAAAACCAACCCATTAGAGCCTTTTGATAAAGTGAATATCGGGATTAAATCCATCTTGGCTAGCCATGTCATACAACCCAAGAACTTGGTGAATGCTCTTGACCATCACAACATCTGTAGTTGAGTATTCCTATTTGCACAGATAAGAAAGAGCATGATTAATAGTGGCACTAGTTGAAGTGAACCTGGAGCTCCACTCGATGATTCAATTCATGCAACTTTTTCTGCAGTTCACCTGAAATGAAGCAAAGATTGCATCATTCAGCTCGCAAGAAGTACTTGCTCTCGTGAGCTGGCAGGTTCTTCTTTAGTAGTTGCACTAAAATTGAGCAACATTAAGGTTGGTTGTCCTGCTCATGTAAGGTGCAACTATAATTTGCTTATCCTTTTGTGTAGTTCCACTAAAATAAAGTGCCATTGTGGTGACAGTGACGGCTCATATTGCAAACGCTAATAAAATGTTGCATGAGATTACCAACAGAATTTGATGGAGATTTCGGAAACTCCAATCACCATTTTGTGCAGTTCCACCAAAATTGAGAGATGTTTCCCACGTGACATTTTAGTTGAACCGCACAAGACACTCATTAAAAAAAGTGTTTTGTGCAGTTCACCAAAAGGTCACAATAGCAACAAGGTGAAATGGATATCCCTATCTGCACAAAAAGATAGAAAGAAAATAGTTGTTGGTCAATAACAAGATACGGAACATACGCGAAATGAAAAGAAGCATCTTGATTATGTTCATGGCAATCACGCAAGGACAGTAGAAATTTTAAAATGTCAGCAATGCTTCATGTTACAGGAAGCATTACGATCAACAATGACATTCGTCAAATATGGGATTACTTTAATGGTGGCATTGCTTGTTTACCAGATATAGTAGATCAACAACAGCTAAAGAATTGGTTTAAGGGCATGGGACTATGGGGAAACTGAGGGAGTCCTGGATTAGGGGGTCCTCGGACAGCCGGACTATATCCCTTGGCCAGACTATTGGACTATGAAGATACAAGATTGAAGGCTTCGTCCCGTGTCCGGGTGGGACTCTCCTTTGCGTGGAAGGCAAGCTTGGCAATTCAGACATGTAGATCTCCTCCCTTGTAACCGACTCTGTGTAACCCTAGCCTCCTTTGGTGTCTATATAAACCGGAGGGTTTAGTGCGTAGGACAACGACAATCATACCATAGGCTAGCTTCTAGGGTTTAGCCTCTCCGATCTCGTGGTAGATCAACTCTTGTAATACTCATATCATCAAGATCAATCAAGCAGGAAGTAGGGTATTACCTCCATCGAGAGGGCCCAAACCTGGGTAAACATTGTGTCCCCCGCCTCCTGTTACCATCCGCCTTAGACGCACAGTTCGGGACCCCCTACCCGAGATCCGCCGGTTTTGACACCAACATTGGTGCTTTCATTGAGAATTCCACTGTGTCGTCACAATAAGGCTTGATGGCTCCTTCGATCATCGGCAACGATGCAATCCAGGGTGAGGTTTTCCTCCCCGGACAGATCTTCGTATTTGGCGGCTTCATACTCTGGGCCAACTCGCTCGGCCATCTGGAGCAGATAGAGAGCTACGCCCCTGGCCATCAGGTCAGGCTTGGAAGCTTGAACTATACCGCCGACATCCACGGAGACTTGATCTTCGACGGATTCGAACCCATGTCAGGTGCGCCGCACAGTCATGATGGGCACGATTTAGCTCTGTCGTCGGACAGTGTTCGAGAGATCACACCTGTAACTACTCCGGCCCTCAATCCGAAACAAATCGCGCCGTCCGAGGATGGGTGGAGTGACCCTGCCATGGAGGCCGCACACTCAGCTGCGATAGAGCCAAATGTTGACTTCAGCTCCTATGAGACCTGTGTTGCCGGACACTCGGATTCGTCCCCGACCACAGACTCCGAACCGCCCGCGTCCGTGCCTATCGAATCTGAGTGGGCACCGATCATGGAGTTTACCTCCGCGGATATCGTTCAGCACTCGCCCTTGGGCGACGTGCTAAACTCATTACGATCTCTCTCCTTGTCAGGAGACCCTTGGCCGAACTATGACCGGCTCGAGTGGGAAGCGGATAACGAAAAATCCATTCCCCACCCACCACCCACTTAGTAGTCACTGTCGACGACTTAACCGACATGCTTGATTTCGGCTCCGAAGACATCGATGGTATGGACGACGATGCGGGAGACGAACAGGAACCACCGCCCGTAGGGCGCTAGACTACCACTTCATCACATGATATATACATGGTGGATACACCCATAGAAAATGATGACGAGGAACAGGAGGAAGCAGCGAAGGAAAATTCCCTCGAGAAGCAACCAAAGCAATGGCGTAAGCGCCGCTCCAAATCCCGCCTTGGAAAAAACAGCGATAACAGTGTAAGAAAGAGTAACACCCTGGTCGACCCCAAAGGAGACAACGACCACATGAACCCAGCGGTGGAGCAAGGTGAACTAGCGGACGGCGAGCATAGTATGGAGCCGTTGTCCGGTCACGACAACCCCGAGGGTAAACTCATCAACCTGTCTCTGGAGACATGAATAGTCCGGACGACGATGCACACATCATCCCTGAAAGAAACTTGGAACAAGAGAACCTTCATAAAAGGCTCATTGAAACCGCGCGGAGCCTGAAGAAGCAGAAGCAAAGGCTTAAGACCATGCAGAATACGCTCAACAACAAATGGAATAAAGTGCTTGACATGGAAGAAAACTACGGCGGTAATCGCCACACAAAAAGCTATCCAAAGCGCAAGCTGTTGCCTGAATTCGACGACGGGGCCTTAGAGCCCATTCAACCGGAAAATAAAACGACCGATCAACCGGACCGGCCTCCCCGTGGTCGCGATAGGGCAGCTAACGATGACGTACACAAGTCAGCACACGGCCTACGTGAGGACCTACACAAAAACGCCAGTTTGACTAGGTCCATTTACGGATCTAGGAAGCACGTTCCGGCACAGAATCATCGCCGCCCAAATAACTATACTGACAGAATAAAAGTTCGGAATCAAAACCGAACACTACAACCGTCAGACACACCCAAATACAGGGGTGCCGCGCACCCCCTATGCTTCACCAACGAGGTGCTGGATCACGAATTTCCTGAGGGATTCAAACCTGTGAACATAGAGGCATACAACGGAACGACAGACCCTGGGGTCTGGATCGAGGACTTTATCCTCCATATCCACATGGCTCGCGGAGATGATCTCCACGCCATCAAATACTTGCCCCTCAAGCTGAAAGGACCAGCTCGGCACTGGTTAAAGAGCCTCCCCGAAAACTCAATTGGAAGTTGGGAAGAGCTTGAGGATGCTTTTAGGGCCAATTTTCAAGGGACTTATGTCCGACTTCCGGATGCAGACGATTTAAGTCACATAATTAAACAGCCCGGAGAGTCAGCCTGAAAGCTTTGGGACAGATTCCTCACTAAGCAGAATCAAATTGTCGATTGCCCGAACACCGAAGCTCTAGCGGCTTTCAAACATAGTGTCTGGGAAGAATGGCTTGCCAGACACCTCAGCTAGGAAAAACCAAGGACAATGGCAGCCCTAACAAGCCTTATGACCCGCTTTTGTGCGGGCGATGATAGTTGGCTGGCCCGCAGCGGCACCAGCGACCCAAGCACATCCGAAGTCAGGGATGGCAATGGAAAACCATGACCCAATAAAAGCAAGCGTCGAAGCAACGAAGACAGCCCAAACACCACGGCAGTAAACGCTGGATTCAGGGGCTCTCGACCCGGTCAACGGAAAAAGCCATTCAAAGGCAGGAGAGATGGACCGTCCAGCTTAAACAAGATTCTGGATAGATTATGTCAGATTCACGGCACCTCCGATAAACCTGAAAATCACACCAACTGAGAATGCTGGGTCTTCAAGCAGGCCGGCAAGCTAAATGCCAGACACAAGGGGAGGGAGACACCAAGTGAAGACGAGGATGAGCCTCACCAACAAAACACTGGGGGACAGAAAAAAATTCCCACCAGAAGTCAAAACAGTGAACATGATTCACGTAACGAAGAGGAGGAACACACGCGCACTCCGAGACGTACGTGCCGTAGAGCCCGTTACCACCAAGTTCAACCCTTGGTCGGCCTGCCCAATCACTTCTGATCGCAGGGATCACCCGACTAGTATCCGGCACGGAGGATCGGCTGCCTTGGTACTAGACCCAACAATTGACGGATACCATCTCACCCGACTCCTTATGGACGGTGCCAGTAGTCTTAATCTGATATATCAAGACATAGTCCGCAAAATGGGGATAAACCAACAAGAATCAGCCAAAGCAATACTACCTTTAAAGGAGTAGTACCAGGCCTAGAGGCCCGCTGCACGGGCTCCCTAGAACTAGAGGTTGTATTCGGTTCCCCCGACAACTTCCGAAGTGAAAAATTAACCTTCGACATCGCTCCATTCTGGAGCGACTATCAAGCACTACTCGGAAGAACAGTCTTCGCTCATTTTAATGCGATACCGCATTACGCTTATCTTAAGCTTAAGATGACCGGTCCACGTGGCATCATCATAGTTAGCGGAAACTCAGAGTGTTCCTTACATGCGGAGGAATGTACGGCGGCTTTCGTAGCCGAACACTGAATGACCCCTCCAACCAGAATAAATGATCGGTCGTCAAGACTGCGGACATGGCTAGACGAGTCCGGTGCACCCCTCGCTGTAACAGTTCAGATAAACCCGAGATTGGGTCGATGGATATACCCCCATAGGTGGCGCTAGGGGCTTCCCGCATGTAAAAAGGACTATAGTTCGGCTTGACCTTACTTAGATTGAATTTCAATGGTCTATTAAGAATAACCAATTTTCCGCACGTAGACATTCACCTGGGTTTTTTCTCTCTTGCAGATGACAATCGTGCTACACCCTTACAGGACACGGCACAACGGAGACACAGGCGCAGACGTGCAGCAAGGCCCCGCTCAAAGGTTTCTTTTTAGATTAAGACCCTGTGTAAACCTTTCTCACTATCTCTTGTTGCTTCACGCCCTCCAGATACTTAGCACAACCGAGAGGGATGCTGATACGTCTCCAACGTATCTATAATTTTTGATTGCTCCATGCTATATTATCTACTGTTTTGGACATTATTGGGCTTTATTATCAACTTTTATATTATTTTTGGGACTAACCTATTAACCGGAGGCCCAACCCAGAATTGTTATTTTTTGCCTGTTTTAGGGTTTCGAAGAAAAGGAATATCAAACGGAGTCCAAACGGAATGAAACCTTCGGGAACGTGATTTTCTCAACGAACAAGACCCGGGAGACTTGGACCCTACGTAAAGAAAGAAAAGAGGAGGCCACGAGGTAGGGGGCGCACCTACCCCCCCACCCAGGCGCGCCCTCCACCCTCGTGGGCCCCCTGTTGCTCCACCGACGTACTCCTTCCTCCTATATATACCTACGTACCCCCAAATGATCAGATACGGAGCCAAAACCCTAATTCCACCGCCGCAACTTTCTGTATCCACGAGATCCCATCATGGGGCCTGTTCCGGAGCTCCGCCGGAGGGGGCATCGATCACGGAGGGCTTCTACATCAACACCATAGGCCCTCCGACGAACTGTGAGTAGTTTACTTCAGACCTATGGGTCCATAGTTAGTAGCTAGATGGCTTATTCTCTCTATTTGGATCTCAGTACAATGTTCTCCCCCTCTCTTGTGGAGAACTATTCGATGTAATCTTCTTTTTGTGGTGTGTTTGTTGAGACTAATGAATTGTGGGTTTATGATCAAGTCTATCTATGAACAATATTTGAATCTTCTCTGAATTCTTTTATGTATGATTGTTTATCTTTGCAAGTCTCTTCGAATTATCAGTTTGGTTTAGCCTACTAGATTGATCTTTCTTGCAATGGGAGAAGTGCTTAGCTTTGGGTTCAATCTTGCGGTGTCCTTTCCCAGTGACAGTAGGGGCACCAAGGCACGTATTGTATTGTTGCCATCGAGGATAACAAGATGGTATTTTCTTCATATTGCATGAGTCTATCCCTCTACATCATGTCATCTTGCTTAAGGCGTTACTCTATTTTGAACTTAATACTCTAGATGCATGCTGGATAGCGGTCGATGAGTGGAGTAATAGTAGTAGATGCAGGCAGGAGTCGGTCTACTTGTGTCGGACGTGATGCCTATATACATGATCATACCTAGATATTCTCATAACTATGCTCAATTCTGTCAATTGTTCAACAATAATTTGTTCACCCACCGTAGGATACTTATGCTCTCGAGAGAAGCCACTAGTGAAACCTATGGCCCCCAGGTCTATCTTCATCATATTAATCTCCTACTACTTAGTTATTTACTTTGCCTTTATTTCACTTTGCATATTTATCATAAAATTGCCAAAAAAATTATCTTATCATATCTATCAGATCTCACTCTGGTAAGTGGCCTTATAGGGACTGACAACCCCTATTTGCGTTGGTTGCGAGGATTTATTTGTTTTGTGCAGGTACGTGGGACTCACGCGTAGCCTCCTACTGGATTGGTACCTTGGTTCTCAAAAACTGAGGGAAATACTTATGCTACTTTGCTGCATCATCCCTTCCTCTTCGAGGAAAACCAACGCAGTGCTCAAGAGGTAGCAAGAAGGATTTCTGGTGCCGTTGCCGGGGAGGTCTACGCAAAAGTCAACATACCAAGTACCCATCACATACCCTTATCTCCCGCATTACATTATTTGCCATTTTCCTCTCGTTTTCCTCTCCCCCACTTCACCCTTGCCATTTTATTCACCCTCTCTCTCTATCCTCCCTCTCTTTCTCTATTTGCCTCTTTTTGCCCGCTTGCTTTTTGTTTGCTTGTGTGTTACTTTTCTTTCTTATCACGATGGCTCTACCTAAATTTGGTGACCTTCACCTTGAAAGGTTAGAAGAGATCGAAAGCAATGTTAGGAGTTTCATGGTCTTGCAATTTGAACATAATAGTTTCTTCAGAAACGAGCTTAAAGAACAGAAAAGTTCTATGAGTTTTATGAATAAAGAGCTTGATGATATGTCTAAAGAATTCGATGGTTTAAGGGCCCAAATTGCTCATCTTGAGAAATTAACTGCTGAAATTTCGGATAGGCGGGCTACCTTAGTTAATAAGATGGTCGCTAAACCGGATTGCTATGAAAATAAAGATGAAGATCTAAAAGTTATTGATGTGTCCCCTATTAAATCTTTGTTTTGCAATATGAATCTTGATAATGATGGGACTGAATATGATCCACCCTTACCTAGAAGGCGTTCCAAGAATTCAGAATTTGTTGATCTTGATGCTAAATTTGATAAAAGTGGGATTGAAGAAATTAAAACCCTAGATGTTGCTAAACCCACTATTATGGATTTCAAGGAATTTAACTATGAAAATTGCTCTTTGATTGATTGTATTTCCTTGTTGCAATCCGTGCTAAATTCTCCTCACGCTTATAGTCAAAATAAAGCTTTTACTAAACATATCGTTGATGCCTTGATGCAATCTTATGAAGAAAAACTTGAATTGGAAGTTTCTATCCCTAGAAAACTTTATGATGAGTGGGAACAGACTATTAAAATTAAAATTAAATATCATGAATGCTATGCTTTATGTGATTTGGGTGCTAGTGTTTCCACGATTCCAAAGACTTTGTGTGATTTGTTAGGTTTCCGTGATTTTGATGATTGCTCTCTAAACTTGCACCTTGCGGATTCCACTATTAAGAAACCTATGGGAAGAATTAATGATGTTCTTATTGTTGCAAATAGGAATTATGTGCCCGTATATTTTATTGTTCTTGATATATATTGCAATCCTTCATGTCCTATTATTCTTGGTAGACCTTTCCTTAGAATGATTGGTGCAATTATTGATATGAAGGAAGGAAATATTAGATTCCAATTTCCATTAAGGAAAGGCATGGAACACTTTCCTAGAAAGAAAATTAAATTACCTTATGAATCTATTATGAGAGCCACTTATGGATTGCCTACCAAAGATGGCAATACCTAGATCTATTCTTGCTTGTTATGCCTAGCTAGGGCGTTAAACGATAGCGCTTGTTGGGAGGCAACCCAATTTTATTTTTATTCCTTGATTTTTTTCTCCTGTTTAGTAATAAATAATTTATCTAACCTCTGTTTTGGTTGTGTTTTTTGTGTTTAATTAGTGTTTGTGCCAAGTAGAACCGTTGGGAAGACTTGGGGAAAGTCTTGTTGAACTTGCTGTAAAAAAACAGAAACTTTAGCACTCACAAGAACTGCTGTCATTTTTATTTGGAAAGTCATATTTAGTTAATTATTTTTGAAGATGATTAATAGATAAATTCCTCACGTCCAGCAATTTATTTTAGAATTTTTGGGGTTCCAGATATTGCGCTAGCTACAGATTACTATAGACTGTTCTGTTTTTGACAGATTCTGTTTTCGTGTGTTGTTTGCTTATTTTGATGAATCTATGGCTAGTAAAATAGTTTATAAACCATAGATAAGTTGGAATACAGTAGGTATAACACCAATATAAATAAAGAATGAGTTCATTACAGTACCTTGAAGTGGTCTTTTATTTTCTTTCGCTAACGGAGCTCACGAGATTTTCTACTTTAAGTTTTGTGTTGTGAAGTTTTCAAGATTTGGGTAAAGATTTGATGGATTATGGAATAAGGAGTGGCAAGAGCCTAAGCTTTGGGATGCCCATGGCACCCCCAAGATAATCTGAGGACACCTAAAAGCCAAAGCTTGGGGATGCCCCGGAAAGCATCCCTTCTTTCGTCTACTTCTATCGGTAACTTTACTTGGAGCTATATTTTTATTCGCCACATGATATGTGTTTTGCTTGGAGAATCTTGTATTATTTGAGTCTTTGCTTTTTAGTTTACCACAATAATACTTGCTGTACACACCTTTTGAGAGAGCCATACATGATTTGTAATTTGTTAGAATACTCTATGTGCTTCTCTTATATCTTTTGAGTTATATAGTTTTGCTCTAGTACTTCACTTATATCTTTTAGAGCACGGTGGTGGATTTGTTTTATAGAAACTATTGATCTCTCATGCTTCACTTAGATTATTTTGAGAGTCATAATAGCATGGTAACTTGCTTAAAATCCTAATATGCTAGGTATTCAAAATTAGTAAAATTTTCTTAAGAGTGTTCTAAATACTAAGAGAAGTTTGATGCTTGATGATTGTTTTGAGATATGGAGGTAATAATATCAAAGTCGTGCTAGTTGAGTAGTTGTGAAATTGAGAAATAGTTGTGTTGAAGTTTGCAAGTCCCGTAGCATGCACGTATGGTAAACGTTATGCAACAAATTTGAAACATGAGGTGTTATTTGATTGTCTTCCTTATGAGTGGCGGTCGGGGACGAGTGATAACCCACAAGTATAGGGGATCGCAACAGTTTTTGATAAGTAAGAGTGTCAAACCCAACGAGGAGCTAAAGGCAGAACAAATATTCCCTCAAGTTCTATCGACCACCGATACAACTCTACGCATGCTTGATGTTCGCTTTACCTAGAACAAGTATGAAACTAGAAGTACTTTGTAGGTGTTGTTGGACAGGGTTGCAAGATAATAAAGATTGCGTAAATAAAAAGTAGGGGCTGTTTAGGTAAAGACACAACTAAGTTAGTTTTAGTAAAGAGCTTTTTGTTATGAGAAAGTTATTTATCCCTAGGCAATCGATAACTAGACCGATAATCATTATTGCAATTTTATATGAGGGAGAGGCATAAGCTAACATACTTTATCTACTTGGATCATATGCACTTATGATTGGAACTCTAGCAAGCATCCGCAACTAGTAAAGATCATTAAGGTAAAACCCAACCATATCATTAAAGCATCAAGTCCTCTTTATCCCATACGCAACAACAGCCTTACTCGGGTTTGTGTTTCAGTCACTCAAGCAACCCACTATAAGCGAATCATGAACATATTACAACACCCTACAGCGGGGATCCCTCACTCTTACGCGACACGGAGAGCACCATGGGACAGCACCAATAATAAAACATGCAACTCAAACCAATCACGATCATCAAATAACCCATAGGACAAAATGGATCTACTCAAACATCATAGGATAGCCATACATCATTGGGAAATAATATATAGCGTTGAGCACCATGTTTAAGTAGAGATTATAGCGGGTAAGAGAGAGGTTACACCGCTGCATAGAGGGGGGAAGAGTTGGTGATGATGGCGGTGAAGTTGTTGGTGAAGATTGCGGTGATGATGATGGCCACGGCAGCGTCCGGCGCCACCGGAAAAGAAGGGGAGAGCCGGCCCTTTCGTCGTCTTCTTCCTTGACCTCCTCCCTAGATGGGAGAAGGGTTTCCCCTTTGGTCCTTGGCCTCCATGCCATGGGAGGGGCGGGAGCCCCTCCGAGATTGGATCTGTCTCTTTGTCTCTCTCCGTTTCTGCGTTCTGTTCTGCTGCCCTTTCACCGTTTCTTTTATATCCAGAGATCCGTAACTCCGATTGGGTTGAAACCTTCGCCCAGATCTTTTTCCAAAAATTAGCTTCCTTGCGGCCAAAGTAGAGCATCAACCGCCTTATGGGTGGCCCGCAAGGGTGGAGGCGCACCTGCCTGTAGTGGTCGTGGGCCCCACCCTCGTGGCCACCTCGGGCACCATCTCGTGTTGATTTTCTTCCCAAAAATCACAAATATTACAAAATAATTCTCCGTCCGTTTTTATCCCGTTTGGATACCATTTGATATGGATATTCCACGAAACCAAAAACATGCAACAGACAGGAACTGCCACTGGGCTCTAGATCAATATGTTAGTCCCAAAAATATTATAAAAAGTTGCCAAAAAGTATATGGAAGTTGTAGAATATTGGCATGGAACAATCAAAAATTATAGATACGACAGAAACGTATCAGCATCCCCAAGCTTAATTCCTACTCATCCTCGAGTAGGTAAATGATAAAAAATATAATTTTTGATGTGGAATGCTAGATAGCATAATCTTGATCACATATCTAATCATGGCATGAATATTAAGATACGAGTGATTCAAAGCAATAGTCTATCATTTGACATAAAAACAATAATACTTCAAGCCTACTAATAAAGCAATCATGTCTTTTCAAAATAACATGGCCAAAGAAAGCTATCCCTATAAAATCATATAGTCTGGCTATGCTCCATGTTCACCACACAAAATATTCACATCATGGACAACCCCGATGACAAGTCAAGCAATTGTTTCATACTTTTGATGTTCTCAAACCTTTTCAACTTTCACGCAATACATGAGCGTGTGAGCCATGGACATAGCACTATAGGTGGAATAGAATGGTGGTTGTGGAGAAGACAAAAAGGAGAAGATAGTCTCAAATCAACTAGGCGTATCAACGAGCTTTGGAGATGCCCATCAATAGATATCAATGTGAGTGAGTAGGGATTTCCATGCAACGGATGCACTAAGAGCTATAAGTGTATGAAAGCTCAGACTGAAACTAAGTGGGTGTGCATCCAACTTGCTTGCTCATGAAGACCTCGGGCGTTTGAGGAAGCCCATCATCGGAATATACAAGCCAAGTTCTATAATGAAAATTCCCACTAGTATATGAAAGTGATAACTCAAGAGACTCTCTATATGAAGAACATGGTGCTACTTTGAAGCACAAGTGTGGTAAAAGGATAGTAACATTGCCCTTTCTCTCTTTTTTTTGTTTTTTTCTTCTCTTTTTTTGGGCCTTCTCTTTTTTTGGCCTTTCTCTTTTTTATTTTTTTCGTCCGGAGTCTCATCCCGACTTGTGGGGGAATCATAGTCTCCATCATCCTTTCATCACTGGGGCAATGCTCTAATAATGATGATCATCACACTTTTATTTACTTACAACTCAATACTAGAACAAAGATATGACTCTATATGAATACCTCCGGCAGTGTACCGGGATGTACAATGATCTAGCGTGGCAATGACATCAAAAGCGGACAAGCCATGAAAACATCATGCTAGCTATCTTACGATCGTGCAAAGCAATATGACAATGAATGCTCAAGTCATGTATATGATGATGATAGAAGTTGCATGGCAATATATCTCGGAATGGCTATGGAAATGCCATAATAGGTAGGTATGGTGGCTTTTTTGAGGAAGGTATATGGTGGGTTTAAGGTACCGGCAAAAGTTGCGCGATACTAGAGAGGCTAGCAATGGTGGAAGGGTGAGAGCGTGTATAATCCATGGACTCAACATTAGTCATAAAGAACTCACATACTTATTGCAAAACTCTATTAGCTATCGAAACAAAGTACTACGTGCATGCTCCTAGGGGGATAGATTGGTAGGAAAAGACCATCGCTCGTCCCCGACCGCCACTCATAAGGAAGACACTCAATAAATAAATCATGCTCCGACTTCATTACATAACAGTTCACCATACGTGCATGCTACGGGAATCACAAACCTCAACATAAGTATTTCTAAAATCCAAAACTACCCACTAGCATGACTCTAATATCACCATCTTTATATTGCAAAACTATTGCAAGGAATCAAACATATCATATTTAGTGATCTACAAGTTTTATGTAGGATTTTATGACTAACCATGTGAATGACCAATTCCTGTCATCTCTCTAAATAGATATAAGTGAATCAAGAGAGTTTAATTATTTCTACAAAAGATATGCCCACGCTCTAACAAATATAAGTGAAGCAAAAGAGCATTCTACAAATGGCGGTTTTCTATGTAAAGAGAAACAGGCAATCCAAACTTCAAATGATATAAGTGAAGCACATGAAGCATTCTATAAAGCCGTACTCAAAAGATATAAGTGAAGTGCAAAGAGCATTCTATAAATCAACCAAGGACTACCTCATACCAGCATGGTGCATAAAAGAAAAATTAAAACTAAATGCAAAAGACGCTCCAATATTGCACATATCGCATGAACGAAACGAATCCGAAAACATACCGATACTTGTTGAAGAAAGAGGGGATGCCTTCCGGGGCATCCCCAAGCTTAGACGCTTGAGTATCCTTGAATATTTACTTGGGGTGCCTAGGGCATCCCCAAGCTTGAGCTCTTGCCTCTCTTCCTTCTTCTCACACATCGAGACCTTCCCGATCATCGAACACTTCATCCACACAAAACTTCAACAGAAAACTCGGTAAGATCCGTTAGTATAATAAACTAAATCACTACTCTAAGTACTGTTGCAAACCAATTCATATTTTGTTTTTGCATTGTGTCTACTTTAATATAACTTTTTCATGGCTTAATCCACTGATATGAATTGATAGTTTCATCAAAACAAGCAAACTATGCATCAAAAACAGAATCTGTCTAAAACAGAACAGTCTTTAATAATCTAAACATTCACCATACTTCTGATACTTGAAAAATTCTACCAAAATTAGGAAAAATAAAAAATTTCTATAGAAAGACAGTTCAAAAGGAATCATAACCATTTGATGTTCCAGCTAAAAATGTAAAATCGCGCACTACAGCCAAAGTTTCTGTCCTGCACCGTACAGACCATCAAGCAAATGTAAACATCCTAAAGGAAAACCTTGGCACATTATTTTTATAATACAATGGAATTGTACAAGGGGATAATTATTTTTGTCGAAAAGTTTCTGTAATCAAGATTCACAAAGTTTCAGTGAGCATGAACAAAGTTCAAGGAGCTCTCCCACTTCAACAATGCTTGTCTTTCTAACTTTCACTTTCCTTTTTGAAAGAGTTTTGGGTTCCCCTCTTTATTTTTGTTGTTTTTAAACTATATGAAAGCACTCAGCAGAAATAAATGACTCTCTAAAACTTCCGGGTTGTCTCCCTGGCAGCGCTTTCTTTAAAGCCATTAAGCTAGGCATATAGTGCTCAAGTAGTGAATCCACCCGGATCCCAAGGTATATCAAAGCCAATTTTAATTAACAATGATTTGTAATTTAGTAGTGAGCACAAAGTAACATATATCATGTAATGACGAAGTCTAACTCTCTTCCTATGCATCGGCATGTCATAAAAGAACAATTCATGCACACATAGTAAAGGCCAATGCATAGTATAAACAGTTTGTTGCAATTTTATCATATTGGAAACATAGAGAGGTGGAGATATAGTTCCTCTCTCATAATAATTGCAAGTAGGAGCAGCAAGCACATGCATATTATATCTATCAAAATCATCAGGTGTAGTAGTAAAATGCAACCCATCAATGTAATCCTTAATAAGGGCAAACTTCTCCGATATAGTGTAGTCGTGAGAATTCAAAAAGATAATAGGACTATCATGTGTGGGTGCAATAGCAACAATTTCATGTTTAACATAAGGAACTATAGCAAGTTCATCTCCATAAGCATAATTCTTATTGGCATCTTGGCCAAAAGCATAGCAATCATCATCAAGAAGGGATATTTCGAAAGAATCAACGGGATCATAGCAATTACCATAGTATTCATCCTTCGGTAAGCATGAAGGGGAATTAAACAATGTATGAGTTGAAGAGTTACTCTCATTAGAAGGTGGGCACGGGTGATCAATCTGCTCTTCCTCCTTTTGTTCTTCGCTCTCCTCCTCATCTTTTTCATCCAATGAGCTCACAGTTTCATCAATTTCTTCTTCCATAGATTCCTGCAAAATATTAGTCTCTTCTTGGACAACGGAGACTTTCTCAATAAGTGCATTAATATCGGAATTGTATTCATAATTCTCATAGCAATATTTAAGGATAGCTAAATTTTCAGGTCTATAAACCGGATCATCAAAATCTTCAAACTTTTTAAACATAGATTCAATTTCATAAGCACCCATAAAAGCAACAAATTCTTCTATTTGTTCCACATCATAGTAATCATATATAACATTAGCATAAGAAGCTAAGGTTTTATTATCATTAAATTCACATAAAAAGGGAAGGTGTGGAGCCTTCATCCTAGAGCAACAAGTATAGTTATATCTCAAGCATAGTTGCCAAGCATACCAATTCAATATATCAATTTGATCCCATAATAGTTTCCCTTTTTGTGTCAAGCGGTAATCCCTAAAGTATTCACGTTGATCCAACGTTACTCCCATTATATAATTGAATGGGGTTTTCTCAGGATTATTAAAGTAGTACATAATATCTTTCACATAACCAGCATCGAGGGTTTTAGGAGGTTCCCCGTCTCTATGAGCAGAAAGTACACCTAGTTTTTTTGGTATTTCGTGTTCCATATCCATAACTAAAGATAAAGAACAACTAAGAACAGCAAATAAAAATTACTTAGTGATAAAGCAAACAAGCACACACGAGAATATTCACCCCACGCTATTGCTCCCCGGCAACGGCGCCAGAAAAAGGTCTTGATAACCCACAAGTATAGGGGATCGCAACAATTTTAGGTAAGACTGTCGAACCCAACGAGGAGCTAAAGGCAGAATAAATATTCCCTCAAGTTCTATCGACCACCGATACAACTCTACGCACGCTTGATGTTCACTTTACATAGAACAAGTATGAAACTAGAAGTACTTTGTAGGTGTTGTTGGATAGGGTTGCAAGATAATAAAGATTGCGTAAATAAAACGTAGGGGCTGTTTAGGTAAAGACACAACTAAGTTAGTTTTAGTACAGAGCTTTTTGTTACGAGAAAGTTATTTGTCCCTAGGCAATTGATAACTAGACCGGTAATCATTATTGCAATTTTATATGAGGGAGAAGCATAAGCTAACATACTTTCTCTACTTGGATCATATGCACTTATGATTGGAACTCTAGCAAGCATCCGCAACTACTAAAGATCATTAAGGTAAAACCCAACCATAGCATTAAAGCAGCAAGTCATCTTTATCCCATACGCAACAACCCCCTGATGTCTACTACACAACCTTCTTCTTCTAGATGTTGTTGGGCCTCCAAGTGCAGAGGTTTGTAGGACAGTAGCAAATTTCCCTCAAGTGGATGACCTAAGGTTTATCAATCCGTATGAGACGTAGGATGAAGATAGTCTCTCTCAAGTAACCCTGCAACCAAATAACAAAGAGTCTCTTGTGTCCCCAACACACCCAATACAATGGTAAATTGTATAGGTGCACTAGTTCGGCGAATAGATAGTGATACAAGTGGTATATGGATAGTAGATATTGGTATTTGTAATCTGAAATTATAAAAACAGCAAGGTAACTAATGATAAAAGTGAGAGTAAACGGTATTGCAATGCGTTAAAACAAGGCCTAGGGTTCATACTTTCGCTAGTGCAAGTTCCCTCAACAATGATAACATAATTGGATCACATAACTATCCCTCAACATGCAACAAAGAGTCACTCCAAAGTCACTAATAGCGGAGAACAAACGAAGAGATTATGGTAGGGTACGAAACCACCTCAAAGTTATTCTTTCCAATCAATCCGTTGGGCTATTCCTATAAGTGTCACAAACAGCCCTAGAGTTCGTACTAGAATAACACCTTAAGACACAAATCAACCAAAACCCTAATGTCACCTAGATACTCCAATGTCACCTCAAGTATCCATGGGTATGATTACACAGTATGCATCACACAATCTCAGATTCATCTATTCAACCAACACATAGGACATCAAAGAGTGCCCCAAAGTTTCTACCGGAGAATCACGACGAAAATGTGTGCCAACCCCTATGCATAGGTTCATGGGCGGAACCCGCAAGTTGATCACCAAAACATTCATTAAGTAAATCATGTGGTATCCCATTGTCACCACAGATACGCACGGTAAGACATACATCAAGTGTTCTCAAATCTTTAAAGACTCAATCCGATAAGATAACCTCGACGGGGAAACTCAATCCATTACAAGAGAGTAGAGGGGGAGAAGAAACATAAGATCCAACTATAATAGCAAAGCTCGCGATACATCTAGATCATGCCAAATCAAGAACACGAGAGAGATAGAGAGATCAAACACATAGCCACTGGTACATACCCTCAGCCCCGAGGGAGAACTACTCCCTCCTCGTCATGGAGAGCACCGGGATGATGAAGATGACCACCGGAGAGGGATTTCCCCCTCTGGCAGGGTGCCGAAATGGGTATAGATTGGTTTTCGGTGGCAACGGAGGTTTCTGGTGGCGGAACTCCGGATCTATTGTGCGCTCGGATGTTTTTAGGGTATATGGAGATATATAGGTGGAAGAAGTACGTCAGGGGGCCACGAGGGGCCCACGAGAGTGGAGGGCGCGCCCCCTACCTCGTGGCTCCCTCGTTTCTTTCCTGACGTGCACTTCAAGTCTTCTGGGCTTCTTTCCTTCCAAAAATGAGTTCCGTGAAGTTTCAGGTCAATTGGACTCCGTTTGGTTTTATTTTTCTTCGAAATGTTAAAACACGGTAAAAACAGAAACTGGCACTGGGCTCTGGGTTAATAGGTTAGTCCCCAAAATGATATAAAAGTGTATAATAAAGCCCATAAACATCCAAAACAGTAGATAATATAGCATGGAGCAATCAAAAATTATAGATACATTGGAGACGTATCACCCCCTTACTCGGGTTTGTGTTTCAGTCACTCACGCAACCACTATAAGCGAATCATGAACGTATTGCAACACCCTACAGCGGGGATCCCTCATGCTTGCGCGACACGGAGAGCACCATAGGATAGCACCAATAATAAAACATGCAACTCAAACCAATCACGATCATCAAATAACCCACAGGACAAAACGGATCTACTCAAACATCATAGGATAGCCATACATCATTGGGAAATAATATATAGCATTGAGCACCATGTTCAAGTAGAGATTACAGTGGGTAAGAGAGAGGTTACACCGCTGCATATAGGGGGGAAGAGTTCGTGATGATGGCGGTGAAGTTGTTGGTGAAGATTGTGGTGATGATGATGGCCACGGCAGCGTTCCGACGCCACCGGAAGAGAAGGGGAGAGGGGGCCCTTCGTCTTCTTCTTCCTTGACCTCCTCCCTAGATGGGAGAAGGGTTTCCCCTCTGGTCCTTGGCCTCCATGGCATGGGAGGGGCGAGAGCCCCTCCGAGATTGGATCTGTCTCTCTCTGTTTCTGTGTTCTGTTCTGCTGCCCTTTCACTGTTTCTTTTATATCCGGAGATCCGTAACGCCGATTGGGTTGAAACCTTCGCCCAGATCTATTTCCAAAAATTATCTTTCTTGCGGCCAAAGTAGAGCATCAACCGCCTTATGGGTGGCCCGCGAGGGTGGGGGGTGCGCCTGCCTATAGTGGCTATGGGCCCCACCCTCATGGCCACCTCGGGCACCGTCTCGCATTGATTTTATTCCCAAAAATCACAAATATTCCAAAATAATCCTCTGTCCGTTTTTATCCCATTTGGATTCCGTTTGATATGGATATTCTGCGAAACCAAAAACATGCAACAGACAGGAACTGGCACTGGGCTCTAGATCAATATGTTAGTCCCAAAAATAGTATAAAAAGTTGCCAAAAAGTATATGTAAGTTGTAGAATATTGGCATGGAACAATCAAAAATTATAGATACGACGGAGACGTATCAACGAGCGATGGTCTTTTCCTACCAATCTATCCCCCTAGTAGCATGCGCGTAGTACCAAGGTTTTTGATGACTTGTAGATTTTTGCAATAAGTATGTGAGTTCTTTATGACTAATGTTGAGTCCATGGATTATACGCACTCTCACCCTTCCATCCTTGCTAGCCTCTTCGGTACCGTGCATTGCCCTTTCTCACATTGAGAGTTGGCGCAAACTTCGCCGGTGCATCCAAACCCCGTGATATGATACGCTCTTTCACACATAAACCTCCTTATATCTTCCTCAAAACAGCCACCATACCTACCTATTATGGCATTTCCATAGCCATTCCGTGATATATTGCCATGCAACTTTCCATCATTTTGTTCATCATGACACATTCATTATTGTCATATTGCTTAGCACAATCATGTAGTTGACATAGTATTTGTGGCAAAGCCACCGTTCAAAATTCTTTCATACATGTCACTCTTGGTCCATTACATATCTCGGTACACCGCCGGAGGCATTCATATAGAGTCATCGTTTGTTCTAGTATCGAGTTCTAATCATTGAGTTGTAAATAAATAGAAGTGTGATGATCATCATTTTCTAGAGCATTTTCCCAAGTGATGAATTATTAAAAAAAGGCCATAAAAAGATAAAGGCCATAAAAAAGAGAAGGCCCAAAAAAAGAAAGGGAAAGGCCATAAAAAAGAGAAGGCCAAGAAAAATGAGAGAAAAAGAGAGAAGGGACAATGTTACTATCCTTTGCCACACTTGTGCTTCAAAGTAGCATCGTAATCTTCATGATAGAGAGTATCTTGTTTTGTCACTTTCATATACTGGTGGGAATTTTCATTATAGAACTTGGCTTGTATATTTCAACAATGGGCCTCCTCAAGTGCCCTAGGTCTTCATGAGCAAGCAAGTTGGATGCACACCCACTAGTTTCTTTTGTTGAGCTTTCATGCATTTATAGCTCTAGTGCATCCGTTGCATGGCAATCCCTACTCCTTGCATTAACATCAATCGGTGGGCATTTCCATAGCCCATTGATTAGACTCGTAGATGTGAGACTTTCTCCTTTTTGTCTTCTCCACATAACCCCCCTCATTATATTCTATTCCACCCATAGTGCTATGTCCATGGCTCGTGCTCATATATTGCGTGAAAGTTCATAGGTTTGAGATTACTAAAATATGAAACAATTGATTGGCTTGTCATCGGGTGAGGGAGTCCTGGATTAGGGGGTGTTCGGATAGCCGGACTATACCTTCAGCCGGACTCCTGGACTATGAAGATACAAGATTGAAGACTCTGTCTCGTGTCCGGAAGGGACTTTCCTTGGCGTGGAAGGCAAGCTTGGCGATACGGATGTTCAGATCTCCTACCATTGTAACCGACTCTATGTAACCCTAACCCTATCCGGTGTCTATATAAACCGGAGGGTTTTAGTCCGTAGGACAACATACACATCAACAATCATACCATAGGCTAGCTTCTAGGGTTTAGCCTCTCTGATCTCGTGGTAGATCTACTCTTGTACTACCCATATTATCATTAATCAAGCAGGATGTAGGGTTTTACCTCCATGAGAGGACCCGAACCTGGGTAAAACTTCGTGTCCCTTGCCTCCTGTTACCATCCGACCTAGATGCACAGTTCGGGACCCCCTACCCGAGATCCGCCGGTTTTGACACCGACATTGGTGCTTTCATTGAGAGTTCCTCTGTGTCGTCGCCGTCAGGCCCGATGGCTCCTACGATCATCAATGGCGATGCAGTCCAGGGTGAGACCTTCCTCCCCGGACAGATCTTTGTCTTTGGCGGTTTCGCACTGCGGGCCAATTCACTTGGCCATCTAGAGCAGATCGAAAGCTACGCCCCTGGCCGTCAGGTCAGATTTGGAAGTTTAAACTACACGGCTGACATCCGTGGGGGCTTGATCCTCGACGGATTCGAACCACTGCCGAGCGTGCCGCACTGTCACGACAAGCACGATCTAGCTCTGCCGCCAAACAGTGCCCTGGAGGCCGCACCCGCATCTGCTCCGACCCTTAGTTCGGAGCCAACCGCGCCGATCGAGGATGGGCAGTTGGACGCCACCTCGGGGGCTGTAATCCCAACGGCGGTTGAGCCGAACACCAGCCCCGTACTCTACAAGACTCGTGACTCCATGGAGCCGGATTCTTCTCCAGACTCCGAACCCTCCGCGCCCCTGCCGATCGAATCCGATTGGGCGCCGATCATGGAGTTCACAGCCGCGGACGTCTTTCAGCACTCACCTTTCGCCAATATCCTGAAGTCACTGAAGTCTCTCTCTTTATCAGGAGAGCCCTGGCCGGACTACGGTCAGCAAGGTTGGGGTACGGACGATGAAGAAATTCAAAACCCACCCACCACCCACTTCGTAGCCACTGTCGATGACTTAACTGACATGCTCGACTTCGACTCCAACGACATTGACGGTATGGACGCCGATGAAGGAGACGATGAAGAACCAGCGCCTATTGAGCCCTGGAACGCCACCTCATCATATGACCTATACATGGTGGACGCACCAAAAGATGACGACGAAGAGCGGAAGGACGCACCGAAGGATTGTTCCCTCGAAAAGCAGTCAAAGCGGCGACGCAAGCGCCACCCCAAATCCCGCCTCGACAGAAATAGCGATCACACAGACACAGCGCTGGAGCAGGGCGAACCGCTGCCGGACAACGGCAATCCGGATAATCAAACCGAACAAACAAACCCTATCAAGGATAATGGTCTGGACGACATAATGCCGGACAGGCACCCGGAGCAGCAGAACGCCCGTAAAAGGCTTGTTTCCACCGCGAGGAGCCTCAAAAAGCAGAAGCGAAGACTCAAGGATGCGCAAGACACACTCCAATTCAGATGGAGCAAAATACTCAACACTGCAGCAAGGTACGGCGACAATCGCCCCTCCAAGAGCTACCCAAAGCGGAAGCTGCTACCTGAATTCGATGAGGAGGCCGCAGACCCGCCACAACCAAATATCAAAGAAGCCACCTGGTCGGATAGACGACCCCTCTACCAACACAGAGCGGCATACAACGCCGCTCACAATACAACACGCGACCCAGGTGAGGGTTCGCACCCAAAGGACGGCGCAACAAGATCCATCTATGGACCACGCAAGCGCCCCCCAGCATACAATGCAACACAACAAATATCCGAACAACGCGGTACACCCAGCTACAGGGGTGCCACACACCCTCTATGTTTCACCGACGAGGTGCTGGACCATGAATTTCCAGAGGGATTCGAACCCGTAAACATAGAGGCATACGATGGAACAACAGACCCCGGGGTTTGGATTGAGGACTATATCCTTCATATCCATATGGCTCGAGGAGATGATCTCCATGCCATCAAATACTTACCCCTCAAGCTCAAAGGGCCAGCTCGTCACTGGCTCAAAGGCCTCCCCAAAATCTCCATTGGAAGTTGGGAAGAGCTCGAAGACGCCTTTCGGGCAAATTTTCAAGGGACTTATGTCCGACCTCCGGATGCGGATGATCTAAGTCATATAACTCAGCAGCCCGGAGAGTCAGCCCGAAAGCTTTGGAATAGGTTTCTTACTAAAAAGAACCAGATTGTCGACTGTCCGGACGCCGAAGCCTTAGCGGCTTTCAAGCATAGCGTCCGTGACGAATGGCTCGCCAGACACCTCGGCCAAAATAAGCCGAGAACGATGGCCGCATTAACAAACCTCATGACCCGCTTTTGCGCGGGTGAGGAAAGCTGGCTAGCCAGATGCAGCACCAGCGACCCCAGTACATCGGAAGTTAGAGATGGAAACGGGAAATCATGGCGCAACAGCAATAACAAACGCCGGAATAAAGAAGGCAGCACGAAGGGCACGGCAGTAAATGCCGGATTCAAAAGCTCTCGGCTAGGTCAAAAGCCGCCCACTAAAGGCACCAGGGATGAACTGTCCAGCCTCAACAGAATTCTGGACCAAGTATGTCAGATCCACAGTACCTCGGATAAACCTGCTAATCATACCCACAGAGAATTTTGGGTCTTCAAGCAGTCCGGCAAGCTCAACGCCATACACAAGGGGGAGGACACACCAAGTGAAGACGAGGACAAGCCCCCCAAGCAAGACACGGGGGAACAAAAGAAATTCCCACCAGAGGTCAAAATAGTAAACGTACTACACATGATCAAGGGAAAAAACAATGCGGCACCCCCAGGAAAATATACCCAAGTGCCTGTCACCTCGAAGTCCTGCCAATGGTCGTCTCAACCAATCACTTTCGACCATCGTGATTACTCAGCAAGTATCCGACACGCAGGATGGGCTGCCTTGGTATTAGACCCAGTAATTGGCGGATATCACTTCACACGAGTCTTGATGGACGGCGGCAGCAGCCTAAACCTAATATACCAGGATACAATCCGCGGGATGGGGTTAGACCCAACACAAATTCGCTATAGCAATACTACCTTTAAAGAAGTAACGCCAGGCCCAGGGGCTCGTTGTACGAGCTCCCTCCTACTACAAGTTATATTTGGCTCCCTCGATAACTTCCGTAGCGAGCATTTAACCTTCCACATCGCTTCGTTTCAAAGTGGCTATCAAGCACTCCTCGGGCGCGAAGCTTTCGCTCGCTTTAATGCAATACCACACTACGCCTCCCTCACACTCAAGATGCCCGGTCCACGTGGCATCATTTCAGTACACAGAAATATCAAGCGATCTCTGCGCGTCAAAGAGAGTGAGGCTGCCTTGGCAGCCACACACTAAAGGCGCCCGGACTAGCCAAAGCGCCCCATAGGTTGTCAAGACCTCAGACACAACTAATCGAGTCCGGCGCCGCTACTTATACCGAATAAATGGTCACACCCCTATTTACAAGGGGCTCAACGCGCGCAGACATGTGGCCATTCCTCCTCATCTTGAATTATGCATAGTTTCTTCAATTATCTTTTTGCACGACAGCCTTTTTCACCTAAATTCCTCTCTTTTACAGACGATCATCGTGCCACACCCGTCCAGGATACGGCACAACGGAGACACAGGCGCAGACGTGCAGCAGGGACCCGCTCCAAGGATTCTTTTTAGATTAAGACCCTGCGTAAACCTTTTTTACTGTCTCTTGTTGATACATATCCACCGTTGAGAAGGATGCTGACGTCTTGGCATGTGGCCACGCTAGACCAATGCACATACCTAGACATAAGGGGCTTCTTATGAAGGCCATTATTTAGGCCCGGTTTATACCACAAAGACCGAATACCTTAGGGAGTGTTCGGCGTCGCGAGTTTGGCCCTATATGCATCAGCTCCGAATCATTGTCTTTGGTCAAATGTTGGGTTTGCCCGGCTCCTGTGTTTTGGTGCCTTACGTTCTTCTTTACCGGCTAAGGTAACACCAGGAGAACTACTGCGATTGTGCCCTGGTTCATCCAGACAAGCACCTCAGTAGAGAAAGCCGAAAACTGACTGTCATGATCTAGCGCGAGACTGGTCAACCACTCGATGACCCATGGGAATGTTAGGATTCCTCCGCCTTAACGAAGGGCCGCTTTCCGGCCAGGCATATACGCACCCCGGGATCGGGAGAGTGCGGAGCCACCAGGGGCTATCTAGTAGCCCCACTGTCAAACTCCTATGGCTAAGTGAAAGTGTTAAAGCATTATAGTCCGATTGCCTCGCTCGCTCCGGTATCACCTCCTTAATAGGACCAAGACGTTGGGTTAAGTGTGAACGCGTGTTTCTGTGAACACCTCCGCATTACATGGTTGGGGGTTGAAGCCGACGACTGCAATCTTTCAGGTTATACACATGTATACATAAACGGCCGCCCAGGAGGCATCACATTACTTTCAGGCAAAAGTTTAAAAGTAGCCTTATGAAAATTTATAAAAGCATTTCGCTTACAATGAGATTACATGTCACTCAAACATAATATTTTTTTAGCACTGGGTCTCTATCAAACGAGCACCCTCAAGAACTTCCCCAAAGTAGTGCTCAGCAGCCCTTCGACCTATGGCCGAATCCTGCGCTGCAACAGTGGTAGCATCCATCTCTGCCCAGTATGCTTTAGCACGGGCAAAGGCCATTCGTGCGCCTTCTATGCGCGCCGACCTCTTCATCGCATTTATGTGCGGCACCACGTCAAGGAACTGCTGCACCAAGCTGAAATAGCTGCTCGGTTTCGACCTTCCCGGCCATAGCTGATCCACAACAGACCTCATGGAGAGTCCGGACAACCTATTTAGTTCGGCCCATTCGGCTAATTGGTCCGTCAATGAAAGCGGACGCTCGGGAGAAAGGAACTGCTTCCAAAACAGCTGGTCTACCTCACGGTCCGTCTGACTCTGGAAGTATTTGGCCGCATCGGCAGCGCTCCCCACCAAATCCATATACACATCCTCCGAACTCCACAGCCGATCCAGAGGGGCATACCGTGGATCTCCGAACTTCCTATGCAGCATAAAGGATTTCCCGGCTACAATATCCCTGGCTTCCCGCAGCTCCTCCTTCTTTGCTCTCATAGCAGAACGGAGGTCTTTTCCCGTTGCAGCAGCCTTCTCAAGGTCCGATGCCTTCGCCTGGTTTTCCTTTTCAAGAGCCCGGCAACGGTCGACGACGGCTTTTAATTCTACGGCCATATTAGCCATCTTATCCCAGCTCTCGCCATGCGCGGCCTTCTCGGCTCGCAACTCTTCGGCCGCCTTCAAAGCAGCCACATTACCCAATCTCGCTTGTTCCTTGGCTTGGGCAAGTTCCGCCCGCAAGGCTTCAACAGTGGCAGCTCCATCTGCAGTAATAACATGTTAAATATACTGGCTTCATGCTGCTCTTACTATGCGGCGTTTACTAGATAATAACATCTACCCTGCGCCTCGTCAAGCCTTTTGTTAACAAGCTCGATGTCGGCGTCTGCCGCATCCAACTGCCGTTCTAAATGGGCAAACTCGCGAGCCCGGCTAGCCACCGGAGCTTCCATCACCTGCTCATAAAGGCAGTATGGTTATTACCTGGGAATATGATCCTCTATTCAATGTCGTTTCCGACGACGACCAGAGTCTCAGGGGCTACTATCTACACAGGGCACACCTAGTATGTGTAGGACTATCATATATTATTTTACGTACCTCAAAGCCTGTCAGTAGACTCATAAAAGCTTTATGCAATCCGCTTTCGGCGAACGAGATTCTCTCCATCACCGTATTCATCAGCACACGGTGTTCATCTGAGATGGCCGCTCGCCCCACCAACTCCCTCAGAACATCCGACCGCACACTAGACGGTGCCGGACTCGTTTGTCTGCTCTCTTCGAGAGCCGGACACTGGGAACTTCGGGGGTCGATGGGATTATCTTCTGGCCTCGCCGGACTCGGAGAGGCCCTCCGCGACGACACTTCAGGGTCGCCCACTTCCGAAGCGGAGGAGTCCGGAGGAGGCATTTCGCTCTCCATCATCTCTGGAAGAAGATCCCCCGAAGATGAGCTCATTTGAGAGGGGCTAAGGCCCGAACTGCAAAGATACATGCAGTGGTTATCTTCTCAGAAGAAAAGACGACATATCTGTACTATTAAGGTATTTTGGGTCACTTACGACTCGTGGGAGAATTGATCCCCCCGCGGACTTTGTGCGGCAACCGCACCCCCCGGGGTAGGACCCTCTGTGGGAGACTTCTTCTCCCGTTTGGAAGCTTCGGCTTCCGAATCCCCAGACGCAATCCTTTTCCTCTTCTGGTCGACTTCCTTCATGGAGACGCTCGCTCCCTCGGCTAGAGCGGCCAGCGTTTGGGGCCTGCGACCGCCCGCATTTTCCTTCAAGGGCTCCGGGTAAGGTGCGGCCTGGAGCATCTTTTCCAATATCGGATTTTCCAAACCCTCAAGGAGGGGGGCCGAGCACCGAATCAACTTCACCTTTGTTATCCAGCCCTGGTCAAAAAGCGGACTCTCAGAAATAACTTCACATCAAAGGAGAGGTAGTACGCTCGGTCGGAAGATGCCTTACCTATTCGGCGGCGCGGTTGCTACTCAGGCCCGCGTCCTCGGTGATTCCTGGACACTCCACTTGAGGTCGGAAGAATGACTTGTGCATCTCCTCATGCGTCAGGCTGAGGAAATTTTGAATGGCGCGCGGTCCCTCGGGATTAAACTCCCACAAGCGAAGAGGCCGGCGTTTGCATGGCTGGACTTGGTGAACCAGCATAACTTGTGCTACCGCAACCAAACTGAAATCTCCATTAAAGAGATCTTGAATGCGGCTTTGCAGTATAGGCACGTCCTTGGCTGGACCCCATCTCAATCCTCTGCTAATCCATGACATTAGTTGTGGTGGAGGGCCCGGGCGGAAGACAGGGGCGGCCGCCCACTTGGCACTTCTGGGAGCCGTGATGTAGAACCACTCCTGTTGCCACAATTCAGACACCTCTGGAATGGAACCTTTGGGCCATGCAAGTCCCATCATCTTGCGTATTGAGGCACCTCCACACTCCGCATGTTGCCCCTCGATCATCTTCGGTTTTACTTCAAAGGTCTTGAGCCATAGGCCAAAGTAAGGGGTAACCCGGAGGAAGGCCTCGCACACAACAATAAATGTCGTGATATGAAGAAAGGAGTCCGGAGCTGGATCATGGAAATCTAGCCCGTAGTAAAACATCAAGCCCCTGGCAAAAGGATCCAATGCAAGGCCTAGACCTCGGAGGAAGTGGGAGACGAACACGACGCTCTCGTTGGGTTCGGGGGAGGGGACGGCCTGCCCCCGAGGAGGCAGCCGATGCAGAATCTCGGCGGTCAGATATCTGGCCTCCCTCAACTTTTAGACGTCTTCTTCCTTGATGGAAGAAGGCACCCATTGGCCTTGAAGGCTAGATCCGGACATGACTGAAGGTTCAGAGCACCTGACCTGAACTTTGGGCGTTTGAGCTTGAGGTGGGGGAAGGATTCGATTGAGCACAGGAGGGAAAAATAAAAGGCCTCGTCCCTTTATAAAGAGGGTGGATATCGAGCGTCCTCCCCGTGTCCGTTTGGACTTACCTATGATCTAGGAGTCCTAGAAGCAGTTGGGTTACCCACGCCCGTATTGATGAGAACCCGGAGTAAGGGGGCACGATCTCTGCTTGGACAAGACGTGCCAAGGAAACCGCCTCGCATGACGCGCTGAGGTGGGATAATTAAGCGACTTGAATAAAGGCTTGGCCATGGTGCGTCGCACCACGGGATACGTCAGCGGATTAGATTTGTGTAAATATTATTCTCTCTCTGGCAATATGTGGAAAACTTATTTTTGCAGAACCGGACACTATCTTTGTGTTTAAAATCTTCTATGAAGTACTTGGAGGAGGAACCCGCCTTGCAATGCCGAAGACAACTTGCGCGTCGGACTCGTCGTCATTGAAGCCTGGTTCAGGGTCTACTGAGGGAGTCCTAGATTAGGGGGTGTTCGGATAGCCGGACTATACCTTCAGCCGGACTCCTAGACTATGAAGATACAAGATTGAAGACTCCGTCCCGTGTCCGGAAGGGACTTTCCTTGGCGTGGAAGGCAAGCTTGGCAATACGGATGTTCAGATCTCCTACCATTGTAACCGACTCTATGTAACCCTAACCCTATCTGGTGTCTATATAAACCAGAGGGTTTTAGTCTGTCGGACAACATACACATCAACAATCATACCATAGGCTAGCTTCTAGGGTTTAGCCTCTCTGATCTCGTGGTAGATCTACTCTTGTACTACCCATATTATCAATATTAATCAAGCAGGACGTAGGGTTTTACCTCCATCGAGAGGGCCCGAACCTGGGTAAAACTTCGTGTCCCTTGCCTCCTGTTACCATCCGGCCTAGACGCACAGTTCAGGACCCCCTACCCGAGATCCGCCGGTTTTGACACCGACATCGGGGTTGTGCATGATGAGAGCATTCTTGTGTGACGAAAATGAAACATGACTAAACTATATGATTTTGTAGGGATGAACTTTCTTTGGCCATGTTATTTTGAGAAGACATAATTGCTTAGTTAGTATGCTTGAAGTATTATTATTTTTATGTCAATATGAACTTTTGTCTTGAATCTTTCAGATCTGAATATTCATACCACAATTGAGAAGAATTACATTAAAATTATGCCAAGTAGCACTCTGCATCAAAAATTCTGTTTTTATCATTTACCTACTCGAGAACGAGCAGGAATTAAGCTTGGGGATGCTTGATACGTCTCCAACGTATCAATAATTTTTGATTGCTCCATGCTATATTATCTACTGTTTTGGACATTATTGGGCTTTATTATCCACTTTTCTATTATTTTTGGGGCTAACCTATTAACCGGAGGCCCAACCCAGAATTGCTGTTTTTTGCCTGCTTTAGGGTTTCGAAGAAAAGGAATATCAAACGGAGTCCAAACGGAATGAAACCTTCGGGAACGTGATTTTCTCAACGAAGAACACCCGGGAGACTTGGACCCTACGTCAAGAAAGAAAAGAGGAGGCCACGAGGTAGGGGGCGCGCCTACCCCCCCTCCCCCCCAGGTGTGCCCTCCACCCTCGTGGGCCCCCTGTTGCTCCACCGACGTACACCTTCCTCCTATATACCTACATACCCCCAAACGATCAGATACAGAGCCAAAACCCTAATTCCACCGCCGCAACTTTCTGTATCCACGAGATCCCATCTTGGGGCCTGTTCCGGAGCTCCGCCAGAGGGGGCATCGATCATGGAGGGCTTCTACATCAACACCATAGGCCCTCCAATGAAGTGTGAGTAGTTTACTTCAGACCTACGGGTCCATAGTTAGTAGCTAGATGGCTTCTTCTCTCTTTTTGGATCTCAATACAATGTTCTCCCCCTCTCTTGTGGGGAACTATTCGATGTAATCTTCTTTTTGCGGTGTGTTTGTTGAGACCGATGAATTGTGGGTTTATGATCAAGTCTATCTATGAACAATATTTGAATCTTCTCTGAATTCTTTTATGTATGATTGGTTATCTTTGCAAGTCTCTTCGAATTATCAGTTTGGTTCGGCCTACTAGATTGATCTTTCTTGCAATGGGAGAAGTGCTTAGCTTTGGGTTCAATCTTGTGGTGTCCTTTCCCAGTGACAGTAGGGGCAGCAAGGCACGTATTGTATTGTTGCCATCGAGGATAACAAGATGGGGTTTTCTTCATATTGCATGAGTCTATCCCTCTACATCATGTCATCTTGCTTAAGGCGTTACTCTGTTTTTAACTTAATACTCTAGATGCATGCTGGATAGCGGTTGATGAGTGGAGCAATAGTAGTAGATGTAGGTAGGAGTCGATCTACTTGTCTCGGACGTGATGCCTATATACATGATCATACCTATATATTCTCATAACTATGCTCAATTCTGTCAATTGGTCAACAGTAATTTGTTCACCCACCGTAGAATACTTATGCTCTCGAGAGAAGCCACTAGTGAAACCTATGGCCCCCGGGTCTATCTTCATCATATTAATCTCCTACTACTTAGTTATTTCCTTTGCTATTTACTTTGCCTTTATTTCACTTTGCATCTTTATCATAAAAATACCAAAAATATTATCTTATCATATCTATCAGATCTCACTCTCGTAAGTGGCCTTATAGGGATTGACAACCCCTATTTGTGTTGGTTGCGAGGATTTATTTGTTTTGTGCAAGTACGAGGGACTCAGCCTCCTACTGGATTGATACCTTGGTTCTCAAAAACTAAGGGAAATACTTACGCTACTTTGCTGCATCATCCCTTCCTCTTCGAGGAAAACCAACGCAGTGCTCAAGAGGTAGCAGATGCTGGCGTTATTGGCATTTTCGCCACGTCAGACTGATGCACGTACCTGGAAATTCAGGGTTCATTATCAAGGGCTTTGCTCAGCCCGGAATATGTTGCAAAGTCCGAACACCTTAGGGAGTGTTCGGCGCCGCGAGTTTGGCCTTATATGCATCAGCTTCGAATCATGTCTTTGCTCAAATGTTGGGTTTGCCCGGCTCCCATGTTTTGCTGCCTTACTCCGCTCTATCGGCTAAGGTGGCACCGGGAGAACTATTGCGATTGTGCCCTGGTTCATCTGGATGAGCACCTCAGTAGAGAAAGCCGAAAACTGACTGTCATGATAAAGCGCGAGACTGGTGAACCACTCGAGGACTCAGCGGAATCTTCGTGATTCCTCTGCATTAACGAAGGACCATTTTCCCAGTCATGTATGTACACGCACCGTATTCGAATAAGCGCAGAAGTACCAGGGGCTATACAGTAGCCCCACTGTCAAACTCCTATGGCTAAGTGAAAGTGTTAAAGCAATATAGTCAAATTGCCTTGTTCGCCGCGCTATCACCTCCTTCATGGACCAAGACGTTGGATCAAGTGTGAATACGTGCTTTCCGAACACCTCCGCATTATGAGCGTGGGGGCTGAAGCCAACGACTGCAAACTTTCAGGCTATATACTTACATAAACGGCCGCACAGGAGGCATCACAATAGCTTCAGGCAATAAATACATCCTGTATAATTCAAATAATATTATTTTTACAATGGGGATACATGTCACTCGAACATGATACTCTTCGAGCACTGAGCCTCCATTAAACGAGCGCCTTCTAGGACTTCTTCTAAATAGTGCTCGGCCGAGACCTGGCCTATGGCCGGACCCTGGGTTGCAATAGCGGTGGCATCCATCTCTGCCTAGTATGTCTTAACACGGGCAAGAGCCATCCGCGCACCCTCTATGCACACCGACCTCTTTACAGCATCAATATGCTGCACAGCACCAAGGAATCGTTGTACTAAACCAAAATAACTATTCGGCTTTGGTCCTTCCGGCCAAAGATGATCCACGACAGACCTCATGGCAAGCCCGGACAACCTATGGAGCTCAGCCCACTCGGCCATTTGCTCATTTAACAGCAGCGGACGCGTCGGAGCACTGAATTGCGACCAGAACAACTTCTCCACTTCGTGATCTTCTTGGTCTTTGAAAAATGCAGTCGTATCAGCAGCACTCATTGCCAAGTCCGAATACAAGTCTACAGCACTCCATAATCGATCCAGAGGGGCATACTTCGGATCTCCGAACTTTGTCCGCAACAAAAAGGGCTTCCCAGCCGTGATATCTCCGGCTTGACGAGGCTCCTCCTTTGCCGCTCTGATTTTAGAACGGGTTTCCTTGGTTGTCTCCACGGTTCTCTTCAGGTTAGCCACTCTCTTTTGGCTTTCCTTTTCAAGAAGCTCATATCGGCCGACGGCATCTTTCAGCTCAACAGCCATCTTGGCTATTTCATCCTCGCTCTTGCGATGAGCAGCCTGTTCGGCTCTTAAGTCTTCGGCCGCCTTTAGGGTGGCTGCATCACTTCTCCTGGCTTGTTCCTTGGCTCGAGCAAGTTCCGCCTGAAGGGTCTCCATGGCGGCAGCTCCATCTGCAGTCACAACATATTATAGATACTGGCATCATGCTCCTCTTAATACTTGTTGACCACCGAAAATACATACCCTGTGCCTCGTCAAGCCGCTTGTTCACAAGTGCAATGTCGGCATCTGCCGCGTCCAGTTGCCGGCTCAGTCCGGTCAACTCAGCAGTCCGGCCAGCCACCGGACCGTCCGCTGCCTGCACATGAAAGCTGCGCGATCATTACCTGGGACTATGGTTCTCTGTTTGCCGCCTAAAGACAACAACCAGAGTCTCAGGGCTACTACCTGCATAGAGCACACCTAGCGTGTGCGGTACCGTCAAAAAAAATTATATTACTTTGCGTACCTCAAAGCCTTTTAGCAGGCTCGTAAAAGCTTCATGCAACCCACTTTTGGCGGATGAGATCCTCTCAACCACCGTACGCATTAAAGTACGATGCTCCTTTGAGATAGCCGCTTGCTCCAAAAGACTCGTCAGTACGTACGGTTGCGCACCAGACAATCCCAGACTCTTTCTGTTGCTCCCCTTAGGAGTTGAATATTCCAGACTTCGGGTGGCCGAAGGGTTACTGGTCGTGTCAAAACCGGCGGATCTCGGGTAGGGGGTCCCGAACTGTGCGTCTAGGTCGGATGGTAACAGGAGGCACGGGACACGATGTTTTACCCAGGTTCGGGCCCTCTTGATGGAGGCAAAACCCTATGTCCTGCTTGATTAATATTGATGATATGGGTAGTACAAGAGTAGATCTACCACGAGATCAGAGAGGCTAAACCCTAGAAGCTAGCCTATGGTATGATTGTTGTTCTGTCCTACGGACTAAAACCCTCCGGTTTATATAGACATCGAAGAGGGCTAGGGTTACACAGAGTCGGTTACAATGGTAGGAGATCTACATATCCATATCGCCAAGCGTGCCTTCCACGCCAAGGAAAGTCCCTTCCGGACACGGGACGAAGTCTTCAATCTTGTATCTTCATAGTCCAGGAGTCGGGCCGAAGGTATAGTCCGGCTATCCGGACACCCCCTAATGCAGGACTCCCTCAGTAGCCCCTGAACCAGGCTTCAATGACGACGAGTCCAGCGCGCAGATTGTCTTTGGCATTGCAAGGCGGGTTCCTCCTCCAAGTACTTCATAGAAGATTTTGAACACAAAGGTAGTGTCCGGCTCTGCAAAATAAGTTTCCACATATTGCCATAGAGAGAATAATATTTACACAAATCTAATCTGCTGACGTATTCCGTAGCGTGACATCACACCACGGCCAAGTCTTTATTCGAATCGTTTTACTGTTCCACCTCAGCGCGTTTAGCGAGGCGGTTTCCTTGGCACGTCTTGTCAAAGCAGAGATTGTGTCCCCTTATTCCGGGATTCTCATCAATACGGGTGTGGGTAACCCAACCGTGCCATTGATTACGGCGCTTGGGAGATAAGCGAGTTTTACCAGGCTGGTGGGGACGCATAGTCGCGTCCACCCATATAAGGGGATAAGGATCCACCTTTTCATCCACACCTTGTTCCTCCTTTGCCTATCCATTTCTGCGCACTCGAGCTCCAGCGCCCAAGTCCGCACACCCCACCTCAACCTTCTCCAGCCATGTCCGGAGCGGGAGGCACGTGGATGGTCTCCTCCGTCACGGAGGGACACGGCAAAAAACTGAGGAAGGCCGGATACTTGTCTAACGACATTGCGCACCGGCTTCCCAAAGAGGGGCAGCTCATCCCCACCCCTAGGCCCCATGAGAGGGTGGTGTTCCTCCCCCATTTCCTCCACGGACTGGGCTTCCCTCTCCACCCATTTGTCCGGGGGCTCATGTTCTACTATGGCCTGGATTTCCACGATCTGGCCCCGAACTTTGTCCTCAACATCTCGGCGTTTATCGTCGTGTGCGAGGCTTTCTTCCGCATCCGCCCCCATTTCGGCCTATGGCTCAAGACTTCCAATGTCAAGCCGAAGGTGGTGCGCGGCACCTAGGCGGAGTGCGGAGGTGCCATGGTGGGCAAGATGCCCAACGTCCTATGGCTCGAGGGCTCCTTCGTGGAGTCCCTAAAGGGGTGGCAATCAGGGTGGTTTTACATCACCGAGCCACGCGACCCTGAATGGCTCGAGGGCTCCTTCGTGGAGTCCCTAAAGGGGTGGCAATCAGGGTGGTTTTACATCACCGATCTGGACCCCCTACGCGGCTCGCCTCCTGGAAAGAGACGGGCCTGTCGTGGGGTAAAAAAGGAGAGCTGACCGGACTCCAAACATGCGTCCAAACCCTGGTGGACAAGAAGCTCAAACTTATCAACGTAGTCCAGGTTATGCTCATCCGCGGATCCTCCCGTTTCAACAACGGGCTTTCAACCTGTGGGAGTTTGACCCGGCGCGGCACCGAACTCTGGGCAGGCTCTTCGACACGACGTACGAAGATGCCTGGAAGGTGCTTTTCAAGGGCGCCGAGGCCCCCGCATCCGCTACCGAGGATCGCGGATTCAGCACGCAGCGTCACGCTCATGCGGTAAGCTGTTTTTACCTTTTACAGGGTATTAGTTTTTCATAGTTTGACTCCACGCAGGATCTAAGCTCCCTTACCTTTGACAGGATTGGCAGGAGACGTCCGGATCGATCAACTGTCTGCCTCCTTTGCCCGAAGGCCCAGCGGACGCTCGCTTGGCGAAGCTGCTAGTTTCGGCACCCTATGTGGTGCCGGAGAAGAAGGCCATGGAGACTCAAAAGAGTGCCTGGCGCCAGGAGGTGTCGAATTCATCATCCGACGACTCCAAGGCGCACTCCTCCCATGAAGACGAGGAGGAGGAAGAAGAGACCTCTCCCCCTCCAGTGGGGGGAGGGAAGAAAAGGAAGGCCGCCCCAACTGGGGAGGCCGAAGGGTCCAAGAGGGGGAAGACCCCTCCTCCGGACTACTTCGCCAACTCCGACGACGGCGAAGAGGAGTGGCCGCACAGGGCCAAGCCCCTGGCGAGATCGTAAGTATCCGGATACTAGAGTGATTCATAGTATTCCCCCATTGCACAGCTTTTCCTTACCTCGAACATGTCTATGCAGTCCGCCCAAGGCCGGGCTCGACGAGTCGTCGAGCGGCTCCCTGGATTCATCGGATGTGAATTCGCTTCCGGCGGCTACCTCCCCCCACCCTACGGACGATGCCGAGGTGGCGTCCCAACAGGTTCCAAGCCAGGAGGAGGTGGTCCTGGAGGCGCCGCAAGGCGACCTCCCGGACTCCAGGCGTCAAGGGGATAGAACCCCCAAGGGCTCTAAGTCCGGCTTTGAGCCGGACACCGTGTCGGAACCTTCAACGGTTCCGGACTCCGGTAGGCAGCCTCCTTCCAAGAGGAGCAAGCCTACCGAGCCGGTGACCTCCGTCCAACCGGAGGCACTGGACAATTTTCTAGAGGTGCTTAACGGCGCCTCCATCGACGAGGAGCACCACACTATTATGAGTGCGATGATCCAGAAGGTTCAGTCCGCCAAGAGCGGACTGACTGAAGCCTGTGCCAGCCTTCTAACAGGCTTTGAGGTAAGTAAGGAATATGTAAAAATATTACCGCATAGACAGTAGCCCCTGATGCTCTCTTCGGCGTTCGGAAAGAAAAGCCGAATAGAGGATCTAATAACATTCGCATGAGTCTAACAAAAGTAAGTCAATATGCGTATGCAGGCTTCGCTGCTAGCATCCACTGCACTGACAGCGGAGGTGGGCACACTGAAGCAGAACCTCGAGCGGTCCGAGCAAGAGCTCGGCCTAGCCAAGCAGCAACTCGAGGAGAAGGAAGGTAAGAAATACCTTATTGAAATGTGAAAGGTGCAATTGCAAAAAGTGACTGGATTAACGTGGCTATTGTAGGGGCCACAACTGAGGTGGTGACCCTTAAGCAAGCGTTGTCCGAGGCCGAGAAGAGGGTGGCCACGGAGTGCACCCAGCGGGAGAAGCATGAGACGCAGGTTGGCGAGGTGCGGCAAGAGCTCCAGGCTCTCATGAAAAAACATGAGAGTTTGGAGCTTGACTCGAAGACGCGAGAGTCTGAGCTCGTGACGACCATTGAAGATGCCAAGTCTGCCAAGGCCGAAGCCCAGAAGGCCCTCCAGGAGGTTGAGGCAATAAAAAAGATAGCGGCAGGTAAGGCATTCTTTATGCAAAGCAAGCACGTAAAAGTGAATTACTTGTTACTTACCCAAATCCGGAGCTCTCCAGGAGCATTCACAGACTTGCCCCATAGCGTGTCGGATGCCGCTGCCTTCTACCGAGCCGAGGAGGGAAGCTCGATGGAGAAGGTGTTCTGGTCTCAGTATGCTGAGGCCGAACACCCGGTGCCCTTAAGCGACCAGCTGAAACAGCTGGTCGAGCTCCATAAGGTGGCCGAACAGGCCATGAAGGGCCTCATAGTCCGGCTGTGGCCTGGAGAGGCCATGCCTGGGAGCTACTTCGGGCTGTTGAGGCGGCTGGTGGAGGCCTGTCCAAGGCTCGAAGTCATCAAGCACTCCGTATGCATCGAGGGTGCCCGTAGGGCGCTTGCCCGTGCGAAGGTGCACTGGGGCAAGCTGGATGTTGAGAAGCTTGTGAAGGACGGGCCACCGCCGGGCAAGGAGCATCGCAAGCTCGAGATGTATTATGAGGGCGTTCTGAAGGGTGCCCGCCTTGTGGCGGATGAATGTTCCATGGATGTAATTTTTCAGTAAACTCGCTCGTTTTGTCCTGTGCGCTGAAAACTTGTTCATGTGCTCTAAGCAATGCTTTTTGAATTTAAAATATTACCTTCTGTGCGGCCGTTTATCAAATTTGAGAGATGGCGAGCCATCGGCTTCTGCCCCCATGGCACAAGTGCTGGGGTGTTTGGGATAAACATGAGCGCTCTTTTTCCCATTCTTGGGTCCTTCGAGGGAGGCGCTCAACACAACGAACAAGGCAATCAGATTATAATGCTTGAACACTCTCACTTAACCATAGAATTCTATAATTTTAAATTTCGGCAAAGCCCCTAGTGTTCGGAAGACCGAGTTCGGGGCGCTATCCACGCCTAGGCCGGACAAAGCCGACTCCTCGCTCTAAGCGGCATAAGTCTTTTGGGATTCGAAAACCTCTCGAACAGCGACCAGCTCTCGCCTCATCATGACGGTCAGTTTTAGCTTTCTCTACTGAGGTGCTTAGCCCAGCTCAACTGGGGCACAATCGCAGTAGTTCTCCTAGTGCTACCTTAGCCGATATAACGGAACGTAAGGTACCAAAACATAGGAGCCGGGCAAACCCAACTATTGACCCAAGACATGATTCAGAGCTGATGCATATAATGCTATAAGTTCGGGGTGCCGCACTTGTGAAAGATTTAGGACTTCTCACACCGTATTATGGGGTACGTAAGCCCCTGGCGTATTGGCTGTACCAAAGTGTACGGGTGCAACATGTCATTAATGAACATATATTCGTAAAAAAGAGTAATGCAATAATAGACGGAAGCTATGCATTGTTTATTTAAAAAAAGGGCTGCGATCAAAGCAGAATGATACAAATAGTGCGATAAGCAAAAAATGGGACTATTTAACGTGTCCTTTCCAGGGGCGAGCTGCGGAATGGTATGTGAAATAGGTATACTGCTCATTATAGAGACCACCTTAGAGTTCCATAGTGCGGTGTAGCTTTCTGCTTCCCTGTTTGTATCGTTTGAGTGGCAATTGTACTGCCGGACAAGCCTTCCGAAGAATGGAGTCCTGAAAATAAGAGAAAATTAAGAAATTGGCAGCCCCAAGTGCGGCTTAAGCCGCGATTCGGGCGTGCCGTGATGGTGCCCCTCCCCCTGTGCCCATGGTGTTTCCAGAGCGTAGTTATGTACGCGCAACACTGGTTTCACAAGTTCGCGAGGGCTGGGGTTGGGGCCGCATTGCTACGCTTGCTCGGAACATGCCAGGCAGTCTTGTTGTAGGTTATTCCGGGCGCGCTTGACGGTGTCCAGACATTTAATCGCCGGACTGGAGAATTGCCTTGAGAGGCTGCTTTGTACTTCTGCTGCAATAGCCGCCGTATGCTCCTCCGTTCAGAGAGAGCGTTCGGTGTTTCCATTGACCATGATGACTCCTCAAGGGCCTGGCATCTTGAGCTTGAGGTATGCATAGTGCGGCACCGCATTGAACTTGACAAATGCGGTTCGCCCGAGCAGTGCGTGATAGCCACTGCGGAACGGGACTATGTCGAAGATTAACTCCTCGCTTCAAAAATTATCCGGTGATCCGAAGACCACTTCAAGTGTAACTGAGCCTGTACAGTTGGCCTCTACACCTGGTATGACGCCTTTAAAGGTCGTTTTAGTGGGTTTAATCCTCGAGGGATCGATGCCCATTTTCCGCACTGTATCCTCGTAAAGTAGGTTCAGGCTGCTGCCGCCGTCCATAAGGACTCTAGTGAGGTGAAATCCGTCAATAATTGGGTCTAGAACCAATGCGGCGAATCTGCCATGACGGATGCTAGTGGGTGATCCCTTCGATCAAAAGTGATCGGGCAGGAAGACCATGGGTTGAACTTTGGGGCGACTGGCTCCATTGCGTATACGTCCCTGAGCACATGCTTCCGCTCCCTCTTGGGGACGTGGGTTGCGTATATCATGTTCACCGTCCGCACTTGTGGGGGAAAACCTTTCTGTCCACTGTTGTTCGGCGGCCGGGGCTCCTCCTCGTCATCGCTATGCAGCCCCTTGTCTCTGCTTTCGGCGTTTAGCTTGCCTACCTGCTTGAACACCCAACAATCCCTGTTGGTGTGATTGGCTGGTTTTTTGGGGGTGCCATGTATCTGGCATGAGCGGTCGAGTATTCGGTCCAAACTGGACGGGCCCGGAGTATTTCTTTTGAATGGCTTTTTCCGCTGAATGGGTTTAGAGCCTCTGAATCCGGCATTAACTGTCGTATCCTCAGCATTGTCGCCCTTAATGCGGCGCTTTTTCTTGTTGCGACGCGACCTGCCACTGCTGTCCTTGGTATCTGAATTACCAGGGTTCTTGGTCATGTTATTGCTGCGAGCTAGCCAGCTGTCTTCTCCTGCGCAAAAGCGGGTCATAAGTGTCGTGAGGGCTGCCATAGATTTCGGCTTTTCCTGTCCTAGGTGATGTGCAAGCAACTCGTCGCGGATGTTATGCTTGAAGGCTGCTAGGGCCTCTGCGTCCCGACAGTCGACGATTTAATTTTTCTTGGTTAGGAACCGTGTCTAGAATTGTCTCGCTGCTGAATTATGTGGCTAAGGTCATCGGGGTCTGGTGGTCGCACGTAAGTGCCCTGGAAATTGTCGAGGAATGTGGCTTCCAGGTCCTCCCAACAACCAATTGATTCTGTTGGCAAGCTGTTAAGCCAATGCCGAGCTGGTCCTTTAAGCTTGAGTGGGAGGTATTTGATGGCGTGTAGGTCATCACCGCGGGCCATGTGGATATGAAGGAAATAGTACTCGATCCATACCGCATGATCTGTTGTGCCATCATATGATTCGATGTTCACGGGTTTGAAACCCTTCGGGATTTGATGATCCATTACTTCATCTGTGAAGCGTAGTGGGTGTGCGGCGCCTTTGTATTGGGCTATATCACGACGGAGCTCAAACGAGCTTTGTCTACTGTGTTTGGCCCGACAGGATTGACTGTATCCGGAGTGACGATTACCGTCTCGTGCCATGGGGCGCCCACGCAATCCGTAGATCGATCTTGTTTGCCTTGCCTTGTCCTCCAATATATCTCGCAGGTCTGGCGCATTTTCCCGTGCCTTGGTATTTTTTGAGCGGCACCGGGGTGCGGCTTGAGTGGAGGGCCAAGAGGCCTCTCTGTCGCGGCCACGGGGTGGCCGGTCGGCCGCATCATGCGCTAGTGATGCAGGTTTAGGTGCTTCCTCCTCTAATCGGGGTAGCAGCCTGCGCTTTTGGTAGCTCTTGGAGGGGCGTTCGAGTTCATACTCTTCGGCCGCAAGGACCTCAGTCCATCTGTCGGCTAGCAAATCTTGATCAGCTCTATGTTGTTGCTGTTTTTTCTTGAGGCTGCTCGCCGTGGCCATAAGCCTGCGTTTGAAACGCTCTTGTTCGACGGGATCCTCCAGCACGACAAATTCATCGTCGTCGAGGCTTGCCTCGTCTTCGGAGGGAGGCATGTAATTATTGTCCTCGACCTCTCTGTCTGCCGCTCTCTCATGAGGGCTGGCTTCTCTATCCTCCTGTGCTGAATCTTGCTGGAGGTGGTTGTCTTTGGCACTGTCCGGGGTGTTATTATCTCCCGTGCTGGAATCACCGTTTTTGCTTTGGCGGGATTTAGAGCGGCGCCGCTGACGCCGGCACTTAGGCTGCTTCTTGGAGGGGTCATCCTCCGCTGTTCCATCGCCATTGCCTTCTTTTGGGGTGTCCACCATGTATATATCATATGACGAGGTGGCTTTCCGATGCCCTATAGGCGCTGGTTCTTGACCGTCTCCTGCATCGGCGTCCATACCGTCGATGTCTTCGGAGTCGAAGTCGAGCATGTCGGTTAAATCATCGACAGTGGCTATGAAGTGGGTGGTGGGTGGGCTTTGAATTTCTTCATCATCCGCATCCCAACCTTGCTGACCATAGTCCGGCCAGGGCTCTCCTGATAAAGAGAGAGACTTTAGTGAATTCAGAATATCGCCGAAGGGCGAGTGCTGAAAGATGTCCGCGGCGGTGAAATCCATGATCGGCGCCCAATCGGGTTCGATCATTAGGGGCGCACAGGGCTCGGAGTCTGGAGAGGAGTCCGGCTCCTTGGAGTCACGGGCTTCGCAGAGAATAGGGCTGGTGTTCGGCTCAATCGCCATAGAGATTGCAGCCCCCGAGGCGGTGTCCAACCACCCATCCTCGATTGGCGCAGTTGGCTCCGAATTAAGGGTCGGAGCTGATGGGGGTGCGGCCACCAGGGCACTGTTCGGCGGCAGAGCTAGATCATGCCCATCGTGACAGTGCGGCGCGTTCGGCTGCGGCTCGAATCCGTCGAAGATCAAGTCTCCACGGAGGTCCGCTGTGTAGTTTAAACTTCCAAATCTGACCTGATGGCCAGGGGCGTAGCTTTCGATCTGCTCCAGATGGCCAAGCAAATTGGCCCGCAGTGCAAAGCCGCCAAATACGAAGATCTGTCTGGGGAGAAAAGTCTCACCCTGGATCGCATCGTCGTTGATGATCGAAGGAGCCATCGGGCCTAAAAGTGACGACACAGAGGAACTCTCAATGAAAGCACCAATGTCGGTGTCAAAACCGGCGGATCTCGGGTAGGGGGTCCCGAACTGTGCGTCTAGGCTGGATGGTAACAGGAGGCAGGGGACACGATGTTTTACCCAGGTTCGGGCCCTCTTGATGGAGGTAAAACCCTACGTCCTGCTTGATTAATATTGATGATATGGGTAGTACAAGAGTAGATCTACCACGAGATCAGAGAGGCTAAACCCTAGAAGCTAGCCTATGGTATGATTGTTGTTCTGTCCTACGGACTAAAACCCTCCGGTTTATATAGACACCAGAGAGGGCTAGGGTTACACAGAGTCGGTTACGGTGGTAGGAGATCTACATATCCGTATCGCCAAGCTTGCCTTCCACGCCAAGGAAAGTCCCTTCCGGACACGGGACGAAGTCTTCAATCTTGTATCTTCATAGTCCAGGAGTCCAGCCGAAGGTATAGTCCGGCTATCCGGACACCCCCTAATCCAGGATTCCCTCAGTTACCTTCTAGCCTCGGCGGATCAGGAGAGATCCTCCGTGATGACACTTCAGGGTCATCCGCCCCAGGAGGCGGGGAGACAAGGGCAGGCGTTTCGCTCTCCATCATCTCCAGAAGAAGATCCCCCGAAGACGAACTCTGTTGGGAAGGGCTACGATCCGGACTGCAAGACATATGTCTCGGTTATTGTCCGCGGAGATAAAGCAGAATATATTTACCAAAAGTACTTTTGTTCACTTACAGCTCGGTAGAGGGCTGACTCCTTTACGGGCACTGTGCGGTAAGGATGTCCGCCGGGTCAGGGCCCCTGGCGAGGGTTTCTTCTCTTGTTTGGAAACCCTTGTTTCCAAGTCTTCAGGAGAGGTCCTTTTCCTTCCTTGGGGAGAGGGAATTTTAGATCCTTCTCCCCGGTTATCCTCCTTCGTGGAGGTACTAATTCCTCCGGTTTGGATGAGTAATGCGTGAGGCTCGCTTTCGGCTTTTTCGTCTCTCCCTTTATCTTCCCCCGAGGGCACTTGATAAGGTGCGTACTCCAGCATCCTGACTAGTACAGGATCCGGCGAGCCTTCGGGAAGGGGAGCCGAACACCTGATCATATTTTCCTTTCTTATCCAGTCCTGGGCAAGAGCAATTTTTTTATAATAATGTTATGGCAAATTAAAAGACACCGTGTTCGGCCGAGGAAATACTTACCTGGGTATCTGGATGATTGCAGTTGAGACTCGCATCCTCGGTGGTGTCCGGACACTTTATTTGTGATCTGAAGAACAATCCATACAACTCTTCGAGCTTCATGCCAAAGAACTGTTGAATAGTTCGCGTTCCTTCCGGGTTGAACTCCCACATATGGAGAGATCGACATTGGCATGGCAGGACCCGACGAACTAGCATTACTTTGACGAGACTGGCATCCCTCTTGAGGAGATCTTGGATGCGACTTTGCAATGTCGGCACGTCATTAACTGGCCCCCAGTCTAGCCCCTTGTTGACCCACGATGCCAGTTGTGGTGGGGGTCCTGAACGGAAGGCGGGGGCAGCCACCCACTTAGTACTTCGGGGAGCTGTGATGTAAAACCATTCCCGCTGCCATAAGTTGGACATCTCCGGGAAGGAACCTGAGGGAGTCCTGGATTAGGGGGTGTCCGGATAGCCGGACTATACCTTCAGCCGGACTCCTGGACTATGAAGATACAAGATTGAAGACTTCGTCCCGTGTCCGGAAGGGACTTTCCTTGGCGTGGAAGGCAAGCTTGGCGATACGGATATGTAGATCTCCTACCATTGTAACCGACTCTGTGTAACCCTAGCCCTCTCCGGTGTCTATATAAACCGGAGGGTTTTAGTCCGTAGGACGGAACTACAATCATACCGTAGGCTAGCTTCTAGGGTTTAGCCTCCTTGATCTCATGGTAGATCTACTCTTGTACTACCCATATCATCAATATTAATCAAGCAGGACATAGGGTTTTACCTCAATCAAGAGGGCCCGAACCTGGGTAAAACATCGTGTCCCCTGCCTCCTGTTACCATCCGACCTAGACGCACAGTTCGGGACCCCCTACCCGAGATCCGCCGGTTTTGACACCGACATTGGTGCTTTCATTGAGAGTTCCTCTGTGCCATCACCATCAGGAAGGATGCCTCATCCCGTCTTTAAAGACGGCACCGTTGCTAAGGGAGCTTTGGCTATCGGCCAGACTCTCAGGCTAGGTGGTTTCCTTATGACCGCCCGTTCGGCTGCTGCGCCGATGATGACCTCTCGGGTCATCGAAAGCAATCTTCACGTCAGCTCGGAATTCGCCGAGCAGCTAGATCCAATGGAGCTCTCTTCCCTAAACGAGCTCTTGGATCGCTTTGCTGCCCTGGGAGTCGCTACGGATTACGACCAGATTGGGCCTAAACCCGATCTGAGAGAGATTAACTCTCCCCAGGTCACCCATCACATTGCCGTGGTAGAGGGACAGTGCGGCGACCCTTCATCTATCTTAAGGACTAGCTATGTCCAGATTCCCGATCCCTCCAAGCCGGATACCCGCGGAGGGGAGGACATCACTTAAGACCTGAACTTAAAGTCGGGCGACGGGCTAGATTCATTGGACAGCATCCAAGAATCCAAACTTCTGAGTTCGGAAACTCCTTGGCCCCTGGGTCTCAGATTGGGTGAGGTTTCGTATTTGATTCCACCCACCCACCCGTACATAAGCGATCTATCTCAAATTAGGCAAGAGCCCGAAGAAACAGTACATCATTACTGGGCCAGATTCCTCCTGGTTATGAACAGGATAAAGGACTGCCGCGAGGAAGACGCAATTTCATTCTTCTGCAATAATTGCACGGACAAGGGAATCATCAACGCCATAAGTCGCCGTGATATTACACGCTTCGCTGACTTGGCATCCGTAGTACGAAAGTACTGTGCGATGGAAAGCGCCTGGAAAACCGAAATAAAATTTTGGGACAATCCGGCCTTGAATACAAACCCAGTCCGAAATAAAAGGGTGCATCATCGCCAGACACCCGGGTTCAATACCAAAAAGCAAAAGCCCTTTACAGGGCACGGAACCGTGCTGGAAGGATGGCTTAATGGACCCTGTAAAATTCACAGTGCAGAGGGCGCCACACCAACTCATAGCCTTAGAGCATGTTGGATACTCCGGTAGGTGGCAAAAATTGGCGAAGATCTTCTAATTCCAGAAGCCACAGAAAGCCACCAAGAGACACCAGTACGGTATCAACAGTCTTTGAGACTTTAGCATCAAATAATATGCGAAAAAGAACACTCCGCAGCATTGCTGAAGTCTACCAAGTAGCAATAATAAACCCATGGAGTGACACGGCTATTACTTTTAACGCCAGTGATGAACCTAAATTCTGAACAGCCCGAGCACCAGCCGCATTGGTCCTCAGTCCAATAGTGGACGGCTTTTGTCTTACCAAGGTACTCATGGATGGCGGCAGCGGATTGAACCTCATTTATGAGGAAACCCTTCAAAAAATGGAAATAGACTGGAACCGCATTGAGCGAAGCAGCACAACCTTTAGATGAATAATCCCCAGTAGGGAAGCGCGCTGAATCACACTAGATGTGGTGTTCGGCACGCCGGATAATTACAGGTCCGAAGAGGTCACGTTCCAGGTGGCCCCGTTCAGTAGCGGATATCACGCTCTACTAGGGCGGGAAGCGTTTATAGTCTTCCAAGCAATACACCATTACGGGTACATGAAGCTCAAGATGCCCGGGCCTAACGGAATCATCACTCTCGCTAGTGATCCGGACATAGCACCCCGCGCCGAAAACAAGACAGCCGCACTAGCCCTCGAGGCGCTATCCGAAGCCCTAGCGGCTGAGGAACTGACTGCGCTGCGCTCCATGGTGAATAGGGACGATGTGATACTCGATAAAAGATCCAAGTCCACCTCCTTTAAACTGGCAGACGAAATAGTCAAATTCCAGGTCCATCCAACGGACCCCAATAAAACAGCTTCCATCGGGGCACAGTTAAGCCCTAATGTAGACGCCGCACTGCAAGAGTTCCTACGAGAGAACTGGGACATTTTCGCCTGGCACCCTTCAGACAGGCCAAGAATATCCTAAAAGGATTCAAGCCAGTCAAATAGGCTCTTCGGCGTTTTTCCGAACCTAAGAGACAGGCCATGGGAGAGGAACTAGCCAAGCTATTGGAGGCCGGATTCATCAAAGATATAAAACACCCGGACTGGCTAGCAAACCTGGTGATGGTACCAAAGAAGGACAAATCCTGGCGCATGTGCGTTGATTTAAAAGACCTTAACAAGGCTTGCCCAAAGGATCCCTTCCCTCTCCCCCGCATCGATCAAATTATCGATGCTACCGCAGGACACGATTCGTTGTGTTTCCTCGATGCATACTCCAGCTACCATCAAATAAAGATGGCAGAGTCAGACCAAGCCGCAATGGCATTCATCACACCATACGGCCCATTCTGCTTCAACAAAATGCCCTTCGGGCTCAAAAACGCCGGTGCAACATATCAGCGCATGATTCATACATGTCTGGCAAACCAGATTGGCAAAACAGTGGAGGCATACGTAGATGATGTGGTCGTTAAAACAAGACATGCCGAATCTCTTGTAGACGACTTGAGGCTACCATTCGGTAACCTCCGAACATACGACATCAAGCTCAACCCGGAAAAATGCGTTTTCGGCATTCCAGCCGGAAAGCTCTTGGGCTTCATTGTATCCGGTAGAGGAATTGAAGCAAATCTAGCCAAGATCCGAGCTCTGTCACAATTGGATATCCCGAAGGACCTCAAACAAATACAAAAATTAACCAGATGCGTGGCGGCTCTAAGCCGCTTTATCTCCCGCTTGGGAGAAAAGGCCCTACCCCTTTACCGCCTCCTTCGGCACACCGAACACTTCGAGTGGACGGATGCAGCCACGGTCGGACTCGATGAAATAAAAGCCATCTTGGCAACAAACCCAGTCCTGGCTGCGCCAAACATTGGCGAACCAATGCTATTGTACATTGCAGCAACCCATCATGTCATAAGCGCAGTGCTCGTCGTCGAACGAGAAATGGACGGACACAAATTCCCCCTTCAAAAGCCGGTCTACTATGTGTCCACTGTCCTTACTCCGTGCAAGTCACGGTACCCGCATTATCAAAATATTGCGTATGCGGTATTTATGGCATCCCGGAAGCTGCGACACTACTTTCAAGAGTGTTCAATAATAGTAGCCTCGGAAGTGCCACTTAACGATATTATAAACAACCGTGACGCGACAGACCGGATTGCAAAATGGGCCATTGAGCTCCTCCCATTCGACATAACTTACAAGCCACGGCGAGCTATCAAGTCGCAAGTCCTGGACGACTTCGTCGCAGAATGGACGGAGGCCGAACTCCCTAAAGAGTACGGCACATATTCAAACTAGGTCATGCACTTCGACGACTCCAAAATGTTGGCCGGTCTGGGGGCTGGCGTCGTTTTGACGTCCCCCACAGGAGACACAGTTCAATACGTACTCCAGATAATGTACACAGACTCCAACAACGCAGCCGAATATGAGGCCCTTTTACATGGTATCCGGATGGCAGTATCCATGGGCATTCAACGCCTAGAGGTGCGCGGGGACTCGAACCTCGCAATATCCCAAATAAATGGAGACTTTGATGCCAAGGATCCAAAAATGGCAGTTTATCGCAATGTTGTCCTAAAAATGGCAGCTCGGTTCGAAGGGCTCGAATTACACCATATAGCCCGGGAAAATAATCAGGCGGCAGATGTCCTGGCACGCATCGGCGCAAAACGCGATGTAGTCCCCCCCAACATCTTCTTGGAAAGGCTGTTCAAGCCATCCGTAGTATGGGAAGGGGAACCCAGCAATAACAGCCCGGACCCAACCGCACTGCCCGACACCGAAGACTCTGACATAATTGGAGGCTCTGCCAATGAAATAACACCTTCAGCCCACGTAATAATGGCCATCATCGCCCCGTGGACAGAACCATTCATCGCCTACCTTACTAGGCAGGAACTCCCCGAGGACCAAAATGAGGCACGCTGCATAGTGCGGCGATCTAAAGCCTATAAAGTCCATGAGGGAGAGCTTTATAAGAATTGGGAATCCGAGCCCTCTTATTAAGTAAGGGACAAGGCATACCCGCTCTCCTTTGGAGGGATTGGGGGCGCTCTCCGCTTGCTCTCCGCCATTATAGGTGGCAAGTCCGGCTCGAACCGGGACCATATAGGCTGGGGGGAGAAATCCCTTGGTCTGGAGCGTCACTAGCTCGTTGTGCGGGATGGAGCACCTCTTCCAATCTCCAGGCTGAGGGCTGGAAGGGCGAGAGGAGGAGCTGCGGCGGCCGGCCATGATAGAATGGACCTCTGTCGGATACGCTCTAATGAATACTCGCGGAGGGGAGAAGGTGTGGTTTGGATCTAAATCCTCGTCCCCTTAAATAGGCGGCTCATTCACGCGACTAGGGGTGTAAATATAAAAAACACCCTGATTTTTCGTATTCGTTTGACATGTGGAAGACGGCCATTACTGGGTGTAGAAGCCAAGGAGCGCTACAAGAAACCAGACATTATTCAACAGGTACACGGAATTTGGAGAACCCGCCTTGCAATGCCGAAGACAATCTGCGCGCCGGACTCGTCATCATTGAAGCCTGGTTCGGGGGCTACTGAGGGAGTCCTGGATTAGGGGGTGTCCGGATAGCCGGATTATACCTTCGGTCGGACTCCTGGACTATGAAGATACAAGATTGAAGACTTCATCCCGTGTCCGGAAGGGACTTTCCTTGGCGTGGAAGGCAAGCTTGGCGATACAGATATGTAGATCTCCTACCATTGTAACCGACTCTATGTAACCCTAGCCCTCTCCGGTGTCTATATAAACCGGAGGGTTTTAGTCCGTAGGACGGAACAACAATCATACCATAGGCTAGCTTCTAGGGTTTAGCCTCCTTGATCTCGTGGTAGATCTACTCTTGTACTACCCATATCATCAATATTAATCAAGCAGGACGTAGGGTTTTACCTCCATCAAGAGGGCCCGAACCTGGGTAAAACATCGTGTCCCCTGCTTCATATTACCATCCGACCTAGACGCACAGTTCGGGACCCCCTACCCGAGATCCGCCGGTTTTGACACCGACAGAACCCTTTGGCCATGGGGCATCGACGCCTTTGCTTATTGTGGTACCTCTGCATTCTGCATGTCGCCCATCGATCATCTTCGGCTTCACGTTGAAGTTCTTGAGCCATAAGCCGAAGTGTGGGGTGATGCGGAGGAAGGCTTCACATACGACGATAAACGACGAGATGTGAAGGATGGAATCTGGAGCTAGATTGTGGAAGTCGAGTCTGTAATAGAACATGAGCCCTCTGACGAAGGGATCAAGACTAAAGCCTAGCCCTCGGAGGAAGTGGGAAACAAATACGACACTCGTTGGGTTCGGGAGTGGGGATGACCTGCCCTTGGGCAGGCAGCCTGTGCGAGATTTTGGCGGTCAGATACCTTGCCTCCCTTAGCTTCTTGATGTCCTCCTCTATGACAGAGGAAACCATCCACCGGCCCTGAAGGTTGGATCCGGACATGATTGAAGGTCTGAAGCGCTCCGCCTGAGCCTTGGGTGTTGGAACTCGGGGTGGGGGAAGGGAGGGATTGAGCGCAAGAAGAAAAGGACAGGCTTTGGCCCCTTTATAAAGAGGGCGAATATCAAGCGTCCTCCGCGTGGCCATTTGGAACTTGCCTAAAATCAAGGAGTCGTACTAACGAGCACGATTGGGTTACCCACACCCATATTGATGAGAATCCCGTGATAATAGGACACGATCTCTGCTTCGACAAGACGTGCCAATAAAACCGCCTTGCAACACGTGAAGTGGCGGGCAGGGAAAAATGGTTCGAATAATGACCGGGGCCATGGCATGATGTCACGTTATGAAAAGTTGTTAGCAGATTAGATTTGTGGAAATATTATACTCTCTACGGTGGTATGTAGAATTTGTTTTGCAGAGCCAGACACTATCCTTGTGTTCAAAATCTTCTATGGAGTATTCAGAGGAGGATCCTGCCTTGCAATGTCGAAGACAATCTGCGCGCCGGACTCTTCGTCATTGAAGCCTGGTTCAGGGGCTACTGAGGGAGTCCTGGATTAGGGGGTCCTCGGACAGCCGAACTATATCCCTTGGCCGGACTATTCAACTATGAAGATACAAGATTGAAGACTTCGTCTCGTGTCTGGGTGGGACTCTCCTTTGCGTGGAAGGCAAGCTTGGCAATTCGTACATGTAGATCTCCTCCCTTGTAACCGACTCTGTGTAACCCTAGCCCCCTTTGGTGTCTATATAAACTGGAGGGTTTAGTCCGTAGGACAACGGCAATCATACCATAGGCTAGCTTCTAGGGTTTAGCCTCTCCGATCTCGTGGTAGATCAACTCTTCTAATACTCATATCATCAAGATCAATCAAGCAGGAAGTAGGGTATTACCTCCATCGAGAGGGCCCGAACCTGGGTAAACATTGTGTCCCCCGCCTCTTGTTACCATCCGCCTTAGACGCACAGTTCGGGACCCCCTACCCAAGATCCGCCGGTTTTGACACCGACAGACACCAGGACACTCAGTAGCATAAAGAAGAAACTTACTTATCATATTAGGGAAAATAGCAGGAGTACCATTTGTAACACAGTTTAATTGCATCATATCACTAGAGGCATTAGATTAACAATAATGCTGGTTAGACATGTCCTTAAGGTAACAGTGTGATCGCTTCATTTTACATGCGCCCTTACATTAACAACAACAAAAGGTTGGTATATGGACATGCGACAGTGGATGCATCAGCACAATGTACCTACAAGGAGGCATAAAGTGGTGATGTCGAGTTTGTTCATACTCTGTTAGGGCAGCAAATCTAATCCTGGAGACCTTTTACTATGTGAGGGCAGCAAATCTAATCCTGGAGACCTTTTACTATGTGAGGGCAGCAAATCTAATCCTGGACATACTCTGTTGACTTGTCCACCAGCCGCCACTTTCTATCCTTTTTTCAACCAATAATAGATATGTTCCTTATCCAGTTTGTATTGCCTTTTTCAAATTAATATGCTTTTGGTTAGAAGGAATGGAGCAAAGCAAAACTGGAGGATTGTTTTCCCTTTGGCGTCTCTTTTAAAGGAAAAATGTAGGAATTTTAATATCCACTTGGATGTCCTTTTCAAATTAATATGCATGAAGAACATGGCTAATTGCATTACTGGCATAATAAGATTCTTATTTTTTTCATTTTCATGTGGTTTGACTTTAATTTGACCATGTTTCTCCATTCTCGTGTTCTTCCAATTCATGTGAACCAAACACCCAGGTTGACAGAAATCCTATGTTTGCAAATGCTCTCTTTTGCATGTGCATTCCTATCCTATTCCTATGTTTTTCCTGTCCCTGCGTTTATAGAATCCTCCAATTCTAAGGAGCCCTTACAAATTTACTTCATTTTCAGATAGGTGTCAAAGAAAACTTTGTGTGTTATGTCCTCCTCCTACCGTGCCGTCATCCATCCCACCTGAGGTGCACCATCGACAGAAGCGTTCACTGCAGCAGAGATTCCCCCTGCAGACTTTCTTTCACCGCCTCAGATCATCTTCCCTGTTGCCGGCAGCCACGCCAACTGACCATCGACTGAGCAGATGAACCTGAGGACTACATAGTTCCGGAAGAGAGGTCGCACTCTTTCGTGTTTGCTTACGTTATACAACAGTTTTTATTACCTGCTACTTTATCGTCCTGTTCACCTCTTAGACTCTGAGTCGGGTCCAAACTAATGTTCAAACTTGAGTTTTAAAATGCCTGTGGGGCACATATCGAGGCAGTAACAAATAGTATATTTCTACTATCTGGTTCATCTGGGGTCTTCTATGTGGTTCATGTTGGGTGGGCAACAAACAGTAGATGATCAATCGTCTATCTTTTTAAACTGAAGCTATAATATAACTGCTATCATTAGTTTTGGATTTATCCACTCGTTTGCTACCATCAATCTTGATTTCTGCATGCACCCCTTAGGCCTTACATAATCTAACTATGTTTTTTTATTATGCATGTCAGTTATTGTACACAATCGTACTGAACATGTAGAGAAAAAGAGAAGACCATTGCGTGGGAATATAATGTCATGCAGACGCCGCTCCATGGTGGGCGAAGTGCCCCCCCTCCTGCCATTCCAGATTGTATTCCAAAGGAAGATAACTGTTCAGAGGGGGATTCAGAGGGAGACGACCGCTCCTATTTATCCCCTGAGGTGTTTGCTCTAACCTGGCATGTTGATGTTGGTCATATCATGCATATGGCGCCTCGCATTGCTTACATTGTACATCTTGTATGTCATCAACTTAGTTTAGATTTGATTTATGTGAATGCCAGCTATTTGGTTTCTATATCATACTCCCACTATTCCTAAATATTTATCTTTTTAGAGATTTCAACAAGTGACTAAATATAGAGAAAAATGAGTGAATCTACACTCTAAAATATGTCTATATACATCCGTATGTGGTAGTCCATTTGAAATCTCTAAAAAGACAAATATTTAGGAACGGAGGGAGTATATGGGAATTATGCAATGCCATCTTCTTTAGCCAGGCATCATATATGTGAATCATGCAATGTCATCCTGTTTAGCCAGTCATCGTATATGTGAATTGTATTGTGCCATATTTTTTCATAATGTATTCCATTTGTCAACAATGTTTATACATACATCTACTCTTCCTATGCATCAGCCATTTGAGTCGGTCATGGGAAAATCTGGAGTGAAAACAAGGTTTTCTGAGCAGTCAGTGCTACCTGTCGATGCAGATTTCTTGCTGGTTACAGATAGCTCCTCAGAGGAGGATTCAGAGACAGATCATGACCAGTCGTATCCCCCCCCCCAGAGGTGCATGCTCTAACTTGGTAGGATTATATTGCTCATATCATGCATATGGTGTCTTGCATTGCCATGCCATCTGCTTAGATTAGACATGCTTTGTGTGAATGCCTCCTATTTGCTTTCTATATATCAGATATATGAATTAGGCAATGCCATGATTTTCATCCAGTTATCATATATGTGAATTATGCACCACCATGTAGCCAAGCATCATATATGTGAATTATCTCATGCCATCCTTTTTTTTCATTACGTATTCCATCCATCGACAATCTATGTATATTGAACTACTCTTCATGTGTATCAGCCATTTGAGCTGGTTATGGAAAAATCTGGAGTGAAAACAAGGTCTTTAGAGCAGGCAATGGTACTTGTTGAAGCATATATCTCGATGGTTACAGGTAGCTCCTCAGAGGAGGATTCAGAGACAGTTGATCAGTCATATATCCCACCTGAGGTGTATGCTCTAATTTGGAATGTTTATATTTCTCATATCATGCATATGGTGTCTTGCATTGCTTAGTTTAGACATCATATCACTAGTAGAAAAAGGGTCAAATGTGAGACACATTAGTCCCGGTTTGAATTTGAGCCGGCACTAATGTGTCCATTAGTGCCGGTTCCAACGGCTAGGCGGGAGGAGATCTTTAGTACCAGTTCATAGCGAACCTTTAGTGTTGGTTCGTGCCACGAACCGGTACTAAAGAGGCAGTGGCTGGCTTTTGTCATGCTCGGGCCCGGCCAGCCCCTTTAGTACCACTTCGTGGCATGAACCGGTAGTAAAGAGGTTGTGGCAGGTTGTTTTTAGTCCCACCTCGCTCCCCTAGCAGGATTTTTACCACCTTAAATATGTTACTTCTCAAAGACTCAAACTATCACAAGCACTTGATTTTCATTGAACTCTATGTGTAGAATTTGTGGTCGCAATATGAGTCTTCACCGGTTTCTAAACCGTTGAGGACTCATATTGACAATTCAGATTGTACACAAAAAGATCATTGATAATCAATGTATTTTTCATGTATATTTTTACATGTTTATGCCCTCACTCTCTTCTCTCTCCACTCACACTCACACTCACTCGGTCTCCCCCTCAATCCCCCCGCACCGGTCCTCCCCCGCCGGTCGCCCCAGCTAAATGACCGTGAAATTAAAAATCACTACAAAATGAACTCTGAAAATGTTGAAACTTGGCATGGTATCATCATTTCACCCACATAGCAAGTGCATAAGAGTAGAGAGGGTTACTGCAAAAACTGGACGCATTTCGTGTACAAACAGGACAACCTCTTTCGGAGTATCAGGGTTTCGGACGAGAACTCATCTGTTACACGGGCACTTCATTTTTTTAAACTTATTTGAACTCCAGACATTTTTTGTGTTCCATATGCACCATTCAAAGCGAACTCATCAATTTTCAACATGTCCTGACATCATTTACTATTTTCAGTCATTTACCGATTTGTTTAGAGAGCTAAATGACCGTGAAAATGAAAATCACTACAAAATGAACTCTGAAAATGTTGAAACTTGGCATGGTATCATCATTTTACCCACATAGCATGTGCAAAATAGTAGAGAGGGTTACGGAAAAAACTGGACGCACTTGGTGTACAAACTGGACAATCTCTTTTGCAGTATCAGGGTTTCGGACGAGAACTCATCTGTTACATGGGCACTTCATTTTTTTAAACTTATTTGAACTCCGGACTTTTTTGCGTTCCGTATGCACCATTCAAAGCGACGTCATCAATTTTCAACATGTTCTAACATCATTTGCTATTTTTCAGTCATTTACCAATTTGTTTAGAGAGCTAAATGACCGTGAAATTGAAAATCACTACAAAATGAACTCTGAAAATGTTGAAACTTGGCATGGTTGTAGCGACCAGACCTCAAACAGTCTGATCTCTATGCTCCGGTGTCATCCCTGGATCAGTAATGCTGACACCACACAGTACTCGGAGGATTTATAGCAGAGTAGCAATCACACACTTATTACATCGAGTGTCTCAAAAGAGAACTTATTACAATAAATATGGCTTAAGGCCATCTAATAACGATAACAGCGGAAGGCTTGGAAGATAAGTGAGTCCATCAACTCCAACGGCATCACTGAGTATAGAACCATGACCTAAAACTCCTTAATCGTCGTTTGAAAAGTCTGCAACATTAACGTTGCAGCCCGAAAACGGGTCAGCACATGGAATATGCTGGCAAGGTAACACATAGAGAGTAATGGAATGAAACAGCTATACTATATGCATATCTGGCTGGTGGAAAGCTCTATGGTTACAGTTTTGCGTAAAGCCAATTTTTCCCTACTACAAAGGAATAAATTTATTTAACTATCATGGTAGTTGTTAAACATTGAGAATGGTTGACAGCATTCTCAATCCCAATTAAGCATCATCATTAAACAAAACCAAACAAAATTAATTTAGAGTAACATGTTGAGATTCACATGATAATCCAGGTACTAGATACTCAAGATGTCCATAACCGGGAACACGGCTAACCATGATTAGTTTATTACACTCTACAGAGGTTTGCGCACTTTTCCCCACAAGACTCGATCGCCTCCGTTGGGTTTCTCGCACTACAGGGTGTTTGAGAAGACGGATGACTGAGACATAGTCTTTCAGAAGCGCTAGCACCTTACGATCGGGTAGACCGTACCACCTACATCCCCTACATCTGCTAGTCTACCACTGTAAGAGTTCGCACAACTTAGTCAACTATGCTAGAGCCCATAATAGCTTGTGGCTGCACATGGAAGTTTCTAGTATGAATAGTCTCATGATCCCTTTGAGCCTGGGTGGCGGTCCAAAAGAAAAACAGGCAAGTCCTGGAATACCCGGGTGCCTCAATCCACCCAGATGTGTGTTTAAGTTGCCACCTTAGATAAACCATTAATTAACAAAACTAACATCTGTCATGGATTTCACTCACCCAATCCACGTCTACTAGCATAGCATGGCATAATAAGCAAACGTAGAAGTAACTCCCAAAGGTTTGATAACAATAGGTAATAGGTACTACCTCATCTACTTCCCATCCCACAATTTAATTAGATCCTAACCATGCAATGTGTGAGGATTGATCTAATACAATAAAACTGGGTAGTAGAAAAGGTATGATCAAAGTGTTACTTGCCTTGCTGATGATCCGGGAAACCTAGCGATTCGAAATAACAAGCGGCGCACTCCGGGTATTCTATCGCAGACAAACAAACAAGCATACAATAAGTACTCGTCTAATGCACAGGTAAAACTCAAATAAGAGATCTAACCAGAAGGTTCAACTTAAGAACTCCGGTTGGCAAAAAGAATCAAATCGAACGAAGCAACGAAAGTCAAACGGCTAAAGAAAACAACTTCGTTCTACTAATCTGGATCTAGGGCAAATTTTACAGTAGAAAAATCTTGTTTAAGTTGGTTAAACGGATAGAGGGTTTCGAGACGAAACTCCAGGCGCTTGAATCGCCTGATTCCAATAAACGAGCGAAAAGTTATACTAAAACGAAAATCGGATCAGGAATCACGGTCAGAAAAATCGCGGATTTAATCCGAGAAAAAGAAAAAAAAACGACGAACGCTTGCTAAAGTAAATAAATCGGAAAACCGATCTATTTAAAAAAACTAATCTAAAAAACCGACGGAAAAACCGAAGGTTTTTCGAAAAAAAATAAAAAAAAAGGGCGCGGATTTCGAGACGGTGGCGAACCTCGGCGAGCGTGCGGCGGCGGCGGCGGCGAGGCGGCACAGCGGCGGCGAGGCGGCGCGGCTGGGGGCTGGGGGCGGCTCGGGCTAGGGTTAGCTCTGGCTGGGCCTCCCCCCCCCCCCCGGCTTAAATAGCCTAACGGGCTGGGAGTCCTAGTCGGACACGGCCCTAGGTCGGTGCGCGTTTTTTTTAATAATTACGTGCAGAAGAAAAAAATAAAAAGAAATACTAAACGGACTCCAAAAATTCCGAAATAAATTTTCACGGGCTTCTAAAATCAAGCCGCACAAGGTGAACATTTATTTGGGACCTAAATGCAATTTTGAGAAACGCACATTTTTCCTAAATTCAAATAAAACACTGAAAAACTCCGAAATAAAATCTTATTTGATTTTATTATTAAATCCTCACTATGTCTTTATTTTGGGAAAGTCATTTTATTCCCTCTCTCATATTTTTGTAATTGAAATAATTGATGATAAAATAAATAAAATCAAATGATCCTATTCTCAAAATTTGAGAAAACTCAAATATGAAAATAACGAAACCCCCAACTCTCTCCGTGGGTCATTGAGTTGCGTAGAATTTCTAGGATCAACCAAAATGCAAAATAAAATATGGTATGCAATGATGATCTAATGTATAACATTCCAAATTGAAAATTTGGGGATGTTACAAACCTACCCCCCTTAAGATGAATCTCGTCCTCGAGATTCGGGTTGGTTAGAAAATAGGTGAGGGTGGTCCTTGAGCAAATCTTCCTCTCGCTCCCAGGTGGCTTCATCCTCCATGTGGTGGCTCCACTGAACTTTGCAAAACTTGATAACCTTGCTGCGAGTGACCCGACTGGCAAACTCGAGAATCTTAATTGGTTTCTCCTCGTACGTCAAATCGTTATCCAACTGAATAGTTTCCAAGGGCACTGTGTCTCTCAACGGTATGTCAGCCATCTCCGCGTGACATTTCTTTAACTGAGAAACATGGAACACATCATGAACTCCTAACAATCCTTCGGGCAATTCCAACTTGTAGGCCACTTCTCCCATAAGCTCCAAAACTCGATATGGTCCTACAAATCGTGGCGCTAACTTCCCTTTAACTCCAAAACGCTTTGTTCCCCGAAGTGGAGATAATCGAAGATAAGCTCTATCTCCGGCTTCGTAAACTGTCTCCTTGCGTTTAGAATCTGCATAACTTTTCTGTCTGGACTGGGCTACCTTGAGCCTATCGCGAATCAACTTCACCTTCTGTTCAGACTCTTTAATCAAGTCAGATCCAAACAACTGGCGGTCTCCAACCTCGTCCCACGATAACGGTGTCCTGCACCTCCTTCCGTACAAGGCTTCGAAAGGGGCCATCCTTAAACTGGTTTGGTAACTGTTGTTGTAAGAGAACTCTGCATATGGCAAATTATCGTCCCAACTAGATCCGTAATCTAGCGCACAAGCTCTCAGCATATCCTCCAAAATCTGATTAACTCTCTCGGTCTGTCCATTTGTCTGTGGATGAAAAGTTGTAATGAATTCTAGCCTGGTACCCAAAGTTCCGTGCAACTGCTTCCAGAACTTTGAGGTAAACTGGGTTCCTCTATCTGATACGATACTCCTTGGAACTCCATGCAGACATACGATCCTGGTCATGTATATCTTTGCCAACTTAGCACTGGTGTAAGTGGTCTTTACTGGGATGAAATGAGCTACTTTCGTCAATCGATCGACTACAACCCAAATCGAGTCATAGCCTGAACGAGTCCTGGGCAATCCCATGATAAAATCCATGCCTAGCTTATCCCACTTCCATTCGGGTATCGGCAATGGTTGTAACAATCCGGCTGGCTTCTAATGCTCTGCCTTTACTCTCTGACATACATCACAAACTGCTACATACTCCGCAATATCCTTCTTCATTCCGGTCCACCAGAAAATATCCTTCAAATCCAAATACATCTTGGTATTTCCTGGGTGAATTGAATACGGTGAATCGTGTGCCTCTTGCAAAATCAACTTCCTGATCTCTGGGTCATTGGGTGCGTAAACGCGGTCTTCAAACCATAGGGTGTCGTGCTCACCCTCACGAAATCCTTTAGCTTTTCCTTTGCTAAGTTTCTCCTTTATAGCGGCAATCTCCTTGTCAATCCTTTGAGCTTCTCTGATTCTATCCATCAAAGTTGACTGAATCTCCAATGCTGCTACATAGCCTCTTGGAACTATTTCCACACATAGTTCACGAAGATTTTCTGCTAACTCCTTGGGTATTTCTCCTGTCATTAATGTATTGACATGGCTCTTATGGCTTAATGCGTCAGCTACTACATTAGCCTTTCCGGGGTGATAATGCAATCTCATATCATAATCCTTGATGAGCTCCAACCATCTCCTTTGTCTAAGATTCAACTCCTTCTGTGTGAAAATGTACTTCAAACTCTTATGATCCGTGTACACCTCACAATGGTTTCCGATGAGGAAATGCCTCCATGTTTTCAAAGCATGTACTACGGTTGCTAACTCCAAATCATGCGTGGCATAATTTAACTCATGAGGCTTTAGTTGTCTTGAGGCATATGAAACAACTCTCCCTTGCTGCATAAGCACTGCTCCAAGTCCTCGACGTGAAGCGTCGCAATACACCTCATAATCCTTGGTTTGGTCTGGCAAAATCAACAATGGTGAGGTAACCAAGCGTTTCTTCAACTCCTGAAAACTAGCCTCACATTCCTCTGTCCATATGAACTTGGTATCTTTCTTTAACAACTCAGTCATAGGCTTCGCAATCTTTGAGAAATTCTCAATAAATCTCCGGTAGTATCCTGCGAGTCCAAGAAAACTCCGGATCTCTCCAACTGTTGTTGGGGCTTCCCACTTGGTAACGGTATCAACTTTAGTGGGATCAACTGCTATACCTTCTCCAGATATAACGTGTCCGAGGAATCCTACTTCCTTCAACCAAAACTCACATTTGCTGAACTTGGCATATAATTGATGTTGTCTGAGTTTTCCAAGTACCAAACGCAAATGCTTCTTATGCTCCTCTTCATTCTTCGAGTAAACCAGGATATCATCAATGAACACTACGATGAACTTATCCAAGAATTCCATAAACACTTTGTTCATCATGTTCATAAAATAGGCAGGTGCGTTAGTCAGACCAAATGACATAACGGTATACTCGTACAGCCCATATCTGGTGGTAAAAGTTGTCTTCGGAATATCCTGTTCTCGAATCTTCAACTGGTGGTACCCTGATCGTAGATCGATCTTGGAAAATACCTTAGCTCCTTGCAGTCGATCGAACAGATCGTTGATCATTGGTAGTGGGTACTTGTTCTTGATCGTTACTTCATTCAATCCTCGATAATCAACAACCATCCTTAACGATCCATCTTTCTTCTCCACTAGTAGTACTGGCGATCCCCAAGGCGAAGAACTTGGGCGGATATATCCCTTATCCAGTAACTCCTTAATCTGCTTCTTAATTTCCACCAAATCCTTTGCTGGCATCCTATATGGTCTCTTTGATATTGGCCCTGTGCCTGGCAATAGCTCAATCAAAAACTCAATATCTCTATCCGGTGGCATGCCTGGCAACTCCTCTGGAAATACTTCAGGGAAATCCCTTACCACTGGTACTTCCTCCTGCACAACTCCTGTTAGGCAATTTACTTGAGTCCTCTTTGGCACATGTCGGGATACATACTTGATCCTTCTCCCTTCTGGGGTGGTAAGCAAAATTGACTTACTAGAACATTCTATATTACCTTCATACTTTGATAACCAATCCATGCCTAATATCACATCCAATCCTTGGGATTCCAATACTATTAGGTCTGTGGGAAAAACATAGTTACCAATCCTTAATGGTAACCGATCACACCATAGACTAGCCACATACTCTGCTCCAAGCGAGGTTACTAACATGGGTGACCTAAGGTCTTGGGTTGATAGGTTATACTTATCCACAAATCCCCTTGAGATGTATGAATGCGATGCACCAGTATCAAAAAGAACGAGTGCAGTAAATGACTTAACCAAAAACTTACCTATTACTGCATCGGGTTGAGCTTCAACCTCCTCCACGCTAACGTGGTTCACCTGTCCCCTGTTGAAAGGGTTCGGCTTCTTCCAAGAACTTCCATTGCCATTTTGGCCTTCAGGACATTCATTAGCATAGTGTCCGGTCTTCTGACACTTAAAGCAAGTGACTTGGCTCAGGTCCTTGTTGGCTGGGGTTGATGGGTTGGTGCGGTTCTGGCCGTTGCTTCCTCCATTGCCATTACCGTTCTTGGTGCCATTGTGATTGTGCGAGCTACCTCCTCCATGAGTATGCTGAAAATGTCCTCCCGGTCTAGGGGTAAAACGTGGCTTCTGCTGAGCTCCTGAATTGTACTTCCCTTGTCCATACTTCCTCTTGCGATTCTCAATTTGCTGCTGCTTCCCTTCAATCATAAGAGCACGATCTACCAACTCCTGGTAGTTGTTGAAAGTGGCTACCATCAACTTCATGCTCAACTCATCATTCAGTCCTTCCAGAAACTTCTCCTGCTTTGCTGCATCCGTAGCGACATCATCTGGGGCATAACGTGCTAACTTACTAAAGTCCTCCACATACTAGCCAACTGTCCGTCCTCCTTGGCGCAAGTTGCGAAACTCACGCTTCTTCATGGACATAGCTCCTGCTGAAACATGGGCAGTATGAAAAGCCTGCTGAAAATGGTCCCATGTGACAGTGTCGACTGGGAAAGTGGCTGTGAAATTCTCCCACCATGATGCTGCGGGTCCTTCTAGCTGATGTGCGGCAAACTTCACCTTCTCCGCATCTATGCATCCTGCTGTGGTCAATTCCCTAGCTGTCTTGCAGAGCAAATCATCTGCTACTATCGGCTCGGTGCTACTGGAAAACACCGACGGATTCAGCCTAAGAAAATGAGCTAAGTGATCAACAGGTGGTGGTGGTGGTGGTGGGTTTTTGTTGTTCCCTTGATTCTGATTCTGGACTAGCAACTGCATCAATGTGTTCTGCTGCTGGATCAACTGGGTGAGCTCCGGTGGAAAGGTGAATCCGGGGTCATGTCTCGGAGGCATCTGAGGGTTTAGAAAAGATGAGATGTAAGAATAGAAGGGGTCTAAAGAGAAAACACTACCCACATGCACATGAGGCAAAAGCAAACAATTCACTTCATTCAATCAAACAAGGGCATACAATCGATCTATCTATCGCAAGAAGTGCTTGGACTACTATATTTACATGGTGGACTACTACTACTAATGAGGTGGTCTACTAGAAATATTCTTCGGTTGCAGACTCCATGATATCTGCTCCAGCTTCATCAACATAGTCATCATCGCTACTATCTGGATCCGAGTCGGTGTCGTCGATGATGATGTAGTCTTCCGGGTTAATCTCCTTGGGTTCTTCGTCTTCCACTAGTGTAGGGCCTCCCATAAATATTCCAATCTTCTTGATCAGTTCGTCATCCTTCTCCACCAATACTTCAATTTCCTCTTCATAATCTTCACGTGTAGCCTTGAGTTCTTCCTCCAGTTCCTTGATTCTAGTCTTAGCCTTCTTCAGATCTATCATGTCGGCACACATCTGGTTCTCCTGTCGTCGAATGTGCTGGTTTAACTCCTGGATAAAAGCTGCGATTGATCTATCCTTCTTGGTGCTGATCATCTCCCAGTGCTCATCTCGGCACCCACAAATCTGGTAGATAGTATCCTTGAGATCCTTGCGGTAGATTTCTCCAATGCGTCCCATGGCGATGTGAGCTGCCATGCCCTTTCCTAGACTCCAAGTTGGTGCATCAAAAGAAAACTCTATGGGCTCAGTGACTGGCATGAACGTCCTTCCTGGAACTTGAACTTGAATCATCCAGCGCTCTTCTTCGGGTAAAGTGGCGTTGTAGGTTCCGGAGAAGCTTGGTACTCCTATATTCAGGTATCTAGTGACTTCCTTCAAGTGACGTCCAAAGGGTGTATCTTCATCCGATTGCGTGAACTTGTTCCTTGCATCCGCCATCCTAAAAGAGTAGAAAAGATGAGAAGTCAGAAGAGAAGAGAATGGATAGTGATCTAGGTCTTTTAGCTTAGTGGTCATGTCCTACAGTCAGCGTGTGCTCTGATACCATCTCTGTAGCGACCAGACCTCAAACAGTCTGATCTCTGTGCTCCGGTGTCATCCCTGGATCAATAATGCTGACACCACACAGTACTCGGAGGATTTATAGTAGAGTAGCAATAACACACTTATTACATCGAGTGTCTCAAAAGAGAACTTATTACAATAAATATGGCTTAAGGCCATCTAATAATGATAACAACGGAAGGCTTGGAAGATAAGTGAGTCCATCAACTCCAACGGCATCACTGAGTATAGAACCACGACCTAAAACTCCTTAATCGTCGTTTGAAAAGTCTGCAACATTAACGTTGCAGCCCAAAAACGGGTCAGCACATGGAATATGCTGGCAAGGTAACACATAGAGAGTAATGGAATGAAACAGCTATACTATATGCATATCTGGCTGGTGGAAAGCTCTATGGTTACAGTTTTGCGTAAAGCCAATTTTTCCCTACTACAAAGGAATAAATTTATTTAACTATCATGGTAGTTGTTAAACATTGAGAATGGTTGACAGCATTCTCAATCCCAATTAAGCATCATCATTAAACAAAACCCAACAAAATTAATTTAGAGTAACATGTTGAGATTCACATGATAATCCAGGTACTAGATACTCAAGATGTCCATAACCGGGGACACGGCTAACCATGATTAGTTTATTACACTCTACAGAGGTTTGCGCACTTTTCCCCACAAGACTCGATCGCCTCCGTTGGGTTTCTCGCACTACAGGGTGTTTGAGAAGACGGATGACCGAGACATAGTCTTTCAGAAGCGCTAGCACCTTACGATCGGGTAGACCGTACCACCTACATCCCCTACATCTACTAGTCTACCACTGTAAGAGTTCGCACAACCTAGTCAACTATGCTAGAGCCCATAATAGCTTGTGGCTGCACACGGAAGTTTCTAGTATGAATAGTCTCATGATCCCTTTGAGCCTGGGTGGCGGTCCAAAAGAAAAACAAGCAAGTCCTGGAATACCCAGGTGCCTCAATCCACCCAGATGTGTGTTTAAGTTGCCACCTTAGATAAACCATTAATTAACAAAACTAACATCTGTCATGGATTTCACTCACCCAATCCACGTCTACTAGCATAGCATGGCATAATAAGCAAACGTAGAAGTAACTCCCAAAGGTTTGATAACAACAGGTAATAGGTACTACCTCATCTACTTCCCATCCCACAATTTAATTAGATCCTAACCATGCAATGTGTGAGGATTGATCTAATGCAATAAAACTGGGTAGTAGAAAAGGTATGATCAAAGTGTTACTTGCCTTGTTGATGATCCGGGAAACCTAGCGATTCGAAATAACAAGCGGCGCACTCCGGGTATTCTATCGCAGACAAACAAACAAGCATACAATAAGTACTCATCTAATGCACAGGTAAAAGTCAAATAATAGATCTAACCAGAAGGTTCAACTTAAGAACTCCGGTTGGCAGAAAGAATCAAATCGAACGAAACAACGAAAGTCAAACGGCTAAAGAAAACAACTTCGTTCTACTAATCTGGATCTAGGGCAAATTTTATAGTAGAAAAATCTTGTTTAAGTTGGTTAAACGGATAGAGGGTTTCGAGACGAAACTCCAGGCGCTTGAATCGCCTGATTCCAATAAACGAGCGAAAAGTTATACTAAAACGAAAATCGGATCAGGAATCACGATCAGAAAAATCACGGATTTAATCCGAGAAAAAGAAAAAAAACGACGAACGCTCGCTAAATTAAATAAACCGGAAAACCAATCTATTTAAAAAACCGAATCTAAAAAAACCAACGGAAAAACCGAATGGTTTTTCGAAGAAAAAAATGGAAAAAAACGGCGCGAATTTCAAGACGGTGGCGAACCTCGGCGAGCGTGCGGTGGCGGCGGCGGCGGCGGCGGCGAGGCGGCGGCGGGGCGGCGGCGAGGCGGCGGCGGGGCGGCGGCGAGGCGGCGGCGCGGCGGCGGCGGTGGCGGCTGGGGGCGGCTCGGGCTAGGGTTAGCTCTGGCTGGGCCTCCCCCCGGCTTAAATAGCCTAACGGGCCGGGAGTCCTAGTCGGACACGGCCCTAAGGTCGGTGCGCGTTTTTTTAATAATAATTACACGCAGAAGAAAAAAAACTAAAAAAATACTAAGCGGACTCCAAAAATTCTGAAATAAATTTTCACAGGCTTCTAAAATCAAGCCGCACAAGGTGAACATTTATTTGGGACCTAAATGCAATTTTGAAAAACGCACATTTTTCCTAAATTCAAATAAAACATCGAAAAACTCCGAAATAAAATATTATTTGATTTTATTATTAAATCCTCAATATTTCTTTATTTTGGGAAAGTCATTTTATTCCCTCTCTCATATTTTTGTAATAGAAATAATTGATGATAAAATAAATAAAATCAAATGATCCTATTCTCAAAATTTGAGAAAACTCAAATATGAAAATAGCAAAACCCCTAACTCTCTCCGTGCGTCATTGAGTTGTGTAGAATTTCTAGGATCAACAAAAATGCAAAATAAAATATGGTATGCGATGATGATCTAATGTATAACATTCCAAATTGAAAATTTGGGGATGTTACAATGGTATCATCATTTCACCCACATAGCATGTGCAAAAGAGTATAGAGGGTTACGGCAAAAACTAGACGCACTTCGTGTACAAACTGGACAATCTCTTTTGGAGTATCAGGGTTTCAGACGAGAACTCATCTCTTACACGGGCACTTCATTTTTTTAACTTATTTGAACTCCAGACTTTTTTTGCGTTCCGTATACACCATTCAAAGCGAAGTCATCAATTTTCAACACCTTCTGACATCATTTGCTATTTTTCAGTCATTTACCAATTTGTTTAGAGAGCTAAATGATCGTGAAATTGAAAATCACTACAAAATGAACTCTGAAAATGTTCAAACTTGGCATGGTATCATCGTTTCACCCACCTAGCATGTGCAAAAGAGTAGAGAGGGTTACGGCAAAAACTGGATGCACTTCATGTACAAACTATACAATCTCTTTCGGAGTATTAGGGTTTCGGACGAGAACTCATCTGTTACATGGGCACTTCATTTTTTAACTTATTTGAACTCCAGACTTTTTTGCATTCCGTATGCACCATTCAAAGCGAAGTCATCAATTTTCAACACGTTCTGACATCATTTGCTATTTTTCAGTCATTTACGATTTGTTTAGAAACCTAAATGACCGTGAAATTGAAAATCACTAAAAAATGAACTCTGGAAATGTTGAAGCTTGGCATGGTATCATCATTTCACCCACCTAGCATGTGCAAAAGAGTATAGAGGGTTACGGCAAAAACTGGATGCACTTTGTGTACAAACTGGACAATCTCTTTTGGAGTATCAGGGTTTCGGACGAGAACTCATCTGTTACACCGGCTATTCAAAATTTTAATAACTTATTACAACTCCGGACTTTTTTGCGTTCATTATGCACCATTCAAAGCCACGTCGTCATCTTTCAACCCTTTCTGACATAATTTGATATTTTTTATGCATTTATTGATTTGTTTTGAGCTAAATGACCCTGAAATTGAAAAGCACTACAAATGAACTCTGAAAAGGTTGAAACTTGGCATGGTATCATCATTTCACCCACATGGCATGTGCAAAAAGTAGAGATGGTTACGGCAAGAACTGGATGCACTTTGTGTACAAACTGGACACTCTCTTTCGAACTATCAGGGTTTTAGACGAAAACTCTCTTTCGAACTACTCAGAAATAAATAGAATAAAATAAATAAAGCAAAAAAGAAAAAACTATATAAAAAACTAATCATAAATAAATAAATCAGAAAAGAAAAAAACTATATAAAAACTACTCAAAAATAAATAGAAGAAAATAAATAAAGCAGAAAAGAAAAAACTATATAAAAAACTACTCAGAAATAAATAGAAGAAAATAAATAAAGAAGAAAAGAAAAAAACTATATAAAAAATTACTAAGAAACAAATAGAAGAAAATAAATAAAGCAGAAAACAAAAAAACTATATAAAAAACTACTCAGAAATAAATAGAAGAAAATAAATAAATCAGAAAAGAAAAAAAACTATATAAAAAATACTCAGAAATAAATATAAAAAAATAAATAAAGCAGAAAATAAAAAACTATATGAAAAATTGTTGGGGCGCTGTCCAGTCGGCCTGCTAGGCCTTGGGCATGTAAATTCAGGCCCACAAGGGCCAGCAGGCTCACAGGACAGCGCGCCATAGTTAGGCCGAGAAGCCTCGTTTACAGAGGAGTTCGATAAAGCAGCCGCGGCTGGGTTTATAAACCAGTGCGACTGCCCTTCGCCCGGTGAGGTGGGACTAAACTTTGCGCACTGCAGCGCACCCCTTTAGTAGCGGTTCGTGGCTCCAACCGGTACTAAAGGCCACCCTTTAGTATCGGTTGGAGCCACGAACCGGTACTAAAGGGGGCCGCTTCCCGCCGCTTGACCTGGCCAAAATTGGCCTTCAGTACCGGTTGGTGGCTCCAACCGGTACTAAAGGCCCCTCCTATATATATAGCACTTACAAAAAATTCAGTTTCATATCCCCACTTCTTCTTCAACTACTTCGCGTGACATCGCCGCCGCCACCGCGTCGTCGCCCATCGCGCGCTGTGTCTCGCCCTCGCCGCCCCCGCCGCGCGCCATCGCCCCCACCGCCCGTCGTCGCCGTTTCGCGCCGTCACCCCCGGCTCGCCGTCCCCGTCGCGTCGCCGTCTCGTGCCGCCGCCCGTACGCCGCCACCCCCAGCTCATACACACACAGAGAGACAGACACACACACACACACACATTTTTTTACTTATTTTTTGTTTTCTATTGTTTAGATTAATGCATGTCAAATTGTTATTTAGATGATCGAATTAGATGAATTACGTAGATAAGAATGTTAGAATGTTAATGTTAGATGAATTAGATAGAAAAGTTAAATATTGATGTCAATTATTAGATGAATTAGTTAGATATTAATTAGTTATATGAGATTATTTGAACTAGCTGAATTAATATAACTAGTTTATTTTTAGTAAATGCTTAGTTGAACTAGCTAGTTGAATTAGAACTACTTTATTTTTAGTAAGAAAATTTAGGTATATGAGATTCGATGATCTAATTAAAATATTACTATATATAGCTACTTTATATATTTTAGTAAGAAAATTAATAGAACTAGTTTATTTTTAGTAAATTCTTAGTTCAATTAGTTGAATTAATAGAACTAGTTTATTTTTAGTAAGAAAATTTAGGTATCTGAGATTTGATGATCTAATTAAAATATTACTATATAGAACTAGCTACTTTATTTTAGTAAGAAAAATTAATAGAACTAGTTTATTTTTAGTAAATGCTTAGTTGAATTAGTTGAATTAATAGAACTAGTTGAATTAATAGAAGTACTTGAATTAATAGAGCTAGTAAGTGTTTAATGTTTCACCTATATGAACATAGGAAATGTCGTCTGACGACGAAAAAGATTTCATTATGTGTGAATACTGTGAAGACCAGCGCGGCCTATGCGACAGAAATTTCTTTGTTGATGATAGGCGCTTCAACATCAAGCTGGATGAGACCTTCGAAATGGATACAGTAAGTCACAACGACAAGTCTTTTTTCGTAATTAAGCATGACTTATGCTTCATTTTCTTCAACTTATAATTTTAAATTTTCACTATTCTACTAGCGCATCCCTTGCCATGCAAGAATTTTTGTCTTGGATAAGATAGGTTTCAGTGCTATGGAAACTATGGAGGTAAAGAGAGTTTACCTGAAGACTGAGCATGGTTATACTTTCAACGTCAAATTATACAATGCAGACATATACACCTATTTTGAATGCAAAACTTGGCAAACACTATGCAAGGCTTATGCATTTGAGCCTGATATGGTTATCACCTTTGATATTCGTCTGGAAGATGATATTGAAGGTAATAGAGACATCTAGGTCGATGTGCGGACGCCTCCAGTTCTACCATTATGTGAGTTTCTCAACCATATTTATGTCTTCGATATTGTTTATTCAAAAACAGTTGACAACTAATTTCTATTGACAGCTTATTTCCATTCAAGCAAACATGTCCGGCGCTTGGTAGACAGGACCGTCCACTGTCCCGGGGCTGAACTAAACTGCGAGGAGATAAGTCATTATGTTTCATGGCTTGAGGATCTTGATGGTGTCAAGAGAAATTATTTTCCTGAATTTGAAAATCTTAGTACTCAAAACGTGTGACCAATAGTGATCATATTAAACTACGGTCACATCTATTTAGGAAAGATGATGAGATTTTTACTATTTGTCCTTAGTGCATCTTTTGCATACATTATTTTTCAAGCTAAACTTCATTGCTAAGTAATGTTACTATACGATGTTATTAAACAGGGACTCCCGATGATAGTTGTGCGGCTTGTGCCTCAGTGGATCGGTACTAAAGGTCGCATGTCAATGGTTAGCTTACGGCCAAGATATCCTACAATGCACATGAGAGCATTCAGGATTTCTAATAGCGAGGAATGCTTAATAGTGAAAGATTGGAGCAAAATTGTTAACGATCGCAGAGAAGTACTAGGGGGCAGCAAACAGAAGCACAGCCCACGATTAGGAGACAGGTTCATCTGCATGCTCCAATATGATTAATCAGGAGAGCTATACATGTTCTATGCTATTTTACCTGAGAGAGAGAGCAGCAGGAGTGATTATTAGCTAGTTCATGCTCTTAATTAGTACTTGTCCTCTCATGTATGTGTTCTTCGTCCTGAACTTAATTAATCTCAAAGAGGAGTGAAGTCTATTTTAAACCTCGAAGTCATACAGCTCGTCAAAAGTGAACCCCAAACTCGTAATCCCTGAAGTCCATGCCCTGTATTTATCAATCCCAGTCAATTCTGACCATAGAGTTGTTTGGCACACCGGGAAAAGTCGATCCCGGCTGGGTTCACCTCACTACTCATAGACTACAGGGTCCACATGTCATCTTCTTTCCCAACCTTCCCATCCTCATCTGCCTCGCTCCAGTTCCTCCTGTGTCCGCGGCCGCCCGGCGGGGGCTCACCGCCTACTGCTACGGCTCACCTCACCTCTAGCGGCACATCCATGCTAGTAATGCTAGTTGTAGAGCAGCGCGCCACCTGCTTGCTTTCTTAGGTCGGCTAGATTGAAAGCACTAAATTCAGTCGCTAGCTTATGAATCAATCTGCAATGTGATGGCTGTACTACGGGCCGCCGGCAAGTTTGCGGCCACCTCCGGTCAAGTGAAATTGAGTACGACTAGTGTGGATGTAGATGGACATGCGTACACGGCGGAGGAGGAGGTCGATGACGAAACAGTCTAGCTAGGACGGGGATCCCCGGCGGCCGCAGCGAGTGGTACACATCGTCTATGCGCCTACCCAGTGGTTGGTGCGTGATCCTAATGCTGCTCGCCTGCTCTTCCAAAGGTAGGGCGCCGTGCTCTGCTACATGGCTGTTGCTCGGGTAGCTCAGGTGCTACTGCTTGGTGCTGCTAGTCGATGACGGGTGACCCCGGTTCTTGGCAACGAGATAGGTGGGGCGAGCCACCAGAGGCGCGGCAGCGGCTGCTCGCGAGCAGATGAGGCAGGGAGGACGAAGGGGATTTGGGGACGAGATAAGGTGAGAAGATAGACATGACATGTGGGTCCCATTAGTCAGTGAGAGTAAAGAGTTATCCTGATGGGGTTTTTCCCTTTTCTAATGTACCAAATTAGTCTAATACTAGGTTGGGGTCGAGATTAGACCGGGATGTACAAGTACAGGACATGGGCTTCAGGGATTGAGAGGTTGAGGTTTATTTCCGACTAGCCGTACGAATTCAGGGTTTAAAATAGACTTCACTCCTCAAGGAGTGATTTGCTTTTGTGGTGTTATGAATGCTTATAATATCATGACCATGTTGAACTCGATGATATCTTTGCTTCTGGTACAAGTGAATGTTTCTTCTTTAAGCTAGTGTTGGTGGTGATTAGATAGTGGTAATGACTATGATGATTAAATAGTGGTAATGATGACTATGATGATTTTTAGCTAGCTAGTATACTGTTGTTGGTGATGATATATATGATGCAAGAGTTTTTATATTAATATGATGATGATGATGATGATGATGAGTTATTATATAATTTATGAAAGAAACCGTAGATTAGTTTCAACTGGATGGATCCTAGCTAAGTGATCAAGTATATGCCATATCCATATTACTTGATCACTTCATATACTTGATCACTTAGCTAGGATCCACATGCATCCAGTCGAAACTAATCTATGGTACTTTCACCTAATGGTTTAACAACTCATTATAATGTAAAACAATCACTAAAATTAAATTTAAAACACAAAATTAAAGGAAAAATAAAAAATAAAATCAAACCCCCCCCCAAACATTTAGTACCGGTTGGTGTTACCAACCGGTACTAATGGTCTGCCCGCACCCGGGCTTGTCTCGTGCCACGTGGTGGCACTTTAGCGTCGGTTCGTGCCGAACCGGTACTAAAGGGGGGGCTTTAGTCCCCACCCTTTAGTGCCAGTTATAGAACCGGCACTAAAGGCCCTTACGAACCGGCGCTAAAGCCCGATTCTGCACTAGTGTGTGCACAATATTCTATTCCATCTGCTTAGTTTAGAGATCATACACGCGAGTGTCACCTACTTAGTATATGAATCAATTATGTCAATTATATCATGCCATCTTGTATACTTAGACAACATGTATGTAAATTATTTCATCCCAACCTATTTTAGAAACACATCATATAGTTTTGTCATGTCATCATGTTTAGATACTCATCATATGTTGAATTATACCATTATATCCTGTTAAGTTATCCATCATATATCTAAAATTGTGTCATGTTATCTTGTTTAGTTAGCCATCATATATGTGAAATTGTGTCATGCTGTCCTATTTGGTTAGACAACATATATGTGAATTACCACATCTGTCTATCATACAATGTATGTACGTTCAATTTCTTTTGTTGTTTATCAGTCATTTGAATTGGAGGGGGTGATGGCAGTATCTAAGGGAGCAAAGATCCGTTCTTCACAAAAGACAGTGCTACCCGTCGATGCAGGTAGAACCATGGTTGTACTGGCCCACGAACTAGCCCCACCACACATAATTGAGACTCTTTGAGATTGCACACTTACACCGTTGGGCAGAGAACCAGCTAAAACCCATAACCCCAACCCTAGCGGATAGTAACCCACTTCTAGTTAACACAGCACCATGTGCACCACAGAGCACCCCCACATGAGCAGTGTGTAAAGCAACTGCAGTGCCCAAAGCACGAAGACCACCACAGCGAACCCAAACTCCACGTTTAAAGCAGAAGAGCAAATGTTCTCAAGTCAGATTCCGTAGCTATGGTCCATACTCCTTTTCTATTGCATCACTGTATTTACTCATACCAACTACTTTCAAATTTGAAGGATCCAATTGGAACTCCAATGGCGCAACAGGTATGTTTTAAACCTATTCCTTTAACTGGGTTGCTGTTCTAACTTCTTGCTCTATGTTGATTTCATTTTCAGTTGTATAAATAGTTATGTTCTCATGTGATGCACATTACAAGTGTTGCCAGTGTTGTGTAGTTTCTCACACTTATATTCTGTCTATGCTGCTGTGTCTTAAAAATATATGATTAGAACTATGTCTCTATCTTGATTTGGCAACATAAACTAGAATGATATGGACAATACAGTGACCATAGTACATAGATATATGTTTGTTTCATGTTGTTATCCTGTCCACCTTACTACTTAAGTGGTTTACCAAAATGAGTTTCGTATACTATATGCTAAACCTGTGATGTGTCTGCTCGTTTCTCTTGTAGAATGGGAATAGAATATTGGAGAAGAGCACCCCACTATGCAATGGTAGAGGAAGTAATGCGGATAAGGTTCAAGATAGTGAGACAACCATGTTGGTCTTCAAGAAAGGTGATAAAAATGATCATGTAGACACTGAGACAACCCCACAGTCCTGCGTTGATGTAGTGTTCGGGTTACTAGCCAGTACCGCTGGCACAAGCTCTTCGAACTCGCTGCCTGAATCACTTCAGCTTCTTCAGTCTTAGCTACAAGCTGAAAAGCATCAGTCAGCTGTGTTGCGGCAAGAAGCCGAAGGACTGAGGAAGCCCCTGCAAAATCCAGATGCATACTTTCTGGTGCAACAGCAAGCGCTAGGGGATTTAAGCGCCAAACAAGAGAAAGTTAATAAGCTTGCTAAGCACCTTGCCAGCATTATGGGTACCCAGGATATTGTTTCTTGAGCTCTTCTGAAGTGGTTTCAATTCTAGACTTGTTTTGCTTCGGCGTTATTTGCACTGGTCGCCAACTTTGACAACCAGTGTATGTGATATGCTGCTTTCTTCCCTATATTTGCACTCGTGGCGAACTTTGATGCCTAGTGGATGTAATATGTGTAATAGCCATGAGAGCCTAGCGTAAGTTGCTTGCTTATTTATTTCCTTGTTGTCTTGTTTATTTGTTTGCTTGTAGTCAGTGTAGTTCTTTTTTCGTGGTTTGCTAGTGGCCGCAATAACCTATTTTTTTAAACTAGGCCACAATACCATGGGCTACATGTTTATTGTAGTGACCCTGGGCCTCCTACGGGCCATAGAAATAATGGGCCTTCTACGGGGTGTAGCATCAATGGGCCTTCTACGGGTCGTATGATCGATTGGCCAAACATGGGCCAATAACGGACCGCATTATGGGCCATAAACGAGCTAGAGTTGGAATGGTCTGTTCATGGGCCGACCATAACGGGCCGTCGTTAATCGGCCATATTTGATGACGCTATGAAAACGTCCCAACGGATTAACGGGCCGACTATAACCACGGGTTGAATTTGGCCACAAGAAGAAAAGGCCAGTAACGGGCCGTAAGTAACCGAATGCTAGAAATGAGCCCAAGAATAAATGGGCCCTGAGAAGGCCGAAAGATAACACGGGCTGGAAATGGCCCAATGGAATAATGGGCCGTTAATGGGTATAAAGCGATACAATATTCATTACAGGCCAGTTTCACCACGGGTTGTTAATGGGCCAAGAGTTACAAAGGGCCTCATATGGGCCGAAAGATGTCATGGGCCATACATGGGCCGGAAGTTACAACGGGATGGAATCATATTGTATGGCCCAGATGACGCTACTAGACCTAAATCGGGTAGGCCGTAACGGGCTCTGAGTTAGCGGGCTGTAAATGGGCTATGTGCGAACATGCCGTTAATAGGCTTTCCATTGGTCGGCCTGCTACCTTTTGACCAAGTCAAACGGGTCGGCCTTTTCACAGGAATGGGCCTCTGTTGGGCCATGCCACGTGTCGACGTGTCATAGGCGCCTTTTGTCCGATGAGTGGATGACATATGTCCCAACGGTGAGCCGACACATGGTTCCTCTGGCCATTGAGAATTTTACACGTGGAAAATCCCCATTGGTCTGGGCTGTTAACGGGTTATTTGATCCAAACCGGAACCCGATAGCTTAATGGCGACTCGTTACGGTGGATGCCACGTGTCGGTTACCCTTGACGAAAGCAATTCTATGACGCGCGATTTATCGTCAAGGAAGTGGACACTTCCGTGATGATAATTTTGGTAATGTCATGGCACACTTCTATGATAGCACAAGTATGACTATCTTGATTCTGTCATAAAATTTTCATGGATGTACATGCATGACAAAAGACATGACCTACTGTGACAAACACGTGTCATCATGGAAGTGTATTTTTTTTGTAGTGGATGGTGATTGCATGTGTGATATGGACAACGGCAGTATGCATGTATCTCTATATGGCTCCGAACCTTGCTACATGTACGACACTATTAGCATGATTGCTATACGACAACTGAACAACCTTCCATCATGTCCATTCAGTGGAGCAGCATCGTTGGATCAATCGTTGTATGAAAATCTGATGTTAGACCATTGTACGTGAAGTAGTTGCATTTGGCTCCACACACACAATATACATATAACACAGATTACGTATCAAACCAGGTTGTGTACCTACACAACTAAGTACCCTAATTCCCTAAATACTAGTAGTGGTGAATATGAAATCCCTGAGAATGCCTTTATTACTCAATCAATGCTTCACTTAGTCTGGTTCCTTTTTATTACTGTTTTACCTTTTTGTTTGTAGTTAGTTTAATCTAATGTTAACCGTCTACCTAGCAATAGATAAAGTAACAATTTCCAAACTATAGTTTGGGTACGAATGTAGTTGCGTACGTGATAATGTAGTTGCGTGGTTGATAATTGCCTTCTTTTGGCTCTTTTGAGCTCGGTACAAAACCACGTTAAAATAATTCATGGAAAGGCTACATGTAGTCTTGTGGACTTACATGATATCAAGCCTTGTCTTAATTAGAACTTTGTAAGTGTCGACTAAGTTTACAATAAAATTTATTAACATCTACAATACCAAATTGATACCATTCAATTCATCATTGAGTATATTTTTGCATCGTCCGATATATTGTTATCATAAATGTTGTATTCATGTATAAACTTGGTCAAACTATATAAAATTCGACTTAGAACAAAGCTAATATGCATAGTAATAAAAACACATGAGTATATTGTTTGGTAGTTGAGATTAAGCAAAACGCGTTCTAGCTCCACTGGTAGATCGTTGATCTCCTCCTCGTTTGTCGGCTTGAGGGTGGGGTGGGGTGGTGTGATGCACGGAGATGCCTCAATCTACCAATGGGAGACTTACTTTCCCTCGTCTTAGGGCACTGGGTAGGTCTCTTCTTGTTTATCACTTCGGCCCTTCCGACAGGGCGGTGGTGGTGTTTAATCCTCCGACTTCTTCTCTGGCCCCGACAGTTTGTCCATGTGATAGCCTGGCTTAATAGGGATGATAGACTACTCATATAAATAAGTAATTCCTTATTTTTGGGAGCCCATTCGGAAAGAATTCCCAAGTTAAGCGTGCTCAACTTGGAGTAATTTCAGGATGGGTGATGATGACCCACAAGTATAGGGGATCTATCGTAGTCCTTTCGATAAGTAAGAGTGTCGAACCCAACGAGGCGCAGAAGGAAATGATAAGCGGTTTTCAGCAAGGTATTCTCTGCAAGTACTGAAATAAGTTGTAACAGATAGTTTTGTGATAAGATAATTTGTAACGAGCAACAAGTAACAACATTAAATAAAGTGCAGCAAGGTGGCCCAATCCTTTTTGTACCAAAGGACAAGTGAAAGGATCGATATGGTTGACTAGAGGGGGGGTGAATAGGCAACTAACAATTTTGAACTTTTCTTTACCAAATTAAAATTTGCATCAAAGTAGGTTGTCTAGATGTGCAACTAGGTGAGCAACCTATATGATGCAATAACAACTAACAAACAAGCAAGCAAGAGAAGTAACACTAAAGAGCTTGCACAAGTAAAGGTAAGAAATAACCAAGAGTGGATCCGGTGAAGACGAGGATGTGTTAACCGAAGTTCCTTCCTTTTGAGGGGAAGTACGTCTCCGTTAGAGCGGTGTGGAGGCACAATGCTCCCCAAGAAGCCACTAGGGCCACCGTATTCTCCTCACGCCCTCACACAATGCGAGATGTCGTGATTCCACTATTGGTACCCTTGAAGGCGGCGACCGGACCTTTACAAACAAGGTTGGGGGAATCTCCACAACTTAATCGGAGGCTCCCAACAATACCACGAAGCTTCACCACAATGGACTATGGCTCCATGGTGACCTCAACCGTCTAGGGTGCTCAAACACCCAAGAGTAACAAGATCCGCTAGGGATAGGTGGGGGAATCGAAAATCTCTTAGTGGAAGTGTAGATCAGGGACTTCTCAACCACTCCTGAGCAAATCAACAAGTTTGATTGGCTAGAGAGATAGATCGGGCGAAAATGGAGCTTGGAGCATTAATGGAGCTTGAGAGGGAAGAGGTGGGTAAACGGGGAAGAAGGGGACCCCCTTTTATAGTGGGGGCAACAATCCAACCGTTGCCCCACCAACCAGCCCCGCAAAGGGCGGTAGTACCGCTTGGGGGGCGGTACTACCGCTGAGCCAGCGGTACTGCCGCTCTAGCTAGCTGTACTACCGCGCAGAGGAAAGAAGTAGGGACCTGGACCCAGAGCGGTACTACCGCGGTGGTAAGGGTGGTACTACCGCTGAGAAGCGGTACTACTGCCTCTACTGCCGCAAAACCCGACACGAGAAAAAGAGCCCTCGAGTCGAGGCGGTAGGAGCTAGATAGGCCAGCGGTAGTACAGCTGTGGAGTCACCGGCGGTACTTCGCTGCGGAGCGGTACTACCGCTTGTGACCCCTCAGCGGTACTACCGCTGGGTAGCACGGTACTACCGCTGGGACCCAGACAAGACACAAAAGAGAGAGAAGATCTCTCCGTTGAAGTGAAAGTCGAGACGGTAGGGCCAGGCAGGCCAGCGGTAGTACAGCTGCAGAGTCACCGGTGGTACTACCGCTGCGGAGCGGTACTGCCGCTTGTGACCCCTCAGCGGTACTACCGCTGGGTAGCACGGTACTACCGTTGGGACCCAAACAAGAACACAAGAGAGAACAGATCTCTCCAATGAAGCGGAAGAGCTCTGAGGGTGAGAAGCGGAAGTGTACGTGTTGATTCCACCCAAGCAAAACCACAACGGACCCCCTCTTGATAGTACGGTGCCCTCTACGCAACTAGACCACCGAAGGAGAAACGAAAGAGCTACACCGTCTTGAATGACACTCCGAGGGGAGGAAATCGTCTCGTGCCAAGGATGAATCTCTGAAACGCTCAAAGCACACGATTAATCCGCAAACACGTTTTCATCAATCACCAAAACCACATCGAGAGAGATATGCCTCAACAATCTCCCCCTTTTTGGTGGATTGATGACAACTAGGGATTTGCACAAGGAAAAGATATAGAAGTAAGAATACTTAGAACTACAAAATATAGACGGGCTCCCCCTGAATGTGTGCACCTAGTTAGTGGAGCCTTTGGAATGCAAGACACACACATCCGGATCAACACTCCCCCTATATTTTATAGTCCAACAATTCTAAGCACATGATATATAAGAGAGAAGGGTAAAACATAGGATAAGCATGCAACTCATAAGATACGATAGTACTGAATAGACATAAATAATAAGGTAGCGATAGGGAGCATATGTCTCACACCATATGACTAGAACTTAGGTCTCACTGGCACCAAACCAAACCAAGGAAAGACAAACACACGAGAAAACACAAGACACAAAGACACACACGCAACACAGCAACAACCCAAATCCCTAAACTCTCTCCCCCTTTGGCATCGAGACACCAAAAGGGCAAAGAGCGATGCTACGGCTCCAGGTGATGGCAAGCTGAGGATCTCGGACATCACATCTCAGCGTGATCATCTGCATCTCCGTCGTTGGTTGGAAACTTCTCGGCATCTGAATCAGTCCAAGGGCAATGCTGGTGAATCTGTTCTTCCTCTTCAGTGATCTGTCCCTCAGAACCACTGACAATGGTCGCACCCAGGTGACGCATGAGCTCCTTGTGGCGCACCCTAGCCTGCTTCTCAGCCACATGAGTCATGTACTGACCATGAGACTCCATGCAGAAAAGCTTCTTCATCTTGCGTTTGAGCTTCTTTGCCCAAGAAGGTTCTGCACTAGCAGGCCCAAAGTCCTCCTCGTGATCATTAGTTGCAGCCTCACGCTCAGCCTCCATGGCAGCGGCAGCAGTAGATGGACCCCCGGGTTTAGGCACCGGGGTGCCCCAATTGTCCTTCTTCCTCAGATGCTTGATCTCATGAGAAACCAAGTCTCCAGTTTCCAGCAACACTCTAGGATAGACACGAGCCCAGGCCTTCTCAATGAGCCTCATGATGAACGGACCATATATCGGGCACTTGCGCTTAGAAACGGCAGAGAGAAGTTCAGACCACATAACATGAGAAATATCCAGGCTCTCTCTAGTGTTTGCTTCCTTCTCATGCTGGCAGAAAAGAAGCATGTCCATGAGATAGGAGTGGACCTGATCCAGATTCCCGATGCAAGGGAAGAGAGTCTCACGAAAGACACGATGAAGAACGTCCTGATACATAGACAGCTCATAGGTTTCCTTCTTGGTCACTGGATGAACCTTCACAGTGCAGTAGGGCCAAAGAGCTTTCTTGTGAGTGGATGTAGCATTGCGGTGAGGGTGGAAGCCTACTGGAGTCTCAAGCCCGTTATCTTCCACATCAAGTAACTCCATGAAGGCCTTCCACTTGACGAAAAGCAGCTTGCCATTGGTCATCCAAGTCAGAGTCATGTCGGCATCAGTTCCAAGATGAACGGTAGCAAAGAATTATGCCACCAAGTCTGCATCGAAATCCTTGTTGAACTGCATGATCCTGAGAATGTTCAGCTGATTACACATCTGAAGGGCTTCGCCAAATTACTCAGGGTCCTTCTCCATGGCATCAGTGTCGATGGAGCGAACATCAACATAGAGATTCTTCTTGGCCTTGATCACATCAAAATAGATGGCAAACTGAAAGCGGTTCCAGAACGAGCGGTTGACCAAAGTGGGATCTTGGTCTGCCTCATAGGGGTTGCGGCGACGCTTTTCCCAAAACTCCTTGGAAGTCATCTCAGTCACAGTCTTTCCCTTAGGCTTGTTGGCGGATCTCTTCGACTGCTGAGGTGGTGGAGGAGCACTTGCGGATGCGCCTGCTGGTGGCGGTTGAGTGCTAGAGGAACCACCTACTGGCTCAGAGGTGCGGTAGCACTTTGACGTTGCACGCCCGGGTTTGACACGGCGAGCTTGATGCTCAGGATGTTCATCACCTGGAACCAAACACAAGAACATGCAAAACAACCAGAAAGAACGAGCATAAGCCAACAAACACAATAAAAGGATCAAGGTATGGCAGGAACATGATGGAACTTGGCAGACAGCGGTAGTACCGCGACATGCACGCGGTAGTACCGCCCAAGCGGTAGTATCACTCCAAAGAGAGCGGTAGTACCGCTCGAGGCGGGGAAACAGCAGTTCCCTACTACCATGGTCAGATCCGGCACTACCGGCCTGCCAAATTCAAAAATATTCCTACCAAACTCTAATCTAGATAGTCTAGTTGCCTTCTCCAACCTACTCAAGCCTAGATTTAGCCAAAAATCTAGAGATGCAACCACCATTTCCCCTAAGACACAAGATCTGAAAACGAGACAAAAGGAGAGAAGGAACGGGGGCAATACCGGCATCCATGGCAAGAGAACGAGGTGGGGATCGACTCCACCAAAGGAAATGGAGAGGGACGCCCCGGAGACGAAGATCCGCCGGAGCCCTCCCGCGGCGAGGCGAGGCTGGATAGAGGAAGAGGAACGAGGGGGTGAAGCGAATGGGTATGGGGGAGAAGAAACCTCCCCCTGCCCCGATATAACCCCCTGGTCCCGTCCCTCAGCGGTAGTACCGCTTATAAGCGGTAGTATCGCGCACCACCAGCGGTAGTACCGCCCAGCACGCCACGGCAACTAAACAACACGGCTTAGCTCGAAAGAAAAACAAAAGGCAAGAAGAAGAGAGAGCACACCAGCAAAAGGCCAAGACACACCTCTTCAAGAGAGGGCAGTGGCCGAGGCCACCTATGTTTGAGTCAAGAGGTATGGCGCCGCGAAGATTTTAACCTTGGGCCCATGACCAAAACTCGTCTTTGAAACACAAGTACCATCAACAATGGCTAATGTGAAAGACTTGATCCATTTATGCATAATGGGGGAGGGAGAGTTCATTGAGAGAACAACACTCCCCCTATGTCCATGCCTACATCTAAACTAGACAACAAATTGAGCGTGGTGGGGTGTGCAAGGGTTCAAGTCACATTGCTCGAATCAATGATATTTAGCTCATGCCTTAACTCGCGAAATCTTGCTTCATCCAAGGGCTTCATGAAAATATCTGCAAGGTTATCATGAGTGTTGACATAGTAGAGCTCGATCTCTCCTCGCCTAATGTGATCCCGGATGAAGTGATACCGAATCTCAATATGCTTCGTCTTGAAGTGTTGCACCGGGTTGAGAGAGATCTTGATGGCACTTTCATTGTCACAACAAAGAGGCACTTTGTCACAAATGACACTGTAATCCTTTAAAGTTTGCCTCATCCATAAGAGTTGTGCACAACAACTACCGGCTGCCACATACTCCGCTTCGGTGGACGAGAGAGACACACAACTTTGCTTTTTGGAAGACCAACTTACCAAAGAGCAACCAAGGAATTGGCACACTCCGGAAGTGGACTTCCTATCCACTTTGTCTCCCACCCAATCGGAATCTGAATGCCCTACAAGCTTGAAGTTTGCTCCTCTTGGGTACCATAAGCCAAAGTTTGGGGTATGAGCCAGATATCGAAAGATTCGTTTGACCGCCACATAGTGACTTTCCTTAGGTGCGGCTTGAAACCGTGCACAAATTCCCACACTCAATATGATATCCGGTCTAGATGCACAAAGGTAGAGCAAGGAGCCTATCATGGAACGATATACCTTTTGATCCACCGCTTTACCATTGGGATCTATGTCAAGTTGGCACTTGGTGGGCATTGGAGTGGAAGCCGGCTTGACATCACTTAGCTTGAATCTCTTGAGCATGTCTTGAGTGTATTTGGCTTGGTTGATGAAGGTTCCTTCTCTTCTTTGCTTCACTTCGAACCCTAGAAAGAACTTCAACTCTCCCATGGAAGACATCTCGAACTTTGAGGTCATGAGAGCGGAAAATTCCTCATTGAAAGCTTTGTTAGGGGAACCAAAGATAATATCATCAACATATAATTGGCACACAAACAACTCCCCTTTGACCTTCTTAGTAAAAAGAGTGGGGTCGATTAGCCAAAATTCAAAACCACGGTCTTGTAACAACTCGGTAAGGTGGTCATACCACGCACGTGGGGCTTGTTTAAGGCCATAGAGTGCCTTATCGAGTTGATACACATGATCGGGAAAGTAGGGATCCTCGAACCCGGGGTGTTGCTTGACATAAACCAATTCATTGATGGGACCATTAAGAAAAGCACTCTTCACATCCATTTGTTGTAACTTAAAGTTATGATGAGAAGCATATGCAATCAACATGCGAATGGATTCAAGACGAGCAACGGGAGCAAAGGTTTCACCGTAGTCGATACCCTCGACTTGGGAGTAGCCTTGTGCTACCAAACGAGCCTTGTTGCGAATGATAATCCCATGGGCATCTTGCTTGTTCTTGAATATCCACTTGGTTCCAATGACATTGTGGTTCCCCGTCGGTCTTGGCACCAATCTCCACACTTTGTTGCGCTCGAAGTTGTTGAGTTCTTCATGCATGGCATTGAGCCAATCCGGATCTTCGAGCGCCTCATAGACCTTGTGGGGTTCGACACAAGAGACAAACGTGTGATGCTCACAATAGTTTGCTGATTGTCTATGAGTGCTTACCCCCTTTCTTAAGCTTCCAAGCACATTCGTCATGAGATGATCCTTGGTGGAGAGATTGGAAGCAACCTTGGCGGCACGACGCTCCAATTCCTCCTCGGGGGTGAGACGAGAAGTGGTCACTTGATCATCTTGAGCGTCGTCTTGAGCTTGTTCTTGTTCTTGAACTTGCTCGAAGGAGAGAACTTGACCTTGGGCATCACTTGGTGTGTCAACACCGTCTTGAGCATGATCTTGCCCTTGGTCTTGTTCTTGAGGATGAGGGCCTTCATGTTACTTCGGAAGCGTGTGGGCCTTGGGTTGGTGATGGCTCCACTTGAGTGGAGCATTGTCCTTCTCCTTCAGCCACAAGGGGTTCCTCAATGGGTAGGATAAAGCCAACACCCATTCTTCTTATGGCTTGAGGAGGAATTTCATCACCTACATCACAAGTGCCACTTTGCTCCACTTGGGAGCCATTATTTTCATCAAACTCCATGTTACACGTCTCCTCAATAAGTCCCGTGGATTTATTGAGGACACGGTAAGCATGAGAGTTTGTAGCATAACCAACAAATATGCCCTCATAAGCTCTAGCTTCAAATTTAGACAACCGAACACCTTTCTTGAGAATGAAACACTTACACCCAAACACCCGAAAGTACTTGAGGTTGGGCTTGTTACCGGTGAGTATCTCATATGGAGTCTTGTTCAAGCCCTTGCGAAGGTAGAGCCGATTGGATGCATGACACGCGGTGTTGATGGCTTCGGCCCAAAAGTTGTATGGAGACTTGAACTCCGCCATCATGGTCCTTGCCGCATCCATCAACGTCCGGTTCTTCCTCTCCGCAACACCGTTTTGTTGAGGGGTGTAAGGTGCGGAATATTGATGCTTGATCCCCTCATCACTAAGAGACTCATCCAAGGTGTAGTTCTTGAACTCGGTGCCGTTGTCACTTCTTATTGTCAAGATCTTTGCATTGTGTTGACATTGTGCTTCATTTGCAAAGTCAATGACGGTTTGTTGGGTCTCGCTCTTCCTCTTGAAGAAATACACCCAAGTGTATCTTCAGTAGTCATCCACAATCACCAAACAATACTTCCTACCCCCAAGACTATCGAAGGATGGAGGCCCAAAGAGATCCAAGTGAAGAGCTCCAAAGGCCTCTTTGAGTAAATGATAGTCGTGGGAGGGTGAGCCTTCACATGTAGCTTTCCTTTGATACAAACACTGCAAGCACGATCTTTAGCAAAACTAACATTCGTTAGTCCATGGACATGGTCCCCCTTGAGAAGACTTTGCAAAGACCTCATATTGACATGGGCTAAACGGCGATGCCAAAGCCATCCCACATCAACTTTAGCCATTAGGCATGTCGCAGTCTTAGTGGGTCGCTCCAAAAAGTTAATCACATATAGACTGTTCTCGACATGCCCAACAAAGGCTACTTTAAGAGTCTTGCTCCACAAGAGGGCCACAGTATTGATATCAAAGAAAGTGGCAAAGCCCATGATTGCAAGTTGACGAACGGAAAGTAAATTGTATGCAAGGGACTCAACAAGCATGACCTTCTCGATCATGAGAACATGAGAAATGACTACCTTGCCAAGTCCCAATACCTTAGAAGATGAGGCATCACCCCACTCGACATTGGTGGGCATAGATGGAACCTTGTGCACGTCCACCACCAAGTCCTTACTTCCGGTCATACGATTTGTGGCTCCGCTATCGAGCAACCATGATCCCCCACCGGAAGCAAACACCTACAAGAGATCAATGCTTGGTTTTAGGTACCCATTTTGTAATGAGTCCTTTGATGTTAGTAACAAGGGTCTTTGGAACCCAAATAGACCATTCAATGTACTCATGAGGGGAACCAACAAATTTGGCATAGACATGCCCATCACTAGCCCGACATAACACATAAGAAGGATTAAAGTCGCTGGCTTTGATGGGAGGAGTGGCATTGCCCTTTTTGACACAGCCACCCTTTGCATTGTTCTTCTTATCCTTGGAAGAACTCTCTCCCTCCTTCACAAAGGTTTGCATGAGAGGAGGAGGTCGTTTCGTCTTGTCATTCTTCTTCCTGTTCTTGGACTCGGGCACGTACCCAATCCCTTCCTTGGCCACAACTCCCTTTTGGTTGGTCAAGAGGTCGTTGAGGTTCTTCTTGCCTTGTATGAAAGACGCAAGACCTTTCTCAAGTTGCACCTTTAGCTTAGCATTCTCCTCAACAAGATGCACATGCTCACAACACGGGTTAGTAGCATTTGCATTATCAATTAACATCATACGAGGAAAAGTGGCTTTTTCCTTGGTTAGCTTTACTTGAAGTTGATCATGAGACTCTTTGAGGCTAGCATGATCACCCTTCAAGACCTTGTGAGCCTTGTCAAGTAGATCAAACTCCTCTTTGAGTCTAGCAAGATCAACCTCAAGTTCGGCCTTCTCGGAATTTAGCACACGAGACACAATGAAAGCATGATAAAAATCTTTCTTTAACTTAGCATGATCCACGTTGTGCGACACCTCAAGAGCCAAACGAAGACCACGCTCTTCCTCAAGAGCATTGGAAAGAACCAAGATCTCATCGGCATAGTCACGACTATGCCCTTCCATCTTAGAGATGGTATCTTCATGAGCCTCGATCATGTCATTGGCTTCACTAAGTTGTTCCAAGAGAGCAACAAAGTGCTTCTTGGATTTACCCTTAAGTTTGCCCATAAAGGCATCAAACTCATTCACCTCCACATTAGCTCCCTCATGTTCATCAATGCTATCCGTCGAAGAAGGATGATTAATGATGGTAGTTTTGATGTTGGAGGTTACCTTGTTGGTGGCTTTAGCCATGAGGCACTTTGGCGGTGTTGCTCTGATTGGGTGAGTCAAAGAGAGACACCCGTGGAGTTGTCGCAATGGCAACAGAGGCCATGGCAACCGACTCACCATCTTCATCATCGTCATTGTCGGGACCCCGATTCTAAGTCACACCGATCTAGCATGTAACACCTCATATCACTTTGCGGCCTCATGCACGGTATTCCCACGGGTGTCGCCTTACCATGGCCCGGGACCGTTTGCGCCTTTTGGCTCACGTATATGATAGTGTCGCTAGCATCCATATGACAGAGAACCCGGGCCGACATGACTAGTCGTGAACCCGAAGTGGCACTAACTTATGGGGATAGGCATACACGAGTCAACATCGAGCATGTCGGTCAGCAGCGTGCGAATCCGGGCTGTAGCACTGGGCTAACAGGACTCCGGTGAACCGGGCTGTAGCAGGCTAGGCAGGACTCCGGATGTCACCGCGTGACATTTCCCCGAAGGGACAGACACAGGAACGACGTGAATCACATGTCGGCCAGCCTAAGTGTTCTGGAGCAGTAGTGTTGGGCTAGCAGGACTCCGGGTAAACCGGGCTATAGCGGACTACCATGGCTCGATGGAATCACTAGACTACATTTCCCCATAAGAGAGGCTACCAAGGATAAACAACTAGGTTGTCGGATCCCACACATGGCAATACACGTCACACGTACGCATAACATGCAAGTATGTGTTGTACAACATGGCATCACAACATAACTCAAACTCATATAGATAAAGGCCCAGAAGAGCCACATAGCATTAAATACAAATAGGGGTCACATGACCCTTCATTCAGAGCATACAAGCAATGGAAGCATTACATGTCTGAGTACAGCCAACTACAAAAGAAAAAGGCTGAGAAGCCTGACTATCTACAAGTCCCTCCCAAGGGTACAAGATTGTAGCTGAGGTAACAAGCTACTCGTCGAAGTCCAAGCGGTACTACTAGTGAGACAGATGTCTCACCTGCAAAACATAAATAAAGCAAACTTGAGTACAAAGATACTCAGCAAGACTTACATCAGATCCTATCATACATGCATTTGTATCAGGAAGGTAATGCGGGGTTTAGTTGCAGCAAGCCAGCTTTGACTCAATGGCTATCCTGTTCTACGACAACGAGAAACTTCTTTGAGGTGAGGCAGCGCACACGAGTCCACTAATCACCACATCAATACACTACTATGGATTCATCCCCGTCTCTCTACGAGAAGGCCATCCATAGCACTCACACTTGTCTTGAGCATTTTAGAGTATCCACTTTAAGTTGTCTATGTACCACGTAAGCATCCAAGAAGTCCATAACCGAGGACACGGCTATTCGAATAGATCATGATAACCCTACAGGGGTGTACTTCTTCACACACGCTCTCACCACTTATCACCATGTACACGTCATGTATCTTGGCAACCTTCAAGCGGAAGCCTGGTGAGGGTGTCGGCCACGACCTGACTAACCACACAAGACTCTAGTCCAGGTTTATCACCTATTCGGGTTCCATCCGCAAGGAGATCCGGCCAGGGTTTCGCTCACGGCCCTAAACGATGTGTACAGGGTTCCCGAGCCCACCATCCGGGTGCCACTCGGTACACCGGGCCACGTGTGCCTAGTCTGTCCCAAGTCCACCCTCTCGGGTGCCACTCGGTAGAAAAATAGCACTACCTACAAACACCAGAAACTATTTGCAACTCCTGGACAGAGATCGAGTTGGCTAATAAGTCGAGAGGGGTCGAGTTACCGGAACCCAATGTGTGGTAGTATCTAGTCATTGGACAACATACACAGAACTCAGTTCTTAGGGATGGTTCTAGTGAGACAACCCACCATGTACTCCTACATGGCCTCTCACCGCCACCTTTACCAAATCGTGTTCACACACTTAACTCTCAACATCGGAACATAGCACTGTACTCCAATTCATTCCCAATGAATCAGACCTGACATACTTTAAGCAATAGCAGGCAAAGCATGGTAGGAACACAACATGGCTCAATCAACTCCTACACATTCTAGTGGGTTTTAACTATTTACTGTGGCAATGACAGGTCATGCAGAGGAATGGGTTCAACTACCGCAACATAAAGTAGCAGTTGAATCGTTGTTGTCCTAATGCAATAAATGAGAGCAGGAGCGAGAGAGTAGGATTGTATCGGAATGAACAAGGGGGTTTGCTTTCCTGGTAGATCAACAAGGGGGCACTGCTCTCTGACAGGTACTCTGGATCGGTCTCCGGAGCAGGACCTATCGAGAAGGAACGGTGTCGGCAATCAATACACAGTCATATGCAACAATATGATGCATGAACATGGCATGAGTATGTGATGAGTTTTGAGCTAATGCATTTAGTATTCTATTTGGAAGAGGTCCATTTTAAACCAAAGGTTCAAATACAACTCTAAATTAAGTCTTTATAAATGCCATAAGTGTGTTTTCATATATACATCATGTATAGGTTGGTTTGTCATGCATGAAAATGGTACAGATGGATAGATCGAATTTTTCTGATAATTTTCCATATATAAATTATTTCAATCTGAGCTATGGTTGAATTTCTATGAATTTTTGAAGTTTTGAACATTTTCTGGAATTTCCTAAATAAATTAAAATCCAGAAAATGATTAATTACGTCAGCACTGCGTCATGCCTGCGTCAGCAGGTTAACGGCGCTGACCGGGTCAAACCTGACTCGTGGGGTCCACACGTCAGTGTCTGTGGTTAATCCTAAATTAAATTAAACCTAAACTGGTTTAGTTAATGGGGTTGGCCCCACGCGTCAATGACCCAGGGTGGTCAAACCCTGGTCAGAAGGGGTCAAACCCGGTCAATCCCGCCGGCGTTTAGTCACCGGCGAGGCAGAACGCGGCGGAGGGGCACGGGATTCGCCTTCCGGCGACCATTTGGGCGGCGGAGGCCACGGGCGAGGAGCCAGAGCTCGTCCGCGTCTTCTGGGGAAAGTGGGAGAGGCGGGGACGGCCGGTGCTCGCCAGAGCAGAGCTCAAGGCGGCGGCCGGTACGCGGGTTTGGGCGGAATCGAGCTGCGGGGCACGGCAGGGGCTGCGGAGTGCCTCGACGGCCTCCTGGCGTTGCACTGAGCATGGTGGTGTGCTCGGTCGCGGCCCTAGGTGATAGTGGCCACGGCGGCAACATGAACGGCGGCAAGGAGCTACAGGCGTGGTGGTGGACAGGGCTACAGCGAACGAACGGCTAACCGGTGAGAGGGGGAAGGAGCAGGAGCTCACAACGATCGCGATGGGCTTGACGGCGAGCTGGGGGACGCGCTGAGGTCGACGGTGCGGCGATGGGGATCCACGGCGGCTGGAGATGAAGACAACGGCAATGGAGGCGCTCCAGGGCCTCCCGAGGCGCGTGGCTCGATGAGGAGGTAGACGAAGGCGTGGCGGAGCTTGCAGACATGGAGAGAGGGCGAGGGGGAGGCGGTGGCTGCGGCTACGGTGAACGGCGGCGACGGCAGCGCTCGGCCATTCGCGCGAGAGAGCGAGGGAGAGGGCGAGGGGAGAGTGAGCGGCGTCGGCTCGATCCAGACGTCTGTGGTGAGCTCTTCTGCGGCGTCCACGCAGGCAGGCAGGAGCTGGCCGGGGCACGTGCTCGCGCGCGCTAGCCACGCGCTCGTCCTCCTGGCGCGAGCTAGGAGACGACTGGCGGGGCCAGTTGGCTGGGCCGGCCTGCTGGGCCGCTGGGCCAGGCCGGCTGCACAGTGCCAGGCCGCAGGTAACCCAGGTAAGCTTTTCTCTATTTTTGTTTTCTTTTCTATTTTTCTGACATTTGTTTGGTTTAATAAAAATACTAAACCATTTTATTTTCTTATGCCAATTTTTGTAGGGGCTAGTGGTATTATTCCAGAGCTCCTCAACTACTAGCATAATTTTTGGACAATATTTTATATATATAACAATATATATCCAAAGCTATTAATTACTGGATTAATTCCAAATGCCCAAAATAAATACTTATGAGCTCTTAAAAATATTGGTTTGATTTTTATCTCTGTCCAATATTTTCAGAGAGCAACATGAGCATTTTCTTGGACCTTTTTGGAGCAATTTTTATATTTGGGTCATTTCCAGAAATGATTTTGAGGGTTTCACAAATCCTCATTTCAAATTTAAATGGAATTTAAACATGATGTACAAATGACTAGCTAGTCTAGGTCATACCAGAACTAGGGATGTGACAACTCGCCCCCACTCGAAAGAATCTCGTCCCGAGATTCAGGAGTTGGCGGAAAGAAAGTGGGGTACTCAAGTCGAAGACGATCTTCACGCTCCCAGGCCCTGTTCAAGAATTCATCCGATTAACCAGTTAACTTGCCGATTAATCCCTACTCATAGGGTCCCCGAGTAGCCGATTACCCGATAAATCGTCCGATTAATTGAATAAATGGCCGATTAACTTGCCGATTAGCCTATTAATCCCCTACTCACCAGCCGACCGAGCAGCTACCAGTTAACGATTTCCTCAACAATCCCAGGTAGCTTCTCTCTCGGAATGATGAGACCACTGAACCTTGAGAAACTTGATGTTATGACATCGAGTGACACACTCTGCTTGATCTAGAATGCGGACGGGGTACTCTCGATAAGTGAGGTTATCTTGGAGATCAAGCGTTTTGTGGTCCACTCCACGGATGGGATCCGAGAAGCAACGCCTGAGTTGAGAGACGTGGAAGACATCATGTACTCAGAAAAGATGTGGGGGTAGTTCCAACTGGTAGGCAACCTCTCCTCGTTTAGCGAGAATGCGAAAAGGACCAATGTAATGAGGAGCCAACTTGCCCTTGATACCGAATCGATGGGTACCCTTCAAAGGGGTAACCCGAAGGTAAGCTTTGTCGCCAACTTCATAAGACACTTCCTTATGACTACGGTCATACTGGCTCTTTTGACGAGAGGGTTGTTTTCAAATTCTCACGAATGATGCGAACTTGCTCTTCTGCCTCCTGGATCATATCCGGTCCAAAGAATTGTCTTTCACCGGTTTATGACCAGTTCAAAGGTGTTCGACATCTTCCTCCATACAAAATCTCGAAAGGAGCTTTCTTGAGACTGGATTGGTAGCTATTGTTATAAGCAAACTCGGCGAAAGGAAGACACTTCTCCCAATCCATACCGAATGAGATAACGCAAGCTCTGAGCATGTCTTCGAGAATTTGGTTAACCCGTTCCACCTAACCACTTGATTGAGGGTGGAAAGCGGTACTGAAGGAAAGATGGGTGCCCATGGCAGTTTGGAAACTCTCCCAGAAATGAGAAGTGAAGAGACTACCACGGTCTGAATTGATCTCTAGTGGAACACCATGAAGTGACACTATTCGATAAATATATAAGTCAGCGAGCTGACTAGCAGTGATACTCTCTCGAACAGGTAGGAAGTGAGCCACTTTGGAAAGACGATCAATGACTACGAAGATAGCATTATTCCCTCTCTTGGTCCTGGGAAAGCTGGTGATGAAGTCCATACCAACTTTATCCCATTTCCACTCAGGAATAGCTAAAGGTTGAAGGGTGCCAGCAGGCCTTTGATGCTCTACCTTAACGCAACGACAAACATCACAGTTAGCAATGAACTCAGCGATTTCTATCTTCATCCTAGTCCACCAGAACCTCTGACGTAGGTCCTGATACATCTTAGTACTACCGGGATGAATCGTGAGAGGATATTCATGAGCCTCCTTAAGAATCAGTTGCCTAAGATGCTGCTTCTTGGGGACCACCAGGCGATTCCTGAAGAAAACAACACCTCGATCATCTATAGAGAAACTACTAGCAATGCCCTTGGCAATGTTTCTCTTGATCCGGGTAATCCCCGTATCATGATTCTGGGCTTCTATGATATGATCCACAAGTGTAGGTTTCGCCACCAAGGTAGAAAGGAATCCGTGAGGAGCAATGTGAAGGTTGAGCTTACATAACTCCTCATGGAGAAGTGGTTGGCCCTGTTGCAACATGAGATTGTTGCAATAGGACTTACGACTTAGCGTATCAGCCATGACATTCCCCTTGCCTGGGGTGTAGGTAATTCCTAAGTCGTAATCTGAGATCAACTCCAACCAACGTATTTGCCTAAGGTTCAAATCTGGTTGGGTGAAAATATACTTGAGACTCTGGTGGTCGGTGTAAATCTCGCAACGTTTACCAAGAAGGTAATGTCACCATGTCTTAAGTGCATATACTACGGCTGCAAGCTCTAGATCATGTGTAGGATAATTATCCTCATGTGGATGCAACTGTCGAGATGCATAGGCAATCACATGGCAATCTTGCATAAGAATGCAACCTAGTCCCTGTCGTGAGGCGTCGCAGTAGATAACAAAGTCTTTAGTGAAATCCGGTGGCACAAGTATGGGAGCGGAAGTCAGGCGTCTTTTCAGTTCCTGAAAACTATGCTCACACTGTGGGGACCACTCAAACTTTTTATCTTTCTTGAGAAGTTCCGTGAGAGGTTTGGCCACTTTGGAGAAGTTCTCAATGAAGCAGCGACAATAACTGGCTAGACCAAGGAAACTCCTAACTTGCTTAACTGTTTCAGGTGGAGTCCAATCAAGAACGTCCTGAACTCTCTCGGGATTGACAGCAATGCCCTTACCAGATATCACGTGGCCCAGGTAGGTCACTTCTGGCAACCAAAATTCGCACTTGGAGAACTTGGCATAAAGGCGGTGCTCTCTGAGTTTCTCTAACACAAGTCTAAGATGTTCGGCATGCTCTTCCTCATTCTTCGAGTAAATAAGAGTATCATCGAGGTAAACCACAACGAACTTATCTAAGTACTCCATGAAGATCGAGTTCATCAAGCGAGAGAATGTAGCTGGAGCATTGGTTAGACCAAAGGACATGACGGTGTACTCGTACTGGCCATAACGAGTGACAAAAGCCGTCTTAGGAATGTCCCCATTTCTAATCTTGATTTGATGGTAGCCTAACCTCAAATCCATCTTGGAAAAGACTGAGGATCCAGCGAGCTGATCATACAGATTGTTGATCCTGGGGATCGGATACTTGTTCTTTATCGTGACCAAATTAACGGGGCGATAATCTACAACCATCCGGTCCGTACCATCCTTCTTCTTGACGAAGAGGACGAGGCAAGCCCAGGGAGAAGAACTAGGACGGATGAAACCCTTTTGCAAGGATTCATCGAGTTGTTTCTTAAGCTTAGCTAGTTCTAAGGGTGCCATCTTGTAAGGTCTCCTAGAGATTGGAGCGGTTCCTGGGATAAGATCTATGACAAACTCTACATCTCTGTCAGGTGGAATACCTGGCAGTTCCTCTGGAAAGACATCCGGAAAGTCACGGACTACCGAGATATCTTCAAGGTCAGGAAGAGGGCTGGCATTAAGAGAGTAGAGTTGACGCTTTGCAACTCTGGTGGAGACAGTGACTAACTTGCCAGATGGGTGTGTAAGCTGAACAGGCCTGGTGAAACAATCAATCTTGGCATGATGAGCTGTCATCCAGTCCATACCCAAGATGATGTTAATATATGAAGACTTGAGGGCTACAAGTGATGCAAGGAATACAAGTCTATCGACAAGGATTTCATTACCATGGCTTATTCTGGTAGTTTGCCATCTAGACCCCGGAGTTTGGATTTCAAGTGGAGTTGGCATATCACAAAATGACATGTCGTGTAAACGAGCATAGCCTTCAGAGATGAAGGAGTGAGATGCTCCGGTATCGAACAGAACCGAAGCTGGATGACAGTTGACAAGGAGTGTACCAAGAACGACATCCGGATCATCATGAGCGTATTTAGCTGAGATGTGATGCACACATCCACGTTCAGCGGGAGCTGACTTGACACTAATCATCTTGCATGGTGGCTTACCACGGCCAACAGACTTCTCAGGCAGGGGTGGAGCATAGTTGGTTTGAGAGCAGTCACGTGCATAGTGCCCTGGCTCTCCGCATGTGAAACAAGTCCCTGAAGTAGGACATGGACCCACATTGACAAGTGATCTACCAATAGGCATGGGTGTAGCATACTGTTGAACTGGGTGAGGTGCCACACAAGAAGGCCTCGGTGTATAACCAGGTGGAAGAGCGGAGTTCGGAACCCAAATCCGACGCTTCTGAGAACTAGAACCAGAGGAAGAACCCAAATCACGGGTGTGCTTACGAGACTCCTCGTAAGTGAGTTGAGTTGTCTCTGCATTAATGGCCTTGTTCACAAGAGCCTGGAATCTATTGCAATGATGCAAGTGGAGATCACGATGCAACTTGGGGTTGAGACCCTTCCAGAACCTAGCCTGCTTCTTGGTGTATGTGGACACCTCTTTTGTAGCATAGCGGGCAAGGTTATCAAACTCTCTACTGTATACATCAACAGCCATCTTACTCTGGGTGAAACTACAGAACTCTTCTCTCTTGCGGTCAATGAGAGCCTGAGGAATGTGATGCTCGTGAAAAGCCTCAGTGAAATCTCTCCAGGTGGGTATCTGGCCAGCTGGAAGCATAGCCTCATAGTTCTGCCACCAAAGACTAGCAGGACCTTCCAGATGATAAGCAGCATAGGTGACCTTGTCACTTTCAGCTACATTCGCAGGACGCAGTTTGTGAGTGATACTACGAAGCCAGTCATCTGCATCGAGTGGTTCAATGGAATGATGGAAGGTAGGTGGTTTCAGACCAATGAAATCATAGACGGTCGCTGACTCTTTGCACTGGGGTGCGGTGTTGGGGAACGTAACAATAATTCAAAATTTTCCTACGTGTCACCAAGATCAATCTATGGAGTCATCTAGCAATGAGGGAGGAGTGGATCTACATACCCTTGTAGATCGCGCGCAGAAGCGTTCAAGAGAACGGGGTTGATGGAGTCGTACTCGTCGTGATCCAAATCACCGATGATCCTAGCGCCTAACGGACGGCACCTCCGCGTTCAACACACGTACGGTCAGCGTAACGTCTCCTTCTTCTTGATCCAGTAAGGGGTAAGGAGAGGTTGAGGAAGATGGCTCCAACAGCAGCACGACGGCGTGGTGGTGGTGGAGCTGCAGTACTCCGGCAGGGCTTCGCCAAGCACTGTGGAGGAGGAGGATGTGTTGGAGAGGGAGAGGGAGGCACCAAAGGCTTGGGTTGAGAGGCCCTCCTTCCCCCACTATATATAGGGAGCCTAGGGGGGCGCCGGCCCTAGGAGATGCAATCTCCTAGGGGGCGGCGGCCAAGGGAGGAATCCCTCCTCCCCAAGGCACCTAGAGGGTGCCTTCCCCTTTGAGGACTCTTCCTCTTTTTTATCTCTTGGCGCATGGGCCTCTAGGGGCTGGTGCCCTTGGCCCATGTAGGCCAAGGCGCACCCCCTACAGCCCATGTGCCCCCCCCCGGGGCAGGTGGCCCCACCCGGTGGACCCCCGGGACCCTTCCGGTGGTCCCGGTACAATACCGGTGACCCCGAAACTCATCCCGATGGCCGAAATAGCACTTCCTATATATAATTCTTTACCTCCGGACCATTTCGGAACTCCTCGTGACGTCCGGGATCTCATCCAGGACTCCGAACAACATTCGGGTTACTGCATATACATATCCCTACAACCCTAGCGTCACCGAACCTTAAGTGTGTAGACCCTACGGGTTCGGGAACCATGCAGACATGACCGAGACGTTCTCCGGTCAATAACCAACAGCGGGATCTGGATACCCATGTTGGCTCCCACATGCTCCACGATGATCTCATCGGATGAACCACGATGTCAAGGACTTAATCAATCCCGTATACAATTCCCTTTGTCTATCGGTACGATACTTGCCCGAGATTCGATCGTCGGTATCCCGATACCTTGTTCAATCTCGTTACCAGCAAGTCTCTTTACTCGTTTCGTAACACATCATCCCGTGATCAACTCCTTGATCACATTGTGCACATTATAATGATGTCCTACCGAGTGGGCCCAGAGATACCTCTCCGTTTACACAGAGTGACAAATCCCAGTCTCGATTCGTGCCAACCCAACAGACACTTTCGGAGATACCTGTAGTGTACCTTTATAGCCACCCAGTTACGTTGTGACGTTTGGCACACCCAAAGCACTCCTACGGTATCCGGGAGTTGCACAATCTCATGGTCTAAGGAAATGATACTTGACATTAGAAAAGCTTTAGCATACGAACTACATGATCTTGTGCTATGCTTAGGATTGGGTCTTGTCCATCACATCATTCTCCTAATGATGTGATCCCGTCATCAACGACATCCAATGTCCATGGTCAGGAAACCGTAACCATCTATTGATCAACGAGCTAGTCAACTAGAGGCTTACTAGGGACATGGTGTTGTCTATGTATCCACACATGTATCTGAGTTTCCTATCAATATAATTCTAGCATGGATAATAAACGATTATCATGAATAAGGAAATATAATAATAATCAATTTATTATTGCCTCTAGGGCATATTTCCAACATGCGGTGTTCTTCTCGATACGTGCTAACAAGCGGTTAGACTCACGCTTGTTCCTCTCCATCTCTAACATGAACTCTGCTAATGAAGACTGGTCGGGAGGATCCTCATCCCTACCATCTCCATGGTTCCGACTACGAGCAACAGAACTTCGGTTAACCGGCAACATCCTGAAGAACGAAACCAGGGAAAACAAGGATGGATTCAGCACCAACTATAGGATGCAGAAGGTAGCACAAGAAATTAGTATCTCTCGAACTCCTAGGACAATTCCGGCAGCATAACGGCAGTAAAATGCTCAAAGTGAAACATTCTGCAAAAGACGGGGTAGCACCAAACTCAACATCATCACTCAAGGTTCTGAGATATTACTAAACAGGCTACACCGGAGGTACTCGAACTGGGATATGACTCAGATCAACCAATCCTTAGAGACTACGGAGTAGTAACACGTGATCCTGATAGACGGAAGAGAAAGCCTAGTTCCTTAACCCCGTAGGAAAGATAGGATGACTCAGATTAGAAGGCATGAGGTATAAGGAGTAAAAAGAGCCTTACGTTCCCTTCCACAATCAATTCCCCTATATAGCTAAAGAATTTCTAGACCCAACTTCGACCAGGTTGGCTTGGTAATCCTACAGGCAGTAAGGCTCTGATACCAAAGCTGTTGGGACCCCGATTCTAAGTCACACCGATCTAGCATGTAACACCTCATATCACTTTGTGGCCTCACGCACGATATTCCCACGGGTGTCGCCTTACCATGGCCCGGGACCGTTTGCGCCTTTTGGCTCATGTATATGATAGTGTCGCTAGCATCCATATGACAGAGAACCCGGGCCGACATGACTAGTCGTGAACCCAAAGTGGCACTAACTTACGGGGACAGGCATACATGAGTCAACATCGAGCATGTCAATCAGCAGCGTGCGAATCCGGGCTGTAGCACTGCGCTAACAGGACTCCGGTGAACCGGGCTGTAGCAGGCTAGGCAGGACTTCGGATGTCACCGCGTGACATTTCCCCGAAGGGACAAACACAGGAACGAAGTGAATCACATGCCGGCCAGTCTAAGTGTTCTGGAGCAGTAGTGCTGGGCTAGCAGGACTCCGGGTAAACCGGGCTGTAGCGGACTACCATGGCTCGGTGGAATCACTAGACTACATTTCCCCATAAAAGAGGCTACCAAGGATAAACAACTAGGTTGTCGGATCCCACACATGGCAATACACGTCACACGTACGCATAACATGCAAGTATGTGTTGTACAACATGGCATCACAACATAACTCAAACTCATATAGATAAAGGCCTAGAAGAGCCACATAGCATTAAATACAAACAGGGGTCACATGACCCTTCATTCAGAGCATACAAGCAACGGAAGCATTACATGTCTGAGTACAGACAACTACAAAAGAAAAAGGCTGAGAAGCCTGACTATCTACAAGTCCCTCCCAAGGGTACAAGATCGTAGCTGAGGTAACAAGCTACTCATCGAAGTCCAAGCAGTACTACTAGTGAGACAGATGTCTCACCTGCAAAACATAAATAAAGCAAACGTGAGTACAAAGGTACTCAGCAAGACTTACATCAGATCCTATCATACATGCATTTGTATCAGGAAGGTAATGTGGGGTTTAGTTGCAGCAAGCCAGCTTTGACTCAGTGGCTATCCTGTTCTACGACAACGAGAAACTTCTTTGAGGTGAGGCAGCGCACACGAGTCCACTAATCACCAAATCAATACACTACTATGGATTCATCCCCGTCTCTCTATGAGAAGGCCATCCATAGCACTCACACTTGTCTTGAGCATTTTAGAGTATCCACTTTAAGTTGTCTATGTACCATGTAAGCATCCAAGAAGTCCATAACCGAGGACACGGCTATTCGAATAGATCATGATAACCCTACAGGGGTGTACTTCTTCACACACGCTCTCACCACTTATCACCATGTACACGTCATGTATCTCGGCAAACTTCAAGCGGAAGCCTGGCGAGGGTGTCGGCCATGACCTGACTAACCACACAAGACTCTAGTCCAGGTTTATCACCTATTCGAGTTCCATCCGCAAGGAGATCCGGCCGGGGTTTCGCTCACGGCCCCAAACGATGTGTACAGGGTTCCCGAGCCCACCATCCGGGTGCCACTTGGTACACCGGGCCACGTGTGCCTAGTCTGTCCCAAGTCCACCCTCTCGGGTGCCACTCGGTAGAAAAATAGCACTACCTACAAACACCAGAAACTATTTGCAACTCCTGGACAGAGATCGAGTTGGCTAATAAGTCGAGAGGGGTCGAGTTACCGGAACCCAATGTGTGGTAGTATCTAGTCATTGGACAACATACACAGAACTCAGTTCTTAGGGATGGTTCTAGTGAGACAACCCACCATGTACTCCTACATGGCCTCTCACCGCCACCTTTACCAAATCGTGTTCACACACTTAACTCTCAACATCAGAACATAGCACTATACTCCAATTCATTCCCAATGAATCAGACCTGACATACTCTAAGCAATAGCAGGCAAAGCATGGTAGGAACACAACATGGCTCAATCAATTCCTACACATGCTAGTGGGTTTTAACTATTTACTGTGGCAATGACAGGTCATGCAGAGGAATGGGTTCAACTACCGCAGCATAAAGTAGCAGTTGAGTCGTTGTTGTCCTAATGCAATAAATGAGAGCAGGAGCGAGAGAGTAGGATTGTATCGGAATGAACAAGGGGGTTTGCTTGCCTGGTAGATCAACAGGGGGGCACTGCTCCTCTGACAGGTACTCTGGATCGGTCTCTGGAGTAGGACCTATCGAGAAGGAATGGTGTCGGCAATCAATACACAGTCATATGCAACAATATGATGCATGAACATGGCATGAGTATGTGATGTGTTTTGAGCTAATGCATTTAGTATTCTATTTGGAAGAGGTCCATTTTAAACCAAAGGTTCAAATGCAACTCTAAATTAAGTCTTTATAAATGCCATAAGTATGTTTTCATATATACAGCATGTATAGGTTGGTTTGTCATGCATGAAAATGGTACAGATGGATAGATTGATTTTTTTTGATAATTTTTCATATATAAATTATTTCAATCTGAGCTATGGTTGAATTTCTATGAATTTTTGAAGTTTTGAACATTTTTTGGAATTTCCTAAATAAATTAAAATCCAGAAAATGATTAATTACATCAGCAATGCGTCATGCCTGCGTCAGTAGGTCAACGGCGCTGACTGGGTCAAACCTGACGTGTGGGGTCCACACGTCAGTGTCTGTGGTTAATCCAAAATTAAATTAAACCTAAACTAGTTTAGTTAATGGGGTTGGCCCCACGCGTCAGTGACCCAGGGTAGTCAAACCCTGGTCAGAAGGGGTCAAACCCGGTCAATCCCGCTGGCATTTAGCTTCCGGCGAGGCAGAACGCGGCGGAGGGGCACGGGATTCGCCTTCCGGCGACCATTTGGGCGGCGGAGGCCATGGGTGAGGAGCCAGAGCTCGTCCGCGTCTTCTGGGGCAAGTGGGAGAGGCGGGGACGGTCGGAGCTCACCGGAGTGGAGCTCAAGGCGGCGGTCGGCACGCGGGTTTGGGCGGAATCGAGCAGTGGGGCACGGCAGGTGCTGCGGAGTGCCTCGACGGCCTCCTGGCATTGCACTGAGCACGGTGGTGTGCTCGGTCGCGGCCCTAGGTGATAGTGGCCACAGCGGCAACATGAACAGCGGCGAGGAGCTACGGCCGTGGTGGTGGACAGGGCTACAGTGAACGAATAGCTAACCGGAGAGAGGGGGAAGGAGCAGGAGCTCACAACGATCGCGGTGGGCTTGACGGCGAGCTCGGGGATGCGCTGAGGTCGACGGTGTGGCGATGGGGATCCACGACGGCCGGAGATGAAGACGATAGCGATGGAGGTGCTCCAAGGCCTCCCGAGGCGCGTGGCTCGACGAGGAGGTAGACGGAGGCATGGCGGAGCTTGCAGACACAGAGAGAGGGCGAGGGGGAGGCGGTGGCTGCAGCTACGATGAACGGCGGCGACAGCAACGCTCGGCCATTCGCGCGAGAGAGCAGGGGAGAGGGCGAGGGGAGAGTGAGCGGTGTCGGCTCGATCCAGATGTCTGCAGTGATCTCTTCTGCGGTGTCCATGCTGGCAGGCAGGCAGGAGCTGGCCGGGGCACGTGCTCGCGCGCGCTAGCCACGCGCTCGTCCTCCTGGCGTGAGCTAGGAGACGACTGGCGCGGCCAGTTGGCTGGGCCGGCCTGCTGGGCCACTGGGCCAGGCCGGCTGCACAGTGCCAGGCCACAGGTAACCCTGGTAAGCTTTTCTCTATTTTTGTTTTCTTTCCTATTTTTCTGACATTTGTTTGGGTTAATAAAAAATACTAAACCATTTTATTTTCTTATGCCAATTTTTGTAGGGGTTAGCGGTATTATTCCAGAGCTCCTCAACTACTAGCGTAATTTTTGGACAATATTATATATATATATATATATAACAATATATATCCAAAGCAATTAATTACTGGATTAATTCCAAATGCCCAAAATAAATACTTATGAGCTCTTAAAAATATTGGTTTGATTTTTATCTCTGTCCAATATTTTCAGAGAGCAACATGAGCATTTTCTTGGACCTTTTTGGAGCAATTTTTTACTTGGGTCATTTCCAGAAATGATTCTGAGGGTTTCACAAATCCTCATTTAAAAATTTAAATGGAATTTAAACATGATGCACAAATGACTAGCTAGTCTAGGTCATACCAGAACTAGGGATGTGACAGTCATCATCCTCATTGTACTCTTCTTGTACCACCAATGCCTTGGGGGAGTCTTCTTGGTGAAGTTGTTCTTGTTGGGGAATGACTTGGCATTGTCCTTTCGGATGAGCTTGCCACCATTGTCTTCCCTCTTCTCATACGGGCACTCCGCAACAAAATGACTCACATTGCCACAATTGTAGCAAGTCCTTACACGTTGCTTGCTCTTCGTGCCACTTGAGTTGTTTTTGTTAAAGTTTGGCCTTGAGTTTTTCTTGCTCCAAAATTGCCTTGAAGCAAGTGCATGTGTTCATGATATGCATACTTTGTATCTTCGGGGTTGCTCTCCTCTTCTTCCTCTTCTTCTTCTTCAACGCAGAGCTTGGCCTTCAATGCAAGGTTGGGCTTCTTTGCCCTTTGAGAATGAAGCACCGCATTGTTGGCGGTCTTGTCCAAAATGTTCATGGCCACAAACTCATCCAACACTTCGCTTGAGGTCAAAGTGTGGAAGTCCGGCCTTTGACGAATGACGGAGGACATGGACTTGTGGTAGGGCATCATTTCCTTGAGGAATTTGCGCTTGATCCAATTGTCATTCGTGTCCTTGATCCCGTGATATCGGAGTGAGATCGCGAGTTTGGTTACTCTCCGATAAAGCTCATGAGGTTCTTCATCTTCTTTCATTGCAAACTCATCGGCCTCATCCTGCACCACTTCATAGTTGGAGCATTGAATGCTTGCACTTCCCCGGTAGAGTGAGACAACACAAAGCCATGCGTCTTTGGCCAAGGCTAAGGGCCGAAGATGAGGTAGATCTTCGGGTGGAATTGCATCTTGAATGATGAAGAGGGCATTCTCATTGAATTGATTATCCGCGGCTTCTCGAGGAGTGAAGTTGCTTGGATCATGTGGATAGAAACCTTCTTCAATGATTCTCCAAATATTAGTGTTCACATGATTTAAATGACGTTTAAAGCGGTAAACCCAAGAATCAAAGTCCTCATTTTTCACAATCTTAGGGGGAGGACCGGCATGATTCAAATGAGTGGAAGGAACCGGTCCACCATAAACAAGTGGTGGTTCCACATGAGCAAAGATGTCGGTGCCATTCTTACCACTAGAAGAAGGAGCCTTTTCGCTACTAGCTTCCCCCTTATCGGAGGTAGCATCCGTCACCTTGTCGGTGGGATTACCCACTTTCAACGGTGCGGTGGATAGTTTAAGCCCTTCAAGGAATTTAGTAAACATGCTTTCAACCTCGGTCGTCATGGAGGTTTTCAATGTCTCCAAGGCCACATTGAACTCCTCACGAGAGACCAAGGTTCCCCCATCGCCCGTAGATGAGATCGGATTCACACCAGAGTGTTCCTCCACACCGTCTACGGTATCAACGATACTCTTCGGATGGTAAAGTCCTTAATAAAGAGACGAGGCTCTGATATCAATTTAAAGGATCGATATGGTTGACTACAGGGGGGTGAATAGGCAACTAACAATTTTTAACTTTTCTTTACCAAATTAAACTTTGCATCAAAGTAGGTTGTCTAGATGTGCAACTAGGCGAGCAACCTATATGATGCAATAACAACTAACAAACAAGCAAGCAAGAGAAGTAACACTAAAGAGCTTGCACAAGTAAAGGTAAGAAATAACCAAGAGTGGATCCGGTGAAGACGAGGATGTGTTACCGAAGTTCCTTCCTTTTGAGGGGAAGTACGTCTCCGTTAGAGCGGTGTGGAGGCACAATGCTCCCCAAGAAGCCACTAGGGCCACCGTATTCTCCTCACGCCCTCACACAATGCGAGATGCCGTGATTCCACTATTGGTGCCCTTGAAGGCGGCGACCGGACCTTTACAAACAAGGTTGGGTCAAACGCCACAACTTAATCGGAGGCTCCCAACAATATCACGAAGCTTCACCACAATGGACTATGGCTCCATGGTGACCTCAACCGTCTAGGATGCTCAAACACCCAAGAGTAACAAGATCCGCTAGGGATAGGTGGGGGAATCGAAAATCTCTTGGTGGAAGTGTAGATCGGGGCCTTCTCAACCACTCCCGAGCAAATCAACAAGTTTGATTGGCTAGACAGATAGATCAGGCGAAAATGGAGCTTGGAGCATTCATGGAGCTTGATAGGGAAGAGGTGGGTAAACGGGGAAGAAGGGGACCCCCTTTTATAGTGGGGGCAACAATCCAACCATTGTCCCACCAACCAGCCCCGCAGAGGGCGGTAGTACCGCTTGGGGGCGGTACTACCGCTGAGCCAGTGGTACTGCCGCTCCAGCTAGTTGTACTGCCGCGCAGAGGAAAGAAGCAGGGACCTGGACCCAGAGCGGTACTACCGCGATGGTAAGGGCGGTACTACCACTGAGGAGTACTATTGCCTCTACTACCGCAACTAGTGCCGCAAAACCCGACACGAGAAAAAGAGCCCTCGAGTCGAGGCAGTAGGAGCCAGACAGGTGAGTGGTTGTACAGCTGCGGAGTCACCGGCGGTACTTCTGCTGCAGAGCGGTACTGCCGCTTGTGGCCCCTTAGCGGTACTACCGCTGGGTAGCACAGTACTACCGCTGGGACCCAGACAAGACACAAAAGAGAGAGAAGATCTCTCCATTGAAGTGAAAGTCGAGGCGGTAGGGCCAGGCAGGCCAGCGGTAGTACAGCTACGGAGTCACCGGCGGTACTACCGCTGCGGAGCGGTACTACCGCTTGTGACCCCTCAGCGGTAGTACCGCTGGGTAGCACGGTACTACCGCTGGGACCCAGACAAGACACACAAGAGAGAACAGATCTCGCCAATGAAGAGGAAGAGCTCTGAGGGTGAGAAGCGGAAGTGTACGTGTTGATTCCACCCAAGCAAAACCACAGCGGACCCCCTCTTGATAGTACGGTGCCCTCTACGCAACTAGACCACCGAAGGAGAAACGAAAGAGCTACACCGTCTTGAATGACACTCCGAGGGGAGGAAATCGTCTCGTGCCAAGGATGAATCTCTGAAACGCTCAAAGCACACGATTAGTCCGCAAACACGTTGTCATCAATCACCAAAACCACATCGAGAGAGATATGCCTCAACAGGACAAGCCTGGACAAACTCTTATATAAGGAAAAGCGCTCCCGAGGACACGTGGGAATATCGTCAAGCTAGTTTTCGTCATGTTCATATGATTTGCGTTCTGTACTTTGATAATTTGACATGTGGGTGGACCGGTGCTTGGGTGCTGTTCTTACTTGAACAAGCATCCCACTTATTATTAACCTCTATTGCAAGCATCCGCAACTACAACAAGAGTATTAAGGTAAACCTAACCATAGCATGAAACATTTGGATCCAAATCAGCCCCTTATGAAGCAACGCATAAACTAGGGTTTAAGCTTCTGTCACTCTAGCAACCCATCATCTACTTATTACTTCCCAATGCCTTCCTCTAGGCCCAAATAATGGTGAAGTGTTATGTAGTCGACGTTCACATAACACCACTAGAGGCTAGACAACATACGTCTTATCAAAATATCGAACGAATACCAAATTCACATGACTACTAATAGCAAGACTTCTCCCTTGTCCTCGGGAACAAACGTAACTACTCACAAAGCATATTCATGTTCATAATCAGAGGGGTAATAATATGCATAAAGGATCTGAACATATAATCTTCCACCAATTAAACCAACTAGCATCAACTACAAGGAGTAATTAACACTACTAGCAACCTACTAGCACCAAACCCGGACTTGGAGACAAGAATTGGATACAAGAGATGAACTAGGGTTTTGAGATGAGATGGTGCTAATGAAGATGTTGATGGAGATTGCCCTCTCCCGATGAGAGGAGCGTTGGTGATGACGATGGCGGTGATTTCCCCCTCCGGGAGGGAAGTTTCCCCGGCAGAACAGCTCTGCCGGAGCTCTAGATTGGATCCGCCAAGGTTCCGCCTCATGGCGGCGGAGTTTCATCCCGAAAGGTTGCTTCTTATTTTTTTTCTCGACGAAAGACTTCATATAGCAGAAGATGGTCATCGGAGAGCCACCAGGGGGCCCACGAGGTAGGGGGCGCGGGGGGCGCCCCCACCCTCATGGAAAGGGTGTGGGCCCCCTGGTCTTCATCTTTGGCGAGGATTTTTCATTATTTATTATAAGGTATTCCATGGAGTTTCAGGAATTTTGGAGTTGTGTAGAATAGGTCTCTAATATTTGCTCCTTTTCCAGCCAAGAATTCCAGCTGCCGGCATTCTCCCTCCTTATGTAAATCTTGTAAAATAAGAGAGAATAGCCATAAGTATTGTGACATAATGTGAAATAACAGCCCATAATGCAATAAATATCGATATAAAAGCATGATGCAAAATGGACGTATCAACTCCCCCTAGCTTAGACCTCGCTTGTCCTCAAGCGAAAGCCGATAACAATAAATATGTCCCCATGTTTAGAGGTAGAGGCGTCGATAAAAATACAATACGGACATGAAGGCATCATGATTATTCTCATAACAGCAACATACATAGATATTGTCATATGATTACTTATGTTCAAGTGATGATCTATTCACAATGGAAAAGTATGAATCAGAAACCTTACTGAGAACCAACAAACTATAACCTCAGTCATTGAAACAATTGCAATTTATCATAACATCAGAAAGAGTCTATGTCAGAGCTAAAAGGCAAGTCCACATACTCAACTATCATCTAGTCCTTCATAATTGCTAACACTCGCGCAATACTTGTGGTTACGGAGTTTTAATCGGACACAGAGAAAGATAGGGGCTTATAGCCTCGCCCCACAACCTTTTACCTCAAGGGTAATGTCAACAATAATAACTCATGCCCCCCTACATCCAATTAGATATACATATATATATATATATATCAGGCTCTTTCCAACATGTTGGGCTTGCCAAAGGATAAAATGAAAAAGGGAGAGGTGAAGATCACCATGACACTTGCATAAGGTAGAAGATAATAATAAAAGATAGGCCCTTCGCAGAGGAAAGCAGAGGTTGCCATGCGCTTTTATGGTTGGATGCACAAAATCTTAATGCGAAAGAACGTCACTTTATATTGCCCCTTGTGATATGAACCTTTATTATGCAGTCCGTCGCTTTTATTACTTCCACATCACAAGATCGTATAAAGCTTATTTCTCCCACACTAATCATACATATTTAGAGCAATTTTTATTGCTTTGCACCGATGACAACTTACTTGAAGGATCTTACTCAATCCATAGGTAGATATGGTGGACTCTCATGGCAAAACTGGTTTAAGGGTATTTGGAAGCACAAGCAGTATCTCTACTTGGTGCTGAGAATTTGGCTAGCATGAGGAGGAAAGGCAGGCTCAACATGTTGGATGATCCATGACAACATACTTTATCTCAGATATAAGAAAACATAACCCATTACGTTGTCTTCCTTGTCCAACATCAACTCTTTAGCATGTCATATTTTGATGAGTGCTCCCAATCATAAAAGATGCCAATAATAGTATATTTATATGTGAAACCTCTCTTTCCTTATTACTTCCTATTAATTGCAACGATGACCAAAGCTATGTCTGCCAACTCCCAACAACTTTTAATCATCACTCTTTCTATGTGAAGTCATTACTATCAATAAGATCAATATGAACTTTTGCTTCTTTTTATTCTTTTTCTCTTTTCTTTTATTCACCCAAGATCATAGCAAGAAAATCAAGCCCTTGACTCAACACTAATCTTTATTATATAGCTCACGAACTCGATTACATAGAAGGATAATAAAGCAAAACTCACAACTAGATCATGTCATAAACTTTATTCTACTAGATCAAAATACTACTAATAGGATCAAACTAAGGAAAACGGTAAAGATAGGAGTTGTGATTGTGATACGATACCGGGGACCTCCCCCAAGCTTGGTAGTTGCCAAGGGGAGTGCCCATACCCATGTGATTATATCTCCTTGGTTGGTGAAGAAGGTGGAGGTGTTGTTGATGATGCAGGCTTGTCATCCATCTTCCAAGGCATAGGTTCACCATCATATAAGGATGATCGAGTCTCCAGAATCCTCGAACCTGCAGCCAAACTCATTCTTTTGAATCTATATTCATACTCACAGTTTTGGTTTTGCAGGTCATAGATTTGGGCTTGGAGGTGCTCGATCTTCTCGTGTAGCTTGAAGATGGCCTCCTCGGTGTTCTTGGCATCTGGCTTGTAGTTGTTAGTGAACTCCGTGAGCATCGTGTGGCTAGCATTGATTTCACACTCCACCATCCCCTGGCACTTGAAAACTTGTTGCTCCATTGCTTTGAGCCTCGTCTCCATGCTTCCAGTTCCCTTTGGTCCCTCAGCATCGCGGATGTGCAGCAACCCATCACGCATCTCAATGGTTTGAGGGTGTCGCAGCACCTCCACGAGGTAAGGGTTGATGACCTTCTCGAAGAACTTGTCCTTGGAAGTACCTGGGGACGTCATGATAATCTAGATCTGTTAGAAAAATAGCTCGAAACAAAAATAGAGAATATTTGCGTGATACGGGAGTCAAAACCTTCGGGAGAATATATAGTGAATTTTTACCGACCAAAATACGTATCGTGCAAGAAAACGGAGTCCGGAAGGCACACGAGGAGCTCACAAGGTAGGGGGTGCGCCCTCCACCCTCGTGGGGCCCTCGTGTCCTTCCCGGACTGCTACTTAATTTTCTATTTTTCTAAATATTCCAAAACGGAGAAATATTGCCTTAAAAATTGTTTTGGAGTCGGTTTACTTATCGTACCACATACCTATTCCTTTTCAGAGTCTGAAACGTTCTGGAAAGTGTCCCTTATGTATTCCTCTAGGGTTACGGTTTCAATAATATTGGTTTCAATATTTATGGGATTACCTGAGATATAATATTTAATTCTCTGACCGTTTACCACCTTCGGATTTGTGCCTTCAAAGTTGTTGATTTTTATGGCACCGGAACAATAGACCTCCTCGATAACATAGGGGCCTTCCCATTTAGAGAGAAGTTTACCTGCAAAAAATCTTAAACGAGAGTTGTATAGCAATACATAATCAGCTACATTAAACTCGCGCTTTTGTATCCTTTTGTCATGCCATCTTTTAACCTTTTCTTTAAACAACTTGGCATTTTCATAAGCTTGGGTTCTCCATTCATCAAGTGAGCTAATATCAAATAACCTCTTTTCACCGGCAAGTTTAAAATCATAGTTGAGCTCTTTAATAGCCCAATATGCCTTATGTTCTAGTTCAAGAGGTAAGTGACATGCTTTTCCATATACCATTTTATACGGAGACATACCCATAGGATTTTTATATGCAGTTCTATAGGCCCATAATGCATCATCAAGTTTCTTGGACCAATTCTTTCTAGACCTATTGACAGTCTTTTGCAAAATTAATTTGAGTTCTCTATTACTCAATTCTACTTAACCACTAGACTGTGGGTGATACGGAGATGCAATTCTATGATTGATGTCATATTCAGCAAGCATTTTACGGAAAGCACCATGAATAAAATGTGAACCACCATCAGTCATTAAATATCTAGGGACTCCAAACCTCGGAAAAATAACTTCTTTAAGCATTTTAATATAAGTGTTATGATCAGCACTACTAGTTGGAATAGCTTCTACCCACTTAGTAATATAATCAACATCAACTAAAATATGTGTATATCCATTAGAGGCAGGAAAAGGTCCCATATAATCAAAGCCCCAAATGTCAAACGGTTCAATAACAAGTGAATAATTCATAGGCATTTCTTAACGTCTACTAATATTACCAATTCTTTGACATTCATCACAAGATAGGACAAACTTACGGGCATCCTTGAAGAGAGTAGGCCAATAAAAACCGGATTGCAATACCTTATGTGCAGTTCTATCTCCCGCGTGGTGTCCTACATAAGTTTTGGAGTGGCACTTGCGTAGGATCTGTTCCTGTTCATGCTCAGGTACACAACGTCTAATAACACCATCTACTCCTTCTTTATAAAGATGTGGGTCATACCAAAAGTAATGTCTCAAATCATAGAAGAACTTTTTCTTTTGTTGGTATGTGAAGCTAGGTGGTATGAACTTAGAAACAATGTAATTAGCATAATCAGCATACCAAGGGGTACTACGAGAAGTACTTATGACATTTAATTGTTCATCAGGAAAGCTATTATCAATAGGTAGTGGGTCATCAAGAACATTCTCTAACCTAGATAAGTTGTCTGCAACGGGGTTCTCAGCTCCTTTTCTATCAACAATATGCAAATCAAATTCTTGTAGCAAGAGAACCCATCTAATAAGTTTGGGTTTAGCATCTTTCTTCTCCATAAGATATTTAATAGCAGCATGATCAGTGTGGATAGTTACTTTAGAATCAACAATATAAGGTCTGAACTTATCACAAGCAAATACAACTGCTAAAAGTTCTTTTTCAGTAGTAGCATAATTTATTTGAGCATTGTCTAGGGTCTTACTAGCATAATGGATAACATTTAATTTCTTATCAACTCTTTGCCCTAAAACAGCACCTACAGCATAATCGCTAGCATCACACATAATTTCAAAGGGTAAATTCCAATCAGGTGGCTAAACAATAGGTGCAGAGACTAATGCTTTCTTAAGTATTTCAAATGCTTCTACACAATCATCATCAAAGACAAATGGTATATCTTTTTGTAATAAATTAGTCAGAGGCCGAGAAATTTTTGAGAAGTCCTTAATGAACCTCCTATAAAATCCGGCGTGACCAAGGAAACTTCTTATACCTTTGATGTCCTTGGGACATGGCATCTTTTCAATAGCATCAACCTTGGCTTTATCAACTTCAATACCTCTTTCAGAAACTTTATGCCCCAAGACAATACCCTCATTAACCATAAAGTGGCACTTTTCCCAATTCAAGACAAGATTAGTTTCTTCACATCTCTACAAAACTCGATCAAGATTGCTCAAGCAATCATCAAAAGAAGATCCATAGACAGAAAAGTCATCCATGAAAACCTCACAAATCTTTTCACAAAAGTCAGAGAATATAGCCATCATGCATCTTTGAAAGGTAGCAGGTGCATTACATAAACCAAAAGGCATACGTCTATAAGCAAAAGTACCAAAAGGGCATGTAAAAGTAGTCTTTGATTGATCTTTAGCTGACACAGGTATTTGAGAGAAACCAAAATAACCATCTAGAAAGCAGTAATGTGTATGTTTGCATAATCTTTCTAGCATTTGATCGATAAAAGGTAAGGGGTAATGATCTTTCTTAGTAGCCTTATTTAATTTGCGGAAATCAATTACCATCCTATTATGTGTAATAATTCTTTGTGGAATCAATTCATCTTTATCATTAGGAACAACAGTAATACCTCCCTTCTTAGGGACACAATGAACAGGACTTACCCACTGACTATCAGCAATGGGATAAATTATACCTGCCTCCAGAAGCTTTAGTATTTCTTTTCTTACCACTTCTTTCATTTTAGGATTCAGACGTCGTTGAGGATCACGAACTGGTTTGGCATATGCTTCCAAATTTATTTTATGTTGACATAGAGTGGGACTAATGCCCTTAAGATCATCAAGAGTATATCCAATAGTAGCACGGTGCTTCTTCAGAGTTTTCAATAATCTTTCTTCTTCATTCTCTGAAAGGTTAGCACTAATAATAACATGATATATCTTCTTTTCATCAAGATAAGCATATTTAAGATTATCAGGCAACGGTTTAAGCTCAAACACGGGATCACCCTTAGGTGGAGGGGGATCCCCTAGGATTTCAACAGGCAAATTGTGTTTCAGAATAGGTTCCTGTTTAAGGAATACTTCATCTATTTCCCTTCTTTCATTCATAAACATATCATTCTCATGGTCTAGCAAATATTGTTCTAAAGGATCATTAGGAGGTACGGCAATAGAAGCAAGACCAATAATTTCATCCTTACTAGGCAATTCTTCTTCACGGTGTTGTTTACTAAATTTAGAGAAATTAAATTCATGAGTCATATCATCTAAGCCGACAGTAACAACATCCCTAGTGCAATCTATGGTAGCGTTAACAGTATTTAAGAAGGGTCTACCAAATATAATGGGACAAAAGCTATCTTGTGGGGAACCAAGAACAAGAAAATCAGTAGGATATTTAGTTTTCCCACACAAGACTTCAACATCCCTAACAATTCCCATTGGTGAAATAGTATCTCTATTAGCCAGTTTAATAGTAACATCAATTTCTTCTAACTCAACATGTGCAATGTCATGCATAATTTCTTTGTATAAGTTAATAGGTATTGCACTAGCACTAGCACCCATATCACATAAGCCATGATAACAATGATCTCCTATTTTAACAGAAATAACAGGCATGCCTACCACAGGTCTAGGTTTATCTGTATCACGGGGTTTAGCAATTCTAGTAGTTTCATTATAGAAGTAAATAACATGCCCATCTATATTATCAGACAAGAGATCTTTAACAATAGCAATATTAGGTTCAACTTTAACTTGCTCAGGAGGTGTATATGTTTTAATATTGCTTTTATGAACCACAGTTGAAGCTTTAGCATGATCCTTTATCCTAACAGGGAAAGGTGGTTTCTCAACATAACACGTAGGAACAATAGGATCATTATAAGTGATAGTATTTTCTTCAACTTTAATAGGTGCAGCTACTTTTACTTCTATGGGAGGATGATATTTAAACCACTTCTCCTTAGGGAGATCAACATAAGTAGCAAAGGATTCACAGAACGAAGCTACTATCTCAGAATCAAGTCCATATTTAGTGCTAAACTTACGGAAAATATCGGTATCCATAAAGATTTAACACAATCAAACTTAGGTGTCACACCTGACTCCTTACCATTGTCGAGGTCCCAATCTTCAGAGTTGCGTTTAATTCTATCCAATAAATCCCATCTAAATCCAATAGTCTTCATCATAAAAGAGCCAGCACAAGAAGTATCAAGCATGGTGCGATTATTTTCAGAAAGCCGAGCATAATTTTTTTGAAGAATTGTTTCTCTTGGGATCTCATGACTGGGGCATGAATATAACATTGATTTAAGCCTCCCCCAAGCTTGAGCGATGCTTTCTCCTTCGTGAGGCCAAAAATTATATATATAATTACGGTCACGATGAACAAGATGCATAGGGTAATACTTTTGATGAAATTCCAATTTCAATCTTCTATAGTTCCATGATCTCATATCATCACATAGCCTATACCATGTCAATGCATCTCCCTTCAAAGATAAAGGGAAGACCTTCTTCTTAGCAACATCATCGGATATACCTGCAAGCTTAAATAATCCACAAACTTCATCCACATATATTAGATGTTCATCAGGATGCTTTGTTCCATCTCCTGTAAAAGGATTAGCTAGCGGTTTTTCTATCATACCCGAAGGATACTCATAAGGAATTTCATTTTCAATAGGTTCAGTAGGTTGAGGAGCAATTCTTTGCTCTACTGGTCGGGGTGAAGATACCCCGAACAAGCCCCTCAAAGGATTACTTTCCATAGTAACAATTGACAGTAAATTTCAGCACACTATATAAATTTTTCCTTACCAAATTCCAACTACCAAAGGCGCTTCACTCCCCGGCAATGGTGCCAGAAAAGAGTCTTGATGACCCACAAGTATAGGGGATCTATCGTAGTCCTTTCGATAAGTAAGAGTGTCGAACCCAAAGAGGAGCAGAAGGAAATGATAAGCGGTTTTTAGCAAGGTATTCTCTGCAAGTACTGAAATAAGTGGTAACAGATAGTTTTGTGATAAGATAATTTGTAACGAGCAACAAGTAAAAAATTAAATAAAGTGCAGCAAGGTGGCCCAATCCTTTTTGTAGCAAATGACAAGCCTAGAAAAACTCTTATATAAGGAAAAGCGCTCCCGAGGACACATGGGAATATCGTCAAGCTAGTTTTCATCACGTTCATATGATTCACGTTCGGTACTTTGATAATTTGGCATGTGGGTGGACCGGTGCTTGGGTGCTGTTCTTACTTGAACAAGCATCCCACTTATGATTAACCTCTATTGCAAGCATCCGCAACTACAACAAAAGTATTAAGGTAAACCTAACCATAGCATGAAACATATGGATCCAAATCAGCCCCTTACGAAGCAACGCATAAACTAGGGTTTAAGCTTCTGTCACTCTAGCAACCCATCATCTACTTATTACTTCCCAATGCCTTCCTCTAGGCCCAAATAATGGTGAAGTGTTATGTAGTCGACATTCACTTAACACCACTACAGGCTAGACAACATACGTCTTATCAAAATATCGAACGAATACCAAATTCACATGACTACTAATAGCAAGACTTCTCCCTTGTCCTCAGGAACAAACGTAACTACTCACAAAGCATATTCATGTTCATAATCAGAGGGGTAATAATATGCATAAAGGATCTGAACATATAATCTTCCACCAATTAAACCAACTAGCATCAACTACAAGGAGTAATTAACACTACTAGCAACCTACTAGCACCAATCCCGGTCTTGGAGACAAGAATTGGGTACAAGAGATGAACTAGGGTTTTGAGATGAGATGGTGCTGATGAAGATATTGATGGAGATTGCCCTCTCCCGATGAGAGGAGCGTTGGTGATGACGATGGCGATGATTTCCCCCTCCGGGAGGGAAGTTTCCCCGGCAGAACAGCTCTGCCGGAGCTCTAGATTGGATCCGCCAAGGTTCCGCCTCGTGGTGGCGGAGTTTCGTCCCGAAAGGTGGCTTCTTATTTTTTTCTCGACGAAAGACTTCATATAGCAGAAGATGGTCATCAGAGAGCCACTAGGGGGCCCATGAGGTAGGGGGCGCGCCCTAGGGGGGGCGCCCCCACCCTCATGGAAAGGGTGTGGGCCCCCTGGTCTTCATCTTTGGCGAGGATTTTTCATTATTTATTATAAGGTATTCCATGGAGTTTCAGGAATTTTGGAGTTGTGTAGAATAGGTCTCTAATATTTGCTCCTTTTCCAGCCCAGAATTCCAGCTGCCGGCATTCTCCCTCCTTATGTAAACCTTGTTAAATAAGAGAGAATAGCCATACGTATTGTGACATAATGTGAAATAACAACCCATAATGCAATAAATATCGATATAAAAGCATGATGCAAAATGGACGTATCAGGTGACGGACCAAGAAGTTGTTTCAGGTGCACACGAGTGAGGACAAAGTGCGCAGGAAAGACTGGTATTGATCCGTGGGGCCAGTCTAGATCCCACCAGGTGTAACGACCACCGGAGGGTGTGTCTGGGCATTAAAAGTTGGTATTAGAGCTGACCGTCGTGGTTACACAAATGTTTGCAGGTCAGGTGCGCGGTCATGTTGTTCATGACGTTTGTGACCCGTTGTGGCACACGACATGGCACATGTACCAGACTGGATGCATACACGTATGTGCCAAGAGGGAGCGTTCCTGTGGCCCGACGAGGATGTCGGTTCCTCTGAGTGGGGGTGTATGTGATAGCCTGATTTAATAGGGATGATAGACTACTCATATCAACAAGAAATTCTTTCTTTTCCGGGGGCCCACTCGGAAAGAACTCCCAAGTTAAGCATGATCAGCTTGGAGTAATTTGAGGATGGGTGAGCGATTGGGAAGTTGGTCTAGGGTGCGCTTGAGTGAGGACAAAGTGCGCAGGAAAGACTAGTATTGATCTGTGGGGCCAGTCTAGATCCCACCAGGAGTAACGACCACCGATGGGCGTGTCCCGGGCGTTACAGTTTGCCACTGGATCCAGCGACAAGATTGGGTGGACAGGTAGGTCTTCGCTATCCGCGACTTCATCTCTTCTGGCAGTGGTGGTGACAATGTTCAATAAAGTTTCGTCTGGATTTGGCAGTGCAGATCTAGCGACGAGATCGGGTGGACATGTTTGCCTTTCTCCCTGTCAAAACAAAATGGGGAAGTTGGTTGTGTCTTTGTCGGGCCGGTGATGCTTCTGTGACAAAGACATCGACTCGGGCGGACATCTACGTATAATCGACCCGGAGTGATCTTCTTCGGGTCGTGCACTCTTCGGGGTTGACGTCAGCGACACTTCCCAGTAGAGATCGGTAACTTTAGTTGCCTACATTTATAGTGCTCTCTTAGTTCCGGTAGTGGTAAAGAGCTCTATCGGTAACAAACTAGGCACACCATCAGCATGTGTGGGATGGTTACAATGGAGGATTTCTCCATGATTGGATTGTATTTTTCTTTTGGGGGGGTCCTTTTGAACTCATAACACCTGAAGCGCTCCGCGCTGGACACCACTCCGGCTCTAACGGCTACTCCCCGTGTCGTGCTCCACTCCGAGGCCGACGGACACTCTCCTCCCCTGCTTCGCCATGGCCTCGCGGGTCTCACTGTCCGGCTCGTCATCGTCTGAGCTTTCTTCCCCTGCTTCCTCGTCGACGCCGCACCGTGAGCCCCCCTCCCCTATCCTGCCATGCCCCCCCGCCTGCAGCTCAGGTCCATCATCGTCACATCGGTGGTGGGCACGACCTTCGGCTCGCTAGTCCAGGGTGGTGGGGCGGGTCCTGTTGGGTTTCGTAGTAATTTCAAAAAAATTCCTACGCACACGCAAGATCATGTGATGCATAGCAACGAGAGGGGAGAGTTTGGTCTACGTACCCACGCAGACCGACTGCGGAAGCGTTGACACAACGTAGAGGAAGTAGTCGTACGTCTTCACGATCCAACCGATCAAGCACCGAAACTACGGCACCTCCGAGTTCGAGCACATGTTCAGCTCGATGACGATCCCCAGACTCCGATCCAGCAAAGTGTCGGGGAAGAGTTCCGTCAGCACGACGGCGTGGTGACAATCTTGATGTACTACAGCAGGAGGGCTTCGCCTAAACTCCGCTACAGTATTATCGAGGACTATGGTGGCTGGGGGCGCCGCACACGGCTAAGGAATAGATCACGTGGATCAACTTGTGTGTTTTTGGGGCGCCCCTGCCTCCGTATATAAAGGACTAGAGGGGGGAGGCTGGCCGGCCAAGGGTGGCGCGCCAGGAGAGTCCTACTCCCTCTGGGAGTAGGATCCCCCCCCCCCAGCCAATCCTAGTTGGAATAGGACTCCTTGAGGGGGGAAAGAGAGAGAGGGGGGCCGGCCACCTCTCCTAGTCCTAATAGGACTAGGGGAGGGGGAGGCGCGCGGCCACCTTGGGCTGCTCCTTTCTCCTTTCCACTAAAGCCCACTAAGGCCCATATAGCTCCCGGGGGGTTCCGGTAACCTCCCGGTACTCCGGTAAAATCCCGATTTCACCCGGAACACTTCCGATATCCGAACATAGGCTTACAATATATCAATCTTTATGTCTCGACCATTTCGAGACTCCTCGTCATGTCCGTGATCACATCCGGGACTCCGAACAACCTTCGGTATATCAAAGTGCATAAACTCATAATATAACTGTCATCGTAACCTTAAGCATGCGGACCCTACGGGTTCGAGAACAATGTAGACATGACCGAAACACGTCTCCGGTCAATAACCAATAGCGGGACCTGGATGCCCATATTGGCTCCTACATTTCTACGAAGATCTTTATCGGTCAGACCGCATAACAACATACGTTGTTCCCTTTGTCATCGGTATGTTACTTGCCCGAGATTCGATCGTCGGTATTCCAATACCTAGTTCAATCTAATTACCGGCAAGTCTCTTTACTCGTTCTATGATACATCATCCCGCAACTAACTCATTTAGTTGTAATGCTTGCAAGGCTTAAGTGATGTGCATTACCGAGAGGGCCCAGAGATACCTCTCGACAATCGGAGTGACAAAACCTAATCTCGAAATACGCCAACCCAACATGTACCTTTGGAGACACCTGTAGTACTCCTTTATAATCACCCAGTTACATTGTGACGTTTGGTACTACCCAAAGTGTTCCTCCGATAAACGGGAGTTGCATAATCTCATAGTTATAGGAACATGTATAAGTCATGAAGAAAGCAATAGCAACATACTAAACGATCGGGTGCTAAGCTAATGGAATGGGTCATGTCAATCAGATCATTCTTTTAATGATGTGATCCCATTAATCAAATAACAACTCATTGTTCATGGTTAGGAAACATAACCATCTTTGATTAACGAGCTAGTCAAGTAGAGGCATACTAGTGACACTTTGTTTGTCTATGTATTCACACATGTATTATGTTTCCGGTTAATACAATTCTAGCATGAATAATAAACATTTATCATGATTATAAGGAAATAAATAATAACTTCATTATTGCCTCTAGGGCATATTTCCTTCAGTCTCCCACTTGCACTAGAGTCAATAATCTAGATTACACCGTAATGATTCTAACACCCATGGAGCCTTGGTGCTGATCATGTTTTGCTCGTGGAAGAGGCTTAGTCAACGTGTCTGCAACATTCAGATCCGTATGTATCTTGCAAATCTCTATGTCTCCCACCTGGACTAGATCCCCGATGGAATTGAAGCGTCTCTTGATGTGCTTGGTTCTCTTGTGAAATCTGGATTCCTTTGCCAAGGCAATTGCACCAGTATTGTCACAAAAGATTTTCATTGGACCCGATGCACTAGGTATGACACCTAGATCGGATATGAACTCCTTCATCCAGACTCCTTCATTTGCTGCTTCCGAAGCAGCTATGTACTCTGCTTCACATGTAGATCCCGCTACAACGCTTTGTTTAGAACTGCACCAACTGAGAGCTCCACCGTTTAATGTAAACACGTATCCGGTTTGTGATTTAGAATCGTCCGGATCAGTGTCAAAGCTTGCATCAACGTAACCATTTACGACGAGCTCTTTGTCACCTCCATATACGAGAAACATATCCTTAGTCCTTTTCAGGTATTTCAGGATGTTCTTGACCGTTGTCCAGTGATCCACTCCTGGATTACTTTGGTACCTCCCTTCTAGACTTATAGCAAGGCACACATCAGGTCTGGTACACAGCATTGCATACATGATAGATCCTATCGCTGATGCATAGGGAACATCTTTCATATTCTCTCTATCTTCTGCAGTGGTCGGGCATTGAGTCTTACTCAATTTCACACCTTGTAACCCAGGCAAGAATCCTTTATTTGCTTGATCCATTTTGAACTTCTTCAAAATTTTGTCAAGGTATGTTGTTTGTGAAAGTCCAATTAAGCGTTTTGATCTATCTCTATAGATCTTAATGCCTAATATGTAAGCAGCTTCACCGAGGTCTTTCATTGAAAAACTCTTATTCAAGTATCCCTTTATGCTATCCGGAAATTCTATATCATTTCCAATTAATAATATGTCATCCACATATAATATCAGAAATGCTACAGAGCTCCCACTCACTTTCTTGTAAATACAGGCTTCTCCAAAAGTCTGTATAAAACCAAATGCTTTGACCACACTATCAAAACGTTTATTCCAACTCCGAGAGGCTTGCACCAGTCCATAAATGGATCGCTGGAGCTTGCACACTTTGTTAGCTCCCTTTGGATCGATAAAACCTTCTGGTTGCATCATATACAATTCTTCTTCCAGAAATCCGTTCAGGAATGCAGTTTTGACATCCATCTGCCAAATTTCATAATCATAAAATGCGGCAATTGCTAACATGATTCGGACAGACTTAAGCATCGCTACGGGTGAGAAGGTCTCATCGTAGTCAATCCCTTGAACTTGCCGAAAACCTTTTGTGACAAGTCGAGCTTTGTAGACAGTAATATTACCGTCAGCGTCAGTCTTCTTCTTGAAGATCCATTTTTCTCAATTGCTTGCCGATCATCGGGCAAGTCAACCAAAGTCCATACTTTGTTCTCATACATGGATCCCATCTCAGATTTCATGGCTTCAAGCCACTTTGCGGAATCTGGGCTCACCATTGCTTCTTCATAATTCGTAGGTTCATCATGATCTAGCATCATGACTTCCAGAACGGGATTACCGTACCACTCTGGCACGGATCTTACTCTGGTTGATCTACGAGGTTCAGTAGTATCTTGTTCTAAAGTTTCATGATCATTATCATTGACTTCCTCACTAACTGGTGTAGGTGTCATAGAAACAGTTTTCTGTGATGTACTACTTTCCAATAAGGGAGCAGGTACAGTTACCTCGTCAAGTTCTACTTTCCTCCCACTCACTTCTTTCGAGAGAAACTCCTTCTCCAGAAAGTTTCCGAATTTAGCAACAAAAGTCTTGCCTTCGGATCTGTGATAGAAGGTGTATCCAATAGTTTCCTTTGGATATCCTATGAAGACACATTTCTCCGATTTGGGTTCGAGCTTATCAGGTTGAAGCTTTTTCACATAAGCATCGCAGCCCCAAACTTTCAGAAACGACAACTTTGGTTTCTTGCCAAACCACAGTTCATAAGGTGTCGTCTCAACGGATTTTGATGGTGCCCTATTTAACGTGAATGCGGCCGTCTCTAGAGCGTATCCCCAAAACGATAGCGGTAAAACAGTAAGAGACATCATAGATCGCACCATATTCAGTAAAGTACGATTACGACGTTCGGACACACCATTACGCTGAGGTGTTCCGGGTGGCGTGAGTTGCGAAACTATTCCACAATTTTTCAAATGTACACCAAACTCGTAACTCAAATATTCTCCTCCACGATCAGATCGTAGAAACTTTATTTTCTTGTTACGATGATTTTCAACTTCACTCTGAAATTCCTTGAACTTTTCAAATGTTTCAGACTTATGTTTCATTAAGTAGATATACCCATATCTGCTTAAATCATCTGTGAAGGTGAGAAAATAACGATATCCGCCACGAGCCTCAATATTCATCGGACCACATACATCTGTATGTATGATTTCCAACAAATCTGTTGCTCTCTCCATAGTACCGGAGAACGGCGTTTTGGTCATCTTGCCCATGAGGCACGGTTCGCAAGTACCAAGTGATTCATAATCAAGTGGTTCCAAAAGTCCATCAGAATGGAGTTTCTTCATGCACTTTACACCGATATGACCTAAACGGCAGTGCCACAAATAAGTTGCACTCTCATTATCAACTCTGCATATTTTGGCTTCAACATTATGAATATGTGTGTTACTACTATCGAGATTCAACAAGAATAGACCACTCTTCAAGGGTGCATGACCATAAAAGATATTACTCATATAAATAGAACAACCATTATTCTCTGATTTAAATGAATAACCGTCTCGCATCAAACAAGATCCAGATATAATGTTCATGCTTAACGCTGGCACCAAATAACAATTATTTAGGTCTAATACTAATCCCGAAGGTAGATGTAGAGGTAGCGTGCCGACTGCGATCACATCGACTTTGGAACCGTTTCTCACGCGCATCGTCACCTCGTCCTTAACCAATCTTCGCTTGATCCGTAGTCCCTGTTTCGAGTTGCAAATATTAGCAACAGAACCAGTATCAAATACCCAGGTGCTACTGCGAGCATTAGTAAGGTACACATCAATAACATGTATATCACATATACCTTTGTTCACCTTGCCATCCTTCTTATCCGCCAAATACTTGGGGCAGTTCCGCTTCCAGTGACCAGTCTGCTTGCAATAGAAGCACTCAGTTTCAGGCTTAGGTCCAGGTTTGGGTTTCTTCTCTTGAGTAGCAACTTGCTTGCCGTTCTTTTTGAAGTTCCCCTTCTTCTTCCCTTTGCCCTTTTTCTTGAAACTAGTGGTATTGTTGACCATCAACACTTGATGCTCCTTCTTGATTTCTACCTCCGCAGCTTTCAGCATCGCGAAGAGCTCGGGAATAGTCTTGTTCATCCCTTGCATATTATAGTTCATCACGAAGCTCTTGTAGCTTGGTGGCAGTGATTGAAGAATTCTGTCAATGACGCAATCATCTGGAAGATTAACTCCCAATTGAATCAAGTGATTATTATACCCAGACATTTTGAGTATATGCTCACTGACAGAACTGTTCTCCTCCATCTTGCAGCTATAGAACTTATTGGAGACTTCATATCTCTCAATCTGGGCATTTGCTTGAAATATTAACTTCAACTCCTGGAACATCTCATATGCTCCATGACGTTCAAAACGTCGTTGAAGTCCTGATTCTAAGCCGTAAAGCATGGCACACTGAACTATCGAGTAGTCATCAGCTTTGCTCTGCCAGACGTTCATAACATCCGGCGTTGCTCCTGCAGCAGGCCTGGCACCCAGCGGTGCTTCCAAGACGTAATTCTTCTGTGCAGCAATGAGGATAATCCTCAAGTTACGGACCCAGTCTGTGTAATTGCTACCATCATCTTTCAACTTTGCTTTCTCAAGGAACGCATTAAAATTCAACGGAACAACAGCACGAGCCATCTATCTACAATCAAACATAAACAAGCAAGATACTAATCAGGTACTAAGTTTCATGATAAATTCAAGTTCAGTTAATCAAATTAATTAAAGAACTCCCACTTAGATAGACATCCCTCTAATCCTCTAAGTGATTACGTGATCCAAATCAACTAAACCATAACCGATCATCACGTGAGATGGAGTAGTTTTCAATGGTGAACATCGTTATGTTAATCATATCTACTATATGATTCACGCTCGACCTTTCGGTCTCTGTGTTCCGAGGCCATATATGTATATGCTTGGCTCGTCAAGTATAACCCGAGTATTCCGCGTGTGCAACTGTTTTGCACCCGTTGTATTTGAACGTAAAACCTATCACACCCGATCATCACGTGGTGTCTCAGCACGAAGAACTTTCGCAACGGTGCATACTCAGGGAGAACACTTCTTGATAATTTAGTGAGAGATCATCTTATAATGCTATCGTCAATCAAAGCAAGATAAGATGCATAAAAGGATAAACATCACATGCAATCAATATAAGTGATATGATATGGCCATCATCATCTTGTGCTTGTGATCTCCATCTCCGAAGCACCGTCATGATCACCATCGTCACCGGCGTGACACCTTGATCTCCATCGTAGCATCGTTGTCGTCTCGCCAAGCTTGTGCTTCTACGACTATCGCTACCGCTTAGTGATAAAAGTAAAGCATTACATCGCGATTGCATTGCATACAATAAAACGACAACCATAAGGCTCCTGCCAGTTGCCGATAACTCGGTTACAAAACATGATCATCTCATACAATAAAATTCAGCATCATGTCTTGACCATATCACATCACAACATGCCCTGCAAAAACAAGTTAGACGTCCTCTACTTTGTTGTTGCAAGTTTTACGTGGCTGCTACGGGCTTAAGCAAGAACCAATCTTACCTACGCATCAAAACCACAACGATAGTTTGTCAATTTGACTCCGTTTTAACCTTCGCAAGGACCGGGCGTAGCCATACTCGGTTCAACTAAAGTTGGAGAGACAGTCGCCCGCAAGCCACCTATGTGCAAAGCACGTCGGGGGAACCGGTCTCGCGTAAGCGTACGCGTAATGTTGGTCCGGGTCGTCTCGTCCAACAATGTCGCCGAACCAAAGTATGACATGCTGGTAGGTAGTATGACTTATATCGCCCACAACTCACTTGTGTTCTACTCGTGCATATAACATCAACATAAATAACCTAGGCTCGGATGCCACTGTTGGGTTTCGTAGTAATTTCAAAAAATTTCCTACGCACACGCAAGATCATGTGATGCATAGCAACGAGAGGGGAGAGTGTTGTCTACGTACCCATGCAGACCGACTACGGAAGCGTTGACACAACGTAGAGGAAGTAGTCGTACGTCTTCACGATCCAACCGATCAAGCACCGAAACTACGGCACCTCCGAGTTCGAGCACACGTTCAGCTCGATGACGATCCCCGGACTCCGATCCAGCAAAGTGTCGGGGAAGAGTTCCGTCAGCACGACGGCGTGGTGACGATCTTGATGTACTACAGCAGCAGGGCTTCGCCTAAACTCCGCTACAGTATTATCGAGGACTATGGTGGCTGGGGCGCCACACACGGCTAAGGAATAGATCACGTGGATCAACTTGTGTGTTTCTGGGGCGCCCCTGCCTCCGTATATAAAGGACTAGAGGGGGAAGGCTGGCCGGCCAAGGGTGGCGCGCCAGGAGAGTCCTACTCCCTCTGGGAGTAGGATTCCCCCCCCCCCCCAATCCTAGTTGGAATAGGACTCCTTGAGGGGGGGAAAGAGAGAGAGGGGGGCCGGCCACCTCTCCTAGTCCTAATAGGACTAGGGGAGGGTGGAGGCGCGCGGCCACCTTGGGCTGCTCCTTTCTCCTTTCCACTAAAGCCCACTAAGGCCCATATAGCTCCCGGGGGGTTCCGGTAACCTCCCGGTACTCCGGTAAAATCCCGATTTCACCCGGAACACTTCCGATATCCAAACATAGGCTTCCAATATATCAATCTTTATGTCTCGACCATTTCGAGACTCCTCGTCATGTCCGTGATCACATCTGGGACTCCAAACAACCTTCGGTATATCAAAGTGCATAAAGTCATAATATAACTGTCATCGTAACCTTAAGCGTGCGGACCCTACGGGTTCGAGAACAATGTAGACATGACCAAGACACGTCTCCGGTCAATAACCAATAGCGGGACCTGGATGCCCATATTGGCTCCTACATATTCTACGAAGATCTTTATCGGTCAGACCGCATAACAACATACGTTGTTCCCTTTGTCATCGGTATGTTACTTGCCCGAGATTCGATCATCGGTATTCCAATACCTAGTTCAATCTCGTTACCGGCAAGTCTCTTTACTCATTCTGTGATACATCATCCCGCAACTAACTCATTTAGTTGTAATGCTTGCAAGGCTTAAGTGATGTGCATTACCGAGAGGGCCCAGAGATACCTCTCCGACAATCGGAGTGACAAAACCTAATCTCGAAATACGCCAACCCAACATGTACCTTTGGAGACACCTGTAGTACTCCTTTATAATCACCCAGTTACGTTGTGACGTTTGGTAGTACCCAAAGTGTTCCTCCGGTAAACGGGAGTTGCATAATCTCATAGTTATAGGAACATGTATAAGTCATGAAGAAAGCAATAGCAACATACTAAACGATCGGGTGCTAAGCTAATGGAATGGGTCATGTCAATCACATCATTCTCTTAATGATGTGATCCCGTTAATAAAATAACAACTCATTGTTCATGGTTAGGAAACATAACCATCTTTGATTAACGAGCTAGTCAAGTAGAGGCATACTAGTGAAACTTTGTTTGTCTATGTATTCACACATGTATTATGTTTCCGGTTAATACAATTCTAGCATGAATAATAAACATTTATCATGATTATAAGGAAATAAATAATAACTTCATTATTGCCTCTAGGGCATATTTCCTTCACATGTTATTGATGTGTACCTTACTAATGCTCGCAGTAGCACCTGGGTATTTGATACCGGTTCTGTTGCTAACATTTGCAACTCGAAATAGGGACTACGGATTAAGCGAAGATTGGCTAAGGACGAGGTGACGATGCGCGTGGGAAATGGTTCCAAAGTCGATGTGATCGCGGTCGGCACGCTACCTCTACATCTACCTTCGGTATTAGTATTAGACCTAAATAATTGTTATTTGGTGCCAGCGTTGAGCATGAACATTATATCTGGATCTTGTTTGATGTGAGACGGTTATTCATTTAAATCAGAGAATAATGGTTGTTCTATTTATATGAGTAATATCTTTTATGATCATGCACCCATGAAGAATGGTCTATTCTTATTAAATCTCAATAGTAGTGACACACTTATTCATAATGTTGAAGCCAAAAGATGCAGAGTTGATAATGATAGTGCAACTTATTTGTGGCACTGCCATTTAGGTCATATCGGTATAAAGCGCATGAAGAAACTCCATACTGATGAACTTTTGGAACCACTTGATTATGAATCACTTGGTACTTGCGAACCGTGCCTTATGGGTAAGATGACAAAAAACACCGTTCTCCGGTACTATGGAGAGAGCAACAGATTTGTTGGAAATCATACATACATATGTATGTAGTCCGATGAATGTTGAGGCTCATGGCGGATATCGTTATTTTCTCACTTTCACAGATGACTTAAGCAGATATGGGTATATCTATTTAATGAAACATAAGTCTGAAACATTTGAAAAGTTCAAAGAATTTCAGAGTGAAGTTGAAAATCATCGTAACAAGAAAATAAAATTCCTACGATCTGATCGTGGAGGAGAATATTTGAGTTACGAGTTTGGTGTACATTTGAAACAATGCGGTATAGTTTTGCAACTCACGCCACCCAGAACACCACAGCGTAATGGTGTGTCAGAACGTCGTAATCGTACTTTACTTGATATGGTGCGATCTATGATGTCTCTTACTGATTTACCGCTATCGTTTTGGGGTTATGCTCTAGAGACAGCTGCATTCGCATTAAATAGGGCACCATCAAAATCCATTGAGACGACGCCTTATGAACTGTGGTTTGGCAAGAAACCAAAGTTGTCGTTTCTGAAAGTTTGGGGCTGCGATGCTTATTGAAAAAGCTTCAACCTGATAAGCTCGAACCCAAATCGGAGAAATGTGTCTTCATAGGATATCCAAAGGAAACTATTAGATACACCTTCTATCACAGATCCGAAGGCAAGACTTTTGTTGCTAAATTCGGAAACTTTCTAGAGAAGGAGTTTCTCTCGAAAGAAGTGAGTGGGAGAAAAGTAGAACTTGATGAGGTAACTGTACCTGCTCCCTTATAGGAAAGTAGTACATCACTGAAACCGGTTTCTGTGACACCTACACCAATTAGTGAGGAAGCTAATGATGATGATCATGAAACTTCAGAACAAGATACTACTGAACCTCGTAGATCAACCAGAGTAAGATCCGCACCAGAGTGGTACGGTAATCCTGTTCTAGAAGTCATGCTACTAGATCATGATGAATCTACGAACTATGGAGAAGCGATGGTGAGCCCAGATTCCGCAAAATGGCTTGAAGCCACGAAATCTGAGATGGGATCCATGTATGAGAACAAAGTGTGGACTTTGGTTGACTTGCCCAAAGATCAGCAAGCAATTGAGAATAAATGGATCTTCAAGAAGAAGACCAACGCTGACGGTAATGTTACTATCTACAAAGCTCGACTTGTCGCAAAAGGTTTTCGACAAGTTCAAGGGATTGACTATGATGAGACCTTCTCACCCGTAGCGATGCTTAAGTCTGTCCGAATCATGTTAGCAATTACCGCATTTTATGATTATGAAATATGGCAGATGGATGTCAAAACTGCATTCTTTAATGGAATTCTGGAAGAAGAGTTGTATATGATGCAGCCGGAAGGTTTTGTCGATCCAAAGGGAGCTAACAAAGTGTGCAAGCTCCAGCGATCCATTTATGGACTGGTGCAAGCCTCTCGGAGTTGGAATAAACGCTTTGATAGTGTGATCAAAGCATTTGGTTTTGTACAGACTTTTGGAGAAGCCTGCATTTACAAGAAAGTGAGTGGGAGCTCGGTAGCATTTCTGATATTATATGTAGATGACATATTACTAATCGGAAATGATATAGAATTTCTGGATAGCATAAAGGGATACTTGAATAAGAGTTTTTCAATGAAAGACCTCGGTGAAGTTGCTTACATATTGGGCATTAAGATCTATAGAGATAGATCAAGATGCTTAATTGGACTTTCACAAAGCACATACCTTGACAAAATTTTGAAGAAGTTCAAAATGGATCAAGCAAAGAAAGGATTCTTGCCTGTGTTACAAGGTGTGAAATTGAGTAAGACTCAATGCCCGACCAATGCAGAAGATAGAGAGAAAATGAAAGATGTTCCCTATGCTTCAGCCATAGGCTATATCATGTATGCAATGCTGTGTACCAGACCTGATGTGTGTCTTGCTATAAGTCTAGCAGGGAGGTACCAAAGTAATCCAGGAGTGGATCACTGGACAGCGGTCAAGAACATCCTGAAATACCTGAAAAGGACTAAGGATATGTTTCTCATATATGGAGGTGACAAAGAGCTCATAGTAAATGGTTACGTTGATGCAAGCTTTGACACTGATCCGGACGATTCTAAATCGCAAACCGGATACGTGTTTACATTAAATGGTGGAGCTGTCAGTTGGTGCAGTTCTAAACAGAGCGTTGTGGCAGGATCTACATGTGAAGCAGAGTACATAGCTGCTTCGGAAGCAGCAAACGAAGGAGTCTGGATGAAGGAGTTCATATCCGATCTAGGTGTCATACCTAGTGCATCGGGTCCAATGAAAATCTTTTGTGACAATACTGGTGCAATTACCTTGGCAAAGGAATCCAGATTTCACAAGAGAACCAAGCACATCAAGAGACGCTTCAATTCCATCCGGGATCTAGTCCAGGTGGGAGACATAGAGATTTGCAAGATACATATGGATCTGAATGTTGCAGACCCGTTGACTAAGCCTCTTCCACGAGCAAAACATGATCAGCACCAAAGCTCCATGGGTGTTAGAATCATTACTGTGTAATCTAGATTATTGACTCTAGTGCAAGTGGGAGACTGAAGGAAATATGCCCTAGAGGCAATAATAATGTTATTATTTTATTTCCTTATATCATGATAAATGTTTATTATTCATGCTAGAATTGTATTATCCAGAAACATAATACTTGTTTGAATACATAGACAAACTAAACGTCACTAGTATGCCTCTACTTGACTAGCTCGTTAATCAAAGATGGTTATGTTTCCTAACCATAGACATGTGTTGTCATTTGATTAACAGGATCACATTATTAGGAGAATGATGTGATTGACATGACCCATTCCATTAGCTTAGCACCCGATCGTTTAGTATGTTGCTATTGCTTTCTTCATGACTTATACATGTTCCCATGACTATGAGATTATGCAACTCCCGTTTGCCGGAGGAACACTTTGTGTGCTACCAAACGTCACAACGTAACTGGGTGATTATAAAGGAGCTCTACATGTGTCTCCAAAGGTAAAATGTTGGGTTGGCGTATTTCGAGATTAGTATTTGTCACTCCGATTGTCGGAGAGGTATCTCTGGGCCCTCTCGGTAATGCACATCACATAAGCCTTGCAAGCATTGCAACTAATGAGTTAGTTGCGAGATGATGTATTAAAAAACGAGTAAAGAGACTTGCCGGTAACGAGATTGAACTAGGTATTGAGATACCGACGATCGAATCTCGGGCAAGTAACATACCGATGACAAAGGGAACAACGTATGTTGTTATGCGGTCTGACCGATAAAGATCTTCGTAGAATATGTGGGAGCCAATATGAGCATCCAGGTTCCGCTATTGGTTATTGACCGGAGACATGTCTCGGTCATGTCTACATTGTTCTCGAACTCGTAGGGTCCGCACACTTAAAGTTTCGATGACAGTTATATTATGAGTTTATGAGTTTTGATGTACCGAAGTTAGTTGGAGTCCCGGATATGATCACGGACATGACGAGGAGTCTCGAAATGGCCGAGACATAAAGATTGATATATTGGACGGCTATATTCGGACACCGGAAGTGTTCCGGATGATTTCGGAGAAAACCGGAGTGCCGGAGGCTAACCGGAACCCCCCCGGGAGAAGTAATGGGCCTTATGGGCCCTAGTGGAGAAAGAGAGGGGCGGCCAGGGTGGGCCGCGCGCCCCCTCCCCCTCTGGTCCGAATTGGACTAGGAGAGGGGGGCGGCGCCCCCCTTTCCTTCTCCCTCTCCCCCTTCCTTTCCCCCTCCTAGTAGGAGTAGGAAAGAGGAGTAGGAAAGAGGGGAGTCCTACTCCTACTAGGAGGAGGACTCCTCCTCCTTGGCACGCCCTAGGGCCGGTCGGCCTCCTCCCCTTGCTCCTTTATATACGGGGGCAGGGGGCACCCCTAGACACACAAGTTGATCCACGTGATCGTTTTCTTAGCCGTGTGCGGTGCCCCCTTCCACCATACTCCTCGATAATATTGTAGCAGTGCTTAGGCGAAGCCCTGCGACGGTAGAACATCAAGATCGTCACCACACCGTCGTGCTGACGGAACTCTTCCCCGACACTTTGCTGGATCGGAGTCCGGGGATCGTCATCGAGCTGAACGTGTGCTAAAACTCGGAGGTGCCGTAGTTTCGGTGCTTGATCGGTCGGGCCGTGAAGACGTACGACTACATCAACGGCGTTGTCATAACGCTTCCGCTGTCGGTCTACGAGGGTACGTAGGTCACACTCTCCCCTCTCGTTGCTATGCATCACCATGATCTTGCGTGTGCGTAGGAAATTTTTTGAAATTACTACGTTCCCCAACAACATGCCCATGCATGTCACAACTTGGCGAGCTAGGCTGCAATATGATGAATGCGTAGCCGGATGGGGCTCAGGCAGAGGAAGGGGACACACAGGTAGCAGAGGTAGTGCCATGCATGCCATTGGCTCAGGATACGCCTTGCCCCTTGCAGGACAACGTGGCAGCTCTTTGCGAGGAAATGCGGGGGTAACTCCCACCCATCTTGGTGAGGCCGGTGAGCCGGGCTCCGGCTACTAAAGGTGGTAACCCTAGGAATAAAAGGAGGTTGGACGCGACTCCAACCAGGCGGAGTGCTAGGATTTCAAAGCATGCGACCACAAGGCAACAACAAGTAATCATAAGGAAGCTATGCTTAACGCATGAGGGTGAGGTGATCTTGGAGGAAGCTCTTCGCATGTACGTGGATCTATTTTCTCGCCCCCTCTAGAAGGTGCAAATTTTTGTCGTGCTTTCTCTCTTTGTCGGGACTCGCCGACCTTACCACTAGCGGAGGGGGCCGTCGCAGTGTAGATGGATGGCGGGTGGCAAGGTGGTTTGGTAGGATATCCAAATGAATGCACAACCCCTAAAAGTGATTGTGTGGAATTTTCGTGGCCTCAACACTCCAATCCAGAGGAGTGCAGTCTATCAAGTAGTAGTACTGTCAAACCCGGCCATTGTGTGCTTGCAGGAAACTAAATTACAGGATGTATTGGTGGCGGTTGTACAACAATGCCTGGGTAATAAATTTGGGAAGTTCTTCTACTTGCCGGCTGCAGGGACTCGTGGGGGGATTTTGGTGGCTTGGGATGAATCTATCACCCAACTGTCAAACCCCCACTATACTAATAACATGCTCACAGTGATTGTCAAGACACTAGGTGAGGAGGAATGGTGGCTCACGTGTGTCTACGCCCCTTAGGATGAGAGGGAGAAGGTCGAATTCCTGCAGGAACTTGTGGAAATTAGAGACCTCCACGCTGGACCGTGGCTCGTGGCAGGGGATTTCAACCTACTGGTGAATCGGGAGGACAAGAGAAATGCTTTGATCAACCACAAAATGATGAGCAGCCTTCGTACAAAGCTAAACTTGCTTGAGTTGAAGGGGTTATATCTCAATGGTCGGCGCTATACTTGGTCTAATGAAAGGCAGCATGCAACACTAGAGAAGATAGACCATGCCTTTGTTTCGAACGAGTGGGGCGAGGCATTCCCCACATGCTTCCTTTTAGCTTTGGGGACGGCCATTTTGGATCATTGACCACTGATGCTTGACATGAACATGGAGGTTTGCACGCGGAAAAGATTCAAGTTTGAATCCTTCTGGGTTAATGCGGAGGGCTTCATGGAAACGTTGCAGACGGTGTGGAGCTCCATGCCGGTGGCGTCGAATGCTTACCTTACGCTTCACAATAAGCTAAGAGCCACGACTAGGTGTCTCCAGCAATGGAGTGACCGGTGGATCGGTAATGTGAAAAATGCAAATACGCATAGCACTCGAGGTGATCAACAGACTGGACATTGCCATGGAATCTCGAGCACTGACGGCTGCAGAGATTGAGCTTCGCAAGTGTTTGAAAAGAAAACTCTTGGCTTTATGCTCTCTTGGACGGAATATTGCTAGGCAGCGGTCACGTATGCTGTAATTGAGGGAAGGGGATGGTAGCACAAGGTTGTTTCATCAACAAGCAAGCCATAAGCAGCGAAAGAATACTATTCGATCTGTGCGACACAATGGAAATCTATTCACATGCCAAGATGAAGTAGCATCAGCAGTGAATGACTATTATGGCGAAGCTTTTGGATCATGCGAAGTAAGGAGGCATGCACTCAACTTAGAGGAACCGTTCACGATGGAAGAAGTAGAGAAGGTGATCAAGTCCATGCCTCCGGATAAAGTACCAGGGCCGGATGGCTTTACGAGACATTTTTACGTCACATGTTGGCATATCATACGGGAGGATTTCATGGCGGTAATGACCTGCTTCTACAATGGAGATGTAAGAGGAATCAGGGCAATCAACAAATCTCTAGTGTCCCTCCTACCGAAGAAGGATGGGGCACTAGATGTGGGGGACTTTAGCCCAATAAACCTTGTGCATGGGGCTGTTGAGATTTTTGAGAAGGTGCTTGCTTCTAGGCTTGTGGTGGAGCTGCCAAACCTGGTTGGAAACCATCAAAGTTCTTTCGTCAAAGGAAGATCGCTGCACGAAAACTTCATGTTAGTTCAGAGCATGGCTCGATGTTTGCATGCTCTGAAGAACCCCGCGGTCCTTCTAAAGCTCGACACCTCTAAAGCGTTCGACTCGGTTCAATGGCCGTTTCTTCTTGAAGTTATGGAGCGTCTTGGTTTTGGCCCAAGGTGGAGATCATGGGTGTGTGGAATTCTAGCTACTTCTACAACAAAGATAATGGTAACCGGTGACCCTAGTGACACTATATACAACTACAAAGTCATGCGACAAGGTGACCCCGTATCACCGATGCTCTTTATCCTCACCATGGAGCCATTGCAAAGGTTGTTCGAATGGGCCGCTGACCGAGGGTTCTTGTGGCCCTTGGCGACAACAGGGATGAAGAAAAGGCTCTCGATTTTCATGGATGATGTAGTCTTGTTTGTCAAACCGGAGCCAATGGACCTTGCTATCTGCAAATGCATCTTTGACTTATTTGGTGAGGCGTCGGGCCAGCACATAAACATGAGCAAACCGGTTGCGCTGCTGATACGGTGTTCGGACCAAAGCATGGCTATGGCCAGCGAGGAGCTTGGGTGCCCGGTGGGTTCGTTCCCGGTTCGTTACCTTGGGATGCCCTTGTCCCTAAGGAAGCAATCTGCGACACAACTTCAGTATCTTGTGGACCAGATGGCGAATTGCTTGCTGAAGTGGAAGGCTTCTCTTATGCCTAAAAGTGGTAGGTTTACGTTGGTTCAATCTGTTCTGTGCGCTATGCCCATACATGCGATGATGGCATTGGATCTCCCTATCAAAATGATTGCAACAATGAATAAGGTAGGCAGAGGTGCCGAAAAGCGGAGGCAAATGGTGGAAACTATGTCGTGGCATGGGATGTTGTGTGTGCCCCGAAATGGGCAGGAGGTCTAGGAGTGCCTAACCTGAGATGGATGAATGTGGCTATGCAGGCCAAATGGCCGTGGCTACAAAGGACAGATAGTAGCAGACCATGGAGTGACTTCTCAATTAAAGTGCCGGATGAATCGATGAAAAATTTCCAAGCAACAACCAGATGCAATGCATAGAATGGACTAAACACTCTGTTTTGGGAAGATTGGTGGCTGGACGGGAGGAGGATACATGAGATTGCACCGGCCATCTATGGCATGATACCGCGCCGTGTTCAACACGCAAGTTTGCTTCGTCAGGTGGTGGATAATGGGGTGTGGGCTGCATGCATCAGCCCCAACTTGAGTGTGGACGCCCTACAAGAGTTCCTACGGCTTTGGTAGAGGGTCTAGACTTGGGAGCCGGTGGAGAATGTCGGACAGATTAACTTAGGCATGGGAGACGAATGGCAAGTTCACAGTAAGATCAGCGTACACAGCCAAGTTCTGGGGCAGGGAGGTTATACCCACAACGGAGTTGACTTGGAAATCGCGAGCTCCGTCACAATGCAAGTTCTTTACTTGGCTTGCACTACGCAACGGATGTTGAACGTTCGATCGACTTGCTAGGAGAGGGTTGCCACATCAAGACAAGTGTCCTCTTTGTGATCAAGAGGAAAAAAACAATAGACCATGTGTTACTAATATGCGTCTTTGCCAGAACGATTTGGGCGGAGGTCTGTCGGGCGTTGGGGAAGCCCGATTGGACGCCAACTCCGCACGATGCCTTACAACCATGGCTTTGCAGCAAACAAGGACTAAGCACCATGACCAGAAAAGATCTCCACACTTTCCTGCTACTGACGATGTGGGAGTTGTGGAAACATAAGAATGCAGTTGTGTTTGATGGTGCCTTGCCATCGATCAGTTGTCTCATGCAGAAAATCGAATCGGAAGGGAGGATTTGGTCGCTATCTGGACTTATGAAAGGCAACGTTGACTTTGTGTTTGGAGGTTTAGTGCGGTGGAGCAGTGGGGAGGAGTAGCCTAAATTGTAGTAGGTGGAGTGGAGTTGTATATATGTGTGAGAAATCACCGCACTTGTAAATGATAGGTGGAGGCTTTCTATGCATTTCCTTCTTTAATATATGATATGTACACTCGTGTAAATTCAAGAAAAAGATTGCATGTTTTTTAAGCTTTTTTCTGAATACAGTACAATAGCAGATGCTCATAAACAGTTAGGCCAACTCCACCGCACGACCCCAACGGACGTCCGGATTGGCCGGATTTTGTCCCTTTGGAGCGCCGATGGGTTCGCCCGTGTCCGGCTTTGTCAGATGGGTCGTGCGTGCGCGTACCGCGCGACCGCACCCCAAATCGTGTCCGGGATGGACATGAATAAAAAAAAAATATATATAACTAAAAAAATAAACGCATTTAAAAACATAAAACATATATAGGGGTCGGCCACAAAACGGCCCGGTTTCCACGGCCACTTAAAAGGCCTAGTTTCATAATTAACATATAAAACAAAATATAAAAACGCCTCCCGCGCGCTCCTGCCGCGCCCGTCGGTGCCGTGGCCGTCGCCGTCTTCACTGGCCGCCGGTGTCGTCGTCGTCGCTGACGAGGTCGACGTAGGCCGGCGGCGTCCAGAGGTGGGCCGGAGGTGCGTGGTGGACGGGGGCGGGCTGGACGGCCGGAGGTGCCTGCACCACCTCCTCCCGTGGCGATGCCTCCCGCTCCGGTGACCGCGGCGGAGTGGGGCACCAGTTCACGCCCATGCCGGCGGCCATCTCCGGAGCAGTGCAGGACCAGCCCCACCCCTGGCCCAGCAGCTGCTGGAACGCGGCCGATGGGTCCTCCCTCCTCTCCTCCTCCACGGCCACCATCTGCAGCTCCGGGAAGGCGACGTCCCCGACGGCAGAGAGGGACATGGTCTCCTCCAGGCCGTCCCACTGCCGCTCGTCGTGCGTGTACATGGAGTCGTCCATGACACGTTGCAGGAGACGGGCCTCCTCCTCCGCTGTCATGCGAGGAGGTGGAGGGGGCGACGGAGACGGCGACGGCGAGGGCGTGGGCGTGACGCCGCGCACCCGCCTACGCCCGCGCTCTTGGGGAGCAGGCGCTGCGCGCTCCTGTCGTGGCCGCCGCGGCCCCGTCGAGGTGCCGGCGAAGAAGGATGTGCGCCTGGTGTCGTGCTCGTCACAAAACCAGGTGTCCCAGAGTCCGAAGTCGGGGGCGTACCTGGGGTCGTAGAAGAGGTCGTCGGGGAGGAGGCGGCGGCGGCGCTCGATCTCCTCGTCGCGCGCACGGCCGCTCTTCGGGACCGGCGGGATCGGGACCCGGTCGACGAAGAGATGCCAGTTATTGGGAAGATGGACGTCGCTCCAGGGGAGCGGCGTCCTCGTCTCCCAATAACGGCGGCACACCGACGCGCGGATGTAATGCCGGTCGCGCTCGCCGGCGGACGTGGGCGCGATGGAGAAGGCGGGCGGCGCGGGGGCCCGGCGTGGTGGCGATGGTGAGGTGGGCTCCTCTTTCTTCATCAAGCCGCGGCGGCGTCCCGGCGAGGAACCAGCCTCGCGGTCGTGCTTGCCTTTGCGGCCGTAGTTCCAGAGGCCCATGGCTGCGGGTGGCCGGCCGGCGAGGTCTTGGCTAGGGTTTGGGAGCAGCCGCTGTCGGGTTTCGAGGAGGCCACGGGGTGGCGTGGGGCAGTGTGGACGATGACCCGTCCACGCCTCCCACTTAAAGAAGGACGGCGACCGTTTGACGTGCGGATGACGGGTGGGGCCGCCCGCTCGTGCGCATTGATGTGGGCGGGTGGGAGGTGGGTGGCCGCCTGCCACGTGGCCCCGACGCGGACGAGAGCGCGTCCGTTTGTTGTCCGTTGCGACCCAAACTCGCCGCAAGTTTGCGTTCGAAATGGGTCGGCCCGGACACAAAACAGACAAGATGGGTTCAGGCCGTCGCGCGCTGGGCCGCCTGCTTTGTCCGTTTTACCTTAAACGGACGGGGCCGGACATGATAGGATCGCGTGGTGGAGCTGGCCTTATGACTTGAACACTAATGGACAAGGATATCATTGCTATCCCAACCATCCAATCAGAATCACAGTTTGGTTTGCCTTAAAAAAAGTTGTGACGAAGCAAAAAAAAGAACTCGACGACTCATTACGATGTCAGGCTCTTCCTCTGCAATCTGCACGAGAGAGTCTGCTTGAAGCACGGTCGAACAAGAGATTTGCACGAAATAAACGATTCAGCGGATGAAATCTCAGCCGGCGAGAGCAACGACGCCGAGAAAGTAGCGCACAGCCTATACCAGCACCGCCCAGGCGACGACGCAGCAGAGGCCAAGGCCGCCGAGATGCAGCCGGAGCAGCGCGGCGGCGCAAACGCAGTCGGCGCAGCCGTTAGAATTAACTGCGTCGCGGACCTCCTGCCGTTCCTGCGCGGCGTCACCGTCACGTACCGCTTCGCCAAGCACAACGTGAGTAGTCCCCTCGCCAGTCCAACCCACGCCCAAGGCCCGCTTCTCTCTCTCCTCGACACCCCGCGACTCGAGCGCGCTCGCCGTCGCCGCCGCCCCCCGTCTCGCTTCCGCAGCCCCGTCCCCTCCCCGTGGATTCTCACTGAAAAAACTCGCCGCGCGCAGGCTTCTCTGGAGGGATTCGTCACCGAACGCGGCTACGCCTGCGCCTGCGACTCGTCCTGCGCCTATCGCCGCAGCGGCAAGGTAAGTGCCGCGCGACCCCCGCCCGTCTCGAGAGGAGGATCCGCCCGATTTGGGCGAAAATTGAGGGGTTCGTTTCGTTTGCGCGCGCAGGTCTTGTCGGCGCTGGAGTTCGAGAAGCACGCGGGGGCGAAATCGAAGAACCAGAACGGCCACATCTTCCTCCCCAACGGCACCTCGCTCTACGACCTTTCCACACGCTCAGGGAGGTGCCCGCCGAGAGATTCCCAGTGGCTTTCCGTGAGGCCGCCGGGGTGCCAATGACGGTGCCCGCCGCCGCCGCCACCTGTCCGCCCCTTGCGCAGGGTCAGCCGGCGAGCAGGGAGCCGGAATTGCTTCAGGCTAGCGACGTGATGGTGGAGCAGCCTGCTTGGGCTGGGCCGGCGCAGCAGGCTTTCAACTTCGATATTACGAGCGAAGAGGCGAATGCCGGCTTGTCTCTTCTTGACTTGAGGTTAGCAATTCCGCTGACTGATTTGTGTTTGGAACTCTGTCTACTCGTGTCATTTCATAGCAAAGGTACAATAGGCCTTTTCCCTTGCATCAAATCGATAGCAGTCTGATAGAGTTGTAGAATAGTGACCAGATTGACGAATCATGATGTTTGGGGTGGTAAAACTAGAAGTCTGGGACTCATTGCAGGATTGTTCAGTCATAATGCTTCCTTTTTATCAGGGGAAATAATCCAGCCACCGAAGCGGAACCCATGGATGGCATTGAATGGCCTTCTACGGAACACAGCTTGAGTTTGATAGACGCCGCAGAACAGATTGAGAATGCAGCCCGTGGTGACCATGAGATGCCTGGTGTGGTCGAGGTAAGGATTACAACTGGTGATCGACCTAGGGATATTGGCTTGTCGACAGCCACCCATGTGAAAGTGAAAGTGATGGAAACGAAGTATCAGTCAGTGCGAACATCAGAAACCAAGTACAAGCCAGAGAGTTTACTTAAGGATGTCAGAGGATTGCTGTCCACTGGGCTTCTTGAAGGTTTCAGGGTGACCTACAAGAAGAATGGGGTGAGTGCTATTTCTTCAGGCAGTTTAGTTGTAGATTCAGCATGGAATGGTGATTGAAAACCTATATAGTTTAATTCATATAAATTTCATTTGACGGTCCTTAGGTGGAGCTGACTGGGCGTATCGACGGACAGAGATATTCCTGTGGTTGTATGCAATGTGATTACAGTAATGTGAGCATTCTGTTATCTTGACTGCGGCACTGCACACATTGTAATTCTTGTATATCTGTACCTGTGAATTCTCTGAAAAATCAAACCTGACCTTGGGATGCTTGATCAATTGTAGATAATGAATGCATGTGAGTTTGAGCAACATGCTGGCCAGTTAACAAACAACCAAAATGATCATATATTTTTGGACAGTGGAATTTCGCTGTATAAGTTGATACAAGTACTTAAATATAAAAGACTTGACTTGCTTGGGGACCTGATTGAAGAACAGACTGGTCTCACTCCAAATCTGATTGAATATGGAAAGTGGAAAGGTATTTTCATTGAGGACCCAAAGCTTTCTTACTTTTGGTTGTATTTCAGGATCTGATAATCTTTATGTTGGTCTATCTTTTCTCTGTATTGTGACGATTTCAGCTTCTTTTCAAGTGGAAAATAATGGTTTTGTTGATGCGCCTTCACATCCTTGTTCAACCCAATGGTAAGTTACTGTGCGCACACAAATTCATTGGCCTGTATCCAGATTGCATAAAAACCCATTCCTTCCTTAATATTTCCAAGAGCTCTGTTATGTTATCTGATATTTACACATTGGGGTGGGGTTGGGGTTGGGGGTGATGGGGGCTTGAACTCTGAATAAGCCCTTAATTTAAACCAAGGAAATATAACTCGATGCTATATATTTGTCAGTACAGATGGGACTAAATTTATGCTATCTTTATAATTTATAAGCTACTCTAAATTCCCAGCAGAATCGTACTAATTTGGAACGATCTCATTCCTTGGTCTTTACCATTTTTATATGTGTACTTCCTAATATAAGCTTTTGTAAGTACATGCATTTTGAGTGTCATAAACCATCAGAACACCAGACTGACTTCAGCTTTCATTCAAACTCCACTGCTAGTTTGCAGGAGTCAGCTGCAGGAGTGACAAGCCATAGAACTTTAGCCACTACTTCGGCAAATTCCTTGAAAAAATCTACTAGCAATCACATCTCAAACCTGAGCTGGAGTGCATTCAGGAGGCCACGGTGGCAATATAAGCGAGGAAGTACTCAAACTTCAGCTCCAACCTTGAGTAAAAGCCCCGAGAAAGGAACTTCGGGTCTATCTACATGCACTTCAATGAAAAGTGCCACTGTAGAAATTCCTAGTGAGAACATTGCAGATCCTCTTAGTCCTGAGGATATAAAGCCTAATTTGGCAGCAGATGCTGCAGTAATGTCGACCTCATCAGAGTGTGATCCCATAGATCTAGCATTTGCTTTATCAAGCCCAGCTTCAATTGTTCAAGAGCCACCCGTGAGTCACCACATGGACTCAAAGAAGAAAGAACCGCGGCGAACAAAAGTGAGGTAAAAGGTCAAGCTTCAGCATTTTCTTGACATGTCACATTTAGGGGATCTTGCTGTGTATTCGCATGCCATGAGATGGAAGTGATGCATAATCATCGATATGTGTCTTATTTTTGCCTCAGGGATAACTCCTTGCACCCGCTGGTTTTCAAGGAAGGCGGCCTTCCAGACCTTACTTTGTTGACTTACAAGTTGAAGCACGGAGAGGTCTTTTAGATGTTGCATGGACTACATTAGCCCTTTTCCACACTTGCAGAATTTTTAAAGACTCTTAAGACCACTCACACTTCTGATTTTAGGTTCTAAAGCAAGGCTATAAACGGGGGGCAGGTATAGTCTGTGATTGCTGCAATGAAGAGGTAACTATCTTAAACTTGGCTATCAATAAAGTTGTTTTTAGGATGCATTTATTATTATGTTCAATAACCAATAACCAATGGATGGTTGTGTTGTTCTCTTTCGACTTCAGCTTACTCCTTCCCAGTTTGAAGACCATGCTGGAATGGGGAAAAGACGACAACCGTAAGTACCACAATTTTACATGGAAACTGGGTCTAGCTTAAATTTATTGACTCACAAGAGTTAAAAGTTCTTGAAGTGTCATTCATGAAAGTGTTTGTAAAAGTTCCATCTCAAAATGATATCTCGGATCTTTAATTCATTTACATGGAGCCTATATTTTTGTTTCAGGTATCGCAACATTTATACCTCAGAAGGATTGACACTTCATGAGCTGGCACTAAAACTGCAAGACAGTTTAAATTCAAATGGAGTCAGCAGCATTGATTTCTCTGACATTGATGACCCTCATAACATTGCTACTTCAGGTAAGATGCTGTTTATTTTCACTGAATAAGACCCAGTGGCAATGTGCTGTTAAGCTTTTCTTCTGTTTATATGTTGTATTTTGAGGGGCTATCTTCCTTATTTCTCTAAATGTCAGAATGTGACCTTTGTGAATGTTACACATATTAATCAATGTTACCTTGCTGCCCTGTTCAAATGAGGTTAGCCTACTCCCCACAGTTTGACCTATTTGGTAGCGTAGTGTCCTTTTTAAGTTAGCTTTAGACTCATAGGAGCTGAGAGCTAAGAGTTTGCTTGAGGACCAACAGTCACCATGTCGTAGAGGTGTAATGCAAACTAGAACACGACCCTAATGTGAGAATAACACTCTTGTAAACACCCAAATTATAAATGCAAGTATGCCACTCCAATTCTTTCGGTTCCATGTCATAGCAGAAGATGGCAAACAAATTGCAATTCAACGTGGCGATAGATGTTGTCCTCCTACCTAATCCATGATCTTGTGCATTCAACTTACTCACACCCATTTTCCTATGTTGCAAATTCAAAATGGTATCTCACTATAAATCTTGCAAAGGACCTACTAAGGCCGCTCAAGACTCTTTGGCGACTGCCACATGATCTTTTATTATATCCGCGCTCTCTTTTTAATCGTGAACCATGCAACAGCCGCAAGACACCATTATCTTTTGATGACCCCCTAAGCCAGTGGTAATTCCTCTTTTTTTACGGTTTCGTAGCAACGCACGGGCAGTGTGCTAGTATAAGCTAAAAAGTAAAAAGTAAATCAAGCTATAAAGCTTGTACTAAATGCATGTTAGGTTATTGCCTCATGTAGATTTTCCAAGGCAGGACTGTTGTGACTTGTGATCTGTCATCCAAATATCTACAAAGATCAAGGTATGGTAAACAGACATCGCGTTTTATGAGGAAAATAATGTTTCCTTGGAGTCAGTACTGTTGCAAAGCTGGCACTAATTCATACCTCTAGGATCTTTTCTGTCGAAAATTAACTCTAGGCAACTTGGGTAGTGACTAGGCAAGGCGATGCACTTCTCTAATGTTATCTGGACACAGCAGTGTAGAACAGTAGGGTAGCGGAATATTGCAACTTTTGGAAAGGCAGTGTGGCCTTCAGGCCAGGGGTCTCATGTACATGTACGGTTCACCCCTCTCATCCTTCACTCTTTTGCTTTCTAAGGCTTTGTTCTTATTGTGCAAGAGCTTGCGGAGTTGGGTTTTCTGTTTTGGAAAGGCAGTTGGGGGTTTTCTGTTGATTTGTGATTCTATTCATCCAAGCGTACTTTTTCTGCCATCCAGTTTTTCTATCATTTCCCCACCCCCCTGCATGCATCACTTCTGTGCACTCCATTTTATGTGCATTGCACATTGTACTCTTAACTTTTAGAGAGTACTACGATGTTTTGTTGCAAGGATAGAACCGATTTCAGAATTTTTTATAAATGAGCAGCGTATTTTATTTAAGGAAAACTGTAGGACGTGACAGCAAAATGAGTAGTTGCACATTTCCTTCATGTACTGGACTGCATGACTTGTTTTCCTTCCTTGGTGATGTCTACCCACTCCTAGATCCACTGTGACTTTGTACTTTGAGATTCACACACTCTGTGTCTCTATTGTTCGTTGGGGGGGGGGGGGGGGGGGGGTAGACATGGTAATAGTAATAGAACCCAAATTCAATTGAATGATTTACCTTCAGACAGGGAACCAATGATCATATGGACTCCATGTTTGAGTAATATGAGTAAACAATTTATGGTCCTCAATCTTTGTGACAATCATTTGCGTTATTACAGGTTGTAGGAAAGAACCTTCTACCACCAGTAGACTTCTCATTGTTCCATTGAAACGGACATTACAAGGAAGAGTTGTTGATACTGAGAGCTGCCATTTATGTGGGTAAGAATTAGATTATGCACACTGTTGAATTCACATGATTATCCTTCATATGAAACTCTGCATCTTTTTTTGACAGCGATGCCTGTACGACTATTGGGGTAATCAGCGAAGACATGATTATCTTCTGTAACCAGGTTAGTTCTGCTAAGTTCTTTTCTCGTTAGCGTCATCTTTGATTGTTGGAACATTGTCTTGAAATTTATGCCATAATCATATCTACAGTGTGAGAGACCATGCCATGTGAAATGCTACAATAGTGGATTTCAAGAAAACAATGTATGTGACTAACCTTTCCTTCATATGTGGTGGAGAGCTTATCATGGCGAAAGACATTGCTGACTCATTGTATGGACTATTTCAGGAACCTCTGAATGTTTTGAGAGAATACATGCAGTGTCACTTCTTCTGCTGTAAAAAATGTCAGTTACTTCGTGCTTCTTTGCACCAAGAACTAAATAAGCGAGAAAAGATCAGACATAAAAGATCCAATGTTTTTTGGCACCTTTTAAGTGGAATGAATCCGAGGCGTGATGTGCAGCAGTTCATAGATCAGGTTATTGGAATCTTCAAAGTAAGTTCTTTCTGTGAGGGATTTATGGCTTTTTTTTTTCTTAAAACCTTGTTTCGCCAGTGATAAACTTCCAAACCATGGCTGTCATATTGCTTGTAGGCTGCAAAAGTCTCACGTTAATCTCTGTATTTATAGGTTGCGTTCCCGGAAACAGCTGACCTGGAAGGTGATGTCATACGAGATATGGTTATTGCGTAAGTTCTTGACTAAATCTGCAACGTGTATGAATAGTTTCATCAATGTGCATCTGGCCTGCATTTTTTCTGTCCATCTAGTCAACTCAAATAAATACACTAAATCACATTTTTTGCAGCACGGATGTAGGAGGAAAAAATGATTTTAGAGGAATGTATTGTGCAGTACTAACCACAAGCAGGTACCTTTTCTGGTCAAGTCATGTATATTGTTTTAGCAGTTTTTGCTCAATTGGTCTGTGCAAAGCAACGACAATACTATTTTAAGTCTTTACGTTTGTGTAACTAATATAAACTGCTAATGGTTTGGTTTCTGGAACCTGAAATCGGGAGAGGAACAAGCAAGCAAGTGCTTCTATTTTCTATTTACACTATTTTGGTTAATCATACCTTTTTTCTTTGTATGGTCGTATTGCAGTAAACTCGTTGTGTCAGCTGCGATTCTGAAAGTGCGCACGGAAGAAGTTGCAGAACTTGTCCTTGTCGCTACACATAATGAGTGCAGAAAAAAGGTGGGAATGAACTTACATTGTCTAGTCCACAATAGTGAACTCTGTCAGTTATCAGACGTAATTCCTTTTCTTTTTATGTCTGTATGCTAAGAATGATGCTGGGACTATAACTGGAGAATGTACATCTGTATATGATGAGGTTCTTAAACACTAGAGAAGAGTAAAAATATTCTGTTAGTATAATAACTTGGAATATGGTTTAGACAAAAGATCAAGACTGGTATTAGCAAGAACTAATTGTACGGATTCTAGAGCATATACTGTTAGAAGTGGACCTGCGGTTGTTATAACTTAGGCCCTTAGATTTGCTTCAATTTTTCTTCTATTGACCAGAAAATAATGAAGGCTTTTACTGTACTGGTTTGATACTTAATGTAACCAACATTTAACGCATCTGTGTAGCAACTAATATCCTTAGGTTTTGGTCTGTCTCTGTGCAGGGTTACTTCAGACTTCTCTTGAGACAAATCGAATCACATCTGACAGCCCTGAATGTTCAGTTTCTTATGGCACCCGTTGATCCTGAAATGGTACCAATCTGGTCCAAGAAACTTGGCTTCACCATTTTATCAGATCAAGAGGTAATCACGTACTACTTTTCCTTTTTGTTTCCGGGCTTCCCTGCTCGATCTAACATCATCGATATCACTCCAGTAGCGCTAACTTAATTGCACTTCTATTGCTGTCCTGTTGCCAGAAGTCGTCACTGCTAGAGGCACACCCCTTGGTGATGTTCGAGGGCCTAACATTGATGCAGAAATCATTAGCTATCAACCCTGATCTCGAGGTTTTGAGTAACCAAGTTACAATGGGAGAACCGAGTGCACCTGATCTCGAGATTTTGAGTAAGCAAGTTACAATGGGAGAACTGTCTGCACCTGATCTCGAGATTTTGAGTAACCAAGTTACGATGGGAGAACCGAGTGCACCTTATCTCGAGGTTTTGAGTAACCAAGTTACAATGGGAGAACCGAGTGCATAGGCTTTGTAGCTTATGCTCTCTAATGGATGATTAGAAGCCCGACCTTTGTATATAGGGCTTTGTAGCGTATATGTAGCGGCATATGCTCTCATGTCCTAGTGCTTTAGGTGCCTCATTTCAAGCCTGTGAAGTCAGTTTAGTACTGTAGATCTTAGAGGTTAGTCCGTTGCAGTAGTATGTTGTGTCAGCAGATCGTTTTTGGTGGAAAATTTTGAGCTCTTTGAGTCTCTTAGAGCATCTTCAATAGACGATGTAGATGCAAAAATAACTATCTTTTACATCTCCAAGGCCCCAAAACACTGCTCCAACAGATGGTGCAGATGAAAAGAAATACATCTTCATCTCCCGGAGATGTAAAGTAACACCACGCGGTGCAAATTTGCATCTCCGCCTATAGGAGATGTAAAAGCGCTGGTCGTGCGCCAACTGCCAACCGCCGTTCCTTTCCCTAACGTGTGACCAGCTGCCACCCGCCCATCTTCGCTGCTGGCCAAATCCGCACCAAATCGATGCCGCCGCCCCACGCCCGACTTCGGCCCCAGTCCCCCACTGCCGGCCTGTCGACCGCAGCCGTTGATTCACTTTCGGCCGTTGCCGAATCGAAGCTTCTCCGGCGGCCGCCGGGCCAGCTGCGACTTCGCCCCCTGTCCCCCACCGCCTGCCTCATCGGCCTGCCACCTGCTCGATCCCCTTTTTGCCTCCACCGTCGTCGGCCGATTACGGGCAGCTCCGGTGCCGCCCCGTGCTGCCGCAACCAGTTTGGCTTCCTCTCGACCTCCCCTGCCCATTCCTCTCCACCGTCGACCGATTTCGGCCATCCTCGCTAGGGTCGCAACCGGTTTGGCTTCCTCTCGACCTCCTCTACCCATTCCTCTCCATCGTCGGCCGGTTCCGGTCATCCTCGCTAGCCCCGGCAAGCTGCAGCGGGAGCGCTCGAGTTTTGACAGTAGGTTCAGTGCACTAGTTTTACATCTTCAAATACATCATTTGTTGGAGTTGGAGTTTTACATCACAAATATACATCATCTGTTGGAGTTGGCTCTTTTTTGAAGATGTAAACAACAGTTGTGGGTGATGTAAATTATACAACACCTAATTTTACATCTCCAAATTTGCATCATCTATTGAAGATGCTCTTAACAATAATCAAAAGGCTGGACAGCATCTTGATGCATTTCTGAGCTAAAATTGGCAAAATGTTAGCAACGTGGAGATGGGCTACTTTCTACAGATCTAAGCAACAGGAAGATTTTCACAGATAATCGTGTGAAGCCACAAAGAGCAACATTATTATCTCAAAAAAGGAACAGCGTTATCATTTTATGTATTAATACAGGTAGTAATGCCATTAACTTTCTATGGCTAGAACAACAATCAGAAGCATCTTACAGCAGATTAATAACCCTAAACACACGAGAACAGCATATCCATGCCCTTGCTAGGTGATCTGTAGGACTCAAGAGCCTAAGCAACTAACCACACCATCCTACAGTTTTATTTATCGTGAAGCCGGTGTGGGAGGAAGCAGTATCCGGCTGAGGAGCAGGCTTCTGCTCCCTTTGTTTTGCAGGGTCGACAAAAATGACCCATCCATCCAGAAACTTGGCATTCATTTCCTGCCGTGCGGTCTCAGCTTCTTGTAAACTCGCGTACCTTACAAAACCAAAGCCCTTTGATCTCCCAGAAACTCTATCTGTTATGACTTTCACTGCACAAGGCGACAAGCAAGACACAATGAGCAATGAAAATGAACATTGACTGAAACATTATTGCGAAAGCAAGCCTTTGTACCTTCAAGAAGCTGTCCGAAGGGAGCAAACGCGCTCTTGAGCTTCTCATCTGTCGTTAGCCTTGAAAGGCCTGCAATTGCATTGCATATAAAATATATGATCATGCGCATGTGGAAAAAAAACAGCGCAAAGCAGGGCTACACTCGCAAAGTTTCAGTTAGTTACTGAGACCAGCAATTAAAGTCCAAACACAAATGCGACATATCACATAGGAGCTTTGGCGTAGTATGATCAGCGATGCAGAAGCCCATACCAATGAAACAATTCAGAAACCAATCTAATTGATAGCGCAATGGTTTACTCCAATTCAGCATATCAGTTGTTCTTGCTAAGACACGTCTGATATGCACATAGATATCATTAGACCAGAAGTGGTACAGTTAGATTAATTTGCACGGAGAGCATCTACATTGATTGCTCTAATTTGCCAGGGCAGGATTAGAACACATGGTAAACATCTAAAGCTATCCCCAAATTCATCCCCAAAAATGGGCTCGCCCTCTCCCCGAGACTAACTTGTAGCGATGTGGTAGAGAAAAAGCTGCTATGCGGGTTGGGAGGGGAGGGGACGGGAGGAAAATCGTTACCGCTGACGAAGAGCTTGGGGGTGGTGAGCGGCGGTACGTTGGCGACCTCGGTGTCATCGCCGAAGATGGTCGACGGAGGTGGCAAGGTGGGGGAGGGGCCCGAGGAGGAGGAGGAGCAGAAGGCGGCGCGAAGTACAGAGGAGCGGGAGGATGAGAGGGGGGTGGATCCGAGGAGGCGGCGGAGCAGTGTGGAGGAAGACGAGGAGAGGGCCATGGCCGGCGGCTAAAACCCTAGCTCCCGTCCAACCCTCAGGTTCAGCGTTCAGCGTTCTGGGTTCGTGGGAGGTGGCTCAGGGCGTTCTGGGTCTGACCCGGCCTGATAATCTTTCTGCTTGTTCTGGCGTATGGACCCGGCACTTCTTTTACCTCCGTTTTTCCAAGACAGTTTCACGAATAAACATTTCTAGGGAAACTCTATGCACTTATCCAAACAAAAATCTCATATTAGAAGTTTTTTTATTAAAAAATAAGTTGGTTTTAACATGTGCTCGGAAGTAAGAGCATCTACAACCGGACCGTCCACTTACCTCCTAAACCGGGCGAATATGTTTAACATTGTCAGACAAAAAAAGTCACCCAACCAGACCCTCAAGATCTGGTCAAACGTATGGGATGTCCGACACCCTTCATATTCAGCTCCTATGCGAGGCGGACATAGGATACCTGGACGCGTACGCCACGTCGAATCCGACATGTCGGTTCGACTCCAAATCCCTCCAATTTAATCAAGTCCACCATATCGCACCTCTGCTGTGCCAGGAAACTGTGGGAGCCTGTGATTGAGCCTAAGGAGGTTCAGGTAATTAAAACACATGTAGTCTGCCGCTCCTTGTCCTACGCTACTATGCTTACTAATTCTGCTCAGATTGTGGAGGTGAAGGGCGACGTGGATTCAGGTTTGAAGATGTCCAGTGACTGTGTGGTACAATTACCTTCTTCTGAATGTGGTGATGAGGTGATTCTCACTCCTCCGCTTGCGCATGAAGCAGCTCTGAGGTTCAGTAAACGCAATGCTCGTGAGGTGCATGAGAACATTGAAGCCAAGGCCATCCGTCTCGCTCAACAGAGAGACCTGGGATGTAATATTCAAAAATCTTGCAAAAGTTCTTTCGATTCATTATCAAATACTAAACTGATGAATAGAGCTGCGAAGATGGGTGTTATCGTTCCTGACAGTGATTTTACATATGTTAATGTTCTTAGAGAACTTGAAAAGGTTAGGGAAAATCTAGATGAAAAAGAAATAAAATGGGATAATCCTGGGGAGTATGATGAGGACATTATTATTACCAATGGCCTTGGCAAAATAGCCCAGGTCAATTTGACCTGGCTAGATCAAGAAGAGGCTATGCATGAGCTGATCTCTGCTAGCAAACAAAAAAAAACCCTAAGAAAAAAAAATCCAATGTTAAGCTATCCAGACCTATGAATAGAAGCCAGGAAAAAAAATCCAATGTTCTTAGAGAAACCTCGTTGTAGCCCTCCTATGCCTCCTGGTAGGGCTACTCGGTCTCAATTTCATAAAAAAAGTTCCAAATGAGAGGCCTCATTTGGAACTACAGGAGGGCAGGCAAGAAAGGAATGGCCATCTGCCTCTCTGACCTGATCAGTGATCATTCCCTGGATTTCATTGGCTTGAAAGAAACTATGAAAAAGGACTTCACCCCTAAGTGCCTTAGAAGAATTGACCCTTTTTGGCCTGTTTCATTGGGAGTGAATCACATATGTGGGGAAATCGGGTGGTATCCTTGGGGGGGGGGTAGACAAGACACCATGAATATTACTTCCCGTTGTAAAGGTAAATATATCCTACAGTTGAATATCCATGACAAGAAAAAGAAAAAAGACTGGGGGCTGCTGCTGGTTTATGGCTCAGCCCGTGAGGAGTTCAAAGAAGAGTTTTTAGTCGAGTTGGCTGCTATGTGTGGCAACATGAATATACCCTACATTGTGGGTGGGTGGGGGGATTTTAATATCCTTAGGCACGAAAATGAGAAGAATAAAAAGATGAATAGTAGTAGATCTACTAATCTTTTCAATTCCATCATCAATGCACTTGCTCTTAGAGAAATCCACACTAATGGGGGAAAATACACCTAGACAAACAACCAGGCTCACCCCACACTAGAGAAACTAGACCGTATCCTGATGTCCGAGGACTGGGAGGATCTTTTCCCAATGGTGTCTGTAAGAAAACTGGTTCGGGAGATCTCGGACCACAATCCTCTCTTACTCTCGTCTGGTGAGGAGGGGCGTGAGGCTCCTAAAACTCGTGAATTTCGGTTTAACCTTGCATAAATTAAAGATGAGACGTTTCTTCCCACGGTCAATAGGATCTGGGCTAGGAAAGTTCATGCATCTGATCCCATTGACATTTTAAATATCAAATTGAAGAGATTCAAAAGTTACTTCAAAGGGTGGGGGTCTAATAAATTTGGCCACGACAAGAGGAGGAAAGAAGAGCTTAGGGTTGAACTTTCTATGCTAGAGGAACTGGAAGAGAATGGGCCCCTGTCTCCTGAAATGTACAGTATTAAGATAGATGTGAGCACGGAGCTGCACGAGCTACTGATAAATGAAGAAATATTTTGGCTGCAGCAGTCTCATGCACGCTGGCTATTGAAAGGAGACCTCAACACTGATTACTATCATAAAATTGCTAATGGTCATAAGAGGAAAAAACACAATCCACTCCCTTAGAGTGGGTGATGTGGAGATTGAATGCATAGATAATCTGATTGCTCATGTGACAGACTTTTACAAAAACTTATTTGGTCCTGAACCTGGTAATATGTTTCATCTTGACCCTAATACCTGGTCTGATGAGGAAAAACTTGATACAAGAGAGAACGCTGGTTTATGCCGTGAGTTCACAGAAGAAGAGGTGAAGGAAGCGTTGTTTTCCATGGCCCCTAATAGAGCCCCCGGCCCTGGCAATATTCATGTTGAATTTTATCAGATTTGTTGGGAGATAGTTAAAAAAGATATTATGTCTTTATTTGAACACTTTCATAAAGGGACTCTCGACATCCAACGTCTTAACTACGGTGTGATAACACTGTTGCCTAAGAGTGCCGGGGCAGACAAAATAAAACAGTTTAGACATATCTGTCTCCTTAGGTGCCCATATAAAATGATCAGTAAAGTGCTAGACCGTAGAGTGGAGAAGTATGCCAATAAGTTGATTAGCTCGACCCAAAATGCTTTTGTTAAAGGGAGGAATATCATGTATGGTGTTCTCTCTCTGCATGAGATATTGAACTATACTCATGTGAAGAAAAGGGTGGGGGTAGTACTAAAACTCGACTTTGAAAAAGCCTACTACAGGGTGAATTGGGAGTTCCTGTTAGAATGTCATAAGCAGCGAGGCTTTAATGAAACCTAGTGTGGTTGGATTAATTTTTTTTTTGCATAATGGGACGGTGAGTATCAAGCTTAATAAATGTGTGGGACCCTACTTCCAAAGTGCCAAAGGGGTCAGGCAAGGGGACCCGCATTCCCCCTTTTTTGTTCAATCTAGCTGTTGACTGCCTCGCGAAGATGATCATTAATGCCCAGAAGAACAATATGCTAGTGGGCTTAGCCTCTGATCTCATCCCGAACGGGGTTGCAGTCCTACAATACGCGATGATACCATCATCTGCCTAGAACATGATATAGACAAGGCCGTAAACTTGAAACTCTTGTTGTATATGTTTGAAATGATGTTAGGGCTCAAAGTTAACTTTCAAAAAAGTGAGATCCGTATAGTTGGGGGGGACAAGAGTATTACAAAACAATATGTTGACCTGTTTAATTGCGACGTTGGCAATTTCCCTATCAAATATCTTGGCATGCCAGTTAGTTATACTACCCTTAAGAATTCTGATTGGGAATTTATTATGGCTAAGTATCTCAAAAGGTTTGAGGCCTGGATTGGGAATGCAGCCTCCATGCATAGGAGGGAGGCTTACCTTGTTAGATTCTATTGTCACACAAATTTCCCTGTATCACATGTCCATGTGGCTTATGAACAAAACTTTTATTGAGAAGCTTGATAAACACAGAGGGAAAAAATTTGTGGGGGTGTAATAAGAAAAAGAGATACCACCTTGTCAGGTGGAACAAAATCTGTAGATCCAAAGAAAAAGGGGGTTTGGGGGTTAAAGGCCTTAGGAAACAAAACATCAGCTTAATGGTTAAGTGGTGGTGGAAATTGGAAATCCAGAAAGGGTTATGGCAGAATATTGTACGAGCGCGGTACCTGAATAAATAAACAGTGGCCTCGGTTGAGCCCAGGTTCTCAGACTCCCCTTGCCGGAAAGCTCTTCACAAAGTCAAAACGCTATATATGGCGGCTAGGAAGATCAATACCAAATCAGGGAACCTCACGAGGATCTGGAAAGATCCTATTGGTGAGCGGAGCCCGTTTCAAGAACAAATACCCCCTGTTGTTTGACGTTTGCAACAATCAAGACTGTATTGTGGATAAGTTTGGCCATATCGATGTACAAACATTCTTCCGTAGGAGACTTTCCTCGAAATGCTGGGTCAGTGGAAAGACATGAGCAATACCATTGCAAGTATCCCACTGACCCGAGAAGATGGTCAAGTGACCTGGGGGCTTACAAGCAATGGAAAATTTTCTACTAAATTCATGTATAAATGGTTGGAAAGACCCCTTAGTGGGTGTCATTATAGATGGATTTAGAGAGCTAAAATTCCCCTCAAAATCAAAATATTTATGTGGCAGCTGTCCCAGGATGCTGTCCTTACTAGACATGTCATGAAAGGGAGGAGATGGCCTGATAATACTAGTTGCTCTTTTTGTAACAACCTAGAAACATCCCAACATTTGTTCTTCACTTGTCTTGTTGCTAAAGTTGTGTGGAGTTGTATTGGGATGACATTGGGCACATATAGTTGTCCAAACAACTACTGGCAATATTACTCTTGGTGCAACACTTTTCTCCCTGTCAGAGAGAAGTATTATACCCTCGGCTTGGCTGCCGCGTGTTGGGCTATCTACTTGCTCGCAATCGGGCAACTTTTGAGAAAAAACAAATCAAAACACCTTCCGAGATTGTTTTCTCCATGTGTTCCTTTATCATTTATTGGACAGGTCTTCAGAGTGATGGAGGAGCCAAGGAGCTGCGGGGAGGCGCAGAGATGATCAGGGCAAGTACAATGAACCTGATGAAGATGTGCAATGCGGTGTGCCGACTGATCAAGAGCAAATAGGCGGAAGCGGGTTAGTGATCTTTCTTTGGTGGAAGCTCCCTCGATAGCTGATGATGTTTTGGTCTCCTTGTGGTTGGACTGGAGAGTGGTCTCACTTTTCACCTGGCTGGACTTTTTGTGTAATAGGTTGTAGTTTAGCTTGAACTTTGATTTGGTGCTATCAGGTTTTCGCCCCGCAGCACTCGTTTCGATGGCGGGCCAGTGTGGTGGGTTTCCTAGTAGTGTCTGAACTCGCTCCCCATGTTCCCTCCTCCTGATGTCTCTGGAACTATTGTATTTCCGTTCATTTGCAATGAAAGGGGTGCATCCCGGTTCGGAAAAAAATATCGCACCCCTGCTCTCACGGTTTTCCTTCCTTTCCTGGCTTTGAGTCGTCGCCTCCTCCACTATTACTTGCGTTTGTGCCGGCCCCCTCGTTCGTTGTCCTAGATGTCAACGCCCACTATCACATCCTCATTCACCATGGACAATGGCTTGACGGAGTCCATGGGGGTCCTAGTAGTCGCGAGCAACCCGGAGACCATCTCCTGGAGGGAGCGATGCACCCTATAGCGTGTCCGCGAACTGCAGGGAAGGAGTGTTGGGGAACGTTGCATGGGAAACAAAAAATTTCCTATGCTCACCAAGATCCAATCTAGGAGATGACCATCTACGAGAGGAGAGATTAGATCTACATACCCTTGTAGATCGCTAAGCGGAAGTGTCAAGAAATGCGGTTGATGTAGTCGAACGTCTTCACGGTTCAATCACGATCCATCCCGCGGACTCCGATCTAGCGCCGAACGGACGATACATCCGCGTTCAACACACGTACGGCTTGATGACGCCTTGACCTCTCAATCCAACGAGCGATGGTGAAGTAGTAGCTCGAGTCCTCCGGCAGCACGACGGCGTGGTGGCGGCGGCGGTGGAGAAATCTTGGCAGAGCTTCGCTAAGCACTATGGAGAAGAAGATGGCTATGAGGGAGAGGAGGGGCAACGTCGTGGCACGAATAGATCTGTATGGGTGCGGCTGCCCTCTCTCCACCTCTTTATATATAGGGGGAAGGAAGGAGGAGGGGGCGCCCCTAGATCCAATCTAGGGGTGGCGGCCAACAAGGGGAAACCCTAGATGGGTTTTGGCCCCCCACCCCTTAGGAGACTTGACCCCCAAGGCAAAGGGGTGAGCTGCCCTAGGGAGGCGGCCCACCTCCTTTGGCAACATGGGAAGGGGGCTTGGGGGGCGCACAGCCCCTTAGTGGGCTGGTGTGCTCCCTCCCCTTGGCCCATGAGGCCCCCCAACACTTGCCGGGCCCCCGAAACCCCTTTTGGTCATGTTGGTCATAACCCGGTACCCCCGAATCACTTCCGGACTCCAATACCCTTCGTCCAATATATCAATCTTCACCTACGGACCATTTCGGAGTTCCTCGCCACGTTTGGGATCTCATCCGGGACTCCGAACAACATTCGGTAACCACCATAATGACTCAACTATACTTATATCGTCACCAAACATTAAGTGTGTAGACCCCGCGGGTTCGAGAACTATGCAGACATGACTGAGACACCTCTACGGTCAATAACCAATAGCGGGACCTGGTTGCCCATATTGGCTCCTACATATTCTACGAAGATCTTTATCGGTCGAACCTCGATGTCAAGGATTCAGCTAATCCCGTATGTAGTTCCCTTTGTCTATCGGTATGTTACTTGCCCGAGATTCGATCGTCGGTATCTCCATACCTAGTTCAATCTTGTTATCGGCAAGTCTCTTTACTCGTTCCGTAATACAAGATCCCGTGACTAACTTCCTTAGTCACATTTCTTGCAAGCTTCTTGTGATGTTGTATTACCGAGAGGGCCCAGAGATACATCTCCGTCATATGGAGTGACAAATCCCAGTCTTGATCCATGCCAACTCATCAGACACTCTCGGAGATAACTATAGAGCACCTTTTGTCGGCGTTCTGGGAACGGGGGTCCCCAGACTTGCCTGCCTGCGGCCTGCGGCATGGCTCGAGGAGGGGCCCAGCGCGGCCCATCTTCATCAACATAGACCCAAGACCCTCGCGAGGGGCCAAGCCTCGTGGGGCGGACGACACGGAGCTTCCTCAGGCACGGCCTCATCAGGCTGGCTCGCGAGGAGGCGGAGAGATCAAGGCGGGGTACCTCATGAGGTGCCCGTGACGCAAGCCATGACGACCAAAGGTGCCAGGCGGGCGCCAGCCGCGCAGTGTCCTCCTTTCCTCTTTGGTGCAAAGGGAGCAAGCGCAGGCGAGAGCATCAAGCAAAGGCACCCGTTTCGGTGCAATGAGACCAAGACCAGTCCAACGGCAAGGAGGAAGTCATTGTGAAGCCCAAGCCAGCGTCATCACCAGAGCCTTTGGCAGGCGAGGACCAACTTTAGTCAGGATAAGTGTACCAGATGTTCCCCTTCAAAATGGCCAATTGTTGGCGTCCTTCCCGCTCAATATTTGGGAAGAGGCCCAGGGCCTTTGCCTATAAATAGGACTAGCCACCCACAGGGTAGGGGAGATCAGAGATCGGACCGAAATCAGAGAGAGAATCGAGAAGAGAGAGAGAGAGAGAGAAGGGTGACTGAACTCCTCCTAGTAGTTCATCCCCCCAGCCAAGAACAGACCCTCGCGAGGCTGTTCTTCCTTGTATTGCTCATCATCATCAGCCCAAGAGGCAATCCACCACACCACACACTGGAGTAGGGTATTACACCACAACGGTGGCCCGAACCAGTATAAACCCTGTGTCTCTTGTGCTGTTCTTTCCATAACTTAGATCTTAGCGAGGCGGAGGGGTGCAGCTAGGTAGAAGGCGAAATCTCCGCGCGCACCCCAGTGTTCGAACCTCAAGGGTCTGCCGGAACCCGAAATCCGACATTTGGCGCGCCAGGTAGGGGTGCGCCGGAATTCATCTTCCACCACCTCGTTCTCCTCCGACCATCGCGTCCATGTCTGACGCTCGTCGGGCCCGCGCCGAGCGCCGGGCCGCTCTCGCTTCCCGCGTCGCCCAGACGGCTCCTGTAGGCGGGCGTCCTCGCCTTTCCCCGTCACCTGCCGTCAACGCCGCCACCGGCCCGTCGGGGGACAAGCAGCAAGCGTCGTCTCAGCATCCGTCTGTGCGGCAAGACGGCCGCACCGCTACTCCCTCGCTCACCCCAGCTGGTTCTTCGTCTCGCGCGCTCCGCGCACCCATGGAGGCTCGAGTTGCGCTCATCGCGGCAAATGAGCTCCTGCGCTACCGTCCCGTCGACGACGTCTATGAAGAATGGCTCGACCGCGTCGCCGAGCTCGTCCGCGCCGCAGGGGGCTCTCCTGCGCCGTCCGTTCCACTGCACCGCACCCCGCCCCGCGTGGGCGACGAAGCTCCGGCGGCGCCCCAGCCGCCTCCTCCTCAAGAAGGTGCCATGGCTCCAAGGCGCGTGGCCCCTGGGCAGAACCCGCTCCATCAGGTGCCAGCGCGGCAAGAGTAGAGCTGCCAAGAAGTCCCTCGCCCGCAAGAAGCTGCCCGGGTGCTCCCTGCTCCAGCACATCGCGACCATGTTCCTGCTCCCGCATGTCAAGACCCCGCGCTGCTCCCAGCTGCAGCGCGTGGGGACATGCAAGACCAAGCTCTCCGTCACCCAAGGCCTCCCGTGGCCACAGCAGGCTGCCGTGCCTTCACCATCGAGCTACGTAGCGTCGCGTGGCCCGGCAAGTTCAAGCCAGACCTGCCTCCTCGTTACGACGGCACGGCCGACCCTGCAGAGTTCCTCCAGCTCTATGAGCTGGGCATCGAAGCTGCCAACGGAGACGAGAAGGTCATGGTGAACTGGTTTCCCATGGCGCTCAAGGACGGGGCCCGCACCTGGCTCCTGAACCTGGCTCCAGGCACGATCTCCTCCTGGGACGAGATGCGCACCCGCTTCATCGCCAACTTCCAAGGTACTCGCGACCGGCCACCCGTCGTGAGCGACATGCGCCGCATCAAGCAACAACCCGGAGAGACCCTGCAGAAGTACATCCAGCGCTTCAACAACGCACGCCTCAAGATTCCCAAGGTGACCGAGGAGGCCATCATCTCAGCCTTCTCCGACGGCATGCGCGACGTCAAGATGAAGGAGGAGCTGGCGATGCATGAAGACCTGTGCACTTCCTTGGAGTTGTTCAACTTGGCAACCAAGTGCGCCAGGGCTGAAGAAGGGCGTCTCTCCCTCCTCGAGCTGCCTGCCGCGGACCCAGAAGAGAAGAAGCCCAAGGCCAAGGATGTGAAGCGCAAGGGGGCTGCCGTGCTCGCGGCAGAACCAGACACCAAGAGGGGCAGAGATTAGCCCGAATCTTCCAAGGGCAGTCGGTACTGTGTGTACCACGACCTCCACACCCACAACACCAACGAATGTCAAGAGCTCCGAGCCGTGTGAGAAGGAAGGATCGGTCGTCGCCCCGACCGCGGTGACCGGGGCTACGGTCGAGGAGGAGGAAGGAACGCAGGACGCTGGGAAGACCGCTGCCCGCGCCAAGGGTGGCGCGATCGACCTCGCGAGGATCGCTGGCAAGACCCGCCTCGCGAGGGAGACTGGAGGGATCATCCTCGCGAGGATCGCCCGCCAGGAAACGCAGGCCTCCCTCCGCTGCCGCCACAGCCAAGGAGAAACGAGGACCGCCATCAGGACGAGGGGGCTGGGGGCTTCCAGGAGCCGCGCGCGATCGCCTGCATCATGGGCGGGGCTCAAGCCCCAGCCTCTCAACGCATCTTCAAGCAGTTCGCCCGCGAAGTGAATGCAGTCCTCCCCAAGCTCGAAGCCACGCGCTCTTTCAGGTGGTCGGCATGCGCCATCACATTCAGCTCAGCAGATCAGCTCAAGTGTGCGGCCACAGCCGGAGTCCTCCCGATGCTTTGTTCCCCAATCATCAACAACGTGGTGGTCACCAGGACCCTCATCTATGGCGGGGCAGGGCTCAACGTCCTGTCCGTGGAAACATTCAACAATCTCCAAGTGCCCTACAACCAGCTTCAGCCAACCAAGCCTTTCTCCGGAGTCACCGACGGCTCTACGGTCCCGATTGGGCAGGTCCGCCTCCCTGTCACCTTCGGGGCACGCGACAACTACCGCACCGAGCTCATCGACTTCGACGTCGCTCACATTCGCCTGCCGTACAACGCCATCCTTGGGTACCCAGCGCTGGCCAAGTTCATGGCCGTAACTCACCACGGCTACAACGTCCTCAAGATGCCAGGAAGTGGCGGAGTCATCACGGTGCCCTGTGAAGAGAAGGACGCGGTGTGTTCCCTGGAACGAGCCTTTCAGGCCGCATCGCTGGAAGATCCGGATCGCGGAAGCAGGAGGCTTCCCGAAACCGCCCCCAAGAAGAAGAAGACATCGTCCGGCCCGGCCCCTTAGGAGGCAGGCCCCTCAGGGCCCGCGCCTGTCTAGGGGGAACCTCCTTCCATCGCATAGGAAAGCGCGCCCGGCACCCTCCTCAGGCAGGGCTCGGGGGCTCTCCCCTGGAGGGCCACCGACCTGGCTAAGGTCACGAGGGAGGCGCTTGGGCACCACATGGAGGCGTGTTTCGAAGCACGTTTCCCTCAAGAAGGAGTAAGGCAAGGAGGGCCAGACCCTCAAGAGTTCGTCAGCAAGGCCATTCAGGAGCTACAGGAGTCAAGAGTCATGAGAGGCGGCCGCCGCCTACCAGCTGTGGCTCCCCATCCAGGCGAGGATGGTGGGCTATGCGTCTGCATCGACATACCAGGGCTCAATTGAGTCGCCTCTCTGGAGCGCCTCTGGCCCTCGCGAGTGGGGCACTGCGAAGGTCCACCCCACAGCTACGTTCGCATGCCTTATGGCTTGCCGAACGCGGCTGCCACGTACCAGCGCCTCATGAGGGGCATCATGGAGGCTCAAGAGGCCAGGCGTTCCGCAGCCCTGGCGGAGATGGAGATGGTTCGCGAGGAGCCACCAGCGCCTCCGGAGCCTCCCGAGGCCCCTGGGCCTGGGGGCTCGTGAGGATCGGCTTCCGCAGCCCACCGAGTCTGCTACGCCAACACTCCTTCGTCCTCAACATCATCAGGTGACATCTTTCAAGTTTCATTTCCAGCTGGGAGCGCCCCCCAGGGCTGCATTATTCCCAGGCCGCGTGGGTCCGTCCCTGCGGCATGTATCCCTTTTATTTTATGTTGTTAGCTTACCTTGTTGGGGGCGCCCCTCGGGCTGCATCATCCCCAAGTTGCTCGGGCCTGACCCAGTGATGTCCGCCTTCCCAGCATCTATTTGAATGAATCCACTCCTTCGCGGCTAATGTGTTTGACCTAGTTGCCCGCTCAACTGACGCCAACTGACGGAGCTGCTCCCAAACGGCACGACGCTTGCGCATGGGTCCGTCCCTGCAACGCCGACAAACCTGAATGGCTGAGCTCTGGCCACGGCAGCCCCGCATGGCGCCACCTCATCAAGCCTTCAGTGCCTCATCGCCCCTCGGAAGCAACCAACGGCTGACTGTCAATTGTCATGGCAACCCCTCGTTCTTTCTATGATGGGTCTACAGGATCTCCTAAAGGAGCTGCGTCAGGCGAGGCCCTTGCGGTGTCTCCTTCACTCTCATCCGCGCGAACCGCTTGCACGTTAAAGGGGGGGTGCCTGAGCATCACGACTAAGGGCTCCTACTGGCTTCCAGCCCTCACCCTCTGGCCTTGTCCACGGCATCGCGACCTGGCATACCAGCGACGGCTGAGACTCGCTCGAGGGCCGGGACCCGAGGACGTAGAGCAGAAAGGGGAGCAAAGGCGAGAGGGGAGGGACACGCGAGGACCTCGTCGGGCAACCTCACGCCTACCGATGCATGGACCCGGCGACACACCAGAGAGCGGCCCCTGATTCTCGAGATAAGTCACCACCCGGAAGCACCAGCTACCGTGGCACCATCCCCGCACCTAATGCAATCCCGTGTTAGCGACGCCGCTCTCCTTTCTCACCGAACGACGGCTGCTTGAGCGCCAAAGGGGACCTCCTGAGCATCGCGACTCAGGGGCTCTTACCGGACCCCGGGTCGCTCACCTCCTGGCCTTGACCACGGCATCGCGACCTGGCATACCAGCGACGGCTGAAGCCGCCTTGGGACTGGGACCTGTCAGCGTAGAGCACCAAGCCCTCGTGAGGTTCGAAAGGGAGAACTGAGCTAAGACGGAATGAGCAACTCGCACAATTCTACGACAAGGGTTATATTAACAAAACAGGATCACAGGCACCTTACAAGCCCCCACGGGACGCGTCTTTGATTCCTCGCAGGGAACAAATCCTAAAAGGACGCTAACTACATGCGCCCCTGCAAAAGACGCCATCATCAACAGTGGGCCGTCAAGCACCGGCGCCAACCCCATCCAGATCAGAGTCGGCGACTGCCTGACGAGCCCGCCCTGCTCCAGGAGCGGCGCCGACTCGGGGGCTCGTAGCTGTCGTCGCTCGTCTCCGGAGTCGCGAAGAGCTCGCTGGAACCTCCAACGCCTCCGCCGCCTGAGGAGCCGCCAAGGGAGTGGTCGGCGGGCCCAGTCCTCGCCGTAGCAGGGTCCCGACCACCTCTCCCGGTGCAGCACTCTAGCCGACGCCCATTAGCATCGAAGACCTTGAAGAACATCACCGAAGCACCGTCGTGCTCCAAGTGGATCGCGAGGGCACCTCTTGTCCTGCAAATTCGGGCGATTTCGCTCCAGCCTCGAGTCATGAAGACCTCGCCCGGGGCAACGACCACGACCTCTGCCTCGGTCGCGAGGGTGCTGCAGCCGGCGTGCTGCAGCCAAAGCTTCAGGAGTTCTCCCTGCGGGATGATGGAGGCGAAGAAGGGAGGAAGGTGGATCCAAGACTGAGGAGGCATGGCGGCGTGGAGCACGAACTCTCGGGAGGAGCCCTCGGTGTGGACCCCAGGGGGGACGACCCACACCTTCGTGACCCGTCGGCGCCGACGGCGGCGCCGCCCGTGGCGATCGGCATCGACTCCTTCAGAGCCCTCGATGTGGGCGTACAAGGGAAGCGGGAACCCCGGCGGTGGCCGCTCGCACCAGGGCCTCGACACCACCTGATGGGCCCCCTCGTCCCGGCCGCGGAGGGCGAGCCGTTTCTTCGGCGGGAGCGGGTCTGGTTCCTCTCGGGGAGCCTTTCCCTTCTCTGCCGCCGAGAACTGGAGGATCGGAGCCATCGCAGCAAGACGGAGCAAGGGCCGGGAAGAAGGAGAAGCAAGAAGGGATGGACTGGAAGGGCGCGCGCTGTTCCGTACTTATGGCCGGCGAAGGCCAACCGCCGACCTCCACGATCGCAGTTAATCATGACCCGCTTTGCATGCAGGGACTTGTCCAGTCCGTGTAGTTGCCGAGGCACCGTGGGAAGTGGGGACGCACACGTCCAATCAACCGCCACGTGGCGCCCAAGGCCGCAGGCTGTTAGGGCCTGTGGCGCTTCGCTCTTGCCCTTTCGCCTCCCTGCACGGCCAAGTCCGGACGCGCCTGGGCCCTGGGGCTACTATCGGCGTTCTAGGAACGGGGTCCCCAGACTTGCCTGCCTGCGGCCTGCGGCGTGGCTCGAGGAGGGGCCCAGCGCGGCCCATCTTCATCAACACAGACCCAAGACCCTCGCGAGGGGCCAAGCCTCGCGGGGCGGACGACACGGAGCTTCCTCAGGCATGGCCTCATCAGGTTGGCTCGCGAGGAGGCGGAGAGATCAAGGCGGGGTACCTCACGAGGTGCCCATGACGCAAGCCATGACGACCAAAGGCGCCAGGCGGGCGCCAGCCGCGCAGTGTCCTCCTTTCCTCTTTGGTGCAAAGGGAGCAAGCGCAGGCGAGAGCATCAAGCAAAGGCACCCGTTTCGGTGCAACGAGACCAAGACCAGTCCAACGGCAGGGAGGAAGTCATTGTGGAGCCCAAGCCAGCATCACCACCAGAGCCTTTGGCAGGCGAGGACCAACTTTAGTCAGGATAAGTGTACCAGATGTTCCCCTTCAAAATGGCCAATTGTTGGCGCCCTTCTCGCTCAATATTTGGGAAGAGGCCCAGGGCCTTTGCCTATAAATAGGACTAGCCACCCACAGGGTAGGGGAGATCAGAGATCGGACCGAAATCAGAGAGAGAATCGAGAAGAGAGAGAGAGAGAGAGAAGGGTGACTGAACTCCTCCTAGCAGTTCATCCCCCCAGCCAAGAACAGACCCTCGCGAGGCTGTTCTTCCTTGTATTGCTCATCATCATCAGCCCAAGAGGCAATCCACCACACCACACACTGGAGTAGGGTATTACACCACAACGGTGGCCCGAACCAGTATAAACCCTGTGTCTCTTGTGCTGTTCTTTCCATAGCTTAGATCTTAGCGAGGCGGAGGGGTGCAGCTAGGTAGAAGGCAAAATCTCCATGCGCACCCCAGTGTTCGAACCTCAAGGGTATGCCGGAACCCGAAATACGACACCTTTATAGTCACCCAATTACGTTGTGATGTTCGGTACACACAAGGTACTCCTCCAGTGTCAGTGAGTTGCATGATCTCATGTTCATAGGAACATATACTTGACATGCAAAAAATGATAGCAATAAACTTGACACAATCATATGCTGCGTTTATAGTTTAGGTCTTGTCCATGACATCATTCTCCTAATGATGTGATCCCGTTATCAAATGACAACTCATGTCTATGGCTAGGAAACCATAGCCATCTTTGATCAACGAGCTAGTCTAGTAGAGGCTCACTAGGGACACGTTGTCTATGTATCCACACATGTATTCGAGTTTCCGATCAATGCAATTCTAGCATGGATAATAAACAATTATCACGAACAGAGAAATATGATAATAACTAATTTATTATTGTCTCTAGGGCATATTTCCAACAAGGAGGCCACGACATGGACTTGATCGCGTTTGCTCCGCCCGCTAGCCCACGAAAAGGTGCCTTCCCTTGATCACGCTCGACGATGTTCCAACCTTGCAATGGTCGGGCATCCGGATGTGTGGATGTAGGAGTAAGCGGATACCACCGATGACATGGCATACAAATCATCGCAAATCTGACGGTCACAGACAATGCCGAGAAACATCGACGCTAGGCATGCCCACATACTGTTCGATGAAATGGTCGACCTAGACACACAGACATAGGTTTTGCTTCTTTTTCTTGCATACACCAGTGGATTGCTTGCTTTGTTCGTCCCATACACATTAATCGGATTAATTTTGGGATGGTTCTTTCATTGTTATGCATATTTTAGGATAAATACAAGATGATCTTGACAAATGAAGGTCAAGAGTGTATACATTATGACTTGGGTGCTACCAGTTCTCCTCTGTTTTATGTTGGGCAAACATCAGGCACTAAAAATGGCATCATCAGTGTCCTGACCGAGGGGGTCCTTGCCATATGACCACCTATAGCGGTGCTAGCCTGGGCCAGTTTGGGAAGCTCGTAGCGAATTGCATGAAGATTCCAGAAGACTTGCAGTACAATTTGAAGATACCAGAGCCATGAAGGACTTTTTCTCCAATGTAGCCGGCCTAGTTATGTAATCCTAGGACCTCCAGTATGTTACTGGGGTGGGGCTCGTTGACAGAGCTAAATCCGGCGAGTAGGGGGTCCCAAGCTGGTGATCTTGGTATGATGATAACATCACAAAGAGGGACACGGTGTTTTACCCAGGTTCAGACCCTCTTGAAGAGGTATGATGTCTGCTAGACTACGTCGGTATTTCCCCAAAGAGGAAGGGATGATGCAGCACAGCGACGGTAGGTATTCCCTCAGTGATGAGACCAAGGTTATCGAACTAGTAGGAGAACCAAGCAACACTACGTAAACAACACCTGCACATAAATAACAAATACTCGCAACCCGATGTGTTAAAGGGGTTGTCAATCCCTTTCAGGTAATGGTGCCACAAATTGACAAATGAACGTGATAAAAATATGATAGATAGGATAAATAGATCTCAAATAAAATAAATTGCAGCAAGGTGTTTTTGTATTTTTGGTTTAAAATATCTGAAAATAAAAGCAAATAAAAATCGATTGCAAAGGCAAATATAATAAAGAAGAGACCTGGGGGTCATAGGTTTCACTAGTGGCTTCTCTCGAGAAAAATAGCAAACGACGGGTAAACGAATTACTATTGGGCAATTGATAGAACTTCAAATAATCATGATGATATCCAGGCAATGATCATTATATAGGCATCACCTCCAAGATTAGTAGACTGAATCCTGCCTGAATCTACTACTATTACTCCACACATCGACCGCTATCTAGCATGCATCTAGTGTATTAAGTTCATGGAGAAACGGAGTAATGCAATAAGAATGATGACATGATGTAGACAAGATCTATTTATGTATCAATTGACCCCATCTTGTTATCCTTAATAGCAATGCTACATACATGTCGGTTCCCCTTCTGTCACTGGGATCGAGCACCGTAAGATTGAACCCATCACAAAGCACCTCTTCCCATTGCAAGATAAATAGATCAAGTTGTCCAAACAAAACCCAAATATCGGAGAAGAAATACGAGGCTATAAGCAATCATGCATATAAGAGATCAAAGAAGACTCAAATAACTTTCATGGATAAAAAGAGATAGATCTGATCATTGAAGGAAATATGCCCTAGAGGCAATAATAAAGTTATTATTTATTTCCTTATAATCATGATAAATGTTTATTATTCATGCTAGAATTGTATTAACCGGAAACATAATACATGTGTGAATACATAGACAAAGTGTCACTAGTATGCCTCTACTTGACTAGCTCGTTAATCAAAGATGGTTATGTTTCCTAACCATGAACAGTGAGTCGTTATTTGATTAACGGGATCACATCATTAAGAGAATGATCTGATTGACATGAGCCATTCCATTAGCTTAGCACCCGATCGTTTAGTATGTTGCTATTGCTTTCTTCATGACTTATACATGTTCCTATAACTATGAGATTATGCAACTCCCGTTTACCGGAGGAACACTTTGGGTACTACCAAACGTCACAACGTAACTGGGTGATTATAAAGGAGTACTACAGGTTTCTGCAAAGGTACATGTTGGGTTGGCGTATTTCGAGATTAGGTTTTGTCACTCCGATTGTCGGAGAGGTATCTCTGGGCCCTCTCGGTAATGCACATCACTTAAGCCTTGCAAGCATTACAACTAAATGAGTTAGTTGCGGGATGATGTATCACAGAACGAGTAAAGAGACTTGCCGGTAACGAGATTGAACTAGGTATTGGAATACCGACGATCGAATCTCGGGCAAGTAACATACCGATGACAAAGGGAACAACGTATGTTGTTATGCGGTCTGACCGATAAAGATCTTCATAGAATATGTAGGAGCCAATATGGGCATCCAGGTCCCGCTATTGGTTATTGACCGGAGACGTGTCTCGGTCATGTCTACATTGTTCTCGAACCCGTAGGGTCCGCACGCTTAAGGTTACGATGACAATTATATTATGAGTTTATGCACTTTGATATACCGAAGGTTGTTCGGAGTCCCGAATGTGATCACGGACATGACGAGGAGTCTCGAGATGGTCGAGACATAAAGATTGATATATTGGAAGCCTATGTTTGGATATCGGAAGTGTTCCGGGTGAAATCGGGATTTTACCGGAGTACCGGGAGGTTACCGGAACCCCCCGGGAGCTATATGGGCCTTAGTGGGCTTTAGTGGAAAGGAGAAAGGATCAGCCCAAGGTGGTCGCGCGCCTCCCCCCTCCCCTAGTCCTATTAGGACTAGGAGAGGTGGCCGTCCCCCCTCTCTCTCTTCCCCCCCTCAAGGAGTCCTATTCCAACTAGGATTGGGGGGGGGGGGAATCCTACTCCCAGAGGGAGTAGGACTCTCCTGGCGCGCCACCCTTGGCCGGCCAGCCTCCCCCCTCTAGTCCTTTATATACGGAGGCAGGGGCACCCCAGAAACACACAAGTTGATCCACGTGATCTATTCCTTAGCCGCGTGCGGCGCCCCCAGCCACCATAGTCCTCGATAATACTGTAGCGGAGTTTAGGCGAAGCCCTGCTGCTGTAGTACATCAAGATCGTCACCGCGCCGTCGTGCTGACGGAACTCTTCCCCGACACTTTGCTGGATCGGAGTCCGGGGATCGTCATCGAGCTGAACGTGTGCTCGAGCTCGGAGGTGCCGTAGTTTCGGTGCTTGATCGGTTGGATCGTGAAGACGTACGACTACTTCCTCTACGTTGTGTCAACGCTTCCGCAGTCGGTCTGCGTGGGTACGTAGAGAACACTCTCCCCTCTCGTTGCTATGCATCACATGATCTTGCGTGTGCGTAGGAACTTTTTTGAAATTACTACGAAACCCAACAATCATAAACTCAAAGTTCATCGGATCCCAACAAACACACTGCAAAAGAATCACATCATATGGATCTCCAAGAGACCATTGTATTGATAATCAAACGAGAGAGAGGAAGCCATTAGCTACTAACTACGTACTCGAAGGTCTACAAAAGACTACTCACGCATCATCGGAGAGGCACCAATGGACATGATGAACCCCTCCGTGGTGGTGTCTAGATTGGATCTGGTGGTTCTAGACTCTACGGCGGCTGGAATTGATTTTCATCGACTCCCCTAGGCTTTCTGGAATATTGCAGTATTTATAGAGTAAAGAGGCGGTCCGGGGGGCACCCGAGGTGGGCACAATCCACGAGGGCGCGCCTGGGCCTCCAGGCGCACCGTGGTGGGTTGTGCTCCCCTCGGAGCACCCCTAGGCGCTTCTTCGGCCCATTGGATGTCTTCTGGTCCAAAAAAATCCACAAAAAGTTACGCTGCGTTGGACTCCGTTTGATATTGATTACCTGCGATGTAAAAAACATGCAAAAAACAGCAACTGGCACTTGGCACTATGTCAATAGGTTAGTACCAAAAAATGATATAAGATGACTATAAAATGATTATAAAACATCCAAGAATGATAATATAACTGCATGGAACAATAAAAATTAATAGATACGTTGGAGACGTATCAGCATCCCCAAGCTTAATTCCTGCTCGTCCTCAAGTAGGTAAATGATAAAAACAGAATTTTTGATGTGGAATGCTGCCTAACATGTCATCTCATATTCTTTTCTTTATAGCATGGACATTTGGACTTTTATATGATTCAAAGCAATAGTCTAGTTTTGACATGAGACTTAAATACTCAAGCATACCAACAAGCAACCATGTCTTTCATAATATCAACGCTAGAAAAAGTTATCCCTAGCCCATCATGCTCAATCATTGATCCATTCATGAAACACACTCGCATATTAACTACACCCAATGCTCAAGTACGATCATAGTGCCCCCTAGTTGGTGCTCTATAAGAGAAGATGGAGACTCAAATTAAAAATAAAAATTGCATAAATTAAAAGAAAGTCCCTTTGCAGAGGGAAGTAGGGATGTGTAGAGGTGCCAGAGCTCAAAGCGAAAATTAAGAGAAAAACATTTTGAGAGGCATACTTTTCCCACCAACGAAAATGACTTAGAGTTCCCAACACTTTCCATGCTAGATATATCATAGGCGGTTCCCAAACAGAAAATAATGTGTATTCGTTTTTCCACCATACTTTCACTTTCCATGGCTAACCATATCCACAGGTGCCTTCCATACCAACACTTTCCAAGGAATTTATTATTTGACAACATAAAGTAAATTCATTTTTCATTTCGGGACTGGGCATCCCTAATACCTTTGCCTTACTCTCATGCAATGACAAGTGAATAAACACTCATCGTGAGAATAACACATCTAGCATGGAAAATATTATCCACCCCTCACCGCCTCGCGAGCAGTATGACAACACAAAAGAGAAATTTATTTTGAATATTAGAGATGGCACATACAAATTTGCTTAGAACGGCAAAAGAATACCGCATATAGGTAGGTATAGTGGACTCATGTGGCAAAATTGGTTAAAAGGATTTTGGATGCACAAGTAGTGATCATACTTAGTGAAAAATGAAGGCTAGCAAAAGATTGAGAAGCGACCAACCAAGAAATGAATAATCTCATAAGCGAGCATTAAGCATAATTAACACCGAATAATGCACCACAAGTAGGATGTAATTTCATTGCATGACTATTGACTTTCGTGCTTGCATAGGGAATCACAAACCTTAACACCAATATTCTTACTAAAGCACAATTACTCATCAACATGACTCACATATCTCATCATCATATCTCAAAACTATTACAAAGAATCAAGTTTATTTTGTCCAATGATCTTCATGAAAGTTTTTATTATATCCTTCTTGGATATCTATCACTTTGGGACTAATTTTCATGTGTTGCTTTTGATAAGCTCAAACAAATATAAGTGAAGATCATGAGCATAATATTTCTTTCTCTCAAACTAATTTAAGTGAAGCAAGAGAGAATTTCTTGAAAAATACTAAAGCACACCATGCTCAAAAAGATATAAGTGAAGCACTAGAGCAATTCCATAGCTCATAGATTTAAGTGAAGCATAGAGAGCAATTATAACAAGTCATGGCATAATTTTGGATCTCTCAAATAGGTGTGTCCAGAAATGATTCATGACTTAAAACACAAAGAAAAATAAGCAAAGACTCTTATCATACAAGACACTCCAAGAAAAACTCATAGTATGCGACGAATAAAAATATAGCTTCGAGTTAAATACCGATGGTCGTTAGAAGAAAGAGGGGATGCCACTCGGGGCATCTTCAAGCTTAGTTGCTTGCTTCTCTTTGGATAATAGCTTGGGATGCCATGGGAATCCCCAAGCTTAGGCTCTTCTTACTCCTTATTCCTTCATCCATCGTAAGATAACCCAAAACTTGAAAACTTCAATCACACAAAACTCAACAAAACCTTCGTGAGATCCGTTAGTATAAGAAAAAAAATCACTACTATAAGTGCTGTTGCAAACCAATTCATATTTTATTATTGCATTATATCTACTGTATTCCAACTTCTCTATGGCAAAAACTCTTCAAACAAAACTATAGAACCATCAAAACAAGCACACAACGCAAAGAAAACAGAATCTGTTAAAAACAGAACAGTCTGTAGCAATCTGGATATTTCTAATGCTTTTATAACTCCAAAAACTCTGAAAAATTAGGACGACCTGAGAAATTTGTACATAAATCTTCTGCAAAAATAAGTGATATTTTATTACGCTCTGGTTAAAAATGAAAATTATTTTTGTGAGCATAAAAGTTTTTGTTTTTCAGCAAGATCAAACAACTATCACCCAATAAGATCCTAAAGGCTTTACTTGGAACAAACACTAATTAAAACACAAAAAACACAATCATAACAGTAGCATAATTGTGCTAACACTCAAGAACAGGAAGCAAAAAGCAAAAATAAATTTTAGTCATTGGGTTGCCTCCCAACAAGTGCTATTGTTTCACGCCCCTAGCTAGGCATAAAGCAAGGATCTAAGTTTTGTCATCCTTCTTCTTAGATCCATAAGGTGCCCTCATGATTGATTCATATGATGGCCTAATTTTTGTTCTAGGAAAGTGTTCCATACCCTTCCTTAATGGAAATTGAAATTTAATATTGCCTTCTTTCATATCAATCACGGCACTGATAGTGCGTAAAAAAGGTCTACCAAGAATAATTGGACAAGATGGATTGCAATCAATATCAAGAACAATAAAAGCTATGGGCACATAATTCCTATTTGCAAGAATAATAACATCATTAATGCTTCCCATAGGCTTTTTAATAGTAGAATACACCAAGTGCAAATTTAAAGAACACTCTGCAATATCGGTAAGACCAAGCACATCACATAAAGATTTCAGAATTGTAGAAACACTAGCACCCAAGTCACATAAAGCAAAACACTCATAATTTTTAATCTTGACTTTGATAGTAGGTTCCCATTCATCATATAATTTTCTAGGATTGGAACTTCTAATTCCAACTTTTCTTCAAAAGCTTTCATCATAGCATCAACAATATGTTTAGTAAAAGATTTATTTTGTTCATAAGCATGGGGTGAATTTATCATGGATTGCACACAAAGAAATACAATCAATCAAAGAGTAACTATCATAATAGAAGTCTTTGTAATCCAAAAGAGTGGGCACATCACTAGTTAAAGTTTTGTCCTGTTCAAACCCACTTTTATCAATTTTCTCAACAAGATTTCCACCCTCCGAATTATCGGGACGCCTTCTAGATAAAGTTGACTCTTATCCGGTCCCTTTATCATTAATCTTAATTTTACTAAACAAGGAATCAATAGAATAAACACCAATAATTTTAAGATCTTCATCACTTTTATGAAAATAATCACTAGAAAACGTTTTTTCTAAAAATTCTCTTTTAGCTCTAAGCATAGCGGTACTTTTCTTAATTTCATCCATAGAAACATAAAGAGCTTTAATTGATTCTTCAACCTTAGGCAAAAAAAATTTCATCTTGAGATTTTCTACATCATGAGAAATTCTATCAACACTTCTAGACAAATCATCAATCTTATTCAACTTTTCTTCTATTGTAGTATTGAAAACTTTTTGAGTGTTGATAACTTTTTTTAATATTATTCTCAAGATCAGAGGTGTTCCTATTATTATTTTAAGAAGGATTTCCATAGGAATTACCATAATTATTAGAGGAATTACTAGGAAAAGGCCTAGGATTAAAATTACCTCTATAAGCATTGTTACTGAAATGATTTCGCGAGATAAAATTCACATCTACAGGATCACTATTTTGCTCAATAAAAGTAGACAAAGGCATATCATTCAAATCAACAGGAGCACTTTTTCTAGCAACCAATTTCATAAGAGCATCAACTTTTTCACTTAAGGAAGAAATTTCTTCAACCGAATTAACTTTTTTACTAGTAGGAGCTCTTTCGGTATGCCATTGTGAATAATTTGCCATAATATTATCAAGCAATTTGGTTGCTTCACCCAGAGTAATTTCCATAAAAGTACCACCCACGGCGGAATCTAAAAGATTACGAGAAACAAAATTCAACCCCGCATAAATTTTTTGTATGATCATCCAAAGATTTAACCCATGAGTTGGGCAATTCCTTAGCATCATTTTCATCCTTTCCCAAGATTGTGCAACATGCTCATGTTCAAGTTGCTTGAAATTCATGATCTGGGTTCTAAGGGAAATAATTTTTGTGGGAGGAAAATACTTAGTGATAAAGGCATCTTTGCACTTATTCCAAGAATCGATACTATAGCAAGGCAAAGAAGAAAACCAAATTTTTGCAGAATCACGCAAAGAAAACGAAAACAATTTCATCTTCACAACATCATTGTCCACATCTTTTTTCTTTTGCATATCACATAATTCCATGAATGTGTTAAGATGGGACCCGAAATCCTCATTAGGAGTACCGGAAAATTGATCTTTCATAACAAGATTCAGCAAAGCAGTATTAATATCACAAGATTCCGCACTAGTGGTGGGAGCAATCGGAGTGCCAATAAAATAATTGTTGTTGGTATTTGAGAAATCACACAACTTGGTGTTCTCGTGAGTCATGGTGACCACGCAACAAGATTGCACTCAAAAACAAATCCGGCAAGAAAACGGTGAATGAAAAAGAGGGCGAATAAAACGGCAAATTTTTGTGAAGTGTGATACGTCTCCAACGTATCTATAATTTTTGCTTGTTCCATGTTGTTATATTATCAATCTTGGATGTTTAATAATCATTTTATATCATTTTTTGGTACTAACCTATTGACATAATGCCAAGTGCCAGTTGTTGGTTTTTCCATGTTCCTTTACATCGCAGAAAATTAATATCAAACGGAGTCCAAATGCCACGAAACTTTATAGAGATTTTTTATGGGCCAGAAGGAACACAATGGGCCCTGGCTGCGCCTGGGGGTGCCTCGAGGGGAGCACAACCCACCAGGGCGCGCCAGGAGGCCCAGGCGCGCACTGGTGGGTTGTGCCCACCTCGGGTGCCCCCCGGACCGCCTCTTTGCTCTATAAATACCCCAATATTCCCAAAACCCTAGGGGAGTAGACGAAATATTCATCCAGCTACTGCAGAGTCCAGAACCACCAGATCCAATGTAGACACCATCTCGGATGGGGTTCACCACCTCCATTGGTGCCTCTCCGATGATGCGTGAGTAGTTCTTTGTAGACCTTCGGGTCCGTAGTTAGTAGCTATATGGCTTCCTCTCTCTCTCTTGATTCTCAACACAATGGTCTCTTGGAGATCCATATGATGTAACTCTTTTGTGGTGTGTTTGTTGGGATCGATGAACTTTGAATTTATGATCAGATCTATCTTTTTATATACATGAAAGTATTTGAGTTTCTTTGATCTCTTTTATGCATGATCTCTTATAGCCTTGTATTTCTTCTCTGACATTTGTGTTTTGTTTGGCCAAATTGATCTATTTATCTTGCAATGGGAAGAGGTGCTTTGTAGTGGGTTCGGTCTTACGATGCTTGATCCCAGTGACAGAAAGGGAACCGACACGCATGTATCGTTGCTACTAAGGATAAAACGATGGGATCTATCTCTACATAGATAGATCTTGTCTACATCATGTCATCGTTCTTATTGCATTACTCCGTTTCTCCATGAACTTAATACACTAGATGCATGCTAGATAGCGATCGATGTGTGGAGTAATAGTAGTAGATGCAGGCAGGACTCGGTCTACTAATCTTGGACGTGATGCCTATGTAATGATCATTGCCTGGATATCGTCATGAGTATTTGAAGTTCTATCAATTTCCCAACAGTAATTTGTTCACCCACCGTTTGCTATTTTTCTTGAGAGAAGCCACTAGTGAAACCTACGGCCCCCGGGTCTCTTTCTCATATGTTTTCCTTTGCGATCTACTTTTCCTTTGCATTTATTTTCAGATCTATTAATCCAAAAACCCCAAAATACCTTGCTGCAATTTATTCTTATTTATTTTATTTTGCGTTCGATCTATCAATCTACTACAAATTTACCTCACGTCCGTTTGCCTACCTTGAAGCGCCGTACCCCGGAAGGGATTGACAACCCCTTTAACACGTCGGGTTGCGAGAAGTTGTTATTTGTGTGCAGGTGTTGTTTACGTTGTGTTGCTTGGTTCTCCTACTGGTTCGATAACCTTGGTTTCATATCTGAGGAAAATACCTACCGCCGCTGTGCTACATCATCCCGTCCTCTTTGGGGAAAAACAGACGTAGCTTCAAGCGACATCAAAAGGAATTTCTGGTGCCGTTGCCGGGGAGGATCTTCAACATATACCAGGTTCCTAATCACAAATCTCATCTCCTTGCAATTTACATTATTTTCCATTTGCCTCTCGTTTTCCTCTCCCCCACTTCACCAAAATTTGCCGTTTTATTCGCCCTCTTTTTGTTCGCCTTTTTCTCGTCAGATCTTTTGTTTGCTTGTGTTGCCATGTGCCTTCTATATGATTGCATCTTTACTTGCTAAAAATCTATTGATATGGATCCTCATCCACTTGCTAATCTTTTTAGAAGATCCAATCATGATGAACCAATTGCTAGTGAGTTGAGTGCACTAGATTATCTTTATGAAGTTTTGCTTGTGATTCGTGAATCTAAAAATTGTGATGAAGAAATTTATGAAGTGATTCATGATAGCTCCTTGAATGAAAAGCATGATTGCAATAATTTTACTATAAGTTCTATTAATGCCAATTGTGCTAATAATATGCAAAACCCCAAGCTTGGGGATGCTAATTTTGCTATGTCCGCTACTTATTGTAATGATCATGATTGGGGTGATTTTTCTTATAATTTATTTAAGCCTCACGATGAATATGATATTGATAATAATGCCTGCAATAATATCGAAAGTGGGTTTGGAAGAGCGTCAGCTTTAGGTAAAAATAATACCACATATTTGGAGAGTGTTCAATCTTATGAAATTTTTGACGAAAGTGGGTTCGGAGAGGTCACGACTTTAGTTGATGTTAATCCCACTATCTTGGAAGATTATAAGACTTTTATGCATGTGGATCATGAAAAGAAAATTTTATATGATTCCTATATTGTTGAGTTTGAGTATGATCCTACATGTAATTATTATGAGTGAGGAAAATATGGTTGTAGAAATTATCATGTTATTAAATTTCCTCTCGTTATGTTGAGATTGTCAATGTTTTATTCCTCTCCTTTGCATATGCTAGATAATTTGTTTTCCTATAAAATTCCTATGCATAGGAAGTATGTTAGACTTAAATGTGTTTGTCACATGTTTCATGATGCTCTCTTTGTGTTTCAATTATTATCTTTCGTGTGAGCATCATTGAAATATTATGCCTAGCTAGGGGCTAAAATGATACCGCTCGTTAGGAGGCAAACCAATGAATAAAATTTATTTTTGATTTTTGCTTTCTGTTCTTGAGTGTTAGCACAATTATGCAACTGTTATGATTGTGTTTTTTATGTTTTAATTAGTGTTTGTGCCAAGTAAAGCCTTTAGGATCTTCTTGGGTGATAGTTGTTTGATCTTGCTGAAAAAACAGAAACTTTTGCGCTCACAAAAATAATTCTTACTTTTAACTAGAGAGCGACAAAATACCCATTCCAATTGCAGTAGATCAATATACAAATTACTCAGGTCATCCTAATTTTCCAGAATTTTTGGAGTTACAGAAGTATTCGTAATAGTCAGATTCCTACAGACTGTTCTATTTTGATAGATTATGTTTTCTTTGTGTTGTGTGCTTATTTTGATGGCTCTATGGTTTTCTTTGATGAGGTTTTGCCATAGAAAAGTTGGAATACAGTAGATATAATGCAAGAACAAAATATTAATTGGTTTGATACAACACTTACAGTAGTGATTTATTATTCTGATACTAACGGATCTCACAAAGGTTTTGTTGAGTTTTGTGTGATTGAAGTTTTCAAGTTTTGGGTTATCTTACGATGGATGAACGAATAAGGAGTAGAAGAGCCTAAGCTTGGGGATGCCCAGGCATCATAAGCTATTATCCAAAAATGAGCAACCAACTAAGCTTGGGGATGCCCCCGAGTGGCATCCCCTCTTTCTTCTAACGACCATCGGTATTTTACTCGAAGCTACATTTTTATTCGTCACATACTATGTGTTTTGCTTGGAGCGTCTTGTATGATATGAGTCTTTGCTTGTTTTATTTTGTGTTTTAAGTCTTGATCCCTTGCTGGACACACTTATTTGAGAGAGCCAAAATTATGGCATGACTTGTTAGAATTGCTCTCTATGCTTCACTTAAATTTTTATGAGCTATGGACTTGCTCTAGTGCTTCACTTATATATTTTTTGAGCATGGTGTGCTTAGTATTTTCGAAGAAATGCTCTCTTGCTACACTTATATTTATTTGAGAGTTAGTAAAATTTTGAAGAAATTCTCTCTTGCTTCACTTAAATTATTTTGAGAGAAAGAAAAATTATGCTCATGATCTTCACTTATATTTGTTTGAGCTTATGAAAAGCAACACATGAAAATTAGTCCCAAAGTGATAGATATCCAAGAAGGATATAATAAAAAATTTCATGAAGATCATTGGACAAAATAAACTTGATTCTTAGTAATAGTTTTGAGATATGATGATGTGATATGTGAGTCATCTTGATGAGTAATTATGCTTTAGTAAGAATATTGGTGTTAAGGTGTGTGATTCCCTATGCAAGCACGAAAGTCAATAGTCATGCGATCAAATTATATCCTACTTGTGGTGCATTATTCGGTGTTAATTATTCTTAATGCTTTCTTATGAGATTATTCATTTCTTGGTTGGTCGCTTCTCAATCTTTTGCTAGCCTTCACTTTGCACTAAGTATGATCTCTACTTGTGCATCAAAAAACCTTTAACCCAATTTTGCAACATGAGTCCACTTTATCTACCTATATGCGGTGTTTTTTGCCGTTCTAAGAAAATTTGCATGTGCCATCTCTAATTTTCAAAAAAATAAACCTCTTTTTTGTGTGTTCATTTCACTCGCGGAGCAGTGAGGGGTGGCTAATATTTTCCATGCTAGATGTGTTATTCTCAAGATGAGTGTTTATTCACTTGTCATTGCATGAGAGTAAGGCAAAGGTATTAGGGCTGCCCAGTCCCGAAATGAAAAATGAATTTACTTTATGTCACTGGTACAACAACGTGCTAAACAAACGGGTTTTAACCCCTTTCCGCAGCGGCACTTGGAACCGTCGCCAAGTGAGTGTGGGCGATAGGGGGGTCCTTCCCACACGACCCATAAATCGTCGGGGATAGGCCCTCCTGGGACCCAGGCTGGGGCCATGTGCGATTGGGCGAGGCATCGAAACCCAATTATTTCCATAGGTATGTACATCCCACACGGTGAATCCCAGAAATCATTTCCATAGGTATGTACATCCCACATGGTGAATCCCAGAAATCATTTCCGTAGGTATGTACATCCCACACGGTGAATCCCAGAAATCATTTCCGTAGGTATGTACATCCCACACAATGAATCCCAGAAAATCATTTCTGTAGGTATGTACATCCCACACAGTTCTTTGTGTGGAAACACTTGTGTAAGGTGGCCTAACGCAAACAGTTCGTTGCGGAAGCCGTGTGTGATTGTTAGTTGATCGAACATGCCTACTTTCTAGAAACCGTGCGGGTTGTTTGAGTTCATCACCCACGGTGTTGTCTGAGTAACTGTTTGCAATAGATAACCCCAATAAGCAGGGTAATTAGCCTATTATTGATAATCCATGTACTAATCAATCTGATATTTCTTATAAAACACGCCAGATATTTCATATTCGTATAAAAGCAACCAGAATTTCATAATCGAATTACATCAGATAGCTTCGGCACTCAGTTACGCCATTACACAACAGCACCAAGTTTCACATGTAGCATCAAAAACCTTTGGAAAGTAGCATCATACACGGTAAATAGACAGATGAATCTCATCTGGGAAAACTGCAAAAGCGGAAGGCAAATATTGAGCCTTCAATGATGTTGAATGTCCTTGCAACTTTAGGCCAGTGGCTATGGATAATTGCTCGCCCAACCTTCGTCCTCTTCAGCAAGACTTCAATATTCTACTGTGGGTGTTGAATGAATACCTTCCTCACCTCTTGACCATGCAGGTGGTTTGAGAGGTAATCATCGGTGAACTGCTTTGAAAAGTACTAAAAACAAAGCTATGCATAAATCGTTGTTGTAAATTTTGAAATGGCGCAAGGGGTAAAAACAAGGTAAAAGAGTTGGTACCATCCTATAGTTGACTGATGTCTTCTTTATTGTGCAAACAAAGATCTTGCTATTATTCGTCGCAAGTTTCTTCATCCTAACAATCTTTCTGAGTTTCTTGACTTGACTGATATTCATGGACATCTCATTTCCCCATATGCAAAATGGGTCGAAAAGTGGGTCTAAGCCTCTGACAGCAGGACCTACATGTGCAAGACCAAATTGTAAGAAACCTAAATATTAGAATGATTCCTGCAACTGCACAATAATGTGCTATTAGCCAAAGGACCCTGCTTGAACAAACCTTGATGGTAAACCGCAGTGTCTCCCATTGTTTCCCTGCAATACACATAAGCAAGATCTTGATCAGGTTAGCTGAGAGTTGCCATACTATCAGTAGAATATGTATTGAGTACAGCCAAATTGCAGAACTGAACCAAACAGTTAAATGGACAGCAGACCAAATGAACCAAAATAGTTAACTAAGCACGACATTGTAGAGTAGAAACATGTATGAGAAGATAAGACAGTTAACAAAACAAAGAATGCTTGAGAACAGTACTACGAAATGTAGCAATTGTTGGACCAAAGTGTTAACTAAACATTACATTTCAGAGGACCAAACTGTTAACTGAACATCAGATTGCATATTAACATTACAGAGGACAAATCACTAGAAGGCACTCGCGGTGGCCTCAAGAAAACATCACGAACTGTATTTTAAAGTAGACAACCGCGCGGCGGTGTCGACGGTGGCCTCGAAGACGAGGTGCTCCTCCAAGATCTGGCGGTTGACACGCATGTCAGCCATAGCGACCTCGTTCGCACGTGCGGCCGCATGCACTCAGCTCCACGTTATACTGCATGTAAAATGGCTATGGGCGGCGCTTAATTGGAGGAGGGGGCAGTGATTTCGGTGGAAGGTGTCGCTTCATCAGTTGGGGCATGTGGGACGAGAAAGGAGGAGGATGGTGTGGGTGGGGTGTGGATTACCTGACCATATCGACGAGGCCGCGCAGCAAGAAGAAGGGTCAACGGCGAGGAGGTCGTGCAACAAGAAGAAGGGTCGCCAGCGAGGAGGCGACACTACAAGAAGAAGGGTCGCCAGCGAGGAGGCGGCACTCCAAGAAGAAGGGTAGCCGGCGAGGAGGCGGTGCTGCAAGAAGAAGGGTCGCCGGCGAGGAGGCTGAGCTGCCAGTAAGCAGCAGTGAAGGTTTGAACTTGGAAAGCAAGGAGGAATAGCGGAAATGTGGCTTTTGGTAGGAGGGAGGGGCAGGAGATAGATATTTCCGCGGTGGCAAAAAAAATCCGCTTGGTGCCGCGAGAAACTGGCGCGCAAGTGTGGTTCAAGCAGGGGCGGTGGACTGTAGATGACGAAGCTTCCTGCGTGAGCCAGACAAGATGGTGCGCCAAGATATTTTATATCGCATCCCACACGATTCATTCTAGTAAATTGTTTGTATACCTGATTTTTTTCATTATGTTTTGAAAGACAAAATGGTGTTACGGAGGGAAAGGATGGTGTTTGAATTGCTAGAACATTTACGTACAGCGAACATGCAACTAGTACATTTGTGTCATGTTTAAATTTGGAATTATTGCGGGTTCGTTTGGCATTTTTATGCATTAATTGAGTTTCTTGGTATTTAATATGCATAATTCAAATTTGAACTACAAGCACATGCTCCAATGCACCAAAGTTTGCTGAAAAATCACATGTGTGTCTTTGGGTGAATTTATAGGTCCCATGCAAGAAATTGGAATAAAATTCAAACATCTGGGTGTCATGGCTCGGTTGGAATGATTGAGAAACTTGGTTTTTTAATTCCTGTAAATCCAAAACATGGCTGAAAATCATGAAACTTCGCATGGTGTCATGACATGGCACTAACATGCTGTAGTAATTTTTTTGGCCGAATTGGGACAAGCTTTGGTGTAAGCTTCTTGCAAACCAGAGCTTCCCCCAAGAAGGCTCCTGGTTCCAAGAGGGAACGTGTCACCTCCGTGTGCGAAACGACATACATACACTGCCTTCTCCCGCCTTAATTTTTTACACAGGCAGATTAGACCAAATGGAAGTATTGTGCTAAATTTTGGAATCATTCCATGTTCATTTGGCCTTTTTTATACATTAATTGAGTTTCTGGGTATTTAATGTGCATAATTCAAATTTGAACTACAAGCATAGGCTCCACTGCATCAAAGTTGTTTGAAAAATCAGATGTGTGTCCTTAGGTGAATTTCTAGGTCCCATGCAAGAGATGGGTGTGAAATCCAAACATCTAGGCATCGTGGCTCGGCCAGGAAGATTGATAAACTTGGTTTTTTAATTCCCATAATTCCAAAACACGCCTGAAAATCATGAAACTTAGCATGGTGTAATGACATGGCACCAACATGCTGCGGTAATTTTTTTGGCCGAATTGGGACAAGCTTTGGTGTAGGCTTCTTGCAAACCGGAGCTTCCCTCAAGAAGGCTCATGGTTCCGAGAGGGAACGTGTCACCTCCGTGTGCGAAATGACATACGTACACTGCCTTCTCCCGCCTTAATTTTTTTACACAGCCAAATTAGACCAAATGAAGTACCGTGCTAAATTTTGGAATTATTCCAGGCTCGTTTCGCCTTTTTTATACATTAATTGAGGTTTTGGGCATTTAATGTGCATAATTCAAATTTGAACTACAAGCACAGGCTCCAGTGCACCAAAGTTGTTTGAAAAATCACATGTGTGTCCTTGGGTGAATTTCTAGGTCCCATGCAAGAGATGGGAGTGAAATTCAAACATCTGGGCGTCGTGGCTCGGCCGAAAAGATTGAGAAACTTGATTTTTTTTAATTCCTGCAATTCCAAAACACGCCTGAAAATCATGAAACTTGGCATGGTCTCATGACATGGCACAACCATGATGCGGTAATTTTTGTGGTCGAATTGGGACAAGCTTTGGTGTAAGCTTCTTGCAAACCGGAGCTTCCCTCAAGAAGGCTCGTGGTTCCGAGAGGGAACGTGTCACCTCCGTGTGCGAAACAACATACGTACACTGCCTTCTCCCGCCCACAGCCAGATTAGACCAAATAGAAGTATCATGCTAAATTTTGGAATTATTCTGGGCTCGTGTTGCCTTTTTATACATTAATTGAGTTTTTGGGCATTTAATGTGCATAATTCAAATTTGAACTACAAGCATAGACTCCAGTGCAAAGTTGTTTGAAAAATCACATGTGTGTCCTTGGGTGAACTTTTAGGTCCCATGCAAGAGATGGGAGTGGAATTCAAACATCTGGGCGTCGTGGCTCGGCCGGAAAGATTGAGAAACTAGGTTTTTTAATTCCTGTAATTCAAAAACACGCCTAAAAATCATGAAACTTGGCATGGTGTCATGACATGGCACCAACATGCTGCGGTAAGTTTTTTGGCCGAATTGGGACAAGCTTTGGTGTAAGCTTCCTTCAAACCGGAGCTTCCATCAAGAAGGCTCGTGGTTCCGAGAGGGAACGTGTCACCTCCGTGTGTGAAACGACATACGTACACTGCCTTCTCCCGCTTTAATTTTTTTACACAGCCAAATTAGACCAAATAGAAGTATCGTGCTAAATTTTGGAATTATTCTGGGCTCGTTTCGCCTTTTTTATACATTAATTGAGTTTCTGGCCATTTAATGTGCATAATTCAAATTTGAACTACAAGCATAGGCTCCAGTGCACCAAAGTTGTTTGAAAAATCACATGTGTGTCCTTGGGTGAATTTCTAGGTCCCATGCAAGAGACGAGAGTGAAATTCAAACATCTGGGCATCATGGCTTGGCTGGAAAGATTGAGAAACTTGGTTTTTTTAATTCCTGTAATTCCAAAACACGCCTGAAAATCATGAAACTTGGCATGGTGTCATAACATGGCACCAACATGTTGCCGTAAATTTTATGGACGAATTGGGACAAGCTTTGGCGTAAGCTTCTTACAAGCCGAAGCTTCCCTCAAGAAGGCTCGTGGTTCCGAGAGGGAACGTGTCACCTCCGTGTGCGAAATGACATACGTACACTGCCTTCTCCTGTCTTAATTTTTTTACACAGCCAGATTAGACCAAATAGATGTACCGTGCTAATTTTTAGAATTATTTCAGGTTCGTTTGGCCTTTTTTATACATTAATTGAGTTTCTAGGCATTTAATGTGCATAATTCAAATATGAACTACAAGCACATGCTCCAGTGCACTAAATTTGTTTGAAAAATCACATATGTGTCCTTGGGTGAATTTCTAGGTCCCATGCAAGAGATGGGAGTGAAATTCAAACATCTGGGCATCGTGGCTCAGCCGGAAAGATTGAGAAACTTGGTTTTTTAATTCCTGTAATTCAAAAACACGCCTGGAAATCATGAAACTTGACATGGAGTCATAACAATGGACCAACATGCTGTGGTAATTTTTTTGTCCGATTTGCGAAGGCGCAGACATTAACAATCAACAAAGTCATTTTGGAACAAGTGCTGTCACGTTACAAATCGGAAACACAAATATTATTGAAACCGTGGGCGTTCGACTTACCAATTACGTGCGGTCACACATCCCCTTTTTTTATTGGTTAGGAGGTGCTGTGCGGGGTAGCTATTTGAGTACGGGAGGCGTGCGATCAGACCCCTGTGCGTGCTCATCGGGAGGAGAGCCTGCTACCTCTTGAGCACTGCGTTGGATTTCCTTGAAGAGGAAAGGAGATGCAGCAAAGTAGCATAAGTATTTCCCTTAGTTTTTGAGAACCAAGGTATCAATCCAGTAGGAGGCTACGCGCGAGTCCCTCGTACCTGCACAAAACAAATAACTCCTCGCAACCAACGCGATAAGGGGTTGTCAATCCCTTCACGGTCACTTACGAGAGTGAGATCTGATAGATATGATAAGATAATATTTTTGGTATTTTTGTGATAAAGATGCAAAGTAAAATAAAAGCAAAGTAAAAAAGCAAAGAAAATAACTAAGTATTGGAAGATTAATATGATGAAGATAGACCCCGGGGGCCATAGGTTTCACTAGTGGCTTCTCTCAAGAGCATAAGTATTTCATGGTGGGTGAACGAATTACAGTTGAGCAATTGACAGAATTGAGCATAGTTATGAGAATATCTAGGTATGATCATGTGTATAGGCATCACGTCCGAGACAAGTAGACCGACTCCTGCCTGCATCTACTACTATTACTCCACTCATCGACCGCTATCCAGCGTGCATCTAGAGTATTAAGTTCATGAAATAGAGTAACGCCTTAAGCAAGATGACATGATGTAGAGGGATAGATTCATGCAATATGATAAAAAAACATCTTGTTATCCTCGATGGCAACAACACAATACGTGCCTTGCTGCCCCTACTGTCACTGGGAAAGGACACCACAAGATTGAACCCAAAGCTAAGCACTTCTCCCATTGCAAGAAAGATCAATCTAGTAGGCCAAACCAAACTGATAATTCGAAGAGACTTGCAAAGATAACCAATCATACATAAAAGAATTCAGAGAAGATTCAAATATTGTTCATAGATAATCTTGATCATAAACCCACAATTCATCGATCTCAACAAACACACCGCAAAAAGAAGATTACATCGAATAGATCTCCACAAGAGAGGGGGAGAACATTGTATTGAGATCCAAAAAGAGAGAAGAAGCCATCTAGCTAATAACTATGGACCCGAAGGTCTGAAGTAAACTACTCACACTTCATCGGAGAGGCTATGGTGTTGATGTAGAAGCCCTCCGTGATGGATGCCCCCTCCGGCGGAGCTCCGGAACAGGCCCCAAGATGGGATCTCGTGGATACAGAAAGTTGCGGCGGTGGAATTAGGGTTTTGGCTCCGTATCTGATCGTTTGGGGGTACGTAGTTATATATAGGAGGAAGAATTACGTCAGTTGAGCAACAGGGGGCCCACGAGGGTGGAGGGCGCGCTTGGGGGGGGGGTAGGCGCGCCCCTACCTCGTGGCCTCCTCCTTTGTTTCTTAACGTAGGGTCCAAGTCTCCTGGATCATGTTCGGTGAGAAAATCACGTTCCCGAAGGTTTCATTCCGTTTGGACTCCGTTTGATATTCCTTTTCTTCAAAACCCTAAAATAGGCAAAAACAGCAATTCTGGGCTGGGCCTCTGGTTAATAGGTTAGTCCCAAAATAATAGAAAAGTGGATAATAAAGCACAATAATGTCCAAAACAATAGATAATATAGCATGGAGCAATCAAAAATTATAGATACATTGGAGACGTATCAAGCCCTTTTAACCGCTACCCGCCGCGCACCTCCGTCCCAACGTCTCCATTAATGGCGCCCGAGCACATGTTCTACGGCATGACTATATGTCTCACTGGACTGAGATTTAAGAGAGAAAAATGAAAATCTGAAAAGAAAGTTTTGCACGGATCTTGATGTAAGATCCGACGGACCTATATAGTATCGACTGCGACTTATAGCAAGCATGATGAATATAAGGACGATGACATTGGATAATAATTGTCTTACATATTTATAAACATAATTAAAAAAGCCACATGCGTCAATGCCCGATATACACAAGGGTAAAAGAAGAAGGAAGACAACTAGTCTCCGCGGTGGGCGGCGACGAGCTCTTTCTTGTCCTCAAGATGCTGGTTGAGAGCATCCACAGATTCCTCCACCAGTCTTCTGCGCTCGATGCGCAGCATGGAATTCTCGTCCATAAGTTTCTCGACAATGACGCCGGTCCTCTTCAATAAGGCAGTGGTCTGCTCCTGCTGCTCCGCACTTCCGACAATCTTCGCCCTCAGCAGGTCGCGCTCGGCCCGAAGCTTCACATTGCTCTCATTTAGTTGTCAGATGACGTCGGTACACTGTTCAAACGAGGCTTGCAGGTCATCCTGCAACCTCGCCCACCTGGAGATCTGATCCATGTGCCTAAGGACGAGGGCACGCATGCACCTGTAAGAGTCCCAGCCTACCCGCGAGGCATTTTCCCAGGCCGCTGTGGCGCGGGAGGACATCTCTGCCGCACTCGCGGTGTGGCGGGACATCTCTTCAGCTTCCGCGGTGCGGCCAAACCAGTCTACTGCTTCGACGGCGTGGTGGGTCCTCCGTGCTGCTTCAGCGGTGCAGTGGGACCTCTCTGCTGCTACGGCCGTGCGGCGGGACATGTTGGCTGCTTTCGCGGCGAGGCAGGACATCTCTCGTGCTCCCGCTTCTAGGCTCGCCTCTCCCTGGTGGCAATCTCTCGACCCAAAACTCACGCTGGCCATGGCGGACGCAAGGGAACGATGATGAATGACTTGTTTGTTTTTGAATTTTTGTGGATGAGGAGTTGAGGAGGAATGCACAGTCATCTTGGAGTAGTAGTATTTATAACCGCGTAGTAATACGCTCCTAAGTGGGAAACCGTTTAGGTTTTGATCGGTGTGAACAAGTTTGTAATTTGGAATGTGACAGGACACGGCCTCCCTGTTCTTTAAAAAAAATTATGATGGGACGCATGCTCAAAATTTACTGGTGGTTATAAGTGCGACACTATTCCCGGAAGGCGTAACATGGGCACGTACGCCTTCTCGGGCACGTACGTGGCGTTTGCACCATAGGGTGTACCGCAATAGGCAATGTCACCACCATCGCGCATAGTTCTTTTAATTAGAATGTGTGTGCCCGTCTAGCGCACACACGTTGATCTATCAAACTGTTTCAGTTTGTTGTGGCTAATCGCAAACATTTCATCCATGTGAAGTGTATGCCATCAATCGCAGACACTTTGATCTGGCTGACCCGTTTCTGTTCTGTTGCCTAATCGCAAACAGTTAATCCTTCTGAAGCGTATGCCCTCAATCACACACACCTTGATCTGGCTGACCATTTCTTTTGTGTTGCCTAATCATGAACAGTTCATCTGAGTGAACCGGATGCTGTGTATCGCACACGCCTTCATCTGGCTGCCCGTTTCTTTTGTTCCTCCTCATCGCAAACAGTTAATTGAACTGAACTGTATGCCCTTCATCGCACACGCAACTAAAACCTGAACCGTGTTTGATGCATCCGTCATCACAAACGTTTTATACATTTCTGACGGTTTTCATACAGCACCATTTGCGATTATTGCATCGCACACAGTTTCTTGAAGGGTCTCTGATTGTAGTGTCACGTTAGCAGCATCCTGCAGTAGTGTGTTGTCAAATAATAAATTCCTTGGAAAGTTTGGTATGGAGGGCAACCGTGGATACGACTAGCCATGGAAAGTGAAAGTATGGTGGAAAAAGGAATAAACTTTATTTTCTGTTTGGGAATTGCCTATGATATATCTAAGAATGGAAAGTATTGGGAACTCTAAGTCGTTTTGGTTGGTGGGATGGACACACCTCCCAAAATGTTTTTATGTCTAAGTTTTTCGCTTTGAGCTCTGGCACCTCTACAAATCCCCACTTCCCTCTGCGAAGGGACTTTTATTTTACTTTATGCAATTTTTATTTTTGAAATTGAGTCTCCATCTTCTCTTATAAAAGCACCAACTAGGAGGCAATATGATCGTACTTAAGTATTGGGTGTAGCTAATATCGAGTGTGTTTCATGAATGGATCAATGATTGAGCATGATGGGCTAGGGATAACTTATTTTAGCATTGATATTTTGAAAAGGCATGGTTGCTTGTTGATATGCTTGAGTATTTAAATTATCATGTCAAAACTAGACTATTTCTTTAAACAATATAAAAGTCCAAATGTCCATGCTATAAAGAAAAGAATATGATCTGACATGTTAGGCAGCATTCCACATCAAAATTCTGTTTTTATCACTTACCTACTCGAGGACGAGCAGGAGTTAAGCTTGGGGATGCTGATACGTCTCCAACGTATCTATATTTTTTGCTTATTCCATGATGTTATATCATCAATCTAGGATGTTTTATAATCATTTTATATCATTTTTTTGTGCTAACCTATTGACATAGTGCTAAGTGCCAGTTGTTGTTTTTTCCATGTTTTTTTACACTGCAGAAAATCAATATCAAATGGAGTCCAAATGCCGCGAAACTTTACGGAGATTTTTTATGGGCCAGAAGGAACACAATGGGCCCTGGCTGTGCCTAGGGGGTGCCCTGATGGGAGCACAACCCACCAGGACGTGCCAGGAGGCCCACGCGCGCCCTGGTGGGTTCTGCCCACCTCGGGTGCCCCGGACTGCCTCTTTGCTCTATAAATACCCCAATATTCCCAAAACCCTAGGGGAGTCGATGAAATATTCATCCAGCCGCCGCAGAGTCCAGAACCACCAGATCCAATCTAGGCACCATTTCAGATGGGGTTCACCACCTCCATTGGTGACTCTCCGATGATGTGTGAGTAGTTCTTTGTAGACCTTTAAGTCCGTAGTTAGTAGCTATATGGCTTCCTCTCTCTCTCTTTATTCTCAATACAATGGTCTCTTGGAGATCCATATGATGTAACTCTTTTGCGGTGTGTTTGTTGGGATCGATGAACTTTGAGTTTATGATCAGATCTATCTTTTTATACCCATAAAAGTATTTGAGTTTCTTTGATCTCTTTTATGCATGATCTCTTATAGCCTTGTATTTCTTCTCCGATATTTGGGTTTTGTTTGGCCAACTTGATCTATTTATCTTGCAATGGGAAGAGGTGCTTTGTAGTGGGTTCGATCTTACGGTGCTTGATCCCAGTGATAGAAAGGGAACCGACACATATGTATTGTTGCTACTAAGGGTAAAACGATGGGGTCTCTCTCTACACAGATAGATCTTGTCTACATCATGTCATCGTTCTTATTGCATTACTCCGTTTCTCCATGAACTTAATACAGTAGATGCATGCTGGATAGTGGTCGATGTGTGGAGTAATAGTAGTAGATGCAGGCAGGAGTTGGTCTACTAATCTTGGACGTGATGCCTATGTCATGATCATTTCCTGGATATCTTCATGAGTATTTGAAGTTCTATCAATTTCCCAACAGTAATTTGTTTACCCACCGTTTGCTATTTTTCTCGTGAGAAGCCACTAGTGAAACCTACGGCCCCCGGGTCTGTTTCTCATATATTTGTCTTTGCGATCTACTTTTCCTTTGCATTTATTTTCAGATCTATTAATCCAAAAACCAAAAAATACCTTGCTGTAATTTATTCTTATTTATTTTATTTCGCGTTCGATCTATCAATCTACTACAAATTTACCTCACGTCCGTTTGCCTACATTGAGGCGTCATACCCCGGAAGGGATTGACAACCCCTTCAATACGTCGAGTTGCGAGAAGTTGTTATTTGTGTGTAGGTGATGTCTATGTTGTGTTACTTGGTTCTCCTACTGGTTCAATAACCTTGGTTTCATATCTGAGGGAAGTACCTACTGCCGCTGTGCTGCATCATCCCTTCCTCTTTGGGAAAAAACCGACGTAGCTTCAAGCGACATCAAGTGGGGGAGAGGAAAATGAGAGGCAAATGACAAATAATGTAAATTGCGAGGAGATGAGATTTTTGATTAGGAACCTGGTAGATGGTGATGATCCTCCCCGGCAACGGCGCCAGAAATTGGCACGTTGACGGGAGACTATCTTGACTTGATCCTCCTCGGCAACGGCGCCAGAAATTCCTTTTGATGTCTGCTAGACTACGTAGGTATTTCCCCAAAGAGGAAGGGATGCCACAACACATCGATGGTAGGTATTTCCCTCAGTGTTGAGACTTATTGAACCAGTAGGAGAACCAAGCAACACTACGTAAACAACACCTACACCCGAATAACAAATACTCGCCACCCGACGTGTTAAAGGGGTTGTCAATCCCTTTCGGGTAACGGTGCCACACATTGGCAAACAGACGTTATAAAAATATGATAGATAGGATAAATAGATCTCGGATAAAATAAATTGCAGCAAGGTATTTTTGTATTTTTGGTTTAAGAGATCTGAAAATAAAAGAAAATAAAAATATATCGCAAAGGCAAATATCATAAAGAAGAGACCCGGGGGCCGTAGGTTTCACTAGTGGCTTCTCTCGAGAAAAAATAGCAAATGGTGGATAAATGAATTACTGTTGGGAAATTCATAGAACTTCAAATAATCATGATGATATCCAGGCAATGATCATAATATAGGCATCACGTCCAAGATTAGTAGACCGACTCTTGCCTGCATCTACTACTATTATTCCACACGTCGACCGCTATCCAGCATGCATCTAGTGTATTAAGTTCATGGAGAAACAGAGTAATGCAATAAGAACGATGACATGATGTAGACAAGATCTATTTATGTAGAAATTGACCCCATCTTGTCATCCTTAATAGCAACGATACATACGTGTCGGTTCCCCTTCTGTCACTCGGATCAAGCACCATAAGATCGAACCCATCACAAAGCACCTCTTCCCATTGCAAGATAAATAGATCAAGTTGGCCAAGCAAAACCCAAATATCAGAGAAGAAATACGAGGCTATAAGCAATCATGCATATAAGAGATCAAAGAAGACTCAAATAACTTTCATGGATAAAAAGAGATAGATCTGATCATAAACTCAAGGTTCATCGAATCCCAACAAACACACCGCAAAAGAAATACATCATATGGATCTCCAAGAGACCATTGTATTAAGAATCAAATGAGAGAGAGGAAGCCATCCATAGCTACTAACTACAGACCCAAAGGTCTACAAAAGACTATTCACGCATCATCGGAGAGGCACCAATGGACGTGATGAACCCCTCCGTGATGGTGTCTAGATTGGATCTGGTGGTTCTGGATTCTGCGATAGCTGGAATTGATTTTTGTCGACTCCCCTAGGGTTTCTGGAACATTGGGGTGTTTATAGAGTAAACAGGAGGTCCAGGGGGCACCCGAGGTGGGCACAACCCAACAGGTCGCGCCTGGGCCGTGTTTATAGAGTAAACAGGAGGTCCAGGGGGCACCCGAGGTGGGCACAACCCAACAGGTCGCGCCTGGGCCTCCAGGCGCGCCCTGGTGGGTTGTGCTCCCCTCGGAGCACCCCCCCAGGCGCTTCTCCGACCCATTAGATGTCTTCTTGTCCAAAAAAATCCACAAAAATTTTTGCTCCGTTTGGACTTCGTTTGATATTGATTACGTGCGATGTAAAAACATGCAAAAAAGCAACAACCAGCACTTGGCACTATGTCAATAGGTTAGTACCAAATAATGATATAAAATGACTATAAAATGATTCTAAAACATCCAAGAATGATAATATAACAGCATGGAACAATCAAAAATTATAGATACGTTGGAGATGTATCAAGGTAAAACCCTATATCCTGCTTCTAGTGTATTGATTGTGATGGGATACAATATACATGATGATCTACCTCGAGATTGTATGTGTATGAATCTATCGAATATGAGATCATCTATTGACTAGCCTAGCGTCGGTTTATATAATGTACTAGAGGCCTAGGATTTAGAAGAGTCCTAGTCAGCTACATTGGTGGAGAGGAATCCTCGTCTTGTGTACCAAGTCTTGTGGAATCTTCCTTGTATGCGTCATGGGCTGCCCGAAGTGGCCCATTAGTGAACCGCCACGGGGGTCCTCGGCCCGGCCCTCCTAGTGGGGAGACGACATGGTGAGTACCCCCTAGTCCAGGACATCGTCACTCGTTGTAGATCATATTCTTACATGTACTTTTTACACACCCTGTCGGTACCGTGAATAGTTTGTTCATGGAATTGCTACTTCCTGAGCTTGCATTGGTTTTTCCCTTGAAGAGGAAAGGGTGATTCAGCACAGTAGAGATAATTATTTCCATTAGTTAAGAACCAAGGTATCAATCCAGTAGGAGAAATATGCACAAATCACCAATACATGCACAAACAATCAAACACTTGCACCCAACGCGATAAAGGGGTTGTCAATCCCTTCACGGTCACTTGCAGAGGTGAGATCTGATAGAGATAAATAAAATTAAACAAAAGATAACTAGATATTTTTTGAATTTTTGGTTTATATGTCTGAAAATAAAAAATTGCAAAATAGTAGATCGGGAACTAATATGATGGAAAATAGACCCAGGGGCCATAGGTTTCACTAGAGGCTTCTCTCTAGAAGGAAAATAATACGGTGGGTGAACAAATTACTATCGAGCAATTGATATAAAAGCGCAAAGTTATGACGATATCCAAGGCAATGTTCATGTAAAATAGGCATCACGTCCGTGTCAAGTAGACCGACTCCTGCCTGGATCTACTACTATTACTCCACACATCGACCGACTCCTGCCTGGATCTACTACTATTACTCCACACATCGATCAACTCCTGCCTGCATCTAGAGTATTAAGTTCATAAAGAACAGAGTTACACTTTAAGTAAGATGACATGATGTAGAGGAATAAACTCAAGCAATATGATGTAAACCCCATCTTTTTATCCTTGATGGCAACAATACAATAAGTGCCTCGCTACCCCTACTTTGTCACTGGGCGAGGACACCGCAAGATTGAACCCAAAGCTAAGCACTTCTCCCATTGCAAGAAACACCAATCTAGTTGGCCAAACCAAACCGATAGTTCGAAGAGAAATACAAAGATATCAAATCATGCATATAAGAATTCAGAGAAGATTCAAATAATATTCATAGATAAGCTGATCATAAATCCACAATTCATCGGATCTCAACAAACACACCGCAAAAGAAGATTGCATCGGATGGATCTCCAAGAACATCGAGGAGAACATGGTATTGAGAATCAAAGAGAGAGAGAGAGAGAGAGAAGAAGCCATCTAGCTACTAGCTATGGACCCATAGGTCTGAGGTAAACTACTCAAGCTTCATCGGAAGGGCAATGGAGTTGATGTAGATGCCCTCCGTGATCGAATCCCCCTCCGACAGGTTGCCGGAAAAAGCCCCAAGATGGGATCTCATGGGAACCGAAGGTTGCGGCGGTGGAAAAGTGTTTTCGTGGATGCTTCCGGAGGTTCGGGAATATATATGAATATATAGGAGGAAGAATTAGGTCAGGAGGTCACCGAGGGGCCCACAAGGTAGGGGCGCCCCCCTAGGGCGCGCCCTCCACCCTTGTCACCGCATCATGGCTCTTATGACTTGCACTCCAAGTCTCCTGGGTGTCTTTTGGTCCAAGAAAAATCATCGCGAATGTTTTATTCTATTTGGACTCCGTTTGATATTCCTTTTCTGCAAAGCTAAAAAACAAGGAAAAACAGAAACTGGCACTGGGCTCTAGGTTAATAGGTTAGTCCCAAAAATAATATAAAATCGCATATTAATGCACATAAAACATCCAAAACAGATAATATAATAGCATGGAACAATAAAAAATTATAGATACATTGGAGACGTATCAAGCATCCCCAAGCTTAATTCTTGCTCGTCCTCGAGTAGGTAAATCATAAAAACAGAATTTTTGATGTGGAATGCTACCAAACATATTTATCCATGTAAATTTTCTTTATTGTAGCATGAATGTTCAGATCCATAAGATTCAAAATAAAAGTTTAATATTGACATAAAAATGATAATACTTCAAGCATACTAACAAGGCAATTATGTCTTCTCAAAATAACATGGCCAAAGAAAGCTATCCCTACAAAATCATATAGTCTGACTATGCTCCATCTTCATCACACAAAATACTCAAAGCATACACAACCCCGATGATAAGCCAATCAATTGTTTCATACTTTTGGTGTTCTCAAACCTTTTCAACTTTCACGCAATACATGAGTGTGAGCCATGGACATAACACTATAGGTGGAATAGAATATGGTGGTTGTGGAGAAGACAAAAAAGAAGGAGATAGTCTCACATCAACTAGGCATATCAACGGGCTATGGAGATGCCCATCAATATATATCAATGTGAGTGAGTAGGGATTTCCATGCAACAAATGCACTAGAGCTATAAGTTTATGAAAGCTCAAAAAAAGAAACTAAGTGGGTGTGCATCCAACTTGCTTTCTCATCAAGACCTAGGGCAATTTGAGGAAGCCCATCATTGGAATATACAAGCCAAGTTCTATAATGAAAAATTCCCACTAGTATATGAAAGTGACAACATAGGAGACTCTCTATCATGAAGATCATGGTGCTACTTCGAAGCACAAGTGTGGAAAAAGGATAGTAACATTGCCCCTTCTCTCTTTTCTCTCATTTTTCTGTTGTTGGCTTCTTTGGACTCTTTTATTTTTCCTCACATGGGGCAATGCTCTAATAATGAAGATCATCACACTTTTATTTACTTACAACTTGATACTTAAAACAAAATATGAATCTATATGAATGCCTCTGGCAGTGTACCTTTATGTGCAATGACTCAAGAGTGACATGTATGAAAAAATTATGAAAGGTGGCTTTGCCACAAATACTATGTCAACTGCAAAGTAATATGGCAATGATGAAGCGTGTCATAATAAAAGGAACGGTAGAAGTTGCATGGCAATATATGGCTATGGAAATGCCATAATAGGTAGGTATAGTGGCTGTTTCGAGGAAGGTATATGGTGGGTGTAAGGTACCGGCGAAAGTTGTGCGGTACTAGAGATGTTAGCAATGGTGGAAGGGTGAGAGTGCGTATAATCCATGGACTCAACATTAGTCATTAAAGAACTCACATACTTATTGCAAAAATCTATTAGTCATCGAAACAAAGTACTACGTTGTCGGGGTTCAGGAACGACACCTATGGGATCATGGGGAATCCCTTCTACGATTGCTGGGGTGCGGGGCTATAAAAAGAGCGGGTTTAGGAGATCAACGTGGGGGGGGGGTTATCCAGGTTCGGGCCACAAATCATCCGTAATACCCTACTCCTACTGGTTCGTGTTTATATGGTGTTCTTGGACTAGCTACAAAGCATGCAAGGTCCAAAAAATTCGAATCCTCTCACAGTACGCCGCGGGCCTCCTTTTATAGTCAAAGGGGCTGCCACAGTGGCACACGGGAGGTGGAAAGTTGTATAGTAGTCGAGCTTATCGCCTGACATCACGGGACAAAACGCATTAAATGCGCCACTTAGGTGTCCTCTTGCTTTATCGGGGACAGTAACGAAGCCCGTCCCATCCATCACCGCTTCGCCTTGCTCCGACACGCGTCTAGGCCAACGAGGCATGCAGCGCCATGTAGGCTGGCAGGCTGCTGAGCTGGCGTGGTGGCAGGGTCTTCACGAAGATCTGCATGCCACCACGTAGGTGCTTGACTGGTTGGCCTAGGAGCCACGTACTGCCACGTGGGTACCTGCTTAGTTGGTGGGTCGGCCGCTGAGCTGGGGTGGCGACGGGGCGGCAAGGCCTTGCGGCGGTCTTGCTGATCTTCCCGGCAAGGGTCTTGCCGGGGCCTTGTGGGCGCCCTCGGCAAGAGTCGTGCTGGGGCCTCGTGGATATCTTTGCCAGGAGCCTTGCCGGGGCCTCGTGTGCATTCTCGGCAAGGAGCCTTACTGTTATCTTGTTTCTTGGTTCCTATCTAGGCCTCGCAGGCCCTTTGTCTTCACAAAGGTCTGCATGCTACCATGCAGGCGCCTCCCGAGCCTTGGTTCCAATGTTGTCGACGGTGTCGGAACTCTTAGGCTCAAGGGTGGCGGCTCTGCTGGTGTTGGGAAAGTTGCCCCGGCAAGACTCTTGTCGGGGCTACGCGAGCTCCCCCGGCAAGGCTCTTGCCGGGGAAAGCCCACCTTGTCCCTCTGCTTCTTGCGCCTTCGGCTTGGCGATGCTCTGGTAGTCTTGGGTTTCGCTTCCTTCACTCCACCAAGCGTGGCCGCAGGCGTGTGGCTACGACTGCCAGCGCACAAGTAAAGGGGTACGAAAAGGAACCCTATTTTGTACACCGACAGGAGCCCCCGGGCCTGGGTCATATATAAGAGCGGAGCGTTATTGGGCTAGGCCCAGAACGGTGCGCGGGCGACGGAGTTTTACCGTAGTAACTCCCTCGCTAGTTGCGCTTCCCCATGACCCGCGTTGAATGCGTGACGTGGGGGTCATGCGTGGGGCGGTTGCTACACGCCTGCGTCACATCGTGGTAAATGGTAAAGAGGCGGCCCACACCTTCCCCATAAAAAGAGGAAAACGCAGGGGCGCGGCTCATTTACTAAGTGGACTCGGGTCGTGGCCTTCAAGGCACCCATGCCCCACGATCACGGAGTGGAAAACAATCGCTTCACTTGTCTTCTCAATTCTGGCCTGCTCGCCACGTGTCCCCCATGCCCCAAGGAGGGTAGGCGGTGGACACGAAGGGCACGGGCCTTAATGGTGAGGCAAGAAACCTGATCGCCGCTGATTGGAGCAGCGGGTCGGTCCCGATTCCCTACGCCCCTGGCAGACGGATTGGTTAAGTGGGGCGGCCAAGCCCCAGCCCCGCCCCTTTATAAGAAGAGGTGGGGGATGGCACTCTTCAATCCTCCAATATCCATCTCCTTCCATCTTGACTCCTTCCTTCCTTCCGCTATGGCGAGAGGGCGCGTCGGCGCTCCGATGGCAGCGACGAGAGTCTCTCCTCAACAGCGTGCCCCCTCCCCAAGAGCTTGTGGCGGCGGAGCCGGACGTGAGAGGAAGAGGGAGGGGCGAGGCCGAGGCCGCCATGGCGCTCGGGGGAGTGGAGGACAGGGTGGCGCACCGGCCACGCCTCCACCAGCAGCCCTTCACCCAATGGAGGGCCATGTCGGAGACCAGCCCCGTGAATTCTTCATCAGGATGCACAAGCCGGTGCGCGGTCGCCTTCGTATCCCCACTCCATTCGCTCGGGAGATGGAGCTCGACCCGCCACAAGCCTTGAGGCTGCATATGAGGGGCTGCCGGAATAGCGGCATGCGGGTCAATGTCGACTTCCCTGCCCCTCATGTCATGTATCTCCGCCGCGGGTGGAAAGCCTTCGCCCGTGCCCATAGCCTGTCGGAGGGGCTCGTCCTCCACTTCAAATTGATGGAGAACGTCCTGCTCTCTGTCAAGGTTTTTGGGCACTTGGGAACTCGCCTAAGGTGCTGCATGGAGAGCTCCACTGATGACAAACCTCCTCCTCGAGCGGGAGTGATGAGGAGGACAGCGACAACGGCGACGAGGGCATCAGGCAGGAGGACACCGACTCCGACTCTCACTGACTGCGCTGCCCTCCTCCCTCGGCCACGCGCCCTGCCGAGGGTCTTCTTCGTCAAGCTCTCCATAGGCGCATTCCCCGCCGCTTCCTTTTTGCCTTCACCTGCCGCACCTGGGAGGAAAGGGGCAAGAACGGGGATTACGGGGCACTTATCTTTTTTTAAGCCTGCGGGCATTTGTCAGATTTAAACCTTGTAATCCCCTTGCTCATGTTTACATTCCATATGAGTTGTACTTATTCACAACGTATTAATGAAAAAGGGGGCTTGCCGGGTTCTTTTGTGCGTGAGTAAGGCTCACACCAAGGAACAAGTCCTTGTTATCTTAAGATAAGCACTGTTGCCCAGCAGCAAACCTTGCCATCCTCCCACTTCATAGCTCGGTCATACTCACGCTCTTGGCGGAGGCAGGAGCGAAGTAGGATTAGGCCCTTCATTTGTTTCCTTGCCACCGCAACTACAACCAAGTTCCGGCCCAAAGAAGAGTTCTTGGGCATAGGAAAGGGGGAGCGCGGTGGCCCGAGAAAAACGGAGTCTCATACATCCAAGTCTCATACGGAAATGCATAACAGGAGATAAAAGACTTATCTAAATCTGCAGCCCCCAGCAACCTTGGCTTGCCGTGGTCGGATACTTGAATCTGCAGCCCCCGGCAATGGCTTGCCGGGGTCGAGGATGTCAGTCCGTCTCCCTGCTCTTAAATGGTTTGGCAGAAACGCCTGTGCAGCGTGCAAACCAAAAAAAGGACTGGAAAGGACAGAAAGACACACACTCTATGCTAGGGGTTAGATGCCGCTGAGCACTATCAACCCTAACAAAGAGAGAGACTCAACCTAGCATGCATGCTAAAACTTAGTGCGCCAACGTTTCATTTATTTGTGCTCAGGGTTTGCGCCTGGCTCTGTACAAAGGGTTACATGCCTTGCCGGCAAGGCTTGTACAAAAAGTGGTTTGCCGGGAGGCCCGGCAACCGCGCCTCATGGGTAAAAGTTACGAAGATGTTCGATGTTCCAGGAGTTTCTCACTGGAATACCATCTTTGGTCTCCAGGTAGACTGCGCCAGGCCTGGTGACTCGCGTTACCCGATAAGGGCCTTCCCACTTCGGCGTCAACTTGTTGGAATTCTTGGCCGATTGAATGCGCCGAAGAACAAGGTCGCCTTCCTCAAAACTTCGGGCATGAACCTTGCGGCTATGGTAGCGGCGCAAGGCTTGCTGGTAGCGTGCAGCTCGCACAGCCGCCCGAAGACGATCTTCCTCAAGGAGTGTCGCGTCATCTTGCCGCAACTGCTCTTGCTTGAGCTCATCATAAGCGAGCACTCGAGATGACCCGTATGTGAGGTCCGTGGGGAGATGAATTCTGCCAAGGCTCAACTTTTGATTGTTGAAGTACTTTCAAACATGAGGCCAAAGCTCGACAGCTCCAATGCCCACTCCACAATCCTCCCTGTCGCATCTGGGTTGTGCAAAATCTGTTGCGAAGGGAGGCGGGTGACGACGGTGATCTCATGTGCTTGGAAATAGTGACGTAGCTTTCTCGAGGCGATGAGGAGGCCGAAAAGTAGCTTCTGTATACCATAATATCTTGATCTAGCCCCCCTGCAAGAGGGAACTGAAAAAATAAACGGGGTACTGCACCACCTACTTCTTCTGTTCCACTTTGCCCATCTGCTCAGATCCTGCCTTGCCGGGGGTTCCACCTTGCCGTCGTCAGGCTCTACCGGGGAGAGCCCCGGCCCGCCATCCGACGGCTCTGTTGCTTCTACTGCTTCTTCCTAAAGTTCCTCTGTGCCACCAGCGCAGCACTGACCACTTGATTCGTTGCTGCTAAGTAAAACAACAACGTCTCTTGTGGTTTAGGCGCGACTAGTATTAGCGTGGAGGAGAGGTAGCTCTTCAAATCTTGCAGCGCTGCCTTTGCCTTCGGAGTCCACTTTACTCGACCCGCCTTTTTCAAAAGTTTGAAAAAGGGGAGGGCGCGCTTAGCGGATTTGGAGATGAACCTACTCAGGGCAACAACGCAGCCGGCGAGCCTACATGCGCCTCCCGAGCCTTGGTTCCAATGTTGTCGACGGTGTCAGAACTCTTAGGATCAAGGGTGGCGGCTCTGCTGGTGTTGGACAAGTTGCCCCGACAAGACTATTGCCGGGGCTACGCAAGCTCCCCCGGCAAGGCTCTTGCCGGGGAAAGCCCACCTTGTCCCTCTGCTTCTTGCACCTTGGGCTTGGCGCTGCTCTGGTAGTCTTGGGTCTTCGCTTGCTCTGCTCCGCCAAGCGTGGCCGCAGGCATGTGGTGGCGACTGCCCGCGCACAAGTAAAGGGGTACAAAAAGGACCCCTACTTTTGTACACCGACATACGCACATGCTCCTAGGGGGATAGATTGGTAGGAAAAGACCATCGCTCGTCCCCGACCGCCACTCATAAGGAAGACAATCAATAAACACCTCATGCTCCAACTTCATTATATAACGGTTCACCATATGTGCATGCTACGGGAATCACAAACTTTAACACAAGTATTTCTCCAATCCACAATTACTTACTAGCATGACTCTAATATCACCATCTTTATATCTCAAAACAATCATAAGGAATCAAACTTCTCATAGTATTCAATGCACTTTATATGAAAGTTTTTATTATATCCCTCTTGGATGCTGATACGTCCATTTTGCATCATGTTTTCTTACTATTATTTATAATGTTTTTATCCATAATAATGCTTTTTGGAGTAATTGTAATGCCTTTTCTCTCATAATATGCAAGGTATACACAAAGAGGGAGAATTCAGGCAGCTGGAAATCTGGACTTGGAAAAGATACGTCAGGCTACCTATTCTACACAACTCCAAACACGCTGAAACTTCACGAAGATTTTTTATGGAATATTTGAGGAATACTGGGGCAAATAACTACCAGAGGGGGCCCACTAGGTGGGGACAACCCACCTGGGCGTGCCAGGGAGCCTAGGCGCGCCCTGGTGGGTTGTGTTCACCCAGGCCCACCTCCGGTGCCCATCTTTTGGTATATAAGTCCTTTTGACCTAGAAAAAATTAAGGGGAGGACTTTCGGGATGGAGCGCCGCTGTCTCGAGGCGGAACTTAGGCAGGAGCACTTTTGCCCTCTGGCAGAGCGATTCCTCTGTGGGAACTTCCCTCCCGGAGGGGGAAATCATCGTCATGATCACCAACAACTCTTCCATCTTGGGGAGGGCAATCTCCATCAACATCTTCAACAACACCATCTCATCTCAAACCCTAGTTCATCTCTTGTGCTCAATCGTGTTACCGGAACTATAGATTGGTGCTTGTGGGTGACTAGTAGTGTTGATTACATCTTGTAGTTGATTACTATATGGTTTACTTGGTGGAAGATTATATGTTCAAATCTAATATGATATTTAATACCCCTTTGATCTTGAGCATGATTATCATTTGTGAGTAGTTACTTTTGTTCTTGAGGTCACGGGAGAAATCATGTTGCAAGTAATCATGTGAATTTGATATGTGTTCGATATTTTGATAGTATGTATGTTGTGATTCCCTTAGTGGTGTCATGTGAACGTCGACTACATGACACTTCACCATATTTGGGCCTAAGGGAATGCATTGTGGAGTAGCAATTAGATGATGGGTTGCGAGAGTGACAGAAGCTTAAACCCCAATTTATGCGCTATTCCGTAAGGGACCGATTGGATCCAAAAGTTTAATGCTACAGTTAGAATTTATTCTTAATACTTTTCTCGTAGTTGCGGATGCTTGTGGGAGGGTTAATCATAAGTAGGAGGGTTGTTCAAGTAAGAACAACATCTAAGCACTGGTCCACCCACATATCAAATTATCAAAGTACCGAACACGAATTAAACCAACATGATGAAAGTGACTAGATGGAATTCCCATGTACCCTCAAGAACGCTTTGCGTATCATAAGAGACCATTTTGGCCTGTCCTTTGCCTCAAAAGGATTGGGCTACCTTGCTTCACTTTTGTTACTACTATAGTTACTTGCTCGTTACAAATTATCTTGCTATCAAACTACTCCGCTACTTACAATTTCAGCACTTGCAGACATTACCTTGCTGAAAACCACTTGTCATTTCTTTCTGCTCCTCGTTGGGTTCGACATTCTTACTTATCGAAAAGAGCTACAATTGATCCCCTATACTTGTGAGTCATCAGATGCCTATCATATTAGGACTAAATTCATAACCAAAGCAAATTACCATGTTGTTTTAAAAAGAGACTCTCAAGATAATATAAGTGAAGCATGAGAGTTCAACAATTTCTATAAAATAAAACCACCGTCGTGCTCTAAAAAGATATAAGTGAAGCACTAGAGAAAAATTACCTAACTCAAAAGATATAAGTGAAGCACATAGAGTATTCTAATAAATCACGACTCATGTGTATCACTCTCAGAAGGTGTGTACAGCAAGGATGATTGTGGAAAACTAAAAAGCAAAGACTCATATCATACACGACACTCCAAGCAAAACACATATCATGTGGTGAATAAGAATATAGCCTCAAGTAAACTTACCGATAGACGAAGACGAAAGAGGGGATGCCCCGGAAGTCATCCCCAAGCTTACGCTCTTGGTTGTCCTTGAATATTACCTTGGGGTGCCTTGGGCATCCCCAAGCTTAGGCTCTTGCCACTCCTTATTCCATAGTCCATCAAATCTTTACCCAAAACATGAAAACTTCACAACACAAAACTCAACATAAATCTCATGAGATCTGTTAGTATAAGAAAATATATCACCACTTTTGGTACTGTTGTGAACTTATTCTTTATTTATATTTCAGAGTGAAGTGGAAAATCATCGTAACAAGAAAATAAAGTTTCTATGATCTGATCCTGGAGGAGAATATTTGAGTCACGAGTTTGGTCTTCATTTGAAACAATGTGGAATAGTTTCGCAACTCACGCCACCTGGAACACCACAGCATAATGGTGTGTCTGAACGTCATAACCGTACTTTATTAGACATGGTGCGATCTATGATGTCTCTTACCGATTTATCACTATCATGTTGGGGTTATGCATTAGAGACAGCTGCATTCACGTTAAATAGGGCACCATCTAAATCCGTTGAGACGACACCATATGAACTATGGTTTGGCTAGAAACCAAAGTTGTTGTTTCTTAAAGTTTGGGGTTGCGGTGCTTATGTGAAAAAATTTCAACCTGATAAGCTCGAACCCAAATCGAAAAAGTGTGCCTTCATAGGATACCCAAAAGAAACTATTGGGTACACCTTCTATCACAGATCCGAAAGGCAATATCTTTGTTGCTAAGAGTGGATCCTTTCTAGAGAAGAAGTTTCTCTCGAAAGAAGTGAATGGGAGGAATGTAGAACTTGATGAGGTAACTGTGCCTTCTCCCGAATTGGAAAGTAGTTCATCACAGAAATCAGTTCTTGTGATTTCTACACCAATTAGTGGGGAAGCTAAATGATGATGATCATGAAACTTCAGATCAAGTTACTATTGAACCTCGTAGGGCAACCAGAGTATGGTCCGCACCAGAGTGGAACGGTAATCCTTTCTGGAAGTCATGTTACTAGACCATGACGAACCTACGAGCTATGAGGAAGCGATGATGAGCCCAGATTCCGCGAAATGGCTTGAGGCCATGAAATCTGAGATGGGATCCATGTATGAGAATAAAGTATGGACTTTGATTGTCTTGCCTGATGATCAGAGAGTCATTAAAAATAAATGGATCTTCAAGAGGAAGAAGGACGCTGATAGTAGTGTTACTATCTACAAAGCTCGAATTGTCACAAAATGTTTTTGACAAGTTTAAGGTGTTGGCTACGATGAGATTTTCTCACTCGTATCGATGCTTAAAAGTCTATCTGAATCATGTTAGCAGTTGCCGCATTTTATGAAATCTGGTAAATGGATGTCAAAACTGTATTCCTTAGTGGATTTCTTAAAGAAGAGTTGTATATGATGCAACCAGAAGGTTTTGTCGATCCTAAAGGTGCTAATAAAGTGAGCAAGCTCCAGCGATCCATCTATGGACTGGTGCAAGCATCTCGGAGTTGGAATATATGCTTTGATAAAGTGATCAAAGCATATAGTTTTATACAGACTTGCGGTGAAGCCTGTATTTACAAGAAAGTGAGTGAGAGCACTACAGCATTTCTGATAAGTATATGTGAATGACATATTGTTGATCGGAAATAATGTAGAATTTTCTGGAAAGCATAAAGGAGTGTTTGAAAAGAGTTTTTCAAAGAAAGACCTCGATGAAGCTGCTTACACATTGAGCATCAAGATCTATAGAGATAGATCAAGACGCTTGATAAGTTTTTTCAATGAGTACATACCTTGACAAGATTTTGAAGTAGTTCAAAATGGAACAGTTAAAGGAGTTATTGCCTGTGTTGCAAGGTGTGAAGTTGAGTGAAGACTCAAAACCCGACCACCGCAGAAAATAGAAAGAGAATGAAAAGTCATTCCCTATGCCTCAGTCATAGGTTCTATAAAGTATGCTAGGCTGTTTACCAGTCCTATTATATACCTTAGCATCTTTCTGGCAAGGGAGTACAATAGTGATCTAGGAGTAGATCACTGGACATCGGTCAAAATTATCCTTAGAGGACTACGGAAATATTTCTCGGTTATGGAGGTGATAAAAAGAGTTCGTTGTAAAGAGTTATGTCGATGCAAGATTTTTACATCGATCTATATGACTCTATTTCTCGATCTGGATACATATTGAAAGTGGGAGCAATTAGCTAAAGTAGCTCCGTGCAGAGCATTGTAGACATAGATATTTGTGAAATACATACGGCTCTGAATGTTGCAGACCTGTAGGCTAAACTTCTCTCACAAGCAAAACATGATCACTCTTTGGGTGTTAATAGCATAGCGATGTGAACTAGATTATTGACTCTAGTAAACCCTTTGGGTATTAGTCACATGGAGATGTGAACTAATCACATAAAGATGTGAACTAGATTATTGACTCTAGTGCAAGTGGGAGACTGAAGGAAATATGCCCTAGAGGCAATAATAAAGTTACTATTTATTTCCTTATATCATGATAAATGTTTATTATTCATGCTAGAATTGTATTAACCGGAAACTTAGTACATGTGTGAATATATAGACAAACAGAGTGTCACTAGTATGCCTCTACTTGCCTAGCTCATTGAATCAAAGATGGTTAAATTTCCTAGCCATAGACATGAGTTGTCATTTGATTAATGGGATCACATCATTAGAGAATGAGGTGATTGACTTGACCCATTTCGTTAGCTTAGCACTTGATCGTTTAAGTTTACTGCTATTGCTTTCTTCATGACTTATATATGTTCCTATGACTATGAGATTATGCCACTCCGGAGTCCTGAATACCGGACGAACACTTTGTGTGCAACCAAACGTCACAACATAACTAGGTGATTATAAAGGTGCTCTATAGGTGTCTCCGATGGTGTTCGTGGAGTTGGCATAGATCAAGAATAGGATTTTTCACTCCGATTGTCGGAGAGGTATCTCTGGGCCCTCTCGGTAATGCACATCATTATAAGCCTTGCAAGCAATGTGACTAATGAGTTAGTTGCGGGATGTTGTATTGCGGAACGAGTAAAGAGACTTGCCGGTAACAAGATTGAGCTAGGTATTGGGATACCGATGATCAAATCTCGGGCAAGTAACTTACCGATGACAAAGGGAACAATGTTATTGTTATGCGGTTTGACTGATAAAGATATTCGTAGAATATGTAGGAACCAATATGAGCATCCAGGTTCTGCTATTGGTTATTGACTGGAGATGTGTCTCGGTCATGTCTACATAGTTCTCGAACCAGTAGGGTCCGCACGCTTAAAGTTCTGTGACAATCGGTATTATGAGTTTATGTGATTTGATGTACCGAAGGTAGTTCAGAGTCCCGGATGAGATCTGGGATATGACGAGGAGTCTCGAAATAGTCGAGACGTAAAGATCGATATATTGGACGACTATATTCGGACATCGGAAAGGTTCCGAGTGATTCGGGTATTTTTCGGAGTACCGGGGAGTTACGGGATACGAGAAGAAGTATTGAGCCTCAATGGGCCCAGTGGTGGAAGAGAGGAGGCAGGGCGCGCAGCCCCCCTAGCCCAAACCAAATTGGACTAGGGGGCTGGCCCCCCTTTCCTCTTTCTCCTCCCTCTCCTTCCTTCTACCCTTCCCCCTTCCTTTCCTCCTCCTGGCGCGCCCTAGGAGGGCCGGCCGGCCTCCCCCCTTGCTCCTTTATATACGGGACAGGGGGCACCCTATACACACAAGTTGATCATTGACCCCTTAGCCGTGTGCAGTGCCCCCCCTCCACCCTAATCCACCTCGACCACATCGTAGCGGTGCTTAGGCAAAGCCCTGTGTCTGTAGCAACATCATCACCGTCATCACGCTGTCATGCTGACGGAACTCTCCCGTGAAGCTCTGCTGCATCGGAGTTCGTGGGACGTCATCGAGCTGAACGTGTGCTGAACTCGGAGGTGCCGTACGTTCGGTACTTGGATCGGTCGGATCGTGAAGACGTACGACTACATTAACCGAGTTCTCATAACGCTTTCGCTTACGGTCTACGAGGGTACGTGGACGATACTCTTCCCTCTCGTTGCTATGCATCACCATGATCTTGCGTGTGCGTAGGAATTTTTTTTGAAATTACTACGTTCCCCAACATGAAGCACATCTGATAAACGGATCTATCTAGCATTTTTGCAACGAATTTATCCAATAAACCCTAGTACAAAAACCCCCATCCCCCAATACAGAAAACCCCGGCCCATCCATCAAACCAACTACTCTAACCATCTGAACTACCGTATGAATCCACAATCTAACCAATCCAACTAACTCTACAAGCTAATATCCTAAAGCAAAGCAAGTGCAAATACCTCCTGCTCCTCGCCAGGCTGCGCATCAGTGGTATCGGGATGGACTGCGCCGCTCGACGCCGTCACCTTCTGCAACACTGAGGCGGAGCCCGCCACCTCCTTCTCCACATCTGCAGCGATTGCGAGTTTCCCCGCACCATGGACACCGCCGACTTCCGCGATCACCGCGCCCTGCAGCTCAACCACATCTCCGGCTGCTGCGCTAGCATCGCCATGAGCTTCGGCCATCTCCGGGCAGATGGAGGCGATGTAGGTAAGGAAGAGGATGTGGTGGGGGAGAGCGAGACGGTGCGGTGGAGGCAGTTGAGGAGAGCGAGACGACGCCGGTGGGGGAGACAAAGACGATGCGACAGGGAGTGGATTTGGGGGAAATGGCTGAAGGAAATATGCCCTAGAGGCGATAATAAAGTTACTATTTATTTCCTTGTATCATGATAAATGTTTATTATTCATGCTAGAATTGTATTAACCGGAAACATAATACATGTGTGAATACATAGACAAACAGAGTGTCACTAGTATGCCTCTACTTGACTAGCTCGTTGATCAAAGATGGTTATGTTTCCTAACCATATACATGAGTTGTTATTTGGTTAACAGGATCACATCATTAGGATAATGATGTGATTGACTTGGCCCATTCCATTAGCTTAGCACTTGATCGTTTAGTATGTTGCTATTGCTTTCTTCATAACTTATATATGTTCCTATGACTATGAGATTATGCAACTCCCGTTTACCGGAGGAACACTTTGTGTGCTACCAAACGTCACAATGTAACTGGGTGATTATAAAGGTGCTCTACAGGTGTCTCCGAAGGTATTTGTTGGGTTGGCGTATTTCGAGATTAGGATTTGTCACTCCGATTGTCGGAGAGGTATCTCTGGGCCCTCTCGGTAATGCACATCACTCAAGCCTTGCAAGCATTGCAACTAATAAGTTAGTTGCGGGATGATGTATTACGGAACGAGTAAAGAGACTTGCCGGTAACGAGATTGAACTAGGTATTGAGATACCGACGATCAAATCTCGGGCAAGTAACATACCGATGACAAAGGGAACAACGTATATTGTTATGCGGTCTGACCGATAAAGATCTTCCTAGAATATGTAGGAGCCAATATGAGCATCCAGGTTCCGCTATTGGTTACTGACCGAAGACGTGTCTCGGTCATGTCTACATAGTTCTCGAACCCGTAGGGTCCGCACGCTTAAAGTTCGGTGACGATCGTAATTAGGGTTTTTGTGTTTTGATGTACCGAAGGTTGTTCGGTGTCCCGGATGTGATCATGGACATGACGAGGAGTCTCGAAATGGTCGAGACATAAATATTGATATATTGGAATCCTATATTTGGATATCGGAAACGTTCCGTGTGAAATCAGGATTTTACCGGAGTACCGGGGGGTTACCGGAACCCCCCCGGGGGTTATTGGGCCTACATGGGCCCTAAGGGAGAAGAGGAGGGCCAGCCAGGGCAGGCCGCGCGCCCCTCCCCCCTAGTCCGAATAGGACAAGGAAGGGGGGCGGCACCCCCCTTTCCTCTTTCTCCCTTCCTCCTTCCTTTTCCAACAAGGCAAGAGGGGGGAGTCCTACTCCCGGTGGGAGTAGGACTCCTCCAGGCGCACCCCTTGGGCCGGCCGCACCTCCCCCTCTCCCTCCTTTATATACGGGGGAAAGGGGGCACCCCATGACACACAAGTTGATCTTTGTGATCGTTCCTTAGCCGTGTGCGGTGCCCCCTTCCACCATATTCCACCTCGGTCATATCGTAGCGGTGCTTAGACGAAGCCCTGTGTCGGTAGAACATCATCACCGTCGTCACGCCGTCGTGCTGACGAAACTCTCCCTCAACACTTTGCTGGATCGGAGCTCGAGGGACGTCACCTAGTTGAACGTGTGCAGAACTTGGAGGTGCTGTACGTTCGGTACTTGGATCGATCGGATCGGGAAGACGTACGACTACTTCCTCTACGTTGTGTCAACGCTTCCGTTGCCGCTCTACGAGGGTACGTAGACAAACACTCTCCTCTCTCGTTGCTATGCATCACCATGATCTTGCGTGTGCGTAGGAATTTTTTTGAAATTACTACGTTCCCTAATGGTGGCATCCGAGCCTAGGTTTTATGCATTGATGTTGTGCACGAGTAGAACACAAGTGAGTTGTTGGCGATATAAGTCATACTGCTTACCAGCATGTCATACTTTGGTTCGGCGGTATTGTTGGATGAAGCAGCCCGGACCGACATTACACGTACGCTTACGCGAGACTGGTTCTACCGATGTGCTTTGCACACAGGTGGCTGGCGGGTGTCAGTTTCTCCAACTTTAGTTGAACCAAGTGTGGCTACGCCCGGTCCTTGCGAAGGTTAAAACAGCACCAACTTGACAAACTATCGTTGTGGTTTTGATGCGTAGGTAAGAACGGTTCTTGCTAAGCCCGTAGCAGTCACGTAAAACTTGCAACAACAAAGTAGAGGACGTCTAACTTGTTTTTGCAGGGCATGTTGTGATGTGATATGGTCAATACATGATGCTAAATTTTATTGTATGAGATGATCATGTTTTGTAACCGAGTTATCGGCAACTGGCAGGAGCCATATCGTTGTTGCTTTATTGAATGCAATGCAATCGCCCTGTAATGCTTTACTTTATCACTAAGCGGTAGCGATAGTCGTAGAAGCATAAGAATTGCGAGACGACAACGGTGCTACAATGGAGATCAAGGTGTCGCGCCGGTGACGATGGTGATCATGACGGTGCTTCGGAGATGGAGATCACAAGCACAAGATGATGATGGCCATATCATATCACTTATATTGATTGCATGTGATGTTTATCTTTTATGCATCTTATCTTGCTTTGATTGACGGTAGCATTATAAGATGATCCCTCACTAAATTATCAAAGTATAAGTGTTCTCCCTGAGTATGCACCGTTGCGAAAGTTCTTCGTGCTGAGACACCACGTGATGATCGGGTGTGATAGGCTCTACGTTCAAATACAACGGGTGCAAAACAGTTGCACACGCGGAATAATCGGGTTAAACTTGACGAGCCTAGCATATAACAGATATGGCCTCGGAACATGGAGACCGAAAGGTCAAGCGTGAATCATATAGTAGATATGATCAACATATTGATGTTCACCATTAATACTACTCCATCTCACGTGATGATCGGACATGGTTTAGTTGATTTGGATCACGTGATCACTTAGAGGATTAGAGGGATATCTTTCTAAGTGGGAGTTCTTAAGTAATATGATTAATTGAACTTAAATTTATCATGACTTAGTACCTGATAGTATCTTGCTTGTCTATGTTTGATTGTAGATAGATGGCTCGTGTTGTTGTTCCGTTGAATTTTAAATGCGTTCCTTGAGAAAGCAAAGTTGAAAGATGATGATAGCAATTACACGGGCTAGGTCCGTAACTTGAGGATTATCCTCATTGCCGCACAGAAGAATTACGTCCTGGAAGCACCACTAAGTGCCAAGCCTGCTGCAGGAGCAACACCAGATGTTATGAATGTCTGGCAGAGCAAAGTTGATGACTACTTGATAGTTCAGTGTGCCATGCTTTATGGCTTAGAACCGGGTCTTCAACGACGTTTTGAACGTCATGGGGCATATGAGATGTTCCAGGAGTTGAAGTTAATATTTCAAGCGAATGCCCGGATTGAGAGATATGAAGTCTCCAATAAGTTCTATAGCTGCAAGATGGAGGAGAATAGTTCTGTCAGTGAACATATACTCAAAATGTCCGGGTATCATAATCACTTGACTCAACGGGGGATTAATCTTCCTGTTGATAGTGTCATTGACAGAGTTCTTCAATCACTGCCACCAAGCTACAAAAGCTTCATGATGAACTACAATATGCAAGGGATGAATAAGACTATTCCTGAGCTCTTCGCGATGCTAAAAGCCGCGGAGGTAGAAATCAAGAAGGAGCATCAAGTGTTGATGGTCAATAAGACCACCAGTTTCAAGAAAAAGGGCAAAGGGAAGAAGAAAGGGAACTTCAAGAAGAACAGCAAACAAGTTGCTGCTCAGGAGAAGAAACCCAAGTCTGGACCTAAGCCTGAGACTGAGTGCTTCTACTGCAAGCAGACTGGTCACTGGAAGCGGAACTGCCCCAAGTATTTGGCGGATAAGAAGGATGGCAAAGTGAACAAAGGTATATGTGATATACATGTTATTGATGTGTACCTTACTAATGCTCGCAGTAGCACCTGGGTATTTGATACTAGTTCTGTTGCTAACATTTGCAACTCGAAACAGGGGCTACGGATTAAGCGAAGATTGGCTAAGGACGAGGTGACGATGCGCGTGGGAAATGGTTCCAAAGTCGATGTGATCGCGGTCGGCACGCTACCTCTACATCTACCTTCGGGATTACTATTAGACCTAAATAATTGTTATTTGGTGCCAGCGTTGAGCATGAACATTATATCTGGATCTTGTTTGATGCGAGACGGTTATTCATTTAAATCATAGAATAATGGTTGTTCTATTTATATGAGTAATATCTTTTATGGTCATGCACCCTTGAAGAGTGGTCTATCTTTGATGAATCTCGATAGTAGTGATACACATATTCATAATGTTGAAATCAAAAGATGCAGAGTTGATAATGATAGTGCAACTTATTTGTGGCACTGCCGTTTAGGTCATATCGGTGTAAAGCGCATGAAGAAACTCCATACTGATGGAGTTTTGGAACCACTTGATTATGAATCACTTGGTATTGCGAACCATGCCTCATGGGTAAGATGACTAAAACGATGTTCTCCGGTACTATGGAGAGAGCAACGGATTTGTTGGAAATCATACATATAGATGTATGTGGTCCAATGAATGTTGAGGCTCGTGGCGGATATCGTTATTTTCTCACCTTCACAGATGATTTAAGCAGATATGGGTATATCTACATAAGTCTGAAACATTTGAAAAAGTTCAATGAATTTCAGAGTGAAGCTGAAAATCATCGTAACAAGAAAATAAAGTTTCTACGATCTGATCGTGGAGGAGAATATTTGAGTTACAAGTTTGGTCTACATTTGAAACAATGCGGAATAGTTTCGCAACTCACGCCACCCGGAACACCACAGCGTAATGGTGTGTCCGAACGTCTTAATTGTACTTTATTAGATATGGTGCGATCTATGATGTCTCTTACTGATTTACCGCTATCGTTTTGGGGTTATGCTTTAGAGATGGCTGCATTCACGTTAAATAGGACACCATCAAAATCCATTGAGACGACGCCTTATGAACCGTGGTTTGGCAAGAAACCAAAGTTGTCGTTTCTGAAAGTTTGGGGCTGCGATGCTTATGTGAAAAAGCTTCAACCTGATAAGCTCGAACCCAAATCGGAGAAATGTGTCTTAATAGGATACCCAAAGGAGACTGTTGGGTACACCTTCTATCACAGATCCGAAGGCAAGACTTTTGTTTCTAAATTCAGAGTTTTTCTAGAGAAGGAGTTTCTCTCGAAAGAAGTGAGTGGGAGAAAAGTATAACTTGATGAGGTAACTATACCTGCTCCCTTATTGGAAAGTAGTACATCACAGAAACCGGTTTCTATGACACCTACACCAATTAGTGAGGAAGCTAATGATAATGATCATGAAACTTCAGATCAAGTTACTACCGAACCTCGTAGATCAACCAGAGTAAGATCCGCACCAGAGTGGTACGGGAATCCTGTTCTGGAAATCATGCTACTAGATCATGATGAACCTACGAACTATGAAGAAGCGATGGTGAGCCCAGATTCCGCAAAATGGCTAGAAGCCATGAAATCTGAGATGGGATCCATGTATGAGAACAAAGTGTGGACTTTGGTTGACTTGCCCGTTGATCGGCAAGCAATTGAGAATAAATGGATCTTCAAGAAGAAGACTGACGCTGACGGTAATGTTACTGTCTACAAAGCTCGACTTGTTGCGAAAGGTTTTCAACAAGTTCAAGGGATTGACTACGATGAGACCTTCTCACCCGTAGTGATGCTTAAGTCTGTCCGAATCATGTTAGCAATTGACGCATTTTATGATTATGAAATTTGGCAAATGGATGTAAAAATTGCATTCCTGAATGGATTTCTGGAAGAAGAGTTGTATATGATGCAACCAGAAGGTTTTGTCGATCCAAAGGGAGCTAACAAAGTGTGCAAGCTCCAACGATCCATTTATGGACTGGTGCAAGCCTCTCGGAGTTGGAATAAACGCTTTGATAGTGTGATCAAAGCATTTGGTTTTATACAGACTTTTGGAGAAGCCTGTATTTACAACAAAGCGAGTGGGAGCTCTGTAGCATTTCTGATATTATATGTGGATGACATATTATTGATTGGAAATAATATAGAATTTCTGGATAGCATAAAGGGATACTTGAATAAGAGTTTTTCAATGAAAGACCTCGGTGAAGCTGCTTACATATTGGGCATTAAGATCTATAGAGATAGATCAAGACGCTTAATTGGACTTTCACAAAGCACGTACCTTGACAAAGTTTTGAAGAAGTTCAAAATGGATCAAGCAAAGAAAGGGTTCTTGCCTGTGTTACAAGGTGTGAAGTTGAGTAAGACTCAATGTCCGACCACTGCAGAAGATAGAGAGAAAATGAAAGATGTTCCTTATGCTTCAGCCATAGGCTCTATCATGTATGCAATGCTATGTACCAAACCTGATGTGTGCCTTGCTATAAGTCTAGCAGGGAGGTACCAAAGTAATCCAGGAGTGGATCACTGGACAACGGTCAAGAACATCCTGAAGTACCTAAAAAGAACTAAGGATATGTTTCTCGTATATGGAGGTGACAAAGAGCTCATCGTAAATGGTTACGTTGATGCAAGCTTTGACACTGATCCGGACGATTCTAAATCACAAACCGGATACGTGTTTACATTAAACGGTGGAGCTGTCAGTTGGTGCAGTTCTAAACAAAGCGTCGTGGCGGGATCTGCATGTGAAGCGGAGTACATAGATGCTTCAGAAGCAGCAAATGAAGGAGTCTGGATGAAGGAGTTCATATCCGATCTAGGTGTCATACCTAGTGCATTGGGTCCAATGAAAATCTTTTGTGACAATACTGGTGCAATTGCATTGGCAAAGGAATCCAGATTTCACAAGAGAACGAAGAGCATCAAGAGACGCTTCAATTCCATTCGGGATTTAGTCCAAGTGGGAGACATAGAAATTTGCAAGATACATACGGATCTGAATGTTGCAGATCCGCTGACTAAGCCTCTTCCACGAGCAAAACATGATCAGCACCAAGGCTCCATGGGTGTTAGAATCATTACTGTGTAATCTAGATTATTGACTCTAGTGCAAGTGGGAGACAGAAGGAAATATGCCCTAGAGGCAATAATAAAGTTATTATTTATTTCCTTGTATCATGATAAATGTTTATTATTCATGCTAGAATTGTATTAACCGGAAACATAATACATGTGTGAATACATAGACAAACAGAGTGTCACTAGTATGCCTCTACTTGACTAGCTCGTTGATCAAAGATGGTTATGTTTCCTAACCATAGACATGAGTTGTTATTTGGTTAACGGGATCACATCATTAGGAGAATGATGTGATTGACTTGACCCATTCCATTAGCTTAGCACTTGATCGTTTAGTTTGTTGCTATTGCTTTCTTCATAACTTATATATGTTCCTATGACTATGAGATTATGCAACTCCCGTTTACCGGAGGAACACTTTGTGTGCAACCAAACGTCACAACGTAAGTGGGTGATTATAAAGGTGCTCTACATGTGTCTCCGAAGGTATTTGTTTGGTTGGCGTATTTCGAGATTAGGATTTGTCACTCCGATTGTCGGAGAGGTATCTCTGGGCCCTCTCAGTAATGCACATCACTCAAGCCTTGCAAGCATTGCAACTAATAAGTTAGTTGCGGGATGATGTATTACGGAACGAGTAAAGAGACTTGCCGGTAACGAGATTGAACTAGGTATTGAGATACCGACGATCAAATCTCGGGCAAGTAACATACCGATGACAAAGGGAACAACGTATATTGTTATGCGGTCTGGCCGATAAAGATTTTTGTAGAATATGTAGGAGCCAATATGAGCATACAGGTTCCTCTATTGGTTATTGACCGGAGACATGTCTCGGTCATGTCTACATAGTTCTCGAACCCATAGGGTCCACACGCTTAAAGTTCGGTGACGATCGTAATTAGGGTTTTTGTGTTTTGATGTACCGAAGGTTGTTCGGTGTCCCAGATGTGATCACGGACATGACGAGGAGTCTCGAAATGGTCGATACATAAAGATTGATATATTGGAAGCCTATATTTGGATATCGGAAACGTTCCGGGTGAAATCGGGATTTTACCGGAGTACCGGGGGGTTACCGGAACCCCCCGAGGGTTATTGGGCCTACATGGGCCCTAAGGGAGAAGAGGAGGGCCGGCCAGGGCAGGCCGCGTGCCCCCTCCCCCCTAGTCCGAATAGGACAAGGAAGGGGGGCGGCGCCCCCTTTCCTCTTTCTCCCTTCCTCCTTCCTTTTCCAACAAGGCAAGAGGGGGAAGTCCTACTCCCGGTGGGAGTAGGACTCCTCCAGGCGCACCCCTTGGGCCAGCCGCACCTCCCCCTCTCCCTCCTTTATATACGGGGGCAAGGGGGCACCCCATGACACACAAGTTGATCTTCGTGATCGTTCCTTAGCCGTGTGCGGTGCCCCCTTCCACCATGTTCCACCTCGGTCATATCGTAGCGATGCTTAGGCGAAGCCCTGCGTCGGTAGAACATCATCACCGTCATCACGCCGTCGTGCTGACGAAACTCTCCCTCAACACTTTGCTGGATCGGAGCTCGAGGGACGTCACCGAGTTGAACGTGTGCAGAACTCGGAGGTGCCATACGTTCGGTACTTGGATCGGTCGGATCGGGAAGACGTACGACTACTTCCTCTACGTTGTGTCAACGCTTCCATTGCCGGTCTACGAGGGTACGTAGACAAACACTCTCCTCTCTCGTTGCTATGCATCACCATGATCTTGCGTGTGCGTAGGAATTTTTTTGAAATTACTACGTTCCCCAACAATGGCAGGGGCAATGCACCGCGAGGTGGTTCCCCCTCATTTATACAATGGGACATTTCGGGCATGTCCCATGGACACGTGCTACCCTACGACCACGGTTAGTTGCATGCGCCCACGTATACGAATACCATTGTACAGTCAGCATACGAAACAACTATACGGGTAACGGTCAAAGGTGTACTCGGACCTACGTAGCCCCACTAGTTAGATTTAACAGTCAAAGGCATTGAAACGACGGCAACGTCCCTTGTAACCTGTTCTGAGGGTTTCGAGCAAAGGAGAGGGGAAAAGTGAGCAAAAGTTAACAAAGTGGGGATGAATGAGTAGAGCTAAGGAACCAGGGGCACTGAAATAAAAATCCCTTAATTTAAGTGAAGCAAGAGAGAATTTCTTGAAATTTTTACTAAATCTCAAATAAATCTAAGTGAAGCAAGAGAGCATTTCTAAAAAAAGTAAAGCACACCGTGCTCAAAAAGATATAAGTGAAGCACTAGAGCAAGTCCATAGCTCATAAAATTTTATGTGAAGCATAGAGAGCAATTCTAACAAGTCATGACATAATTTTGGCTCTCTCAAATAGGTGTGTCCAGCAAGGAATCAAGACTTAAAACACAAAATAAAACAAGCAAAGATTCATATCATACAAGACGCTCCAATCAAAACACATAGTATGTGACGAATAAAAATGTAGTTTCGAGTAATATACCGATGGTCGTTAGAAGAAAGAGGGGATGCCACTCGGGGTAATCCCCAAGCTTAGTTGCTCGCTCTCTTTTGGATAACAGCCTGGGATGTCAAGGCATCCCCAAGCTTAGGATCTTCTTACTCCTTATTCCTTCATCCATCTTAAGATAACCCAAAACTTGAAAACTTCAATCACACAAAACTCAACAAAAACCTTCATGAGATTCGCTACTATAAGAAAATAAATCACCACTATAAGTACTGTAGCAAACCAATTCATATTTTGTTCTTGCATTATATCTACTATCTTCGAACTTTTCTATGGCAGAAACTTATCAAAGCAAACCATAGAGCCATTGAAACAAGCACACAGTGCAAAGAAAACATAATATGTCAAAAACAGAACAGTCTGTAGCAATCTGGATGTTTCGAATACTTCTGTAACTCCACAAACTCTGAAAAATTAGGACGACCTAGGAAATTTCTATATTAATCTCCTTCAAAAGGACTTGGTATTTTATCGCTCTCTGGTTAAAAGCGAAAATTATTTTCATGGGCGCAAAAGTTTCTGTTTTTTAGCAAGATCAAACAACTATCACCCAAGAAGATCCTAAAGGCTTTACTTGTCACAAACGCCAACTAAAACACAAAAAACACAATCATAATAGTAGCATAATTGTGCAAACACTCAAGAACAGAAAGCAAAAGGTAGAGATAAATTTTATTCATTGGGTTGCCTCCCAACAAGCGCTATAGTTTTACGCCCTTAGCGAGATATGATCAACATGGAGATGTTCACCATTGAAAACTACTCCATCTCACGTGATGATCGGACATGGTTTAGTTGATATGGATCACGTGATCATTTAGATGACTCGAGGGATGTCTATCTAAGTGGGAGTTCTTAAGTAATATGATTAATTGAACTTTAATTTATCATGAACTTAGTCCTGATAGTTTTTGTATATCTATGTTGTAGATCAATGGCACGTGCTACTATTCCCTTGAATTTTAATGCGTTCCTAGAGAAAGTTAAATTGAAAGATGATGGTAGAAACTACACGGACTGGGTCCGTAACTTGAGGATTATCCTCATTGCTGCACAAAAGAATTGCATCTTTGATGCACCGCTAGGTGCAAGGCCTGCTGCAGGAGCAACTCCACACGTTATGAACGTCTGGCAAGCTAAATCTGATGACTACTCGATAGTTCAGTGTTCCATGCTTTATGGCTTAGAATCAGGACTTCAAAGACGTTTTGAATGTCATGAAGCATATGAGATGTTCTAGGAGTTGAAGTTAATATTTCAAGCAAATGCCCGAGTTGAGACATATGGAGTCTCCAACAAGTTCTATAGCTGCAAGATGGAGGAGAATAGTTTTGTCAGTGAACACATACTCCGAATGTCTGGGTACCATAACCACTTGACTCAACTGGGAGCTAATCTTCTGGATGATAGTGTTATTGACAGAGTTCTTCAATCACTTCCACCAAGCTATAAAGGCTTCGTGATGAACTATAATATGCAATGGATGAACAAGACGATTCCCGAGCTTTTTGCAATGCTCAAGGCTGCGGAGGTAGAAATCAAGAAGGAGCATCAAGTGTTGATGGTTAACAAGACCACTAGATTCAAGAAAAAGGGCAAAGGCAAGAAGGGGAACTTCAAGAAGAATAGAAAGCAAGTTGCTGCTCCCAGGAAGAAGCCCAAGTCTGGACCTAAGCCTGAAACTGAGTGCTTCTACTACGAAGGGACTGGTCACTGGAAGCGGAACTGCCCCAAGTATTTGGCGGATAAGAAGGACGGCAAAGTGAAAGGTATATTTGATATACATGTTATTGATGTGTACCTTAATAATGCTCATAGTAGCGCCTGGGTATTTGATAATGGTTATGTTGCTCATATTTGCAACTCAAAATAGGGGCTATGGATTAAACGAAGATTGGCTAGGGACGAGGTGACGATGCACGTCAGAAATGGTTCCAAGGTCGATGTGAACGCCATCGGCACGCTACCTCTACATCTACCTTCGAGATTAGTTTTAGACCTGAATAATTGTTATTTGATGCTAGCGTTGAGCATGAACATTATATCTAGATCTTGTTTAATGCAAGATGGTTATTCATTTAAATCAGAGAATAATGGTTGTTCTATTTATATGAGTAATATATTTTATGGTCATGCACCATTGATGAATGTTCTATTTTTGTTAAATCTCGATCGTGGTGATACACATATTCATAATATTGATGCCAAAAGATGCAAAGTTAATAATGATAGTGCAACTTATTTGTGGCAGTGCCGTTTAGGTCATATTGGTGTAAAGCGCATGAAGAAACTCCATGCAGATGGGCTTTTGGAATCACTTGATGCTTGCAAACCATGTCTCATGGGCAAGATGACTAAGACTCCATTCTCCGGAACAATGGAGTGAGCCACTGACTTATTGGAAATAGTACGTACTGATGTATGCGGTCCAATAAGTGTTGAGGCTCACAGCAGGTATCGTTATTTTCTGACCTTCACAGATGATTTGAGCAGATATGGGTATATCTACTTAATGAAACATAAGTGTGAAACATTTGAAAAGTTCAAAGAATTTCAGAGTGAAGTGGAAATCATTGTAACAAGAAAATAAAGTTTATACGATCTGATCGAGGAGGTGAATATTTGAGTTACAAGTTTGGTCTTCATTTAAAACAACGAGGAATAGTTTCGCAACTCATGCCACCTGGAACACCACAGCGTAATGGTGTGTCCGAACATCGTAACCGTACTTTATTAGATATGGTGCCATCTATGATGTCTCTTACCGGTTTACCACTATCGTTTTGGGGTTATGCATTAGAGACAGCTGCATTCACGTTAAATAGGGCTCCATCTAAATCCGTTGAGACGACACCATATGAACTTTGGTTTGGCAAGAAACCAAAACTGTCATTTCTTAAAGTTTGGGATTGTGATGCTTATGTGAAAAAGCTTCAGCCTGATAAGCTCGAACCCAAATCGGAGAAGTGTGTCTTCATAGGGTACCCAAAAGAAACTGTTGGGTACACCTTCTATCACATATTCGAAGGCAAGATATTTGTTGCTAAAAGTGGATCCTTTCTAGAGAAGGAGTTTCTCTCGAAAGAAGTGAGTGGGAGGAAAGTAGAACTTGATGAGGTAGTTTTACCTTCTCTCGAATTGGAAAATAGTTCATCATAGAAATCAGTTCCAGTGATGCTTACACCAATTAGTGAGGAAGCTAATGATGATGATCATGAAACTTCAGATCAAGTTACTACCGAACCTCGTAGGTCAACCAAAGTACGTTCCACACCAGAGTGGTACGGTAATCCTATTCTCGAAGTCATGTTACTAGACCATGACGAACCTTCGAACTATGAGGAAGCGATGATGAGCCCAAATTTCGCGAAATGGCTTGGGGCCATGAAATCTGGGATGGGATCCTTGTACGAGAACAAAGTATGGACTTTGGTTGACTTGCCCGATGATCCTCAAGCCATAGAAAATAAATGGATATTCAGGAAGAACATTGACGCTGATGGTAACGTTACTGTCTACAGCTCGACTTGTTGCGGAAGGTTTTCGAGAAGTTCAAGGAGTTGACCACGATGAGACCTTCTCACCCGTAGCGATGCTTAAGTCTATCCGAATCATGTTAGGAATTGCCGCATTTTATGATTATGAAATTTGGCAAATGGATGTCAAAACTGCATTCCTTAATGGATTTCTTAAAGAAGAGTTGTATATGATGCAACCAGAAGGTTTTGTCGATCCTAAAGGTGCTAAGAAAGTGTGCAAGCTCCAGCGATCCATTTATGGACTGGTGCAAGCCTCTCAGAGTTGGAATATACGCTTTGATAGTGTGATCAAAGCATATGGTTTTATACAGACTTTTGGAGAAGCCTATATTTACAAGAAAGTGAGTGGGAGCTCTATAGCATTTCTAATATTATATGTGGATGACATATTGTTGATTGGAAAGGATATAGAATTTCTGGATAGCATAAAAGGATACTTGAATAAGAAATTTTCAATGAAAGACCTCGGTGAAGCTGCTTGTATTTTGGGCATCAAGATCTATAGAGATAGATCAAGACGCTTAATTGGACTTTCACAAAGCACATACCTTGATAAAGTTTTGAAGAAGTTCAAAATGGATCAGTCAAAGAAAGGGTTCTTGCCTGTATTACAAGGTGTGAAGTTGAGTCAGACTCAATGCCCGACCACTTTAGAAGATAGAGAGAAAATGAAAGTCATTCCCTATGCCTCGGCCACAGGTTCTATCATGTATGCAATGATGTGTACCAGACCTGATGTGTGCCTTGCTATTAGTTTAGCGGGGAGGTACCAAAGTAATCCAGGAGTGGATCACTGGACAGCGGTCAAGAACATCCTGAAATACCTGAAAAGGACTAAGGATATGTTTCTCGATTATGGAGGTGACAAAGAGCTTGTCGTAAATGGTTACGTCGATGCTAGCTTTGACACTGATTCGGATGACTCTAAGTCACAAACCGGATACGTATTTATATTGAATGGTGGAGCTATCAGTTGGTGCAGTTCCAAGCAAAGTGCCGTGGCGGGATCTACATGTGAAGCAGAGTACATAGCTGCTTCAGAAGCAGCAAATGAAGGAGTTCATATCCGATCTAGGTGTAATACCTAGTGCATAGGGTCCAATAAAAATCTTTTGTGACAATACTGGAGCAATTGCCTTAGCGAAGGAATCCAGATTTCACAAGAGAACCAAACACATCAAGAGACGCTTCAACTCCATCCATGATCAAGTCAAGGAGGGAGACATAGAGATTTGCAAAATACATACGGATCTGAATGTGGCTGTCAGTGTCAAAACCGGCGGATCTCGGGTAGGGGGTCCCGAACTGTGCGTCTAGGGTAGATGGTAATAGGAGGCAGGGGACACGATGTTTTACCTAGGTTTGGGCCCTCTTGATGGAGGTAAAACCCTACGTCCTGCTTGATTTATTCTTGATGATATGGGTATTACAAGAGTTGATCTACCACGAGATCGGAGAGGCTAAACCCTAGAAGCTAGCCTATGGTATGATTGTATGTTATTGTTGTGTCCTACGGACTAAAACCCTCCGGTTTATATAGACACCGGAGAGGGTTAGGGTTACACAAGGTCGATTACAAAGGAGGAGATATACATATCCGTATTGCCTAGCTTGCCTTCCACGCCAAGTAGAGTCCTATCCGGACATAAGACGAAGTCTTCAATCTTGTATTTTCATAGTCCAACAGTCCGGCCAAAGGATATAATCCGGCTGTCCGGAGACCCCTAATCCCGGACTCCCTCAGTAGCCCCTGAACCAGGCTTCAATGACGATGAGTCCGGCGCGCAGTGTTGTCTTCGGCATTGCAAGGCAGGTTCCTCCTTCGAACATATCACAGAAGAGTTTGAATACCGGGATAGTGTCCAACCCTGCAAAATAAATTCCACATACTACCATAGAGAGAATAATATTTCCACAAATCTTAATCTGCTGACACGCTTTGGCAACATGATGTCAGGCCATGGCTCGGTGATTATTCGAACCGTTTTTCTTTAACCAGCTCCACACATAACGCGAGGCGGTTTCTTGACACGTCTTGTCAAAGCAGAGATCGTGGTCCCCTAGTTACGGGATTCTCATCAATACGATCGTGGGTAACCCAACCGTGCCTAGGACTCCTAGATTTTAGGCAAGTCCCAAACGGCCACTAGGAGGACGCTTGATATTCACCCTCTTTATAAAGGGACAAGGCTTTTACTTTTTTTCCCTCTCGTGCTCAATCGAATCCTTCCCCCGCCTCGAGTTCTAACACCCAAAGCCCAGGTCAGGTGCTTCGGACCTTCAATCATGTCCGGATCTAGCCTTCAAGGCCGGTGGATGCCCTCCTCCGTTACGGAGGAGGATATCAAGAAGTTGAGGGAGGCCAGATACCTGACCGTCGAGGTTTCGCATCGGCTGCCTGCCCGAGGGCAGGTCGTCCCTACTCCCGAACCCAATGAGAACGTTGTGTTCATCTCCCACTTCCTCCGAGGCCTAGGCCTCACCCTGGATCCCTTTGTTAGGGGTTTGATGTTCTATTACGGGCTAGATTTCCATGATCTAGCCCCGGACTCCTTTCTCCACATCTTGGCATTTATTATCGTATGTGAGGCCTTCCTCCGCATTACCCCTCACTTCGTCCTGTGGCTCAAGACCTTTGACGTGAAGCCGAAGATGGTCGAGGGGCTGCACGTAGCGTGCGGAGGCGCATTAATAAGTAAAATCGCTGGAGCTCCATGGCCAAAGGGTTCCTTTCTAGAGGTGTCCGGATTATGGCAGCGGGAGTGGTTTTACATCACAGCTCCTAGAAGTGCCAAGTGGGTGGCCGCCCTTGCTTTCCGCTCGGGCCCTCCACCACAACTGATGTCATGGATTAGCAGAGGGCTGAGCTGGGGTCCAGCCAAGGACGTGCCTATACTACAAAGCCGCATTCAAGATCTCTTCGACGGAGATTTCATTCTGGTTACGGTGGTGCAAGTCATGCTGGTTCGTCGAGTCCATCCTTGCAAACGCCGGCCCCTCCGCATGTGGGAGTTCAACCCAGAAGGGTCATGCACTATTCAGAATTTCCTCGGCCTGACGCACGAGGAGATGTACAAATCATTCTTCGGACCCCAAATAGAGTGTCCGGATACTACCGAGGACGTGGGCCTGAGCAGCAACCGTACCGCCGACCAAGTAAGTAATCCTCTAGCCGAGCACACCGTCTTTCATTTACCATGACGTCATTCTGAGAAATCGCTCTTTGACCAGGACTAGCTAACAAAGGCGAAGATGATTCGGTGTTCGGCCCCCCTTCCTGAGGGTTTGGAGAATCCCGTACTGGAAAAGATGCTCGAGCTAGCACCTTGCCCGAAGCCCTCAAAGGAAGATAAAGGGGGAATAATGAGGTCGAAAGCGGGGGCCCATCGCTACCAATTCCGATCGAGGGAATGAGCGCCTTCATGAAGGAGGATAACCAAGGGGAAGAATCTGACCTTCTCTCGCTTCGGGGAAGGGTGAGGACTGCCTCTGAAGATCCGGAAACCAAGGCTTCCAAATGGGAGAAGAAGTCTCCACCAGAGGGTCCTGCCTCGGAGGGTGCTTTTGCCACACAAAGTCCGCGCGGGGATCAGCCCTCTAACGAGCCGTAAGTGATCAAAAAAATACTTAATAGTAAAGATATTCTACCTTACTTCCGAGCAAAATAACCAAAGCGTTTATCTCGCAGTTCGGATCTTAGCCCTTCTCAACGGAGCTCGTCTTCAGGGGACCTTCTTCCGGAGATGATGGAGAGCGAAACGCCTCCCCCGGACTCCCCTGCTCAAGAAGCGGGTGACCTTGAAGTGTCGTCACGGAGGGCCTCTCCGGATCCGGTGAGGCCAGAAGATAATCCTATAGTCACCCGAAGTCCCCAGCATCTGGCTCTTGAAGAGAGCAAACAAAAGAGTCCGGCGCCGTCTGGTATGCGGTCGGACGCACTGAGGGATCTGCTAAGGTGGGCGACCATCTCGGAAGAACACCGTACATTGATGGGTACGGTGATGGAAAGGATTTCATCCGCCGAAAGCGGGTTGCATGACGCCTTTATGAGTCTACTGAAGGGCTTTGAGGTACGTACAATGATGTACATTTGTGATGGTACTGCACATTTTCAGGTGTGCCCTGTGTAGATAGTAGCCCCTGAGACTCTGGTTGTCGCTGAGAACGGCGGCAAATAGAGGATCGTAATCCCAGGTAATAACCATACCGCTTTATGTGCAGGTGATGGAAGCTCCGGTGGCTGGCCGGACTAATGAGTTTCCCGAACTAAAGCGGCAACTGGATGTGGCAGATGCCGACATCGAGCTTGTTAACAAGCAGCTTGACGAGGCACAGGGTAAGTAATGTTTTTCCGGTCAATGTCACATAGTAAGAGCAGCGTGATGCCAGTATATTTAATATGTTGTGACTGCAGATGGAGCTGCCGCCCTGGAGACCCTTCAGGCGGAACTTGCCCGAGCCAACGAACAAACAAGGATTAGTAATGCAGCCGCTTTAAAGGCGGCCGAAGAGTTAAGAGCCGAGAAGGCCGCGCATTGCGAGAGCAAAGAAAAGATGGCCAAGATGGTTGTAAAGTTAAAAGACACTGCCGACCATTGCCGGTTCCTTGAAGAAGAAAACCGAGTGAAGGCGACGGACCTCGAAAAGGCCACGATGGCGACCAAAGACACCCGCTCTGCCATGAGGGCAAAGAAGGAAGAGTTGCGTGAAGCTGGTGATATTGTGGCTGGGAAGCCCTTTTGCTGTGGAGGAAGTTCGGAGATCCGCGGTATGCCCCTCTGGATCGGCTGTGGAGTTCGGCAGATGCATATCTGGATTTGACGGCGAGTGCTGTCGATGCGGCCGAATACTTCCGAGATCAAACAGATCGTGAAGTGGACAAGCTATTCTGGTCGCAGTTTAACGTTCCAGAGCGTCCGCTTCCACTAACTGATCAGCTTGCCGAATGTGCCGAACTCAATAGATTGTCTGGACTCGCCATGAGGTCCGTCATAGATCATCTATGGCCGGAAAAGCCGAAGCCGAATAGCTATTTCAGCTTAGTGCAGCAGTTCCTTGGTGCGGTGCTGCACATCAATGCGATGAAGAGGTCGGCGTGCATAGAAGGCTCGCGGATGGCCCTTGCCCGTGTCAAAGCATACTGGGCGGAGATGGATGCTACCACTGTTGCGGCACAGGGTTCGGCCATAGGCCGAGTGGCTGTCGAGCACTATTTTGAAGAAGTTCTTGAGGGTGCTCATTTGATAGAGGCCCAGTGCTCGAAGAATATTATGTTTGAGTGACATGTATTCCTATTGTAAAAACAATGTTTATGAAATTTATTAAGGCTGTACTTATACTTTTGCCTGAAAGTAATATGATGCCTCATGTGCGGCCGTTTATGTATATATGTATATAACCTGAAAGATTGCAGTCATCGGCTTCAGCCCCCACGCATATAATGCGGGGGTGTTCGCAGAAGACGCGTGTTCACACTTAATCCAACGTATTGGTCCTAATAAGGAGGTGATGGCGCAGCGAACGAGGCAACCGGACTATAATGCTTTAACACTTTCACTTAGCCATCGGAGTTTGACGATGGGGCTACTATATAGCCCCTGGTGGCTCCGCAATCTCCCGAATTCGGGGTGCGTACATGCCTGGCCGGGAAATGGCCCTTCGTTAAGACAGAGGAATTCTAACATTCCGATAGGTCATCGAGTGGTTGACCAGTCTCACGCTATATCATGACAGTCAGTTTTCGGCTTTCTCTACTGAGGTGCTCGTCTGGATGAACCGGGGCACAATCGCAGTAGTTCTCCTGGTGTCGCCTTAGCCGATAGAGCGGAACGTAAGGCAGCAAAACACAGGAGCCGAGCAAACCCAACATTTGACCAAAGACATGATTCGGAGCTGATGCATATAAGGCCAAACTCGCAACGCCGAACACTCCCTAAGGTATTCGGTCTTTATGGTATAAACCGGGCCTAAACAGTTCCCTTTGTAAGAAGCCCCTGGTGTCCAGGTATGTGCATTATTCTGACGTGGCCACATGCCAAGACGTCAGCATCCTTCTCAATAGTATTGAGAATCTGAGGGATGTGTATCAACAAGAGACAGTAAGAAAGGTTTACGCAGGGTCCTAATCTAAAAAGAATCCTTGGAACGGGTCCCTGCTGCGCGTCTGCGCCTGTGTATCCGTTGTGCCATATCCTGGACGGGTGTAGCACGATGGTCATCTGTAAAAGAGAGGAACTTAGGTGAAAAGTTGTCGTGCAAAAAGGTAGGTTATATTAAAGAAACCATGTACAATTCAAGATGAGTAAAAATTGCCACTTGTCTGCGCGCGTTGAGCCCCTTGTATTTGTAATAGGGGTGTGGCCATCAAACCTGTATGAATTACATATAGCTACGTCGGACTCGTCTAACCGTGTTCGTAGTCTTGACGAACTATCGAATGCTTTAGTTGGTGAGGCCGTTTTAGTGTGCGGCTGCCAACGCAGCCGCACTCTCTTCGGCGCGCAGGGATCGCTCAATATTTCCATTTACTGTAATGATGCCACGTGGACCGGGCATCCTAAGCGTGAGGTAAGCGTAATGCGGTATTGCATTAAAGCGAGCGAAAGCTTCGCGTCCAAGTAGTGCTTGATAGCCACTTTGGAACGGAGCAATGTGGAAGGTTAAATTTTCGCTACGGAAGTTCCCGGGGAAATCGAATATAACCTCTAGTAGCAGGGAGCCCGTGCAATGAGCCCCAGGGCCTGGCATTACTCCTTTGAAGGTAGTATTGCTGTGGCAAATTTTCGTTGGGTCTATCCCCATTTTGCGGATTGTATCCTCATATATCAGGTTTAGACTGCTGCCACCGTCCATCAGGACTCGTGTGAAGTGGTACCCGTCAACTATTGGATCTAATACCAAGGCAGATCATCCTGCACGCCGGATACTTGCTGAGTAATCCCGATGGTCGAAAGTGATCGGTTGAGATGGCCAGTGGCAGGACTCCGCGGTGATAGGCCCTTGGGCATATTTCTCTGGGAGTGCCGCTTTGTTTCTCCCCTTGATCACGTGTAACACGTTTACTGTTTTGAATTCTGGTGGAAATTTCTTTTGTTCCCCAGTGTCTTGCTTGAGAGTCTCATCCTCGTCTTCGCTTGGTGTATCCCCCCCCCCTTGTGTACGGCGTTGAGCTTGCCGGACTGCTTGAGACCCAACATTCTCTGTGGGTATGATTTGCAGGTTTATCGGGGGTGCTATGGATCCGACATATTTGGTCCAGAATTTTCTTTAGGCTGGACAGTTCATCTCTGGCGCCTTTAGAGGGCGGCTTTTGCTGACCTGGCTAAGAGCTTTTGAATCCGGCGTTTACCGCCGTGCTCTTCGGGCTATCTTCTTTATTCTGGCAGTTGTTATTTTTGCTGCGTCGTGATTTCCCGTTTCCATCCCTAACTTCAGATGTACTTGGGTCGCTGGTGCTGCATCGGGCTAGCCAGCTGTCCTCGCCCGCACAAAAGCGGGTCATGAGGCTTGTTAATGCTGCCATTGTTCTCGGCTTTTCTTAGCCGAGGTGTCTGGCAAGCCATTCGTCTCGGACGCTGTATTTAAAAGCTGCCAAGGCTTCAGCGTCCGGACAGTCGACTATTTGGTTCTTTTTAGTAAGAAACATGTTCCAAAGCTTTCGGGCTGACTCTCCGGGCTGTTGAGTTATATGACTTAAATCGTCTGCATCTGGAGGTCGGACATAAGTCCCTTGAAAATTTGCCCGAAAAGCGTCTTCGAGCTCTTCCCAGCTTCCAATGGAGCTTTCGGGGAGGCTTTTGAGCCAGTGCCAAGCTGGCCCTTTGAGCTTGAGGGGTAAGTACTTGATGGCATGGAGATCATCTCCTCGAGCCATATGGATATGGAGGATATAGTCCTCAATCCAGACCCCAGGGTCTGTTGTTCCGTCGTATGCCTCTATGTTTACGGGTTTGAATCCCTCTGGAAATTCGTGGTCCAGCACTTCGTCGGTGAAACATAGGGGGTGTGCGGCACCCCTGTATCTGGGTGTACCATGATGTTCGGATGTTTGTTGTGTTGCATCGTATGCTGGAGCGTGCTTGCGTGGTCCATAAATGGATCTGGTTGCGCCGTCCTTTTGATGCGAGCCCTTGCGTGGATCGCATATTGGCTCATGTGCGGCATTTGTTTGCCGCTCTATGTTGGCCGTGGGGTCGTCTATCCGGCCAGATGGCCGTTTTAATTTTTGGTTGCGGGGGATCTAAGGCCTCCTCATCGAATTCAGGTAGCAATTTCCGCTTCGGTTAGCTCTTGGTGGGGCAATTACCGCCGTACTTCGCTGCTGTGTTGAGTACTTTACTCCATCTGATTCTGAGTGTGTCTTGCGCAGCCTTGAGCCTTTGCTTCTGCTTTTTTAGACTCCTCGCGGTGGCAACAAGCCTTTGATGGGCATTCTGTTGCTCCGGGTTGTAAGTGCATCTAGTGCCACCCCTAGTTGGTTTTGGAGTATTGACGACAAACCTAGTTGAGGGACTAATGTGTTTGTGAGAATTGCAGGAAAACACAGGTAGAAGTCCCTCATTGATTCGGTTTTACTACCAGAGATGACCCCTAAAAATGTATGAAGACATTGAAGACAAAGGTGGTATATGAAGATATTCACTTTGAAGACTATGACAACAGAAGACACGTTATGAAGCCTATGGAGCTCGAAGACTTAGATCTTTCGTAGTTCTGTTTATTTTGTGTTGAGTCATAGGAATCACCGTACTGTTAAGTGGGGTCCAGGAGAACCACTCAGAATGACTGAAGTGATGCCTAAATCAAAAACCTATGTCTTCGAGTGAAGACAATGAGAGCGAATCTTGTCCAGAGCCGGACAAGTCAGCTTTGCTTGTAGCCCAAGTAAAGTTGCCATGAGAGTTCGAAATCTGACCGTTGAGACACGTGTCAGTTCCTTAGTGACCCAGGGTCATTTCGGACAAATCAGGTCGGGTTGCCAAGTGGCTATAAATAGCCCACCCCCACAACCATAAACGGTTGGCTGCTCAGATTTCAGTGCACGGCTTTTGTCATTTGAGAGCAACCCACCTCGAAGCCTTTGAGAGAAAATTCCTAGTGAGGAGAAAAGCCCTAACCACCCAGAGCCAGAGTAAATTGGGCATCACTTAAGTCTTCTTGTCTGTGTGATCTGAAGACTTATTACACTTGAGGACTGTGAATTCTCCAAACGGTTAGGCGTCGCGTTCAGAGCATCCAAGAGATATTGTGGATTGCCAGTGAACGAAGTCTGTGAAGGTTTGGGAGTCTACCTTGAAGACTTACCAGAGTGATTGGGCGAGGACTAAGTGACCTTAGCTCAAGGAGAATACGGTGAGGACTTGGTGTCCTGAACTGTGTGTTCAGGACTGGGTGTCCGGGACTGTGTGTCCTAAGGTTTAAATACCTAGCCGCTCCAACCAAACGTACAGTTGTCACAGCAACTGGAACTGGTCCAACATATCATTGTCTTCAACGAGTCACTGGTTTCATCTTCACTTCCTTCTCTTGCAGTTACTCATTGTGAAGTCACTGCATGCTTGCTTTATCATTTGTCTTCACAACGTGAATGCATGATCTGTTTGGCTTCATAACTTCTTCCTACTTGATCCTTATTACACTGAAGCTGTTTGTCACTGTGCTCTCACTCTATTGAATACATGACCATGGCTGGCCTAGTGTAATCTAACTTCCGCTGCATAGTAATAGGCATAATCTTCACTGTTTGTCTTCATAACTCCCAAGTTTTGAAGACTTTCATAAAAAGCGCCTATTCACCCCCCCCCTCTAGTCGATATAACGCACTTTCAATTGGTATCAGAGCAAGGTGCTCCCTTGTTCTGTGTGATTCGGTTTAACCACCTGGAGTTTTAGCTATGTCGACTGCAGGGATAATCAAAGTGTCCGCTGCGTGCCCCGTCTTCGATGGAACTGAATATCCCTACTGGAAGAATAAGATGCGCATGCATCTTGAAGCCATTGACGTCGACCTATGGTATGTCGTCGAGAACGGCGTTCCCAAGGCTGGAGAAGGTGTCACTGCTGCTGATGTCAAGAAATTCGTTCAACTGGACTCTACTGCCAAGAACATCATTTGTGGTCATCTGACCAAAGGACAGTATGGCCGTGTGAGTGCCCTGAAGACATCCAAACTGGTCTGGGACTGGCTCTCCAAGGTCAATGAAGGCATCTCAACCCAGAGAGATCAAAGAATCAGTGTTCTTCGCAACCTCTTCAACCGCTTCAAGCGAAATGACAATGAGAATGTTCAGCACACATTTGACCGACTCACTGACATCACAAATGAGCTTCAAGCCCTCGGCGCCACTGAAATCACCAAACATGAAATTGTCAAGACGCTGCTGAGATCACTTGATAGTTCGTTTGACATCCTGGCCCTGATGATTCAAGAACGTCCTGATTTCAAGACACTCGATCCGTCTGACATACTTGAGAGGCTCAACACACATGAGTTTCAGCTTTCTGAGAAAAGAGATATCTACGGTCCAAACTATGGGTGAACTCGCGCCTTGAAGGCAAAAGCTGTCTCCTCATCCGAAGAAGAATCTGACTGCAGTTCTGATGATCCTGAAGACATTGGAAGAGAACTTGCAATGCTAGTGAAGAAGTTCCAAAAATTCACCAAGAAGAAAGGCTTCAGAAAATCTTCACGATCAAGCTCAAGGAATGATGAAGCTTCTGCTCATGACTACAAGAAGAAAACATGACACAAGTGCAAGAAAACTGGACACTTCATCTCTGAGTGTCCTCAGTGGGACAATGAGAACAGAAGGAAGAAGAAGAGCAAGGAATATGATTCTGACGACAAGAAAAAGAAGAAATACTCAAAGTCTTCTTCCAAGTCTTCATCAAAGTCTTCATCACACAAGAAGAGCTCATCTGGCAAGGCCCGTGCGTTTGTTGGAAAGGAGATGGATTCAGAGGAGGAGTCCGCATCTGAGGAGGCAGAGGTGGAGTCTGAGGAAGAGTCTGATTCTGGCATTGCGAGTCTGGCTACAGCATACGTCGCCAAGTCTATCTTCAACACTGAAGACAATGACTGCATCACCGACACCGACGCAAATGACAAGAACGACTCTACTCCTACCTACTGCTTCATGGCACGCGGTGCCAAGGTAAACACACGCACTACTCGCTATCAAACATCTAGTGACGATGACTCTGAATGTGATTCAAAACCTAGCTACAAAACACTTGCTAAAATTGCAACTGAACAACAGAAAGCTATGGAACATATTCAAAAACTGTTAGACAGAAGTGATGATCTGTTGGGTGCTGAAATGACTCGATCTGAATCCTTAATTGAAGACATAAAAAACCTTCACGTTAAGTATCAGGAACTTGAAGATCGTCATGATACTCTCTCAACAACTCATGAAAAGCTTTCCTATGATTATCTTCAAAGGAAGCAAGAACTTGAGAAATTGAGGGTGGCTCATGAAGATCTTCAAAAGGAAAATGAGTCACTTTGCTCCGAACAGATTAGTCCCGCTCAGGAAGGATTTGAACCACCATGTCTTAAATGCATTGAGCGCGATAATGCTAATTCTGTTGCTGAATGTTCCACTGCTACTGCTGTTGCAATATCTTCAACTGTTGACGTGGTAACTAACCCCTCTGCTGAGGATACCACTGCTATTGCTGATGAGAATGCTATGTTGAAGACATTGCTTGAAACAGGGATGTACAAAAGTCTTAAAGGACATCAGACATTGTGTGATGTCCTCAAGAAGCAGATCCTGAATCGAAACCCTAGGAAAGAGGGTGTTGGATTTGTGAGGAAAATAAATGCAGATGGCTCTTACTGGAAACCTGAGCAGTACCCCAAAACCACATGGGTTACTGCAAAGGAACTTTCAGCAGATCCATCCAACTTATCTGGCTTCACTTGTGCTAACCCCATTATCATTGATGAATCCTTTGATGCAAACTATAAACTGTTTAAGAATCAGAATGGTGAAGTGTTTGCCAGGTACATTGGTACTAACTGCAGGAATGGACCGCCTATGAAGAAGATCTGGGTTCCGAAAAAGTGTCTGGAAAATCTTCCTGTGAATGTCTTCATGACACCTCACTTAAAGAAGACAAACCTCAGACCAAAGGCTTCATATGGTCCAAAGGCTTCATCCAAACAGAGGACTCACCTGAGTCGCACTAACGCAAATATTTTGCAGGGAAACTATACTCAGGCATATGAATATGAGAGTGGTTCATCGAATCGTGTTCATGTGACCAAAAATTATTCTGCTTATTCCTATGAGTATTATTGTCCACCTGCTAGACTGTTTGCTAAGGCTTCAAAGCCAAAATTCTCAGATGCTGCACTTAGACTTATTGCTTCTAAGCCACCCTTGAAGATGTGGGTGGTTAAGAAAGCTTAACTCTCTTTTGCAGGGAAAGGTCTCCAGCAGAAAAACAAAATCTTCTGATGCTATTGCTGGGGACCTTAAAAATCTTGTAGGGCGCAAGATAAAATGCCCGAATGGCATCATTATGTACTTTGCTCCTGAATCGCATGCTACTCTCCCTATTAGTCCTAATCTGGATCTAAGTTTTCATAACCCACTGGTTCATCAAATGTTTATGCTTCACAATTCTCTTCGTGAAGCCTATCCCCCTAACTGCACTGTAGGGTACGACACCAGCGACTTCAAAGTCTTCAGAATGGATTATTGACAGTGGGTGTACAAATCACTTGACTAGCAGAAGAAGCCTTCTTATGGACTCAACATTACGTCCATCCGACAAGAGCCACATCACATTTGTTGACACTGGTAAAAGTAAGGTATTGGGTCTAGGTAGAGTTGCAATCTCAAAGGATCAACACATGGATAAAGTCATGCTTGTTGAATCCCTTGGCTTCAACTTAATGTCTATCTCAACGCTTTGCGATTTGAATATGATTGTAATGTTTGGAAAATATCGTTGCCTGGTGCTAATGGAATCTAACAAATCTCTAGTGTTTGAAGGGTATCGGAAAGGTGATTTGTACGTGGTAGATTTCTCAGCAAGACCACAACTTGCAGTATGTCTTCTTGCAAAAGCTTCAGAATGCTGGCTTTGGCATCGGAGGCTTGGGCATGCTGGCATGAGGAACCTTCACACCCTTGCGAAGAAGAAGCATGTCATAGGCATCGAGGGCGTCAAGTTCAAGAAAGATCACTTATGCGGTGCCTGTGAAGCAGGGAAGATGACAAGGGCAAAACATCCTTCGAAGACAATCATGACTACTACACAACCCTTCGAACTGCTCCACATGGATCTTTTCGGTCCCACTCACTACTCAACTTTTACTACTTCTGCTTGCCTCTATGGCTTCGTCATTGTTGATGATTAGTCTAGATATACTTGGGTACACATAATCCTTTACAAGACTGAAGTGCAGGATGTCTTCAGACGCTTCGCCAATCGAGCCATGAACAATTTTGGCGCCAAGATAAAGCACATCAGAAGTGACAATGGCACTGAATTCAAGAACACTGGCCTTGATACATATCTTGATACCTTGGGCATCACACATGAATTCTCAGCTCCGTACACGCCACAGCAGAATGGCGTCGTCGAACGCAAGAACAGAACACTCATTGAAATGGCCAGAATAATGCTAGATGAATACAAGACTCCAAGAAAATTCTGGACTGAAGCCATTGATACTGCATGCCATACAATCAATCGTGTTTATCTTCACAAGCTTCTGAACAAGACTTCTTATGAACTCCTAACTGGCAAGAAGCCAAATGTCAGTTACTTCAGAGTATTTGGCGCAAAGTGCTGGATCAAGGACCCACACCACACCTCAAAGTTTGCACCAAAAGCACATGAGGGTTTTATTCTTGGATATGGAAAGGATTCGCACTCCTACAGAGTCTTCAACCTTTTTCACTATAAAGTGGTTGAAACAGTGGATGTGCGGTTTGATGAGACGAACGGCTCACAAAGAGAGCACCTGCCAAATGTGCTAGATGAAGTTCCATCCAGTGAATCAATCAAGCTTATGGGAACTGGAGAGATTATGCCTTCTGAAGCTCAGCCTGAAGAAGAACTCATCATCTCAGCACCTGATCAACATGAAGACAATGCTCAGCATGAAGACATTCCTCCAAATAACAACGCAGATCATCAAGAGCAAAGTCTTCGCCCTATACATCCTCGTGTTGCAAATGAAGTGCAGATTGACAGAATACTTGACAGCATCAATGCACCTGGTCCACTCACTCGTCCAAGGGCAACTCAGCTAGCAAACTTCTGTGGGCATTTCGCATTCGTCTCAATATCAGAACCCAAGAAAGTTGAAGAAGCCTTCATGGAACCTGAATGGATTCAAGCTATGCAAGAAGAGCTTCAACAGTTTGAGCTGAATAATGTATGGGAACTGGTTAAGCGTCCTGATCCACGGAAGCACAACATAATAGGCACCAAATGGATATACCGCAACAAGCAAGATGAGCATGGTCAAGTTGTCAGAAACAAAGCTCGTCTCGTTGCTCAAGGATATACTCAAGTGGAGGGCATTGACTTCGATGAAACATTTGCTCCTGTGGCTAGGCTTGAAGCCATACGCATACTGCTGGCCTATGCAAATCATCATAACATACCTCTATATCAAATGGATGTGAAAAGTGCCTTTCTCAATGGCAAGATTGAAGAAGAAGTGTATGTTGCACAACCGCCTGGCTTTGAAAATCCAAAACATCCTGATATGGTATACAAGCTCAACAAGGCACTGTATGGCCTCAAACAAGCCCCTAGGGCCTGGTATGATACACTCAAGTACTTTCTGAAGAGCAAAGGCTTCATACCTGGTTCCCTGGATCCCACTCTTTTCACGAAGACATACGATGGTGAACTGTTTGTGTGCCAAATATATGTGGATGACATTATCTTCGGCTGCACCAATCAGAAGTACAGTGAAGAGTTTGGATATATGATGCAAGAGCAATATCAGATGTCCATGATGGGGGAGCTGAAGTTCTTCCTTGGTCTTCAAATACGTCAACAGCGCAATGGCATCTTCATATCTCAAGAGAAGAAGATTGCCTGAAGAAGTTCGGTATGCAAGACTGCAAAGGCTTCACAACACCAATGCCAGCCAAACATCATCTAGGTCCTGACGACAATGGTAAAGAGTTCAATCAAAAGGTATACCGCTCCATGATTGGGTCTTTGCTTTATTTATGTGCATCTAAGCCAGATATCATGCTTAGTGTTTGCATGTGTGCTCGATTTCAAGCGGCACCAAAGGAGTCGCATCACTTAGCTGTGAAGCGAATTCTTCGATATTTGGCTCACACCCCAACTCTAGGATTATGGTATCCAAAGGGCTCAGAGTTTGATTTGGTTGGATTTTCGGATGCTGATTATGCTGGTGACAAAGTTGATCGCAAGTCTACATCAGGCACATGTCACTTTCTGGGACGATCACTTGTATGTTGGTCTTCAAAGAAGCAGAACTGTGTATCTCTCTCCACTACTGAATCTGAATACATTGCTGCTAGATCTTGCTGCGCTCAACTTCTGTGGATGAAGCAAACGCTCAAGGATTATGGCATTCATCTGAAGCAAGTGCCACTTTACTGCGACAATGAAAGCGCCATCAAGATTGCCAACAACCCAGTTCAGCACTCGAAGACAAAGCACATTGAAATTCGTCATCACTTTCTCAGAGATCATGTTGTGAAGGAAGACATTGATATCATACACGTCAACACTGAAGAGCAATTGGCAGATATCTTCACCAAGCCCTTGGATGAGAAGAGGTTTTGCAAGTTACGGTGTGAGCTAAATATCCTGGAATCCTCAAATGTCCTATGATCAGGCACACATCCTAACACTTATGCGTATTGATGACTTAGATGGGCAACACACAAAGTAAAGTATATCTTCAATCAATGAAGACATCCATTCTAAGTGTGAATACATTAATGTGGAATTTGACTTCGGAGCGCCACGATAATTGTGCGCCGTGTCTGGGTCTAATACTTCCTATACGGTGGGTAACGCCACCACCAAATGTTCCATTTTGAAGTGTTTCACTCTTGGCGTTACCTTGCAATATCTTCACATTTAGCTTGGCTTCGAACTCAATATGCCTTCATGATTATCTTCATTACGTTGATTATATAGATATATATGCTCTAGTGTTCTGTCCTCTACAGCATTCACTTATAGCTATGTCTTCTTGGTTGAATCTTTTTAACTAAGTGAATGTGATCGGACCCTAATCTCTCTATGCTTTCTATCTCAAACTCTATCTCTCCAAGTCATATGCATTCTGTTGAAACTATCAAATGTCTTCACTGTGTCCTTGTCAGCTGAAGACATAGAGACAACCATAAAGTCCGTTTTTAATGCTCTTTCCTCCACATAAAATCCGGAGAAGCAGGAACGACCGCCCGACAATTTAGGCGTGCATGGGTCATGGAACAAACCCCAAACTTCCGCTAACTGGCCACGCGTGCCTCAAATGCGAACCGCCAAGGGCACCTGCGTAATAGCACAGTGCCGCCTCTGAGTCTATAAATTCACACTTACCGCGGTCATTATCTCCTTCTTCCACCCTCGCACGAACCCTAGCGCCACCGCTAGCACTCGACGACGCCGGAGACGAAGCGCTTCGCTGCCGCAACCTCTCCAACGCCGTCCTCACACCGACCGCGGACATCGTCCTCTCCGCCGTCGCCGTAGGTGTTTTTCCGTCGCCAAGTTAGGGCACGGAGGACTGAACTGCTCGGCATCAACTTCCTTCCATCTAGCAGTTCCAGTGTGGTAAATAAAACTTATTTTTACAGCCTCTTTTGATCTCATGGTTCTGTCACTTTCTACCATAAGAAGTTTCTCTTCACAACAGTTAGATCTCTCACTGCATCTCATAACATGCCTAGTATATTCACTTGTGCTTCATAAAGTAGTTAGATTCCTCACTTGTACTGATCTATGGGTTCGTACAAATCTGGAACCAACTTCTTATCTATAAGTGAATGTCTTCGCACAATGAGGTCAATGTCTTCTAAACTGATTAATCTTCAAAACCTTCTGAGAATGCATATGACCTCTTCCCCTTCCCTCGCACCTTAATGCTGTCACAGGTACATGTCCGTGGGAGAATCCTTCGGTTCTCATAGTCTGCATTCATTTGCAGAATTCCTACAACATCACATAAACTCTCCTGAAGCCAGTTCCTGTTTGTCAAGAAAAAGAAAGCCTTTGAAGCCTTTGAAAGTTTTGAAGCCTTTCAAGTTAAAGTTTATGGCTTCAATTGCAGCAGCAAGAAAGGGGGGCAGACAGAGACGTGAGAGAACTTCCAAGGATCTGCCTGAAGACTTGGCAGAAATGTACAAAACAGATCCAGAAGAGAGCTATGGGCAGCGCAAGACTCGAATCCAATGGATTCGACGCTATTGGGCAGAACAGTGGTTCAAATACCGCTTCGTCACCCAGGAGTATGCCGAAAAGAATGCTATCAAGAGTCCATGGGGGGATATCTTATACAAGAACCTTGTACACAGGACCAGAGATGAAGCCATTGCTCAAGGCTTCTACCCATGCATGGTCCGAGGACCACAGCCTGATGATGCACATCCGTCGTCACTTCTCTGGTGTCGTGACGACAATCTCTTCAAACGCAACTTTCAGTTTGCTCAACAGTCAGTGAAGCTAAACAAGAAGAAATTTGGGCTTGACTTCAATCCTGGTCCCTCCTCACCAAGGGCAGATGGCACACGCGACGCGAAACCCAATATCATCGGTCCGTTTGCCAATCTTGAGGGCCTGATCACCCACATCTTGGTCCAAGGGACTGCTGTGAATGACCCTCCAGCTGATTCTGAGTCTGATGAAGCTCCTGCTATGCCGAAGCCAAAGCAGACAAAGAAACCAAAAGCTTCGAAGCCGGCCCCTGCCTCAAAAATCTCAAGGGCGAAGTCATTGAAAACTGCACCTCCTGAAGTTAGTGTGCAGTATGAAGACGTATCCCGCGTCTCCAAGCCCCTGAAGGAAAAGGAGCCCCAGCAACAAACAGGCAAAGAGCTCACTGCTGCTGCCATTCTGCGCAGTGAAGCCATTGATCTATCAAGCGATGAAGATCTGGGCGATGACGCACTAGAACAGCTCATCAAAAGCAAGGAGGAAGCGGAAATCTTCAACAATCTGCCTCTCTTTGATGTCGCCATCATCCACAGCTTCATCGATGAATGGTTTGACACACCAGATATAAGCTTCAATGATCTGCAGCTGCCTGTTGGACTCAGCATCGCCTTCCAAGGCGCAATTGCTTCAGAACTGGCCATTGCTCAGCGCATTGTTGAGCTGAAGCAGAAAATTGATCACGAAAAAGCTCAGTTCAAGAAGCACATGGCCAGCCTCAGCATGCAGGAAGTGAGGAACTTCAAAATTATGCTGCATGATCTCAAAGAAAACTTTCTGAAGAAGCGTGCTGAAGCTCAAGGCTCGCGTGAAAGGATGAAGTCATTGGCTGACAAATGTGTTCAAGCCTACAACGAGGCTGAAAAGCGCAAGGCACCTGGGCGTCCAGGCATCGACCCCAAGATGGCCGCAAAGAAGAAGAAGCAGCCTGCTGTGAGTGAACCAGAGGCATCAAGACAAGCAGCCACTCCGATTGTCTTCCCAACCGCCACGACTGGCTCGAAGCCAAAGAGCCGGTCAACAGCTTCAGAGCTAAAGAAGACAAGAGCTGCAGAAGCTAAAGCCAGAAAAAGGAAGAGCTCTGAAGCCTCTCCTACTGCTCCCAGCAAAAAGAAGCACAAGACCAAGAAATCTAGGGCTGCTCCCACAGAGCCCTTGATGGTTGAACCCCTTTCTGTCATTCACCCCAATGCAGAAAGAAGACTGACAATTCATGAGCCTGCTCCCACAGAGGCACCTGACGCTGAAGATATTCCAGCAGCCGACCCACTAGCTGCTGAAGACATTGGTCATCAGGACAATGTGCAAGGTGATGCAGCCCTTCCTCAGCTTGAAACAAGCGAACCCATCAGCATTGGTCGTCCTCTGACGCCAATGGCACAAGATGAGTCATGGGTGGATCGCCCTCAAGAAGAAGAAGACATTGAGGCCCAGCCCACTCCGACACCACAAGCGTCGTCTGCATTCCGTAGGCTTCGCAAAGGTCCACGGCCTCAAGTACAGTCTGCAGAAATTCCGGCTGCATCAGCCGAAGACAATGAAGAAGCACCTCCAGAGCCCACTCCCTCGCTCCATCAAGAAGAAGTTCCCCAGGAGAACGTGCCTGAAGTTTGACCCTCAAACTACTAACACTGAAGCCAATGTGGAGCCCGCCCCACCAAATGCTTCAGCGGACAGCAAAGCCACTGAGCCAGACACTTCAGTTCCTGAGTCTGCTGCAGGTCCACAATTTGACTATCACATAGAGCACAGGCCTCATGTCCAGAAGCCAGTCCCAAGGCTTCCAAGGTTCCCAGGTCCTGCATCAGCACCTGGCTCCTTTGATGTAAACAGCTTCAAGGCAGACAACACATTTTTCAATAGCTCCAAGAACCCCTATTCAAGGGAAAGGATTGTATCAGATAGGTTTTGGAGCTATTCACAGCGCAGCTATTATTCATGCATCTTATACAACCATGGTCGCATCTTCCCTCACAAGCGCCTTGAGGTTGAAGCCATTGCTGGTCTGCCATGTCTTGAGGAAGCTTTGGACTGCTTCAGGCAAGTGGGTCTGCTGCCGTTCGTGACTGATGAAGAGCACTGGAACGAAGAGCTTCTGCTTCAGTTTTATGCCACTCTCCATATCAAAGGATACAATGGAGATCCGAAGACTTGGATCCTGGAGTGGATGACCGGAAATGTCCATCACGAAGCCAATGCATTTGATATCATTGAGCTCGCCGACCTGCCCACTCCAGGCGAATTCTTCGAGGAAGGCTGCCAACCACATTCTGAAGCTATTGAGAGTATTTTTCAAAGACCTGAACCAAATATGAGTCACATGCTCTCAATGATGAAGCCATTGCCTCAGGATGCACCCTATCCAACTGAGTTCTTCGTTGAAGACCTAGAGTACCTGCCCAGGACCATATATCATATTCTCCGACGGACTCTCTGGCCCATTAAGGGACACTCTCCATATGCCAAGATTGAGGGTGCAATGAAGACTCTCATATTCTATATCATGCATGGCAAATGCTTCAACGCACAGGATCTTTTCATACGACAACTTGCTGTGTCAGGCTCGGACTTATTTGGTCTAAAAATCTATGCCCCTTGGGTGATGAGGCTGATCAAACTGCACTCTACAATTTCGTATCAGCCCTCAGCCCGAAACCATCGCATCTTCCTGCCCGATGTGGATATCTCTGCTGAAGCAATATACCCTGAGCCTGCCAAGCAACCAATAAGTCTTCAGAATGCCGAACACCAGAGCTTCACGCAGAATGTTGAAGGTGTTGAAGCCATGTCCAGGGTCTATCCGATGGCTGGCACTACACGTGCACCAGCATCAACTGAAGCCACAGATAGCACAAACGCTCCAAGACCCAAGAAGTGTGCTCGTGTCCTCACTGACCGAGAGCTTCTTGTGGCCCTTCACCAAAAGCAAGATAGGCATCACGACTGGCTGAAACGTCAGATGAAGAGCCTCTTGGTGAATGTCAATCGTCTTCGAAACCTGGCCACCAAGAATGCCTTCGTTACACATGAGACTTGCCGTCGTACGTGGAAAGGACTCTCAATGATCTGCACTCAAGCTGAACTTGAAGAGGATGGCTTCACAGAGCGCTTCAAATTTGACACCACACCTCCTAGGAGGGCTGTGATGCGCAACACACCGTCACTTGAAGACTCTGAGTATTCCTCATCTGCTGCCACCGTCACTGCGAGGATCATTGATGAAGATGATGATGCTACTTCACCAACACCTGCTTCAGCACCTCAAAGCTCAGCACCGCCAAACAACTCCACCGACCCTGCTGCGCCTGGGAACGCGTAGAAAAATCTATGTCTTCAAACCTTTTTGGTCATTCCTGACAAAAGGGGGAGAAGCATATGATGTTTATAGTCTTCAAGCGGGTCAACATGGGCGGGTGCCTTGTTTTGTTATACTTTGCTTCGTGTTTACAACTCTTGTTTTGCTTCATTTGGTTCTTTTGAGTTGTAAACACTAAAACTCGATGGTCGTCTGCTACTTGTTCACCACTTTGTTTGCGAAGATAAATTCCGCATGTGCGATGATAAATTCCGCACTCATCTCATTCTACAGACGTCCATTTTCCATTATGCATGTCATTATCTTCATATACTTTCACATGCATAGTGGATTGTCATCATAAGCTGAAGCTGATCTCCACAAGTACAACCTGCCATGTGCATTTGCATTCCAAAAGCAAATTAACTTATATGCACATCTTCAGGGGGAGCTCTTGCAACTTATGAAGACAATTCCTTTACAAACTTCACACTTTATATTCCCCGTTGAAAACTTCAACTAGTTTGTCATCAATCACCAAAAAGGGGGAGATTGTAAGTGCATCTAGTGCCACCCCTAGTTGGTTTTGGAGTATTGACGACAAACCTAGTTGAGGGACTAATGTGTTTGTGAGAATTGCAGGAAAACACAGGTAGAAGTCCCTCATTGATTCGGTTTTAGTACCAGAGATGACCCCTAAAAATGTATGAAGACATTGAAGACAAAGGTGGTATATGAAGATATTCACTTTGAAGACTATGACAACAGAAGACACGTTATGAAGCCTATGGAGCTCGAAGACTTAGATCTTTCATAGTTCTGTTTATTTTGTGTTGAGTCATAGGAATCACCGTACTGTTAAGTGGGGTCCAGGAGAACCACTCAGAATGACTGAAGTGATGCCTAAATCAAAAACCTATGTCTTCGAGTGAAGACAATGAGAGCGAATCTTGTCCAGAGCCGGACAAGTCAGCTTTGCTTGTAGCCCAAGTAAAGTTGCCATGAGAGTTCGAAATCTGACCGTTGAGACACGTGTCAGTTCCTTAGTGACCCAGGGTCATTTCGGACAAATCAGGTCGGGTTGCCAAGTGGCTATAAATAGCCCACCCCCACAACCATAAACGGTTGGCTGCTCAGATTTCAGTGCACGGCTTTTGTCATTTGAGAGCAACCCACCTTGAAGCCTTTGAGAGAAAATTCCTAGTGAGGAGAAAAGCCCTAACCACCCAGAGCCAGAGTAAATTGGGCATCACTTAAGTCTTCTTGTCTGTGTGATCTGAAGACTTATTACACTTGAGGACTGTGAATTCTCCAAACGGTTAGGCGTCGCGTTCAGAGCATCCAAGAGACATTGTGGATTGCCAATGAACGAAGTCTGTGAAGGTTTGGGAGTCTACCTTGAAGACTTACCAGAGTGATTGGGCGAGGACTAAGTGACCTTAGCTCAAGGAGAATACGGTGAGGACTTGGTGTCCTGAACTGTGTGTTCAGGACTGGGTGTCTGGGACTGTGTGTCCTAAGGTTTAAATACCTAGCCGCTCCAACCAGACGTACAATTGTCACAGAAACTGGAACTGGTCCAACATATCATTGTCTTCAACGAGTCACTGGTTTCATCTTCACTTCCTTCTCTTGCAGTTACTCATTGTGAAGTCACTGCATGCTTGCTTTATCATTTGTCTTCACAACGTGAATGCATGATCTGTTTGGCTTCATAACTTCTTCCTACTTGATCCTTATTACACTGAAGCTGTTTGTCACTGTGCTCTCACTCTATTGAATACATGACCATGGCTGGCCTAGTGTAATCTAACTTCCGCTGCATAGTAATAGGCATAATCTTCACTGTTTGTCTTCATAACTCCCAAGTTTTGAAGACTTTCATAAAAAGCGCCTATTCACCCCCCCCCCTCTAGTCGATATAACACACTTTCACGGGTGTCTGTCTGGTGTGATGTCGTCCGGACTATTATCTTTGACAGAGTCGGGTTGTTCGGTTTGATTCTCCGTGTTGCCGTGGTCCGGTGATGGTTCACCCTGCTCTAACGCTGGGTCTATATGATCGTTGTTTCTGCCGAGGCGAGATTTGGAGCGGCGCTTACACCGCCGCTTTGACTGCTTCTCGAGGGGGCAACCCTTCGTTGCGTCCTTCCGTTCCTCGTCGTCGTTTTCTTTTGGTGTGTCCACCATGTATACGTCATGTGATGAAGTGGGCGTCCAATGCCCTGTGGGCAGTGGTTCCTGTTCGTCTCATGCATCGTCGTCCATACCGTCGATGTCTTCAGAGTCGAAGTCGAGCATGTCGGTTAAGTCATCGACAGTGGCTACTAAGTGGGTGGTGGGTGGGCGGCGAATTTCTTTGTCATCCGCATCCCAAATCTGCCGGACATAGTTCGGCCAGGACTCCCCTGACAAGGAGAGAGACTTTAATGAATTCAGTATGTCGCCGAAGGGCGAGTGCTGAAAGATATCCGCGGAGGTGAACTCCATGATTGGCGCCCAGTCGGGTTTGATAGGCACGAGCACAGGCGGTTCGGAGTCCGTGCCGGGGAAGGATCCGGCAGTTTGGCAACACGGCTCTCGTGAAGGGTAAGGTCGATATTCGGCTCGATCGCCATTGAGGGCAAGGCCTCCGTGGCGGGGTCCATCCACCCGTCCATGGACGGCGCGACTGCCGGTGCGATCTCCTGAATGCGGTCCGAAGGTAGAGCTAAATCGTACTCATCGTGACCGCGTGGCGCACAAGGCAAGGGCTCGAATCCATCGAAGATCAAGTCTCCGCGGATATCGGCCGTATAATTTAAGTTTCCAAATCTAACCTGATGGCCAGGGGTGTAGCTTTCGATCTGCTCCAGATGGCCAAGCGAGTTGGCCTGCAGTGCGAAGCCTCCAAACACAAAGATCTGTCCGGGGAGAAAAGTCTCACCCTGGACTGCATCGCTATCGATGATTGTAGGAGCCATCAAGCCTAACGGCGCCGACATAGAGGAACTCTCAATGAAAGCACCAATGTCGGTGTCAAAACCGGCGGATCTCGGGTAGGGGGTCCCGAACTGTGCGTCTAAGGCGGATGATAACAGGAGGCAGGGGACACGATGTTTTACCCAGGTTTGGGCCCTCTTGATGGAGGTAAAACCCTACGTCCTGCTTGATTTATTCTTGATGATATGGGTATTACAAGAGTTGATCTACCACGAGATCGGAGAGGCTAAACCCTAGAAGCTAGCCTATGGTATGATTGTATGTTATTGTTGTGTCCTACGGACTAAAACCCTCCGGTTTATATAGACACCGGAGAGGGTTAGGGTTACACAAGGTTGGTTACAAAGGAGGAGATATACATATCCGTATTGCCTAGCTTGCCTTCCACGCCAAGTAGAGTCCCATCTGGACACGAGACGAAGTCTTCAATCTTGTATCTTCATAGTCCAACAGTCCGGCCAAAGGATATAATCCGGCTGTCCGGGGACCCCTAATCCCGGACTCCCTCAGTGGCAGACCCGTTGACTAAGCCTCTTCCATGATCAAAACATGATCAGCACCAAGACTCCATGGGTGTTAGAATCATTACAATGTAATCTAGATTATTGACTCTAGTGCAAGTGGGAGACTAAAGGAAATATGCCCTAGAGGCAATAATAAAGTTGTTATTTTATATTTCCTTATATCATGATAAATATTTATTATTCATGCTAGAATTGTATTAACCGGAAACTTGATACATGTGTGGATACATAGACAAAACACCGTGTCCCTAGTAAGCCTCTACTAGACTAGCTCGTTAATCAAAGATGATTAAGTTTCCTAACCATAGAAATGTGTTGTCATTTGATAAATGGGATCACATCATTAGGATAATGATGTGATGGACAAGACCCATCTGTTAGCTTAGCATTATGATCGTTCAGTTTTCTTGCTATTGCTTTCTTCATGACTTATACATATTCCTTTGACTATGAGATTATGCAACTCCCGGATACCGGAGGAATACCTTGTGTGCTATCAAATGTCACAACGTAACTGGGTGATTATAAAGATGCTCTACAGGTGTCTTCGAAGGTGTTTGTTGGGTTGGCATAGAACGAGATTAGGATTTGTCACTCTAAGTATCGGAGAGGTATCTCTGGGCCCTCTCGGTAATGCACATCATGATAAGCCTTGCAAGAAATGTAACTAACGAGTTACTTACGGGACAATGCATTACGGAACAAGTAAAGAGACTTGCCGGGAACGAGATTGAACTAGGTATGAAGATACCAACGATCGAATCTCGAGCAAGTAACATAACGATGACAAAGGGAATGGCGTATGTTGTCATTACGGTTTGACCAATAAATATCTTCGTAGAATATGTAGGAACCAATATGAGCATTCGTGTTCTGCTGTTGGTTATTGATCGGAGATGTGTCTCGGTCATGTCTACATAGTTCTCGAACCCGTAGGGTCCGCGCGCTTGACGTTCGATGACGATTTGTATTATGAGTTATGTGTTTTGGTGACCGAAGATTGTTCAGAGTCCCATATGAGACCACGGATGTGACGAGGAGTCTTGAAATGGTCGATAGGTAAAGATTGATATATTGGACGATACTATTCGGACAACGGAATGGTTCCGAAGTGTTTCAGGTATTTTTCGGAGTACCGGGAGGTTACCAGAACCCACCGGGAAAGTAATGGGCCAACATGGGCCATAGGGGAGAGAGAGGGGAGCCCACAAGGGGTGGCGCCCCCGCCCATGGGCAGTCCGAATTGGACAAGGGGAGGGGTGCGGCGCCCCTTTCCTTCTCCCTCTCCCTCTCCTTCCCTTTTCCCCCTCCGAAAGAAAGGAAAGGGGGCCGACTAGGGCTAGGAGTCCTAGTCGGTTTCCCCCCCCCCCACTTGGCACGCCCCCTTGGGCCGGCCTCCTCCCTCTCCTCGTTTATATATGGAGGCAGGGGCACCCCAAGGCACATCAATTGTTCTCTTAGCCGTGTGCGGTGCCCCCTTCCACAGTTTACTCCTACGGTCATATTATCGTAGTGCTTAGGCGAAGCCCTGCACGGATCACATCACCATCACCGTCACCACGCCGTCGTGCTGAAAAAACTCTCCCTCGACACTTTGCTGGATCAAGAGTTCGAGGGACGTCATCGAGCTGAATGTGTGCAGAACTCGGAGGTGTCGTATGTTCGGTGCTTGATCGGTTGGATCGCAAAGACATTCGACTACATCAACCGCATTAAGCTAACGCTTCCGCTTTCGGTCTACGAGGGTACGTGGACACACTCTCCCCTTCTCGTTGATATGCATCTCCTAGATAGATCTTGCATGATCATAGGAATTTTTTTTGAAATTGCATGCTACGTTCCCCAACACATTGTAGACCTCTGGGTCTGTAGTTAGTAGCTAGATGGCTTCCTCTCTCTCTCTCTCTCTTGATTCTCAATACAATGGTCTCTTGGAGATCTGTTTGATGTAACTCTTTTTGCGGTGTGTTTGTTGGGATTCGATGAACTTTGAGTTTATGATCAGATCTATGTTTTTATCAATGAAAGTTATTTGAGTCTTTTGATCCCTTATATGCATGATTACTTATAGCCTCGTATTTCTTCTTCGAATCTTTGGTTTAGTTAGGCCAACTAGATCGATTTTTCTTACCATGGGAAGAGGTGCTTTGTGATGGGTTTGATCTTACGGTGCTTGATCCCAATGACAGAAGGGGCAACAACATGTATGTATCATTGCTATTAAGGATAACAAGATGTGGTCTATTTCTACATAAATAGATCTTGTCTACATCATGTCATCGTTCTTATTGCATTACTCCATTTCTCCATGAACTTAATACACTAGATGCATGCTGGATAGCGGTCGATGTGTGGAGTAATAGTAGTATATGCAGGCAGGAGTCGGTCTACTAATCTTGGACGTGATGCCCATATAATGATCATTGCCTGGATATAGTCATGATTATTTGAAGTTCTATCAATAGCCCAACAGTAATTTGTTTACCCACCGTTGCTATTTTCTTGAGAGAAGCCACTAGTGAAATCTACGGCCCCCGTGTCTCTTCTTTATTATATTTGCCTTCGCGATCTATTTTTATTTGCTTTTATTTTCAAATCTATTAATCCAAAAACCCAAAAATACCTAGCTGCCATTTTTATTTATTTAATTTATCATGCGTTCCCTAAGATCTGTTTATCCAATCTACTACAATTTACCTATCTTTTTACCCCGTGAGGGATTGACAACCCCTCTCTTAGGTCGGGTTGCAAGTATTTGTTCTTTGTGTGTAGGAGTTGTTTACGTGGTGTTGCATGGTTCTCCTACTGGTTCAATAACCTTGGTCTCATCACTGAGGGAAATACCTACCATAGCCGTGCTGCATCATCCCTTCCTCTTTAGGGAAATACCAACGTAGTTCAAGCTGCATCATAAATCTCCCCGGGAACGGCGCAAGAAATTCTTCCTGCTACTTCTTGAGCTTGCATTGGTTTTTCCCTTGAATAGGAAAGGGTGATGCAACACAGTAGAGATAAGTATTTCCCTTATTTAAGAACCAAGGTATCAATCCAGTGGGAGAAGAACGCGCAAATCACCAATACCTACACAAACAATCAAACACTTGCACCCAACATGATAAAGAGGTTGTCAATGCCTTCACGGTTACTTGCAAAGGTGAGATCTGATAGAGATAAATAAAACTAAACAAAAGATAACTAAATATTTTTGGATTTTTTGGTTTATAGATCTGAAAATAAAAGATTGCAAAATAGTAGATCAGAAACTAATATGATGGAAAATAGACCCCGGGGCCATAGGTTTCACTGGAGGCTTCTCTCTTGAAGGCAAATAATACGGTCGGTGAACAAATTACTGTCGAGTAATTGATAGAAAAGCGCAAAGTTATGAAGATATCTAAGGCAATTATTATGTAATATAGGCATCACGTCCGTGTCAAGTAGACCGACTCCTGCATGCATCTAGAGTATTAAGTTCATAAAGAACAGAGTTACGCTTTAAGTAAGATGACATGATGTAGAGGAATAAATTCAAGCAATATGATGTAAACCCCATATTTTTATCCTCGATGGCAACAATACAATATGTGCCTGGCTACCCCTACTTTGTCACTGGGTGAGGACGCCGCAAGATTGAACCCAAAGCTAAGCACTTCTCCCATTGCAAGAAAAACCAATCTAGTTGGCCAAACCAAACCGATAATTCGAAGAGAAATACAAAGATATCAAATCATGCATATAATAATCCAGAGAAGATTCAAATAATATTCATAGATAAGCTGATCATAAATCCACAATTCATCGGATCTCGACAAACACACCGCAAAAGAAGATTACATCGGATAGGTCTCCAAGAACATTGAGGAGAACATGGTATTGAGAATCAAAGAGAGAGAGAGAAGAAGCCATCTAGCTACTAGCTATGGACCCGTAGGTCTAAGGTAAACTATGCACGCTTAATCGGAAGGGCAATGGAGTTGATGTAGATGCCCTTCGTGATTGAATCCCCCTCCGGCAGGATGCCAGAAAAGGCCCCAAGATGGGATCTCACGGGAACAGAAGGTTGCGGCGGTGGAGAAGTGTTTTCGTGGATGCTTCTGGAGGTTCAGGAATATATGTGAATATATAGGAGGAAGAACTAGGTCAGGAGGTCACTGAGTGGCTCACGAGGTAGGGGGTGCCCCCACTAGGGCGCGCCCTCCACCCTTGTCGCCGCCTCGTGGCTCTTCTGACTTGCACTCCAAGTCTCGTGGGTGTCTTTTGGTCCAAGAAAAATCATCACGAAAGTTTTATTCCGTTTGGTCTTCGTTTGATATTCCTTTTTTGCGAAGCTAAAAAACAAGGAAAAATAGAAACTGGCACTGGGCTCTAGGTTAATAGGTTAGTCCCAAAAATAATATAAAATAACATATTAATGCATATAAAACATCCAAAACAGATAATATAATAGCATGGAACAATCAAAAATTATAGATATGTTGGAGACGTATCAGGAATCAACTGAGAATGGGCCACAAAAAGTGCCCTCCCTGGTGAGGGGGAAAATGCCTAAGGAGGAGTTCCAACATAAAGCCCCATGGTGGCATGCAGATCTTCAACAAAGACCCCGGACATACAAGGTTAGCTCCAAAATCCTTAGGTGATAACCTGATGTTACGAGGGTATCCGGGAACGAAGCCATCCGACAATGACTATTCCAGCTGACTCCTAGAGGGCTCAGACTGCAGCTCTCCACATGTGGCATGTGGGTTCTACCTACGCATGCCTTTTGTGACACGTTGCGAGCAGGCAGCCTCGGCGGCGGAGTTATAGCGGTGCCAGGGTCGAGTCATCTGCTTACCTACCGCAAGGATGATACCAGCACCAACAGATGCATAGCAAGACCAATGCCACCTTGAGCGGCAGTGAAAAGACGGTTGTTCATTTCTGAGAGCCAGAAGACAATGACACTTCTTCACTCACTCATTGCGCATACCCACCTTGTCAGGACAAAGCAGTTTCCTTAGGAATGAAGCCATTGCTATAAAAGGAGGACCTGGCTACTGATAACAGGGGTGGACACTTGGTAGAACACCAATAGGAGCCATACTACTCTATTCGTTCCCGGAAAGGATATGTAGCTCTTTGTGCACCAAATAAACCACACACAAAGTAGGAGTAGGGTACTAAGAGACCATGCGGCCCAAACCTAGGTAAATCATCGTGTCTCATTATACATTTCTTGTTGGGATAGATCCTCGCCTGCACCCCGTCTATGAATTGGCAAGTGACGTTTTCTGTCCTTGGTGTCTCACTATGTTGTGCACACGCGCGCCGACACACTCCAACACAATAAACACAAGCAATATGTAGGTATTATCTCCTTCGGATAACCTGAAGTTGGGTAAACATTGCCTCATGTTACCATCGTGCCAAGTCGCCTAGCTAGGATACCCTACTGATACGTCTCCAACGTATCTATAAGTTTGGATTGTTCCATGCTATTATATTATGCATTTAGGATGTTTTATATGCATTTATATGCTATTTTATATGATTTTTGGGACTAACCTATTAACCTAGAGCCCAGTGCCAGTTTCTGTTTTTCCTTGTTTTTGAGTTCTACAGAAAAGGAATACCAAACGGAGTCCAATTGACATGCCAATTTTCGATGATTTTTTATGGACCAAAAGAAGCCCTCGAAGTGAAAGAGTTGGGCAGAAGAGTCCCGAGCCATCCACGAGGGTGGAGGGCGCGCCCTACCCCCCTGGGCTCGCCCCCTATCTCGTGGATGACTCGGAGACCCCCCTTATGTGAGACCGACGCCAAAAATTCCTATAAATACAGAAACCCCCGAAAATAAACCTAGATCGGGAGTTCCACCGCCGCAAGCCTCTGTAGCCACCGAAAACCAATCTAGACCCGTTCCGGCACCATGCCGGAGGGGGGGAATCCCTCTCCCGTGACCATCTTCATCATCCCGGCGCTCTCCATGACGAGGAGTGAGTAGTTCACCCTCGGGGCCGAGGGTATGTACCAGTAGCTATGTGTTTGATCTCTCTCTCTCTCTCTCTCTCGTGTTCTTGATTCGGCACGATCTTGATGTATCGAGAGCTTTGCTATTATAGTTGGATCTTATGATGTTTCTCCCCCTCTACTCTTTTGTGATGAATTGAGTTTTCCCTTTGAAGTTATCTTATCGGATTGAGTCTTTAAGGACTTGAGAACACTTGATGTATGTCTTGCATGTGCTTATCTGTGGTGACAATGAGATATTCACGTGATCCACTTGATGTATATTTTGGTGATCAACTTGCGAGTTCCGTGACCTCGTGAACTTATGCATAGGGGTTGGCACACGTTTTCGCCTTGACTCTCCGGTAGAAACTTTGGGGCACTCATTGAAGTTCTTTGTGTTGGTTGAATAGATGAATCTGAGATTGTGTGATGCATATCGTATAATCATACCCACGGATACTTGAGGTGGCATTGGAGTATCTAGGTGACATTAGGGTTTTGGTTGATTTGTGTCTTAAGGTGTTATTCTAGTATGAACTCTAGGATAGATTGAACGGAAAGAATAGCTTCGTGTTATTTTACTACGGACTCTTGAATAGATCGATCAGAAAGGATAACTTTGAGGTGGTTTCGTACCCTACAATAATCTCTTCGTTTGTTCTCCGCTATTAGTGACTTTGGAGTGACTCTTTGTTGCATGTTGAGGGATAGTTATATGATCCAATTATGTTATTATTGTTGAGAGAACTTGCACTAGTGAAAGTATGAACCCTAGGCCTTGTTTCCTAGCATTGCAATACCGTTTACGCTCACTTTTACCATTTGTTACCTTGCTGTTTTTATATTTTCAGATTACAAAAACTTATATCTACCATCCATATTGCACTTGTGTCACCATCTCTTCGTTGAACTAGTGCACCTATACAATTTACCATTATATTGGGTGTGTTGGGGGCACAAAAGACTCTTTGTTATTTGGTTGCAGGGTTGTTTGAGAGAGACCATCTTCATCCTACGCCTCCCACGGATTGATAAACCTTAGGTCATCCACTTGAGGGAAATTTGCTACTGTCCTACAAACCTATGCACTTGGAGGCCCAACAACGTCTACAAGAAGAAGGTTCTGTAGTAGACATCAAGCTCTTTTCTGGCACCGTTGTCGGGGAGGCGAGTGCTTGAAGGTATATCTTTAGATCTTGCAATCGAATCTTTTTGTTTCTTGTTTTATCACTAGTTTAGTCTATAAAAGAAAACTACAAAAAAATGGAATTGAGTTTGCCTCATATGCTTCATCCTTTTAATGTCTTTCGTGAAAATAAGGATTCCGATAATTGTGCCAAAGTGTTAGAAGAAGAATGCATTAAAATGTTTGGCACTAAATCTTTGAATGATGAGCATGATTGCAATGTTGTTAGTATGAATTCCTTGAATATCCATGATGCTAATGATATGCAAAGCCACAAGCTCGGGGATGCTATGTTTATGAAGATGATATTTTTAGTCCCCCAAGTTTTGATGTGCAAATTTATTATGATGAAAGCATGCCTCCTACTTATGATGATTATTGTGATGACACTTGTGCTATAAAAAGTAGTGATGATTATATTTATGAAACTTGTCATCTTGATTTCAATTTTCAATCACGTGATAGTTATCTTGTTGAGTTTGCTCCCACTACTATTCATGAGAAGAAATTTGCTTGTGTGGAGAGTAATAAAAATTCTATGCTTATGCATCATGAAAAGAATGCTTTATGTGATGGTTATATTGTTGAATTCATTCATGATGCTATTGAAAATTATTATGATGGAGGAACATAATCTTGTAGGAGTTGCAATAATATCAAGTTTCCTTTCTACGTGTTGAAATCTTGAAATTATGCTTGCTTTACCTTCCTATGCAAGTTGATTTTTGTTCCCATAAGTTGTTTGCTCACAAAATCCCTATGCATAGGAAGTGGGTTATACTTAAGTGTGGTATTCATATGCTTCATGATGCTCTCGTTATGTTTCAATTTTTATCTTTCATGTGAGCATCATTGAAATCAGCATGCCTAGCTAAAAAGGCAATAAAGAAAATCCGCTTGTTGGGAGACAACCCAACATTTACCCCTACTGTTTTTGTGTTTTCACATGATTAAGCTACTATAGTAATCATGTTTTATAGCTTTTGTTTCAATAAAGTGCCAAGTAAGACCTTTGGGATAGCTTACAGTGATAGTTGATTTGATCTTGCTGAAAAACAGAAACTTTTGCGCCCAGGAGATTAGTTTTCATTTTTAACAGGAGCGTGATAAAATACTGATTATTTTTGCAGATGATTAATAAACAAATTTACTAGAACTTCCTAATTTCTCGGGATTTTTGGAGTTATAGAAGTATTCGAGAGTTACAGATTACTACAGACTATTCTGTTTTTGACAGATTCTGTTTTCGATGCATAGTTTGCTTGTTTTCTAGTTTCTATGGCTTATATTGCTTAATATAAATTGTAGAAATGATAGGGTACAGTAGGCTTCATGTGAGAAAAATTACGAGTCTTGTCTTCACAGTACCTAAGTGGTGATTTGCTTTCTTATACTAACGGAGCTTACGAGTTTTCTATTGAGTTTTGTGTTGTGAAGTTTTAAAGTTTTGGGTAAAGATTCGATGAACTATGGAATAAGGAGCGGCAAGAGCCTAAGCTTGGGGATGCCCCAGGCACCCCAAGGTAATATTCAAGGACAACCAAGAGCCTAAGCTTGGGGATGCCCCGGATGGCATCCCCTCTTTCATCTTCGTTCATCGGTAACTTTACTTGAGGCTACATTTTTATTCACCACATGATATGAGTTTGCTTGGAGCATCATTTTGTTTTATTAGGATTTGCTTGCTGTTATTTAGAGTGATTTTTTTCATCTTTTAGTTCAGTAAAAGGGTCAAGTATAGCCTTTACCATACTTATTTTGCAAGTCCATATGTTGCTATTTTAAAAACAGAAAGTTTGCTATTAGGTTTTGAATATTTGTGAATAGTCAGAACATGATAAAATCTTGAAATTTTTACACAATGAGTAACAACAAATTATATACAGTGTGGTAATTTTTCAGAATTTTTGGAGTTAAATAAGTATGATTCCTCTTGTATTCTTTACAGACTATCCTGTTTAGACAGATTGCTGTTATGTTTGCATTGTTTGCATATGTTTGTTTGTTTAATGATTCTATTTGAGGATAGGAGTGTTAAATATGCAGAGGAATTTAGTAGTCAATATCGAATTATAATTTTAGTGATTTTCTACAGTATAGAATGATAAGGTTTAGCATGGATTTATACTAACTTATCTCACGAGTTCTTGTTGAGTTTTGTGTGGATGAAGTTTTTAAGAACTAGGGAAACCATGATATGAGAGGAATTAAGGAGACACAAAAGCTCAAGCTTGGGGATGCCCAAGGCATCCCTAATTATTATTTCAAGAAGTCTCAAGCATCTAAGCTTGGGGATGCCCCGGTTGGCATCCCACCTTTCTTCTTCAACAACTATCGGTCAGTTTTGGTTGAGCCTAAGTTTTTGCTTCTTTACATGATATGTGCTATCCTTGCAATATCATTTTATTTTGTTTTGCTTGCTGTTTGAATAAAGTAATTAAGATCTGAAATTTTATTTATGAGAAGGAGTCTTCACATAGTTACATAATTATTCAACTACTCTTTGATCTTCACTGATATCTTTTGGAGTAGTTTGTCATTTGCTCTAGTGCTTCAATTATATCCTTTTAGAGCACGACGGTAGTTTTATTTTGAAGAAATTGTTGAACTCTCATGCTTCACTTATATCATTTTGAGAGTCTCTAAACAGCATGGTAATTTGCTTTCGTTATGAATTTAGTCCTAATATGATGGGCATCCAAGATGGGTATAATAAAAACTTTCATATAAAGTGCATTGAATACTATGAGAAGTTTGATTCTTTATGATTGTTTTGAGATATGAAGATGGTGATATTAGAGTCATGCTAGTGAGTAGTTGTGAGTTTGATAAATACTTGTGTTGAGGTTTGTGAGTCCCGTAGCATGCACGTATGGTGAACCGTTATGTAACGAAGTTGGAGCATGAGATATTTTTTATTGTCTTCCTTATGAGTGGCGGTCGGGGACGAGCGATGGTCTTTTCCTACCAATCTATCCCCCTAGGAGCATGCGTGTAGTACTTTGTTTCGGTAGCTAATAGACTTTTGCAATAAGTATGTGAGTTCTTTATGACTAATGTTGAGTCCATGGATTATATGCACTCTCATCCTTCCACCATTGCTAGCCTCTCTAGTACCGCGCAACTTTCGTTGGTACCATAAACCCGCCATATACCTTCCTCAAAACAACCACCATACCTACCTATTATGGCATTTCCATAGCCATTCCGAGATATATTGCCATGCAACTTTCCACCGTTTCGTTTATTATGACACACTTCATCATTGTCATATTGCTTTGCATGATCATGTAGTTGACATTGTATTTGTGGCAAAGCCACCGATCATAATTCGTTCATACATGTCACTCTTGATTCATTGCACATCCTGGTACACCGCCGGAGGCATTCATATAGAGTCATATTTTGTTCTAAGTATCGAGTTGTAATTCTTGAGTTGTAAGTAAATAAAAGTGTGATGATCTTCATTATTAGAGCATTATCCCATGTGAGGGAAAAAATAGAAAGGCCCAAAAAACAAAAAAATGAGAGAAAAAGAGAGAACGGGCAATGCTACTATCCTTTTACCACACTTGTGCTTCAAAGTAGCACCATGATCTTCATGATAGAGAGTCTCCTATGTTGTCACTTTCATATACTAGTGGGAATTTTTCATTATAGAACTTGGCTTGTATATACCAACGATGGGCTTCCTCAAATGCCCTAGGTCTTCATGAGCAAGCAAGTTGGATGCACACCCACTTAGTTTTCTTTTTGAGCTTTCATACACTTATAGCTCTAGTGCATCCGTTGCATGGCAATCCCTACTCACTAACATTGATATCTATTGATGGGCATATCCATAGCCCGTTGATACGCCTAGTTGATGTGAGACTGTCTCCTTCTTTTCGTGTTCTCCACAACCACCTTCTATTCCACCTATAGTGTTATGTCCATGGCTCATGCTCATGTATTGCGTGAAAGTTGAAAGGGTTTGAGAACATCAAATGTATGAAACAATTGCTTGGCTTGTCATCGAGGTTGTGCATGATTTAAATATTTTGTGTGATGAAGATGGAGCATAGCCAGACTATATGATTTTATAGGGATAAACTTTCTTTGGCCATGTTATTTTGAGAAGACATAATTATTTTGTTAGTATGCTTCAAATATTATTGTTTTTATGTCAATATTAAACTTTTGTTTTGAATCTTACGGATTTGAACATTCATGCCACAATAAAAAGAATTACATAGATAAATATGTTAGGTAGCATTCCACATCAAAAATTCTGTTTTTATCATTTACCTACTCGAGGACGAGCAGGAATTAAGCTTGGGATGCTTAATACGTCTCCGAGGTATCTATAATTTTTTATTGTTCCATACTATTATATTATCCATCTATGATGTTTTATATGCATTTATATGCTATTTTATATGATTTTTGGGACTAACCTATTAACATAGAGCCCAGTGCCAGTTTCTGTTTTTTCCTTATTTTTGAGTTTTACAGAAAAGGAATACCAAACGGAGTCCAATTGAAATGCCAATTTTTGATGATTTTTTATGAACCAAAATAATCCCCCGAAGTGAAAGAGTTGGGCCAGAAGAGTCCCGAGCCATCCACGAGGGTGGAGGGCGCACCCTACCCCCCTGGGCTCGCCCCCCTATCTCGTGGATGACTCCGAGACCCCCCCTGATGTGAGACCGACGCCAAAAATTCCTATAAATACAGAAACCCCCGAAAAGAAACCCAGATCAGGAGTTCCGCCGCCGCAAGCCTCTGTAGCCACCGAAAACCAATCTAGACCCGTTTCGGCACCCTGCCGAAGGGGGGGAATCCCTCTCCGGTGGCCACCTTCATCATCCCGGCGCTCTCCATGACGAGGAGTGAGTAGTTCACCCTCGGGGTTGAGGGTATGTACCGGTAGCTATGTGTTTGATCTCTCTCTCTCTGTCTCGTGTTCTTGATTCGGCACGATCTTGATGTATCACGAGCTTTGCTATTATAGTTGGATCTTATGATGTTTCTCCCCCTCTACTTTCTTGTGATGAATTGAGTTTTCCCTTTGAAGTTATCTTATCAGATTGAGTCTTTGAGGATTTGAGAACACTTGATGTATGTCTTGCATGTGCTTATCTGTGGTGACAATGGGATATTCGCGTGATCCACTTGATGTATGTTTTGGTGATCAACTTGCGAGTTCCGTGACATCGTGAACTTATGCATAGGGGTTGGCACACGTTTTCGCCTTGACTCTCTGGTAGAAACTTTGGGGCACTCTTTCAAGTTCTTTGTGTTGGTTGAATAGATGAATCTGAGATTGTGTGATGCATATCGTATAATCATACCCACAGATACTTGAGGTGACATTGGAGTATCTAGGTGACATTAGGGTGTTGGTTCATTTGTGTCTTAAGGTGTTACTCTAGTACGAACTCTAGGATAGATTGAACGGAAAGAATAGCTTCGTGTTATTTTACTATGGACTCTTGAATAAATCGATCAGAAAGGATAACTTTGAGGTGGTTTCGTACCCTACAATAATCTCTTCGTTTGTTCTCCGCTATTAGTGACTTTGGAGTGACTCTTTGTTGCATGTTGAGGGATAGTTATGTGATCCAATTATGTTATTATTGTTGAGAGAACTTGCACTAGTGAAAGTATGAACCCTAGGCCTTGTTTCCTAGCATTGCAATACCGTTTACGCTCACTTTTACCACTTGTTACCTTGCTGTTTTTATATTTTCAGATTACAAAAACTTATATCTACCATCCATATTGCACTTGTATCACCATCTCTTCGTTGAACTAGTGCACCTATACAATTTACCATTATATTGGGTGTGTTGGGGGCACAAAAGACTCTTTGTTATTTGGTTGCAGGGTTGTTTGAGAGAGACCATCTTCATCCTACGCCTAGCTAGGATACCCTACTGATACGTCTCCAACGTATCTATAATTTTTGATTGTTCCATGCTATTACATTATGCATCTAGGATGTTTTATATGCATTTATATGCTATTTTATATGATTTTTGGGACTAACCTATTAACCTAGAGCCCAGTGCCAGTTTCTGTTTTTCCTTGTTTTTGAGTTCTACAGAAAAGGAATACCAAACGGAGTCCAATTGACATGCCAATTTTCGATGATTTTTTATGGACCAAAAGAAGCCCCCGAAGTGAAAGAGTCGGGCAGAAGAGTCCCGAGCCATCCACGAGGGTGGAGGGCGCGCCCTACCCCCCTGGGCTCGCCCCCTATCTCGTGGATGACTCGGAGACCCCCCTTACGTGAGACCGACGCCAAAAATTCCTATAAATACAGAAACCCCCGAAAATAAACTTAGATCGGGAGTTCCACCGCCGCAAGCCTCTGTAGCCACCGAAAACCAATCTAGACCCGTTCCGGCACCATGCCGGAGGGGGGGAATCCCTCTCCCGTGACCATCTTCATCATCCCGGCGCTCTCCATGACGAGGAGTGAGTAGTTCACCCTCGGGGCCGAGGGTATGTACCAGTAGCTATGTGTTTGATCTCTCTCTCTCTCTCTCGTGTTCTTGATTCGGCACGATCTTGATGTATCGCGAGCTTTGCTATTATAGTTGGATCTTATGATGTTTCTCCCCCTCTACTCTTTTGTGATGAATTGAGTTTTCCCTTTGAAGTTATCTTATCGGATTGAGTCTTTAAGGATTTGAGAACACTTGATGTATGTCTTGCATGTGCTTATCTGTGGTGACAATGAGATATTCACGTGATCCACTTGATGTATATTTTGGTGATCAACTTGCGAGTTCCGTGACCTCGTGAACTTATGCATAGGGGTTGGCACACGTTTTCGCCTTGACTCTCCGGTAGAAACTTTGGGGCACTCATTGAAGTTCTTTGTGTTGGTTGAATAGATGAATCTGAGATTGTGTGATGCATATCGTATAATCATACCCACGGATACTTGAGGTGACATTGGAGTATCTAGGTGACATTAGGGTTTTGGTTGATTTGTGTCTTAAGGTGTTATTCTAGTATGAACTCTAGGATAGATTGAACGGAAAGAATAGCTTCGTGTTATTTTACTACGGACTCTTGAATAGATCGATCAGAAAGGATAACTTTGAGGTGGTTTCGTACCCTACAATAATCTCTTCGTTTGTTCTCCGCTATTAGTGACTTTGGAGTGACTCTTTGTTGCATGTTGAGGGATAGTTATATGATCCAATTATGTTATTATTGTTGAGAGAACTTGCACTAGTGAAAGTATGAACCCTAGGCCTTGTTTCCTAGCATTGCAATACCGTTTACGCTCACTTTTACCATTTGTTACCTTGCTGTTTTTATATTTTCAGATTACAAAAACTTATATCTACCATCCATATTGCACTTGTGTCACCATCTCTTCGTTGAACTAGTGCACCTATACAATTTACCATTATATTGGGTGTGTTGGGGGCACAAAAGACTCTTTGTTATTTGGTTGCAGGGTTGTTTGAGAAAGACCATCTTCATCCTACGCCTCCCATGGATTGATAAACCTTAGGTCATCCACTTGAGGGAAATTTGCTACTGTCCTACAAACCTATGCACTTGGAGGCCCAACAACATCTACAAGAAGACGGTTGTGTAGTAGACATCACCTACCAAGGGATTTGCTGGATTTAGCTACGACAGTGGTGGCCGATACAAATCCTGCCAGGCAAACACCGCAACTCGATAGCAATCAAGATCGACGCCCAGATCAGTTCCGACAAGACATTCTCATGGAACAGATGTTCATATTCGATGTAGCCACCTTCATTGATGGCTCGACCGGCCACCTTAGCCAAGTCGAGACCTTTTCTCCAGGATGGATTGTTCGGTTCGGCAACCTGGGGTACTCCACAGATTCCCGCGGGGAGCTGGTCCTCCAGGCTTTGGCATCAAGCTGGATCCTGGAGCAACAATGATTGGATTTTTCAGATTTTATTCGGGAGATGTCGGAAGAATTTGAATTTTTTTGTCCCATCTCATCGCCAACACCAATGATCTCATGGAGGTCCTCGAAGGAGCCACTGCGGAGGCAAAAGACACAGAAGAGGAAGTCGGCGAGTTTGCGGACAATTGACTGCCAGCAATGGTGCCTTTATGCAAGTGGCAGGCGACTTTGACCTATGATTGCTACATGTGGACACGCCAAACGCCAGCCAAGGCAACGACGATGGCCCCGATGATGACCTCGATCACGATCCCAAGAGGAAGAACCAATCGCATGAACCACGCGACGAGAAATGGTACCTCTGTCGATGAGCGAGTTAGGCCCCTATGACGAGGACATACTAAATGAATCAACACGATGAGGATAGTTAAAGGCTGGCTAGTTTGAGGCTGCCCAGGTAACCACATAAGGTAGCCAAGGACGACAGTCGGTTGCTCGGGAAAATTCAGGGCATCAAGGATCATTGATAGCAAGTCCTCCAATATGAGGAGAACTTAAAGGATGATCACAAGTGCAGGGTGGCCCAGAAGGCATCGGTCGGGCATGGGTGGAACCTAATATAGGACGTGGATGTCGTCGCAGACCACCGTGCGGTCTTTGAGAGTGCCACTCCACCATGACGGTCGTCGAGCCGACAAGGACAAACACGCTTCATAGGTGGTAGGACATCATATCAAGAACCACACTGAGACATCTTGTAACATGAGCAGCTCGGCCTCCCAATGTAGGGAGAAATCGAGCTCTTGTCCGAAGGAGCAGTGCACAACATTGCGCGGATGAGGCTTCTTGGATGATCTACCAGTCTAAGCTCTACACACCTCGTACCCTGCACCCTCACGACTGCGATTATGAACATGCAATCCTCTATGTGAGTAACAACTGTTGGAAATATGCCCTAGTGGCAGTAATAATGATGTTATGATCATGATAAATGTTTATTATCCATGCTATAATTGTATTGATCGGAAACTTAAATACATGTGTGGATACATAAACGAATACCGTGTCCCTAGTTAGACTCTACTAAACTAGCTCTTGATTAAAGATGGTTAAGATTTCCTAACCATAGACATGAGTTTTCATTTAATACCGGGATCACGTCATTAGGAGAATGATGTGATGGACAAGATCCAACTGCAAGCTTAGCATCTGATCGTGTCACCAAGTTCAATTTGCCATAGCTTTCGTAATGTCAAGTATCTGTTCTTTAGACCATGAGATCATGCCACTCCCTAATATATCGGAATAATACTTTGTGGGTTATCAAAGGTCACTTCGTAACTGGGTGACCATAAAGGTACTCTTCGGGTATCTCGGGAAGTATTTGTTGGGTTGCATGGATCGAGACTGGGATTTGTCGCTCCATGTGACGGAGAGATATCTTTGAGCCCTCTCGGTAATACAACATCGTGAATAGGTTGCAAGCATGTGACCAATGAGTTTAGTCACGGGGATATTGTATTACGGAATGATTAAAGAGACTTGCTGGTAACGAGATTGAACAAGGTATGGAGATATCGACTATCGAATCTCGGGAAAGTAACATATCGCTGGACAAAGGGAATTATATACGAGATTAACTAAATCCTCGACGTCGTGGTTCAAACCGATAAAGGTCTTCATTGAATATGTGGGAGTCAATATGGGCATACAGGTCCTGCTATTGATTATTGATCGGAGAGGTGTCTCGGTCATGTCTGCATGATCCTCGAACCCGCGAGGTCATACACTTAACATTCGGTAACGCTAAGGTAGTATTGGGTATTAATAATGGCAAGATTGAATATTGTTTGAAGTCCTAGATGGGATACAGGGCATCACAAGGAGCTCTGGAATGGTCCAGAGGTAAAGATTTATATATGGGAAGTCATATTCAGGGTTCCAGAAAAATGTTCGGGATTTTTCGGTATTGTATCGGGAAGGTTCTAGAAGGTTTCGAAGCAGGGCCCACCTGCATGGGGGGCCTGTTGGGGAACGTAGCATAAATTCAAAATTTTCCTACGTGTCACCAAGATCAATCTATGGAGTCATCTAGCAACGAGGGAGGAGTGGATCTACATACCCTTGTAGATCGCGCGCGGAAGCGTTCAAGAGAACGGGGTTGATGGAGTCGTACTCGTCGTGATCCAAATCACCGATGATCCTAGCGCCGAACGGACGGCACCTCCGCGTTCAACACACGTACGGAGCAGCGACGTCTCCTCCTTCTTGATCTAGCAAGGGGGGAGGAGAGGTTGATGGAGATCCAACAACATGACGGCGTGGTGGTGGAAGTAGCGGGATTCCAACAGGGCTTCGCCAAGCGCTGCGGGAGGAGGGAGATGTGTCATGGGAGGGAGAGGGAGGCGCCAGGCCTTAGGTATGGTTGCCCTCCCTTCCCCCCACTATATATAGGGCCAAGGGAGAGGGGGGAGGCGCAGCCTTGGCCCTTCCTCCAAGGAAGGGTGCGGCCAGGGAGGAGTCCCTCCTCCCCAAGGCACCTCGGAGGTGCCTTCCCCCTTTAGGACTCTTCCTCTCCCTTGATTCTTGGCGCATGGGCCTCTTGGGGCTGGTGCCCTTGGCCCATATAGGCCAAGGCGCACCCCCTACAGCCCATGTGGCCCCCCGGGGCAGGTGGCCCCACCCGGTGGACCCCCGGGACCCTTCCGGTGGTCCCGGTACAATACCGGTGACCCCGAAACTTGTCCCGATGGCCGAAATAGCACTTCCTATATATAATTCTTTACCTCCGGACCATTCCGGAACTCCTCGTGACGTCCAGGATCTCATCCGGGACTCCGAACAACTTTCGGGTTACCGCATACTAATATCTCTACAACCCTAGCGTCACTGAACCTTAAGTGTGTAGACCCTACGGGTTCGGGAGACATGCAGACATGACCGAGATGACTCTCCGGTCAATAACCAACAGCGGGATCTGGATACCCATGTTGGCTCCCACATGTTCCACGATGATCTCATCGGATGAACCACGATGTCAAGGACTTAATCAATCCCGTATACAATTCCCTTTGTCTAGCGGTACGATACTTGCCCGAGATTCGATCGTCGGTATCCCGATACCTTGTTCAATCTCGTTACCGGCAAGTCTCTTTACTCGTTCGTAACACATCATCCCGTGATCAACTCCTTGATCACATTGTGCACATTATGATGATGTCCTACCGAGTGGGCCCAGAGATACCTCTCCGTCACACGGAGTGACAAATCCCAGTCTCGATTCGTGCCAACCCAACAGACACTTTCGGAGATACCTGTAGTGTACCTTTATAGCCACCCAATTACGTTGTGACGTTTGGCACACCCAAAGCACTCCTACGGTATCCGGGAGTTGCACAATCTCATGGTCTAAGGAAATGATACTTGACATTAGAAAAGCTTTAGCATACGAACTACATGATCTTGTGCTAGGCTTAGGATTGGGTCTTGTCCATCACATCATTCTCCTAATGATGTGATCCCGTCATCAACGACATCCAATGTCCATGGTCAGGAAACCGTGACCATCTATTGATCAACGAGCTAGTCAACTAGAGGCTTACTAGGGACATGGTGTTGTCTATGTATCCACACATGTATCTGAGTTTCCTATCAATACAATTCTAGCATGGATAATAAACGATTATCATGAACAAGGAAATATAATAATAATCAATTTATTATTGCCTCTGGGGCATATTTCCAACAGTCTCCCACTTGCACTAGAGTCAATAATCCAGTTCACATCGATATGTGATTAACACTCAAGGTCACATCCCCATGTGACTAACACCCAAAGAGTTTACTAGATTCAATAATCTAGTTCACATTACCATGTGATTAACACTCGATGAGTTCTGGGTTTGATCATGTTATGCTTGTGAGAGATGTTATAGTCAACGGGTCTGAATCTTTCAGATCCATATGTACTTCGCAAATTTCTATGTCATCTTGTAGATGCAACTACTACGCTACATTTGGAGCTATTCCAAATAACTGTTCTACTTGGAGCTATTCTAAATTGTTGCTCCATTATACGTATCCGGTATCTCTACTCAGAGCTATCCGGATAGGTGTTAAGCTTGCATCGACGTAACTCTTTACGTCGAACTCTTTATCACCTCCATAATCGAGAAAATTCCTTAGTCCACTAGTTACTAAGGATAACTTTGACCGTTGTCCTATGATCCATTCTTAGATCACTCTTGTACCCCTTGACTGACTCATGGCAAGGCACATTTCAGGTGCGGTACACAGCATAGCATACCGTAGAGCCTATGTCTTAAGCATAGGGGACGACCTTCATCCTTTCTATCTACTCTGCCGTGGTCAAGCTTTAAGTCTTAACTTCATACCTTACAACTCAGGCAAGAACTCCTTCTTTGACTGATCCATCTTGAACACCTTCAAGATCATGTCAAGGTATGTGCTCATTTGAGAGTACCATTAAGCGTTTTGATCTATCCTTATAGATCTTGATGCTCAATGTTCAAGTAGCTTAATCCAGGCTTTCCATTGAAAAACACTTTCCAAATAACCCTATATGCTTTCCAGAAATTCTATGTCATTTCTAATCAACAATATGTCAACAACATATATTTATCAGAAATTCTATAGTGCTCCCACTCACTTCTTTGGAAATACAAGTTTCTCATAAACTTTGTATAAACCCAAAATCTTTGATCATCATCAAAGCATACATTCCAACTCCGAGATGCTTACTCCAGTCCCTAGAAGGATTGATGGAGCTTTGCATACTTATTAGCATCTTTCAGGATTGACAAAACCTTCCGGTTGTATCACATACAACCTTTCCTCAAGAAAATCGTCGAGGAAACAATGTTTTGACATCCTATCTGCAAGATTTCATAAATAATGCAGTAATCGCTAATATAATTCCAACAGACTCTTAGCATCGCTACGAGTGAGAAAGTCTCATCGTAGTCAACTCTTTGAACTTGTCGGAAAACATCTTAACGACAAGTCGAGCTTTCTTAATGGTGACATTTACCATCATTGTCCGTCTTCCTTTTAAAATCCATCTGCACTCAATAGCCTTACGACCATCGAGTTGTTCTGTCAAAGTCTACACTTTGTTTCCATACATGGATCCTCTCTCGGATTTTATGGCCTCGAGCCATTTATCGGAATCCGGGCCCACCATCGCTTCTCCATAGCTCGTAGGTTCATTGTTGTCTAGCAACATGACTTCCAAGACAGGATTACGTACCACTCTGAAGTAGTACGCATCCTTGTCATCCCACGAGGTTTGGTAGTGACTTGATCTAAAGTTTCATGATCACTATCATAAGCTTCCACTTCAATTGGTGTAGGTGCCACAGGAACAACTCCCTGTGCCCTGTCACACACTAGTTGAAGAGATGGTTCAATAACCTCATCAAGTCTCCACCATCCTCCCACTCAATTCTTTTGAGAGAAACTTTTCCTCGAGAAAGAACCCGATTCTAGAAACAATCCCTTATTGCTTTCGAATCTGAGACAGGAGGTATACCCAACTGTTTTGGGTGTCCTATGAAGATGCATTTATCCGCTTTGGGTTCGAGCTTATCAGCCTGAAACTTTTTCACATAAGCGTCGCAGCCCCAAACTTTTAAGAAATGACAGCTTAGGTTTCCCTAAACCATAGTTCATATGGTGTCATCTCATTGGAATTACGTGGTTCCCTATTTAAAGTGAATGTGGTTGTCTCTAATGCCTAACCCATAAACTATTATGGTAATTCGATAAGAGACATCATGGTATGCATCATATCCAATAGGGTGCAGTTATGATGTTCGGACACACCATCACACTATGGTGTTCCAGGCTGTATTAGTTGTGAAAAAATTTCCACAATGTATTAATTCTGTGCCAAACTCGTAATTCAGTTATTCATCTCTATGATCATATCATAGATATTTTATCCTCTTGTCACGACGATCTTTCAACTTCACCCTGAAATTACTTGAACCTTTCAATAATTCAGACTCATGATTCATCAAGTAAATATACTCAACATCTACTCAAATCATCTGTGAAGTAAGAACATAACGATATCCACTACATGCCTCAGCACTCATTGGATTGCACACATCAAAATGTATTACTTCCAACAAGTTGCTTTCTAGTTCCATTTTACTGAAACCGAGGCTTTCAGTCATCTTGCCCATGTGGTATGATTTGCATGTCTCAAGTGATTTAAAATCAAGTGAGTCCAAACGGTCCATTTGTATGGAGTTTCTTCATGCATATACACCAATAGACAAGGTTCGCATGTCTCAAACTTTTCAAAAACGAGTGAGCCCAAAGATCCATCAACATGGAGCTTCTTCATGCGTTTTATACCGATATGACTTACGTGGCAGTGCCACAAGTAGTTGGTACTATCATTACTATCCTATATCTTTTGGCATGAACATGTGTATCACTACGATCGAGATTCAATAAACCATTCATTTTAGGCGTAAGACCATTGAAGGTATTATTCAAATAAACAGAGTAACCATTATTCTCCTTAAATGAATAACCGTATTGCGATAGACATAATCCAATCATGTCTATGCTCAACGCAAACACCAATCTCGATGGTAGAGGGAGCGTACGATATTTGATCAACCTTGGAAATACTTCCAACACATATCGTCATCTCACCTTTAGCTAGTCTCCGTTTATTCCGTAGCCTTTTGTTTCGAGTTACTAACACTTAGCAACCGAACCGGTATCTAATACCCTGGTGCTACTAGGAGTACTAGTAAAGTACACATCAACACAATGTATATCCAATATACTTCTATCGACCTTGCCAGCCTTCTAATCTACCAAGTATCTAGGGTAATTCTGCTCCAGTGGCTGTTCCCCTTATTACAGAAGCACTTAGTCTCGGGTTTGGGTTCAACCTTGGGTTTCTTCACTAGAGCAGCAGCTGATTTGCTGTTTCATGAAGTATCCCTTCTTGCCCTTGCCCTTCTTGAAACTAGTGGTTTCACCAACCATCAACAATTGATGCTCCTTCTTGATTTCTACTTTCGCGGTGTCAAACATCGCGAGTTGCTCAAGGATCATCATGTCTATCCCTCTGATATGTTATAGTTCATCACGAAGCTCTAATAGCTTGGTGACAGTGACTATGGAGAACCATCACTGTCTCATCTGGAAGATTAACTCCCACTCGATTCAAGTGATTTTTGTACTTAGACAATCTGAGCACAAGCTCAACGATTGAGCTTTTCTCCCTTAGTTTGCAGGCTAAGAAAATCGTCGGAGGTCTTATACCTCTTGACGTGGGCACGAGCCTGAAATCCCAATTTCAGCCCTCGAAACATCTCATATGTTTCGCGATGTTTCAAAAATGTCTTTGGTGCCTCAACTCTAAACCGTTTAACTGAACTATCACGTAGTTATCAAAATGTGTATGTCAGATGTTCGCAACATCCATAGACGACGTTCGAGATTCAGCACACTGAGCGTTGCATTAAGGACATAAGCCTTCTATGAAGCAATGAGGACAATCCTCAGTTTACGGACCTAGTCCGCATAATTGCTACTATCAACTTTCAACTAAATTTTCTCTAGGAACATATCTAAATAGTAGAACTAAAGCGTGAGCTACGACATAATTTGCGAAGACATTTTGACTATGTTCAGGATAATTAAGTTCATCTTATGAACTCCCACTCAGATAGACATCCCTCTAGTCATCTAAGTGATTACATGATCCGAGTCAACTAGGCCGTGTCCGATCATCACGTGAGACGGACTAGTCAACATCGGTGAACATCTTCATGTTGATCGTATCTACCATACGACTCATGCTCGACCTTTCGGTCTTCTGTGTTCCGAGGCCATGTCTGTACACATGCTAGGCTCGTCAAGTCAACCTAAGTGTTTCGCGTGTGTAAATCTGTCTTACACCCGTTGTATGTGAACGTAAGAATCTAACACCCGATCATCACGTGGTGCTTCGAAACAACGAACTGTCGCAACGGTGCACAGTTAGGGGGAACACTTTCTTGAAATTATTATGACGGATCATCTTATTTACTACCGTCGTTCTAAGTAAACAAGATGTATAAACATGATAAACATCACATGCAATCAAATAATAGTGACATGATATGGCCAATTTCATATAGCTCCTTTGATCTCCATCTTGGGGCTCCATGATCATCTTGTCACCGGCATGACACCATGATCTCCATCATCATGATCTCCATCATCGTGTCTCCATGAAGTTGTCACGTCATCTATTACTTCTACTACTACAGCTAACGGTTAGCAATAAAGTAAAGTAATTACATGACGTTTATGTTGACACGCAGGTCATAAATAAATTAGGACAACTCATATGGCTCCTGCCGGTTGTCATACTCATCGACATGCAAGTCGTGATTCCTATTACAAGAACATGATCAATCTCATACATCACATATATCATTCACCACATCCTTTTGGCCATATCACATCACATAGCATACCCTGCAAAAACAAGTTAGACGTCCTCTAATTGTTGTTTGCATGTTTTACGTGGCTGCTATGGGTTTCCAGCAAGAACATTTCTTACCTACACAAAAACCACAACGTGATATGCCAATTGCTATTTACCCTTCATAAGGACCCTTTTCATCAAATCCGATCCGACTAAAGTGGGAGAGACAGACACCCGCTAGCCACCTTTATGCAACTAGTGCATGTCAGTCGGTGGAACCAGTCTCACGTAAGAGTACGTGTAAGGTCGGTCCGGGCCGCTTCATCCCACAATGCCACCGAATCAAGATTGGACTAGTAACGGTAAGCATATTGAACAATATCAATGCCCACAACTACTTTGTGTTCTACTCGTGCATAGAAACTACGCATAAACCTGGCTCTGATACCACTGTTGGGGAACGTAGCATAAATTCAAAATTTTCCTACGTGTCACCAAGATCAATCTATGGAGTCATCTAGCAACGAGGGAGGAGTGGATCTACATACCCTTGTAGATCGCGCGCGGAAGCGTTCAAGAGAACGGGGTTGATGGAGTCGTACTCGTCGTGATCCAAATCACCGATGATCCTAGCGCCGAACGGACGGCACCTCCGTGTTCAACACACGTACGGAGCAGCGACGTCTCCTCCTTCTTGATCCAGCAAGGGGGGAGGAGAGGTTGATGGAGATCCAACAACACGACGGCGTGGTGGTGGAAGTAGCGGGATTCCAACAGGGCTTCGCCAAGCGCTGCGGGAGGAGGGAGATGTGTCATGGGAGGGAGAGGGAGGCGCCAGGCCTTAGGTATGGTTGCCCTCCCTTCCCCCCACTATATATAGGGCCAAGGGAGAGGGGGGAGGCGCAGCCTTGGCCCTTCCTCCAAGGAAGGGTGCGGCCAGGGAGGAGTCCCTCCTCCCCAAGGCACCTCGGAGGTGCCTTCCCCCTTTAGGACTCTTCCTCTCCCTTGATTCTTGGCGCATGGGCCTCTTGGGGCTGGTGCCCTTGGCCCATATAGGCCAAGGCGCACCCCCTACAGCCCATGTGGCCCCCCGGGGCAGGTGGCCCCACCCGGTGGACCCCCGGGACCCTTCCGGTGGTCCCGGTACAATACCGGTGACCCCAAAACTTGTCCCGATGGCCAAAATAGCACTTCCTATATATAATTCTTTACCTCCGGACCATTCCGGAACTCCTCGTGACGTCAAGGATCTCATCCGGGACTCCGAAAAACTTTCGGGTTACCGCATACTAATATCTCTACAACCCTAGCGTCACTGAACCTTAAGTGTGTAGACCCTACGGGTTCGGGAGACATGCAGACATGACCGAGATGACTCTCCGGTCAATAACCAACAGCGGGATCTGGATACCCATGTTGTCTCCCACATGTTCCACGATGATCTCATCGGATGAACCACGATGTCAAGGACTTAATCAATCCCGTATACAATTCCCTTTGTCTAGCGGTACGATACTTGCCCGAGATTCGATCGTCGGTATCCCGATACCTTGTTCAATCTCATTACCGGCAAGTCTCTTTACTCGTTCGTAACACATCATCCCGTGATCAACTCCTTGATCACATTGTGCACATTATGATGATGTCCTACCGAGTGGGCCCAGAGATACCTCTCCGTCACACGGAGTGACAAATCCCAGTCTCGATTCGTGCCAACCCAACAGACACTTTCGGAGATACCTGTAGTGTACCTTTATAGCCACCCAGTTACGTTGTGACGTTTGGCACACCCAAAGCACTCCTACGGTATCCGGGAGTTGCACAATCTCATGGTCTAAGGAAATGATACTTGACATTAGAAAAGCTTTAGCATACGAACTACATGATCTTGTGCTAGGCTTAGGATTGGGTCTTGTCCATCACATCATTCTCCTAATGATGTGATCCCGTCATCAACGACATCCAATGTCCATGGTCAGGAAACCGTGACCATCTATTGATCAACGAGCTAGTCAACTAGAGGCTTACTAGGGACATGGTGTTGTCTATGTATCCACACATGTATCTGAGTTTCCTATCAATACAATTCTAGCATGGATAATAAATGATTATCATGAACAAGGAAATATAATAATAATAAATTTATTATTGCCTCTAGGGCATATTTCCAACAGGGCCCACATGAACGTGGGTAGTGGGGCAAGGCTCCTGGTCTAGGCGCACCAAGATCCCCCTAAAAGGAATAATAAAGATCCCTAAAAAGAGGGGATCATGATCGGTGGGGACGGAAAGGAGAGATTTCCTTCCTCTCCCCCTTGGCCAACAACCCGCTTGGGGAGCAAGCCTCCCAGACCTCCCATGCTTGTATAAAGGGGGAGGTGTATGGGGCAGCAACCCTTCCACCCATAGGTGCATCTCCCTCCCGTTACTCCTCCTACTCCTCCGCTTAGTGCTTGGCGAAGCCCTCTCGGCGTTTCGCTGCCACCACCACCAACATGCCATCATGCTGGCCTAGATCCCATCTACCTCTCCACCCTCCCTTGCTGGTTCAAGAAGGCGGAAACGTCACAGAGCCGTACGTGTGCACATCTCGGAGGTGTCGTCCGTTCGGCGCTGGATCGGATTGGATTGCGAAGGGAGTACGACTTTGAGAACCACGATATTTAGACCGTTACAAGGGTATGTAGACACCTTCTCTCTCTCTCTCTCTCGTTGCTAGCATCTCCATAGAATAGATCTTGGGTGTTTTGTAGGAATTTTTTATTTTCCATGCAACGTTCCCCGTCAACAACTAGTCAGTTGGTGTTGCCAAAACCCTTGACATTATGTTTCATGTTGTGAAAGATAAGAGTCCACAATCAAACATATGATGTTTGATTTATAAGTTTTTTGGTTCCACTTACTAAGGCTGACAATTTACCCTTGTATGATAAGATTCCTCGCGTGGGTTAGGAAAGCCCGTGGATCCTGGAAACAAGGACCATTAAATAAACCAACTCCTAAAGTAACATGCTACCCATTTTAAAATAGAATGATATACTATAAGTATTAAGTACAGTGACATTTCATTGACCATTGCAACACCTTAGTTGGTATGTTATTTCTATTAAAAGTGGGCTTATGATGCTTGTTAACCTAATGATCAAGGGGAAGAATACTGAAATTGATCTTAGTTGTAACAACCAGAAAGAGAAAAGGTGGATACGTCCGACGTATGTGTCCTAATAAGGGGCACTAAACCAACGACATGGTCTCGGTCCCGCCTCCATAGAACCTAGTATAAAAGGAAAAGTGCCCCCACCGTCGGAAACTCACTATCCACACGATAATGGAGGTTCCACCTCTAACGCCCGATCCTAGTGAGGTGCTAAAGAAGACGATGGTCCCAAGTATTATCATGGGTTACACCAAGCTTGCATCAAGCAGGCATGGGACTTTACTCGGTACAGGTTCTTGTGAACCCCTCTCTGTTAATCATGTTGTAGGTGGTCTAATGTTAGGCTAATGATTCTATTACAATAATGCTAAAGAATAATGTCTAACAACATGTCATAAACAAAGGACATTCTACTTTAGTATTCCCCCCGTCCTATAATATAAGAGCGTTTTTAACACTATATTTGGGTTCTCCCGGAAATGAATTGGGGATTAAAGGACCACTCAGATTCAGGGCAGAGTAGTGTACAAAAGGATCATTCATTTATACCCGATCACAGAATGTTTGATTCAGTTACATTCTTAGGGGAGGCAGCCCAGTGGGCGTATACATTACACATCAAGAACTAGAAATCTTTACTATGAAACGGGGGATTGCGCCGGCTGCTGCGCGCTGCGTGATCTACTAATGTTTTCACGCGGATGGGAGCACCTTCTTGACGATCTCGTCGCTGAGCGACACGATCTGCGCGTCCAGCGCCTTGATGGCCTCCTCCTTCTGCCCCTCGAGGCTCGCGAGCGCCTCCACGAGCTCTGCCTCCACGCGGCGGCGGCCCTCGTCGAGCTTCGCCTCCAGCTCCGTGGTCGTCTCCTTCTTCATCTTGTTGAGCGCCGCCGCGATCTCCGCGCGAGCCGCCTTGAGAATGGCCTGGGCCTGCTCCTCTAGCTGCCGCACCTCCTCGGAGGCGTCCTTGACGCCGCCGAGCTCCGCGCGGATCTTGGCGTCCCGCTCGTCCATGAACTTGCCCAGCGGCGAGAAGTAGAGCTTGTCCAGCGCCACCATCAGCAGCAGGAACTCGATCGTGATCGCCGGGAGCGTCAGGTTGAAGTCGAACAGCGCAGCCTTCTCCATCTCCACGGCCAGCGCCGGGAGAGGCACGTAGGCGACGGCCGCCGCCGCCGCCGCCGCGGCGAGCCCCGGGAGCTGCTTGAGGAAGGACCGTGGCTGCGGCCTGGGCGGCGGCGCGGGGCTGGAGGAGGCCGCGGGCTTGAGGAGCGCTCGGGGCGGGGAGCAGGAGGTGGTGGCTGCAGCCATCATAGCCGTCGCCATGGGTGGGTGAGCGGGAGGAGGAAGAGGCGCGGTGGTGAGTCGGGTTGTGGCCGTGTGGTGGGGAGAGGGGAGGCGGGCGGCTATCTATCCGAACGGGGTGGCCTCTGGTTTGCCAGCCAACGGAGGCCACACGCTGCCGCTCGCGCTTGCTGCCACTAACGCCTGCCGATATTATAACCTGTTTTGGGGCGTCGGCAAGGGCCCAATGGAGGCCCATGGCCCAGTGCCAGGCTTTTAATGAGTTGGGCCTGTCTGTTTTTTTAGGGGCCTGTCTATGTTTTTTTTAGGGGCCCGGGGAAGAAATAACTAACATGCTAAAGTGTTGCTAGTACTCCTATACACGGCTACTTTTCCCTCAAGGTAGGGTTTCTCTTCCTCTCGGAGGCAACTTCTCGCCGCCGTTGAGATCCACGGTTTTCTTCCTTCCCGCCGGGCTGCGGGGGATCCGACCGGGGCTTCCTGCCCTGACGATCTCTGTTCGCAGGCGGCTTGGGTTAGGTTCCGTCACGAAGGACCCGTTTGTCTCATCAGATCGGGTTAGGTTTAGCGTTCATGGCTGCGGGAGATGCGAGCGGATCGGCTACGGCCGGGGGCTCTTCTTCTGCATCAAAGATTGAGAAACTAATGGTTGAACTAGGCCTTCAGGAGGATGATATGGACAATGTGGTGGTCGATGAGGGATCTGTCCCGGAAGATGCAGCAAGATGGTTGGCAATTGCTCGCGTTCATATTGATAAACCCTATAGCCAGGGCTGGTTTTTCCGCAACATGAGAGCTGCGTGGGATCTAGCTCAAGATGTCAAGTTTAAACCGCTGGAGTCAAATATATACACTTTGCAGTTCCGGTGCCTGGGTAACTGGGAGAGAGTAATGCAAAAGGGGCCATGGAATTTCCGTGGAAACGCTGTTATCATTGCCCCTTACGATGGAGTAACTCAACCGTCCCATGTCAAGCTGGATACACCGGACATATGGATTCAGATCTATGACGTCCCGGATCTCTTTGCCCGTCTGGTTCCTAGTCTTGCAGCTAAAGTGGGGGAAGTTTTGTTCTGTGAAACAGCGACCCATGATTTTACGGGCAATTTCTATCGCGTTTGAGTCAGGATTGATGTGCACAAGCCACTGAAGAATGCGGTTTCCCTGATCAGAAACCAACAGCGACAGATCTACAGGGTAAAGTATGAGCGGCTCCCTGATTGGTGTGCGGTCTGTGGCCACCTAGGACATGTTTTCAAGGAACATGGTAATGGAATCCATCCTAATTCAGCTCTAGTTTTTAAAGAGCCACGAGCTACCTGGGCCATGAGGATTGGAAGAGGACCGGGTGAGAATAGAGGACGACGAGGTGGAAGAAGGGGAGGAAGAGCTGGAGCAAATCGCAATGCTAGGAGGGAGGACACATCAAGTTTTGGCTCAGATGGGGACGAAGACCCGACCCTTGACTCGGCGACCATGGCTCTGGATGATAATAGCAGGAAGAGAACTGAAAGGTATGATTCGGGCAACACCAATATGCCTCCAGAGAAGACACCTATGGACCAGAATCCTCAAAATCTGGCGCTTGTTGTTGTTGGGGGCAATGTGGTCGGTCCGCCTCCGTCGAGGAATCCGAAGAGGTCCAGAATGGGAGATGATGGTCAGGAGATCATTACCACTGCAGTAAAGAATTTGGCAGGCTCCTTCGAGGGGCGCCGCCCGCACCAATGAGTGCCCTCTGCTGGAACTGCCGCTGTGTGGGCAACGCCGCAACAGTCCAAGAACTTCGTGAATTCGCGAGGAAGTTTGCCCCTGCCCTGTTATGTATTGTCAAAACTCAGATAGAGGGATCGAGGGTAGAAACTTTAGCTGGAACGTTGGGCTATGATAGAGCTTATGCAGTGGATAGTAGAGGTCGAAGTGGAGGAATAGGATTGTTTTGGAATGATGTAATAAAGGTTGAAATTCTGGGTTATTCGTGTTATCATCTTGATGTGTCGATTGAAGAAGCAGGTCAGGAGATGTGGCGAATGACATGTGTCTATGGGGAGGCCCAGACCCACCTACGACACCAAACTTGGGAAGTACTGAAGAATATTAGTACTTTGAACTCTCTCCCATGGCTCTGCATGGGGGATTTTAATGAGGTTACGTCCAAACGAACACATGGGTATTGGAGAAAGAAGCAATGCGCAGATTCAGGCATTTCGCGAAACTACAGATGTTTGCATGTAGATTGATATTGGCTATAAGGGCTGGTTTTGGACTTTTGAAAAGAAGGTGGCCGGGGAGACATACACACGTTGCAGGCTCGACCGGGCGTTGGTGAATGCACAGTGGCTAGCTCGGTTTCCCTCAGCAAATTTGGAGCATCACACAGCTGCAACCTCATACCATGGGCCGATCCTCCTTGATCTAGGCCAAGATCAAGAAACTAGAACCAAGTTTGCCTTCAAGTATGAGACCATGTGGGAGAAACATGAGGAACTAACGGGAACTATCAGTTCGGAGTGGGCTGCAGCGGGGCCATGCGTTAATGTGCAGCAGCACCATGACAAGTTGGTGAGCATCTCAAAGGGTCTAACCAACTGGAGCAGGAGGTCTTTTGGGAGTGTCAGAAGAGAGATGAAAGAGTTAAAGAAGAGACTAGACGAGCTTCGGGGTGATCCGTTGCGTACTGCACCCTCACATGTCGAACTAAAAATAAATGAGAGGCTAGTTGAACTCTATCATAGGGAAGAGATAATGTGGAGGCAGCGGGCTCTTACTGACTGGCTAGCCTCGGGAGATAAGAATACAAAGTTCTTTCACTTGCGGGGTAGTCTAAGGAGAAAAAAGTACATGATCCGGGCTCTAGAAGATGCTTTGGGATCAATGGTGACTGATCCGGCTGAGTTGAAAGCCATGGTAAATGAGTTTTACCAAAATCTTTATTCATCAGAAGGAGTTCAGGACATAAGACCGTGTAATGGACCATGTACCCCGGAAGGTGACGGCTACTATGAACAGGGATTTGTGTGCACCTTATACCCATGAGGAGGTGAAGATAGCCCTCTTCCAAATGTTCCCTACTAAAGCCCCGGGGCCAGACGGGTTCCCTGCCCAATTTTATCAGAAGCACTGGGATGTATGTGGAGATGAAGTGACAGATATTGTTCTCAGAATTGTGAGGGGGGGAAGAGAACCCGTCGAGCATTAACGATACGATTCTTGTGCTGATTCCGAAAGTAAACAACCCAACGCTGATGTCGCAGTTCAGACCTATCAGTCTATGCAACATGATCTACAAGATAGCTTCGAAGGTAGTGGCTAACAGGTTAAAACTTGTTTTACCAGAGATAATATCAGTTGAGCAGTCAGCCTTTGTTCCCAGGAGAATGATCATATGTAACGCCCGGATAATTAGGCTACAGTAAAACTCTCCTAATGATGCCATGTCATCGGTGATTACTGTTGCTAAACTTTCGTTAGTTCAAACCGATTCAAAAATCAATTCAGAAAATGGCAAACAACAAAAGTTTTTAAAAGTTGAAACCAAAAATGTTCGGTGGGTGCCAAATATTGCACTGGTAATTATGGTGAAGTAAACACATTTTTAGAAAATGCCTAAATGATTTAAAATGAAATAAAACAGAATAGAAAATAAGTAAAAGAAAGAAAATACAAAAAGAAAAGAAAAACTAAAACTAAAACTAGAAAAAAGGAGAAAGCCCCCTGCCCCTCGGGGCTTCGGCCCGGCAGGCCACAGGCCCAACTGGGCCAAGGCCCACCCCCGCCTATAACCTCCCCCCACTACACCAGACCCCCCCACCGACACGCCCCCCACTTCCCCCGAAATATCTCCCCCTCGCCCCCCCCCCGATCCAGATCAAGATCGGGGTGAGCGCGCCCCGCCGCACCTGGAACCAAGCCGCACGACGCCACCTTGCCGGAGCTCCCCCCCCCCCCCCCCGCCGGACTGCTTCCTCCCCCCTCGACGGCCTGCCTCCCTCTACGCGCGTCGTCCCCGTCGCCCCCCCCCCTCGACCCCCGCTGCCACGGACCCTGCGACCCCCTGTGAGGATTCGCCCCTCTCCCTCGCTTGCTCACCGCGCTGTGCCCGCGCCGTCCGCGCTCTCGCACGCGCCGCGCCCGTCGCGGCCCCTGCTGGCTGCGCCTGGGCCGCGCTCGACCCTGCCTCGCGCCGCCCTGCGCCCGACAACCGCGCCCGCCTGATGTCTACTACACAACCTTCTTCTTGTAGACGTTGTTGGGCCTGCAAGTGCACAGGTTTGTAGGACAGTAGCAAATTTCCCTCAAGTGGATGACCTAAGGTTTATCAATCCGCGAGAGGCGTAGGAGGAAGATGGTCTCTCTCAAACAACCCTGCAACCAAATAACAAAGAGTCTCTTGTGTCCCCAACACACCCAATACAACGGTAAATTGTATAGGTGCACTAGTTCGGCGAAGAGATGGTGATACAAGTGCAAAATAGATAGTAGATATAGGTTTTTGTAATCTGAAAATATAAAAACAGCAAGGTAGCGAGCGGTAAAAGTGAGCGTAAACGGTATTGCAATGATAGGAAACAAGGCCTAGGGTTCATACTTTCACTAGTGTAAGTTCTCTCATCAATAATAACATAGATAGATCATATGACAAGCCCTCAACATGCGACAAAGAGTCACTCCAAAGCCACTAATAGCGGAGAACAAACGTAGAGATTATGGCCGGGTACGAAACCACCACAAAGCTATTCTTTCGGATCAATCTATAAAAGAGTTCGTACTAGAATAGCACCTTAAGATACAAATCAACCAAAACCCTAATGTCACCTAGATACTCCATTGTCACCTCAAGTATCCGTGGGCATGATTATACGATATGCATCACACAATCTCAGATTTATCCAACCAACATCAAAGTACTTCAAAGAGTGCCCCAAAGTTTCTACCGGAGAATCAAGAACGTGTGCCGGCCCCTATGCATAGGTTCCCAATGTCACAAAACCCGCAAGTTGATTACCAAGACATACATCAAGTGTTCTCATAAAGACTCAATCCGATAAGATAACTTCAAAGGGGAAACTCAATTCATCACAAGAGAGTAGAGGGGGAGAAACATCATAAGATCCAACTACAATAGCAAAGCTCGGGATACATCAAGATCGTGCCATAGAGGGAACACGAGAGAGAACACGAGAGAGAGAGAGAGAGAGATCAAACACATAGCTACTGGTACATACCCTCAGCCCCGAGGGTGAACTACTCCCTCCTCGTCATGGATAGCGCCGGGATGATGAAGATGGCCACCGGTGATGGATCCCCCCTCCGGTAGGGTACCGAAAAGGGGTCCCGATTGGTTTTTGGTGGTTCTAGAGGCTTGCGGCGGCGGAACTCCCGATCTATGTTCTGTTCTGGAAGTTTTAGGGTACGACGGTATATATGGGTGAAAGGAGAACGTCGGTGGAGCTACGGGGGCCCCACGAGGCAGGGGGCGCGCCCAGGGGGGAGGGCGCGCCCCCCACCCTCATGAGCACCTCCTGTATCTTCTGACATGGGGTCCAAGTCCATCAGGTGGGTTTCCTTCCAAAAATAACTTCTCTAGTTGATTTCGTTCCGTTCTGACTCCGTCTGATATTCCTTTTCCTCGAAATACTGAAATAGGCATAAAACAACAAATCTGGGCTGGCCCTCTGGTTAATAGGTTAGTCCCAAAAATAATATAAAAGTGGATAATAAAGCCCAATATTGCCTAAAACAGTAGATAAAGTAGCATGGAGCAATCAAAAATTATAGATACGTTGGAGACGTATCACCGCCCGCACGCACTGCTCGCCGTCCTCACCCGCAGCCCCGCCCCCGCGCTCACCACGCCGACGACCGCGCCCCGGCGCCCCTGAACGCGCCCATGGCCGTGCCCCTGCGCCCCTCCTCTCTCTCCCTCGCCCGTGACGGCGCTGGCCTCGCCGTGCGCCGCATGTGCCCCGCCTCGCCCCTCTCTGCTGCGGCCACAGCGCGGCCCCGCTCGCCCACGTCCCGCGCGTGCCCACGCCGTCGCACGCGCTCGCCCCCGCGCTCCGGCCGCCGCTGCTCTCCCTCCGCCGCTGCCGCCGCTGCTGTGCTCCTGCCCCGCCCGCTCGCCTCTGCCGCCTCGCGCGAGGCCGCAACGCGCCTGCTGCTGCCTCCGGCGCCCCCTCCTGCGTCGGCTTCCTTCGCCGGAGACGGCCGGCCGGTGAGCCCCGCCCTGGCCGTCGGTGCCAGTGCCCCCCGTTGCGGCTCGGTTCGCCCTTGTTCGGGCGCCCGCCCGATCCACCCAACGCCCGTGCGCCCGTTTTGCCCCCCGAGCCACTGACCAAATGGCCCCACGGCCTAGAACGTTTTAAAAAAAGGAATTTAAATATATATATATATAATAAATAAATAATTAATAATAAAATTAATTAATTAATTAACTAATTAATTAACTTAATTGATTCTGATTAAACTAGCTAATTAAGATTAATTAATCTAATGACTAATTAACTACTGTTAATTAGCTAACAAAGTATGACAGTGGGGCCCACCCCCCTAATTAATACTAATTAGGTTAATTAAAATGTTTAAATAAAATGTGTCACTCACCAGTGGGACCCATTGGTCAGGTTGATCAGTCAACCCCTGTTGACTGCTGACGTCAGCATGACATCATGCTGATGTCATAAATCCATTTTCGCATTAACTTAAATAATTAATTAAATTTCAGAAATTAGTAAAATCTTTAGAAAATCATATCTTTTAATCCGTAACTCGGATTAAATTATTTTCAACATGAAAGTTGCTCAGAACGACGAGACGAATCCGGATACGTAGCCCGTTCGTCCGCCACGCATCCCTAGCATAGCGAACACGCAACTTTCCCCCTCCGGCTCCTCTGCCCGAAAACGCGAAACACCGAGGATAATTTCCCGGATGTTTCCCCCTTCACCGGTACCACCTCGTACCGCGTTAGGGCACACCTAGCATCACGCTTTGTTATGTCATGCATCGTCATGCATTTGTTTGCATTATATTTATTATTTCTTCCCCCTCTTCTCTCGTTAGACACCGAGACCGACGCCGCTGCTACCCAGTACGACTACGGTGTTGACGACCCCTCTCTCTTGCCAGAGAAACCAGGCAAGCCCCCCCCCTGATCACCAGATATCGCCTACTCTCCTCTATACTGCTTGCATTAGTGTAGTGTAGCATGTTACTGCTTTCCGTTAATCCTATTCTGATGCATAGCCTGTCATTGTTGCTCCAGCTGTTGATACCTTACCTGCAATTCTAAATGCTTAGTATAGGATGCTAGTTTACCATCAGTGGCCCTACATTCTTGTCTGTCTGCCATGCTATACTATCGGGCCGTGATCACTTGGGAGGTGGTCACGGGTATATACTTATACATAATATATGATACTTGTGGTGATTAAAGTCGGGTCGGCTCGTAGGAGTACCCGCGAGTGATTCCGATGTTGGGGGCTGAAGGGGCAGGTGGCTCCATCCCGGTAGAGGTGGGCCTGAGTTCCCGAAGGCCCCCGATGGTTACACTGTGGTGGAGCGACAGGGCAGGTTGACACCACTTAGGAGAGAGGTGGGTCTGGCCCTGGTCGGCATCCGTGGTTATTTCAGAATAACACGCTTAACGAGATCTTGGTATTTGATCTGAGTCTGGCTACTGGCCTATACGCACTAACCATCTACGCGGGGACAGTTATGGGCACTCGACGTCATGGTATTAGCCGGAGCCTTCGTGACGTCAGCGACTGAGCGGCGCGCACCGGGTTGGACCGTGTAACACAACTTCCTTTGTAATGGAGGTTGCTAGGTCTGCTCTCCGGCCGCGTACGCAACGTGCAGGTGTGCAATGGGCGATGGGCCCAGACCCCTGCGCCATAGGATTTAGACCGGGGTGCTGACCTCTCTGTTGTGCGTAGGTAGGGCTGCGACGTGTTGATCTTCCGAGGCCGGGCATGACCCAGGAAAGTGTGTCCGGCCAAATGGGATCGAACGTGTTGGGTTATGTGGTGCACCCCTGCAGGGAAGTTGATCTATTCGAATAGCTGTGTCCCTCGGTAAAAGGACGACCCGGAGTTGTACCTTGACCTTATGACAACTAGAACCGGATACGTAATAAAAACACACCCTTCCAAGTGCCAGATACAACCGGTGATCGCTCTCTCACAGGGCGACGAGGGGAGGATCATCGGTTAGGTTTATGCTATGCGATGATACTTGGAGGACTTCAGTCTACTCTCTTCTACATGCTGCAAGACCGAGGCTCCCAGAAGCATAGTCTTCGAAAGGACTAGCTATCCCCCTCTTATTCTAGCTTTCTGCAGTTCAGTCCACATATAATAGCCTTATTCCAGTTGATACCAATGCATACATATGTAGTGTAGCTCCTTGCTTGCGAGTACTTTGGATGAGTACTCACGGTTGCTTTTCTCCCCCTTTTCCCCTTTCCTATACCCGATTGCTGCGACCAGACGTTGGAGCCCAGGAGCCAGACGCCACCGTCGACGGCGACTACTACTACACTGGGGGTGCCTACTACTACGTGCAGCCCGCTGACGGCGACCAGGAGTAGTTTAGGAGGATCCCAGGCAGGAGGCCTGCGCCTCTTTCGATCTGTATCCCAGTTTGTGCTAGCCTTCTTAAGGCAAACTTGTTTAACTTATGTCTGTACTCAGATATTGTTGCTTCCGCTGACTCGTCTATGATCGAGCTCTTGTATTCGAGCCCTCGAGGCCCCTGGCTTGTAATATGATGCTTGTATGACTTATTTTATTTGTAGAGTTGTGTTGTGATATCTTCCCGTGAGTCCCTGATCTTGATCGTACCCGTTTGCGTGTATGATTAGTGTACGATCGAATCGGGGGCGTCACAAGTTGGTATCAGAGCCGACTACCTGTAGGAATCCCCCTTCCACACTCCTTGGCCGAAGTTGAGTCTAGACATTACAAAAACTTTTAGTAACATGGTTGTGTGCCTTACGGGCCCACGTCGTCATCTGGGTGGTATTAGGATCTTTTACTCCTCGATCCTTACTCTGGGACTCTGAACTCTCTCCTACTCGGGTTAAACGATTTTACTAACTTTAACACTAGGATCCCGTGACCACGTTCACCCCAAAGTTGGATAATCCCTAGTTATTCTTTAGAGTAGTATTTGAACATTATCCACATTGTCATTTGACTCCTGTGAAAACATCTTTGTTTTCAGATGGAACCCACGAGGCAGGTCGTGCGCCACACGACGGCCATTGGTGCCTCAGGATCACCTGCTGTGTTGGTTGAGATGATGACCTACCTGGGTTATTGCTGGCACCCTGAGTACATCGTCTATGAGGAGTATCAGGGCTTCAACCAGGAGCAGTACCGTGCCATCGTCCACCTCTACTCTCGGGAGTATGACTCCACTACCGTGCTGCACACTGCTCATGGTGTTGGAGTGACTATCGATATGGCGGTCCACGATGCTGCTTATGCTGCTCTGACACGTCTTCGTGGAGAGTATCAGGAGCTGGACACCTCCCCCTTCAGGCACATTGCTATCGCATCCGATGTTGGTGCGGAGGGTTACTACACTGCAGCCTACTCCACTGTCACCCGAGAGCCCTTCTACCATCAGAACCTGGTTCTGCATGCTGATGGGCTGGATAGAGCTAACCGAGCTCTTCGCCACAAGTTGTACACCAGCCGTCAGCACCTGTATCATGCTCTGATGCTGTTGCACCCCGCTGTCCGATCTGGTGATCTGTCGCGTTCTGCGATCTACCCTGCCAGGACCATGATGCCCCAGGGCGTCGGCTGGCTAGATGTGGGAGGCTACTCTCCTGCACTTGGTCCTCTCCTACCACTTGCGCATCGGATTCCGCACCAAAGTATCCGCGGACCCCAGGCTACTCGCGTGGAGGTCTTCCCTTCGCATCACAACCAGCTGTCGGGCTACACCTACCTCCGCAGTACCGCGTGGGACTGATGTAGACTTGCTTGTTAGTGTTAGATGCATTCGCCGCGAGCCTGTGTGCTGCCTATGATGTCTTAGTCTATGTACTGAACTCTATGCATGATCTCTTTTGTAAGATATGCTGACTACTATGTAGTATCTATCGTGCTGCTTTCGTTGTGCATGTTTCATCATGAATGATTCTTGTCTTTGCAAATTTCTCAATGTTGAACTACCCCTGTTTTATATTAGCAGGATGGTTAGACCAGGTGGTCGTGGTCGTGGTGGCAACGCCCCACCACCGCCTGAGTACATGGCTGGGATGACGCAACAGTTTGAGCTGAATCGTCAGTTCATGGAGAATATTATGGCTCAGTTTCCTCGCCCCAATATGAACCAGCAACCAACCCAAGTGACTATGCAGAATTTCATGCGCCTCAACCCAACCGTGTACCGCAGCTCAACTCAGCCTCTTGATGCTGGTGACTGGCTCCATGACATCACCTATGAGATGGAGTCTGCTGATGAAGCCCCTGCAAGCTACGTCACCTTTGCTTCTTTCTTCCTAAAAGGACCCACAGCTCAATGGTGGGACAGCCACAGGCGTACTCTGCCAACTGGAACAATCATCACCTGGCCAGACTTCCAAGCTGCCTTCCGTGCTCGCTTCATTCCTCAGGGAGTAATGGACCGGAAGAAGCGTGAGTTCCGCAACCTCACCCAAGGCAACAAAACTGTGGAAGCTTATCAGCGGGAGTTTCTGGATCTGTCCCGCTATGCTGAAGAAGACATTGCAACTGATGCACGCAGACAGGAGAAGTTCCGTGATGGCCTTCAAGCTGCTATCAAGCTCGCACTTCTAGTGCATGACTTTGCTGATTTCGCCACCCTAGTGAACAAGGCCATCAATGTCGAAACTAGTCTGCAGGAATACCAGAGCTCTCACAGGCGCAACCGTGACACGGGCTCATGTTCAGGCCCGTCCTCGCAGAAGCATAAGATATGGATTCCCAACAGCATGTACCAGCCAACTGCACCTGCCCCAAGGCAGTCCTATGCTGCACCTCGTCTGCCTGCTCCACCAACTAGGCAGCCAAGGCTTCCAGCTCCACCACCCCAAGCTCCCGTTCTCACTCCCAATAATGGTCTGTGCTACAAGTGTGGCCAACCTGGTCACCTTGCCAGGAACTGCTATCAGAATCAGAACCAGAATCAACTGGCCCTCCCCATAGCTGGTCGTGGAAGCAACCAGCCTCGCAATAACAATGCCAAGTCTTATGGTCGTGTTCATGCCAACCACGTTGATCTCAATGAAGTTCTAGACCAGCCTGCTACCATGATGGGTACACTCCTCGTAAACTCAGTACCTGCATCTGTTTTATTCGATTCAGGAGCATCCCATTCATTCATGTCAGAAGATTTTGCATACAAGCATGACGTTAAATGTGAGGAGATGAACACTTCGGTGTTGGTAAAAACCCCCGTGGGACAATGCCAAACCTCACTGGTTGGCATCGATGTCCCCGTGGAAATCGAAGGGCTGGAATTCTATGCCTCTCCCATTATCCTGAAGTCGTCTAACATCGACCTCATTCTGGGAATGGATTGGTCGAAAGCGCATACTTCTTCTATAGTTTGCGCCACTAAGGTCGTCCATCTGCTACACCCTTTTGACGAAATAATAGCTTACCAAGCTCATCTAGTTCAGAACGCCGAGGCACGGCTTTATGCCTTGAATGCGTTGAACGCTGCACCACTCGAGGGCATTGAAAACATTCCCGTCGTTCGTGAATTCCAAGATGTCTTCCCAGAAGAACTTCCAGGGATTCCCCCTGCTAGAGCTGTCGAATTCATCATCGACTTGAAACCCGGCACCACCCCTATAGCTAAACGACCCTACAAGATGCTGCCGCATGAACTCATTGAGCTTAAGGAGGAAATCGACAAATCTCTTGTCAAAGGTTTCATTCGCCCAAGTTGCTCTCCTTGGGGAGCACCTTCTCTCTTTGTTAAGAAGAAGGATGGGACAAACCGATTAGTCCAAGACTACCGTCCTATAAACCAAGCTACCATTCAGAATAAATATCCTCTTCCTCGGATCAATGATCTTTATGATCAACTGGCTGGCTCATCAGTGTTCTCCAAACTCGACTTGAGGTTGGGTTACCACCAGATCCGTGTTCGTGAAGAGGACATCCCAGAAAACCGCCTTCGTGACTCGGTATGGATCATACGAGTACACCGTCATGTCATTCGGCTTAACGAATGCTCCCGCCACCTTCTCCCGTCTGATGAATTATATATTCATGGATTACCTCGACAAGTTCGTTGTGGTATATTTGGACGATATCCTTGTATTTTCCAAGAACAAGGAAGAACATGTTGAACATCTTCGTCTTGTGCTGGAAAAGCTTCGAGAGCATCAGCTGTATGCTAAGTATTCCAAGTGAGAATTCTGGCTCCCCGAAGTAACCTATCTTGGGCATGTCATCTCCAAGGATGGTATTGCCGTCAACCCTGAACGAGTTCAGACTATTCTCGATTGGACTCCTCCGAAGAATGTCAAGCAAGTCCGAAGTTTTCTCGGTCTCGCCAGCTATTGCCGTCGATTCGTCGAGAACTTCTCCAAGATTGCCAGACCTCTGACTAATCTGTTGCATAAGGGTGTCAAGTTCGACTGGAAAGACAAGTGTCAGGAAAGTTTCCAGGCGCTCAAAGACAAGTTAACTTCTGCCCCAGTGCTTGCTCCACCTGATACTAAGAAGGACTTTGTCATTTACTGCGACGCTTCCCGTCAAGGATTAGGCTGTGTCCTAATGCAAGAGCACAGAGTGATTGCTTATGCCTCTCGTCAACTGCGCCCTCACGAAGAAAACTACCCAGTTCATGACCTCGAGCTTGCTGCTGTCATTCATGCACTGAAGCAGTGGCGACATTACCTTCTCGGTAATCATTGCGAAATCTTCACCGACCACCAAAGTCTGAAGTATCTGTTTACTCAGCCAGATCTGAACCTCCGTCAGCAGAGATGGATGGAGACTGTTGCAGACTTTGATGTGGGTATATCCTATACCCCCGGCAAGGCTAATGTAATGGTTGATGCCTTGAGCCGCAAGTCTTACTGCAACCACCTCCAGGTTCACAAAGTTCAGCCCTCGCTTGTCGAAAAATTAGGAAGCTGAACCTTCATATTGTTCCTCCTGGAGCACTCGCTCCCCCTCCCCCGGAGTTCCGCAAGATGAATCTTCTTGTTGTTACTAAGGGTTCTCTAAATACCCTGGCTGTCGTACCAGATCTCGTAGCTGGTATAAAGACTATTCAAGGTTATGACTCTGAAGTCCATAAGATTAAATGCCATCTAGCAAAAGGAAAGCCCTCATTCTTCACTATCGCCGACGATGGCACCTTGTACTTCAAAGGCCGCCTAGTGGTACCATGTTCGAAGAAAAACCTGGATAAGACTAAAAGGGTTATGCAAGAAGCTCATGATACGCCTCTGTCCATCCATCCTGGTAGTACAGAGATGTACCAGGATATTCGTCAAAGATTCTGGTGGTCTAATATGAAGCAGGACATTGCTCGTTATGTTGCTGAGTGTGACGTTTGTCGCCGTATCAAAGCAGAGCATCAAAGGCCTGCTGGAACTCTGCAACCTATCTCTATTCCTGAATGGAAATGGGACCATGTTGAAATGGACTTCGTCACTGGATTTCCCAAATCGCAGAAAGGTAATGATGCTATTCTTGTCGTCATTGACCGGCTTTCCAAAGTTGCCCATTTTCTGGCAGTCAAAGAGACAATCACTGCTAGTCAGCTTGCTACTCTCTACATGGCCAGAATTGTTTCACTTCACGGTATTCCACTGGTTATCAGTTCAGACCGTGGCAGCTTATTCACTTCAAGATTCTGGGCAAGTTTCCAAGAAGCTATGGGGACTCATCTGTCGTTCAGTACTGCGTTTCATCCTCAGTCGCAAGGACAGGTTGAACGTGTCAACCAAGTTCTCGAAGACATGCTTCGAGCTTGTGTAATTTCATTCGGCAAGAAATGGGAGGAACCTCTTCCATATGCCGAGTTCTCTTATAATAATAGCTATCAAGCTAGTCTGAAGATGTCCCCCTTCGAAGTGCTATATGGACGAAAGTGTCGGACCCCTCTGAACTGGTCAGAAACTGGGGAACGTCCACTCTTCGGTCCGGATATTATCCAACAAGCCGAAGAACAAGTTCGCATTATTCGCGAGAATCTCAAGACTGCTCAGTCACGTCAGAAAAGTCAGTATGACCGTCATCACCAAGACATGGTCTATCAACCTGGCGAAAAGGCTTATCTTCGAGTTACACCAATGAAGGGTGCTCACCGCTTCAGGATCAAGGGCAAGCTAGCTCCTCGCTATATCGGTCCCTTCACTATTCTCGAAAGGCGTGAAAAGTTGGCATATCAACTGGAGCTTCCGCCGAACCTTTCTCAAGTTCACGATGTGTTCCATGTGTCACAACTCTGCCGTTGCTTCAAGGATCCAATCCGAGCGGTGGATCATGAAGTGCTCGAATTGCAACAGGACCTCTCCTATAAAGAGCATCCGGTCCGCATTCTTGACCAAGCTGAACGCCGCACACGTCAGAAGGCGATCAAATTCCTCAAAGTCCAGTGGTCGAATCACTCTGAAGAACAAGCCACTTGGGAACGCGAGGACCGCCTGCGTGATGAATACCCCGCACTGTTTCCTTCTACCTCCTAAATCTCGGGACGAGATTTCTTGTAGTGGAGGAGATTTGTAACGCCCGGATAATTAGGCTACAGTAAAACTCTCCTAATGATGCCATGTCATCGGTGATTACTGTTGCTAAACTTTCGTTAGTTCAAACCGATTCAAAAATCAATTCAGAAAATGGCAAACAACAAAAGTTTTTAAAAGTTGAAACCAAAAATGATCGGTGGGTGCCAAATATTGCACTGGTAATTATGGTGAAGTAAACACATTTTTAAAAAATGCCTAAATGATTTAAAATGAAATAAAACAGAATAGAAAATAAGTAAAAGAAAGAAAATACAAAAAGAAAAGAAAAACTAAAACTAAAACTAGAAAAAAGGAGAAAGCCCCCTGCCCCTCGGGGCTTCGGCCCAGCAGGCCACAGGCCCAACTGGGCCAAGGCCCACCCCCGCCTATAACCTCCCCCCACTCCACTAGACCCCCCCATCGACACGCCCCCACTTCCCCCGAAATATCTCCCCCTCGCCCCCCCCCCGATCCAGATTGGGATCGGGGCGAGCGTGCCCCGCCGCGCCTGGAACCAAGCCGCACGACGCCACCTCGCCGGAGCTTCCCCCCACCGGACTGCTTCCTCCCCCCTCGACGGCCTGCCTCCCTCTACGCGCGTCGTCCCCATCGCCCCCCCCCCTCGACCCCCGCTGCCACAGACCCTACGACCCCCTGTGAGGATTCGCCCCTCTCCCTCGCTTGCTCACCGCGCCATGCCCGCGCCGTCTGCGCTCTCGCATGCGACGCGCCCGCCGGCGGCCCCTGCTGGCTGCGCCCGGGCCGCGCTCGACCCCGCCTCGCGCCGCCCTGCACCCGACGACCGCGCCCGCCCGCACGCACTGCTCGCCGTCCTCACCCGCGGCCCCGCCCCCGCGCTCACCACGCCTACGACCGCGCCCCGGCGCCCCTGAACGCGCCCATGGCCGCGCCCCCGCGCCCCTCCTCTCTCTTCCTCGCCCGCGACGGCGCTGGCCTCGCCGTGCGCCGCATGTGCCCCGCCTCGCCCCTCTCTGTCGCGGCCACAGCGCGGCCCCGCTCGCCCACGTCCCGCACGTGCCCGCGCCATCGCACGCGCTCGCCCGCGCGCTCCGGCCGCCACTGCTCTCCCTCCGCCACTGTTGCCGCTGCTGTGGTCCTGCCTCGCCCGCTCGCCTCTGCTGCCTCGCGCGAGGCCGCAGCGCGCCTGCTGCTGCCTCCGGCGCCCCCTCCTGCGTCGGCTTCCTTCGCCGGAGACGGCCGGCCGGTGAGCCCCGCCCTGGCCGCCGGCGCCAGTGCCCCCCCGTTGCGGCTTGGTTCGCCCTCGTTTGGGCGCCCGCCCGATCCGCCCAACGCCCGTGCGCCCGTTATGCCCCCTGGGCCACTGACCAAATGGCCCCACGGCCCAGAACGTTTTAAAAAAAGGAATTTAAATAAATATATATAAAATAAATAAATAGTAAATAATATAATATAATATAATTAATTAACTTAATTAATTCTGATTAAACTAGCTAATTAAGATTAATTAATCTAATGACTAATTAACCTGATTAACTACTGTTAATTAGCTAACAAAGTATGACAGTGGGGCCCACCCCCCTAATTAATACTAATTAGGTTAATTAAAATGTTTAATTAAAATGTGTCACTCACCAGTGGGACCCATTGGTCAGGTTGACCAGTCAACCCCTGTTGACTGCTGACGTCAGCATGACATCATGCTGATGTCATAAATCCATTTTCGCATTAACTTAAATAATTAATTAAATTTTAGAAATTAGTAAAATCTTTAGAAAATCATATCTTTTAATCCGTAACTCGGATTAAATTATTTTCAACATGAAAGTTGCTCAGAACGATGAGACGAATCCGGATACGCAGCCCGTTCGTCCGCCACGCATCCCTAGCATAGCGAACACGCAACTTTCCCCCTCCGGCTCCTCTACCCGAAAATGTGAAACACCGAGGATAATTTCCCGGATGTTTTCCCCCTTCACCGGTACCACCTCGTACCGCGTTAGGGCACACCTAGCATCATGCTTTGTTATGTCATGCATTGCCATGCATTTGTTTGCATTATATTTATTGTTTCTTCCCCCTCTTCTCTCGTTAGACACCGAGACCGACGCCGCTGCTACCCAGTACGACTACGGTGTTGACGACCCCTCTCTCTTGCCAGAGCAACCAGGCAAGCCCCCCCCCCCCTTGGTCACCAGATATCGCCTACTCTCCTCTATACTGCTTGCATTAGTGTAGTGTAGCATGTTACTGCTTTCCGTTAATCCTATTCTGATGCATAGCCTGTCATTGTTGCTCCAGCTGTTGATACCTTACCTGCAATTCTAAATGCTTAGTATAGGATGCTAGTTTACCATCACTGGCCCTACATTCTTGTCTGTCTGCCATGTTATATTATCGGTCCGTGATCACTTGGGAGGTGGTCATGGGTATATACTTATACATAATATATGATACTTGTGGTGATTAAAGTCGGGTCGGCTCGTAGGAGTACCCGCGAGTGATTCCGATGTTGGGGGCTGAAGGGGCAGGTGGCTCCATCCCGGTAGAGGTGGGCCTGAGTTCCCGAAGGCCCCCGACAGTTACACTGTGGCGGAGCGACAGGGCAGGTTGAGACCACCTAGGAGAGAGGTGGGCCTGGCCCTGGTCGGCGTCCGAGGTTATTTCAGAATAACATGCTTAACGAGATCTTGGTATTTGATTTGAGTCTGGCTACTGGCCTATACGCACTAACCATCTACGCGGGGACAGTTATGGGCACTCGACGTCGTGTTATCAGCCGAAGCCTTCGTGACGTCAGCGACTGAGCGGCGCGCGCCGGGTTGGACCGCGTAACGCAACTTCCTTTGTAATGGAGGTTGCTAGGTCTGCTCTCCGGCCGCGTACGCAACGTGCAGGTGTGCAATGGGCGATGGGCCCAGACCCCTGCGCCATAGGATTTAGACTGATGTGCTGACCTCTCTGTTGTGCTTAGGTAGGGCTGCGACGTGTTGATCTTCCGAGGCCGGGCATGACCCAGGAAAGTGTGTCCGGCCAAATGGGATCGAGCGTGTTGGGTTATGTGGTGCACCCCTGCAGGGAAGTTGATCTATTCGAATACCGTGTCCCTCGGTAAAAGGACGACCCGGAGTTGTACCTTGACCTTATGACAACTAGAACCGGATACTTAATAAAACACACCCTTCCAAGTGCCAGATACAACCGGTGATCGCGCTCTCACAGGGCGACGAGGGGAGGATCATCGGTTAGGTTTATGCTATGCGATGATACTTGGAGGACTTCAGTCTACTCTCTTCTACATGCTGCAAGACGGAGGCTCCCAGAAGCGTAGTCTTCGAAAGGACTGGCTATCCCCCTCTTATTCCGGCTTTCTGCAGTTCAGTCCACATATAATAGCCTTATTCCAGTTGATACCAATGCATCCATATGTAGTGTAGCTCCTTGCTTGCGAGTACTTTGGATGAGTACTCACGGTTGCTTTTCTCCCCCTTTTCCCCTTTCCTATACCCGATTGTTGTGACCAGACGTTGGAGCCCAGGAGCCAGACGCCACCGTCGACGATGACTACTACTACACTGGGGGTGCCTACTACTACGTGCAGCCCGCTGACGGCGACCAGGAGTAGTTTAGGAGGATCCCAGGCAGGAGGCCTGTGCCTCTTTCGATCTGTATCCCAGTTTGTGCTAGCCTTCTTAAGGCAAACTTGTTTAACTTATGTCTGTACTCAGATATTGTTGCTTCCGCTGACTCGTCTATGATCGAGCTCTTGTATTCGAGCCCTCGAGGCCCCTGGCTTGTAATATGATGCTTGTATGACTTGTTTTATTTGTAGAGTTGTGTTGTGATATCTTCCCGTGAGTCCCTGATCTTGATCGTACCCGTTTGCGTGTATGATTAGTGTACGATCGAATCGGGGGCGTCACATCATAGATAATATTATTTGCGCTTATGAGTGCTTACATTTTATGAAGTGCAACAGATCGAAGAATAACAGTTTTTGTGCTCTAAAACTGGACATGATGAAAGCCTATGATAGGCTGGAGTGGTCATACCTCTGGGCCATTATGAGTAAGTTGGGTTTTGCTCAGTCTTGGATTGACACGGTTATGGCTATGGTTTCATCGATTTCCTTTTCAGTTCTTTTTAATGGGGAAAAGTTAGAAAGTTTCATTCCCACGAGAGGTATTCGGCAGGGAGATCCGATCCTATCTCCCCTTACCTATTCTTGATAGCACCAGTCATTAACCACCTTTTGTTGTTGATGATAGCCTGTTGCTTTTTAAGGCTAGTGTGGAGGGTGTAGAGCATGTATCAAATCTACTAACTTGTTATTGCAGAGCCTCGGGGCAAAGAGTAAATAATGGGAAATCATCCATGTTCTTAAGCAAGGGATGCTCACAAAATGTGAGAGAAGCAATCAAGAACAAGTTGCAGGTGCAAAATGAGTCCCTTAGTGAACTATATTTGGGCATGCCAACTGATGTGGGTCAAGCAAAGAACGGAACTTTCAAATATTTATGTGACAGAGTTTGGGAAAAAGTGAAGGGATGGATGGAGAAATTATTGTCAGCTGCAGGAAAGGAGGTACTCATCAAGTCAGTGGCACATGCTATACCAGTCTACTCCATGGCATGTTTCAGATTACCTAGAGGCCTATGTGAGAGTGTAACTTCACTTATAAGGCAGTTCTGGTGGGGGAGCAAAAGAGGCAAGTGTAAGCCAGCATAGGTGGCGTGGGACATTCTGACCATGCCAAAGTACATGGGGGGACTAGGTTTTCATGACTTGGAGTTGTTCAACCTTGCTCTGTGATACGTCCATTTTGCATCATGCTTTTATATCGATGTTTATTGCATTTTGGGCTGTTATTACACATTATGTCGCAATACTTATGCCTATTCTCTCTTATTTTACAAGGTTTACATAAAGAGGGAGAATGCCGGCAGCTAGGATTCTGGGCTGGAAAAGGAGCAAATATTAGAGACCTATTCTGCACAGCTCTAAAAGTCCTAAAACTTCACGGAATTTATTTCCAGAATATATAAAAAATACTGAGCGCAAGAAGTACCAGAGGGGGGCCACTCACCAGCCATGAGGGTGGGGGCGGCCTACCCCCTGGGCGTGCCCCCTGCCTCGTGGGCCCCCTGGTGGCCCGCTGATGCCCATCTTCTACTATATGGAGTCTTTCGCTGGGAAAAAAATCATAAGCAAGCTTTCGGGACAAGACTCCGCCACCATGAGGCGAAACCAATTTAGGGCTCCGATGGAGCTGTTCTGCCAGGGACACTTCCCTCCGGGAGGGGGAAATCATCGCCATCGTCATCACCAACGCTCCTCTCATCGGGAGGGGGCCAATCTCCATCAACATCTTCACAAGCACCATCTCCTCTCAAACCCTAGTTCATCTCTTGTATCCAATTCTTGTCTCTAAGTCTGGGATTGGTACATGTAGGTTGCTAGTAGTGTTTATTACTCCTTGTAGTTGATGCTAGTCGGTTTATTTGGTGGAAGATCATATGTTCAGATCCTATATGCATATTAATACCCCTCTGATTATGAACATGAATATGCTTTGTGAGTAGTTACGTTTGTTCCTGAGGACATGGGAGAAATCTTGCTATTAGTAGTCATGTGAATTTGGTATTCGTTCGATATTTTGAGGAGATGTATGTTGTCTCTCCTCTAGTGGTGTTATGTGAACGTCGACTACATGACACTTCACCATTATTTGGGCCTAGAGGAAGGCATTGGGAAGTAATAAGTACATGATGGGTTGCTAGAGTGACAGAAGCTTAAACCCTAGTTTATGCGTTGCTTCATAAGGGGCTTATTTAGATCCATATGTTTCATGCTATGGTTAGGTTTACCTTAATACTTCTTTTGTAGTTGCGGATGCTTGCAATAGGAGTTAATCATAAGTGGGATGCTTGTCCAAGTAAGGACAGCACCCAACCACCGGTCCACCCACATATCAAATTATCAAAGTACCGAACGCGAATCATATGAACGTGATGAAAACTAGCTTGACGATAATTCCCATGTGTCCTCGGGAGCGCTTTCTTCTATAAGAGTTTGTCCAGGCTTGTCCTTTGCTACAAAAAGGATTGGGCCACCTTGTTGCACTTTATTTACTTTTGTTACTTGTTGCTCGTTACAAATTATCTTATCACAAAACTATCTATTACCTATAATTTCAGTGCTTGCAGAGAATACCTTGCTGAAAACTGCTTATCATTTCCTTCTGCTCCTCGTTGGGTTCGACACTCTTACTTATCGAAAGGACTATGATAGATCCCCTATACTTGTGGGTCATCACTCTCTTATCAAGGCAAGCATGGAGAATTTTGAATGATCCTAATTCACTCAGTGCTAGGATTTTGAAATCAAAATACTTTCCACATGTATCACTGTTGGATGCTGAGTTGGGGTTTAACCCATCCCAGATATGGCGTGCAATCCTAGATGGCGGAGATGTTATGGCCCAAGGGTTGGTCAGGAGAATTGGGGATGGTGAAACTACCAATATTTGGTCCCAAAATTGGATACCAAGGGATAGCTACAGGAGACCCATTACATCACGTGTGGCGCATCCCCCTCAGTTGGTTTCGGAGCTGATCGAACCAGCCACGGCTTCATGGAGGACACAGCTAGTACGATCTATTTTCACACAATTTGATGCCGAAGCGATATTGCAAATTCCCTTATGCACGAGGAGAGTCGGCGACTTCTGGGCGTGGAGCGAAGAACCTCGGGGGAATTTCACAGTGGGCTCCTCTTACCGTATGTTGGTCCGCACCAAGATGAACAGAGAAAGATGGCTAGAGGATCATCAGGGATCATCGAATACTCACGGGGAGAGTAAGGAGTGGCTTTCACTATGGAAACTTGAGGTGCCCTCGAATCTTAGGGTTTTCATGTGGAGGCTAGCAAAGCACTCAGTACCTTCGGCCGAGGTTTTGCATCACCGTAATATGGCCACAACAGGAACATGCACGCTGTGCGGAGTTCATGACACTTGGAGACATGCGTTGCTGAATTCCCCGGTATCTCGAAGCACTTGGGCATTATCATCTGAACGCATCCTCTACCAACTGAGTGTACACCAGGAGGAAGATGCTCAGGAGTGGATTTCTATTAAGGCAGAACTTTCGTCGGATGATTTCATAAAGTTTGTAGTGACATTATGGGCCATATGGGGAGCTCAAAGGAAGGCAATTTATGAAGGTATATTCAAGACACCTCACGCTATACATGGATTTGTGTCATCTTACTTGTTGGATATACAAGTGCTTTCCACGAGCAGACCTATACCGTCGACCACAGTGACACATCCGACGGGATGGTTGGCTCCTCCTGATAGCCATGTGAAGCTCAATGTTGATGGGGCCGTAGGAGGGAGAAGCAAGTTTGGAGCTGTGGGAGCCATTTGCAGAAGCCATGATGGCACTTTTCTTGGTGCGTCGGTGTGCATGTTCACCAACATAACCGATCCAGCAACTCTTGAAACTCTGGCGATTAGAGAAGGGCTAGCCCTAGCCGGGGATCTGCACGAGGATCGGGTGCACATTGCAACAGATTGCAAGGGGTAGTACAGGAGGTCCACCAAGGAAGTGGTGCAAGTTATGGAGCCATCATTCAGGAGATCAAGCAACAATTTTCATCTTTTATTTCATGTAATTTAGTCCATGAATTTAGGAGCTCAAATGTTGAGGCTTACAATTTAGCGAAGCATGCTTTGAAGTTAGGGGCTGGCCGCCGTGTCTGTTTAGGCCAACCCGATGGACTGCCTTTCGTCTGTGTAATGGCGGTGACGGTTTGAATAAAAGCTTCGCGAATTGTCTCAAAAAAACAAGAGTAAGCAGACATCAACTATTATCCCTTTCCCTAAAAAAATCAATTATTATTCCTTAAAAAACAGACATCAATTATTAGAAGGAAAAAACACTCTTTTTGTTCATTCACGACGACATTCTTCTTGAGATGCGTCTAGGCATTGGTTGACAAAGATGTTCATGAGTTCAGTCTAGGAAAATGTGGCCAAGGATTCGTTGTCTACTGTCATGGCGAGCATGAAATCATGGGCTTGTGTACCGGTAATCCTATGGCGATTTGGTACGCACGACGACGAGTGATTTGCGATGGTGAATACAAGAGCCCAATAATAGAAAACATCTTTGTGGATAATTTTATTCGAGGCCTTGAGCTTGCCGAAGAGAGCACCAACAAACCTATCCAGAGGAGCTCGACCCCAGCCACCCTTGCTGGTTAGCCCCACCATCGAGTGTGTAACAAATAATGTTGACACAACGACGAAGAAGAATGGAGGAACCGAAGCCCTCAGAGTTGTTTGCATGTTCGAAGCAGATTTATTCTTGGGAGCCCCGACGGTTTCTTTTGAGGGGGGGCTCTGGTCCAAGGACGCTGGAGGAGTTGGCGCGTTGGGAGGCACTTGCTCTCGCCACTGATCTCAGTACCCACTAGGTTTGCATCGCCTCACACTGCCTGCAAGTTGTCAACAACCTCGAGCATCCTTTCCTAGGGTTTTTGTAGCACGCTATTGACGGAGATCAAGGGAAAGTCGACCTAGTTCATGTGGGCGGCCTTCTGACATGAATCTAAGAGCTCGAACAAAGGAGCTCACAACCTTGCGCAATCAGCAACTTCTCATCCAGGTTTTCGCTTGTGGGTTCATCTACCACCCAGTGGCTTTTATATCCATGTCACTACGAATATCTTTGAAGAATAATAAAGCAGGTTGTTCTAAACAAACGAATTTATGTTTCTCCTTGATTCCGCCCTACAGAATCTCCATGACATACAAAAAGGAACCTCCTACTTAGATTCAACATTGAGGCGGCTTGAGGTTGTAATCTAAATGAGTTTCCTGGAGCAACTCCTTTAATCAACCACCCCTTGCTTTTTTTGCGGTAAATGCAATGATTTTTTATTTCTCAATAATAGGGTTACAATTGTCTCGCACGAGTCATGCAATGCACCAAGAGGCATGGCACAACCAACGAAAGTTGCGGCCATGGGATCTACCAAAATTAGCTAGGTAGTCGGCAACCCTATTTTATTCACGGTCAACTTTCTATAGGATAAACTCACGGATTTCGAGAAGTCTTCCGATTTTGAGAAGGTGTCCGTAGCTGGACCAATCGAGGCTGGAATTTGATACAACATGTAGCGCATATTGAATTCATGCACCATTCGGTTACTCTAAAACTTTAAACTGATGGAGAGATGCGGGCAATATATTTCAACATCTTAGGCATGCAATAATATTTGGTTCATTAGACCATTGGAAGGTGAGGGCTAATGTGCATCGTTGCAATTGAATAGATAGCGGCAGCCTGCAAAGACAACCTCACTAGCGGAGTTCCGTAAAATCATGCCAGTGCTTGCACTACCATCTTTGGATATAAATGAAGCGTCCACCGCGAGGTCCACCCATCCGCTCTAGCGGCCAAGGCGGCATTGCCGTCTTTGGTGCATTTGGCATAAAACCTAGACATCTTGATTTCTGATGTTCAAATAAAAGTGATGTCGAGCGGATGGGAACATTTGGTTCATTAGACCATTGGATTCGGTTCATTAGACCATTGGAAGATGAGGGCTAATGTGCATCATTGCAGTTGAATAGATAGCGGCAGGCTGCAAAGACAACCTCACCGGCGGAGTTCCGTAAAATCATACCAGTACTTGCGCTGCCATCTTCGGATATAAATGAAGCGTCCACCGTGAGGGCCACCCATCCGCTCTAGCGGCCAAGGCGGCATTGCCGTCTTTGGTGCATTTGGCATAAAACCTATACATCTTGAATTATGATGTTCAAATAAAAGTGATGTCGAGCGGATGGGAACATTTGGTTCATGGGTGTATATACACCCTATATGCAAAGAAAAAAAGCAATTACAAAGAAGGTAAAAAAAATCAAAACTTGTTTTGAAATAAATTTGACCTTCTATTTTATTCGTACTAGTAATAATGTACGTGCAATGCACGTTTATATTAGGTAGGATATTAGTTGCACATTATATTAGGTAAGATATATCTGTTGCACGTTGGTATTTGGTAAGATATCAATTACTTTTTCATGGAAATGGTAGGATATTAATTATATGGCAGATTTCAAGGGATAACGTTGAGTCAAAACATGTTTATAACCAATGGCATTGGTGGGTAATTAGAGCGTTAAACGTGTTTGGTGCTCAACATTGGAGCGACTTGAACCGCTAGATAACATGATTTGACGGTCGAGATGGTTTGGATCTGACCATTTGGATCTTTTTATATTGGTATAGATATAGATAAAAAGTTTGGCCAAGGAAAAAATTCCATGGTATTGTTGCTGAAAAAAATCAACATTATATAGAGGTTACTATTTACATTTTTTGTCCTTGTATTTATTTTTTCCTGATGTTGATGAGAATTTTTTTTCCTTCACGAAACTTTTTATACGAGTACAACAGAAGGTTTTTTTCAAATAAGTGTTAGATTTTTTGACTTTTTTTAAGTTACTAAATTATTTTTCTCGTATCAAGTGTATATACACCTGACAGCCAAAGATATTTCCCTGTAGAACTAACAGAAGTTTAACACTCATTTGCTAGCAAACACAAAATCCCGGTCGCTCCATGCAACAAGTTAGGCAGATAGCCTGTCCTGGTCTGGCCGGAGAGCTCTGCCCCTTTTATGCCCGGTGGTTCAGTCAGAAAAAAGCTAGTGGCTGCATGAGCTCGATCGAATAGAGAGGATCCAATGGAATGTACCATCAGACAATAAGAACGAAGGTTTGCTATCTGCGTTTGTGGCTCGCCAAGGGCCAAGACAAAGCATAAATCAGTTATTCTTGTGCTCCATGTGGAATGTCTCAGTGAGTTCAATAGCTACACCTCGGGTAAAATAAAGGAAAGCTAGAGATATCCAAGGAACAAAATCTCTTCATATCTAGCATCGAATGCGTTAACGTTTCGCTGCTGCGGTGATACAATCAGTACTCGTCGGTGCTACTCTGCTCTGAGACACTTCTACTTTGTTATTATGCTGTAACATCGCACCACATATACCTAAGTTTTGCTTGCACCCGCAAAATGTATATACCTGTACTGAATGATGATCAGGAAAGCCATACCAGGAGGACCATTATTCCGGCAGCACACTCCAAAGCGGGGAAGCGATAGGGAGGCCACCGGCAAGAAAGGCAGCTCCTCCGGAATAGTCGATCGGCCTCGAAGCATATGCCATCCGGAGATCCATATCCCAAAGCCGAACGCGCGGTATATAAGCATGGTTCAGGAACAGGGTATGTTCATCGGCGACGAGCGCAAGAACTTAGAGAAACTTGGGCCAGGCAGGCAAGGCAATATATCCATGTGTGTGGCGTGTGAATCCCAGGGCGCTTCTCCTTTGGCACGGAGGCATGCATGTACTGATGGTAGGAGTTGGCCAGGTGAAGAAGCTCCAGGCCGATCAGTGCGTGCAGCTAGCCAGCCGCGTCGTGCGTGCCAAAGGAGAATTGCCCTGCGATTCACCTCAGCTGCTCTGCGATGCTGATCTGTGACTGCCTTTGAACCAATCTGCGTCTACGATGCGTCCACGAGGCAAACCCCGCAATGCAAGTAAGTTCAGGTGCTCAAGCTTGTGTTTCTCCGTGATAATTGACTGACGTACTTTTTGAAGACCATGCAGCCTCATAGGTGCATATTGCAGCTTACCACGTCCTTTTTCTTGAAAAAGATACGAATATTATAGAAATTCATTAGAAATACAATACACAACTTAGAATCGTCAATGTTTTTTTTTCTGGAAGCGGAGTGTTTACGGTCAAATCTATGTATATGGATCTAATTAATTCTGGCACAATCCCGAGATCGATACATATTTGAAAAGTTAAGGTTCTCTTGTGTATCAAAAATTTCATGTGATTTGTCTACGAGCAAGTGATCCTTACCAAAAATAATTTAATAAAGCGATGTTGGGTAGGTAATGCATGATGTTGTTTTTGTGATCATGACAAAACAATAGCATTATTCCTCCGGCGAGCATTGAAGCGTTATTTAGGACGTGGCTACCTGAAGTAGACCATATTACTGCGGCTCGTATTCGGATTGAAATATGTGCGTTTATTTGGGCTATATGAAACTGCTGGAATGATATGATATTCAACAGATAACATATTTTAACTTTCTTGCAGGTTATCTTCAGATCTACGGCATGGATCCGTATGTGGTCCTTACTCACCCCTGCAGACTCCAGGAAACCTTTGGTTACTGGGTGCAACCAGTGAGGGATGGTAGCATGAGCTATCTTCAACCGGTTTGGATGGTGGTCTTATAATAGGATAAGCGTTTAATGATCTTGTCCTATTATCTTGCCGGCTGTGGCAATGAATTTTTATTTCTCCTTTTGCTTCGTTTGCGAGCTGGAATGGATCCAAGACTATGTTTTTATTCAATTTTTTTAATAATATGGCCGCATACATCTTTCAGATGCAGAGGCCGGGGGTAAGCCTCGTTTTCCAAAAAAAGTAGAAATACAAACCACTCCCAACATATACTACATGGAGATCTCTAGACATTGAATCGATCACTATAGCGGCCGACGCGCCACTGTTGCCGCTCCCCTACCGAATCCAGCTTGATCTTCTCGATGACAACCGGAAAGTCTTCATGCACATGCTCCTAAGGACTAGCGCTCCGGAGCCACAGACATCGTCTTTAAACCGTTAAATATATCTAAAACAACTGATACCAAATTTCACCATCGTACACGCACGACGAGAAACTCTAACCTCATCACCCCAAGAAGGCATTTGGAATCTACGTCAGAGCTCTATCGACTATGTCTATGGATGGACTCGAGAAGGATCGAAGCCTGAAAGACAAACTTGAAGAACAAGCGACGCGATCGGCCCGAGTGGCACACCTGCGATAACTAAAAGACCCTGACCCAATCTACTAGCCAAAGCGAAAGCACTGGCATTCCCCTCACCGTCATTGTTGTTAGCGTTCATACATAAGACTTATATATTTGATTATGTATAGTTGTGTAACAATATTTATTGAATATAAGTAGAATGAAAAATAAAAAATGATTTCTCATGCATGATTGAATATTGTGGCTTTTTTCATGCATTATTGCATGCTGAAGACCTGAGGTGGGTCTTATATCATTCATAATTGTTTGGTGATGTGACATGCATGTCGAGTTAAATATGTTAAGTGGAGATGACTCACTCATGTATATGGGATTAGCTAGAACCATACATTTATTTGTAGGGAATATTTATAATTTCCAAAAATAAGCTTTATAATATTATTATATGTATTTTATTTCATATTTTGGCTAGATTTTTTTCTTAAGTCATAACTATTGTATGGAATTTATTGGGATTTTTGTAGACATTTCCAAATTAAAATGATTTAATTTTTGAATCATATTCAATTTAATATCAAGAAACCCGCAAAAAAAATATCAAGAAAAAAAGGAAATCCCAAAACTATTCTAAACCTAATCCTAAGCCCATCCAGCTCAAGCGACCCAATCGCATAACCAAGCCACGGGCTCTGGTGCCCTTTTCTGTATATGTTTTAGCCTTGCGACCATCCCCCTCCCGAAATACAAGGATTTTGTTTTTTTATAAGGTGTCGGCGGAGTTCCGTAAGCATCATCCACCAATCCGTGGTTGACAATATCCGATCGTCTTCGAGCCCATTTAATAAAAATACTCCCTCCATTTCTTAATATAGGGTGTATAGTTTTTGGTACGGAAATTAAAGAACGCATGTGGAGGAAAAAATTTCCAAGTTTTAGGCGAGATTACATCTGACTAATTGACATGAGAAAATAGAGGAGCTTGCCTAATATAAAGAAATGTAATCAAATCCCTAAAAACATTATCCAGACGAGTGATGCAACACAATACACCTTATATTTCGGATTTTTTTTCAAAAATCTATATATCTTATATCAAGGAACAGAGGGAGTATTATCGACAAATGCTTATGCAGTTGTTCATCTTTCATAAATCTAAAAAAAATCATCTCTGACATAAAATACATATACCCCGAACTATCCTTATTAATCATCACTCTGATCCCTAAGGTATCGCAAATAAAAAGAATCCTATGATGCTATCCATCTTAATGTATTCCAAAGCAATGCCTTGCTTTGAAAGTGTCGAGTAGTCTTTCACCCCTATATAAGTCAGATGAACAATTTGCACGTAAGTATCCCTTGAATCCTCCCCATAGTTTCCTTTGGCTTTGCCCCACTCACGCGCTTTAATTCTTTGATCAATTTTTTTTCTAAGAATTAGATCAACTTCAACCGGTCAACCCAAACGGAGGCGCAGTTTGTCCGCTTTTTGTTTGTTTGGATCGCCCATCCGCTTGTTCGTGTCCGCTTTTTCATTTGGGCCCACCCGTGCGCACAACAGGGCAGACTCATTTGATGATATGTCCGCTCCGACATTCCGTCGAACACTTGTTGAGTGAGTCTTTCCTTGAACTGTTCCGAGCTCCCGCACCGTCGCCCCGAGCTCCCGCACCCATAGCCCTGTCTGATCGAGCCCCGTGCTTGCGTGCTCCCGACACCGCCCACTCGAGCCAGACCAGACCGGAGCACCTTGTGACGAGGAGGAGCGCCTGGGTATGGTTGTATGCGCTGCAGCCAGACCAGAGCTCGTCCGCAAGTGTGGACGACGCCGCAAAACGGGAATGAGTTGCAGCGTTGGGCACTCATTTTTCGGCAGGCGGACGCAGATAGATGCAAGCGGACCAAATGGGTCACTATGTTGGAGTTGCTCTAAACTTGAGTGCCCAATGCAACGACCCATTCCCATTTTGCATCAGATGTTGTTTGTGCCCTCCGCGTCCACCTCCGCCCGCTGCATGCGATTGCTGGCCCATCTGTCATCCAAACAAGAGGGGCCCACCCACCCACCCATCCCACCCCTCCTTTTCTCTCTCCAATCCACGCCATCGGACATGCCGATGCAGGCATGGCGCCGGCCGCTTCGGCCTATGTCGCAAGCGAGCCGGAAGCAGGCGCCAGAGACACATAACACAAGCAGCAGGACGACGCGGCACGACCTCACGCTAGGCATGAACGACTCGCAGCCGATGACGGAGGATCCCTCGTCGTGCTCGGACGAAGAACCGGCGGCCAAGCACCAGCAGCCGCCTCCTCCTCCTCCCGCAGCAGCGGCGTCTGAAGGAAATATGCCCTAGAGGCAATAATAAAGTTGTTATTTATATTTCCTTATATCATGATAAATGTTTATTATTCATGTTAGAATTGTATTAACCGGAAACTTAGTACATGTATGGATACATAGACAAACAGAGTGTCCCTAGTGTGCCTCTACTTGACTAGCTCGTTAATCAAAGATGGTTCAGTTTCCTAGCCATAGACATGTGTTGTCATTTGATGAATGGGATCACATCATTAGAGAATGATGTGATGGACAAGACCCATTAGTTAGCTTGGCATAATGATCATTTAGTTTTTCTATTGCTTTCTTCATGACTTATACATGTTCCTCAGACTATGAGATTATGCAACTCCCGAATACTGGAGGAACACTTTGTGTGCTAGCAAATGTCACAACTAAATGGGTGATTATAAAGATGCTCTACGGGTGTCTCCGATGGCGTTTGTTGAGTTGGCATAGATCAAGATTAGGATTTTTCACTCCGAATGTCGGAGAGATATCTCTGGGCCCTCTCGGTAATGCTCATCACTATAAGCCTTGCAAACAATGTGACTAGTGAGTTAGTTACGTGATGATACATTACGGAACAAGTAAATACACTTGCCGATAATGAGATTGAACTAGGTATGATGATACCGACGATCGAATCTCGGGCAAGTAACATACCGATGACAAAGGGAACAACGTATGTTGTTATGCAGTTTGACCGATAAAGATCTTCGTAGAATATGTACGAGCCAATATGGAATCCAAGTTCCGCTATTGGTTATTGATAGGAGATGTGTCTTGGTCATGTCTACATAGTTCTTGAACCTGTAGGGTCCGCACGCTTAACGTTCGATGACGATTTGTATTATGAGTTTATGTGACTTGATGACCAAAGGTTGTTCGGAGTCCCACATGATATCACGGACATGACGAGGAGTCTCGAAATGGTCAAGACATAAAGATTGATATATTGGACCAAGTTATTCGGACACCGGAAGTGTTCCGGATAGTTTCGCGTAAAAACAGAGTGCCGGAGGGGTTACCGGAACCCCCCCCCCCCCCCAGGGGAACTAATGGGCCACCATGGGCCTTGTTGGAGAGAGAGGAGGGCAGCCAGGGCAGCCCTCCCTTGCAGTCCGAATTGGACAAGGGAAGGGGGCGGGCGCCCCCCTTCCCTAGTCCCTCTCCCTCTCCTTCCTTCCCCCTCTCTTCCTTGTGGAGGAATCCTACTAGGATTGGTAATCCTAGTAGGACTCCCTCTCCTTAGGCGCGCCCCTAGGACCGGCCGGCCTCCCCCTCCCTCCTTTATATACGGGGGCAGGGGCACCCTAGAACACACAAGTTGATCTTTTAGCCGTGTGCGGTGCCCCCCTCCACAGTTACACACCTCGGTCATATTGTTGTAGTGCTTAGGCGAAGCCCTGCGTTGGTAACTTCATCATCATCGTCACCACACCGTCGTGCTGATGAAACTCTCCCTCGGCCTCAACTAGATCAAGAGTTCGAGGGATGTCATCGAGCTGAACGTGTGCTGATCGCGGAGGTGTCGTGTGTTCGGTACATGATCGGTTGGATCGCGAAGACGTTCGACTACATCAACCGCTTTACTAAACGCTTCCGCTTTCGGTCTACGAGGGTACGTAGACACACTCTCCCCGCTCATTGCTATGCTTCTCCTAGATAGATCTTGCGTGATCGTAGGCAATTTTTTTGAAATACTACGTTCCCCAACATTGGCATCTGAGCCAGGTCTATGCGTAGATGTTATATGCACGAGTAGAACACAAAGAGTTGTGGGCGATAATAGTCATACTGCTTACCAGCAATGTCTCACTTTGATTCGGCAGTATTGTTGGATGAAGCGGCCTAGACCGACATTACATGACCACGTTCATGAGACTGGTTCTACCGACGTACTTCGCACACATGTGGCTAGTGGGTGTCTGTTTCTCCAGTTTTAGTTGAATCGAGTTTGACTACGCCCGGTCCTTGTTGAAGGTTAAAACAGCACACTTGACGAAAAATCATTGTGCTTTTGATGCGTAGGTAAGAACGGTTCTTGCTAGAAGCCTGTAGTAGCCACGTAAAACTTGCAACAACAAAGTAGAGGGCGTCTAACTTGTTTTTGCAGGGCATATTGTGATGTGATATGGTCAAGACGTGATGATATAAATTGTTGTATGAGATGATCATGTTTTGTAACAGTTATCGGCAACTAGCCGGAGCCATATGGTTGTCGCTTTATTGTATGAAATGCAAGCACCATGTAATTGCTTTACTTTGTCACTAAGCGGTAGCGATAGTCGTAGAAGCAATAGTTGGCGAGACGACAACGATGCTACGATGGAGATCAAGGTGTCAAGCCGGTGACGATGGTGATCATAACGGTGCTTTGGAGATGGAGATCAAAGGCACAAGATGATCATGGCCATATCATATCACTTATATTGATTGCATGTGATGTTTACCCACTATGCATCTTATTTTGCTTAGTACGATGGTAGCATTATAAGATGATCTCTCACTAAATTTCAAGGTATAAGTGCTCTCCCTGTGTATGCACCGTTGTTACAGTTCATCGTGCCGAGACACCGCGTGGTGATCGAGTGTGATAAGCTCTACGTTCACATACAACGGGTGCAAGCCAGTTTTGCACACGCAGAATACTCTGGTTAAACTTGACGAGCCTAGCATTTGCAGATATGGCCTCGGGACACTGAGACCGAAAGTTCGAGCATGAATCATATAGTAGATATGATTGTTGGAAATATGCCCTAGAGGCAATAATAAAATGATTATTATATTTCCTTGTTCATGATAATTGTCTATTATTCATGCTATAATTGTATTATCCGGAAATCATAATACATGTGTGAATACATAGACCACAATATGTCCCTAGTGAGCCTCTAGTTGACTAGCTCGTTGATCAACAGATAGTCATGGTTTCCTGGCTATGGACATGGGGATGTCATTGATAACGGGATCACATCATTAGGAGAATGATGTGATGGACAAGACCCAAACCTAAGCATAGCATAAAGATCATGTAGTTCGTTTGCTGTAGCTTTTCTGGATGTCAAGTATCATTTCCTTAGACCATGAGATTGTGCAACTCCCTGATACCGTAGGAGTGCCTTGGGTGTGCCAAACGTCACAACGTAACTGGGTGACTATAAAGGTACATTACAGGTATCTCCAAAAGTGTCTGTTGGGTTGGCACAAATCGAGACTGGGATTTGTCACTCCGTATGACAGAGAGGTATCTCTGGGCCCACTCGGTAATGCATCATCATAATGAGCTCAATGTGATCAAGTGGTTGATCATGGGATCATGCATTATGGTACGAGTAAAGTGACTTGCCGGTTACGAGACTGAACAAGGTATTGGGATACCGACGATCGAGTCTCGGGCAAGTAACGTACCGATTGACAAAGGGAATTGAGTACGGGATTGATTAGGTCCTCGACATCGTGGTTCATCCGATGAGATCATCGAGGAGCATGTGGGAGCCAACATGGGTATCCAGATCTCGCTGTTGGTTATTGACCAGAGAGTCATCTCGGTCATGTCTGCTTGTCTCCCGAACCCGTAGGGTCTACACACTTAAGGTTCGGTGACGCTAGGGTTGTATAGATATGAGTATGCAGTAATCCGAAAGTTGTTTGGAGTCCCGGATGAGATCCTGGACGTCACGAGGAGTTCCGGAATTGTCCGGAGGTGAAGAATTATATATAGGAAGTGTAGTTTCGGCCATCGGGAAAGTTTCGGGGTCACCGGTATTGTACCGGGACCACCGGATGGGTCCCGGGGGTCCACCGGGTGGGGCCACCCATCCCGGAGGGCCCCATGGGCTGAAGTGGGGAGGGGAACCAGCCCACAGTGGGCTGGTGCGCCCCCCCCTTGGGCCCCCCATGCGCCTAGGGTTGGGACCCCTAGGGGAGGGGGCGCCTCCACTTGCCTTGGGGGGTACTCCACCCCCTTGGCCGCCGCCCCCCTAGGAGATCCCATCTCCTAGGGCCGGCGCACCCCCCTAGGGGGCCTATATAAAGGGGGAGGGAGGGCAGCCGCACCTCAAGTCTTGGCGCCTCCCTCTCCCCTGCTACACCTCTCCCTCTCGCAGAAGCTCGGCGAAGCCCTGCTGCGATCACTGCTGTATCAATCACCACGCCATCGTGCTGCTGGATCTTCATCAACCTCTCCTTCCCCTTGCTGGATCAAGAAGGAGGAGACGTCATCCGCTCCGTACGTGTGTTGAACGCAGAGGTGCCGTCCGTTCGGCACTTGGTCATCGGTGATTTGGATCACGGCGAGTACGACTCCATCATCCCCGTTCTCTTGAACGCTTCCGGTCGCGATCTACAAGGGTATGTAGATGCACTCTCCTCTTGTTGCTAGTTGACTCCATAGATTGATCTTGGTGAAACGTAGGAAAAAAATTTGTTTTCTGCATCGTTCCCCAACAATGATTAACATAGTGATGTTCACTATTGAAAACTACTCCATCTCACGTGATGATCGGACATGGTTTAGTTGATTTGGATCACGTGATCATTTAGATGACTAGAGGGATGTCTATCTAAGTGGGAGTTCTTAAGTAATACAATTAATGAACCTTAATTTATCATGAACTTAGTACCTGATAGTATTTTTCATGTCGATGTTGTTGTAGATAAATGGCCCGTGCAACTGTTCCTTTGAATTTTAATGCATTCCTGGAGAAAGCTAAGTTGAAAGATGATGGTAGAAACTGTTGGAAATATGCCCTAGAGGCAATAATAAATTAGTTATTATTATATTTCCTTGTTCATGATAATCGTTTATTATCCATGCTAGAATTGTATTGATAGGAAACTCAGATACATGTGTGGATACATAGACAACACCATGTCCCTAGTAAGCCTCTAGTTGACTAGCTCGTTGATCAATAGATGGTTACGGTTTCCTGACCATGGACATTGGATGTCATTGATAACGGGATCACATCATTAGGAGAATGATGTGATGGACAAAGACCCAATCCTAAGCCTAGCACAAGATCATGTAGTTCGTATGCTAAAGCTTTTCTAATGTCAAGTATCATTTCCTTAGACCATGAGATTGTGCAACTCCCGGATACCGTAGGAGTGCTTTGGGTGTGCCAAACGTCACAACGTAACTGGGTGGCTATAAAGGTACACTACAGGTATCTCCAAAAGTGTCTGTTGGGTCTTTGTCCTAGGGCCGACGCACCCCCCTAGGGGGCCTATATAAAGGGGGGAGGGAGGGCAGCCGCACCTCAAGTCTTGGCGCCTCCCTCTCCCCTGCTACACCTCTCCCTCTCGCAGAAGCTCGGCGAAGCCCTGCTGCGATCGCTGCTACATCCACCACCACGCCGTCGTGCTGCTGGATCTTCATTAACCTCTCCTTCCCCCTTGCTGGATCAAGAAGGAGGAGACGTCATCCGCTCCATACGTGTGTTGAACGCGGAGGTGTCGTCCGTTCGGCACTTGGTCATCGGTGATTTGGATTACGGCGAGTACGACTCCATCATCCCCGTTCTCTTGAACGCTTCCGCTCGCGATCTACAAGGGTATGTAGATGCACTCTCCTCTCGTTGCTAGTTGACTCCATAGATTGATCTTGGTGAAACGTAGGAAAAAAATTTGTTTTCTGCATCGTTCCCCAACAGTGGCATCATGAGCTAGGTCTATGCGTAGTTACTATGCACGAGTAGAACACAAAGTAGTTGTGGGCGTCGATATTGTCAATTTGCTTGCCGTTATTAGTCTTATATTGATTCGGCGGCATCGTGGGATGAAGCGGCCCGGACCAACCTTACACATACGCTTACGTGAGACCGGTTCCACCGACTGACATGCACTAGTTGCATAAGGTGGCTGGCGGGTGTCTGTCTCTCCCACTTTAGTCGGATCGGATTCGATGAACAGGGTCCTTATGAAGGGTAAATAGAAATTGGCAATTCACGTTGTGGTTTTGGCGTAGGTAAGAAACGTTCTTGTTAGAAACCTATAGCAGCCACGTAAAAAACTTGCAACAACAATTAGAGGACGTCTAACTTGTTTTTGCAGCAAGTGTTTTGTGATGTGATATGGCCAAAGGTTGTGATGAATGATGAATGATATATGTGATGTATGAGATTGATCATGTTCTTGTAATAGGAATCATGACTTGCATGTCGATGAGTATGACAACCGGCAGGAGCCATAGGAGTTGTCTTTATTTTTTGTATGGCCTGCGTGTCATTGAGAAACGCCATGTAAATTACTTTACTTTATTGCTAAACGTGTTAGCCATAGTAGTAGAAGTAATAGTTGGCGAGCAACTTCATGGAGACACGATGATGGAGATCATGATGATGGAGATCATGGTGTCATGCCGGTGACAAGATGATCATGGAGCCCCAAGATGGAGATCAAAGGAGCTATATGATATTGGCCATACCATGTCACTATTATTTGATTGCATGTGATGTTTATCATGTTTTTGCATCTTGTTTACTTAGAACGACGGTAGTAAATAAGATGATCCCTCATAATAATTTCAAGAAAGTGTTCCCCCTAACTGTGCGCCGTTGCGACAATTCGTTGTTTCGAAGCACCACGTGATCATCGGGTGTGATAGATTCTAACGTTCACATACAACAGGTGTAAGACAGATTTACACACACAATACACTTAGGTTGACTTGACGAGCCTAGCATGTACAGACATGGCCTCAGAACAGAGAAGGCCGAAAGGTCGAGCATGAGTCGTATAGAAGATACGATCAACATGAAGATGTTCACCGATGTTGACTTGTCCGTCTCACGTGATGATCGGACACGGCCTAGTCAACTCGGATCATGTTATACTTATATGACTGGAGGGATGTTTATCTAAGTGGGAGTTCATCGAATAATTTGATTAGATGAACTTAATTATCATGAACTTAGTCTAAAATCTTTACAATATGTCTTGTAGATCAAATGGCCAATGTTGTCCTCAACTTCAACGCGTTCCTAGAGAAAACCAAGCTGAAAGACGATGGCAGCAACTATACGGACTGGGTCCGGAACCTGAGGATCATCCTCATAGCTGCCAAGAAATATTATGTCCTAGAAGCACCGCTAGGTGACGCACCCGTCCCACAGAACCAAGACGTTATGAACGCTTGGCAGACACGTGCTGATGATTACTCCCTCGTTCAGTGCGGCATGCTTTACAGCTTAGAACCGGGGCTCCAAAAGCGTTTTGAGCGACACGGAGCATATGAGATGTTCGAAGAGCTGAAAATGGTTTTCCAAGCTCATGCCCGGGTCGAGAGATATGAAGTCTCCAACAAGTTCTTCAGCTGTAAGATGGAGGAAAATAGTTCTGTCAGTGAGCACATACTCAAAATGTCTGGGTTGCATAACCGCTTGACTCAGCTGGGAGTTAATCTCCCGGATGACGCGGTCATTGACAGAATCCTTCAGTCGCTTCCACCAAGCTACAAGAGCTTTGTGATGAACTTCAATATGCAGGGGATGGAAAAGACCATTCCTGAAGTATTTGCAATGCTGAAATCAGCAGAGGTAGAAGTCAAAAAGGAACATCAAGTGTTGATGGTGAATAAAACCACTAAGTTCAAGAAAGGCAAGGGTAAGAAGAACTTCAAGAAGGGCGGCAAGGGAGTTGCCGCCCCCGGTAAACAAGCTGCCGGGAAGAAGCCAAAGAATGGACCCAAGCCCGAGACTGAGTGCTTTTATTGCAAGGGAAGTGGTCACTGGAAGCGGAACTGCCCCAAATACTTAGCGGACAAGAAGGCCGGCATCACAAAAGGTATATGTGATATACATGTAATTGATGTGTACCTTACCAGTACTCGTAGTAGCTCCTGGGTATTTGATACCGGTGCGGTTGCTCACATTTGTAACTCAAAGCAGGAGCTGCGGAATAAGCGGAGACTGGCGAAGGACGAGGTGACGATGCGCGTCGGGAATGGTTCCAAGGTCGATGTGATCGCCGTCGGCACGCCACCTCTACATTTACCTACGGGATTAGTTTTAAACCTCAATAATTGTTATTTAGTGCCAGCTTTGAGCATGAACATTGTATCAGGATCTCGTTTAATACGAGATGGCTACTCATTTAAATCCGAGAATAATGGTTGTTCTATTTATATGAGAGATATGTTTTATGGTCATGCTCCGATGGTGAATGGTTTATTCTTAATGAATCTCGAGCATAATGCTACACATATTCATAGTGTGAATACCAAAAGATGTAAGGTTGATAATGATAGTCCCACATACTTGTGGCACTGCCGCCTTGGTCACATAGGTGTCAAACGCATGAAGAAGCTCCATGCAGATGGACTTTTAGAGTCTCTTGATTACGAATCATTTGACACGTGCGAACCATGCCTCATGGGTAAAATGACCAAGACTCCATTCTCAGGAACAATGGAGCGAGCAACCAACTTATTGGAAATCATACGTACTGATGTGTGCGGTCCAATGAGTGTTGAGGCTCGCGGTGGCTATCGTTATGTTCTCACCCTCACTGATGACTTGAGTAGATATGGGTATGTCTACTTAATGAAACACAAGTCTGAGACCTTTGAAAAGTTCAAGGAATTTCAGAGTGAGGTTGAGAATCAACGTGACAGGAAAATCAAGTTCTTGCGATCAGATCGTGGGGGAGAATACTTGAGTCACGAATTTGGCACACACTTAAGAAAATGTGGAATAGTTTCACAACTCACGCCGCCTGGAACACCTCAGCGTAATGGTGTGTCCGAACGTCATAATCGCACTCTATTAGATATGGTGCGATCTATGATGTCTCTTACCGATTTACCGCTATCATTTTGGGGCTATGCTTTAGAGACTGCCGCATTCACTTTAAATAGGGCTCCGTCAAAATCCATTGAGACGACACCGTATGAATTATGGTTTGGGAAGAAACCTAAGCTGTCGTTTCTAAAAGTTTGGGGATGCGATGCTTATGTCAAGAAACTTCAACCTGAAAAGCTCGAACCCAAGTCGGAAAAATGCGTCTTCATAGGATACCCTAGAGAAACTGTTGGGTATACCTTCTACCTCGGATCCGAAGGCAAGATCTTTGTTGCCAAGAATGGGTCCTTTCTAGAGAAGGAGTTTCTCTCGAAAGAAATAAGTGGGAGGAAGGTAGAACTTGATGAAGTATTACCTCTTGAACCAATAAGTGGCGCAGCTCAAGAAAATGTTCCTGAGGTGCCTGCACCGACTAGAGAGGAAGTTGATGATGATGATCATGAAACTTCAGATCAAGTTGCTACTGAACTTCGTAGGTCCACAAGGACACGTTCCGCACCAGAGTGGTACGGCAACCCTGTCTTGGAAATCATGTTGTTAGACAACGGTGAACCTTCGAACTATGAAGAAGCGATGGCGGCCCCGGATTCTGACAAATGGCTGGAAGCCATGAAATCCGAGATAGGATCCATGTATGAAAACGAAGTATGGACTTTGACTGACTTGCCCGTTGATCGGCGAGCCATAGAAAATAAATGGATCTTTAAGAAGAAGACAGACGTGGATGGTAATGTGACCATCTATAAAGCTCGGCTTGTCGCTAAGGGTTATCGACAAGTTCAAGGGGTTGACTACGATGAGACTTTCTCACCCATAGCGAAGCTGAAGTCCGTCTGAATCATGTTAGCAATTTCCGCATTCTATGATTATGAGATATGGCAAATGGACGTCAAAACGGCATTCCTTAATGGTTTCCTTAAGGAAGAGTTGTATATGATGCAGCCGGAAGGTTTTATCGATCCTAAGAATGCTGACAAGGTGTGCAAGCTCCAACGCTCGATTTATGGGCTGGTGCAAGCATCTCGGAGTTGGAACATTCGCTTTGATGAGATGATCAAAGCGTTTGGGTTTATGCAGACTTATGGAGAAGCCTGCATTTACAAGAAAGTGAGTGGGAGCTCTGTAGCATTTCTCATATTGTATGTGGATGACATACTGTTGATGGGAAATGATATAGAATTCTTGGAAAGCATAAAGGCCTATTTGAACAAGTGTTTTTCAATGAAGGACCTTGGAGAAGCTGCTTATATATTAGGCATCAAGATCTATAGAGATAGATCGAGACGCCTCATTGGTCTTTCACAGAGTACGTACCTTGACAAGATTTTGAAGAAGTTCAAAATGGATCAGTCAAAGAAGGGGTTCTTGCCTGTATTGCAAGGTACGAGATTGAGCTTGGCTCAATGCCCGACCACGGCAGAAGATAGAGAAAAGATGAGTGTCGTCCCCTATGCCTCGGCCATAGGGTCTATCATGTATGCTATGCTGTGTACCAGACCTAATGTAAACCTTGCCGTAAGTTTGGTAGGAAGGTACCAAAGTAATCCCGGCATGGAACACTGGACAGCGGTCAAAAATATCCTGGAGTACCTGAAAAGGACTAAGGAAATGTTTCTCGTTTATGGAGGTGACGAAGAGCTCGTCGTAAAGGGTTATGTCGATGCTAGCTTCGACACAGATCTGGATGACTCTAAGTCACAAACCGGATACGTGTATATTTTGAATGGTGGGGCAGTAAGCTGGTGCAGTTGCAAGCAAAGCGTTGTGGCGGGATCTACATGTGAAGCGGAGTACATGGCAGCCTCGGAGGTAGCACATGAAGCAGTCTAGGTGAAGGAGTTCATTATCGACCTAGGAGTCATACCCAATGCGTCGGGCCCGATGACTCTCTTTTGTGACAACACTGGAGCTATTGCACTTGCCAAGGAGCCCAGGTTTCACAGGAAGACCAGGCATATCAAGCGTCGCTTCAACTCCATTCGTGAAAGTGTTCAAAATGGAGACATAGAGATTTGTAAAGTACATACGGACTTGAATGTAGCAGATCCGTTGACTAAACCTCTCCCTAGAGCAAAACATGGTCAACACCAGAATTCCATGGGTGTTCGATTCATCACAATGTAACTAAATGATTGACTCTAGTGCAAGTGGGAGACTGTTGGAAATATGCCCTAGAGGCAATAATAAAATGATTATTATATTTCCTTGTTCATGATAATTGTCTATTATTCATGCTATAATTGTATTATCCGGAAATCGTAATACATGTGTGAATACATAGACCACAATGTGTCCCTAGTGAGCTTCTAGTTGACTAGCTCGTTGATCAATAGATAGTCATGGTTTCCTGGCTATGGACATGGGGATGTCATTGATAACGGGATCACATCATTAGGAGAATGATGTGATGGACAAGACCCAAACCTAAGCATAGCACAAAGATCGTGTAGTTCGTTTGCTGTAGCTTTTCTGGATGTCAAGTATCATTTCCTTAGACCATGAGATTGTGAAACTCCCGGATACCGTAGGAGTGCCTTGGGTGTGCCAAACGTCACAACGTAACTGGGTGACTATAAAGGTACATTACAGGTATCTCCGAAAGTGTCTGTTGGGTTGGCACGAATCGAGACTGGGATTTGTCACTCCGTATGACGGAGAGGTATCTCTGGGCCCACTCGGTAATGCATCATCATAATGAGCTCAATGTGATCAGTGGTTGATCATGGGATTATGCATTACGGTACGAGTAAAGTGACTTGCCGGTTATGAGACTGAACAAGGTATTGGGATACCGACGATCGAGTCTCGAGCAAGTAACGTACCGATTGACAAAGGGAATTGAGTACGGGATTGATTAGGTCCTCGACATCGTGGTTCATCCGATGAGATCATCGAGGAGTATGTGGGAGCCAACATGGGTATCCAGATCCCGCTGTTGGTTATTGACCAGAGAGTCATCTCGGTCATGTCTGCTTGTCTCCCGAACCCGTAGGGTCTACACACTTAAGGTTCGGTGATGCTAGGGTTGTATAGATATGAGTATGCAGTAATCCGAAAGTTGTTCGGAGTCCCGGATGAGATCCTGGACGTCACAAGGAGTTCCGGAATTTTCCGGAGGTGAAGAATTATATATAGGAAGTGTAGTTTCGGCCATCGGGAAAGTTTCGGGGTCACCGGTATTGTACCGGGACCACCGGATGGGTCCCGGGGGTCCACCGGGTGGGGCCACCCATCCCGGAGGGCCCCATGGGCTGAAGTGGGGAGGGGAATCAGCCCACAGTGGGCTGTTGCGCCCCCCCCCCTTGGGCCCCCCATGCGCCTAGGGTTGGGAACCCTAGGGGAGGGGGCGCCTCCACTTGCCTTGGGGGGTACTCCACCCCCTTGGCCGCCGCCCCCCCTAGGAGATCCCATCTCCTAGGGCCGGCGCACCCCCCTAGGGGGCCTATATAAAGGGGGGAGGGAGGGCAGCCGCACCTCAAGTCTTGGCGCCTCCCTCTCCCCTGCTACACCTCTCCCTCTCGCAGAAGCTCGGCGAAGCCCTGCTGCGATCACTGCTGTATCAATCACCACGCCATCGTGCTGCTGGATCTTCATCAACCTCTCCTTCCCCTTGCTGGATCAAGAAGGAGGAGACGTCATCCGCTCCGTACGTGTGTTGAACGCAGAGGTGCCGTCCGTTCGGCACTTGGTCATCGGTGATTTGGATCACGGCGAGTACGACTCCATCATCCCCGTTCTCTTGAACGCTTCCGGTCGCGATCTACAAGGGTATGTAGATGCACTCTCCTCTCGTTGCTAGTTGACTCCATAGATTGATCTTGGTGAAACGTAGGAAAAAAATTTGTTTTCTGCATCGTTCCCCAACAATGATTAACATAGTGATGTTCACTATTGAAAACTACTCCATCTCACGTGATGATCGGACATGGTTTAGTTGATTTGGATCACGTGATCATTTAGATGACTAGAGGGATGTCTATCTAAGTGGGAGTTCTTAAGTAATACAATTAATGAACTTTAATTTATCATGAACTTAGTACCTGATAGTATTTTGCATGTCGATGTTGTTGTAGATAAATGGCCCGTGCAACTGTTCCTTTGAATTTTAATGCATTCCTGGAGAAAGCTAAGTTGAAAGATGATGGTAGAAACTGTTGGAAATATGCCCTAGAGGCAATAATAAATTAGTTATTATTATATTTCCTTGTTCATGACAATCGTTTATTATCCATGCTAGAATTGTATTGATAGGAAACTCAGATACATGTGTGGATACATAGACAACACCATGTCCTAGTAAGCCTCTAGTTGACTAGCTCGTTGATCAATAGATGGTTACGGTTTCCTGACCATGGACATTGGATGTCATTGATAACGGGATCACATCATTAGGAGAATGATGTGATGGACAAAGACCCAATCCTAAGCCTAGCACAAGATCATGTAGTTCGTATGCTAAAGCTTTTCTAATGTCAAGTATCATTTCCTTAGACCATGAGATTGTGCAACTCCCGGATACCGTAGGAGTGCTTTGGGTGTGCCAAACGTCACAACGTAACTGGGTGGCTATAAAGGTACACTACAGGTATCTCCAAAAGTGTCTGTTGGGTTGGCACGAATCGAGACTGGGATTTGTCACTCCGTGTAAACGGAGAGGTATCTCTGGGCCGACTCGGTAGGACATCATCATAATGTGCACAATGTGATCAAGGAGTTGATCACAGGATGATGTGTTACGAAACGAGTAAAGAGACTTGCCGGTAACGAGATTGAACAAGGTATCGGGATACCGACGATCGAATCTCGGGCAAGTATCGTACCGCTAGACAAAGGGAATTGTATACGGGATTGATTAAGTCCTTGACATCGTGGTTCATCCGATGAGATCATCGTGGAACATGTGGGAGCCAACATGGGTATCCAGATCCCGCTGTTGGTTATTAACCGGAGAGTCATCTCGGTCATGTCTGCATGTCTCCCGAACCCGTAGGGTCTACACACTTAAGGTTCGGTGACGCTAGGGTTGTAGGGATATGTATATGCAGTAACCCGAATGTTGTTCGGGGTCCCGGATGAGATCCCGGACGTCACGAGGAGTTCTGGAATGGTCTGGAGGTAAAGAATTATATATAGGAAGTGCTATTTCGGCCATCGGGACAAGTTTCGGGGTCAACAGTATTGTACCGGGACCACCGGAAGGGTCCCGGGGGTCCACCGGGTGGGGCCACCTGCCCCGGGGGGCCACATGGGCTGTAGGGGGTGCGCCTTGGCCCATATGGGCCAAGGGCACTAGCCCCAAGAGGCCCATGCGCCAAGAGATAAGGAAGGGAAGAGTCCCAAAAGGGGAAGGCACCTCCTAGGTGCCTTGGGGAGGAGGGATTCCTCCCTTGGCCGCCGCCCCCCTAGGAGATTGGATCTCCTAGGGCCGGCGCCCCCCCCTTAGGCTCCCTATATATAGTGGGGGAAGGAGGGCCTCTCAAGACACGCCTTTGGTGCCTCCCTCTCCCTCTCCAACACATCCTTCTCCTCCATAGTGCTTGGTGAAGCCCTGCCGGAGTACTGCAGCTCCACCACCACCACACCATCGTGCTGCTCCTCAACCTCTCCTTTCCCCTTGCTGGATCAACAAGAAGGAGATGTTACGCTGACCGTACGTGTGTTGAACACGGAGGTGCCGTCCGTTCGGCGCTAGGATCATCGGTGATTTGGATCACGACGAGTACGACTCCATCAACCCCGTTCTCTTGAACGCTTGCGCGCGCGATCTACAAGGGTATGTAGATCCACTCCTCCCTCGTTGCTAGATGACTCCATAGATAGATCTTGGTTACACGTAGGAAAATTTTGAATTTATGCTACGTTCCCCAACAGTGGCATCATGAGCTAGGTCTATGCGTAGTTTCTATGCACGAGTAGAACACAAAGTAGTTGTGGGCGTTGATTTTGTTCAATATGCTTGCCGTTACTAGTCCAATCTTGATTCGGTGGCATTGTGGGATGAAGCGGCCCGGACCGACCTTACACGTACTCTTACGTGAGACTAGTTCCACCGACTGACATGCACTAGTTGCATAAGGTGGCTAGCGGGTGTCTGTCTCTCCCACTTTAGTCAGATCGGATTCGATGAAAAGGGTCCTTATGAAGGGTAAATAGCAATTGGCATATCACGTTGTGGTTTTTGCGTAGGTAAGAAACGTTCTTGCTAGAAACCCATAGCAGCCACGTAAAACATGCAAACAACAATTAGAGGACGTCTAACTTGTTTTTGCAGGGTATGCTATGTGATGTGATATGGCCAAAAGGATGTGATGAATGATATATGTGATTATGTGATGTATGAGATTGATCATGTTCTTGTAATAGGAATCACGACTTGCATGTCGATGAGTATGACAACCGGCAGGAGCCATAGGAGTTGTCTTAATTTATTTATGACCTGCGTGTCAACACAAACGTCATGTAATTACTTTACTTTATTGCTAACCGGTAGCCATAGTAGTAGAAGTAATAGTTGGCGAGAAACTTCATGGAGACACGATGATGGAGATCATGATGATGGAGATCATGGTGTCATGCCGGTGACAAGATGATCATGGAGCCCCAAGATGGAGATCAAAGGAGCTATATGATATTGGCCATATCATGTCACTATTATTTGATTGCATGTGATGTTTATCATGTTTATGCATCTTATTTGCTTAGAACGACGGTAGTAAATAAGATGATCCCTCATTAAAATTTCAAGAAAGTGTTCCCCCTAACTGTGCACCCTTTGCAAAAGTTCGTCGTTTCGAAGCACCACGTGATGATCGGGTGTGATAGATTCTTACGTTCGAATACAACGGGTGTTGACGAGCCTAGCATGTACAGACATGGCCTCGGAACACATGCAAAACACTTAGGTTGACTTGACGAGCCTAGCATGTACAGACATGGCCTCGGAACACAAGAGACCGAAAGGTCGAGCATGAGTCGTATGGTAGATACGATCAACATGAAGATGTTCACCGATGTTGACTAGTCCGTCTCACGTGATGATCGGACACGGCCTAGTTGACTCGGATCATGTAATCACTTAGATGACTAGAGGGATGTCTATCTGAGTGGGAGTTCATAAGATGAACTTAATTATCCTGAACATATTCAAAAGGTCTTCGCAAATTATGTCATAGCTCGCGCTTCAGTTCTACTGTTTAGATATGTTCCTAGAGAAAAATTTAGTTGAAAGATGATAGTAGCAATTATGCGGACTAGGTCCGTAAACTGAGGATTGTCCTCATTGCTTCATAGAAGGCTTATGTCCTTAATGCACCGCTTAGTGTGCTGAACCTCGAATGTCGTCTGTTGATGTTGCAAACATCTGACATACACATTTTGATAACTACATGATAGTTCGGTGCTAATGCTAAATGGTTTAGAATTGAGGCACCAAAGACGTTTTGAAACGTCGCGAAACATATGAGATGTTTCGAGGGCTGAAATTGGGATTTCAGGCTCGTGCCCACGTCAAGAGGTATAAGACCTCCAACGATTTTCTTAGCCTGCAAACTAAGGGAGAAAAGCTCAATCATTGAGCATGTGCTCAGATTGTCTGAGTACTACAATCGCTTGAATCGAGTGGGAGTTAATCTTCCAGATGAGACAGTGATGGTTCTCCATAGTCACTGTCACCAAGCTATTAGAGCTTCGTGATGAACTATAACATATCAGAGGGATAGACATGATGATCCTTGAGCAACTCGCGATGTTTGACACCGCGAAAGTAGAAATCACGAAGGAGCATCAATTGTTGATGGTTGGTGAAACCACTAGTTTCAAGAAGGGCAAGGGCAAAAAGGGATGCTTCATGAAACGGCAAATCAGCTGCTGCTCTAGTGAAGAAACCCAAGGTTGAGCCCAAACCCGAGACTAAGTGCTTCTGTAATAAGGGGAACAGCCACTGGAGCAGAATTACCCTAGATACTTGGTAGATAAGAAGGCTGGCAAGGTCGATAGAAGTATATTGGATGTATTATGTTAATGTGTACTTTACTAGTACTCCTAGTAGCACCAGGGTATTAGATACCGGTTCGGTTGCTAAGTGTTAGTAACTCGAAATAAAAGCTACGGAATAAACGGAGACTAGCTAAAGGTGAGCTGACGATATGTGTTGGAAGTGTTTCCAATGTTGATATGATCAAGCATCGCACGCTCCCTCTACCATCGAGATTGGTGTTTGCGTTGAGCATAGACATGATTGGATTATGTCTATCGCAATACGGTTATTCATTTAAGGAGAATAATGGTTACTCTGTTTATTTGAATAATACCTTCAATGGTCTTGCACCTAAAATGAATGGTTCATTGAATCTCGATCATAGTGATACACGTCTTCATGCCAAAAGATATAAGATAGTAATGATAGTACCACCTACTTGTGGCACTGCCACTTAAGTCATATCGGTATAAAACGCATGAAGAGGCTCCATGTTGATGGATCTTTGGACTCACTCATTTTTGAAAAGTTTGAGACATGCGAACCATGTCTATTGGTGTATATGCATGAAGAAACTCCATGCAAATGGACCGTTTTGACTCACTTGATTTTGAATCACTTGAGACATGCAAATCATACCACATGGGCAAGATGACTGAAAGCCTCATTTTCAGTAAAATGAAACTAGAAAGCAACTTGTTGGAAGTAATACATTTTGATGTGTGCAGTCCAATGAGTGCTGAGGCGTGTAGTGGATATCGTTATGTTCTTACTTCACAGATGATTTGAGTAGATGTTGAGTATATTTACTTGATGAATCACGAGTCTGAATTATTGAAAGGTTCAAGTAATTTCAGGGTGAAGTTGAAAGATCATCGTGACAAGAGGATAAAAGATCTATGATATGATCATAGAGATGAATATCTGAATTACGAGTTTGGCACAGAATTAAGACATTGTGGAAATTGTTTCACAACTAATACAGCCTGGAACACCATAGTGTGATGGTGTGTCCGAACATCATAACTGCACCCTATTGGATATGATGCATACCATGATGTCTCTTATCGAATTACCACAATAGTTTATGGGTTAGGCATTAGAGACAACCACATTCACTTTAAAAGGGGCACCACATAATTCCGATGAGATGACACCGTATGAACTATGGTTTAGAGAAACCTAAGCTATCATTTCTTAAAAGTTTGGGGCTGCGACGCTTATGTGAAAAAGTTTCAGGCTGATAAGCTCGAACCCAAAGCGGATAAATGCATCTTCATAGGACACCCAAAACAGTTGGGTATACCTCCTGTCTCAGATCCGAAAGCAACAAGGGATTGTTTCTAGAATCGGTTCCTTTCTCGAGGAAAAGTTTCTCTCGAAAGAATTGAGTGGGAGGATGGTGGAGACTTGATGAGGTTATTGAACCGTCTCTTCAGCTAGTGTGTGGCAGGGCACAGGAAGTTGTTCCTGTGGCGCCTACACCAATTGAAGTGGAAGCTTATGATAGTGATCATGAAACTTCGGATCAAGTCACTAACAAACCTCGTGGGAAGACAAGGATGTGTACTACTTCAGAGTGGTACGTAATCCTGTCTTGGAAGTCATGATGCTAGACAACAATGAACCTACGAGCTATGGAGAAGCGATGGTGGGCCCGGATTCCGATAAATGGCTCGAGGCCATAAAATCCGAGAGAGGATCCATGTATGAAAACAAAGTGTAGACTTTGGCAGAACGGTTCGATGGTCGTAAGGCTGTTGAGTGCAGATGGATTTTAAAAGGAAGACGGACAATGATGGTAAATGTCACCATTAAGAAAGCTCGACTTGTTGTTAAGATGTTTCCCAACAAGTTCAAGGAGTTGACTACGGTGAGACTTTCTCACTTGCAGCGATGCTAAGAGTCTGTTGGAATTATATTAGCAGTCACTGCATTATTTATGAAATCTTGCAGATAGGATGTCAAAAACCATTGTTTCCTGACGATTTTCTTGAGGAAAGGTTGTATGTGATACAACTGGAAGGTTTTGTCAATCCTGAAAGATGCTAATAAATATGCAAAGCTCCAGCAATCCTTCTAAGGACTGGAGTAAGCATCTCGGAGTTGGAATGTACGCTTTGATGAGATGATCAAAGATTTTGGGTTTATACAAAGTTTATGAGAAACTTGTATTTCCAAAGAAGTGAGTGGGAGCACTATAGAATTTCTGATGAATATATGTTGTTGACATATTGTTGATCAGAAATGACGTAGAATTTCTGGAAAGCATATAGGGTTATTTGGAAAGTGTTTTTCAATGGAAAGCCTGGATTAAGCTACTTGAACATTGAGCATCAAGATCTATAAGGATAGATCAAAACGCTTAATGGTACTTTCAAATGAGCACATACCTTGACATGATCTTGAAGGTGTTCAAGATGGACCAGTCAAAGAAGGAGTTCTTGCCTGAGTTGTAAGGTATGAAGTTAAGACTTAAAGCTCGACCACGGCAAAAGAAAGAGGAAGGACGAAGGTCGTCCCCTATGCTTTTGTCATAGGCTCTATACGGTATGCCATGCTGAGTACCGCACCTGATGTGTGCCTTGCCTCATATCTGGTAAGAGGGTACAAAGGTAATCTAGGAGTAGATCACCAGATAGCGGTCTAAATTATCCTTAGAGGAATAAGTATATGTTTCTCGGTTATGGAGGTGATAAAGAGTTCGATGTAAAGAGTTACGTCGATGCAAGCTTAACACCTATCCGGATAGCTCTGAGCAGAGATACCGGATACGTATAATGGAGCAACAATTTAGAATAGCTCCAAGTAGAACAGTTATTTGAAATGGCTCCAAATATAGCGTAGTAGCTGCATCTACAAGATGACATAGAGATTTGCGAAGTACATACGGATCTGAAAGATTCAGACCCGTTGACTATAACATCTCTCACAAGCATAACATGTTCAAACCCAGAACTCATCGAGTGTTAATCACATGGTAATGTGAACTAGATTATTGACTCTAGTAAACTCTTTGGGTGTTAGTCACATGGGGATGTGACCTTGAGTGTTAATCACATATCGATGTGAACTGGATTATTGACTCTAGTGCAAGTGGGAGACTATTGGAAATATGCCCTAGAGGCAATAATAAATTAGTTATTATTATATTTCCTTGTTCATGATAATCGTTTATTATCCATGCTAGAATTGTATTGATAGGAAACTCAGATACATGTGTGGATACATAGACAACACCATGTCCCTAGTAAGCCTCTAGTTGACTAGCTCGTTGATCAATAGATGGTTACGGTTTCCTGACCATGGACATTGGATGTCATTGATAACGGGATCACATCATTAGGAGAATGATGTGATGGACAAAGACCCAATCCTAAGCCTAGCACAAGATCATGTAGTTCGTATGCTAAAGCTTTTCTAATGTCAAGTATCATTTCCTTAGACCATGAGATTGTGCAACTCCCGGATACCGTAGGAGTGCTTTGGGTGTGCCAAACGTCACAACATAACTGGGTGGCTATAAAGGTACACTACAGGTATCTCCAAAAGTGTCTGTTGGGTTGGCACGAATCGAGACTGGGATTTGCCACTCCGTGTAAACGGAGAGGTATCTCTGGGCCCACTCGGTAGGACATCATCATAATGTGCACAATGTGATCAAGGAGTTGATCACGGGGTGATGTGTTACGAAACGAGTAAAGAGACTTGCCGGTAACGAGATTGAACAAGGTATCGGGATACCGACGATCGAATCTCGGGCAAGTATCGTACCGCTAGACAAAGGGAATTGTATACGGGATTGATTAAGTCCTTGACATCGTGGTTCATCCGATGAGATCATCGTGGAACATGTGGGAGCCAACATGGGTATCCAGATCCCGCTGTTGGTTATTAACCGGAGAGTCATCTCGGTCATGTCTGCATGTCTCCCGAACCCGTAGGGTCTACACACTTAAGGTTCGGTGACGCTAGGGTTGTAGGGATATGTATATGCAGTAACCCAAATGTTGTTCGGAGTCCCGGATGAGATCCCAGACGTCACGAGGAGTTCCGGAATGGTCCGGAGGTAAAGAATTATATATAGGAAGTGCTATTTCGGCCATCAGGACAAGTTTCGGGGTCACCGGTATTGTACCGGGACCACCGGAAGGGTCCCGGGGGTCCACCGGGTGGGGCCACCTGCCCCGGGGGGCCACATGGGCTGTAGGGGGTGTGCCTTGTCCCATATGGGCCAAGGGCACCAGCCCCAAGAGGCCCATGCGCCAAGAGATAAGGAAGGGAAGAGTCCCAAAAGGGGAAGGCACCTCCTAGGTGCCTTGGGGAGGAGGGATTCCTCCCTTGGCCGCCGCCCCCCTAGGAGATTGGATCTCCTAGGGCCGGCGCCCCCCCCCTTAGGCTCCCTATATATAGTGGGGGAAGGAGGGCCTCTCAAGACACGCCTTTGGTGCCTCCCTCTCCCTCTCCAACACATCCTCCTCCTCCATAGTGCTTGGCGAAGCCCTGCCGGAGTACTGCAGCTCCACCACCACCACGCTGTCGTGCTTCTGTTGGAGCCATCTTCCTCAACCTCTCCTTCCCCCTTGCTGGATCAAGAAGAAGGAGACGTTACGCTGACCGTATGTGTGTTGAACGCGAAGGTGCCGTCCGTTCGGCGCTAGGATCATTGGTGATTTGGATCACGACGAGTACGACTCCATCACCCCCGTTCTCTTGAACGCTTCCGCGCGTGATCTACAAGGGTATGTAGATCCACTCCTCCCTCGTTGCTAGATGACTCCATAGATAGATCTTGGTGACACGTAGGAAAATTTTGAATTTATGCTTCGTTCCCCAACAGAAACTACACGGACTGGATCCATAACTTGAGGATTATCCTCATTGCTGCATAGAAGAATTACGTCCTGGAAGCACCGCTAGGTGCAAGACCCGCTGCAGGAGCAACTCCAGATGTTATGAACATCTGGCAGAGCAAAGCTTATGACTACTCAGTAGTTCGGTGTGCCATGCTTTATGGCTTAGAATCGGGACTTCAACGACGTTTTGAACGTCATGGAGCATATGAGATGTTCCAGGAGTTGAAGTTAATATTTCAAGAAAATGCCCGAATTGAGAGATATAAAGTCTCCAATAAGTTCTACAGCTACAAAATGGCAGAGAATAGTTCTGCCAGTGAACATATACTCTGAATGTCTGGGTACCACAACCACTTGACTCAACTGGGAGTTAATCTTCCTGATGATAGTGTCATTGACAGAGTTTTTCAATCACTGCCACAAGCTACAAAAGCTTCGTGATGAACTATAATATGCAAGGGATGGTTGATGACCCACAAGTGTAGGGGATCTATCGTAGCTTTTCGATAAGTAAGAGTGTCGAACTCAACGAGGATCAGAAGGAACTGATAAGCAGTTTTCAGTAAGGTATTCTCTGCAAGCACTGAAATTATCGGTAACAGATAGTTTTGTGATAAGGTAATTTGTAACGAGTAGCAAGTAATAAAAGTAAATAAGGTGCAGCAAGATGGCCCAATCCTTTTTGTAGCAAAGGACAAGCCTGGACAAACTCTTATATGAAGGAAAGCGCTCCCGAGGACACATGGGAATTATCCTCAAGCTAGTTTTCATCACGTTCATATGATTCGCGTTTGGTACTTTGATAATTTGATATGTGGGTGGACCGGTGCTTGGGTACTGTCCTTACTTAGACAAGCATCCCACTTATGATTAACCCCTATTGCAAGCATCCGCAACTACAACAGAAGTATTAAGGTAAACCTGACCATAGCATGAAACATATGGATCCAAATCAGCCCCTTACGAAGCAACGCATAAGCTAGGGTTTAAGCTTCTGTCACTCTAGCAACCCATCATCCAATTATCACTTCCCAATGCCTCCCTCTAGGCCCAAACAATGGTGAATTGTCATGTAGTCGATGTTCACATGACACCACTAGAGGGATGACAATATACATCTCATCAAAATATTGAACGAATACCAAATTCACATGACTACTTATAGCAAGACTTCTCCCATGTCCTCAGGAACAAATGTAACTACTCACAAAGCATATTCATGTTCATAATCAGAGGGGTATTAATATGCATAATGGATCTGAACATATGATCTTCCACCAAATAAACCAACTAGCATCAACTACAAGGAGTGATCAACACTACTAGCAACCCACAGGTGCCAATCTGAGGTTTGGATACAAAGATTGGACACAAGAGATGAACTAGGGTTTAAGATGAGATGGTGCTGGTGAAGATGTTGATGGAGATTGACCCCCTACCGATGAGAGGATCATTGGTGATGACGATGGCGATGATTTCCCCCTCCCGGAGGGAAGTTTCCCCAGCATAACAGCTCTGTCGGAGCCCTAGATTGGTTCCGCCAAGGTTCCGCCTCGTGGCGACGGAGTTTCTTCCCGAAAGCTTGCTTGTGATTTTTTCTCGGACGAAAGACCTCATATAGCAGAAGATGGGCATCGAAGGTCCACCAGGGAGTCCACGAGGCAGGGGGCGTGCCCACACCCTCGTGGCCAGGGTGTGGGCCCCCTCTGGAACTTCTTTCGCCCAATATTTTTTATATATTCTGGAAATAACTTCCGTGAAGTTTCAGGACTTTTGGAGCTGTGCAGAATAGGTCTCTAATATTTGCTCCTTTTCCAGCCTAGAATCCCAGCTGCCGGCATTCCCCCTCTCCATGTAAACCTTGTAAAATAAGGGAGAATAGGCATAAGTATTGTGACATAATGTGTAATAACATCCCATAATGCAATAAATATCAATATAAAAGCATGATGCAAAATGGATGTATCAATGAATAAGACAATTCCCGAGCTATGCTAAAGGCCGTGGAGGTAGAAATCAAGAAGGAGCATCAAGTGTTGATGGTTAACAAGACCACCAGTTTCAAGAAGAAGGGCAAAGGGAAGGAGGGGAACTTCAAGAAGAACGGCAAGCAAGTTGCTGCTCAAGTGAAGAAGCCCAAGTCTGGACCTAAGCCTGAGACTGAGTGCTTCTACTCCAAAGGGACTGGTCACTGGAAGCGGAACTTCCCCAAGTATTTGGCGGATAAGAAGGATGGCAAAGTGAAAGGTATATTTGATATACATGTTATTGATGTGTACCTTACTAATGCTCATAGTAGAACCTGGGTATTTGATACTAGTTCTATTGCTCATATTTGCAACTCGAAACAGGGGCTACGGATTAAGCGAAGATTGACTAAGGACGAGGTGACGATGCGCGTGGGAAATGGTTCCAAAGTCGATGTGATCGTCGTCGGCACGCTACCTCTACATCTACCTTCGGGATTAGTTTTAGACCTGAATAATTGTTATTTGGTGCCAGCGTTAAGCATGAACATTATATCTAGATCTTGTTTGATGCGAGACGGTTATTCATTTAAATCAGAGAATAGTGGTTGTTCTATTTATATGAGTAATATCTTTTGTGGGCATGCACCCTTGATGAATGGTCTATTTTTGTTGAATCTCCATACTAGTGATACACATATTCATAGTATTGAAGCGAAAAGATATAAGTTTAATAATGATACTGCAACTTATTTCTGGCACTGCCATTTAGGTCATATTGGTGTAAAGCGCATGAAGAAACTCCATGCTGATGGGCTTTTGGAATCACTTGATTATGAATCACTTGATGCTTGCGAACCATGCCTCATGGGCAAGATAACTAAGACTCCGTTCTCTGGAACAATGGAGCGAGCAACAGACTTGTTGGAAATAATACATACTGATGTATGCTGTCCGATGAGTGTTGAGGCTCGCGGCGGGTATCGTTATTTTCTGACCTTCAAAGATGAAACATAAGTATGAAACATTTGAAAAGTTCAAAGAATTTCAGAGTGAAGTGGAAAATCATCATAACAAGAAAGTTAAGTTTCTATGATCTGATCGTGGAGGTGAATAAGTTATGAGTTTGGTCTTAATTTGAAACAATGCGGAATAGTTTTGAAACTCACGCCACCTAGAACACCAGAACGTAATGGTGTGTCTGAACGTCGTAACCGCACTTTATTAGATATGGTGGGATGTATGATGTCTCTTACTGATTTACCGCTATCATTTTGGGGTTATGCTTTAGAGACAGCTACATTCACGTTAAATAGGGCACCATCGAAATCCGTTGAGACGACACCATATGAACTGTGGTTTGGCAAGAAACCCAAGTTGTCGTTTCTTAAAGTTTGGGGATGCGATGCTTATGTGAAAAAGCTTCAACCTGATAAGCTCGGACCCAAATCGGAGAAATGTGTCTTCATAGAATACCCAAAGGAGACTGTTGGTACACCTTCTATCACAGATCCGAAGGCAGGATATTCGTTGCTAAGAATGGATCCTTTCTAGAGAATGAGTTTCTCTCGAGAGAAGTGAGTTGGAAGAAAGTAGAACTTGATGAGTTAACTGTACCTTCTCCCTTATTGGAAAGTAGTTCATCACAGAAATCAGTTCCAGTGACTCCTACACCAATTAGTGAGGGAGCTAATGATGATGATCATGAAAAATCTGATCAAGTTACTACCGAACCTCGTAGGTCAACCAGAGTAAGATCCGCACCAGAGTAGTGCGGTAATCCTGTTCCGGAGGTCATGTTACTTGACCATGACGAACCTATGAACTATGAGGAAGCGATGATGAGCCCAGATTCCGCAAAATGGCTAGAGGCCATGAAATCTGAGATGGGATCCATGTATGAGAACAAAGTGTCGACTTTGGTTGACTTGCCCGATGATCGGCAAGCCATAGAGAATAAATGGATCATCGAGAAAAGACTGACGCCGACGGTAATATTACTGTCTACAAAGCTCGACTTGTTGCGAAAGGTTTTCGACAAGTTCAAGGAGTTGACTATGATGAGACCTTCTCACCCACAGTGATGCTTAAGTCTGTCCGAATCATGTTAGCAATTGCCGCATTTTATGATTATGAAATTTGGCAAATGGATGTCAAAACTGCATTCCTTAATGGATATCCCAAAGAAGAGTTGTATATGATGCAACCAGAAGGTTTTGTCGATCCAAAAGGTGCTAACAAAGTGTGCAAGCTCCAGCGATCCATTTATGGACTGGTGCAAGCCTCTCGGAGTTGGACTACACGCTTTGATAGTGTGATCAAAGCACATGGTTTTATACAAACTTTTGGAGAAGCTTGTATTTACAAGAAAGTGAGTGGGAGCTCCGTAGCATTTCTGATATTATATGTGGATGTCATATTGTTGATTGGAAATGATACTGAATTTCCGAATAGCATAAAAGGATGCTTCAATAAGAATTCAATGAAAGACCTCGATGAAGCTGCTTATATATTGGGCATCAAGAGCTATAGAGATAGATCAAGACGCTTAATTGGACTTTCACAAAGCACATACCTTGATAAAGTTTTGAAGAAGTTCAAAATGGATCAGGCAAATAAAGGGTTCTTGCCTGTGTTACAAGGCGTGAAGTTGAGTCAGACTCAATGCCCGACCATTGGAGAAGATAGAGAGAAACTGAAAGTCATTCCCTATGCCCCAGCCATAGGTTCTATCATGTATGCAATGCTTTGTACCAAACCTGATGTGTGCCTTGTTATTAGTTTAGCAGGGAGGTACCAAAGTAATCTAGGAGTGGATCACTAGACAACGGTCAAGAACATCCTGAAATACCTGAAAAGGACTAAGGACATGTTTCTCGTTTATGGAGGTGACAAAGAGCTCGTCGTAAACGATTACATCGATACAAGCTTTGACACCGATCCGGATGACTCTAAGTCACAAACCGGATACGTATTTTTAATGAATGGTGGAGCTGTCAGTTGGTGCAGTTCTAAGCAGAGCGTCGTGGCGGGAACTACGTGTGAAGCGGAGTACATAGCTGCTTCATGATACGTCTCCAACGTATCTATAATTTTTTATTGTTCCATGCTATATTATATCCTGTTCTGGACATTATTGGGCTTTATTATACACTTTTATATTATTTTTGGGACTAACCTATTAACCGGAGGCCCAGCCCAGAATTGTTGTTTTTTCCTATTTCAGGGTTTCGCAGAAAAAGAATATCAAACGGAGTCCAAACGGAATGAAACCTTCGGGAATGTGATTTTCGGAACGAACATGATCTAGAGGACTTGGACCCTACGTCAAGAAAGCAACCAGGAGGGCACGAGGTAGGGGGCGCGCCTGCCCCCACCAGGCGCGCCCTCCACCCTCGTGGGGCCCACGTTGCTCCATCGACGTACTTCTTCCTCCTACATATACCTACGTACCCCCAAACTACCAGATACAGAGCCAAAACCCTAATTTCACCACCGTAACTTTCTGTATCCGTGAGATCCCATCTTGGGGCCTTTTCCGGAGCTCCGCCGGAGGGGGCATCGATCACGGAGGGCTTCTACATCAACACCATAGCCTCTCCGATGAAGTGTGAGTAGTTTACTTCAGACCTTCGGGTCCATAGTTATTAGCTAGATGGCTTCTTCTCTCTTTTTGGATCTCAATACAAAGTTCTCCCCCTCTCTTGTGGAGATCTATTCGATGTAATCTTGTTTTGCGGTGTGTTTGTTGAGACAGATGAATTGTGGGTTTATGATCAAGTTTATCTATGAACAATATTTGAATCTTCTCTGAATTCTTTTATGTATGACTGGATATCTTTGCAAGTCTCTTCGAATTATCAGTTTGGTTTGGCCTACTAGATTGATCTTTCTTGCAATGGGAGAAGTGCTTAGCTTTGGGTTCAATCTTGCGATGTCCTTTACCAGTGACAGTAGGGGCAGCAAGGCACGTATTGTATTGTTGCCATCGAGGATAACAAGATGGGGTTTATTTCATATTGCATGAGTTTATCCCTCTACATCATGTCATCTTGCTTAAAGCGTTACTCTGTTCTTTTGAACTTAATACTCTAGATGCATGCTGGATAGCAGTCGATGTGTGGAGTAATAGTAGTAGATGCAGGCAGGAGTCGGTCTACTTGTCTCGGACGTGATGCCTATATACATGATCATACCTAGATATTATCATAACTATGCTCAATTCTGTCAATTGCTCAACAGTAATTTGTTTACCCACCATAATACTTATGCTCTCGAGAGAAGACTAGTGAAACCTATGGCCCCCGGGTCTATTTTCATTAATCTTCCGTCAACAAGCTATTTCCTTTTCCGTTTATTTTGCTTTCTTTACTTTGCATCTTTATCATAAAAATACCAAAAATATTATCTTATCATATCTATCAGATCTCACTTTCGTAAGTGACCTTGAAGGGATTGACAATCCCTTTATTGTGTTGGTTGCGAGGAGTTTATTTGTTTGTGTGGGTGTGAGGGACTCGCGCATGGCCTCCTACTGGATTGATACCTTGGTTCTCAAAAACTGAGGGAAACACTTACGCTACTTTGCTGCATCACCCTTTCCTCTTCAAGGGAAAACCAACGCAGTGCTCAAGAGGTAGCAAGAAGGATTTCTGGCGCCGTTGCCGGGGAGTCTACGCAAAAGTCAATATACCAAGTACCCATCACAAACCCTTATCTCTCGCATTACATTATTTGCCATTTGCCTCTCGTTTTCCTCTCCCCCACTTCACCCTTGCCGTTTTATTCGCCCCCTCTTTCCGTTCGCCTTGCTCCTTCTTTTTACCCCTTGCACTTTCTTCTGTTATGTCTGAAATTGGGGAAACTATTGTCGATATGGACAATAATAATATCATGGAAAATTCTGATGCTCCTGCTGAAGAACCCCCTATCTTACATACAAAAAAGTTCCAAATTGGTAGTGTAATATTATTGGAAAAGGAGTTATCCAAGATTTCTTTACTTGTGTCGGTGCTTTGCCTTCTATGGGTAGTTCTATTCTTCATAGAACTAGTAGTATTGCAGACACTATTGCCATGCTTGTAGTTGAACTTGAAAGACAATTTATGCACATGCATCCTTGCATACAAAGGATTTTCCTAGAATTTTCTAATATTGAGCATTCTTCTGTTAAGCGTGCCGCTACTATCTTTTTAGCTCATGAGTTTAGATTTATAATAAAAGAGGCCAAAGAAATCTTTGCGCATTATAGGGTGGACGCCGGCTGTCCTCCCATAGAGGCTATCCTTTTTGATCAAGAAGAAATAATGCGTTTCAATCTCTAGACTTTGTTGCTTTCAATGAAAATCTTAGAAAAAGGGTTCCTACCAATGTTCTAGTTGATAGAATTTCTGAACTTAATAATTATTTGTCTATTCGAAATAATGAGTTAGGATATTCTCTCGAGTATAGGCTCACAAAGTTCTGTTGAAAGAATGCTTATAATGATGAATTGGTTGTGCAATACGAAGGGCCAAAGGAGGAACGTATACCTCCTAAAGTTGATCTTGGGGACTTTGGTCCCATTAAATTTAGCCATTTTGATTACTTTTGCTTTCCTCAAAGAAAACTTGTTTCCGAACATAGAGAATATGAAATGAGTTTTAATAATCTATCCTATTATGGCAATACCTAGATCTATCCTTGCTTTTATGTCTAGCTAGGGGCGTTAAACGATAGCGCTTGTTGGGAGGCAACCCAAATTTTTTTATTCCTTGCTTTTTGCTACTGTTTAGTAATAAATAATTTATCTATCCTCTATTTTGGTTATGTTTTTTGTGTTTAATAGTGTTTGTGCCAAGTAGAAGCGTTGGGAAGACTTGGGGAAAGTCTTTTTAATCTTGTTGTAAAAAACAGAAACTTTAGCACTCACGAGAATTGCTGCCATTTTTATTTGCAAAGTTATATTTAGTTAATTATTTTTGCATATGATTAATAGATAAATTCCTCACGTCCAGAAATTTATTTTAGAATTTTTGGGGTTCCAGAACTTGCGTTAGCTACAGATTACTACATACTGTTCTGTTTTTGACAGATTCTGTTTTTCGTGTGTTGTTTGCTTATTTTGATGAATCTATGGCTAGTAAAAGAGTTTATAAACCATAGAGAAGTTGGAATACATTAGGTTTAACACCAATATAAATAAAGAATGCGTTCATTACAGTACCTTGAAGTGGTGTTTTGTTTTCTTTCGCTAACGGAGCTCACGAGATTTTCTACTTTAAGTTTTGGGTTGTGAAGTTTTCAAGTTTTGGGTGAAAGATTTGATGGATTATGGAATAAGGAGTGGCAAGGGCCTAAGCTTGGGGATGCCCATGGCACCCCAAGATAATCTAAGGACACCTAAAATCCCAAGCTTGGGGATGCCCCGGAAGGCATCCCCTCTTTCGTCTACTTCCATCGGTAACTTTACTTGGAGCTATATTTTTATTTACCACATGATATGTGTTTTGCTTGGAGCGTCTTGTATTATTTGAGTCTTTATTTTTTAGTTTTCCACAATCATCCTTGCTGTACACACCTTTTGAGAGAGACACGCATGATTCGGAAATTGTTAGAATACTCTATGTGCTTCACTTATATCTTTTGAGTTATATAGTTTTTGCTCTAATGCTTCATTTATATCTTTTAGGGCACGATGGTGGATTTGTTTTATAAAAACTATTGTTCTCTCATGCTTTACTTAGATTATTTTGAGAGTCCTACAAAACAGCATGGTAATTTGCTTTAATTATGTTAGGCATTCAAGATTAATAAAAAAATTCTTATGAGTGTGTTGAATACTATGAGAAGTTTGATACTTGATAATTGTTTTGAGATTTGGAGATGGTAATACTAGAGTCGTGCTAGTTGAGTAGTTGTGAATTTGAGAAAATCTTGTGTTGAAGTTCGTGATTCCCGTAGCATGCACGTATGGTGAACCGTTATGTGATGAAGTCGGAGCATGATTTATTTATTGATTGTCTTCCTTATGAGTGGCGGTCGGGGACGAGCGATGGTCTTTTCCTACCAATCTATCCCCCTAGGAGCATGCGCGTAGTACTTTGTTTCGATAACTAATAGATTTTTGCAATAAATATATGAGTTCTTTATGACTAATGTTGAGTCCATGGATTATACGCACTCTCACCCTTTCACCATTGCTAGCCTCTCTAATACCGCACACCTTTCACCGGTATCATACACCCACCATATACCTTCCTCAAAACAGCCACCATACCTACCTATTATGGCATTTCCATAGCCATTCCGAGATATATTGCCATGCAACTTTCCACCATTCCGTTATTATGACACGCTCCATCATTGTCATATTGCTTTGCATGATCATGTAGTTGACATCGTATTTGTGGCAAAGCCACCATTCATAATTCTTTCATACATGTCACTCATGCATCATTGCACATCCCGGTACACCGCTGGAGGCATTCATATAGAGTCATATCTTGTTCTAAGTATTGAGTTGTAATTCTTGAGTTGTAAGTAAATAAAGTGTGATGATCATCATTATAGAGCATTGTCCCAAGTGATGAAAGGATGATGGAGACTATGATTCCCCCACAAGTCGGGATGAGACTCCGGACGAAAAAAAAAGAGGCCATAAAAAAAGAGAAAAGGCCCAAATAATATATATATATATATATGTGTGTGAGAGAGAGAAAAAGAGATAAGGGACAATGCTACTATCCTTTTACCACACTTGTGCTTCAAAGTAGCACCATGATCTTCATGATAGAGAGTATCCTATGTTATCACTTTCATATACTAGTGGGAATTTTTCATTATAGAACTTGGCTTGTATATTCCAATGATGGGCTTCCTCAAAATGCCCTAGGTCTTCGTGAGCAAGCGAGTTGGATGCACACCCACTTAGTTCTTTTTGTTGAGCTTTCATATACTTATAGCTCTAGTGCATCCGTTGCATGGCAATCCCTACTCACTCACATTGATATCTATTAATGGGCATCTCCATAGCCCGTTGATACGCCTAGTTGATGTGAGACTATCTTCTCCCTTTTTATCTTCTCCACAACCACCATTCTATTCCACATGTAGTGCTATGTCCATGGCTCACGCTCATGTATTGCGTGAAGATTGAAAAAGTTTGAGAACACCAAAAGTATGAGACAATTGCTTGGCTTGCCATCGAGGTTGTGCATGATTTAAATACTTTGTGTGGTGAAGATAGAGCATAGCCAGACTATATGATTTTGTAGGGATAACTTTCTTTGGCAATGTTATTTTGAGAAGACATAATTGCTTAGTTAGTATGCTTGAAGTATTATTATTTCTGTGTCAATATTAAACTTTTGTCTTGAATCTTTCGGATCTGAATATTCATACCACAATTAAGAGAATTACATTGAAATTATGCCAAGTAGCATTCCACATCAAAAATTCTGTTTTTATCATTTACCTACTCGAGGACGAGCATGAATTAAGCTTGGGGATGCTTGATACGTCTCCAACGTATCTATAATTTTTTATTGTTACATGCTATATTATATCCTGTTTTGGACATTATTGGGCTTTATTATACACTTTTATATTATTTTTGGGACTAACCTATTGACCGGAGGCCCAGCCCAGAATTGATGTTTTTTTCCTATTTCAGGGTTTCGCAAAAAAAGAATATCAAATGGAGTCCAAACGGAATGAAACCTTCGGGAACGTGATTTTCGGAACGAACATGATCTAGAGGACTTGGACCCTACGTCAAGAAGCAACCAGGAGGGCACGAGGTAGGGGGTGCGCCTACCCCCCCCCCCCAGGCACGCCCTCCACCCTCATGGGGCCCACGTTGCTCCACCGACATACTTCTTCCTCCTATATATACCTACGTACCCCCAAACTACCAGATACGGAGCCAAAACCCTAATTCCACCACCGTAACTTTCTGTATCCGTGAGATCCCATCTTGGGGCCTTTTCCGGAGTTCCGCCGGAGGGGGCATCGATCACAGAAGGCTTCTACATCAACACCATAGCCTCTCTGATGAAGTGTGAGTAGTTTACTTCAGACCTTCAGGTCCATAGTTATTAGCTAGATGGCTTCTTATCTCTTTTTGGATCTCAATACAAAGTTCTCCCCCTCTCTTGTGGAGATCTATTCGATGTAATCTTCTTTTGCAGTGTGATTGTTGAGATAGATGAATTGTGGGTTTATGATCAAGTTTATCTATGAACAATATTTGAATCTTCTCTGAATTCTTTTATGTATGACTAGATATCTTTGCAAGTCTCTTCGAATTATCAGTTTGGTTTGGCCTACTAGATTGATCTTTCTTGCAATGGGAGAAGTGCTTGGCTTTGGGTTCAATCTTGCGGTGTCCTTTACCAGTGACAGTAGGGGCAGTAAGGCACGTATTGTATTGTTGCCATCGAGGATAACAAGATGGGGTTTATTTCATATTGCATGAGTTTATCCCTCTACATCATGTCATCTTGCTTAAAGCGTTACTCTGTTCTTTTGAACTTAATACTCTAGATGCATGCTGGATAGCAGTCGATGTGTGGAGTAATAGTAGTAGATGCAGGCAGGAGTCGGTCTACTTGTCTCGGACGTGATGCCTATATACATGATCATACCTAGATATTATCATAACTATGCTCAATTTTATCAATTGCTCAACAGTAATTTGTTTACCCACCATAATACTTATGCTCTCGAGAGAAGACTAGTGAAACCTATGGCCCCCGGGTCTATTTTCATTAATCTTCCGTAAACAAGCTATTTCCTTTTCCGTTTATTTTGCTTTCTTTACTTTGCATCTTTATCATAAAAATACCAAAAATATTATCTTATCATATCTATCAGATCTCACTTTCGTAAGTGACCGTGAAGGGATTGACAACCCCTTTATTGTGTTGGTTGCGAGGAGTTTATTTGTTTGTGTAGGTGCGAGGGACTCGTGCGTGGCCTCCTACTAGATTGATACCTTGGTTCTCAAAAACTGAGGGAAATACTTACGCTACTTTGCTGCATCACCCTTTCCTCTCCAAGGGAAAACCAACGCAGTGCTCAAGAGGTAGCACTTTGGAAGTAGCAAATGAAGGAATCTGGATGAAGGAGTTCATATCCGATCTAGGTGTAATACCTAGTGCATCGGGTCCAATGAAAATCTTTTGGGACAATACTGGTGCAATTGCCTTGGCAAAGGTATCCAGATTTCACAACAGAACCAAGCACATCAAGAGACGCTTCAATTCCATCCGTGATCAAGTCAAGGAGGGAGACATAGAGATTTGCAAGATACATACGGATCTGAATGTTGCAGACCCGTTGACTAAGCCTCTCTCACGAGCAAAACATGATCAACCCCAAGACTCCATGGGTGTTAGAATCATTACTATGTAATCTAGATTACTGACTCTAGTGCAAGTGGGAGACTGAAGGAAATATGCCCTAGAGGCAATAATAAAGTTGTTATTTTTATTTCCTTATATCATGATAAATGTTTATTATTCATGCTAGAATTTTATTAACTGGAAACTTAGTACATGTGTGGATAAATAGACAAACAGAGTGTCCCTAGTGTGCCTCTACTTGACTAGCTCGTTAATCAAAGATGGTTAAGTTTCCTAGCCATAGACATGTGTTGTCATTTGATGAATGGGATCACATCGTTAGAGAATGATGTGATGGACAAGACCCATCTGTTAGCTTAGCATAATGATCATTTAGTTTTTCTATTGCTTTCTTCATGACATATACATGTTCCTCGGACTATGAGATTATGCAACTCCTGAATACCAGAGGAACGCCTTGTGTGCTATCAAACGTCACAACATAACTGGGTGATTATAAAGATGCTCTACAGGTGTCTACGATGGTGTTTGTTGACTTGGCATAGATCGAGATTAGGATTTGTCACTCGAATGTCGGAGAGGTATCTCTGGGCCCTCTCGGTAATGCTCATCGCTATAAGCCTTGCAAGAAATGTGACTAATGAGTTAGTTATGGGATGATACATTACGGAATGAGTAAAGAGGCTTGTCGTTAACGAGATTGAACTAGGTATGATGATACCGATGATCGAATCTCGGGCAAGTAACATACCGATGACAAAGGGAACAATGTATGTTGTTTTGCAGTTTGACTGATAAAGATCTTCGTAGAATATGTAGGAGCCAATATGAGCATCCAGGTTCCGCTATTGGTTATTGACCGAAGATGTGTCTCGGTCATGTCTACATTGTTCTCGAACCCGTAGGGTCCGCACGCTTAACGTTCGATGACGATTTGTATTATGAGTTTATGTGATTTGATGACCAAAGGTTGTTCGGAGTCCCGCACGAGATCACGGACATGACGAGGAGTCTCGAAATGGTCGAGACATAAAGATTGATATATTGGACCATGTTATTCGTACACCGAAAGTGTTCCAGATAGTTTCGGGTAAAAATGGAGTGCCGGAGGGGTTACCGGAACCCCCCGGGGTTACTAATGGGCCACAATGGGACTTGTTGGAGAGAGAGGAGGGCAGCCAGGGTAGGCCGTGCGCCCCCCCTTGCAGTCCGAATTGAACAAGGGAAGGGGGCGGCGCCCCCCTTTCCTAGTCCCTCTCCTTCCTCCCCCCCTCTTCCTTGTGGAGGAATCCTACTAGGATTGGTAATCCTAGTAGGACTCCCTCTCCTTGGGCGCGCCCCTAGGGCCGGCCGGCCTCCCCCTCCCTCCTTTATATACGGGGCAGGGGGCACCCTAGAACACACAAGTTGATCTTTTAGCCATGTGCGGTGCCCCCCTCCACAGTTACACACCTCGGTCATATTGTTGTAGTGCTTAGGCGAAGCCCTGCGTTGGTAACTTCATCATCACCGTCACCATGTCGTTGTGCTGACGGAACTCTCCCTCGGCCTCAATTGGATCAAGAGTTCGAGGGGCGTCATCTGAAGGAAATATGACCTAGAGGCAATAATAAAGTTTTTATTTATATTTCCTTATATCATGATGAATGTTTATTATTCAAGCTAGAATTGTATTAACCGGAAACTTAGTACATGTGAGAATACATAGACAAACAGAGTGTCACTAGTATGCCTTTACTTGACTAGCTCGTTAATCAAAGATGGTTAAAGTTTCCTAACCATATACATGAGTTGTCATTTGATAAACGGGATCACATCATTAGATAATGATGTGATTGACATGACCCATTCATTAGCTTAGCACTATGATCTTTTACTTTATTGCTATTGCTTTCTTCATAACTTATACATGTTCCTATGACTATGAGATTACGCAACTCCCGAATGCCGGAGGAACACCTTGTGTGCTATCAAACGTCACAACGTAATTGGGTGTTTATAAAGATGCTCTACAGGTGTCTCCAATGGTGTTTGTTGAGTTGGCATAGATCGAGATTATGATTTGTCACTCCGATTGTCGGAGAGGTATCTCTGGGCCCTCTCGGTAATGCACATCACTATAAGCCTTGCAAGCAATGTGACTACCTGCGAGATGATGCATTACGGAACGAGTAAAGAGACTTGTCGGTAACGAGATTGAACTAGGTATGAGGATACCGACGACCGAATCTCGGGCAAGTAACATATCGATGACAAAGGGAACAACGTATACTGTTATGCGGTTTGACCGTAAAGATCTTCGTAGAATATGTAGGAGCCAATATGAGCATCTAGGTTCCGCTATTGGTTATTGACCGGAGATGTGTCTCGGTCATGTCTACATGGTTCTCGAACCCGTAGGGCCCGCACACTTAACGTTCGATGATGATTTGTATTATGAGTTATGTGATTTGATGTACCGAAGGTTGTTCGGAGTCTCGGATGAGATCATGGACATGACGAGGAGTCTCGAAATGGTCAAGACGTAAAGACTGATATATTGGAAGGCTATATTCGGACATCGGAAAGGTTCTGAGTGATTTGGGTATTTTTCGGAGTACCGGAGAGTTACGGGAATTCTCCGGGGGAAGTAGTGGGCCTTAATGGGCCATACGGGAAAGGAGAGAAGGGCCTCAAGGGGTGGCCCCCCCATGGCAAGTCCGAATTGGACTAGGGAAGGGGCGGCACCCCCCTCTCTTTCCTTCTCCCTCTCCTACTCCTTCCCTCTCTCCTCTCTTGGAAAAGGAAGAGGACTCCCAACTAGGATTGGGAATCCTAGTTGGACTCCCCCTATGAGTGCGCCCCTCCTAGGCGGGCCTTCTCTTCCTCCCTCCTTTATATACGCGGGCAAGGGGGCACCCATAGACACACAACTTGATTTCTTAGCCGTGTGTGGTGCCCCCCTCCACAGATTTCCACCTCGGTCATATTGTTGTAGTGCTTAGGTGAAGCCCTGCATCGGTAACTTCATCATCACCGTCAACACGCGGTCATACTGATGAAACTCTCCCTTGTCCTCAGCTTGATCTAGAGTTCGAGGGATGTCACCGAGCTGAATGTGTGCAGCTCGCGGAGGTGCCGTGCATTCAATACTTGATCGGTTGGATCACGAAGACGTTCGACTACATCAACCGCGTTACTTAACCCTTCCGCTTTCGGTCTACGAGGGTATGTATACACACTCTCCCTTCTCGTTGCTATGCATCTCTTAGATAGATCTTGCATGATCGTGGGATTTTTTTTGAAATACTGCGTTCCCCAACAGTGGCATGTGAGCTAGGTCTATGCGTAGATGTTATATGCACGAGTAGAACACAAAGAGTTGTGGGCGATAATAGTCATACTGCTTACCAGCATATCATAATTTGATTCGGCGATATTGTTGGATGAAGCGGCCCAGACCGACATTACATGACCGCATTCATGAGACTAGTTCTACCGCCGTGCTTCACACACAGGTGGCTAGTGGGTGTCTGTTTCTCCAACTTTAGTTGAATCGAGTGTGACTACGCCCGGTCCTTATTGAAGGTTAAAATAGCACACTTGACGAAAACTCATTGTGGTTTTGATGCATAGGTAAGAATGCTTCTTGCTAAGCCCGTGGCAGCCACGTAAAACTTGCAACAACAAAGTAGAGGACGTCTAACTTGTTTTTGCAGGGCATGTTGTGATGTGATATGGTCAAGACGTGACGAGATATAAATTGTTGTATGAGATGATCATGTTTTGTTAAAGTTATCGGCAACTGGCAGGAGCCTTATGGTTGTCTCTTTATTGCATAAGATGCAAGCGCCATATAATTGCTTTACTTTATCGCTATGCGATAGCAATAGTTGCAAAAGCAATAGTTGGCAAGACGACCATGTGATGACACGTTGATAAATATCAAGATGATGGAGATCATGGTGTCATGCCGGTGACGATGGAGATCATGAGGATACTTTGGAGATGAAGATCAAAAGCACAAGATGATGATGGCCATATCATGTCACATATTTTGATTGCATGTGATGTTTATCTTTTATGCATCTTATTTTGCTTAGTACGACGGTAGCGTTATGAGATGATCCCTTACTAAAATTTCAAGGTATAAGTGTTCTCCCTGAGTATGCACCGTTGCGACAGTTCTTCGTGCTGACACACCACGTGATGATCGGGTGTGATAAGCTCTACGTTCACATACAACGGGTGCAAGCCAGTTTTGCACAAGCAGAATACTCGGGTTAAACTTGACTAGCCTAGCATATGCAGATATGGCCTCGGAGCACTGAGACCGAAAGGTCGAGCGTGAATCATATAGTAGATATGATCAACATAGTGATGTTCACCATTGAAAACTACTCCATCTCACGTGATGATCGGACATGGTTTAGTTGATGTGGATCACATGATCGCTTAGATGATTAGAGGTATGTCTATCTAAGTGGGAGTTCTTAAGTAATATGATTAATTGAACTTTAATTTATCATGAACTTAGTACCTGATAGTATTTTGCATATCTATGTTGTAGATCAATAGCTCGCGTATAGCTCCCTGATTTATTCTTTGATATGTTCCTAGAGAAAAATAAGTTGAAAGATGATAGTAGCAATGATGCAGACTAGGTCCGTGATCTGAGGATTATCCTCATTGCTGCACAGAAGAATTGTGTCCTTGATGCACCGCTAGGTGACAGACCTATTGCAGGAGCAGATGCAGACGTTATGAACGTTTGGCAAAGCTCGGTATGATGACTACTTGATAGTTTAGTGCACCATGCTTTACGGCTTAGAACCGGGACTTCAAAAACGTTTTGAACGCCATGGAACATACAAGATGTTCCAAGAGCTGAAATTTGTATTACAGACTCATGCCCAAGTCAAGAGGTATGAGACCTCCGACAAATACTTTGCCTACAAGATGGAGGAGAATAGCTCAACCAATGAGCATGTGCTCAGAATGTCTGGGCACTAAAATCGCTTGAATCAAGTGGGAGTTAATCTTCCAGATAAGATAGTGATTGACAGAGTTCTCTAGTCACTATCACCAAGTTACTGGAACTTTGTGATGAACTATAATATGCAAGGGATGACGAAAACGATTCCCCGAGCTCTTCGCGATGCTGAAATCGGCGAAGGTAGAAATCAAGAAAAGCATCAAGTGTTGATGGTTGACAAGACCACTAGTTTCAAGTATAAGGGCAAGGGAAAGAAAGGGAACTTCAAGAAGAATGGTAAGCAAATTGCCACTCCCATGAAGAAGCCCAAAGCTAGACTCGAGCCTGAAACTAAGTGCTTCTACTGCAAAGGAAATGGTCACTGGAAGCGGAACTACCCTAAATACTTGACGGATAAGAAGGATGGCAAAGTGAACAAAGGTATATTTGATATACAGATTATTGATGTGCACTTTACTAGTGTTCATAGTAACCCCTAGGTATTTGATACCGATTCAGTTGCTAAGATTAGTAACTCGAAACAGGAGTTACAAAATGAACAGAGACTAGTTGAGGGCAAAGTGACGATGTGTGTTGGAAGAGATTCCAAGGTTGATAAGATCACCATCGCATACTACCTCTACCTTCGAGATTAGTGTTGAACCTAAATAAATGTTATTTAGTGTTTGCGTTGAGCATAATATGATTGGATCATGTTTATTGCAATACGGTTATTCATTTAAGTCAAAGAATAATTGTTGTTCTGTTTACATGAATAAAACCTTCTATGGTCATATACTTAAAATAAATGGTTTATTGAATCTCGATCGTAGCGATACACATATTCATAATATTGAAGGCAAAAGATGCAAAGTTAATAATGATAGTGCAACTTATTTGTGGCACCGCCGTTTAGGTCATATTGGTGTAAAGCGCATGAAGAAACTCCATGCCGATGGGCTTTTGGAATCACTTGATTATGAATCACTTGATACTTGCGAACCATGCCTCATGGGCAAGATGACTAAGACTATGTTCTCTGGAACAATGGAGCGAGCCACTAACTTATTGGAAATAATACATACTGATGTATATGTTCCGATGAATGTTGAGGCTCGCGACGCATATCATTATTTTCTGAGCTTCACAGATGATTTGAGCAGATATGGGTATATCTACTTAATGAAACATAAATCTGAAACATTTGAAAAGTTCAAAGAATTTCAGAGTAAAGTGGAAAATCATCGTAACAAGAAAATAAAGTTTCTACGATCTGATCACAAAGGCAAATATTTGAGTTACGAGTTTGGTCTTCATTTGAAACAATGTAGAATGGTTTCGCAACTCACGCCACCTGGAACACCACAGCGTAAAGGTGTGTTCGAACGTCATAACCGTAGTTTATTAGATATGGTGTGATCTATGATGTCTCTTACCGATTTACCACTATCGTTTTGGGGTTATGCATAGACACAGCTGCATTCACGTTTAATAGGGCACCGTCTAAATCTGTTGAGACAACACTGTATGAACTGTGGTTTGGCAAGAAATCTAAGTTGTCGTTTATTAAAGTTTGGGGCGGCGATGCTTATGTGAAAAAGCTTCAACCTGATAATCTCGAACCCAAATCGAAGAAATGTGTCTTCATAGGATACCCAAAGGAAACTGTTGGGTACACCTTCTATCACAGATCCGAAGGCAAAATATTCGTTGCTAAGAATGGATCCTTTCTAAAGAAGGAGTTTCTCTCAAAATAAGTGAGTGGGAGGAAAGTAGAACTTGATAAGGTAATTGTACCTTCCCCCGAATTGGAAAGTAGTTCATCACATAAATGAGTTCCAGTGATTCCTGCATCAATTAGTGAGGAAGCTAATGATGATGATCATGAAACTTCAGATCAAGTTACTACCGAACCTCGCAGGTCAACCAGAGTACGGTCCGCACCAGAGTGGTGCGGTAATCCTGTTCTGGAAGTCATGCTACTAGACCATAATGAACCTACGAACTATGAGGAAGCGATGATGAGCCCAGATTCCGTGAAATGGCTTGAGGCCATGAAATCTGAGACATGATCCATGTATGAAAACAAGGTATGGACTTTGATTGACTTGCCCGATGATCGGTGAGCCATAGAGAATAAATGGATCTGCAAGAAGAAGACTGACGATGACGGTAATATTACTGTCTACAAAGCTCGACTTGTTGCGAAAGGTTTTCGACAAGTTCAAGGAGTTGACTATGATGAGACCTTATCACCCGTAGCGATGCTTAAGTCTGTCCGAATCATGTTAGCAATTACCGCATTTTATGATTTTGAAATTGGGCAAATGGATGTCAAAACTGTATTCCTTCATGGATATCTTAAAGAAGAGTTGTATATGATGCAACCAGAAGGTTTTGTCGATCCAAGAGGTACTAACAAAGTGTGCAAGCTCCAGCGATCCATTTATGGACTGGTGCAAGCCTCTCGGAGTTGGAATATACGCTTTGATAGTGTGATCAAAGCATATGGTTTTATACAGACTTTTGGAGAAGTCTGTATTTACAAGAAAGTGAGTGGGAGCTCTGTAGCATTTCTGATATTATATGTGGATGACATATTGTTGATCGGAAATGATGTAGAATTTTCTGAAAAGCATACAGGAGTGTTTGAAAGGAGTTTTTCAAAGAAAGACCTCGGTGAAGGTGCTTACATATTGGGCATCAAGATCTATAGAGATAGATCAAGATGCTTGATAAGATTTTTCAATGAGTACATACCTTGACATGATTTTGAAGTAGTTCAAAATGGAACAGTCAAAGAAGGAGTTCTTGCTTGTATTGCAAGGTGTAAAGTTGAGTAAGACTCAAAACACGACCACGGCAGAAAATAGAAAGAGAATGAAGTCATTCCCTATGCCTCAGCCATAGGTTCTATAAAGTATGCTATGTTGTGTACCAAACCTATTGTGTACCTTGCCATGAGTTTGGCAAGGGGGTACGATATTGATCCAGGAGTGGATCACTTGATAGCGGCCAAAATTATCCTTAGAAGACTAAGGAGATATTTCTCGGTTATGGAGGTGATAAAGAGTTCATTGTAAAGCGTTACGCCGATGCAAGCTATTACACCGATTCGGATAACTCTGAGTCTCAATCTGGATAATATTGAAAGTGGGAGTAATTAGCTAGAGTAGCTCCATGCAGAGCATTGTAGACATAGACAAATTGCAAAATACATGCGGCTCCGAATGTGTTAGACCCATTGACTAAGCTTCTCTCACAAGCAAAACATGATCACACCTTAGTGCTCTTTGGGTGTTAATCACATAGCGATGTGAACTAGATTATTGACACTAGTAAAACCCTTTGGTTATTAGTCACATGGCGATGTGAACTAATCACATGGTGATGTGAACTATTGATGTTAAATCACATGGCGATGTGAACTAGATTATTGACTCTAGTGCAAGTGGGAGACTGAAGGAAATATGCCCTAGAGGCGATAATAAAGTTGTTATTTATATTTCCTTATATCATGATGAATGTTTATTATTCATGCTAGAATTGTATTAACCGGAAACTTAGTACATGTGTGAATACATAGACAAACAGAGTGTCACTAGTATGCCTCTACTTGACTAGCTCGTTAATCAAAGATGGTTAAAGTTTCGTAACCATAGACATGAGTTGTCATTTGATAAACGAGATCACATCATTAGAGAATGATGTGATTGAGATGACCCATCCGTTAGCTTAGCACTATGATCGTTTAGTTTATTGTTATTGCTTTCTTCATAACTTATACATGTTTCTATGACTATGAGATTATGCAACTCCCGAATACCGAAGGAACACCTTGTGTGCTATCAAACGTCATAACGTAACTGGGTGATTATAAATATGATCTACAGGTGTCTCCAATGGTGTTTGTTGAGTTGGCATAGATCGAGATTAGGATTTGTCACTTCGATTGTCGGAGAGGTATCTCTGGGCCCTCTCGGTAATACACATAACTATAAGCCTTGCAAGCAATGTGACTAATGAGTTAGTTGCGGGATGATGCATTATGGAACGAGTAAAGAGACTTGCCGGTAATGAGATTGAACTAGGTATGAGGATACCGACGATCGAATCTCGGGCAAATAACATATCGATGACAAAGGGAACAACGTATACTGTTATGCGGTTTGACCGATAAAGATCTTCTTAGAATATATAGGAGCCAATATGAGCATCCAGGTTCCGCTATTGGTTATTGACCGGAGATGTGTCTCGGTCATGTCTACATGGTTCTCGAACCCGCAGGGTCCGCATGCTTAACGTTCGATGACGATTTGTATTATGAGTTATGTGATTTGATGTACCGAAGGTTATTCGGAGTCCCGGATGAGATCAGGACATGATGAGGAGTCTCAAAATGGTCGAGACGTAAAGATCAATATATTGAAAGGCTATATTCGGACATCAGAAAGGTTCCAAGTGATTCAGGTATTTTTCGGAGTACCGGAGAGTTACGGGAATTCGACGGGGGAAATAGTGGGCCTTAATGGGCCATACGGGAAAGGAGAGAAGGGCCTCAAGGGTGGCCGCGCCCCCCCCATGGCAAGTCCGAATTGGACTAGGGAGGGGATGGCGCCCCTCTCTTTCCTTCTCCCTCTCCTACTCCTCCCCTCTCTCCTCTCTTGGAAAAGGAAGGGGACTCCAAGTAGGATTGGGAATCCTAGTCGGACTCCCCCTATAGGCGCGCCCCTCCTAGGCCGACCTCCTCTTCCTCCCTCCTTTATATACGTGGGCAGGGGGCACCCACAGACACACAAGTTGATTTCTTAGCCGTGCGCGGTGCCCTCTCCACAGATTTCCACCTCGGTCGTATTGTCGTAGTGCTTAGGCGAAGCCCTGCAGTGGTAACTTCATCATCACCATCGTGCTGACGAAACTCTCCCCCGGCCTCAGCTGGATCTAGAGTTCGAGGGACATCACCGAGCTCAATGTGTGCAGATCACGGAGGTGTCGTGCGTTCGGTACTTGATCGGTTGGATCGCGAAGATGTTCGACTACATCAACCGCGTTACTTAACATTTCCGCTTTCGGTCCACGAAGGTATGTAGACACACTCTACTTTCTCGTTGCCATGCATCTCCTAGATAGATCTTGCGTGATCGTATGATTTTTTAAATAGTGCGCTCCTCAATATCATCGAGCTGAACGTGTGCTGATCGCGGAGGTGCCGTGCATTCGGTACTTGATCGGTTGGATCGCGAAGACGTTCGACTACATCAACCGCGTTACTAAACGCTTCCGCTTTCGCTCTACGAGAGTACGTAGACACACTCTCCCCGCTCGTTGCTATGCTTCTCCTAGATAGATATTGCGTTATTGTAGGCAATTTTTTTGAAATACTACGTTCCCCAACAGCGTCGCCGCTGACGCCCCACAACGCGCACAAGCGGGAGTGCAGCGCGGCCAAGCGCCTGTCATCGTTGTCCTACCACCACGCGCACCACCGGCGGATGGTCATGGCCGGCCTGCCGCTCGAGGCACACGACGCCGAGGCTCCACGAAGACTTGGTTGGCTCGCGGTGCTTCCAGGAGGACGCGGGGGCCGCGGCGCAGGTGCCGGTCAGGAGCCTCCACACTCGCCATGGTGCGGTCTACGACGTCGTCCACACTTGAGGATGAGCCTTGGTCTGGCTGCGGCGCGTACATCCGTACCCAGCCGCTCCTCCCCGTCGCAAAGGTGCTTTAGTCTGGTCTGGCTCGAGTGGACGGCGTTGGGAGCACGCGAGCGCGCAAGCAAGGTGGCTTCGTTGCCGGCACGGGGCTCGACCAGGTAGGGCTGTGAGCGCGGGAGCTCGAGGCAGTTCAAGGAAAGACTGAGCCACCAGTAGACGTTCGACAGAATGCCGGCCCCGTTAGACGGGTCAACGGACCCAGATAAAAAAGGAAACACAGACGAACGGACGAGCGACCCAAACAGATAAAAAACAAACAAAACGCGGGTCAGTTTGGTCGGTCGGTTGGAATTGCTAAAAAGCTATAGCTTAGGGGTGCGTTTAGAAAACAGAAAGAAAGCAAAAATACGACGAGCGGGGCCGCCATCAATTTTGTCACCCCGCCCCTTCCGAGTTTGGAAACCATGCGAGCCTGCGGGAAATTAAGGCACGCCCATCTCCACCGTGCACAGCCCGCTCCCGGGATCCGATGGCCTACACAAGTGCCACCTCACGGATCCGCGCCCCGCCCCTCTCCACCAATCCCCTCCCACCGCGCGCCTCTATATTAATCCCCTCCCCTGCTCCACCACAACACACCAAAGAAAAGTCTCCCTCGCAACAACTCGCCCATTTCCCTCCACACCAGCCCGACACCTCAAGCTCCATCCCGATCGATGGCGCCCAAGGCCGAGAAGAAGCCCGCGGAGAAGAAGCCGGCCGCCGAGGTCGCCGAGAAGGCCGAGAAGACCCCCGCCGGCAAGAAGCCCAAGGCGGAGAAGCGGCTGCCGGCGTCCAAGTCCGCCAAGGAGGGCGGCGACAAGAAGGGCCGCAAGAAGAACAAGAAGAGCGTCGAGACCTACAAGATCTACATCTTCAAGGTGCTCAAGCAGGTGCACCCGGACATCGGCATCTCCTCCAAGGCCATGTCCATCATGAACTCCTTCATCAACGACATCTTCGAGAAGCTCGCCGGCGAGGCGGCCAAGCTGGCCAGGTACAACAAGAAGCCCACCATCACGTCCAGGGAGATCCAGACCTCCGTCCGCCTCGTCCTCCCCGGCGAGCTCGCCAAGCACGCCGTCTCCGAGGGCACCAAGGCCGTCACCAAGTTCACCAGCAACTAGGGTTACGTCGCGGTGTCTCTAGGGTTCCGTCCCCGTGTTCTCTTCTAGTAGCTTTTGTGTCGCCGTCGGTCGTGTCCATGTGTATCGTTATAGGTAGGTAGCGCGCCTGCTTTGTAAATCGTGTCAGGTTGTGATGGACGGCTTTGATTTCAATTAATGGAAGAGGTTGTGTGTGACTTCTCAATCTGCTAGCTGTTGCGTCATTCTGCCAAAATAATTGGGGATCTAGGGTTTGAGGAGCTGGGTGCTCGAGCTGCCGCTGCCGCCACTGCTGCCGGTGATGTTTCGAGGAGGGACGGTGATGCGTTTGGCCTCTCGGCACCTGGGTTCCCATGGCTTCAGCACCGAGATATTTGTGAGCAGTAAGCAATCGTCCTCTGTATTCTCCCCGTTCCTGTGCTTGCATAAATGCTTGGCACTTGTATGCGATGAATTGGTGCTGCGTGATTAGGTATGGTGATGATTATTGTCTGCGACCTCTGGTTCATGCTCGAGTGTTGTTCGCCTATGACTGGGGTTGTTTGGGTGTGGATGGATTGAGCACTGGTTGGTGTGGTGACGGTCTCCTTTGCTTTCCTTTTTTCCTTATGAACATGAACATCAGCTTTAGGGCTCATTCGGTTGGGAGGAAATCAAAACGTAGGAATTAGTAGTATAGAAATTTGATAGGATGGCACTTGCCATCCTAAGGATTTGACTTGCCTCGTTCCTACGTGCAAAATGAGCTTTGAGGCCTCTTTTGGTTCATAGGATAGGATTATTGTAGGAATAAGAATTTTGTAAGAAATGAGATGACATGTATCTCAAATCCTATGATTAGGAATAGGAAACGAGATGTCATTTGGTTGACACCAAAGGAATTTTTTCATTGAGTCTAGGCTCATTTTTATTTTCCTATGAAATGTGAAGGATAGGAATCAATCCTATGTAGGAATAGAAATCTATTCCTATGAACCAAAGTGCTCTAAAGAAAAAAAATCCTATAAGAATCCTATCCTCTAGAGTTCCTATGAAATTCCTCCAAACCAAAGCAGGCCTGAGTGGATGTGTAGTTTTCTCCAAAAACACTGGAAATGAGTAGTATTCCTATGAAATTCCTGTACGCATTTCCTACACACCGAATGCATATATAGGAAAATTTCCTCCGGACTCCTTGTTCCTATGTTTTTCCTACAAAAATCCTTCAAACCGAATGAGGCCTTAGCATGCCAGGGAATGTTTCGAGCCTGCTACTGATATAGGAGCTTTAGAATATGATTCCTTTGACAGTTACATAGCAACACCACGGATGCTTCATACCATCTTTTGAGAACTTTATCACGGGCTGGATGGGTTTGCCTAACGTTATCTTTTCCTTGTTCTAGTGCTGACGATGTTTCACACATGCCGACTGATTATGTGTGTCGATGAAAACTAATTGTTGCTCTATGGCTAGTACAATTTGTAGCCGCAAGTTGCTTCTGCCAAAAACTTGTTGCCATTTTAGCACCTGAAATTTGGTATCTATTCTACTTGGGGGGCACTTTATCATCTTGGACGAAATGTTTGCGATGGACAATTTTAGTTTTCATCTCTAGTTTGTCTTGCTGCAAATTGTTGTGGTTGAGGGGTGCACATTGTTGACATGGACCTGAGATACACATACACAACAAAGATAGTGATAGTGATGCAGTTTGCCTCTTCATTTTAATTTGTAAGATCACCATATATGTTCGACCCCATCTGTACCAAAATACTCCCTCCGTTCCGAATTACTTGTCTTGGATCTGTCTAGATACGGATGTATCTAGACTCATTTTAGTGCTAGATACCTCCGTATCTAGACAAATCTAAGACAAGTAATTCGGAACGGAGGGAGTATAAGACGTTTTTTGACGCTGTCATAGTGTCAAAAAACGTCGTATATTTTGGAACAGAGGGAGTACCATTTATGAAATGATTTTCTACATATTCTGCTCACAGGGAATTATGCGCCAAGAATTTAACTCATTGCTGCCTTTTAAATCTGTAAATGCAGATATAACATGTAACATTTATTCATCCTTCTAGATTCTTTTGTCAGGGTTATCATTTTACACAACGGAGGAAGAATTTAAAAAGGTCTTCTCACCATTTGGCGCCATTGAGGAAGGTATCTATGCCATTTTTGAACTTGTGTGACGCTGCCACATGGAATTGTAAATCTTTGTCATTGTTTCCTACTGATACTTGAAGTTCTTATTATGTTAGTTGCATGGAAATATTTTGGTTTAATGCTGCTATCTGTTTCTATCAAATATAGTTCGGTTAGTGAGAGACAACCAAACTGGAAGGCTGAAGGGATTTGGTTTTGTAAGATATTCATCACAAGAGGAGGCACAGAAAGCTATCAAGGCAATGGATGGAAGGGTATGCACACTGCTCACCTACTATCTTGGGTGTAACCTTCAAACATCATTTGCTGGTGCTGACACATTGATAATTTTATAAACTGAGAATTCATGGTTGCCATTTACCCTAGAGGAAACTCTGCTGAAGTTCCACTGGAGAAAAAAATGGAGCCATAACTCTTTGCCGCTGATACTCCTTCCTTTGTCAACTGAAACTACCTTGTGAAGACACCTTGTTAATAGAGTAAAGTGCACAGAAACACACCTTAGGGATAATGTGATAAACCACAACTCTTGGTGACATTGCTTTTATCAAATAACCAGGACCTTTGAGGTCATTCATAAAAAAAAACTAATCTCTCATGTTTAGTCATTTGTCGCCAAAACTGACAATGCTGGTGTACTCAAGAAAACCATAGGTCATTCTTCTGAATACTGCTTAAGGGTATTGACTTCTGTAACAAAATAATTAGACCTGCAATGTGTTAAGAGGTACCTACATTATTTCTAAATTCACTAAATATGTACAGTGGTCTTATGTCAGCCTTCCTTTACCATCTTCCATCTTCCAATGATGACAAGAAGTGTACATACAGCATTTGGGCCACGTCGGTCCACCAGTCAGGTCGACTGGTAGAAGCCATGTTTCTGTGTTTACTCTTGTTAACAATGTTTTCAACATAATGTAAGGTTAATACATTCTTGTTGTAACAGAGTTGGCTCTTTATCTAAAGCATTTTCTAGTTTATTCACATGAAGCATGCGTTGGTTTTTCTCTGTTGACTAGTGAGAACGCCTTTTCAGGTAGATTTGGTTAAACTAACTTGTTTTGTGATTCATGGTTATTTTGTCTTTTCATCTACTATTTCACATATTAAGTGGCGCAATTTCCCTCAGCTGTTTTGTCGCTACATTTTACCGCTTTCTATTCATAGGCACTTAAACTAAGAACTGCATTAGACAAGGCATTTACCTGGAGAATTCTCCAAAGAGAGAAGTGGCCATCTCTAGAGCCTTAGTTGTAGAAATTACACCCCATGTATAACCACAACACGAGTTTGCAAACTTACTATGTGAACAGACCACGAAAGTCATAATCAAAGGTGTTTTAAGTAGTGTCGTAGACTGGTTTCTACCATTCGCTACTAAAATGCATTTTTTTAGGCCTTTTGTGACCAAGTCAGGAAATGCTGCAAATTAGGTAGTTTATCTTTTCGATGCAATTGTGAGGAACACATTTTCTTGGAAATAGCATCAGAATAGTCAGGAATTGCTCTGTTCAGTGTTCAGATTCTTGTCTTTACATTTGCCAAATTGACAGCCATCTTGGATCTTGTCATTTTTCCATTAGGTGATGCTTTTATCTTGACATTACCATCATCTCACTCCAAACTATTTGGATTTGAGCAGTGAAAGCCATTTGTTGTAATGACAACCGTGTGCAAATTTCATTGTTCGAGCATGATGCTAACCGGCATCGGCTTCAATATTACCTGATTTGGTGTGTTTGCAGCACCGTTTGCTTGGACTTTAAATTTCTAAACTGATTTTATCTTTTTTTTTTCAGATTCTACGCGGCAGACTGATTTTTGCAGAGATGGCAAAGGAACACGGCACCGGATAGTCAATAGGTCAGATTTTTATTTGCACCGTTGCTGAACTACATGTGTCTTTGGGCCGAACCGCCGAAGGCACTTCTCTCTTTGCATCTTGCTATCAAGAACAGGACCGAATAGTGACGGCATGCCTAGCATGTTATCCAAACAGCCATCTGTTTTTTTGTTGTTGTTGCTAGAAGCAGTTATGTTTCATGAACATATTCATTTGCTACAAAGCGGAACTGTGTAAGCTAAATTTGTTTGTGTTGGTACTTAAATTCAGCACGCCGGAGTAATGTGAACTGAAGTACGGTTATTACAGTCAAATCTGGTTTCAATAAGCTCAAGGTCTTCATCTCTGCCTTGACTCTGATTGCTCAGCTTTCATTGGGCGAGCACATGCCACAACTGCACCAGGGCAACTGTACAGTTCTAGTGCTCCAGTATCAGTTTTTTTGCTGTCTTTTGCTTCGTTTTGTATGCTTGTAAAACCTTCCGCCACGTTGGTGATTGACTGCTCTGGTAACAGCAGAAGGAACTCGGGTAGTTGTTAAGCACTTAGAAAATATTAGCCGAGCTTCCGTTTGGGGGAGACATTTGGCGCTTTGGCTTCGTTTGAATTTTGTTGAGAGTTGGGTGGGCAACTGAAAAGTGTCTCCAAAACCTGGAGTGTAATGGAGCTCGCTCCGTATCCCATATGGCGATCGGAGATATGATGACTCTACTAGAGTTGCTCTAAAGACGCAACTACAATCAAGTCCATGGAAAATTTTGCCTACCGTCACGAGACGTCAGATTTGTTCGAAAGGTGGCGTGCTTGGGAGATCGGAATGGTTGAGAGAGAGAGAGAGAGAGGGAGAGAGGAGGGGGGGGGGCAGAGAAAGAGACGATTTACTTAGTTTCGCCTGTTGCAGCACCACGGAGTTTCGACGGCCTGTTGCAACACTGGCTGAGCTCAACGCCCTGTCTCCAAAACCCGAAGTGTAATGGAGCGCCTTCCACATCTCATATGGCGATTGGAGATATAATGACTTTGCTAGAGTTGCTCTAAAGACGCAACTACAATCAAGTCCATGAATTTTTTTTGCATGTCATGTCACGAGGGATTTGTTTGAAAGGCGGGTGCACTTGGGAGATTAGAATGGTTGGGCGGGGGAGGAGGAGGGGGGGGGGGAGGGAGAATCGATTTACTTAGTTTCGCCTGGTGCAGCACCAGGAGCTCCGACGGCCTGTTGCAGCATGACCTAGCTCAATGCCACCCCCAATGCGTGTTTTTTTTTGAGAGTACGCAAATTGCGTACCATAGCTTGATAGAAGATAGAAAGCGTATGTACAAGAGTTTAGATGCATCAGAGCCACAAGTCGTCTGAGGCATGAAGGACACTCCACTCCTACTCCTGCTATCTCACACTACTACTCACACCACACGCTAACTCCTTTTCCTCCTGCGAGCGTCCACAAATGTAGCTCTTCGAAAATCCTTGTGACTAGCTCCGTGGCACTCATCCAACTGGAATTATCGCGGAACACTCGGTTGTTTCTTTGTTTCCATATGCTCCAGCAAACTAGGCTCACAAGTGAGTCGAAAGCACGACGGTGTGTTTTGTGGATGTGTTTGCGAGCAGCACCCCACCAAGTCTCCAGAGTGTTGTTGCCATCGGGTATGATTAGTGTATCTATCCTCCTCCTGGAGAAGGTCGTGAACCATACTTGCTTAGAGTAGGCACATTGAGTCATAATGTGGACTACGTTGTCCTCTTCTTGGTCGCAAAGAAAGCAAGATGAAGTTTGTTCTTGCAGACCATGTCGCAGCCTACGGTCAGAAGTCCAGACACGGTATTGCAAAGCTAGCCACATGAAGATTTTGATGGGTAAAGGCGCCCAGCACTTCCAGATCCAGCAGGCAAAAGCGGCCTTAATTGCTCCCATGAAGAGCATCTTATAAGCCGAAGCAGAAGTGTAGACTCCGCGTTTGTTCCATGGCCAGATCGCCTCATCTTGCTGGTTGGGGATGAGCTGCGTGTTCAACATGATCTCCCAAAGTCGGATCAGCTGGATTAGGCCATCAGTGGACAACTCTCCTGCTATGTCCGATGCCCATCTATGATTCAGCAATCCATCCTTCACCAATCTCTTGTTGACGGTTTGGGTGCGAATCAGTTTCTTGACATCAGGTGCAATATCATCGATCGAGGCCGCATCGATCCATCTGTCCTTCCAAAATAGCACCTTATCCCCAGATCCTAATCTCCAATGCACCAAGCTGTTGAAAGCTATCTGAACTTGCGGGTCGCAAGTCATCGGCAGACCGTGCCATGGTTTAGAAGGATCGGTGCGTCGCATCCACTCCCAGCGCAGTCTTAAAGCTAGACCGTGTCTCTTTAGGTCCATGATGCCGAGGCCGCCGAGCTCTTTAGGTCTACATACCTTTTGCCAAGAGACTAAGCACTGCCCTCCATGAATCTGCTATGTTCCTTCCCAGAAGAAGGCTCGACATCTCTTGTTCACACACTCAACAGCCCATTTTGGTGCATCCGCCACAAGAAGATGATGCGTCGGCCTAGCCATAACGACGTCATGAACGAGAACCAGCCGGCCCGCGCGAGTAATAAGTCCTCGTTGCCATCCAGGGAGGAAGTTCAAAACGTTGTCCATGATCGGTTGCCACTCCGCTCGAGTTAGTTGCCAAATAGATAGCTGCAGCCCGAGGTATTTGCATGGGAATTTGTCCATCTTCCATGGTAGGGCTGCTGCTACAAGTTCCTTGTCTCCCTCCTCCTCGCCGATCAGAATTGCCGCAGGTTTAGCAAAGTTAATTTTTAGTCCCGATGCTGTCCCAAAGATGAGCATGGCCTCTTTGACGAACCGGAGATCAGGCAGAGAAGGCCGGATAAATAGCACCACATCATCAACATATATCGAGATTCTTTGCATCGAGGAGCAGCCTGGCATCGTACTGAGGACTCCCATCTCCTGGCCTTTAGACACGATCGATGTCAGGACATCCATGGCGATGACAAAGAGAAGGGGAGAGATCGGATTGCCTTGTTTGAGGCCTTGGGCATGCATGAATTTCGGCCCAGCATATCCATTTACTACCACTCTAGACGAAGCTGTGGTGAGTAGGGTTGCAATCCATGAAAGCCAAAGATCAGGGAATCCCTTGGCCCTGAGAACTTCAAAAAGGAAGGGCCATGCTATGGTGTCGAAAGCACGAGATATGTCCAACTTAAGCATAACTCCCTTGGCCTTCCTACGGTGAAGGGATCTGGCCACTTGTCGAACTAGCACGAAGTTGTCATGCAAGTTTCTCCCTTTTATGAAAGCCGATTGGTTTGCTTGCATAAGTTCACACATGCGAGGGCATAGCCTTTTGGACAGAAGTTTCGAGCAGATTTTGGGCAAACTGTGCACCAACGTTATGGGTCTGAAGTCTCCAACGTGGCAGGCGTCCGGCCTCTTGGGAATGAGAGTAATCAAGGTCTGGTTGAGCGGGCCAAAGCCATGCCCATTATCCATGAAGATCTTGTGAATCACTGCCATAATATCATCCTTGATGATGCTCCAAGCTTTCTGGAAGAAAATACCAATAAATCCGTCCGGACCCGGGGCACGGTCCGAGGGCATCTCCTTGATGGTTGCCCACACCTCCTCCTCTGTAAATATCATGGTCTGATCCTCCAAGTTCAAGGGTGTGATGCCTAGAAAGTCTAGGTCCAAAGTGTGCTCGCGGACAGTGATCGTACCCAGCAACTCCTTGTAAGTATCGTAGAAGATGCGTTCCTTGCCAATTTGATCCGTGATCAGGTTTCCCTCATGTGAGAGAGCAGGGATGAAATTCTTAACTTTTCTACCGTTGGCCACGAGGTAGAACAGTTTGGAGCTAGCGTCACCATCCTGGAGCCATATAATTCTAGACCTCTGCCGTGCAATTGTCCTCTCTAGCGAAGCTAGACCCCCCATGCGTGTTGCATTGTAGTATCCGACCTTGTATGCAGCGCTGGCGCGGATGATGTTGCTAGCCCGTGAGCTTGCTACACTAGTGCCGCTGCCATCGCAATGCCTTGTCGTCGAAGCACTCAAACCCCCCTCCTGCCCCGTCGCAGCAGACCTCGTCCGACAGAAGCACCACCATTGCATCACTGCCCATGTTACAACAGGGCCGCCATGGCAGAAGCAGCCATGCTGTCGCAACAACACGAACAGTGCTGCAGACTGTGTTTACTCTTGTTAACAACTGATTTAACCAATGTGGGCCATGCTACGATTTAACCAAAATAGCCCTACTAGCCCATGCAGTCATCCTATACGTTTGGTTTTTGGGTTTATCTACATTATATATGAAAAAAATAATTAAATAAAAAATCAAAATTTTCTGAAATATTTTTTTGAAATAAAGCTACCTTTCATTGTACTTGTAAGAAAAATTCCACAAAAAGAAAAACCCTTCTTAACAAAACAAATTTTCGGCCAAAATAGTGTGAATAGTGAACTATAATGGCAAATATTTTTTCCCTGAAGTCAACACTGTTTTTTAGTCATGAAAAATTATATACTAGTGCAAAAGAAAGCCAAGTTTATTCTAAAAAGACTTCTGATTTTTTTTGTATTTTTTTCATATAGGGTGTAGATACATGCCTAACTAGAATAGCTTTCGCTACAGATCCCAAGATAATAAACTTGGTGAGATTGCAACGAGCAGCGGTCGGCTTGTCCAGGACGGCTGCCCTGTGTAAGATACCCATACATACGTAGAGAATATGAAAATGATACACAACGAACATGTAGGAGGGGAAATGAAAGCGAAAGCACAAGAAAATCCCCAAAATAGTGTTTCCGTAACTATGTACTATCCAAAATAGATGACTCAACTTTGTACTAAAGTTAGTATAAAAGTGGGTCATCTATTTTGGAACAGAGGGAATAGCTGAGAATGAGAGTGTTAAATTTCAACATGGCTGAGATCGTCATCTGAATTTTCACGGCAGACTGAAAAGAACACGAGGATCGATAGTCAGAGGCCTTCAAATTTCAGAAATATCCGTAACAATCGTGAACTGCACCAACTTGCAGCACCGCCGCCTTTAATAGATCGAGCACGAACGATCACAGTAACAAGAAGAGCTACCGCACAAGGTGGCAAGCACCGACAAACCAAGATTCCTTGGAACTGGGGATGGGAGGAGGGGGATCACGCAGGAAAAGCCAAAGAGACCTTGTCCACAGTGCACGTGACGGACAGTGAGACGGCCACACCCAGTACAGTTGGAACGGTGGGCGAGCGGGGGCCCACATCCATGCATCTGGCCATGAGTGCTTCCCAAATCCGGCGCAGTACCGAGGAGGATCCTGTTGGCAGGAGTACCGAGGCCATGCAAGAAACCATGCAGATCGACGTACACTCTGGGTCAAGCCATGACGTAGTTGTGGAGGGGGATCACGGTCAGAAGGAGGGTTTGGGACACAAGAACAAAACTTTCATGAGGAAGGCATGGAAAAATAATGGAGACAGAGTAGTGATGACCCAGAAGTATAGGGGATCAATTGTAGCTCTTTTCGATAAGTAAGAGTGTCAAACCCAACGAGGAGCAGAAGAAAATGACAAGTAGTTTCCGGTAAAATATTGTCTACAAGTGCTGAAATTGTAAATAGCGGAGTAGTTCGATAGGAAGATAAATTGTAACGAGCAAGTAATGATAATTGTAACAAAAATGCAGCAAGGTGTTCGCACACGAACACGTCACGTGTACCCTCGACGCCGGGGGTGATGCACCGCAGCTCACGTCGAAGGAGTCTCACCAGAAGCGTGATTCGCAAGACAACCGAAGAGAACTTTTGAGGACCCGAAACACCACACTCCCGGGAGGGACCGCGTCGGGGAGTGCGGCGGCTATGGGCTGCCCTAGGTCGGTCCAACCGCCCCTAGAGCCTCGGGATTCGCAGCTCTCCAACATGAAGAACAACGAAGAACGAGGAAGCAAAAACGGTGGAGAGACAAAACATAGATGAAAAAGTAGTATATATATGTGTGTGTGTTTTTTGCGATTGTGTGTTGTTCAATCGGCCGTCACCCTCATCTATATATGAGGCGGTTGGACTTTCCGTACAAGAAAAGGACTAAAAATTCTGTCAAAAATATCAAAAACCCTAACCTAACTCGGACAGGAATCTTTGGCAATTTTATGGATCAATCTCGGTCTCACCGACTGGTTTGCTTCGGTCCCACCGAGTGAACGTGGCCAACTCTCTGTAACTTTCTGTAATTTCTCGGATCAACTCGGTCTCACCGACTGGTTTGCTTCGGTCCCACCGAGTGAACATTGCCAACTCTCTGGTAATTTTCCGGACCAACTCGGTCTCACCGATCAAATCAACTCGGTCGGTCCGAAATGACTTTGCAGCTTCTATTTTTGACCTTGTTTTGTCTCCACAGGTTACATACGACCTCAGATTAAGATGATTTTTATATCAAAATCAACCGGTTCGACTAGATGCACAACTTTATTGTTGAAACATTTCCATTAAAGGCCATCTTAATTGAGTTTCACGCCATTATTTAATCTGATGTCAACATGAGTATCTCTGAACTTGTCATGATTATTGCATCCGAGATCCGCTTTAGACCATCTTCATACCCATCTTGATCTTCTTAAAGAGAGCCATCCGGAGTGACCTTCAATCCTAAGTTTGAATTAGTCTTTATTAGCCTAAGCTAATTTTATGATTGTGCCACTTTTGAGCGTCCACACATATCCCCCTGTTTTTGGCATATCTAGCGTGCCGAAAAATAAGTTGTACCAAGTTTGTTCTAAGGATAATGTCAACACTCCATCGGCCATTTATATGTTCTTAGGACGATAAGTATATATCAACCATGTTTATGCTAAGGGCGATAGTTATTTATCGGCCGTTGCCTATCTAGGCTTCTTGCCACACACTTGGGTGGTATTTCTTTACATATTTTCCATTGAGAGCTCGAGGTAACAATGCCCCTTGTATGAATTCCACAAAATATGAGTTTCCAGGAACTACTCTTGTAATCGTAAAAGGACCTTCCCAACTTGGAGACCACTTCCCGAATTTTCTGTCTTTCAAACCAATTGGTAGAATCACCTTCCGCACGAGATCGCCAACTTGAAAAGTATTCAACTTGACCTTCTTATTGTAAGCTCTTGCCACCCTCAACTTATCTCTCTCTATGGCCTTCAAAGCAGCCAAACGTTTATCAGCAACTTCATCAATATTGTCCATCATCAAGTTATAGAAGTCCACCGCCGATAAATCATTTTCTTTGGCTATTCTCAAAGCATTCAAATTCACTTCCACTGGTAAAACAACCTCTTGACCATATACGAGCTCATACGGAGTTACCTTTGTAGCACCATGCCTCGAGATTCTGTGAGCCCACAAAGCTTCAGACAATAGCTCATACCATATCCTTGGATTATCCTCAATCTTCTTCTTGATGAGCTTGATTAATATTTTATTGCTAGACTCAGCTTGTCCATTGGCTTGGGCATAATATGGAGAGGAATTGAGCAACTTATCTTATATGATTCAGCAAATTCTCTAAGTTGATGTGACATAAAGGATGAACCTTGGTCTGTAGTTAATGTTTGAGGAATGCCGAATCTATGAATAATGCACTCAATTATGAATTGAATTACCTCTATATGAGTCATATTTTTGAGTGGTATTGCTTTAGATCATTTAATGAAATAATCAGTCTCCACCAACATGAACTGATGCCCCTTTAAAGAAGAAGGATGAATCTCTCCAATAAAGTCTAATCCCCAACCTCTAAAAGGCCATGGCTTGATAATAGGATGTAACATAGTAGCGGGAGCCAACTGAATATCACCAAACTTTTGACAAGCTTCACACCCTTTATAATACCGAAAGCAATCATTAACCATTGTCGGCCAATAAAACCCAACACGTCGTAATAACCATTTCATCTTGGGAGCCGACTGATGAGTGCCACAAATACCTTCATGGACCTCTCCCATAGCAACTGTCGCTTGTTCCTCGTCCAAGCACTTTAAAAGAACATCATCAACCGTCCGGCAATAGAGACCACCGTCTCTCATCGTGTATTTGAAAGCCATACGCCGAACAGTCCTGTCCACCCCATTACTAGGATCACACAAATAATAAATAATGGGTTTCCTCCAGTCTTGATTTTCTCCTGCATTAAATATTTCATTAGTGGCCGAAACAGTGGGCTCCGGTTCGGCCTCCCCTATGTTGGCAAGACTAGACATCGGCCTTTGAGAAATATGAAACATGCCACGATCAACATGATAGCCGGATGCTTGTTGTGCCAACTCATTTGCTCTCCAATTTTCATGTCTAGATATATGAGCAATGCTAAAATAATCCAAAGTAGAAATTATATCTAGACATTTATTAAGATAAACATTAAGTGATTCGTCAAAACATTGAAAGACTTTGGATATTTGTTGCACTACTAATAACAAATCACCAAAAGCCTCAATATGTGTAGAACCTATGGCAAGCAACATTTCTAAGACGAATAACAATGCTTCATATTCAGATTGATTATTTGTGCAAAAATATTCTAAGCGGCATGAGGCTTCAAAAACAGCACCATGAGGAGATATATAAACAATACCAACACCTTGGCCATTGCTACAAACTGAACCGTCAAAGTATAATCTCCATGGTACTAACGAGACAAGGTTTATATCAATATCATGCTTGTCATCAATCCGATGCTCAAAAATAAGATTAGCAACGATTTGGCCTTTCATGGATTTCAGAGATTCATAATGTTGGGGAACTTAGTAATTTCAAAAAAAAATCCTACGCACACGCAAGGTCGTGGTGATGCATAGCAACGAGAGGGAAGAGTATCGTCCACGTACCCTCGTAGATCATAAGCGGAAGCATTATGAGAACACGGTTGATGTAGTCGAACATCTTCACGACCCGATCGATCCAAGTACCGAACGCACGGCACCTCCGAGTTCAGCACACGTTCAGCTCGATGACGTCCCACGAACTTCGATCCAGCAGAGCTTCACGGGAGAGTTCCCTCAGCACGACGGCGTGATGACGGTGATGATGTTGCTACCGACGCAGGGCTTCGCCTAAGCACCGCTACGATATGATCGAGGTGGATTATGGTGGAGGGCGGCACCGCACACGGCTTGGAACAATCAACTTGTGTGTTCTAGGTGCCCCTGCCCCCGTATATAAAGGAGCAAGGGGGAGGCTGGCCGGCCCCTGTAGGGCGCGCCAGGAGGAGGAGTCCTCCTAGTAGGAGTAGGACTCCCCTTTCCTACTCCTACTAGGAGGAGGAAAGGAAGGAGGAAAGGGAGAAGGAAGGAGAGGGAGGAAAGGAGGAAAGGGGGGCCGCCCCCTAGTCCAATTCGGTTTGGGCTAGGGGGCCGCGTGCCCTGCCTCCTCTCTTCCACCACTTGGCCCATGAGGCCCAATACTTCTTCCCCGTATTCCCGTAACTCCCGGGTACTCCGAAAAATACCTGAATCACTCGGAACCTTTCCGATGTCCGAATATAGTCGTCCAATATATCGATATTTACGCCTCGACCATTTTGAGACTCCTCGTCATGTCCCTGATCTCATCCGGGACTCCGAACTACCTTCGGTACATCAAATCACATGAGCTCGTAATACCGATCGTCACCGAATGTTAAGCATGCGGACCCTACGGGTTTGAGAACTATGTAGACATGACCAAGACACGTCTCCGGTCAATAACCAATAGTGGAACCTAGATGTTCATATCGGCTCCTACATATTCTACGAAGATCTTTATCGGTCAAACCACATAACAACATACGTTGTTCCCTTTGTCATCGGTATGTTACTTGCCCCAGATTCGATCGTCGGTATCTCAATACCTAGTTCAATCTCATTACCGAAAGTCTCTTTACTCGTTCCATAATGCACTATCCCGCAACTAACTCATTAGTTGCATATCTTGCAAGGCTTATAGTGATGTGCATTACCGAGAGGGCCCAGAGGTACCTCTCCGACAATCGGAGTGACAAATCCTAATCTTGATTCATGCCAACTCAACAAGTACCATCGAAGACACCTGTAGAGCACCTTTATAATCACCCAGTTACGTTGTGATGTTTGGTAGCACACAAAGTGTTCCTCCGGTAATCGGGAGTTGCATAATCTCATAGTCATAGGAACATGTATAAGTCATGAAGAAAGCAATAGCAGTAAACTAAAACGATCAAGTGCTAAGCTAACGGAATGGGTCAAGTCAATCACATCATTATCTAATGATGTGATCCCGTTAATCAAATGACAACTCATGTCTATGGCTAGGAAACTTAACCATCTTTGATTCAACGAGCTAGTCAAGTAGAGGCATACTAGTGACACTTTGTTTGTCTATGTATTCACACATGTACTAAGTTTCCGGTTAATACAATTCTAGCATGAATAATAAACATTTATCATGATATAAGGAAAAAATAATAACTTTATTATTGCCTCTAGGGCATATTTCCTTCACATAAGCCAAATCATATTCAATTAAAGCATAAGCCCACTTGCCAATTCTACCACTAAGAATTGGCCTATGCAACATGTACTTGATGACATCGGTTTGACAAGCTACAATGAAAGTACTAGGCACTAGATAATGTCTCAATTTTGTGCAAGCATAATATAAGCATAAACATAATTTCTCAATAAATGTATACCTTGTCTCAGCGCCCAATAAGCGTCGGCTCAAATAAGTAATAGCAGCTCCTTTCCTTCGGTCTCTTGAATCAAGACAACACCAATAACACCTTCCTCCGCCGCAATATAAAGCTTAAAGGGCTCTCTATGTTTGGGAGATTTCAACACCGGAGGAGTTCACAAATAACTTTTTATCATATCAAATGCTTCTTGTTGTTTTGCCCCCAAGTAAAATTGGCATCGTCCTTTAACCGAAGGATGGGAGTGAATGCATCAACCTTCCCTGACAAGTTGGCTATGAATCTCCTTAAATAATTGAATTTGCCAAGGAAGTTTTGCCTATCTCTCTTGCATGTTGGAGCCTCCACCTTTTGTATAGCTTCTATCATTTTGGGATCAATCTCTATGCCATCTTGATGAATAATGAAACCCGAAAACTTTCCAGCCGATACACCAAAATCACACTTCAAAGGATTCATCTTTAGTCCATATTTTTTCATTCTCTCAAAAGCTAAGCGCAAATCAGCTAGATGAGATTCAAAAGCATCCGATTTGACAACAATATCATCAATATAAACCTCAAGTATAACACCAAGCAGATCATGAAAAAACTAAATTCATAGCCCTTTGATATGTGGCACATGCATTTTTTAATCCAGAGGTCATCACTGTCTACTCAAATAAACCAAGGAAACCGGGACACCGAAAAGCCATTTTGGACATGTCCTCTTCGGCCATAAATATCTGGTTATACCCCGCATTACCATCAAGAAAGCTAATGACCTTATGTCTAGAAGCATCATTGATAAGCATATCGGCTATTGGCATAGGATACTCATCTTTAGGTGTAGCTCTATTCAAATCTCTGAAATCAATGCACACCCTCAACTTGCCGGAGCCTTTCTTCTCTACCGGTACAATGTTAGAAATCCACTCGGCATACCTGCAAGGTCTAATAAAATTAGCTTTAGGCAAACGACCGATCTCTTCCTTGATCCGGTCATACGTTTTTGGATTAAACTTTCTGGTTGATTGCTTGTATGGTCTAAAACCGGCCTTTATAGGTAAAAGATGCTCCACTAGCTCTCGGCTTAAACTTGGCATCTCATGATATTCCCATGCAAAGCAACAAACATATTCTTTCAATAGCTCGATCAACTTAGCTTTATGATCGGCTCTTAATTTTTTTTACAAATGTCGGCCTAGGAATTGAACCATCTCCTATATCTATCTCTTCTAATGGATCGGCCGATGTAAAACCTTGTCCTAATTTATCCATATCATATAACTCTTCTATGGACTCATACATATCGTTCTCATTGGACCGATATTCTACAAGACGCTTTTGTAACCACTCTGAGTTAGGATCCATTTAAATACATCATACCTTGGAGCCGATTATTGCTAACCGACTTTAAAGAAATGGGCACGAAACCACTTTTTGTGGCGCTAAGAAAGTCAAATTCTGACAAGTCGCGCCCCGTCAAGCAAGTAGCATTGGGATGTTGCCAATCCACCGATGCATTGGCCAAAGCAACACAAGCCGAATTATCCGCATGAATGACTTCTACTTCATCATCAACCCATTGAATTGAAAACTGGTGCATGATACGTCTCCAACGTATCTATAATTTTTTATTGTTCCATGCTATTATATTATCTGTTTGGATGTTTAATGGGCTTTATAATGCACTTTTATATTATTTTTGGGAATGACCTATTAACCGAAGGCCCAGTGTAAATTGTTGTTTTTTTGCCTATTTCAGTGTTTCGCAGAAAAGGAATATCAAACGGAATCCAAAAGGAATGAAACCTTCGCGAGGATCTTTTTTGGAACAAACGCAATCCACGAGACTTGGAGTGGACATCAAGGAAGCAGCGATGCGGCCACAAGGTAGGGCGGCGCCCCCCACCCTCGTGGGCCCCTCGCAGCTCCACCGACCTACTTCTTTTGCCTATATATACTCTCATACCCTGAAAACATCTAGGGGAGCCATGAAACCACTTTTCCACCGCCGCAACCTTCTGTACCCGTGAGATCCCATCTGGGGACCTTTTCCGACGATCTGCCGGAGGGGGATTCGATCACAGAGGGCTTCTACATCAACACCATAGCCTCTCCGATGATGTGTGAGTAGTTTACCACAGACCTTTCGGTCCATAGTTATTAGCTAGATGGCTTCTTCTCTCTCTTTGGATCTCAATACAAATTTCTCCTCGATGTTCTTGGAGATCTATTCGATGTAATTCTTTTTGCGGTGTGTTTGCCGAGATCCGATGAATTGTGGGTTTATGATTAAGATTATCTATGAACAATATTTGATTCTTCTCTGAATTCTTATATGCATGATTTGATATCTTTACAAGTCTCTTCGAATTATTAGTTTGGTTTGGCCTACTAGATTGATCTTTCTTGCAATGGGAGAAGTGCTTAGCTTTGGGTTCAATATTGCGGTGTCCTTTCCCAGTGACAGCAGGGGCAGCAAGGCACATATTGTATTGTTGCCATCGAGGATAAAAAGATGGGGTTTATATCATATTGCTTGAGTTTATCCCTCTACATCATGTCATCTTGCCTAATGCGTTACTCTGTTCTTCTGAACTTAATACTCTAGATGCATTCTGGATAGCGGTCGATGTGTGGAGTAATAGTAGTAGATGCAGAATCGTTTCGGTCTACTTGACACGGACATGATGCCTATGTTCATGATCATGCCTAGATATCATCATAACTATGCGCTTTTCTATCAATTGCTCATCAGTAATTTGTTCACCCACCGTAATATATGCTATCTTGAGAGAAGCCACTAGTGAAACCTATGGCCCCGGGGTCTACTTTACATCATATTATTTCCCCGTCAACTAGCTATTTCTGTCACCGTTTATTTTGCAATCTTTACTTTTCAATCTATACAACAAAAATACCAAAAATATTTATCTTATTATCTCTATCAGATCTCACTTTCGTAAGTGACCGTGAAGGGATTGACAACCCCTTTATCATGTTGGTTGTGAGGTTCTTGTTTGTTTGTGCAGGTACTAGGCGACTTGTGTGTAGTCTCCTATTGGATTGATACCTTGGTTCTCAAAAACTGAGGGAAATACTTACGCTACTTTGCTGCATCACCATTTCCTCTTCAAGGGAAAACCAACTCATGCTCAAGAGGTAGAAAGAAGGATTTCTGGCACCATTGTCGGGGAGATCTACGCTAAGTCAAGACATACCAAGTACCCATCACAAACTCTTATCCCTCAAATTACATTATTTGCCATTTGCCTCTCGTTTTCCTCTCCCCCACTTCACCTTTGCCGTTTTATTCACCCTCTTCCGTTCGTCCTTCTGTTTGCTCGTGTTACCATGTGCCTTCTATTAGCTTGCATCTTCGCTTGCTAAATATCTATTGTTATGGATCCTCATCCTCTTGCTAATCTTTTTAAAGATCCAATTATGATGAACCAATTGCTAGTGGTTTGAGTGCACTAGATTATCTTTATGGACTTTTGCTTGAAATCCGTGAATCTGAAAATTGTGATGAAGTGCTTTATAAAGTGATTCATGATAGATCTTTGAATAAAATGCATGATTGCAATGATGTTATTATAAATTCTATTGATGTCAATTGTGTTAATGATATGCAAAACCTCAAGCTTGGGGATGCTAGTTTTGCTACGACTACTATTTGTTGCAATGATCATGATTGGGCTGATTCTTCTTATGATCTTGAAATTTTTTTAAGCCCCATGATGAATATGAAATTGATAATAGTGTTTGCAATATTATTGAAAGTGGGTTTGGAAGAGTGTCAACTTTAGATCCCACATATTTGGAGAATGTTCAATCTTATGCAGTTTTTGATAAAAGGGGGTTTGGAGAGGTCATGACTTTAGTTAATGATAATCCCACTATTTTGGAAGAGTGTCAACTTTGCATGCATGTGGATCGTGTTGAAAATATTTTATGTGATAGCTATTTTATTGAATTTTAATATGATCCTACAATTATTATGAGATAGGAAAATATGGTTGTAGAAATTTTCATGTTACTAAACTACCTCTCGTCATGTTGAGATTGCTATTGTTTCTTTCTTCTTCCATGCATATGCTAGTTTTTGCTTGCCTTGATAATTTGTTTGCCTATAAGATGCCTATGCATAGGAAGTATTATAGACTTAGATGTGTTTGTCACGTGTTTTATGATGCTCTCTTTGTGCTTCAATTCTTGTCTTTCATGTGAGCATCATTGAAATCTCTTTACCTAGCTAAGGGCGTTAAACGATAGCGCTTGTTGGGAGGAAACCCAATTTTTATTTTTGTTCCTTGATTTTTGTTCCTGTTTAGTAATAAATAAATCATCTATCCTCTGTTATTATTGTGTTTTTTATGTTTTAATTAGTGTTTGTGCCAAGTAAAGCCTTTAGGATCTTCTTGGGTGATTGTTATTTGATCTTCCTGTAAAAAACAGAAAGTATGCGCTCACGAGAATAATTTTCATTTTTACCAAAGAGCGATAAAATACTGATTCCAACTGAAGTAGATCAATATAAAAATTATTTAGGATGTCCTAATATCTCAGGATTTTTGAAGTTACAGAAGTATTCGAAACCTACGGATTACTACAGACTGTTCTGTTTTTGACAGATTCTGTTTTTCGTGTGTTGTTTGCTTATTTTGATGAATCTATGGCTAGTATCGGGGGGTATGAACTATAGAGAAGTTAGAATATAGTAGGTTTAACACCAAAATAAATAAATAATGATTTTATTACAGTACCTTAAGGTGGTGATTTGTTTTCTTATGCTAACGGAGCTCATGAGATTTTCTGTTGAGTTTTGTGTTGTGAAGTTTTCAAGTTTTTGGGTAAAGATTTGATGGATTTCAGAACAAGGAGTGGCAAGAGCCTAAGCTTGGGGATGTCTAAGGCACCCCAAGATAAAATTCAAGGACAACCAAAAGCCTAAGCTTGGGGATGCCTCGGAAGGCATCCCCTCTTTTGTCTTCATCTATCGGTAACTTTACTTGAGGCTATATTTTTATTCACCACGTGATATGTGTTTTGCTTGGAGCGTCTTGTATGATTTGAGTATTTGCTTTTTAGTTTACCACAATCATCCTTGCTGTACACACCTTTTGGGAGAGACACACATGAATCAGAATTTATTAGAATACTCTATGTGCTTCACTTATATCTTTTGAGCTAGATAATTTTGCTCTAGTGCTTCACTTGTATCTTTTTAGAGCACAATGGCGGTTTTATTTTATAGAAATTATTGATCTCTAATGCTTCACTTATATTATTTTGAGAGTCTTTGAGAACAGCATGGTAATTTGCTTTGGTTATGAAATTAGTCCTAATATGATAGGCATCCAAGATGGGTATAATAAAAACTTTCATATTGAGTGCATTGAATGTTATGAGAAGCTTGATACTTGACAGTTGTTTTGAGATATAAAGATGGTAATATTAGAGTTGTGCTAGTTGAGTAATTGTGGAATTGAGAAATACTTGTGTTGAAGTTGGCAAGTCCCGTAGCATGCACGTATGGTAAAAGTTGTGTGACAAATTTGAAGCTTGGGGTGTTCTTTGATTGCTTTCCTTATGAGTGGCGGTCGGGGACAAGCTATGGTCTTTTCCTACCAATCTATCCCCCTAGGAGCATGCGCGTAGTGCTTGGTTTTTATGACTTGTAGATTTTTGCAATAAGTATGTGAGTTCTTTATGACTAATGTTGAGTCCATGGATTATATGCACTCTCACCCTTCCATCATTGCTAGCCTGTTCGGTACCGTGCATTGCCCTTTCTCACCTCGAGAGTTGGTGCAAACTTCGCTGGTGCATCCAAACCCCGTGATATGATACGCTCTATCACACATAAACCTCCTTATATCTTCCTCAAAACAGCCACCATACCTACCTATTATGGCATTTCCATAGCCATTCCGAGATATATTGCCATGCAACTTTCCACCGTTCCGTTTATTATGACACGCTCCATCATTGTCATATTGCCTTGCATGATCATGTAGTTGACATCGTATTCGTGGCAAAGCCACCTTCATAATTCTTTCATACATGTCACTCTTGATTCATTGCATATCCCGGTACACCGCCGGAGGCATTCACATAGAGTCATATTTTGTTCTAAGTATCGAGTTGTAATTCTTGAGTTGTAAGTAAATAAAAGTGTGATGATTTTCATTATTAGAGCATTGTCCCATTTAAGGAAAGTTCTTTGAAAAAAAGGAGAAAGGCCATAAAAAAGGGAGAGGCCAAAGAAAAAAATGAGAGAAAAAGAGAGAAGGGGCAATGTTACTATCCTTTTTCCACACTTGTGCTTCAAAGTAGCAGCATGATCTTCATGATAGAGAGTCTCTTATGTTATCACTTTCATATACTAGCGGGAATTTTCATTATAGAACTTGGCTTGTATATTCCAATAATGGGCTTCCTCAAAATGCGCTAGGTCTTCATGAGCAAGCAAGTTGGATGCACACCCACTTAGTTTCTTTTGTTCAGCTTTCATATATTTATATCTCTAGTGCATCTGTTGCATGGCAATCCCTACTCCTTGCATTGACATCAATTGATGGGCATCTCCATAGCCCGTCGATTAGCCGCGTCAATGTGAGACTTTCTCCCTTTTTGTCTTCTCACACAACCTCCATCATCATATTCTATTCCACCCATAGTGCTATGTCCATGGCTCACGCTCATATATTGCGTGAAAGTTGAAAGAGTTTGAAAAGGCTAAAGTATGAAACAATTGCTTGGCTTGTCATCGGGGTTGTGCATGACGGGAGCATTTTGTGTGACGAAAATAAAGCATGGACAAACTATATGATTTTGTAGGGATAAGCTTTCTTTGGCTATGTTATTTTGATAAGACATGATTGCTTAGTTAGCATTGCTTGAAGTATTATTATTTTTATATCAATATTAAACTTCTGTCTAGAATCTTTTGGATCTAAAAATTCATGCCGCAATAAAGAGAAATACATTGAAAATTATGTTAGGTAGAATTCCACACCAAAAATTTTGATTTTATCATTTACCTACTCGAGGACGAGGAGGAATTAAGCTTGGGGATGCTTGATACGTCTCCAATGTATCTATTATTTTTGATTGTTCCATGCTATTATGTTATCTGTTTGGATGTTTAATGGGCTTTATTATGCACTTTCATATTATTTTTTGGACTAACCTATTAACCGAAGGCCTAGTGCAAATTGCTGTTTTTTTTGCCTATTTCAGTGTTTCGCAGAAAAGGAATATCAAACGGAATCCAAACGGAATGAAACCTTCACGAGGATCTTTTTTGGAACAAACGCAATCCAGGAGACTTGGAGTGGACGTCAAGGAAGCAGCGAGGCGGCCACGAGGTAGGGCGGCGTGCCCAAGGGAGCTAGGCGCGCCCCACCCTCGTGGGCCCCTCGTAGCTCCACCGACCTACTTCTTTTGCCTATATATACTCTTATACCCTAAAAACATCTAGGGGAGCCACGAAACCACTTTTCCACCGCCCCAACCTTCTGTACCCATGAGATCCCATCTGGGGACCTTTTCCGGTGATCTACTGGAGGGGGATTCGATCATGGAGGGCTTCTACATCAACACCATAGCCTCTCCGATGATGTGTGAGTAGTTTATCACAGACCTTCGAGTCCATAGTTATTAGCTAGATGGCTCCTTCTCTCTCTTTGGATCTCAATACAAAGTACTCCTCGATGTTCTTGGAGATCTATTCGATGTAATTCTTTTTATGATGTGTTTGCCGAGATCCGATGAATTGTGGGTTTATGATTAAGATTATCTATCAACAATATTTGATTCTTCTCTGAATTCTTATATGCATGATTTGATATGTTTGCAAGTCTCTTCGAATTAACAGTTTGGTTTAGCCTATTAGATTGATCTTTCTTGCAATGGGAGAAGTGCATAGCTTTGGGTTCAATCTTGCGGTGTCCTTTCCCAGTGACAGCAGGGGCAGCAAGGCACGTATTGTATTTTGCCATCGAGGATAAAAAGATGGGGTTTGTATCATATTGCTTGAGTTTATCCCTCTACATCATGTCATCTTGCCTAATGCGTTACTCTGTTCTTCTAAACTTAATACTCTAGATGCATGCTGGATAGCGGCCGATGTGTGGAGTAATAGTAGTAGATGCAGAATCGTTTCGGTCTACTTGACACGGATGTGATGCCTATGTTCATGATTATGCCTAGATATCATCATAACTATGTGCTTTTCTATCAATTGCTCGGCAGTAATTTGTTCACCCACCGTAATATATGCTATCTTGAGAGAAGCCACTAGTGAAACCTATGGGCCCCGGGTCTACTTTACATCATATTATTTTCCCGTCAACTAGCTATTTCTGTCACTGTTTATTTTGCAATCTTTACTTTTCAATCTATACAACAAAAATACCAAAAATATTTATCTTATATCTCTATCAGATCTCACTTTCGTAAGTGACCATGAAGGGATTGACATCCCCTTTATCGCGTTGGTTGTGAGGTTCTTGTTTGTTTGTGCAGGTACTAGGTGACTTGCGTGTAGTCTCCTACTGGATTGATACCTTGGTTCTCAAAAACTAAGGGGAATACTTACGCTACTTTGCTGCATCACCCTTTCCTCTTCAAGGGAAAGCCAAAGCATGCTCAAGAGGTAGCAGTGCATAGTAGATGGCACGCCTTGGTTTGCATGAACCCAATCACGGCCTAATATCACATTTTAGTTACCTTGCACCTCAGCGACAAAGAATGCGGTAGCCAAAGTTTTGCTTCCCACCGTAAGCTCCACATACATTACACTTTTGGCTTCAGTTTTCTCTTTGCCTTCAAATCCATTAAGCACCATGTTGGTATTTATTAACTCTTCATCACGCAGCCCCAATTTTTTGAAGACCGAATATGGCATAAGATTCACCACAGCACCACCATCGACAAGCATTCTAGCAATCGGCGATCCATTAATATGACCTTTAAGGAACAATGGCTTCAAGTGCGTCACCGGTTCTTTTGGCTTCTCGAATATAGCATTTTTATGACCAAAATCTAGCTGAGCTACTTCCCCTTCTTCATCTATAGCACGAAATTCAGCGGGTAAGTAATACACCATATTAATATCCATACCTTCATGAACCGGTGTAGACTCATAATCAAGCATTTCATCTCCTTTCGCAAGCATGTTCACTGACTCCGAAATATCTCCAAGGGAAGAGGAAGTAGTAGGCAAAGTGGATGATGTAATAGTAGCCACATCGTACTCCGTTGGTGGTGTAGGTGTTGCTATGATCAATGCAGAAGCTGCTATATTTTCCTTTTGCTTTGGCCCGCACACTTGTTTTGGGGTTACCATGGGACGACTTTCATTGAATAATTTATCCCTTAGCTTTTCTGCTTCTTATTCCTCCTTCTCATGACTCCTCATGCGTTGCAATCTCCTTTTTTGCGCCTTGGTCAGACCAGAAGGACACCACTTAGGCTAAGTATATTTTGGATCCCTCGACTTGGCCTTGCTTGTGCTACCTTCATGATCGTTTGCCATGGGTACTTGCTGGACCGCAGCCATATCTTTATTAGAATCAGCCGGATTATCAACAATAATCGACTCTTTGATTATTAATTCTTTAGTGCCTATCATAATCGGCTTGGGGGGCCTGGCGCGCCGAGGTGGGTTGTGCCCACCTGGTGGCCCCCCTCTGGTGTTTATTGACTCCAATATTTCTCAAATAATCCATGAAAAATCCCCGTGAAGTTTCAGCACATTTGGAGTTGTGCAGAATAGGTAGCCTGACGTAGCTTTTCCAAGTCTAGATTTTCAGCTGCCGGAATTCTCCCTCTTGGTGTGTTCCTTGCAAATTATGAGAGAAAAGGCATTAGAATTACTCCAAAAAGCATTATTATGGATAAAACATTATAAATAACAGTAAGAAAACATGATGCAAAATGGACGTATCAAGTAGTTGATGAGAGAGGAGGAGTAGGGTTGGGCGGTAAAAGGGGTGCGGAGCAAATGGAAGTGGATGAAGCTAATGAGGAAGATGCAAAGAAGAGGAAGATGGCAAAGGAGGACAGAGTCATGCAAGGAGGAAATATGAGCGCTGGGCTGCAGGGACGGCCCGGAGGGTCCCAATGAAGATCATCGCATGGAAATGTCGGGGTTTGGGGAATGGCTCGGCAGTTCAAGGGCTTTTGTCTCTGTAGAAGCAGGAGGACCCCAACATTCTGTTCTTGTCGGAAACCAGACTTGACAAGGGCAGGATGGAGTAAACTAGGCCTACATAATATGCTCGTACAAGATAATAAGGGGAAGAGTGGGGTTTTTGCCTTGTTTTGGAGGAGGGGGGGTTGATGTAACCTTGAGATGGATGGGCAGAATGCATATTGATGTAACAGTCAAAGAGAAGGATGGTTTTGAATGGAGGCTAACGGGGATTTATGGTGAATCTAGAACGGAGAAGAAAGTGGATACGTGGAGGCTTTTGAGAACCCTTCACCACCAGTCACCACTGCCCTGGGTCTGTATGGGCGATTTCAATGAGGTATTGTATAACCATGAGAAGCAAGGAGGGGTTCCTCGGGGGCATTCACTACTGCAAAATTTCTGAGGCACCCTACAATTCTTTAATCTAAATGACCTTGGCTTTGGAGGTGATGTTTTCACCTGGAGGAACAACAACTATCGCCTGGACAGATACATCCGTGAACGCCTTGACAGAGTGGTTGCTTCACCCATGTGGTGTGCCCGCTTTCCATATTACAAGGTGATTAATGGCAATCCAGAAAATTCTAACCACAAACCAGTTGTACTCTGGGTGCACGGGGATAGAGCGGCACGGAGAAATCACAGCATGACACAAGCTAAGCGATTTGAAGCCCGCTGGTTATTGGAAGAGGGGTGTGAGGAGTTGGTGCAGCAAGCGTGGGCTGATGCGGCAGAAACCTCTGTAACTAGCAAGCTAGCGGCAATTCAAGAGGCCCTCCATATATGGAACCATGACGTCCTGGGTGACCTACAAAAATGAGCTAGGAAACTTAAAAAGGAGTTGGAAGAAATTAGAAGACAACCCCTGTCTCAAAGCCAGATCAGGTGGGAGTTAACCATTAAAGGCCAGCAAAACAAACTGGAAGACCAAATTGATCTGGCGGGTGTCGACTGGTTGGAGAAGGGAGACTGAAACAAAAAAAATCCCAAGCCTTTGCCTCTGAACGGAGAAGGAAGAACACTATAATAAAACTAAAGAGGGAGGATGGTGTGGAGGTAACCGAGGAGGAGGGTTTAAAGGCCCTCGTAACTAACTATTTCTCTAGCTTGTTTACCCCCGTGATAGGTTCAGATGTGGCGGATATCCTTGATCATATCGCACCAAAAGTCACACCCAAGATGAATGAGTTCCTAACAAAAGAGTTTACCACATCAGAGGTAAAGGTGGCCCTGGATTCCATTGGGGACCTGAAAGCACCAGGAGTGGATGGCCTCCCCGCTATCTTCTACAAGCATTTCTAGCAGCTAATTGGTGATGAAGTGGTACACAAAGTTTTCCAAGTTTTACAAGGCGGCAGTATACCGGAGGGATGGAATGACACACTACTGGTGCTTATCCCAAAGGTTCAGAACCCTGAAAGTCTCAAAGACCTACGCCCGATTAGCCTATGTAATGTTGTTTACAAACTCGTGTCAAAAGTTCTTGCCAACCGACTGAAGGATATCTTGGGGAGATAATATCGCCAAACCCGAGTGCGTTCGTCCCGGGACGACTCATCTCCGACAACACAATCCTGGCATATGAGATGACACTTTACCTGAAGAGGAAGAGAGCTGGAGGTACTAGCTTTGCGGCGCTGAAACTTGACATGAGCAAGGCCTACGACCGTGTGGAGTGGTCGTTCCTGGAGAAGATTATGGGCCAGCTCGGCTTTGCACCGACCTTCATAAACCAAATCAGCAAGTGCATGTGTACTTTCAAGTTCCACTTTAAGATCAATGACACATGCATTGATACGGTGATCCTAGGGCGGGGGCTGCGGCAGGGCTGCCCTATCTCTCTGTATCTCTTCCTGCTTTGTGCGGAAGGGCTGTCGGCTCTCATGCATCAAGCGGAGGCAACGAGTTCTCTCAAAGGCATAAAGATTGCTCCAGCGGCCCCACTAGTAATGCACTTGTTGTTCGCTGACGACTCTTTTTTTGCTCATGGAGGCCACGGAGGAGAGCATGAACGCGGTCAAGGACATTTTGGAGGTATATGATGGGGCTCGGGCCAGACGACCAGTCGAGGCAAGTCAGCCATCCTTTTCAGCAAGAACACGTCGCGTCATAGAAAGGATCACCTGATTCAATTGTTAGGTCTCCGGACCGAGGGTCATCACGGGAAATACCTTGGACTCCCAGCCTATGTGGGCAAGTCATGCCAGGCATGCTTTGAATATTTGCGTGACCAGATTTGGGAGCTTCTGCAGGGGTATAAGATCAAACTTCTGTCAAATAAAGGGAAGGAGATCCTAATCAAAACAATGCTCCAAGCCATACCAGCCTATGCCATGGCCTGTTTTGATCTGACCAAATCATTGTGCGAGAGCATTAGCCAGATGATCTGCCGCTTCTGGTGGGCCAACCAAGATGATGACAAGAAGCATCACTAGGTCGGATGGGAGAAGATGACACTACCAAAGGAGGAGGGAGGTTTGGGCTTTAGGGACCTGTACTCCTTCAATATGGCCATGTTGTCTCACCAAGTCTGGAGGTTACTGCAAGCCCCAGATTCTTTGTGTGCCCAAGTGCTTAAAGCAAATTACTATCCCACTAGCGACCTCCTAGCAGCTCAAGCTTCCCCTGGCATTAGCTATGTCTGGCGCAGCATTCTCCAAGGAGTGGAGGTAATCAAGGAGGGCATGGTCTGGAGAGTTGGGAATGACGAGCAGGTCTAGATATGGCAGGACCCATCACTCCCTTCAGGCCTCGTGAGATTCCCAAGATCACCACACGTGAACAACTTGTTAACCAGCGTTACGGAACTGATTGACCCGACCACACACACATGGGACCAACAACTGGTACGACAAACCTTCCTTGGCGATGAGGCCATCACTATCCTGGGGATTCCCATTTTTGAACATCATGAGGACTTTATTGCGTGGCAATTCGATAGCAAAGGCATGTTCTCTGTCAGATCAGCCTACAGAGTGCATGTCGACCTTGAAAAGCGCCATAGAACCCACGCCGGGCGACAACTCCATAGGAGAGGTCGGAGACATGAAGTTGTGGATGAAGCTCTGGAATATCCACTGCCCAGGCAGGGTCCATCATTTCATGTGGCGAGTGGCACACAATAGTCACCCTATGCTCAGGAATGTTCAACGCATCGGCGTGGAATTGGACACGGACTGTATCATGTGCAAGCGCCTCCCTGAAGACAGAGGCCATCTGTTCTTGAGGTGCAAGGAAGTGAAGCAGATGTGGTGTAGTGATGTCTACTACACAAATTTATTCTTGTAGACACGTGTTGGGCCTCCAAGCGTAGAGTTCTGTAGGACAGTAGCAATTTTCCCTCAAGTGGATGAGGTTTATCAATCCGTGAGAGGTGTAGGGTGAAGATGGTCTCTCTCAAATGACCCTGCAATCAAATACAAGAAATCTCTTGTGTCCCCAACACACCCAATACAATGGCAAATTGTATATCTGCACTAGTTTGGCGAAGAGATGGTGATAAAAGTGTAATATGGATGGTAGAAATATATTTTTATAATATGAATAAATAAAAACAGCAAGGTAGCAAATAGTAAACAGGCACAAAAACGGTATTTCAATGCTTAAAAACAAGGCCTAGGGTCAATACTTTCGCTAGTGCAATCTCTCAACAGTGCTAACATAGTTGGATCATATGATTATCCCTCAAAGTGTAATAAAGAATCACTCCTGAGTTCCTATTAGCGGAGAACAAAAGATAGTAATTGTTTGTAGGGTACGAAACCACCTCAAAGTTATTCTTTCTGTTTGATCTATTCAAGAGTTCGTACTAAAATAACACAAAGCTATTTTTTCGTTCGATCTATCCTAGAGTTCGTACTAGAATAACACCAAAGCATATTCATATTCATAATACTCAATCCACACAAAGAACTACAAGGAGACCCCAAAGTTTCCGTCGGAGAAAAGATAATAAAAACGTGCATCAACGCCTATGCATAGATTACCCCAATATCACCACGGGAATCCACGAGTTGAATGTCATAACATATATCAAGTGAATCAATAAGATACCCCAATTGTCACCTCAAGTATTCATACCACAAGACATATATCATGTGTTCTCAAATCTGAACATTCAATCCGACATGACAAAACTTCAAAGGGTAAAGATCCAATTCATCACAACAAGAATATAGAGGGGAGAAACATCATATGATCCGACTATATTAACAAAGCCCATGATATAGATCACGAGAGAGAGAGAGAGAGATTAAACACATAGCTACTGGTACAAACCCTTAGCCCCGAGGGTGGACTACTCCCTCCTCATCGTGGTGGACGCCGGGATGATGAAGATGGCCACCGGAGATGATTCCCCCCCCCCCGGCAGGGTGCTAGAACGGGTCTAGATTGGTTTTCAGTGGCTACGGAGCCCTGCGGCGACGGAACTTTTGATCTAGGTTAACCCCGAGGGGTTTCAAAATATTTGGGAATTTATAGTGCAAAGAATGGGTACGGGAGGCCACCGAGGTGGGCACAACCCACTTGGGCGCGCCAGGGGGCCCTGGCGTGCCCTGGCGGGTTGTTCCCCCTCGAGGCACCCCCAGGTGCAGCTCTGGCCCATTGGGTTCCTTCTGTTCCAAAAAAATCTCCGTAAAGTTTCACGGTGTTTGGACTCTGTTTGATATTGATTTTCTGCGATGTAAAAAACAAGCAGAAAACAACAACTGGCACTGGGCACTGGGTCAATAGGTTAGTCCCAAAAAATGATATAAAGTTGTTATAAAAAGATTGTAAAACATCCAAGAATGATAAAATAACAGCATGAATACTTCATAAATTATAGACACATTGGAGACGTATCAGCATCCCCAAGCTTAATTCCTACTCGTCCTCGAGTAGGTAAATGATAAAGGAAATAATTTATGAAGTGTGAATGCTAGCAAAGTGCATAAGTTTGATCAATGATAATTTCAATCACTTTTCCTAGCATCATAACAACAATTCTTTCTTATGAAACTTCTCATGTTATAGTAGCAACAAATTCACATGTTAAGGTTCAAACAATGAATTCTCTTGAAACTCAACAACCTATGTTCACAGTCACCAAGCAATTGCAATTCAACTTATTCAACGGAGTTTAAGTAAGAGCTCCACATACTCAACCATCATATAGTCTTCTATGAATGCTAACACTCACCTTGTACGCATGAGCAAAACGTTTCAACCAGACACATAGAAAGATAGGGGCTTATAATTTTGCCTCCCAACGTATTCACCTCAAGGGTGATGTCAACAATAATAACTCATGCTACCCATATTCAACCGAACATATGTGCCTAGATCTTTCCTCACCACATGATGCTTGCCAAAGGAAAAAAGGAATAGAGAGAGAAACTTTGACTCTTTGCATAAAAGTAAATACTGGAAAGTAAAAGAGATGCCCTTCACAGAGGGAAGTAGGGATTTCTAGAGGTGCCAGAGCTCAAAGCAAAAATTGAGAGATAAAAACATTTTGAGAGGCATACTTTTCCCACCAATGAAAACGACTTAGAGCTCACAACACTTTTCATGCTAGATATATCATGGGCGGTTCCCAAACAGAAAATAAAGTTTATTCCTTTTTCCACCACACTTTCACTTTCCATGGCTAACCGTATCCACGGGTGCCCTCCATACCAACACTTTCCAAGGAATTTATTGTTTGACAACATAAAGTAAATTCATTTTTCATTTCAGGACTGGGCATCCCTAATACCTTTGCCTTACTCTCATGCAATGACAAGTGAATAAACACTCATCATAAGAATAACACATCTAGCATGGAAAATATTGGCCACCCCTCATCGCCTCGCGAGCGGTATGAGTACACAAAAGAGAAATTTATTTTGAATATTAGAGATGGCACATACAAATTTGCTTAGAACGGAAAAAGAATACCGCATATAGGTAGGTATAGTGGACTCTTGAAAATAAGATTTGGGTTTCAGGGTTTTTGGATGCACAAGTAGTATCTCTACTTGGTGCGGAATTTTTGGCTAGCAAAGATGGGGGCAAGCACCACATGTTGAAGGATCTATGACAATATAACTATGAACAAACATAAACCATTACGTTGTCTTCCTTGTCCAACGTCAACAATTTTGGCATATAATATTTTGATGGGGGCTCACAATCACAAAAGATTTCCATGATAGTGTATTTGCATGTGAAAGTTCTCTTCCTTATACTAATTATTCGTGAATTGCTTGTATGACCAATATTGTGATTGTCAAGCCTCAAAAGATTTCACTTTCTAAACCCAATGTGAAGCTACCACTAGGCATGATATGATTTCAAATTCATGACATTCAATTTATTCAACAATTTACTCATAGGATATAAGTGAAGCACAAGAGTAAATGACATAGAAAAGAGCTTCATTGACGGGATGTGAATGCCACTTACTTAGCCTCCTTGGCAACTATTTGAGGACTCTATTTTATTTAAAAACTTTCAGATCCAAATACTTTATTAAAACATCAAGCAAAACAAAACAAAATGACAATCCAAGGATAGAAAACATCATGTGAAGAAGCAAAAACTTAGGCTCAACTGATACTAACCGATAATTGTTGAAGAAAAAAGGTGGGATGCCTACCGGGGCATCCCCAAGCTTAGATGCTTGGGACCTCTTGAAATATTATCTTGGGATGCCTTGGGCATCCCCAAGCTTGAGCTTTTGTGTCTCCTTAATTCCTTTTATATCACGGTTTCCCTAAATCTCAAAAGCTTCATCCACACAAAACTCAACAAGAACTCGTGAGATAAGTTAGTATAAACCAATGCAAAACCCTTATCATTCTATACTGTAGCAAATCACTAAAATTATTATTCAACATTGCATACTAAATTTATCTTCATATTTAATACTCCTATCCTCAAATAGAATCATTAAACAAGCAAACATATGCAAACATAACAGCAATCTGCCAAAACAGTACAATCTGTAAAGAATGCAAGAGTATAAATACTTCCCTAACTCCAAAAGTTATGAAAATTTACCAACTATAGAAAATTTATCAGAGATCATTTTGCAAAAAAGTTTCAACATTTTATCACATTCTGAATTTTCTAGGGAATTTTTGCAACAGCGGTAAACTTTCTGTTTTCAAACAGCAACATGTATACTTGCAAAATAAGCATGACAAAGGCTATCATTGCCACTTTTATTGAAATAAAAGGTGCAAAACATTATTCCAAATAACAGCAAGCAAATCCTAACAAAATAAATTGACGCTCCAAGCAAAACACATATCATGTGACGAATGAAAACATAGCTCCAAGTGAGGTTACCAATAATGTTGGAGACGAAAGAGGGGATGCCTTCCGGGGCATCCCCAAGCTTAGTTGCTTGGATCTTCCTTGAATATTTTCCTTGGGGGTGCCTTGGGAATCCCCAAGCTTAGGTTCCTATCACTCCTTATTCTCCTCATATTGATATCTCACCCAAAACTTGAAAACTGCAATCACACAAAACTTAACGGATCTTTGTGAGATAGGTTAGTATGATAAAGAGAAAACCATTTCACTTTTGGTACTGTCAAAGACAATATTAACAATTGTTTCCACACAATGCTTATTGCATCATATCATATCATTTTTACAATTTATATTGAGCAATATAAGCCATAGAAACTAGAAAACAAGCAAACTATGCATTGAAAACAGAATATGTCAAAAACAGATCAGTTTGTAGTAATCTGCACTCAAACCATACTTCTGCTACTCCAAAAATTCTGAAAATTTAGTAACACGTGAGAAATTTGTATATTAATCTTCTAAAAAAGAATCAACTCAATATCACTCTTCTGTTAAAAATAAAAATTATTTTTGTGAGCGCATAAGTTTCTGTTTTTCAGCAAGATCAAATCAACTATCACCCAACAAGATCCTAAAGGCTTTACTTGGCACTTTATTGAAACAAAAGCAATAAAAAATTATTACCACAGTAGCATAATCATGTGAACACATAAAAACAGTAGGTAAAAGTGTTGGGTTGTCTCCCAACAAGCGCTTTTCTTTTATTCATTTAAGCTCACTACAAAAAAAGACACATCCGTGACATTTTAGGCCGAACGAATTTTTTTTCTGTCATACTTATGACACTTCTATGACAATAATTGTGACAAAACACGGTATCATCATAGATGTGGTGGCGTCCTACTTCTATGACAAAAAATTATGATAGAAAATGGGCTTTTCGTCCTGGGCGGGCCGGAGACGCAGCTGCATGACATTCTTTGGGCCGTCCATGACGGAAAAAACCGTGGTAGAAGCGAGGGCGAGGGAAATATCAGGGTGTTCCCGGTTACGGTGGGTGGTCGGGGCCGAGCGATTCACGTTTCTCTCATACTCGCACGCACGTGGGTGCGAGGCGTTGGGCTCTAACTGAACCCGAGTGATTGCACTTCAGGCTACACGTTACTGAACCCGAGCGATCGATCGATGGTTGTTAACCGAACTCGATCGAGCGATTCCTTCGCTACTGCTGCTAACTGAAGCTGATCGATGTTGCCTCTAGATGAACAGTGAGCGTTGCTGGGGGGGGGGGGTTGGATGAACAGTTCCCGGTGGGGTGGATGAATAGGACCCCGTGGTGTTGCCTCTGGATGAATAGTGAGCGTTGCTGGGGGGTTTGGATGAACAGTTCCCAGTGGGGGTGGATGAGCAGGACCCCGTGGTGTTGCCTTTGGATGAACAGGACCCCGATCGATCGAGCCGGTTGGGGCTGGATGAACAGGACCCCGTGGAGGGCTGGATGAACAGGACCACCCCGTGGAGGGCAGGATGAATAGTAGACGGTGGATGGCTGGATGAACAGTAGCCCGTGGAGGGGTGGTTGAACAGGAGCCCGTGGAGAGGGCTAGTTGAACAGTAGCCGGTGGAGTAGCGTGCGGTGGAGGCTGGATGAACAGGAGCCCGTGGATGAACAATCGTAGGTGGAGGCTGGAGGAGGTCGACGATGGATGAGCACTAGCCCGTGGAGGCTGGAGGGGGTCGACAGTGGAGATGAACAATATCCCATGGAGTCCCATTTTGCGGTACGCCACACCCCTCCCGATGAACATGACCCCTGTTTCGACAGTAGCGCACCAACACAAGTCTGTTTCCTCCATTTTGCGGTACGCCACACCCCTCTCGATCAACAGGACCCCCGTTTCGACCGTAGGAGGTCCGTTTCCTCCGTTTTGCAGTACGCCAGACCCCTCCCGATGAACAAGATCTCGTTTCGACCATGGCCGGACGAACACAAGGCCGTTTCCTCCGTTCTGCGGTACGCTAGGCCTCGTTTCCATTAGTTGTTCCGTCCAAGCCCTCCCGATGAACACGATGACGCATTCCATTCCGACCCAGCCGGTTGGCTCCCCATGAACACGACGATGACGTTGTTTCTCCGTTCCAACCCAACCATGTATCCGAGCCCTGGCCGTACGTATGTGCGAGTAGGCGTTCGAGACCCTGCCCGTATGTACGTATGTGGCCGTATTTTCTTTCTTGCACACTGGCCACTGTACTTACGTGTACATGCTACGTGCGCGTCTCTACTCCGACACATGCGCGCCTCTACATCGACCAATATGTACGTACACGTTCGCGACCAGAATGACAACACTACATATGCTTCGACCAGGTGGCTCCCGACTGTCAGGCACTTCCTTGCATGTGAAGATGTAGCTGGTGGGTCCCAGCAGTCAGGGGGCGAATCGTTTTTTTCTAGACGCACTTCCTTGCATGCGAAGATGTAGCTGGTGGGTCCCAGCAGTCAGGGGGAAACATTTTTTTCGCGAAATACGGTGGCCCGTCTGGTGGGTCCCTGCTGTCAGGTGGAGGAATAATTATTTTGCGCGTAATAAGGAGGCACTTCCTTGCTACGGTCGTGGACCCAGCTGTCAGCCTCTCCACGTACAGTCCACGTCCGATGGAAGCCGTTCCTTGACCATGTTGACCACGCCACGCCGAGAGCACCATGGCGGTGGACGATGGTGAGGCCTAGGAAGGGGACGACACGACAGTGGATGCCCATGCAGAGAGGAGTACGAGGGTTCACTGGTTCGGCTGCGGTGTGAGGCTGCCGTCGCCGCAGAATAACAGGGGGTGTGGGTGAGTGGAGGAATGGCCTGGCTAGCGATGGGAGTAGTATGGGGCCGGTGAGGCCTCCGCGGCAGCACAGCCGGCCACGAGAGGCAGGAGCAGGCGGCACGACCGGTGCTGCTTTGGGCGGCTGGAGCAAGAAGACCAGAGGTTGAAGAAGCACTAAGGCCGTTGGATGGACATCGTATGGTCACTTGAGCTAGAATCGTTCATATTGACTAAGTTGACAAAGCCCTTCGTCCCCGTCAACTTAGTAGGCCCACAAGTCAGCCTCCCACTGTGGTGGGTCCCAGCTGGCAGGGGGGTATTCATTTTTTTTGTGCGCAATAAGGAGGCACTTCCTTGCGTGTGAAGATATAGTTGGTGGGTCCGACCTGTCAGCGGAGGGAATTTTTTTCATGAAATACAGAGGCCCTTCCGGCGGGTCCCAGATGTCAGGTTGAGGAATCATTATTTTGCGCGTAATAAGGAGGCATTTCCTTGTGTGCGGCCATGGACCCAGCTGTCAGCCTTTCCACGTACAGTCCACTTCCGATGGATGTCGTTTGTTGACCATGTTGACCACGCCACGCCGAGAGCACCAGGGTGGTGGACGACGACGATGCCTATGAAGGGAACGACATGGAGCCGGGGAAGACACGACAGTGGCTGCCCACGCGCTGGAGAGTACGAGGGTTGACTGGTTCGGCTATCATCGCCGGAAAATAACATGAGGTGTGGGTGAGTAGAGGGATAGACATGCCAGGGATGCGAGTATATGATGGGTCCGTGAGGCCTGCCCGGCAGCACAGCCGGCCATGGGAGGCGGGAGCAGGCAGTTCCGACGATGCTGGTTTGGGCGGCTGGGGCAGGAAGATTAGAGACTGAAGAAGCACGATTGCCGTTAGATTGACATCTAACGGTCTGATGCTGGTAGAGTTGATTGTTGACTAAGTTTCTTTTTTGATAAAACTTTTGTACGCATGAACTTAGTAGGCCCACAAGTCATCCTCCAAATCCGTGGTAGACAACATAGAGCCCATTTGCTCTTTTTTAATAATTTGCAGCCCATTCGCTAATTCTAAAGTAATTTATTACAACCCATTTTCTGCCCAGGACCACGATCGAAAAGTTCAACCTTATTTTACATATTTCGGTGGAGTCTGAACTTTTATAATCCCGAAATGATAATTTTTTTAAAAAAACTTATTGATTTGACAAAAAATCGTTTTGTTTTTGTAAGCAAATAAGACGTGGGACAATTGAGTTGGTTTAAGGGAAAACCAGTGGTAAAAAAAATCAGCGTTGGGAGGGAAAACAACAACAAAAATAAGTATGTAAATATGAAAAGGGAATTTTATATATTTTTAATATAATGATACGTGTATATGAACTAGTAAAACTATAGGTAGAGATTAGAAAACGGATGTAGGACATGCGTTTCAAGAGGAAAATAGAACTAGGCTGTGTGTTTGATTCAGTAAAAAAAAGTGCCTGTGGATGTTGTAAGACAAAATATAACTAACGCTGGCGGGCCAGAGGCCAGTAGATACCAGCTGGATCTTTGTGCCCCGTTGTCGTCATGGGCTGGGCCTGTTAAAAACAAAGTCAAGCCTGGACAGTCTATAGCCCAGTTGAAACTTGTTCGACCTGAAGAAACAATATACGTGCTCAATAAACAAGAGAATTCTGCAAGTATAGACTGATAGCTAGGATGCAGCAGGGATATTGTTTTTTCATCGTGATAATAAGAGCATGCACTTGTTTCAAAAATTTTGGAGAACTGGTAATTCGAACGGCAGGTGCTTATGCTACCCATCAAATAAAAATCAGGTGCCTGAAAATTCGTTTCAAAACAAATGATTCAGCTTTATATCCACGTCGACCCTCGGCATGATGGTTGGAAGCAAATGCCAAGTTCATACCAAAAGATCGTTAACAACAATACCAACTTGCGGACGACAAGGTAGTACAAGTACCAATACCAAACTAACTTATAATCTTTTTACTCCTGGCCCTAGTGTTCGTCTGGTAGAAAATCTTGCAGAGGACCAGCTCCCACTCCTTCTCTTGCTCCAGGTGCCCGGGGTGGTACTGGTGCATCACCCAGTTAGTCCTCTGCTGGTCGAAGTTCTTGTTGGTGTGCAGCACCAGAACCTTTTTGCTGCCCGTATGCCGGCCGTTGACCATCACCGGCAAGGTATTGCCAGTGTTGTGCCACATCGCGTGCATGCCGCCTCCGACTGTATCTTGCAACGCGTCCACGTGCCCCTTTTGAACGCCCTGGAATTGCGCTGGAAGAAATGCTTGCTTAGGCCACTCAGTATGATACCTGCAGTATTGTCGAATACAGGTTTTAGTGTATGTAGTTGGCATTTTCATAACATCTTTGGCATGTTGCAGTCACTTGTTTCACTTTTTTTATTAACTGTCAAATTGTAATTGCTTCACCAGGTCTGCGTCTAAAAAGAAAAATCGAGCTATAAACAAAGGAATATGTTTGTGCAAGTAGACGGCCGATCGGTGTCTTACCTGGAAGTTTCTCAGGATGGGTGTAGCATATGCCGTGCTCGCTGTCGATGTTTGGTATGAACAAATCGATGAGAGGGTGAGATCTCGCGCTGTCAGCACTCACTTTGGCCTCAAGGAGCTCCTGATCCATGGGATCGAACTTGACGCCAGTCGGCAGCACCGGCCAATCCTTCTTTGACTTGCATGGGTTAATTCTAGTTATATGGTACTCAATGTATGATCAATCGACTGTTTTAAGTGAATGATGAAAGATTTCGACAGATAAGTGGTACTCCAAATCTGAAGTCCAGAATACCCGAACACGCCGCCGGGATTCTTGTGTCACCTCACGCACAGCGTGTTGTCACATCAATTCAATGTGTGGACATGATGAATAATTTGACCGACGTATACTAGTACTGCTACTGTACTACTTACTAGTTGTATTTAGTGTCACATTTTAACCATAGGTTTAACTAACAAGTACGCACTTGAAGCCTAAGTGATATATATATATATATATATAACACATCATCTCCATCATCATTATCAGTACATCCTGCACAGGTGAGTTAGGATGCACTTGATCCCAGAAAGGTATCTATCCTTCAAACCAGAGGAGTGCTTCAAACTAACAACAATACATAATATCCAACAAAAGAGGGTCGTGCTACTGCAGCAGAATACATGGCTCAGTCTACATATCAGTACGAATCAAGTTGTGCATATGTGCTATTGGCATGAACCACATCGCCGCATGTCGGGTTTGCAAAAACCATCCATCGCATGGAAGCTTCATGCCTTTCACACACTGAAGATTATCTGGCAACAAGATGTGTCGACGAATCTCTGGATATGGTGATTCATGAAACCCATGGTATGATGTGTAAACACAGCCCCCCTGGCGAATGGAATTTGCATAGAACGGTAATCATCGCCGGTGATATGATCGATGATTGGTTGGATGATCGGATAATTGAGCCCGAGGAACATGGAGTGGTTGCCGAGGCTGTAAACCTGCCTCCAGTTGAATACGCCTGGCCCAATGAAGCTGGGATCTTTCTCGAACACGAAGTAGCCATAGCCATCAATGTCACGAACACCCTAGGAATTGTACTACATGTGGTTTGATGAAATGGTTTGGTCAATTTGGTACGTGCAAATGAGCATCAAATGACCACCGTTAGCTGAACGAGCGATAAACCACCACCCATCGTCTAGTATGATTCTAGATCCTGGAATCATGAAGGCCAGCGCATTTGCATCTGCTGCAACAATTCAAACTGGAGACCAAAAGGACAAAAATAAACAACCATGTTCAGAGTATGTGTGGAATTAAGATTATTATAACAGTGACACATATCATAGACAGAGACTTGCAATGCCGTGGTCATATTCATACCCCAAGTTAAAAAAATAAGCCAATGGATTTTATATTCTAGCAATATATCATGATTCAAACATCATGTAACAATGAGAGGAAAACGGATATGATAGGGCCTACTCATATTCTACCATAGCACTTACTACAGTTATCATATCAACTCTATTTTATAACATGCATCGTTATAAAAATCCTGGAAATGAGAGTAACATATAGCAATCATGAGGTTATACTCATAATATCTATTCTAACAATCATTAGATACCAATTGTTCTCATATCAACTCTAACAATAACATGTGTGATCATAAAAATCTAGGAAATGAGAGGAACATATAGCAATGATGTGGTTATAGACATACTATATATTCTAAATTTGTAACAATGAACAGGCAGTCGTATTCTTAAGGTAAAGGTGAGATGAGATAGAACAATTACACGATGATAGATTCCACCAATATAGGCAGCCAATATGTGCGCCGATTGCATAAACGATGCCATCATGCGCTATAGCATCAGACAGAAGTGTTGGGTAAAGAGGATCGACGATGAGCCATAACCATGTATGGCGACCGGATTCCAGATAGACTAATCCCATGTTGAACACGACAATGAGCTTGTAATCCATGTAGTCTTCTGATGGTGTGGGCACTTCGCAGATTACAACCTTCAGCAAACAGAGGTCGGGCCAAAAGCTCGATGTGTCTCGTGCGTAGTAGGCAGGAGTGTCCGGCGGGCCGCGAGGCTCGATGGCGGTCGGTATCCAAAGATGGAAGGGCGATCTCTAGCTGGGTGTAGATATCCACGAGACGCCACGGACTACCGGATTGGTGGATGAGGACGATCCAGTTGGCCTTCATGCCCGGCCAATAGTGGCCGCGAATGAAGGACAGGTGGACGGGTACTGGTAGAATGTCGAGGGGCACCATGGCAACCTCCGTAGGATCGTCAAGTCGATGTCTGGGCCACATGCGAGGATCGGGCATCAGCAAGCAGGGTGTCTTGAAAAGAGCCGGCCGGTTGCAGACGAGTAGATGGTACAAAGACACCGAGCATGCGGCCAGACGGATGGTGCTGAGTAGGTCCATACGATTACAGATCTGCTCCAAGAGAACATCGGGGAGGGAATTCCAATCGCGGTTCTGCGTGTCAGTCGGTTCTGCCATTGGGGTTTCTGGTGCCTGCGAGCCAGCGAAGAAGTGGATTCGGGCGGTAAGTGAAGAAGCTTCTCCTCTTGTGGCCGAGCAATGAGCGGGGGGGGGGGGGTATGGTACGCGCGAGCTATCAAGGAAGATAGCGCGGGCGGGCGAGCAGAGAGCGGGGGGAAATGGTGTGCGGCCGACGATGGGGAAGAGAGGAGGAAGAAGAGTGGAAGACGGGGAATAAAGTGCATTAAATCTCAATTCTACTACTACTACCAGGATATACCGTCCTTCGGAGTGTAAATAGTTACACCGATGACATATGTGTCTACCGCAAGAGGGCCCATATGTCAGTTAATGGAGGACAGAAGTGTGCTTTACTGGCAAACATGATGGCAGTACTGGATAAGGCCGATTTAGTAACACCAACACGTTGGTTCAGCTTATTAACTAAGTGTCCCATCTGCTACAGCGTGTATTGTCACTTCACTGCGAAGACTAGTTGAATAGTTCTCTCTGACCGATATGGGGAATAATGGATCGCGAAGACTTCCTTTCTACATTATCCCTATGCCTCTAAGCTCACTTCACTCATTTTGCTCCGTACGTAGTCACTTGTTGAAATCTCTAGAAAGACAAATACTCCATATTTGGGAACAAAGGGAGGATTTTACTCTGTATTTGGGAACATAGGGAGGATTTTACTCCGTATTTGGGAACAGACGGAGTATCACCATATGGAGGGAACAGAGGAAGCTTGAAATATGAACATGTCAATGGGAGGGAGTAAGCCGCATGCATGCATGCAACATGCAACACTCACACATACACATGGATGCACGCAACACTCACGCACCCATGCGGCACACAGCACACGACACAACACACACACTCATGCTCAAGTGCTCAACCTACTCCCTATGCCCATGAAAGATTGTACATTTAGATATTTACACATTGACCAGGGCATAATTAACGCCCAAAAATAGCAGACTTATGTGTGCATGCGACCATTGAGAGAAGAAGATTAAATGAAGGTCGTTGCATGCTGTAATTAAGGATAGGCATGTAGCCTATACCTAGAGCACAAGTTGGTGCATTAGTCAATCTATATCGATTTAGATTAAAGGCTAAATGCATTGGAAGTGTACATGTACTACACTCTTTGTTTTTTAGCTGATTTCTTTGCTCTGCCAACTGACAGGTGGGACCCAGAAACCAGGTGACAATTTAACCAGTCAACAAAGTGCCACGTCGACTATGTGGCCAGTCAGTAAGGTGCAATACGGTGCTCTACGATGAGCTAGTGATCGTATAATCACCGCAAAACTATATATAGTGACCGTAAAGAGCGTATTGTTACATACGTTGACCGCCAGTGTATTTTTCTCGTTTGAAATTAAGCCATATTAACCGGAAAGGACGCAGTATGGACTAGTACTAGTACTGCTTTGATGTGTCCCGTCAACTCACCGAACGAGGAGAAGCTTGCTTACTACGCCTCTCCTTCGCCCACGCGCGACGTGGTTCACAGGACGAGGAGAGGGTTTTGACTACAGCGCCCTCTCCCTCTCCCTCTCCCTCGCCCTCGCCCTCGCGGTAGACGTGCAGTAGTTCAATCGGTGTCAGATTGCCAGAAGCATAATGTGTACTATAGTATCATCATTGTTGGACCTTCCGAAGAGGCGAAGAGCCAAGTGCAAGGTTCACATGAGTACGAACTGTTGAACCTCCCGAAGAGGCAAAGAGCCAAGCGCAAGGTTTTATAGGAGTTGTCGTCCTAGTAGGAGCGTACTACAACTATAGCGAACGATGCTACTGTATGATGCCGCCACGTCACGTATATCCAAAGCTGTGCCACCTTTTTTCTCAAAGAGCATGTTGGAGCCCGTGCAACAACCACACAAGTTGCACGTACACATAACACATTTACTAGTAATAAATTCTAAAGGACAAATTCCAGTATGCCACACAAGTTCACAATTTACCGTACTCCACTTACACGTTATAGATGGGCTACATGTCCTCCTCTAGGTTCCAGTCCCAGGTGTTCTTCATGTATGGCACGATCCATAGCGGTGGGCAACGGGAATCATTGTCGTAGCTTTCTAGTCCGGTTCCACACGATGGATACTCATCCAAGCTGAAGCGGCATAAATCAGGGATAGCGTGTCACGGCATGTCGTTCATCCGATGGTGCGCACTAAAGACACAACCATGCTTCATGAACGGCAGGCCTTCCGTGTCGTGCACGGAAGGTGGCATCCGCTTCACAATGGGGTAGCTATCCTCAATGAAAAGCGAGTACTCTCCAAGAGTGTTCCTCGGCACCCACGTAGCATCACGGGGGTCGAACTCGGCGCCGTTCATCTGGTACACGCGGCATCTCAGATCTGGACACATGGTGATGTACATAGTCAAGGTCCATGCATAATAATGTTGTGCTCAAATATGGCGGCCAGTAATACTGTGCAGCAAATAGTACTACTCCGGTATAGAGGAAGTAAAATAACCGGCTTATTATATATAGCCACTCTTGGCTACATGGATGAGATAGTAAGACATGGAAAAACAAAAATGGTGGCAGCGAGTGGGTAAAAAGTACTCCAAGGTAAAAAGTACTCCTACTAGTACGTAAGTAGAGTACTAGTACAACAATGAAAGAGAAGGCGAGAGGGTTAAAAAATGGAATACCTGGGTAGATGGTGACGGTCCGATCGTGGTAGATTGTGTGACCATGTTGCACATCAGTGGTACCATGGGTAACCACTGCTAAGATAGTTGATCCCAATATGCCAAAGTCAGCTACAAGGTTCCAGGTTCGACCGAATTGCGGATGCAAATGCACATCCAGGATCGGCGATCTTATTTTGTTCGCGGGATGACTGGTCCCTGCAAAATAATGGAGTACCGTTAGGGATGCAAATGATGGTTTGTGCATTCCGTTTGTAATCTCCCATACCGTAGGATGGCAACCAGATGAAACAAGTCCCCTGGCTTGTCACCGCGAAGATGCGGCCTAGATGGCGCACGGCGTCTTCGAACGTGTAGGGGTACAAATCTGCCGCCGCCAACATGCGCCAGCCTCTGCCGTTACTGCCTCTTGCATTGATGGCAATCCTCATGTCGAACACCGCGATGAGATAGTAATCGTCGTAGCCGCGTCGCTTTGTCGGCGGGTCCGCAATTGCTATCTTCTTCAATCTCATGTAGGCATCATCATACGTATTCAAGCCCAGCCAGTCCGAAGGCCGATCGCAATGGTGGAGAAGGGGTCTACCCGAACGGCCTCACTGCTGTGGATGTTGTGTGAAATGATGGTGGTATCCGGCCAGAGGTATGCAAGGCAATCTTCGTTGGCACCGACCCAGACCTATATATAAGACAGTGGGCAGCGGAGAAATTACGGGATGGAAATGGAATAACTAAGTACTACATGATCAAACTCCATTACTGACCTGCTCATCGGACAAAATCCGACTACCTCTCGACGTCGGCAACTCTAGCAGAGTCAACGTGCAACCATGGCCAGGGAGCGGTGGACTGTTCGAAGGATTGTCCCATAGAAGAACCTTCTCCTCGAGGACGCATGGAAGACCAACAAGCATGGTCTTTTCCCAAGCCTTTTTAAGCACCGTCTTGAAAAAGTTGGTGCAGGAAGCACCGAGTCTTGCGGTGGTGAGGATGTCGGAGTGGCGTGCGATTTCTCCCAGAGGATCGTCGTCCAAGGTCTCCCGGCCCCGACGAGGAGGAGAACCGCCTGGCGAATCCATGGGAGCAGCGATGAACTGCCTTCTCTTCGGGGGGAGGGGAACTGGCGAGGAGGACATAAGAGTGTAGTAACCGCAGGGCCTCGTCCCTTCCAACTGTAGATCGTTCCTTAGCGAAGGGGTGTGGCTATTATTTACTACTAGTACAACATTATGGGACGTTATGGGATTGCATTATACTGTAAATAATAGCACTAGTAAGAAATTTTTGGCACTAGCTAGTAGTTTTTGGCATGGATTAAAAAAATTTGGGTATGTTTTTGCTATTTTTTGTACACACCAAGTAGTGTCAAAAAATGTCTTGCATTATGTGACGGAGGAGTACGTACTCGTACTATAGTAGTACTAGTACTACTTTCTCAACTAGTAGTGCGATGTACTGTACTTCTAGTATAGTGCACCAGTTTTGAACTCTTGAATCTCCTGGCCAAGGAGCTACAATTGGAAGTGGAGGGTACTACGTACTGTTCTCTAGAACCATCGTTGTACTATCAATGCAGGGAAAGTACACCTGCGTAGTGGCCTAGTGGGTACTCTTGGTGCTCTATTCAGCCGCTCCTCTCACGTAGCTGGCCTACTCAGCCGCTCCTCTCACGCACACTCTAGCAGCCTATTTATCAACGACGGTTACTGCGGGGCAGAACATTTGAGTTATTTGATACAGCGAGACTAGGCTTTTCGCTTCAATTTGTGGAGGTGTAATGGATCTCGTCAAACTTTGTTAGTAGTTCCTTCTTTATGAATGAGATGAAGCAAAGCTTTTGCCTCCGTTTCAAAACACAACACTTCAAGAGGAATTTCTTTTATAGTAGAGCTGACAATGGAGTGAAGTCCATGCATGCAACGCCACAAGCTACAGAGTAGTTGTAGAGCACTTTACATACAGAGCCATATTGCATAGTTCCCAATGCCCCGCCAGGCTTTTCCGGCTCCTCGGGCTTAATTGGGAGGCGCTAGTTTAAATATGCTAGTACTAGCTGATGAGGAAGCTGCAAGCGAGGTGAGGCTAGGGCAAGCACGCGAGCCACGAGATGCTGGGAAGGAAAACCCGTTCACGTGGCTAGGCTATCCAGTGCACCCAGATTGTGGTGCCGCACGTCCGTTTGACTTCAAAACTCAAACTACCCGTGTAAAATATTGGCTCGTAGCAAAGTTACTATTTAAAAAAAGGCCGACGTGTGTTTGGTCGGGATCGAACCCACAAAACAAGGTATACACTCCCGCGACCACTAGTAGTACTCGTTGGATTACAACGCAACCTAGAATCACCTTTTGTCGCTAGTAGTACATTGTTCCTTACAAGAAACCCCTAATAATGCAAGAAACCACTAATAATGCCAAGAAACTACTACCACTTGCATACGTGGCAGACTTAAGATAAGACTACTTTATCAACCATTGTACATGCTCTTACCAACCAGCCCTACCAAGAATTGACTACTCTCCAAAGTGTCGTTGTAGGCACGTTTCAACCCATGGCCCTGTTTGGATACATTTGTTGTCAATCTAACCCTGCCATCCAAACACCACTTTGGTTAGAGTTAGTTCAGGGTTAGAATCTAACCTCTGACTTAGAGTATCCAAACATGGCCCATGTCGCCCATTAAGTCAATGCCTTCTATTCGACCGGTCGTTATGACTTGTGGGACCTACATGTCAGTATGCACAAAAATCCCCGAGTGACCTCCTACCTCCGGCCCGTCCACCTAGTCATCCTCGGCCATGGGACGCAGCTACCGCCGCCGGTAGAAGGCGAGGTCAAAACCGCTGGCAGTAAGGAGCCCATCTTGCGGTAGCCCGGATGCCAAGATAGCTTCGTCCAATTGCTTGTCTGCAAAGTTTGCTAGCTAGATTGGCATGGCGGCGCGGCGGCTTGCTCGCACGCGCCACTCTAAGGCCAGCCATCTGGCTTGAGCGAAGGCCAGCACGGTGGCTTTCTCGCTCGTGAGTCATGCTCGGGCCAGCTTGCCAACCCGTGCGGAGGCCAGCGCGGCGTCCGGCCCGTCCGGCGGAGCGGCGGCCAACTCACTCATCACCGGCACCACCGACGAACACGCATCAGTACTGTTTGAAGTAATGTTCAGGAAAAATAATGATTTGAGGGGGAATAACAGGATAGAAGGTCAGATGTGGGTCCCTCGTGTCAACGGTCAAACAAAATGTGTTGGTTTAAGCTGCCTCGCCAGCACGGACGTGTGGTCCAACCCTGTCATAAATGGGTTTAAACTAACCTAATCGGTAGGTAGTAGTTTTGGCGTGGATTAAGAAATTTTTGGTATGTTTTTGCTATTTTTGCACAATAGATTCTTCCTAGGGCTGGTTGAAAGTGGTAGCTTTTTGTTAAATACTCTACATATTGTAAGTAGGAGTGAAAGTTAAGCTTTGGAACCCAATAAGCAAGGCTAGTTACATAGTGCATATGTATACATGATTGAAAGTAAATATCAACCATGAGTGACTAATATCTTGATGGAAAACTCGAAACTATGGAATAGTAGGGAAAAAATTGCATGGTTGGAAATACTAGCAATGTTCATGTGCGTTGCAATGAATCATAATTAGAATAATACTTATTCACAAACTTGATACAAAACACTCTAATTTTGATATACACATATCACTAGAGATATATTATGTTTCAATTAGAATATATTCCTTGGGTTGTTTTGGTGAGGTCAGGGAGGGATGTGGTTGGTTTTAAGATACTAATTATGGGTTTTTCTGCAAATTGGTAGACAAGTGGGATGTTTGTGAGAAAAGGCAACAACTTACCTCACAGTCGTTAGATGTAGATCTAATGGTCACAAACGACGGATGGCAGACACACCATCATCACCAACTTAGTCTTCTGTAGGAGTACTAGCAAGATCCGTGCATTGCACGGAACATCAAGATGCATTTTTTATAAAACCACTCGTTGTGATTGACCCATGCGGGAGTAATCCCATGTGTAAAAACTAATGATATCTCAAGAAATAGGATATAAGGTGAAGAGGAATGGGGCGTGGTGGTGATTGGTGGTCGGACTGAGCGGAGCCATGGGGATTGACGACGCCGGCAGCGGCCACCAGGACAGTTTGTTCCAGAGGCTTCCTTTCTTAATTGCTCAACAATGAGGTTGTTGGAGATAAGGATGAATGAGGGAAGGCCTTGTCTGCAAATGTGGAGAGGGGTGCGGGTATCTTTTAGTTTAATTTCCATCAGTCAGATATAGATCGGACGGTCTATATTGCAAGATGGCACGCGTACCATCATCACCAACTCGGTTTTTTATAAGAGAAGAAATATAAGTATGGAGATACAAATGTATTATCGATACTTGTTTCCGTAAAGTAGCATCTACATTCTATTCAATGCCTCAGCATGTGAGGCCTTAGCACAATGACTTCTCGACTGTGTAAAACAAAGGTTTTCCCGTCGCCGATAAGGAGGGGGTGACGGTGGCGTGCTTTTTGGCTTGCTCTAGTCCTAGTAGTCATACTAGGTGGTCTAAGCACGTGTATATTTATTCTTTTTCATGTCTCGTGTTCTCCGTACTGCCACGACTGTTGATGAATAGATGATAAGTTATTCACGGGGAAACCCTTGTTGAGCGTGTTTGCAAGAGAGAGAGATAGTGTGCGTGTGTGATATGTCTAGAGACTGGGGCAATGATAACATATTCTTTGTGTCTATGTGTATGGAGGATAGAGAGAGACATGTACATGGGGCTTTGTGTTGTGTAACATGGAGACACATATACATAATTAGAGAGTGAGTGTGCGAGATACACATGCAGACATGGGGAGAGATGAGGATCCAAATTAATGGGTGTTTGTGCGCGCGTTTGTGTGTGAGAGGGAGTGTGTGTATGTGGAGTAGAGAGACCACTAATGATGTAAACCTAGTATAAGGGAAGGGGAATGGTGTGACATGTGTAGTAGCAGGATAGCATGGGTGCAGGCGGGGGGAGCGGACTATTTGGAAGAGACATCGATTGTGTGTGGGAGAGGGGTGTGAGAGCGAGAGAGAGAGCTAGCGACGGAGAGAGAGAGAGAGAGGAAGAGAGGGGGTGAGAAAGGGGCGTTTGTGTCCATAAATGGCGTATAGATAGGGAGACAATGTTGATGTTGTTTGAAATTAGCCTATGTACGGAGACGCAAGGGAAGCGAGTCATCGTGTGTGTGATAGGGACTTCATGAGAGATATAGAATAGATGGTGTAGAGAACAATGTGCGAGATCGAGAACGATGATACATTAGGGAGCTATGGAAAGAGTCACGACATATATGTATACAGGGAGGAGCTGGGGCGGGTCCGCATGTGGGAGAGATAGAAAGAGGAGAGTGGTGCACAAGGAGACAAAGTGTGCTTGTTTTGCAGTGGGGGTGGTGTGTGAGGTGAGTGTGCGAGAACCACATAACTAGGGAGATAGACGTTTGGGGGCGACGTTTTGTGTGTATGGGAAAGATACACTCTACATAGTGTGTGTGCTTGGGAAAGAAAGATGACGGGAGACCTAGCTAGAGAGTAGGGGAAGATATGTGTGCATGCCCAACAGACAAAGTGATAGAGACCTATATTGGGGTCCGGACTTTAGAAGAGAGAGGGGTGTTAATGTGCTCGTGTGTTGGTGTTTGGGGAGAGAACGACTTCTGTGTGGGGGGGCGACGAGGGGGGGCTTCAGATAAAGAGTGAGGTGTCTATATTTGAGGGACTTTAGCGTAATTGAGATATACAAGGTTAATAGTGTGTGCACTTAAGGTTGATCAATTTGTTTCACAGTTTGGACTATGAGATAACGATACTTTTGAACATGCATGATATACTTTGATGTACCATAATTACAAACCTAAGATTGGAATTTTGGAATTCGACTCCATCATTAGCTTTTGTAATTCATTTAAACGGAGGTACATTTTTAAGCCGGGATTTCATGATTTCAAATTCATATGTCAAACCTAGAGATATACACATACGGGCATGTTCAAACTTTATAATCATCCACTTTATTCATACACATACACAATTTTGCTTTTGTCATCATATTTAGGATAAACACATTTGGAATTTCATTTGAATTGGACCATATGATGGTATTTGCTTGTAGTAGCTGAATGATCCATATTTGAATTGAATGGAAAATCTAAGTTTCGAGTTGGAGATATTGATTTTCAAAACTTGCACTTTTTTGTGTGCAAAACAAACAAATTCTCGGCCATGATATCATAGTAGGCCGTACAAGAGCATAATATAATTTCAGGTGCCAAAAGCTTTCAAACTTCCCACTCACATCGAAATATCTCGCGCCCGAAAGTTTAGCCCTGCGATATTCCTGTTTTACCCCTGGCACATGAACGGAAAAGGGTTGCTTTGGTAACTCCATTATTTTCCTCTCTTTGCCCCCAACATTCTTCCCCAGAGCCCCTCCCCTTCCCCTCCTCGACCCCACCTCAACCACGGCAAACCACCGAATCTAGTCCTCCACCTCAGCGGTGGACCTCACACCCCGACGGATCTACCTTCCGCACCTTGGAACCCCCAACTGCCAACTCACCACTTCACCGGAGCCGCTTCAGGGACTGGCTTGTACACCGCTCAAGATCTCCTTGACCGCTATCATGGTCCATCGCACCAGACCTGCTTAACCGGCGTCCTCGTCCACCACAATGTAGGCCCTTCACTGACTCCCTCGTTCGTCCCTTCGATGGCCCTTCATACAAGCCCTCGTCCGCCGCAACAGATCCGCCTCACCGAAAGCACTGTACAACGCGCCTGCCGAAGCCTTCGTCCACTGTACCGGACCCGCTCCACGGCGCCATATTCAACTCCACCGGCCCTGTTTTACCGACGCCACAGCCTCATCAGGTTATTTTGCTCTGTACTCCTTCGGTTTTTCTCTTTATCGTGCAACAGTTCACTTACCACAGATGAGCTTTCTTGTATGTCGACGGGCGCCGCAATCGTAGCACCGGAGCCGCTTCAGCAACGACGATAGTCGGCCCAAACTCAACCGCAACACGAGCACCATTGACGATCCTTAGCTATCAAGTATGCCAACGATACCCATACGCCGCCGAGAATCAGGTACTATTATCCAACGGCCGGTGCCTACGTTCACTTTCTTAGCATAAGCACCGCACCTTTGAATTTCTTCAGCGCATCATTCAGTTTTTCATGAGACGCGTTATCCTGCTTGCACCTGTAGGGCCATACTTTTGGCAGTGGACATGTTACATGTGCTAAATTACATACCAGTGCACATATAGTTAATATGCTTTAGTTTTGTCCTAAGTATTACTATACTTCCTAGATATCACTGCCTACTATTTTACTTCTTGCATGCTATATTTATGATAATGGTGTTGTTCTAATGCCACCTATTGGTTCCATCATACTGCTCCATGTTCTCTATGCTTAATTACACATCAGCAAACTAGCATGTGGTTCCGCTGGTTTTTGTTCGTTTTACCCTACATATCTGATGCTAGCTATTGCATCACTGCTATGAGCCTCTGTTCATTAAATTTTTGTGTGTTCTTGATCTTCCCAAGTTGCATGACTAATTTGATGCTTCTATTAATTATGGAGCTGCCAACCCCATCAAGCAAAATATTTGTTCTTTTGGGGCTGGCACCTCGAACAAGCATAAAAATAGAGGGAAGCAGATATATTGTCGTGTATGCACACACCCTTCTTTCATTAGTTTAGATGAACCATTGATGATCAATTCAAACCAGTGCATGTGACTAAAATTAATTTTACCTAAATAGAGGGTGCAGAATAAACTACAACAGGTAGATTTGCAACCACGGGATGCTGACGATATCTTCAAAGAACATTGCAACGGCAGCGAGGCTTCACAGCAACATATGGTAAGCCAGTGTGTTTTAGTACATGTGAAATGTAATGTGTGTGGGCTGCTTTCTTGGCTTGTGCCCTCAACTTGTAATCCTACAGAATAACAAATAGTTCAGTTGTCTGCTTTGTTGTATTGCTTGATTTGAATGCTCGTTTGTTACTTGTTACGCTATACCTGAGTTGGCCAATATGTCAGAAGTGCCCGCTATACTATCGTAAAGAAATGCATGCCTAGTTCATTTGAGTCCTTAACTTTTCCTTTAAACTTCATCACAAGACTGTCTTCGTAGTTTATTTGAGGCCACACTGTTAAGTGCTTTCTCAAATTATTTCAACTGCTTAGATGCCTTGGCAACTTAAATATAGCGGTGGTACACTCCCTTTCAACTAGGGATGTGAACTGGGTCCCGTTTAATACCGATTAAAGTCCACTAGTGGTATGATAGTTCAAAAGAGTTTTTGTTTTTTGAGGAAAATGAACCAGGGAGCTAGCAAAAACTAACTAGATGGGACTGGCGGATGTCGTTTATTTGCCACTTACATCCCTAGTTTCACCGTACCATTCTAAATTTCTTTTCGGCTGATGCTGCTTCGAACCATTTAAATATAGCTTGCCATGCTCGGCAATAATTTGTATGTCGTTTACCATGTAAGCTTACTGCCTGGATCATGCGATAACTATCTCTTACTTATGTCCAGCGGAAACCTTTCAGGATGCCGTTCACACTAGGACACAATGTACAACCCCAGAATCTATTTTTGGAAGCAGTGCGCCATCCATGTTACAAGATGGTAGCAGTTCAGAGGCAACACCGCCGGAGAGCAGTCTGAGCACATATATTATAGTTCTTGAGGCTCTACTAGAGGCAGAAAGAGATGGTGTGGCTGCCATGAATGAGGTAATCTCGATCTTGAAGCTGGAAATTATGCAATTAGCTGCACGCATTATGCAAGCAACCCAAGAATTGGAGGAAGTAAGAATGTTGCATTTGAAGACGAAGGAGGTACTGCTGCTTCTGCTATCTGAAGCCCAGGGTAATCCCAGTTCTTCTTTAGATAGTAGTTGAAATTGTCATTAGATTATTGTACTTGCATGTTGTGTCATGTCTCTGAATGGATTATGTTGTAAGACCCCCTATGTTGTCCATGTGTTGTAATGATTTGAATTTTTTAGGTGAGGTAATCCTCAGTACTTGTATGATTGACATAAGGTGAACTGTTTTTCGTGTGAGCATATTGTATTGGATGAAATAACTGTTTGACTCAAAGTGTATCCAACCTACTGAATTCGAAGATCACGGCATTTCTAAATCATAATCATATATAAAGGTGGAATAAATCTTTGTTGTGGTTTTGAAGAAATAAATAACAAAATGTAGAATTATTTGTGGATATTTGTAATCGAATAAAAATTGGATTTGGATTTAGTTGCCAGGGCCCAGGGCAAACGTTAATGCTAATTCTCCCAAGTTTTGAACGAAGCGGCTAAACACCCACCATCATTTGTGGGCTGCCCGAAGCAAGTGTTTGCGCGATGGAAATTATTGTCTACCCCTGACACTTGACATCCTTATCGACCGAATTTACACTGCTGTCGATAGGGGTAGACTAGTAACTTCAATCAGACGTGACACGACGGCTTCTGAACCCATTCAGACACGGTGGGCGCCAAACGTGGGCGGCAAAACACATTTGATTCAAGCTCGTCCGAAAGACATGTATCTCTCCCTCCATTTCCCCATTCATCCACGATGGGTGGCAAAACAAACTCTCCTCGTCCGAAATCGATGTAGGCTAATATTTTAAATAGGGGCAGATGTGTAACTTCCCTCAGATGTGACACAACCGCCCTACCTGTCAGCCCCGTTAATACACCATGGGTGCCAACCGTGGGCGGCAAAACACCCTCTCCTCGCCCGAAATCGTTACCGGCAAATACTTGGGAGATGCGAGATTACCGTCCTATCCCCAACCGACGTGATGTCCGAAATTTTAAACGGGGGATAAGTTCATAACTTTCCCATATTTTAGACAAGCGCGTTGATATGTCTCCGTCGTATCTATAATTTTTTATTGTTCCATGCCAATATTATACAACTTTCATATACTTTTGGCAACTTTTTATACTATTTTTGGGGACTAACATATTGATCCAGTGCCCAATGCCAGTTCCTATTTGTTGCATATTTTTTGTTTCGCAGTAAATCCATATCAAACGGAGTCCAAACGGGATAAAAACGGACAGAGAATATTTTTGGAATATATGTGAAATATGGGAAGAAAATCAACATGAGATGGTGCCCGAGGGAGCCACGAGACAAGGGGGCGCGCCCCACCCCCCTGGGCGCACCCCAGACCCTCGTGGGGCCCCCGTAAGGTGGTTACTGCTCTTCTTTGGCCGCAAGAAATCTAATTTTCGGGGAAAAAATCGGAGTGAAGGTTTCAATCCAATCGGAGTTACGGATCTCCGGATATATAAGAAACGGTGAAAGGGCAGAATCCCAGAACGCAGAAACATAGAGAGACATAGAGACAAATCCAATCTCGGAGGGGCTCTCGCCCCTCCCATTCCATGGAGGCCATGGACCAGAGGGGAAACCCTTCTCCCATCTAGGGAGAAGGTCAAGGAAGAAGAAGGAGGGGGGCTCTCTCCCCCTCGCTTCTGGTGGCGTCGGAACGCCGCCGAGGGCCATCATCATCACCGCAATCTACACCAACACCTCCGCCATCTTCACCAACATCTCCATCACCTTCCCCCATCTATCTATAGCAGTCCACTCTCCCGCAACCCGCTGTACACTCTACTTGACATGGTGCTTTATGCTTCATATTATTATCCAATGATGTGTTGCCATCCTATGATGTCTGAGTAGATTTTCGTTGTCCTATTGGTGGTTGATGAATTGCTATGATTGATTTAATTTGCTTGTGTTATGTTGTTGTCCTTTGGTGCCCATCATATGAGCGCGCGCGTGGATCACACCATAGGGTTAGTTGTATGTTGAGAGGACTATGTATTGGAGGGCAAGAGTGACAGAAGCTTCAACCTAGCATAGAAATTGATGCATGCGGGATTGAAGGGGGGACAATATATCTTAATGCTATGGTTGGGTTTTACCTTAATGAACGTTAGTAGTTGTGGATGCTTGCTAATAGTTCCAATCATAAGTGCATAGAATTCCAAGTCAGGGATGACATGCTAGTAGTGGCCTCTCCCACATAAAACTTGCTATCGGTCTAGTAAAGTAGCCAATTGCTTAGGGAAAATTTCGCAACTCCTACCACCACTTTTCCACACTCGCTATACTAACTTTATTGTTTCTGTATCTAAACAGCCCCTACTTTTTATTTATGTGCTCTTTATTATCTTACAACCCTATCCAAAAACACCTACAAAGTACTTCTAGTTTCATACTTGTTCTAGGTAAAGCGAACGTTAAGCGTGCGTAGAGTTGTATCGGTGGTCGATAGAACTTGAGGGAATATTTGTTCTACCTTTAGCTCCTCGTTGGGTTCGACACTCTTAGTTATCGAAAGAGGCTACAATTGATTCCCTATACTTGTGGGTTATCAAGACATTTTTCTGGCGCCGTTGCCGGGGAGCCATAGCATGGGGTGAATATTCTCATGTGTTCTTGTTTGCTTTATCACTAAGTAATTTTTATTTGCTGTTCTAAGTTGTTCTCTATCTTTAGTTATGGGTAGGAAACGCAAAATACCAAAAAATTAGTTGTAGCTATTACACCAATGGTTGAAGAACCATTCAAAATCTATCACACCCCTAAAGCTTTTTACTTGGATCATCTTCGATCCCTTTGTGCTCATGCTGAAACCCCAACTAGCTTAGTTGAGGGCAAATCTTTAGATGAGCATGCTTGTTATGTGTGACACCGCTTATCTCAAAACGGGGAACTTTTACAGGACCAAATTCATCGTTTGCAGTGCTATGCTTGGAATTTATGTGAAATATATGATGTTACTTGTTGTTCTGAAAACCCTAAGAAACACCTTCCCTACCAATGTGAGTTTAGGAATCGTATCTTCTTGTGCTAAGGGTGTTTATAATTACTATGATGTTCAACAAATTGAAGAATTTGTTGCTTTTAAGGGTGCTTATGAGATTGCTTCTTTGATTGAAAAGTATGATGCTACTCTTTACAAATCTGAAAATTTTGCCATAATTAAATATTGTTATGATAATTATGCTTCTAATGCCTATGTTAAACCATATATTGAGGACTCCTCCGCTGTCCAAGAAGAAACTAATATTTTGCAGGAGTCTATGGAAGAAGAAATTGATGAAACTGTGAGCTCATTGGATGAAAAAGATGAGGAGGAGAGCGAAGAACAAAAGGAGGAAGAGCGGATTGATCATCCGTTCCCACCTTCTAATGAGAGTAACTCTTTATCCCATACATTGTTTAATTTTCCTTCGTGCTTACCGAAGGATGAATGCTATGATGATTGTTATGATCCCGTTGATTCTCTTGAAATATCCCTTTTTGATGATGCTTGCTATGCTTGTGGCCAAGATGCCAATATGAATTATCCTTATGGAGATGAACTTGCTATAGTTCCTTATTTTAAACATGAAATTGTTACTATTGCACCCACGCATGATAGTCCTATTATCTTTTTGAATTCTCCCGACTACACTATATCGGAGAAGTTTGCTCTTGTTAAGGATTATATTGATGGGTTGCGTTTTACTATTACACTTGATGATTTTGATAGATATAATATGCATGTGCTTGCTGCTCCTACTTGCAATTATTATGAGAGAGGAACTACATCTCCTCCTCTTTATGTCTCCAACACGAAAAAATTGCAAGAAACTGTTTATACTATGCATTGGCCTTTACTTTGTGTGCATGAATTGTTCTTGTATGGCATGCCAATGCATAGGAAGAGAGTTAGACTTCATCATTACATGATATATGTTACTTTGTGCTCACTACTAAATCACAAAATCATTGTTAATTAAAATTGGCTTTGATATACCATGGGATCCGGGTGGATCCATTACTTGAGCACTATATGCCTAGCTTAATGGCTTTAAAGAAAGCGCGGCCAGGGAGACAACCCGGAAGTTTTAGAGAGTCATTTATTTCTGTTGTGTGCTTTTATAAGGTTTAAAATAAAAATAATGTGCCAAGATTTGCCTTTAGGATGTTTACTTTGCTTGTTGGTTTGTACGGTGCATGACAATAACTTTGGCTGTAGTGCGCGATTTTACATTTTTTACTGGAATGTCAAACGGTTCTGAAACTTTTTGCAATGTATTTATATACAAATTTTTTATTTTCCTAATTTTGGTAGAATTTTTGGAGTACCAGAGGTATGCTGAATGTTAAGATTATTACAGACTGTTCTATTTTAGACAGATTCTATTTTTGATGCATAGTTTGCTTGTTTTGATGAAACTATCGATTTATATCAGTGGATTAAGCCATGGAAAAGTTATATTACAGTAGCTACAATGCAAAAACAAAATATGAATTGGTTTGCAACAGTACTTAAAGTAGTGATTTGCTTTATTATACTAATGGATCTTACCGAGTTTTCTGTTGAGTTTTGTGTGGATGAAGTGTTCGAAGATCGAGGAGGTCTCTATATGAGGATAAGGAGGAGAGACAAGAGCTCAATCTTGGGGATGCCAAAGGCACCCCAAGTAAATATTCAAGGAGACTCAAACGTCTAAGCTTGGGGATCCCCCGGAAGGCATCCCATCTTTCTTCAACAAGTATCGATATGTTTTTGGATTCATTTCGTTCATGCGATATGTGCAATCTTGGAGCGTCTTTTGCATTTAGTTTTCTTTTTTATTTTATGCACCATGCTGGTATGAGATGGTCCTTGGTTGATTTATAGAATGCTCTTTGCACTTCACTAAAATCTTTTGAGTATGGCTTTATAGAATGCTTCATGTGCTTCACTTATATCATTTGAAGTTTGGATTGCCTGTTCCTCTTCACATAGAAAACCGCCATTTATAAAATGCTCTTTTGCTTCACTTATATTTGTTAGAGCGTGGTCATATCTTTTGTAGAAAGAATTAAACTCGCTTGCTTCACTTATATCTATTTAGAGAGATGACAGGAATTGGTCATCCACATGGTTAGTCATAAAATCCTACATAAAACTTGTAGATCACTGAATATGATATGTTTGATTCCTTGCAATAGTTTTGCGATATAAAGGTGGTGATATTATATTCGTGCTAGTTGAGTAATTGTGAAATTCATAAATACTTGTGTTGAGCTTTGCAAGTCACGTAGCATGCACGTATGGTGAACCGTTATGTAACGAAGTTGGAGCATGAGGTATTTATTGATTGTCTTCCTTATGAGTGGCGGTCGGGGACGAGCGATGGTCTTTTCCTACCAATCTATCCCCCTAGGGGCATGCGTAGTAGTACTTTGCTTCGAGGGCTAATAAACTTTTGCAATAAGTATATGAGTTCTTTATGACTAATGTTGAGTCCATGGATTATACGCACTCTCACCCTTCCATCATTGCTAGCCTCTTCGGTACCGTGCATTGACCTTTCTCACCTTGAGAGTTGGTGCAAACTTCACCGGTGCATCCAAACCCCGTGATACGATACGCTCTATCACACATAAACCTCCTTATATCTTCCTCAAAACAACCACCATACCTACCTATCATGGCATTTCCATAGCCATTCCGAGATAATATTGCCATGCAACTTCCATCGTCATCATATACATGACTTGAGCATTTATTGTCATATTGCTTTGCATGATCGTAAGATAGCTAGCATGATGTTTTCATGGCTTGTCCGTTTTTTGATGTCATTGCTATACTAGATCATTGCACATCCCGGTACACCGCCGGAGGCATTCATATAGAGTCATATTTTCGTTCTAGTATCGAGTTGTAATATTGAGTTGTAAGTAAATAAAAGTGTGATGATCATCGTTATTATAGCATTGCCCCATGAAAAAAAAGAGGTCAAAGAAGGCTAAATAAAAAAGGGGGGCCAAAGAAGCCGGCAAAAAAGAGGGGGCAATGTTACTATCCTTTTACCACACTTGTGCTTCAGTGTAGCACCATGTTCTTCATATAGAGAGTCTCTTGAGTTATCACTTTTATATACTAGTGGGAATTTTCATTATAGAACTTGGCTTGTATATTCCGATGATGGGCTTCCTCAAATGCCCGAGGTCTTCATGAGCAAGCAAGTTGGATGCACACCCACTTAGTTTCCAGTTTGAGCTTTCATACACTTATAGCTCTTAGTGCATCCGTTGCATGGCAATCCATACTCCTCGCATTGACATCAATTGATGGGCATCTCCATAGCCCGTTGATTAGCCACGTCGATGTGAGACTTTCTTCCTTTTTGTCTTCTCCACACAACATCCATCATCATATTCTATTCCACCCATAGTGATATGTCCATGGCTTGCGCTCATGTATTGCGTGAGGTTTGAAAAGGCTGAAGCGCGTTAATAAGTATGAACCAATTGCTCGACTTGTCATCGGGTTTGTGCATGATTTGAATGCTTTGTGTGGTGAAGATGGAGCATAGCCAGACTATCTGATTTTGTAGGGATGAGCTTTCTTTCGCTATGTTATTTTGATAAGACATAATTGCTTGGTTAGTATGCTTGAAGTATTATTGTCTTAATGTCAAATGATAAACTATTGCTTTTAATCACTCGTGTCTTAATATTCATGCCATGATTAGATTACATGATCAAGATTATGCTACGTAGAATTCCACATCAAAAATTATCTTGTTTATCATTTACCTACTTGAGGACGAGCAGGAATTAAGCTTGGGGATGTTGATACGTCTCCGTCATATCTATAATTTTTTATTGTTCCATGCCAATATTATACAACTTTCATATACTTTTGGCAACTTTTTATACTATTTTTGGGGACTAACATATTGATCCAGTGCCCAATGCCAGTTCTTGTTTGTTGCATGTTTTTTGTTTCGCAGTAAATCCATATCAAACGGAGTCCAAATGGGATAAAAACGGACGGAGAATATTTTTGCAATATATGTGAAATATGGGAAGAAAATCAGCGTGAGACGGTGCCCGAGGGAGCCACGAGGCAGGGGGCGCGCCCCACGCCCCTGGGCGCACCCTTGACCCTTGTGGGCCCCCCGTAAGGCGGTTACTGCTCTTCTTTGGCCACAAGAAAGCTAATTTTCAGGAAAAAAATTGGAACGAAGGTTTCAATTAAATCGGAGTTACGGATCTCCGGATATATAAGGAATGGTAAAAGGGCAAAATCCGAGAACGCAGAAATAGAGAGAGACAGAGAGACAGATCCAATATAGGAGGGGCTCTCGCCCCTCCCATGCCATGGAGGCCATGGACCAGAGAGGAAACCCTTCTCCCATCTAGGGAGAAGGTCAAGGAAGAAGAAGAAGGAGGGGGGCTCTATCCCCCTCGCTTCCGGTAGCGCCGGAACGCCGCCGGGGGCCATCATCATCATCGCAATCTACACCAACACCTCCGCCATCTTCACCAACATCTCCATCACCTTCCCCCATCTATCTACTGCGGTCCACTCTCCCACAACCCGTTGTACCCTCTACTTGACATGGTGCTTTATGCTTCATATTATTATCCAATGATGTGTTGCCATCCTATGATGTCTGAGTAGATTTTCGTTGTCCTATCAGTGGTTGATGAATTGCTATGATTGATTTAATTTGCTTGTGGTTATGTTGTTGTCCTTTGGTGCCCATCATATGAGCGCACGCGTGGATCACACCATAGGGTTAGTTGTGTGTTTATAGGGCTATGTATTGGAGGGAAAGAGTGACAGAAGCTTCAACCTCGCATAGAAATTGATGCATACGGGATTGAAGGGGGACCAATATATCTTAATGCTATGGTTCGGTTTTACCTTAATGAACGTTAGTAGTTGCGGATGCTTGCTAATAGTTCCAATCATAAGTGCATAGAATTCCAAGTCAGGGATGGCATGCTAGTAGTGGCCTCTCCCACATAAAACTTGCTATCGGTCTAGTAAAGTAGTCAATTGCTTAGGGACAATTTCGCAACTCCTACCACCACTTTTCCACACTCGCTATACTAACTTTATTGTTTCTTTATCTAAACAGACCCTACTTTTTATTTACGTGCTCTTTATTATCTTGCAACCCTATCCAAAAACACCTACAAAGTACTTCAAGTTTCATACTTGTTCTAGGTAAAGCGAACATTAAGCGTGCGTAGAGTTGTATCGGCGGTCGATAGAACTTGAGGGAATATTTGTTCTACCTTTAGCTCCTCGTTGGGTTCGACACCCTTACTTATCGAAAGAGGCTACAATTGATCCCATATACTTGTGGGTTATCAAGACCTTTTTCTGGCGCCGTTGTCGGGGAGCCATAGCGTGGGGTGAATATTCTTGTGTGTGCTTGTTTGCTTTATCACTAAGTAATTTTATTTGATGTTCTAAGTTGTTCTCTATCTTTAGTATGGGTAGGAAACGCAAAATACCAAAAACAATAGTTATACCTACTACACCAATGGTTGAAGAACCATTCAAAATCTATCACACCCCTAAAGCTTTTTATTTGGATCATCTTCGATCCCTTTGTGCTCGTGCTGAAACCCCAACTAGCTTGGTTGAGGGCAAATCTTTAGATGAGCATGCTTGTTATGTGCGGCACCGCTTATCTAAAAAACTGGAACTTTTACTGGATCAAATTCATCGTTTGCAGTGCTATGCTTGGAATTTATGTGAAATATATGATGTTACTTGTTGTTCTGAAAACCCTAAGAAACACCTTCGCTACCAATGTGAGTTTAGCGATAATGGAATCGTATCTTCTTATGCTAAGGGTGTTTATAATTACTATGATGTTCAACAAATTGAAGAATTTGTTGCTTTTAAGGGTGCTTATGAAATTGCTTCTTTGATTGAAAAGTATGATGCTACTCTTTACAAATCTGAAAATTTTGCCATACTTAAATATTGTTATGATAATTATGCTTATAATGCTTATGTTAAACCATATATTGAGGACTCCTCCGCTGTCCAAGAAGAAACTAATATTTTGCAGGAGTCTATGGAAGAAGAAATTGATGAAATTGTGAGCTCATTGGATAAAAAAGATGAGAAGGAGAGCGAAGAACAAAAGGAGGGAGAGCGGATTGATCACCCGTGCCCACCTTCTAATGAGAGTAACTCTTTATCCCATACATTGTTTAATTTCCCTTCGTGCTTACCGAAGGATGAATGTTATGATGATTGTTATGATCCCGTTGATTCTCTTGAAATATCCCTTTTTGATGATGCTTGCTATGCTTGTTGCCAAGATGCCAATATGAATTATGCTTATGGAGATGAACTTGCTATAGTTCCTTATGTTAAACATGAAATTGTTACTATTGCACCCACACATGATAGTCCTATTATCTTTTTGAATTCTCCCGACTACACTATATCGGAGAAGTTTGCTCTTGTTAAGGATTATATTGATGGGTTGCGTTTTACTATTACACATGATGATTTTGATAGATATAATATGCATGTGCTTTCCGTTCCTACTTGCAATTATTATAGAGAGGAACTACATCTCCCCCCTCTTTATGTCTCCAACATGAAAAAATTGCAAGAAATTGTTTATACTATGCATTGGCCTTTACTTTGTGTGCATGAATTGTTCTTTTATGACATGTCGATGCATAGGAAGAGAGTTAGAATTCATCATTACATGATATATGTTACTTTTTGCTCACTACTAAATCACAAATCATTGTTAATTAAAATTGGCTTTGATATACCTTGGGATCCGGGTGGATCCATTACTTGAGCACTATATGCCTAGCTTAATGGCTTTAAAGAAAGCGCTACCAGGGAGACAACCCGGAAGTTCTAAAGAGTCATTTATTTCTGTTGTGTGCTTTTATAAGGTTTAAAAATAAAAATAATGTGCCAAGATTTGCCTTTAGGATGTTTACTTTGCTTGTTGGTTTGTACGGTGCATGACAGAAACTTTGGCTGTAGTGCGCGATTTTGTATTTTTCACTGGAACGTCAAACGGTTCTGAAACTTTTTGCAATGTCTTTCTATACAAATTTTTTATTTTTTCTAATTTTGGTAGAATTTTGTGAGTACCAGAGGTATGGTGAATGTTCATATTATTATAGACTGTTCTGTTTTAGACAGATTCTGTTTTTGATGCATAGTTTGCATGTTTTGATGAAACTATCGATTTATATCAGTGGATTAAGCCATGGAAAAGTTATATTACAGTAGATACAATGCAAAAACAAAATATGAATTGGTTTGCAATAGTACTTAAACTAGTGGTTTGCTTTATTATACTAACGGATCTTACCGAGTTTTTTGTTCAGTTTTGTGTGGATGAAGTGTTCGAAGATCGAGGAGGTCTCGATATGAGGATAAGGAGGAGAGAAAAGAGCTCAAGCTTGGGTATTCCCAAGGCACCCCAAGTAAATATTCAAGGATACTCAAGCATGTAAGCTTGGGGATGCCCCGGAAGGCATCCCATCTTTCTTCAACAAGTATTGGTATGTTTTCGGATTCGTTTCGTTCATGCGATATGTGCAATCTTGGAGCGTCTTTTGCATTTAGTTTTCATTTTTATTTTATGCACCATGCTGGTATGAGATAGTCCTTGGTTGATTTATAAAATTATCTTTGCACTTCACTTAAATCTTTTGAGTATGGCTTTGTAGAATGGTTCATGTGCTTCACTTATATCATTTGAAGTTTGGATTGCATGTTCCTCTTCACATAGAAAACCGCCATTTATAGAATGCTCTTTTGCTTCACTTATATTTGTTAGAGCGTGGTCATATCTTTTGTAGAAAGAATTAAACTCGCTTGCTTCACTTATATCTATTTAGAGAGATGACAGGAATTGGTCATCCACATGGTTAGTCATAAAATCCTACATAAAACTTGTAGATCACTCAATATGATATGTTTGATTCCTTGCAATAGTTTTGCGATATAAAGATAGTGATATTAGAGTCATGCTAATGGGGAGTTGTGGATTGTAGAAATACTTGTGTTGAAGTTTGTGATTCTCGTAGCATGCACGTATGGTGAACCGTTATGTGATGAAGTTGGAGCATGATTTATTTATTGATTGTCTTCCTTATGAGTGGCGGTCGGGGACGAGCGATGGTATTTTCCTACCAATCTATCCCCCTAGGAGCATGCGCGTCGTACTTTGTTTCAATAGCTAATAGACTTTTGCAATAAGTATGCAAGTTCTTTATGACTAATGTTGAGTCCATGGATTATACGCACTCTCACCCTTCCATCATTGCTAGCCTCTTTGGTACCGTGCATTGCCCTTTCTCACCTCGAGAGTTGGTGAAAACTTCGCCGGTGCATCCAAACTCCGTGATACGATACACTCTATCACTCATAAGCCTCCTTATATCTTCCTCAAAACAGCCACCATACCTACCTACTATGGCATTTCCATAGTCATTCCGAGATATATTGCCATGCAACTTCCATCATCATCATATACATGACTTGAGCATTTATTGTCATATTGATTTGCATGATCGTAAGACAGCTAGCTTGATGTTTTCATGGCTTGTTCGTTTTTTGATGTCATTGCTATGCTATATCATTGCACATCCCAGTACACCGCCAGAGGCATTCATATAGAGTCATATCTTTGTTCTAGTATCGAGTTGTAATATTGAGTTGTAAGTAAATAAAAGTGTGATGATCATCATTATTAGAGCATTGCCCCATGAAAAAAATGAAAAAAAAGAGAGGCCAAAGAAGCCTAAATAAAAAAGGGGGCCAAAGAAGCCCGCAAAAAAAGAGGGGGCAATGTTACTATCCTTTTACCACACTTGTGCTTCGGAGTAGCACCATGTTCTTCATATTGAGAGTCTCTTTACTTATCACTTTTATATACTAGTGGGAATTTTCATTATAGAACTTGGCTTGTATATTCCGATGATGGGCTTCCTCAAATGCCCGAGGTCTTCATGAGCAAGCAAGTTGGATGCACACCCACTTAGTTTCCAGTTTGAGCTTTCATACACTTATAGCTCTTAGTGCATCCGTTGCATGGCAATCCATACTCCTCGCATTGACATCAATTGATGGGCATCTCCATAGCCCGTTGATTAGCCGCGTCGATGTGAGACTTTCTTCCTTTTTGTCTTCTCCACACAACCTCCATCATCATATTCTATTCCACCCATAGTGCTATGTCCACGGCTTGCGCTCATGTATTGCGTGAGGGTTGAAAAGGCTGAAGTGCATTAAAAAGTATGAACCAATTGCTCGGCTTGTCATCAGGGTTGTGCATGATTTGAATGCTTTGTGTGGTGAAGATGGAGCATAGCCAGACTATATGATTTTGTAGGGATGAGCTTTCTTTGGCTATGTTATTTTGGTAAGACATAATTGCTTGGTTAGTATGCTTGAAGTATTATTGTCTTAATGTCAAATGATAGGCTATTGCTTTGAATCACTCGTGTCTTAATATTCATGCCATGATTAGATTACATGATCAAGATTATGCTACGTAGAATTCCACATCAAAAATTATCTTGTTTATCATTTACCTACTTGAGGACGAGCAGGAATTAAGCTTGGGGATGCTGATACGTCTCCGTCGTATCTATAATTTTTGATTGTTCCATGCCAATATTATACAACTTTCATATACTTTTGGCAACTTTTTATACTATTTTTGGGGACTAACATATTGATCCAGTGCTCAATGCGAGTTCCTGTTTGTTGCATGTTTTTTGTTTCGCGGTAAATCCATATCAAACGGAGTCCAAACAGGATAAAAAAGGACAGAGAATATTTTTGGAATATATGTGAAATATGGGAAGAAAATCAACGCGAAACGGTGCCCGAGGGAGCCACAAGGCAGGGGGGCGCGCCCCTGACCCTCGTGGGCCCCCGTAAGGCGGTTACTGCTCTTATTTGGCCACAAGAAAGCTAATTTTCGGGGAAAACAATTGGAGCGAAGGTTTCAATCAAATCGGAGTTGCGGATCTCCGGATATATAAGAAATGGTGAAAGGGCAGAATCCGAGAACGCGGAAATGGAGAGAGACGGAGAGACAGATCCAATATCGGAGGCGCTCTCGCCCCTCCCATGCCATGGAGGCCATGGACCAGAGAGGAAACCCTTCTCCCATCTAGGGAGAAGGTCAAGGAAGAAGAAGAAGGAGGGGGGCTCTATCCCCCTCGCTTCCGGTGGCGCCGGAACGCCTCCGGGAGCCATCATCATCACCGCAATCTACACCAACACCTCCACCATCTTCACCAACATCTCCATCACCTCCCCCCATCTATCTACTGCGGTCCACTCTCCACAACCCGTTGTACCCTCTACTTGACATGGTGCTTTATGCTTCATATTATTATCCAATGTTGTGTTGCCATCCTATGATGTCTGAGTAGATTTTCGTTGTCTTATCGGTGGTTGATGAATTGCTATGATTGATTTAATTTGCTTATGGTTATGTTGATGTCCTTTGGTTCCCATCATATGAGCGTGCACGTGGATCACACCATAGGGTTAGATGTATGTTGATAGGACTATGTATTGGAGGGCAAGAGTGACAGAAGCTTGAACCTAGCATAGAAATTGATGCATAGGGGACCAATATATCTTAATGTCGTGGTTGGGTTTTACCTTAATGAATGTTAGTAGTTGCGGATGCTTGCTAATAGTCCCAATCATAAGTGCATAGAATTCCAAGTCAGGGATGACATGCTAGGAGTGGCCTCTCCCACATAAAACTTGCTATCGGTCTAGTAAAGTAGTCAATTGCTTAGGGACAATTTTGCAACTCCTACCACCACTTTTCCACACTCGCTATACTAACTTTATTGTTTATTTATCTAAACAGCCCCTAATTTTTATTTATGTGCTCTTTATTATCTTGCAACCCTATCCAAAAACACCTACAAAGTACTTCTAGTTTCATACTTGTTCTAGGTAAAGCGAACGTTAAGCGTGCGTAGAGTTGTATCGGTGGTCGATAGAACTTGAGGGAATATTTGTTCTACCTTTAGCTCCTCGTTGGGTTCGACACTCTTACTTATCGAAAGAGACAACAATTGATCCCCTATACTTGTGGGTTATCACGCGTCCCAAAGTTTGAGATCCCCCCCTCCCCCTTCATTTCTCCATTCATACACCGTCGGCGCCACGACAACCTCCCCACTGCGGCCAGCCTCCTCCATCCGCCACCCCACCTCTACCTTGCTGGAGCCGCTACCCCTACCCCGTCGTCCACTGCAAGAGATGGACGTCTCTCATCCATGGGGCCGGACCAAGATCCTTTCATCGCATCGTCTCACTTCATAGGCGCCGTCGTCCACTTTGCCGTTGCCGCTCCTACGACCACCTCGTCCACGGCAACAGGATTTATCCCCCAACCCGGCCGTCTGCCATCTAAAGTCTTCTTCCCCGCCGCCGACAGCCATCGCACCCGCAGCACCCTCAACGTATCAGCAGGGGCCTACACGGCGTCGCGAGAGAGGTGGTACTCTTCCATATGTGCTTAAGTTATTGATCTTACCCGGAAAATAGATCTTAAATTGTTTACTGTACTTTTCTTGTCTGTACCACATCGTAGTGGCTAGTTGAATGCAAACATTGGTTGCGAAGTAGCTTTGTCCGGTTTGCATGTTCAGATCCGCCATGTCACGGTCACTATACTCGTAAAGCTTAAGGTTTCCCCCTTTATATTCACTACCATCATTGTAGGCTCCTCAAGACCTCAACCCATCAAGCGAAACAACATGCCACTCATAATTCCAAAGCTTACGTGTTGAAATACGAATCTGATATGATGCTCATATTACTAAAACAGAGAATGTTTAATTGGTCACCTAATGTTCCTATATTCATTTCGAAAAGCATGTGCGCCACCCACTGGTCCAGCTAGTTCCACTTTCCTGATTTTACTCTTGATGCTTAGGGTTTTCCCCTTCTATCTACTCTACTATGATCTGTGTAGGTGCTTTCTGTCATACTAGCATTACTCCACCCTTCAAGCTAAACAACACAACACTCAAAATTCCAAAGCTTGGTTGTTCAAATATGATTGTGATATGATATTGATATTAGTTAACAGACACATTTAATTGGTTAGCTAAAGGTCCCACTTGAGTTTCCAAATGCATGTCGCGACATATAAAGAGACACCAGAATTGCATTTCTTTGTCACTTGTTGACTTTACTTTCTTGTCCATACCAAATATTAGTTGTTATTTCAAAGCAAATATTGGTTGCTAACTACCCTTTGCGCGGTTTGCAGCTTCAGATCTGCCATCCCACTGCCACGGTCAACACTATACTCATCATGCTTACGGTTTCCCCATTTTATGTTGACCACGATCATCCTACGTGGTTCATGTCGTAATAGCACTGCTCCACCCATCGAGCTAAACAAGCTTAGTTGTACAAATTCAAATCTGATATTATGCTGATATTAGTAAAACTGAGAGATGTTTAATTGGTCAGCTAAATGTTCCTACTTTAGTTTCGAAATGCATGTGAGCCACATATGGAGAGACCGGAAGGAATAGTATTTCTCTGTGCGCTCTGGTTCATCATGGGTGGCCAACCGACATTGTATAGAACGACTTGTAATATCTTCAATCTGCTTGCTCTTCTTCTCTTCTTTAAGATGATCCTCTTCTCTTGCGGTCGACTGGTCAGGTCGAGTTATTCTCCCTTAGTATATTTTGAATCTGTCAGGTCAGGTCGAGTTGTTCTTCTTTACTATATGTTGAAGTTGTCATCTGTGAAGTATCATCGCTTTTGGAGCTCTCATATTTTGAGTAGTAGGCCACATTATATTAATGCACACACCAAATTACAGCATGCATGGCACCTCTTAGAAGAATTGCAGAGATAGCACAAAGGGGTTTACAGGGAGGAAGTATTGGATTAGAATCACTTCTGCATTACAAAGATAATCTCACTTGTTTTTATGTTTTCATGCATGTCAGGTATTGAACATTATCAAAATGAATATGAGAATGGGCGCACGAGAGGAATATTGCAGAACAATCCACTGGCTAACAAACTTGGCATGGTGGAGGATGGCCTATCTTATTTACCCATCAAGGTGCATGCTCTAACTTGGCAAGGTTGTATTGGTCGCACGTATTTTGCATCTGACCTCTTGCATTACTTCTACTTTGTTACACCATCTGCTTAGTTTAAGCATCATATATGAGTATATGCCATACCTATCCATTTTCTGTACCTATTCCATGTGTCGTCATACTATGTTTTTCCAGTCAAATGTTGTTCTTTCGTAATAGATGTCCAAAAGGAAGAGGGTGATTGCAGATCCTCAAGGAGTACAAACTAGGTGTTTGGAAAAGGTAGTGATACCTATTAAATCAGATAGATCAGCAGCCACAGAAAACACAGGCCCAACTGTAATAGACTTTACCCCTACTCCAGTGGCCAAACCCCTATTAGAACTGCTGACAGCCCAGCGTCAGGTACTGTCTATGATATCAATTCAAATTTTGAACTCCTAAATTTCTGCATGTGCCTTACCTTCTCTCTTGTATGAAAACTAATTTCAGATGAATCTCCTTGCTCAAAGGATCATAGGATCTCACGACAATACTGGGCTCTGCATTGCTCTTGTCAGTACGTCTTGCCCTTTGTCAGCATACTTACACTCATTGTTGTTTGATTATGTAGCATCATTGTAAATGTTCGCTTCTTTATCCTTCCTTTGCTTGAAATTATAAGATCTATATTTACTCTTAGATAAATGTAGAATTAACACAATGGTTATGAAGTTTTGGATTGCTCATGTAAGTACCTGTTGTCATGTACTCCCTCTGTATCGAATTAATTGTTGATCAATTGGATGTATTTAGAACTTAATAGTGCTAGATACATCCATTTGAGCGACAACTAATAACGGACGGTGGTGGTATTACTGTACATGCATCACGAGATAGTTGATTGTCTAGCATTACTCTGCATCTTATCTGCCCCGCCCTCCACTTTCTCCAAATTATCATATCTACATTTACTCTTACCAAAATATTGAATAAAGCCAATGCCACTGCACACGTTGATGTCTGCATTCCTCTTGTCGGTACCTTTTGCCTTGTAACGTTGTACTTAATTAATTGCTATTTGATTATGTATCATCAGTCTGAACCTGAGCTTCATTATCCTCTGTTTCTTCCAATATTATTTGATCTATATTTACTCTTTGCAAAATGTAGAATAATGGCAACGCTTATAAAGAATTTTCTTTGGGGAATTTATTGAATTATCTTTCCATCAACATGGAGAAGGGCTTTGTCCAGCCCATGTTAACATGTAATGTAAGTTCATCCTTCTCAAGCCTTCAAACTTTGTTCTAGTATAGATTTGGATAGGCATCATTTCCTCCACTGTTGTTTACATCTGATTGGATGTTTGCAACAATTACCAGTTTTAAATTGTAGTTGTAAAAACATGTTCCTTATGCAGAACAGATCCATTTATTTGCTTATATAATTGTGAAACCTATTACGTGTCTCCTTGTTTCTCTTTCAGAGTCGTATCTCTTATGCCAGGCAGAACTTTAGGAAAGATAGTGAGCCAAACCATCTTGAGGACAGCGAGATGACCCCAAGGTCCTGTCTTGATGAAGACAGTGAGTTGAAGCTACTCACCAGCAGGTGTGAGACAACCTCTGTGCAGTCGCTGCCTCAATCAGTTCGACTTCTTCAGTCTCAACTTAAAGCGGAAAGGCTTGCTTCATCTCGGCTCTGACTTGAAGTCAAAGATGTAATGAAGATGTCAGGGGACTGCCTTGCGCACTATGGTTCCATACAGCTAGGGATGAAGCATCTATCGTTGACACAACTGAGGTCTCATCAGCTTGTTCGGCTGCTTGCGGGGCCCGAGCTTACCAGGTCTAGTGCCTTTTGAAGTGCTCTCAGTTTTGTATATTCTTTTGTTGGCGCATTTATATGCACTGGTGGCGACCTTTGATGCCCAGTGTATGTAATCCGCGGTCATGTTGCGCTTTATTATCACCGGTAGAGAACTTTGATTCCCAGTGGATGTAATATGCCGTAATTCTTTGTTGTATAGTCTAGGTTTATTCTTTGGTCGGTGTGCTGTAATTTAGGCCGGAAGGTTCAGTGGATCTCAGTGTTGTCGGTCTTCAGGCCGGCCCGTTACTCATATGGGCCAAAACATGGGCCTATAATCATCTTGGGCCATTAGCATGTCTAAACCTATAGTAGTTTCCCGACTTTAACAGGCCATGGGCTACATATTTACTGTAGTGACACTGGGCTTCCTACGGGCCGTAGAAACAATGGGCCTTCTACGGTCCGTAGAAACAATGGGCCTTCTACGGGTCGTACCATCAATGGGCCTTAGACGGGCCGTATGGTTGATTAGCCAAACATGGGCCAAAAATAGACCGCATTATGGTCGTAAACGGGCTAGAGTTGGAGTCGTATGTTCATGGGCCGACCATAATGAGCCGTCATTAATAGGTCGTATTTGATGACGCTATGAGAACGGCCCAACGTATTAACGGGCCACAAACGGGCCGACTGTAACCACGGGTTGAATTTGGCCCACAAGTAGAAAATGGCAGTAACGGGCTATAAGTAACTGAATGTTGGAAATGAGCCCAAGAATAAATGGGCCATGAGAAGGCCGAAAGATAACATGGGCTGCAAACGGCCCAATGGATTAATGGTCGTTAATGGGTATAAAGTGATACACTGTTCAGTACGGGCCAGTTTCACCACGGGTCGTTAATGGGCCAAGAGTTACAAAGGGCCTCATATGGGCCGAAAGATGTCATGGGCCATACATGGGCCGGAACTTAAAATGGGCTGGAATCATATTGGATGGCCCAGATGACGCTACTGGGCCTAATTCGGATAGGTTGTAACGGGCCCTGGGTTAGCGGGCTATAAATGGGCTATATGCGAACAGGCCGTTAACAGGCTTTTCGTGGGCCGGCCCGCCATCTTTTGACCAAGTCAAACGGGCCGGCCTTTTCACGGGAATGGGCCTCTGTTCGATCGTGCCATGTGTCGACGTATCATAGGCGCCTTCGGTCCAATGAGTGGATGACATCTGTCCCAACGGTGAGCCGACACGTGTTTCCTCCAGCCAATGATGATTTTACACATGTAAAATCCCCATTGGTCGGGGCTGTTAGCGGGTTATCAGATCCAAAACCAGGCCCAATAACTAACGGTGTTCCTTTACGGTGGATTCCATGTGTCGATCACCCTTGACGAAAGCACTTTTGTGACGCGCGATTTATCGTCATGGAAGTGGACACTTCCATGTTCATGTAACACTTCTACGATAGCACAGGTATGACTATCTTGATTCTGTCATAAAATTGTTATGGATGTACATGCATGACAGAAAACGTGACCTACTGTGACAAACACGTATCATCACGGAAGTGTATTTTTTTGTAGTGGCTAGGCATGATGATTTTGATGATGCTCGCATAAAAGATAAGAATTGAAACATGAAGAGAGCATCATGGAGCATATGACTAGCATATTTAGGTCTAACCCACTTCCTATGCATAGGGATTTTGTGAGCAAACAACTTATGGGAACAAGAATCAACTAGCATAGGAAGGCAAAACAAGTGTAACTTCAAAACAATCAACACATAGAGAAGAAACTTGATATTATTGAGATATGTAAGGGCATAAGTTCCTTTCTCATGATATTTTTCAGAGGCATCATGAATGGATTCAACAATATAACTATCACATACGGCACTCCTTTCATGATGCGCAAGCATAGCAAATTTATTACTCTTTATGGCATACATGTCATCATAATAATCATCACAAATAGCAACTTTGTTGTCATAGTCAATTGAAACCACTTCCAAAATAGTGGATGTATCACTAAATAAAGTCATGACCTCTCCAAATACACTTTCATTAATATTGTAATAATATTCAACACCCTCCAAAATAGTGGGATCACTACTACCTAGAGTTGATACTCTTCCAAACCCACTTTCATCAATGTAATCATCATAAATAGGAGGCATTCTATCATCATAATAAATTTTCTTATCGAAAGTAGAAGGAATCAAAGGATCATATTCATTAAGCAAAGCATCCCCAAGCTTAGTACAAGCATTATTTCCAGCAAATAAATCTTCAAAGGCATATCATAAGGATAATCACTCTCACCATTAATCATATGAATAGAACCAACGGTATAGCAAACTTTATTATCATAATCTTCCAAGCAAGTGCTAAAAGGATTTTCAAGATCATAAGGGATATCATTGTCTTCCCAATCATAATCATCACAACAAGCAATAGGCATAATAAAATCATCATCAATATCATCATCCTCCATCAACATATTTGATTCACTTTCATGAGGCACGATGGTGATGGGAGCAACACTATTTGGGAGAGATACCTTTTTACCTCTTTTCTTTCTTCTTTTCTTCTTCTTCACCACACCATGTGTGGGTTTAATTAATTCTTTCAAGCTTCTTGTTGAAGAGATTGATTGGATAGGAAGCTCCTCCTCGTTACTTGATTCATCATAACAAACACTAGGAGGGTATTGGGAAATATTTTCCCTTTCATTACTACTCTCTTCATATTCCATTTGTTTTCTTATCTTTAGATAGTTCGCAAAATAAGGATTCTCAATGCAATTTACCACACAAAACATATAAATTTCCTCTAGATCAAAACCAAGAAATCTCTCAGGATTTGGAAACCCCTTAGTTATATGTTTCATTTCTTCATACCCCAAAAGAAGACTAAGCTCTTTATGATGCTCAAGGGTAATCAAGTTATCACAATTTTTGGACACTATTTGATCATGAAAGAATTTGCACTGGAGATTTAAATGACCATGTTCATTGCAAAGTTCACAAGGATGGTGAAAAAAATTACATCTTTCAGCACAATCATCTAGCCTCTCTTGCAACCTTTTTGTTTCTAAATATGTATGCTTCTTACAAAATCTATCTTCCCTTTTTGGTGTGCAAAGGCACTCCCAATACATTCCACAAAAAGTGACATGCTTATAAGAAACATTTTTGTCATGACTTGTGCAATCACCACTGGAATTTGGGATATTCGAAGAATTCACACTGACAACATTGCAATCATGCTCATCATTCAAATATTGTGTGCCAAACATTTTATTGACTTCTTCTTCTAACAATTGAGCACAATTTTCCAAACCATCATTTTCAACAAAGATATTATAAAGATGATCAATAATATGATGCAACCTAAATTCCATTTTTTTTGTTTTCTTTTTGTAAACCAAACTAGTGATAAAACAAGAAACTAAAAGATTCAATTGCAAGATCTAAAGATATACCTTCAAGCACTCACTTCCCCGGCAACGGCGCCAGAAAAGAGCTTGGTGTCTACTACACAACTTTATCTTGTAGACACGTGTTGGGCCTCTAAGCGCAGAGTTTTGTAGGACAGTAGCAATTTTCCCTCAAGTGGATGACCTAAGATTTATCAATCCGTGAGAGGTGTAGGATGAAGATGGTCTCTCTCAAACGACCCTGCAATCAAATACAAGAAATCTCTTGTGTCCCCAACACACCCAATACAATGGCAAATTGTATAGGTGCACTACTTCGGCGAAGAGATGGTGATAAAAGTGTAATATGGATGGTAGAAATATATTTTTATAATCTGGATAAATAAAAACAACAAGGTAGCAAATATTAAACAGGCACAAAAAGGTATTTCAATGCTTAAAAACAAGGCCTAGGGTTCATACTTTCGCTAGTGCAATCTCTCAACAGTGCTAATATAGTTGGATCATATGATTATCCCTCAAAGTGTAATAAAGAATCACTCCCGAGTTCCTATTAGCGGAGAACAAAAGATAGGAATTGTTTGTAGGGTACGAAACCACCTTAAAGATATTCTTTCCGTTCGATCTATTTAAGAGTTCGTACTAAAATAACGCAAAGCTATTTTTTCGTTCGATCTATCCTAGAGTTCATACTAGAATAACACCAAAGCATATTCATATTCAAACTACTCAATCCACACAAAGAACTACAAGGAGACCCCAAAGTTTCCGTCGAAGAAAAGATAATAAAAACATGCATCAACCCCTATGCATAGATTACCCCAATATCACCGCGGGAATCCACGAGTTGAATGTCATAACATATATCAAGTGAATCAATAAGATACCCCAATTTTCACCTCAAGTATTCATACCGCAAGACATATATCATGTGTTCTCAAATCTGAACATTCAATCCGACATGACAAAACATCAAAGGGTAAAGATTCAATTCATCACAACAAGAGTATAGAGGGGAGAAACATCATATGATCTGACTATATTAACAAAGCCCATGATATAGATCACGAGAGAGAGAGAAAGATTAAACACATAGCTACTGGTACAAACCCTCAGCCCCGAGGTTGGACTACTCCCTCATCATCGTGGTGGACGCTGGGGTGATGAAGATGGCCACCGGAGATGATTCCCCCCCTCCGGCAGGGTGCCGGAACGGGTCTAGATTAGTTTTCGGTGGCTACAGAGCCCTGCGGCGGCGGAACTTCTGATCTAGGTTAACCGCGAGGGGTTTCGGAATATTTGGGAATTTATAGTGCAAAGAAGGGGTACGGGAGGCCACCGAGGTGGGTACAACCCACCTGGGCGCATGGGCCCTAGGGGAGTGGCGCCCCAGCCCACTATGGGCTGGGTTCCCTCCCACTTCAGCCCATGGGGCCCTCCGGGATAGGTGGCCCCACCCGGTGGGCCCACGGGACCCCTCCGGTGGTCCCGGTACAATACCGATAACCCCGAAACTTGTCCCGATGCCCGAAACAGCACTTCCTATATATAATTCTTTACCTCCGGACCATTCCGGAACTCCTCATGACGTACGGGATCTCATCCGGGACCCCGAACAACATTCGGGTTACTGCATACACATATCTTCACAACCCTAGCGTCACCGAACCTTAAGTGTGTAGACCCTACGGGTTCGGGAGACAAGCAGACATGACCGAGACGACTCTCCGGTCAATAACCAACAGCGGGATCTGGATACCCATGTTGGCTCCCACATGCTCCATGATGATCTCATCGGATGAACCACGATGTCGAGGATTCAATCAACCCCGTATGCAATTCCCTTTGTCAATCGATATGTTACTTGCCCGAGATTCGATCGTCGGTATCCCAATACCTCGTTCAATCTCGTTACCGGCAAGTCACTTTACTCGTACCGTAATGCATGATCCCGTGACCAGACTCTTGGTCACTTTGAGCTCATTATGATGATGCATTACCGAGTGGGCCCAGTGATACCTCTCCGTCATACGGAGTGACAAATCCCAGTCTTGATCCATGTCAACCCAACAGACACTTTCGGAGATACCCGTAGTCTACCTTTATAGTCACCCAGTTACGTTGTGACGTTTGGTATACCCAAAGCACTCCTACGGTATCCGGGAGTTACATGATCTCATGGTCTAAGGAAAAGATACTTGACATTGGAAAACTCTAGCAAACGAACTATACGATCTTGTGCTATGTTTAGGATTGGGTCTTGTCCATCACATCATTCTCCTAATGATGTGATCTCGTTATCAATGACATCCAATGTCCATAGTCAGGAAACCATGACTATCTGTTGATCAACGAGCTAGTCAACTAGAGGCTTACTAGGGACATGTTGGTGTCTGTTATTCACACATGTATTACGATTTCCGGATAACACAATTATAGCATGAATAAAGACAATTATCATGAACAAGGAAATATAATAATAATGCTTTTATTATTGCCTCTAGGGCATATTTCCAACACGCTAACGTGCCGTTTCTTTGACATTTTTGCCCCTCCTGCCGTACATCTGGGCCCAACTAACCGGTTCACTCTCTCTCCCCTCTTTCTTCTTCCTCGCGACGACAGGGGCATTTTTGAGCACGTACTGGATCGGGCGTTTCCGCGGTCGGAGAGAGAGAGGGGCAGGTCAAGCGCGGCGTGGTGAGCGATGTCTACGGCGAGCACGGCGGGGATGTCTTCTACGAGCTCGTCGGTGGCCGCCAATGTAAGTTTCAGTGTCGATTTGGGGGAGAGATGGGCATATTGCGAAATTAGGGTTCATCGATTTGGGTTTTTTGCTGCTGTTAGGTTGATGGTGTCGGCATAGTTCAGTTTCAATCGGAGTTTTACATCCCCGATCTGACATTCTGTGGCCTTGAGGTTCGCTCGATGCAGCGGTGCCCTGGCCACGGGCTTATTCCTGCTCGTCGTGTCGCCTGGGAAGGAGCAAGCTCCAGCAGAAGGTTTCTCGGCTGCCCTCTTGATGTAAGTGTTTGGCTTTTAAGCTTGATTCGATTCTGCACTTTCCCCTCTTTCTAATTCGATCATTGATTTTGCAACTTCCTGATGAATGTGAGTGGGTTGTATGGATTGACCCGCCACCGACCGAACGTGTTGCTCGTGCATTTGAGGAGCTTCATGTAGGATTGGAGAAGAGCTGGCTAAAATCTCATGATTTAGAGAGGAGGGTGATGTATCTAACCGAGAAGAACAAGAAACTGAAGCTGAAGATGAAAAAGAGGAACGATCTTATGCAAGCATGGGGATTTATCATAGTTCTTGGTATTAGCATTGTGGCCACATTTGTTTCTGGGTGGTCTAATAATCCATACTAAATGGATTTCTCTTTGTAGTGTATGTTGTGATGGAGCTTGGTGTGGGTATGTATTATCAGAGGACAATGCTGTGATTTGGGAATGTTGTGATGTTGCTATTTGGAAATGAATCAAGAATCTTGCTTTGATCGATGATTGAAAAAATAGCATGGATTGAAATTTTTGAACAAATGATCTGTTGTGACAAAATAGGAGCTCACAAAAATATTTGAAAGTAGCATCTCACAAGATAGCAGCTCACATAATATTCCAAACTAGCAGGTCACAAAAGGAGCATTGCACATTCAAGATAGTAGCTCACAAGTTCACCATTACATAAGTTCATAATTTCAGCCCACACACTTAAGGTAGCAGTTATCAAGTTCACAAATAGTTGTTGAACAACAAAAACAGCAGTGCCCTAAATGATTCCAGTCACAGGTCTTTCATCTTCTTGCTCCTGGTGTTGCAAGCAGGGTTAGTTAAGAGCCTTGAACTCCTCCTTGTGGTGACAGTTTTTCTCACTTCTTTGCTTAGCTGGTTGCTTCCAGTTACAGATCCTACTGTAGGATCTGGTGCAAACTTGAGCCTCTTCTTGGCTGGTGACATCCCTCTATCAGCTGCCCTTTTGTAGTTCTTCCTTGGGCTACAATTGAAATGAGAACATTAAATGCAGCAAAAAGGAAATGAGAACATCAAATAAAGCAAAAAAGGAAATGAGAACATCAAATAAAGCAAAAATTGAAATGAGAACGTCTATAGCAGTTGCACCTTATAGCAGATGACACTATTGGTGCATCTGTAGCAATTGGAGCATCAGGTTCAACCTCTATAGCATTTTCAGCATTAGGTTCAACCTCTGTAGCATTTTCAGCATCTGTTTCAACCTCAGTAGCATTTTCAGCATCTGTTTCAGCATGTAAATGATCATCTGTTGCATTTTTAGCCCCCCAGTGCTCTTCTTCCCCAAAAGCTGGGTCAATGGATTCCTTGCAGTGAGTGCCACGATGGCCAAGCCTTCCACACCTGCCACATTTATTTCTCCTTCCTCCAAGTCCTTTTCCCTCGGATTTTGCCCTAATTCTTGTCTTCCTAGGTCTACCAGGGGCCCTGTTTTGCAATGGAGCAGACAATTTAAACCCAGGGTCCACCACATCCCACTGTTGTTTGCCCTCCATTGCAGGCAAATTTTCAGCATAAGTAGCATTGAATCTAGCAACAGAAAAGTACTCATGTACATACTGATCAATCTCACTTACTGGGCCTCTCATTGAAGTAATAAAATACAAAGCATGTATGCAAGGCTGTCCAGTTAACTGCCACTTTCTACAACTGCAAGTCCCAGTGGCCAAATTTACTGGATATCTCCACTCTCTCTTTTCCTTGTCAACTGCTGTGATCTCTGCCTCATATGTGCTTCTCTTCACTATCTCCATATCAAGGTCCTTAGATTTTGCATGAAGCATTTTCATGACTTTGGGGATTATGATGTGGCCAATGAATGTAGCAGCTGCAATCTGCTGTCTGAGATCAAACTTCTCCATTATAAACTATCTTATTTTGTCTAGCAAGTCCACAATGTGTACACCCTTCCATTTTTTAATCTTTGAATTAAAGGACTCAGCTAGATTGTTATTAACATAATCTACTTTACATACTTCATTGAACAGTGACCTTGCCCATAGCTTGGTATGATGCTCCTCTAAGTACTCCTTCACACCAGCCTTACTGTGCAACTGCCTAAGATGGTAGTTGTGTTTCTTTATGCTGTATGTCAATGAACAGGGCCATAAATTTTCATCAAAGAATTTTCCTCTAAACTTTTTTGTGAAATCTGCAGCCAAATGCCTCATGCATTCTCTATGCTCCACACCTGGGAACACATCTTCCACTGCAGTCTCCAGGCCTTTGCATGCATTAGTGTGGATAACAAGACCTGGTGGGTGTCCTATAAGCTCTCTTAAGTTCTGAAAAAACCAAGTCCAACTGTCTATGTTTTCACCCTCTAGAACTCCATAT